>NC_060119.1:1220383050-1221819925 GCF_021461395.2 Schistocerca americana | reverse complement strand
AAAGTTCAATAAATAATTGTAAAACTCCACGGCGTCTCAGTCTTTGGCGCAGCCACTGTGTCTGCTGCTAACAAGTGGTGCAGAAGTCGTAACACACTATTTTGCAGGAAGTATGGTATGAGATTTGCCTAAAAACCATGAAGGACCTATATTTATGCGTACCGAGACGACTGGAACCTGTTTTAAATGCCAGCGGTTTGCTAACACCGTTTTACGCATGATAATGTGTTAGAGATGTTTTTGTCATCGACTGTATTTTGACTTTTATAGCTGTGTGTGAGAGGACATTAATACCTTCTACTTCTATACAGGGATTCCTATTTATTTTTACCATCCCAAATAATAACTGGAGACCCAAGGAAAATACATATCCGTCATTACTGTTCTGCTAACTTACATTCTCTACAGACGATTAGTCCGCCCCCGGTAGCTGAGTGGTCAGCGCGACAGAATGTCAATCCAAAGGGCCCGGGTTCGATTCCCGGCTGGGTCGGAGACTTTCTCCGCTCAGGGACTGGGTGTTGTGTTGTCCTAATCATCATTTCATCCCCATCGACGCGCAAGTCGCCGAAGTGGCGTCAAATCGAAAGACTTGCACCAGGCGAACGGTCTACCCGGCTGGAGGCCCTCGTCACACGACATCATCATCATCACAGACGATTAGCATTTGTACTTTCCCTTCTTTGGTGTACATTGAACTTACAAAAACTTTCGACCGAAGCCGATTGACTGAACGGCTGGTGTGCATTCTTCTTATGTTTCCATTTGTTTATCAACTGCAGCAAGTGGACGAGTTACGTTTCCTTTGTACGTTCACTGCAGGGTGGTAAAGGAGGGTGAAAGTCAGTTTTGTGCTACAGTTTTAATAACATCATGTTTTTGAGCAGATCTTCTGGAGAGCAAGTGTACTACCGAATAAAAATATAGGATGCTATTTAACAAGGTGCACTTTTATTCATATCTTCATAACGAAGAAAGATTCAAAAAAAGGCCATCATGCTGGTTAAAGATACCCCTGGTAGCTACACATTTCCTAAATACATTTTTTTATTTTGCTTCTCGCCGAAAGTTATTTGTGGTGTTCAAGGTAAATGGGACATATACAGGGCGATTCAGCTAAGCTGTTCAGTTCGATGTACTCTGAACAATATTGAACATACTATGCATAAGGAATTCTCAAAAAGTGCTCACTAAATCAGATATAATCTCTTTCAACCACATCTACATGTACTATCATGCGCGAAAGTATCCGAACGACCTGAATTGTGATCCGCCTGATTTGCATGTAACCACCATAACGTAGGTGTCTAGCGGGTCTTCTAATCGCTTTGGGGTACAGTATTTCGACTATACAAAATGGATACCACGAGAGACCACTAGACAACACTGTTCTTTAAGGCAATCACACCACGATACTGCAAAAACTAGAAAAACACGTAATTAGAGATGAATAGTCTCTGAAGCTTGTACAGGTTACAATGATTTTCAAAAGCATTACCATCTCATTACAATCTGAAACAACTAACTATGGCACATAAATTATGTAGCAATCCTTAAACGAAGTAAATGTTTGCATTAACAAGATATTCTGACACAATGTCTGAACTAATAAAGGTCTATGACAGTTCGAAGTATTTTTCCTCTGTATAAGATTTTCCCGCACCTGCTAAATATCCCAGTGACGATTGGTTTTTGCATAAACTGATCGTTAAAGGAACTAGTTAAAGAAAACGCGATAAACAGCAGTAAAGGCTCTATAGAATCCGCAATATTAATGGAGTATAATCAGTAACGTCACTGTACTAATTATTCATGAAGAATTATTTGCCCACATGTTTGAACTATACATGAAATTACGAAATTTTTTGTTCTGGATCTGGACAGAAACCCAGCAGACGTAGCCACTACTAACTAAAATACGTTTTCGCTCCTGCCCAGGACTTGATCGAGACAACGATCATCAATGCTGACTAGCCGTAAAGAGAGGTGAAATATAAATGTTTTCACCAGTATTAGTTAAGACATGTGAACTTGAAACGAAATGACGGAATTATTTATACTACATCAAAACCGTTATCGCCCTGTTAACTAACCACGAAAGACGTTTAATATACTCTCCTTCGCAAGTAACCAAGTATGCATGCGCTGAAAATTGGAATGCTATGATATAAAATGTTGTGACGGGATTTTCTACCCAGCACGTTATCGGATTGTTAACTAAGTAAAATCAGAGGTTATAAATGGAATTTATTTACCAGCAGCGAGTTGTATCAATATGAGATGAGGGTACAATTTGTTCTGCTTTCCCGGGAGTCGAACCCCGGGCGTACTGTCGCTGTTTCCCATCCATAGACGTTAAGTATCAAATGTTTGCTCACCAGTAGTGAGATGCTGGCATGTTTCACTAGAAATAACGGTACCTATCGTTATTGTTGACTATTCGTGAACAGACATTAAGTATGCAAATTATTTTTCGGTGGTAGGTCAATGTGCACATGCTAAGGCGTAAAATGAAATTATGAATATATTTCTGCTGGACCAGTATTGCAACCCAGATACGTTTCATTCCAAGAGACCCGAATTCGAATTCCAGTCGTGGACCTAAAATTGAAACGTCTCAAGTTCAAATTAAATACAAACACTGAACGAAATAGCCATTCCTAAATTAAATGAAATAAACTTTTTAATGCTAGTTTACTGGCGACAGAGTTTGTGTCTTCGGCGGCTGCCGCCTTTGTTATGGCGCCATGTAAACAGGCTCTGATGCTGTTGGTAGTGTAGGGATATTGTGTTTCATGCGGATTCTGAACCACTGTGCGACCTAACATTCTGGTCTTAGCGTTACCATAGGTGAATTAGATCTTTTCGTGAATGTTAAAAATGGACACCATGAGTGAGAATCGAACCTATACCCCGCAATCATCAAACTACGATCAACCCAGGAGAACACTGCAACTCACAGTTGGCAACGTCCTGATTGTGTTGTTGTGTCCAACGATGCGCCTAGTAGCTGTGAAAAAATCTGGCTCTCTCGATTAACTGGTTAATTACGTGCTAGTTTCTAATGTGGGTATTATTCTAATTTCATGACTGCATGATATAAGGACCATTTTAGTCTTCATAGTTCCGATTTGATGCCAATATGAAATTTTTTCTATGACAACTAATGTTTTAGTTCGAGAAATACAACTGCAGCTTGTGTGGTTACCAGATAATTCGATGATTACTGTCATGATCGCTATTATTATCTTCATTTTGCTGCTACTACACATGTTATTGAAGGAAAGGTATATGATCTTTGATCATTTTTAGAACAATCTGCCCAAATAAAGTAATTATGTCGTTCCTTCCATGTATTGGGACTACTTTTCGATTTAATGTCGGAAATCTCCAATTCTTCGTCAATCACATTAAAATTAAATTAATTGCTGAAACTTTTATTTGAGAGTGTAAATCGTGTTGCTTTTCTTTATTTATTTGCGCTCAGCAATTATGGTTGTAAATTGCGATATCTGGAGGCAAAACACTATTCACAATGCAGGGATGTTAATGTATGCCGTTAAATGTCAAGTGTATGCTTTACAAATGACTTGGTCAGACTATTGTGACTCATATGGGAGTTACATTGCTGCTGATTAGTATCTCCCTCATTTTTGTCTGTCGTGTTTAATAAACTACCGAAAAGATCATATGCAATATGCAATATAGTAATAAAACTGATTACAACTTATCATGATAACGGTACAAAAAAGTCTGACTTCTTAAGTCAAAATACCCCAAATCATTACGAATTAGCAAGAGAAAGTTAAAAAATTATTCGGTGCCACACTTAAGTCAATATTATCGACAGAAGCAGAAAAAAAGGGATTAACATGTGTGCAATTCTGTAAATGTTGTGTTTATACATCGACAGACTCGAGAATAGAGGTAGCGATATAATAGCGGAGAGGTTTTCATTCGATGTCTCTACTGATTGTTGATGTGCCTTCGAGATTCTTTTTTTTACAGAGGAGGAAAAATTATTGTCGCCACCATTATTTGAACCGACAACTACTGCAGTTTGTAATTTTATGTCCCAACGCTTTACCCCTACGCTAGCAGCCATCTGCAAGAACCCATCCGTCCCTGGACCCTCAGTCGTAGATTCGTCAGCTAAACCACGTTGTAAATAGCGAAACCAGCTGCAGTTTCTGTTGAAAAGAGCTTCCTGGAATCAAAATTATTCATTTGATACCTTCTATATCATCCTGTAAGGGAGAACCATTCAGGATATTTAATGAGAATGATGAGATATTAGTGAGTGAATTTAGAAGGAAACTGTTGCACCAGTCCAGGAAGTAACCATAGGACAAGCTCACGCAACACAGACGCGGCAGGGCCAGCGTTGGCGCTAGCGCCGGTTGCTACCACTTTGACGAGGACCTGAATTAACAAACGTAAAGGCCAATTAGCTACCGATTGCAACTTGAACATCAGATATAAATATCGGGGGAATAATTTACGGGGTCCTCCTTTTAAGTAGCTGTCGTAGCAATTTTTGTTATTATGTCTTATAAGAACAGCAAACTAAAAAATGTTATTCTCTAGAAACGGTTAGGTTCTGAAGTATCACCTGACACCGTTAACATAATGAGTAAATAATATTCTTTTTGCTATTAAATATGTGAAAATACACTCCTGGAAATTGAAATAAGAACACCGTGAATTCATTGTCCCAGGAAGGGGAAACTTTATTGACACATTCCTGGGGTCAGATACACCACATGATCACACTGACAGAACCACAGGCACATAGACACAGGCAACAGAGCATGCACAATGTCGGCACTAGTACAGTGTATATCCACCTTTCGCAGCAATGCAGGCTGCTATTCTCCCATGGAGACGATCGTAGAGATGCTGGATGTAGTCCTGTGGAACGGCTTGCCATGCCATTTTCACCTGGCGCCTCAGTTGGACCAGCGTTCGTGCTGGACGTGCAGACCGCGTGAGACGACGCTTCATCCAGTCCCAAACATGCTCAATGGGGGACAGATCCGAAGATCTTGCTGGCCAGGGTAGTTGACTTACACCTTCTAGAGCACGTTGGGTGGCACGGGATACATGCGGACGTGCATTGTCCTGTTGGAACAGCAAGTTCCCTTGCCGGTCTAGGAATGGTAGAACGATGGGTTCGATGACGGTTTGGATGTACCGTGCACTATTCAGTGTCTCCTCGACGATCACCAGTGGTGTACGGCCAGTGTAGGAGATCGCTCCCCATACCATGATGCCGGGTGTTGGCCCTGTGTGCCTCGGTCGTATGCAGTCCTGATTGTGGCGCTCACCTGCACGGCGCCAAACACGCATACGACCATCATTGGCACCAAGGCAGAAGCGACTCTCATCGCTGAAGACGACACGTCTCCATTCGTCCCTCCATTCACGCCTGTCGCGACACCACTGGAGGAGGGCTGCACGATGTTGGGACGTGAGCGGAAGACGGCCTAACGGTGTGCGGGACCGTAGCCCAGCTTCATGGAGACGGTTGCGAATGGTCCTCGCCGATACCCCAGGAGCAACAGTGTCCCTAATTTGCTGGGAAGTGGCGGTGCGGTCCCCTACGGCACTGCGTAGGATCCTACGGTCTTGGCGCGCATCCGTGCGTCGCTGCGGTCCGGTCCCAGGTCGACGGGCACGTGCACCGTCCGCCGACCACTGGCGACAATATCGATGTACTGTGGAGACCTCACGCCCCACGTGTTGAGCAATTCGGCGGTACGTCCACCCGGCCTCCCGCATGCCCACTATACGCCCTCGCTCAAAGTCCGTCAACTGCACATACGGTGCACGTCCACGCTGTCGCGGCATGCTACCAGTGTTAAAGACTGCGATGGAGCTCCATATGCCACGGCAAACTGGCTGACACTGACGGCGGCGGTGCACAAATGCTGCGCAGCTAGCGCCATTCGACGGCCAACACCGCGGTTCCTGGTGTGTCCGCTGTGCCGTGCGTGTGATCATTGCTTGTACAGCCCTCTCGCAGTGTCCGGAGCAAGTATGGTGGGTCTGACACACCGGTGTCAATGTGTTCTTTTTTCCATTTCCAGGAGTGTAATTTTTATTACGTAAGATTTCTTTGGCACTACTGCTGACACGTAATAAAACAGATGAAACCACAACATGACACTGATTACAAAGACATTCCATAAACTGCGAATAACACATTGTTTCATCTACATCTCACAAGCCGTGCTACGGTGTGTGATAGAGGGCACTTTCTACATCACTATCACTTCTCCAGTTGTTTGCTCCAGGCTTGAATGTTTCGTGGGAAGGACGATTGCTAGTCAACCTCTGTGTGCGCAAGGATCTCCCTAATTTTATACCCATGGTCTTTCCGCGTGAGGTCTAGCGGTTCTAGGCGCTCAGTCCGGAGCCGCGCAACTGCTGCGGTCGCAGGTTCGAATCCTGCCTCGGGCATGGATGTGTGTGATGTCCTTAGGTTAGTTAGGTTTAAGTAGTTCTAAGTTCTAGGGGACTGATGACCTTAGATGTTAAGTCCCATAGTGCTTAGAGGCATTTTTCCGCGTGATGTAAGTAGGAGGAATCCATATATTAGCTGACTATTCATGTGTCGTAAGCTCTCGGTATTATACAGTTTTGCAGACCGCCATGTGGGATCCCTCTGTTACAGTGTCTGCAGCTAAAAGTGACTAAGCATCTCTCTGAAGCTTTCGTGCTTACTGAAAAACAGTGTAGCTAATGATGTTGCTCTTGTTTGGCTTTCAGAATGATGAGTAGGTTTCAAGTATTTGTCAAACGATTGTTTTGCAAGCTATCAGTTTGTAACCTCCCCCTCACTTATCGATCTTAATTACAGTGAAAAATTAAACCGCATGTACCTATTGGAAATTTGGGAAAAGCAATCGTCACCGAAGTTAATTTCTCGGTAAAGAGGGAGGAAGGGTCACATCTAAATGAAGGGAAAAATGCAAATGAAACTGGTGGAAATTAATTTTGAAAAGGGGTAAAGTTAATAAAGAAAGTAAATGTGCGATCGTTACGTTAACAATTAACTGGCGTTAATTAGATATTTGAGAATTGGGGAAAATTACGGTCGCTAGTCCTATGGACAACTACTATAATAACTGAAAAAGAAAGGTTATTGCACATAGTAGCACTGAAACCGTGGCAACTGAAGGTTGACACGTGTTGTGTGAAAACTGAATGTTTGTCAGAAGTAATAAATTTCGCTACACTCTGACTTAATTTAGCCAGAGAATTAATAAAACCGGAAAATTGAAAGTTAATTTAGTGACTGAAATTAATAGTGAGCTTTGTTTCTGAAGCACTACGAAATTCAGTAAAATAAGGTTAGTCTTGGGCTACCTCAACAATCATTTCAAAAGCTACTTGAATCTACGCAATTTAGAAATAAGAGATTTAACTTTGAACTTGAATTAAATGATTCTGAACAATTAACAATAGTAAAATTTAGTACGTACCAAGATGAGCTGCAGTCACAGGTAAGCTAAAATATGGTAACAAAACTCGCACACTTAATTTGTGCTTGTGTAATCTAAATATTGTAGCCAGCTATGAATGCTTTAACTGAACTTTGAAATTAAAGAACTGAAATGGAATGATATTACTTTAATGCTGGCGTTTGAATTTCAACGACACTCGAGTTCATTTCGGTAAAAGGAAGGGACCCTGATTGGTAATGGAATTGGGACAATGAGCAACAAAGGTTCATGCTAAGTTGCTGTATTTTTGTGATGCAACAGTTTGAAAAGCTGAGGTCTGCCATACAGTTCTAAAACTTTACGTGCTTTTAGTCTTCCTTGTTGGTTGATTGATGGTTTGAAGTCGTCGATCGCGGAGGTGGCGACAGGCACTCATTGTCGGCCGTCGCTGTTGCAGAAGGTGGATGTTGACGCGCCTTCTTCTCGACACGGTCATCAGGCGAAACGGGCTCTTGATGTGCGCCAGCTAATGCTTCCCGTCTGCGATACCGTGTCAGAAACTATTATGGCAAGTCGAGCGCAATTACATGCTGCCAAACCCCGAAAGCGCGGCAACTCGCGGGAGCGTCAGACAACACACCTGCCCCCACCGCCCTACTCCAGCCAGACTCCGCTCTGACTCCGCTCTGTACGCGCTCCACGCGGCAGAGTTAACACTCCCAAAGATCCTACACACTTTGGTTCTTCACACGACCTATCGATGTAATCGTTCGATAGCATAGTTTTCTCCAGGTAATAGTATTTACAAAACAAACCAATTATACATCGACACACACACACACACACACACACACACACACACACACACACACATATATATATATATATATATATATATATATATATATATATATATATATATATATATAGTAAAACAATAACAATATATAAAGACACAGAAATGTCATATAAGGAAAAAATTTATAGTACAATAGATGGAAATAGGAGGATATGCATTTCCGGCGTTACAAGTTAGCGCACCTTAACTTGAAACTAAATGACGAAATTTTTTATGCTAACCACGAAAGACGTTTAATATACTTTTCTTCACAAGTAACCATGTGAGCACGCGTTGAAAATTGCAATGATGCGATGTAAAATTTTGTGACAGGGTTTTGTACCCAGTACGTTATCGGATGTTAAATATTGAATTCATCAGCAGCGAGATTTATGGATATGTAAGAATGATACACTCATTTTCTTGGCAGGAAACGAACCCGGCACCCAATGTCGCCCTTATCCATCCATAAACAGATACAAACTATTAACTGATTGCTCACCAGTAGGAGGATGCTCACATATTTGACTAGAAATAATGGCAGCTATCGTTATTGTTGATAATTCATGAAGGGACATTAAAAATGAAAATTATTTTTCGCTGATACACACTATGGTTTACAAAGAAATTATAAATATTTTTGTACTGGACTAGGATTCCAACCCAGATACGTTCCATTCATAGAAACTGAATTCGAACTCCACTCCATCACCAATAGCTTCTAGGTCTCAAATTTACAATAAATATGAGCCCTGTGAACGTAATGCCCATTGGATCATTAAATGAAAAAAAAAAATGTGCATGTTTACCCGAACAGAATTTCTGTCTTCTGCAACTACCGCCTTTCTTGTGGCGCAATTTAAACTGGCTCTGACCCTGTTGCTGGCTAAGGGATATGGTGTTTATGCGGATTCTGAACTATGGTGTGACTTAATATTCTTCACTTCTCGTTACCAGAGATGCAGTAGATCCGTTAGTGAGTGTTAAAAATCAACGACCTATCTGAGAATCGAACCCACACCAAGCAATTATCAAACTAGGAAAAACAACTATACCGTAACAGTAATTTCATGTACAATCGATACACACCGACAGCAGAATTTAAGAATTTAAGGCTCTGCATCAATTCCGGAGTTCCGGTTCATGTAGTGCAACATCATACATCAGCAGTGTGCTCCTGATGCCAACTGAATTGTTCTTTTGACTTGATTCTGTACTCCCTGAAATAAAATCACCTAACCTCCCAACATGGAGAGGTTTAATTTCGTTCCTCCATTCCTGCTGGGGGATTTGTTTTCTTATTGATCAGCTCTTTTCCTTCCTGCCAGTGAAATGTGACAAAATGAGGCCTGTAATAGATCCACAGCCCGCTATTGTAATGTTGTTGTAGGTGAAGGACTTTAGTTTCCTCTTAAAACGTCTTAAGCAACAACGTTCTCTGATTTCCCAAAAATGAAATGCTCATTGTCGAGGTAGTAAGCGTTTTAAATCAAAGTCCCCAAGGTCTGGGGCAGGTATCTCTCTTCGTATGACGGCACTGCGTAAGTACTTGTCCTAAGAGGCATCACAAGTTGTGTTCGCATAGCTGTAGAAATCATTAGTTGAAGCAGAGTTTAGCACCTGTAGGTATGGTACTGCTAGAAATACAGAAGTATTACATACTGAAGGCTGAGTTCATCTTGAAACTGAGGCGTATTTATAATACGGAAGCTACTGGAGAAGAAATGTTCTTCATTTTCTAATGGCTCTGAGCACTATGGGACTCAACTGCTGTGGTCATCAGTCCTCTAGAACTTAGAACTACTTAAACCTAACTAACCTAAGGACATCACACACATCCATGCCCGAGGCAGGATTCGAACCTGCGACCGTAGCAGTCGCACGGTTCCGGATTGCGCGCCTAGAACCGCGAGACCACTGCGGCCGGCTCTTCATTTTCTCCACAGAGCAATCGACGGTGGTTCTGCAACATATTATCCACCTGCCTCGATACTGCTGCAGATCTGTACACGTCACTCCAGACTGCAGCTACTTAAGAGATCTCAGAAAAGCAGTGTTGAAGAAACTGAGATTTCGTACACGTCGGAGGCCGCTATAAGTACAAAAAGCTGAAAATAGTTTTGTGAACTCCAAAGAATAAATCGGAAATGGGTTGCTGTTCAAATTTCTAAGTTCAAAAGTCCTTTTAAACTTGCATAATGATTTTTTTTTTAGTTATTAAGCAAGATCATCAGCCCACAAGTGTTCAAATCATTAAAGTTCCTGTTCACACACCTCGTCACATTCAAACAGCCAGAACTTTTCCTATCCAATTCCGAAATCATTTACGAGAGTAACACAGTCAATAAACTGCTGGTTGTCTTTAAATAAAGTTTTTGCTCGCCGTAAATACTCAGTAAAAAAATATTTACTTAGTACCGCCACGCTTTTACTTCAGAGTTTACACACGCGATTTTCTCCAGATCAAAATATCTCTCTACGCTTAAAATTTCACAAATAGTTAATGGTAAACACCAGCTACCTTTATCACTGTACCGAAACGCGGAAGCCACAATATCACTTCATTTTACACATAATGCGTTCGGACACTTTCAGCATGACCAACTCCTTCGAAAGCTAGTCCACCAATTCCTTCTTCTCTCTCTGCCTCTACAAGCACCTCTATCTCATGCGTTAGGAGGCAAACCGTCTCACTTCTTATTGGCTGTACAGAATTACGGCCAATCAGAACTGACTTTCAGGGCGCGGCTCGCGCCAAAATCTAGTAAGAACCAACCACTGCTCTAAGATCATTGGCTTCATTAAAATAAGCAACTCAAAACTCTCTTGTTAAACAAATAAAATGAAATAAACTTTAAGCTGTTCTTTATGTCTCGAATTTAACTATATAGTCGCGAGCGTTCTGGCTGTCTCTTACATATTCAAAAAATGCTTGTACATCCGTCATCCACTAGTAGGGGAACCACTGGTGGATTCGTTCCCACGATACAAAGCTGGAACACTTGCAAGTTCCTATAGAGAATTACAAACTGAAAATTTAATATTGGCGAATGTAGCACATAGACTCTCACAAGTACTCCCTTTCCCACTCACGCTAACACAAAACATAAATATCTACTTGAAATTCTTAAAGTTATTACTACAGCAAAATTACTAAAGGTTTTCTAAAATGAGAACTTTCCAAATTTGAATCTAAGCACTAATGGTGTTATCATATCTTTTCAAACAGTCACAATTGGTGAACATTATATATATATATATATATATATATATATATATATATATATATATATATATATAGAGGGGGTGTTACAAAAAGGTACAGCCAAACTTTCAGGAAACATTCCTCACACACAAATAAAGAAAAGATGTTATGTGGACATGCGTCCGGAGACGCTTAATTTCCATGTTAGAGCTCATTTTAGTTTCGTCAGTATGTACTGTACTTCCTCGATTCACCGCCAGTTGGCCCAATTGAAGGAAGGTAATGTTGACTTGTGTTGACATGCGACTCATCGCTCTACAGTACCAGCATCAAGCACATCAGTACGGAGCATCAACAGGTTAGTGTTCATCACGAACGTGGTTTTGCAGTCAGTGCAATGTTTACAAATGCGGAGTCGGCAGATGCCCATTTGATGTATGGATTAGCTCGGGGCAATAGCCGTGGCGCGGTACGTTTGTATCGAGACAGATTTCCAGAACGAAGGTGTACCGACAGGAAGACGTTCGAAGCAATTGATCGGCGTCTTAGTGAGCACGGAACATTCCAGCCTATGACTCGCGACTGGGGAAGACCTAGAACGACGAGGACACCTGCAATGGACGAGGCAATTCTTCGTGCAGTTGACGATAACCCTAATGTCAGCGTCAGAGAAGTTGCTGCTGCACAAGGTAACGTTGACCACGTCCCTGTATGGAGAGTGCTACGGGAGAACCAGTTGTTTCCGTACCATGTACAGCGTGTGCAGGCACTATCAGCAGCTGATTGGCCTCCACGGGTACACTTCTGCGAATGGTTCGTCCAACAATGTGTCAGTCCTCATTTCAGTGCAAATGTTCTCTTTACGAATGAGTCTTCATTCCAACGTGATCAAATTGTAAATTTTCACAATCAACATGTGTGGGCTGACGAGAATCCGCACGCAATTGTGCAATCACGTCATCAACTCAGATTTTCTGTGAATGTTTGGGCAGGCATTGTTGGTGATGTCTCGATTGGGCCCCATGTTCTTCTACCTACGCTCAATGGAGCACGTTATCATGATTTCATACGGGATACTCTACCTGTGCTGCTAGAACATGTGCCTTTACAAGTACGACACAACATGTGGTTCATGCACGATGGAGCTTCTGCACATTTCAGTCGAAGTGTTCGTACGCTTCTCAACAACAGATTCGGTGACCGATGGATTGGTAGAGGCGGACCAATTCCATGGCCTCCACGCTCTCCTGACCTCAACCCTCTTGACTTCCATTTATGGCGGCATTTGAAAGCTCTTGTCTACGCAACCCCGGTACCAAATGTAGAGACTCTTCGTGCTCGTATTGTGGACGGCTGTGATACAATACGCCATTCCCGAGGGTTGCATCAGCGCATCAGGGATTCCATGCGACGGAGGGTGGATGCACTTATCCGCGCTAACGGAGGACATTTTGAACATTTCTTTTAACAAAGTGTTTGAAGTAACGCTGGTACTCTCTGTTGCTGTGTGTTTCCTTTGCATGATTAATTTGATTTGAAGAGAAGTAATAAAATGAGCTCTAACATGGAAAGTAAGCGTTTCCGGACACATGTCCACAAAATATATTTTCTTTTTTTGTGTGTGAGGAATGTTTCCTGAAAGTTTGGCCGTACCTTTTTGTATAGATTTAGTTTTTTAAGTGTCGGGTAATTACGTTTTTTACTGACCTTTTTTTTATAACTTCCAAATTAGGACAGTTATTGATTTCAGATTTTGACAGATTGTTCCTTTACACAACAGAAGGTTATGTACCTAATATGAAGTTCTTCAGGATATTTCTGGATCAGTTATTAATTTTTATAGTTCCAGAGAATGTAACTACTCTGTAAGCGCCTCTCCGCTACTTTCACACGCTGCAGTCACACCATATGGCCATGAAGCACGTCTGCAGGACACAGCTCGCCCGTGACAGATCTTATAAGATTCTAACTACTTACACTGGAGCCCACATAAATTCATACAAGAAAGCTTTAATAGAGAAATTGGCGATCGCGCCCTAGCTGCGACGCCTCAACACAATACTACAAATAATGTAAACGATAAAAGTAGCATTTTCCATCTAAACCAATAACTCGTTGTTTACATCTAATTAAGAAATAATTGTAATGGCAGGATTCGTACCTCATTCTAAGAGTTTTCAAGCCTAGCTCTTTAGCCACTCGTTATCCCGCCACTGGCTGAATGTGTTATTACAGACGCGTGTGGCGTCCTTTAGCGAGAGCAGCATGACCTGAATCACTACATGATTCTAAATGTTGCTTTAAATATCTGAAAACGATTTCATTATTACTATGCATGAAGATTAGAAAGTAGACGGGAATGAATGTGACTTGTGAGGCGAAGAAAGTGCTGTCCCGCTTGTATGGCACTTCGTTTCCTCTTGCCTTGTCACTAGGTTCTTACCTGCAATGTCTCAGCACAAGGAAATCGATAAATGTCGCATTCTTGCGCTTTATGAAAATGGATACTTTATCAGTGCCATTTCCCGTACCCTGGGATACAGCAAATCTACGATTCATCTCTGGGTAAAGAGGATGGCGGATGAAGGCCACGTCAAGCGCCGTCGTCGCCTGGGTGTCCACGGACTACCACTGAATATCAAGACAATAGTACGCTCCAATGTAGTGATGACGACCCATTCAGGACCAGCACAGAAATACGAAACATCATTCAGCTAAGCGTGAGCAGGTCGACCATACGACGACGTCTCAGCGAGAAGGAAAAGTATGGACGGAAATCCGCGGTTATGGAGGACGAGAAGGAGTCTTCTACTGTCCCAAATGGTTGTGTCTGTGTATATCGTCCACGTGGAGTGAGATTTGACAGAAGCTATGTTCATCAGAGGCAAAGATGTGGCCGAACTTCTGTCACAGTTTGGGGATCGATATCAGCAGCGGGCTGTGGCGTTTTGTGGGTACTGGACCGTCCGCTTGCTAATCATTACTACTGCCAAAGAGTGGAGAACATAATGCTTCCCTCTGTTCGTCAGAGGTTTTCGGAAGGCAGTGTAATACTGCAACATGACCAGTCCCCAGTCCATGCAGCGAATTGTGTAAAACAATGATTTCAAATGAATGGAGACATCGATCTCCTGGACTGGCCTCCAAAAGGTGATGAGCTCAATCCTGTTGAGCACGTAAGGGCAGATATGACGAAAATTATTAGGTGTAGAAGACCTACTCCAACAACCAAGGCATCACTATCCGGAGCAGTTCATGATTCATGGGAAGAGCTGTCGCAGAGTAACAGATTCATCCGGAATCTTATTGCCTCTGTTCTCCGGCAGCTAAATGCTGTTGTAGAGGAGGATGGAAACTGGACACGATACTGACTCCATTATGTCATTATGGAGGAAACTCTATGACAAAAGAATGCTTCAATTACCATTCAATTACTCTTATTGAGCATTTACGTTACTAGGAACAAAAGGAAAATGTGTTTGCCTTACACTTTTTTCAAATGAAGGTGTAATACAACTAAATCGGAAACGATTGATTATCATCAGCTAAAACATTTAACTGAAAGAAGAAGACCATAACATAGACGTAACTCAATTAGTCTATTTCACCCTTTTCCAGTCATTCAGAGGACATCGATTTTAAATTATTTTGTGATCATTGATCAAGAAGATCAAGACGACTATGGGAACAATATTTTTTTTCTCATGGCAAATGTGGTCAAATCCGATGAGGCCATCAAAGTGAAAGAATTAATTTTGTTTGATGCCAATGAGAAGGCATATTGCTTTGAGTTATTTGTGGAGGCAAGACTCCAGTACCGACGAGAGCATAAAAGAGAGATTATTTTTATTTAATACTGAGTGAAAAACACAATACCGAAAGCGAATAATCAGAAAAGTGGGAATATGACTCGCACTATGTGAGTTTTGTACAAACACAATTACGTACTTAGATAACGTATCTGGACGTATCAGAGGTCCCATATCACTCCAACTGCACACACCCCACACCATTACAGAGCCTCCACCAGCTTGAACAGTCGGTTGCTGACATGCAGAGTCCTTGGATTCATGAGGTTGTCTCCGTACCCAAACACGTCCATCCGCTCGATACAATTTGAAACGAGACTCTTCCGAACAGGCAACATGTTTCCAGTCATCAACAGTCCAGTGTTGGAGTTGACGGGCCCAGGCGAGGCGTAAAGCTTTGTGTCGTGCAGTCATCAAGGGTAAACGACTGGGCCTTCGGCCGCGAAAGTCCATATCGGTGATGTTTCGTTGAATGGTTGGCACGCTGACACTTGTTGATACCCCTGCTTTGAAATCTGCAGCAATTGGTTCTCTTCAGTCGTCACTGGTGTCGTTCTTGCATGATCTTTTTCCGACCATAGCGGCGTTGGAGATTTGATGTTTTACCGGATTCCTGATATTCATGGTACACTCGTGAAATACTCGTACGGGAAATTCCCCACTTCATTGCTGCCTTGGAGACAGATGCTGTGTCCCACTGCTCGTGCGTCGACTATAACACCACGTTCAAATTAACTTAAATCTTGATGACCTGCCATTGTAGCAGCAGTAACCGGTCTAACAACTGCGCCAGACACTTGTTGTCTTATATAGGCGTTGCCGACCGCAGCGTGGTGCTCTGTCTGTTTACATATCTCTGTATTTGAATAGGTATACCTATAGCACTTCATTTGGCGCCTCAGTGTAGATCACAAACAAAACAAATTATCAATGTTATTTAATTATTTTTGGCACGCTGAAGATACAATAAATTTTTATCTGGTAGAAACTGTCGCCATAATGACAGACGCAGACAGCTTCAGAGTTTCGTACTCAATTTTCTACGTAATCGTAAAAATTTGTCACACCAATATGTCGATCGAAATACTGTAGCACTTTTGCAACTTCATTACTGAGCTTGGAAAAGCTGCCTGATGAAAGCAATGGTGACGTCCTGGACAGTTTTGACGTAGACAGATTTGTTGTCATTAAAACTAAAATTACCTTACAGATCAATCGGTTATATCTGCACATGCACAGGGGCCCTTTCAACTTAACCGACAAACGGTCTCGAAAACAGCTTGAAAACATGTAAGATTGACAGTGGCCTCAAAACCTTTATAAAACTATTCTCGCAATTCTTTCATGGTCTCAATGAATTCTTGAGACCTCTAGTTTTCCTTCACGACAGTGAGCTTAGGAAACTGGACTGTCTTTGGCAGAATGTGTCCCTTCCATAACGCGATTTTCTTTTCCAATACATCCCCACCAAATGAGAATGAAATTACCTTGCAATATTTTACTGTGGGCAGTGTGCGGTCTAGTCCACCTAAAATGCGAATTCTACAATCCGTTCCGGATGTTCTAATTTTGGCTGCTGCACTCCTTTTTCCTTCATAAATTCAACAATAGCGAGTTTTAAATCGAAGAATTTTTGCAGGCGTGCCCCTTGACGTAACGAACCTACTTTGCAAAAATGGTTCAAATGGCTCTGAGCACAATGGGACTTAACTTCTGAGGTCATCAGTCCCCTAGAACTTAGAACTACTTAAACCTAACTAACCTAAGGACATCACACACATCTATGCCCGGAGCAGGATTCCAACCTCCGACCGTAGCGGTCGCACGGTTCCAAACTGTAGCGCCAAGAACCGCTCGGCCACCACGGCCGGCCCTACTTTGCAGTAATATGTGAAGTCTCCATACTCTTCGCTGAGTTCCACCGCAAAATGCTGCAACTGACAACTGCATAATGCGTGCGACTTCAGAAATTTTACTGCTCGTACCACCAGTTTCTTCGCGTGCTCCACGCCTGCAAATTTACCAAAAAGTGTGCCTTGATGTACAGAACAATGAATTCTGTGTGTCGATCTTTGTAATTTTTTCCGTTTTCATTGTCAACTAAATCTTTAAATTCTTGCTGCACGGTATTGTAATGTTGTTTCATA
Organism: Schistocerca americana; assembly: GCF_021461395.2. NCBI lineage: Eukaryota > Metazoa > Arthropoda > Insecta > Orthoptera > Acrididae > Schistocerca > Schistocerca americana. The sequence continues at coordinate 1,221,802,478 of NC_060119.1, read as the reverse complement.
GCAAATACGTAGTATCGGTCACTTATGAGAATTCAGAATTCTTGTCCCTCTCTTCTATCATTCCCATTGTGACGATAGATAGACCGCCAGACTGCCTCTTTTTATGCAAACAGCAACTGGACCTGTGAACGTCATTCATACCACGAGCAAACAGAGAAAGGCAAACAGCGTTGACGCCACGATTCTGCCGAACTCGGAAAGTTGCGCCGACTGACAAATGCAGCACTTCGATGTTAAATGAAATGTCGTGCTGTCCCGTGTATTTCCGAGAAGGACCGAGTAAATCCGAGTGACAGGCCGAGCCTAATCCCGCTCGTGGGCCACACACGCCGCACACGTGAAGTTTGGAACGCCGTGGACGGCCCTGGGCTGGAGGAATATGTGCATGGTTTTCTGAACAGTCCCCTCACGCTATTACATGTCGACTGGTCTACAAAATCACCGGACTGGAACCTCATAGAAAATTGCGCGCTCACATCCTCAGCGAGTAGCTTAATCCGCACAACCTTGTAGTCTGGAACACTCAGATGTAAAATTTGAAATTTTCCCGGCTAATCAACTGTTCAAAAAGATTTCGGGCTTGCAGCCGGTCGTCGTAAACTTCATTGCACGATATTTCGGCTGGACAACTGCCAGCCATCTTCAGGTGAGTTGAACGGGGACTGACGAAGGCGTTCTCTGCTCCGTCTTATACAGGGTGGCCCATTGATCGTGACCAGGCCAAAATATCTCACGAAATAAGCGTCAAACGAAAAAACTACACAGAACGAAACTTGTCTAGCTTGAAGGGGGAAACCAGATGGCGCTATGGTTGGCCCGCTAGATGGCGCTGCCATAGGTCAAACGGATATCAACTGCGTTATTTTAAGTTGGAACCATCATTTTTTATTACATATTCTTGTAGTACGTAAAGAAATATGAATGTTTTGGTTGGACCACTTTTTTCGCTTTGTGATAGATGGCGCTGTAATTGTCACAAACATATGGCTCACAATTTTAGACGAACAGTTGGTAACAGGTAGGTTTTTTAAATTAAAATACAGAACGTAGGTACGTTTGAACATTTTATTTCGGTAGTTCCAGTGTTATACATGTACCTTTGGGAACTTAATAAATACTCAAAATGATGTCCGTCAACATCAATGCATTTAGCAATATGTGTAACGACCTTCCTCTCAACAGCGAGTAGTTCGCCTTCCGTAATGTTCCCACATGCATTGACAATGCGCTGACACATGTTGTCAGGCGTTGTCAATGGATCACGATATCAAATATCCTTCAACTTTCCCCACAGAAAGAAATCCGGGGACGTCAGATCCGGTGAACGTGCGGGCCATGGTATTGGTGCTTCGACGACCAATCCACCTGTCATGAAATATGCTATTCAATACCGGTTCAACTGCACGCGAACTATGTGCCGGACATCAATCATGTTGGAAGTTCATCGCCATTCTGTCATGCAGTGAAACATCTTGTAGTAACATCGGTAGAACATTACGTAGGAAATCAGTATACATTGCACCATTTAGATTGACATCGATAAAATGGGGGCCAATTATCCTTCCTCCCATTATGCCGCACCATACATTAACCCGCCAAGGTAGCTGATGTTCCACTTGTCGCAGCCACCGTGGATTTTCCGTTGCCCAATAGTATATATTATACCGGTTTACGTTACCGCTGTTGGTGAATGACGCTTCGTCGCTAAATAGAACGTCCCGTAATTTGTCTTGTGTCTAGTGGCAGAACTGTACACGACGTTCAAAGTCGTCTGCAAGCAATACCTGGTGCATAGAAATATGGTACGGGTGCAATCGATGTTGATGTAGCATTCTCAACACCGACGTTTTTGAGATTCCCGATTCTCGCGGAGTTTGTGTGCTAATGATGTGCGGATTACCCGCGACAGCAGCTAAAACACCTACTTGGGCGTCATCATTTGTTGCAGGTCGTGGCTGACGTTTCACCTGTGGCAGAACACTTCCTGTTTCCTTAAATAACGTAACTATCCGGCGAACGGTCCGGACACTTGGATGATGTCGTCGAGGATACCGAGTAGCATACACAGTACACGCCCGTTGTGCATTTTGATCACAATAGCCATACATCAACACGATATCGACCTCTTCCGCAATTGGTAATCGGTCCATTTTAACACGGATAATGTATCACGAAGCAAATAGCGTCCGCACTGGCTGAATGTTACGTGACACCACGTACTCGTACGTTTGTGACTATTGCAGCGCCATCTATCACAAAGCGAAAAAAGTGGTCCAACTAAAACATTCATATTTCTTTACGTACTACACGAATATGTAGTAAAAATGGGGGTTCCTGCTTTAAAAAAAAACCCAATTGATATCCGTTTGAACTATGGCAGCGCCAACTAGCTGGCTAACGATAGCGCCATCTGGTTTCCTCCTTCAAGCTAGACGAGTTTCGTTCTTTGTAGTTTTTTCGTTTGATGCTTATTTCGTGAGATATTTGGCCCGGTCACGATCAATGGACCACCCTGATACTACTGCCGCGCATGAGTTCCAGTCGGGGAGACAGAAGGGCCACACCGCCCAGCGACAGCGCCCTCCCTGGTGGAACTGCAGTACTCAGCTGCCGTCGAAGCTATCGAAGTCTTCTGGCGTCTTCGTCTGGAGCAAATTTCGGAGATGACGGAATTCCATGCGTTATTCAACTGGTAACCGCTGTTACGATTCATTAGATTTCCAGAAATGCGTATTTCAACGGATTCTTTGATAATGGAGTCCCAAAACGTTGTTGCTGTGGCCAAAATCGAAGTTTTGTCGTACTCCATTGAATGTCCGTTAGAAATACAACGTTCCGCAACTGCAGACTTACTGGGTTTCAGTAGGCGAGTGCAACGTTGATGTTCTGTACAAAGCATTTCCACTGTACCCGTTGTCTGTCCTATATAGGCCATACCACACTGACACGGTATTTTGTAAATTCCCGCCTTCCGCAGTAACAAATCATCCTTCACCGATCCCAACAAATCCGAAATCTTCGAAGGCGGACGAAAAACCACTTTCACATGAAAATTATTAAGAATCCTCGCTATCTTGAAGGAGATAGCACGTCCTCCTCTTTACCCACTTCCCGGTTCCTGGCTCTAGTTGAGGAGGCTCTGTTAATTTGCCGGGTCGAGTACCCATTGTCTCTGAACACCGTTCTCAAATGTGCAAGTTCCTTGGCAAATTCTCTGTAACCAACACCGTATGTGCCCCGTGCACAAGGGTTTTAAGTACATTCATGGTCTGGGATGGGTAATGGCAACTTGAAGAATTCAAATACAAATCAGTGTGAGTGGGCTTACGATAGACAGAATGTCCCACTGTGCCGTCACTCTTCTGTTTAACCAAAACATCCAGGAATGTAAGGCAGCCATCTTTCTCTAGTTCCATAGTAAATCGAATATTCTCATGGATGGCGTTAAGACGATGAAAAAACTCCATAAACTTTTCTTCTCCGTGGGGCCACACCATGAAAGTATCATCGACGTATCTCCAAAACCAGTTGGTTTACAAACCGCTGATTCAAGTGCTCTCTCCTTAAAATCCTCCGTAAAAAGGTTAGCCACCAGAGGAGACAGAGGGCTGCCCATGGCGACACCGTCAGACTGTTCAAAATATTCGCTCAGACTCTAAATGTATGTCACTGTGTACCTTCTATACGTATGTATCTTATTACTGGTGCAACTGTATTTATGGCTGTAAGACCCAAACCTATTTCTAGTAAACTGATCTGCTGTTCTGCCTAGATGTTGCTTATAGAATTGTACAGATATTCAATTCTCTACCCGCAGCGTTCGCAACAATTCTTGCAGGACAAGCAAAATATCATTTAAATTGTTATTTCAGGTATGTAGTCATTAGTATGAACTGAACTGGGTCTGTCCCAAATGTGTATCAACAGCTATTTAACATTTAATATTGTGTTCCTAGTAGGACTTTTATCGCGTACTATCTCTGTGTATCCTGTGTTACATTTTCGTCTTGTCTACTCGTTTCAGTATCCCCGATGTTAATCAATCTGTATATTGAGCAAGCAGCAAAGGAAACAAAAGACCAATTCGGAGTAGGAATTAAAATCCATGGAGAAGAAATAAAAAATTGGAGGTTCGCCGATGACATTGTAATTCTGTCAGAGACAACAAAGGACCTGGAGGAGCAGCTGAACGGAATGGGCAGTGTCTTGAAAGGAGGATATAAGATGAGCATCAACAAAAACAAAACGAGGATAATGGAATGTAGTCGAATTAAATCGAGTGATCCTGAGGGTATTAGGTTAGGAAATCAGACACTTAAAGTAGTAAAGGAGTTTTGCTATTTGGGGAGCAAAATAACTGATGTTGATCGAAGTAGGGAGGATATGAAAAGTAGAATGGCAATGGCAAGGAAAGCGTTTCTGAAGAACAGAAATTTGTTAACATCGAGTATAGATTTAAATGTCAGGAAGACATTTCTGAAAGTATTTTTATGGAGTGTAGCCATGTATGGAAGTGAAACATGAACGATAAATAGTTTGGACAAGAAGAGAACAAAAGCTTTTGAAATGTGATGCTGCAGAAGTATGCTGAAGATTGGATGGGTAGACCACATAACTAATGAGGAGGTATTGAATAGAACTGGGGAGAAAAGAAATTTGCGGCACAACTTGACTAGAAGAAGGGATCGGTTGGTAGGACATGTTCTGAGGCATCAAGGGATGACCAATTTAGTATTGGAGGGCAGCGTGGAGGGTAAAAATTGTAGAGGGAGACCAAGAAATGAATAAACTAAGCAGATTCAGAAGGATGTAGTTTGCAGTAGGTACTGGGAGATAAAGAAGCTTGCACAGGATAGAATACCATGGAAAGCTGCATCAAACCAGTCTCCAGACTGAAGACCACAACGACAACAACTCGTTTCAGTACACTGCGGGTGCAGAATTTGTTTTATTCTCATTCAACCGGCGTGAATGACGCAGTTCATGAAAGAAAATAGAGCATTCCCGCATTTCAAACTGTGTTCGTGATGGCAGAGAGGGAGAGCCATAGCTTGTTTGCATGAAAAAAGGGAAAAATGATTGTGAATTGATATTATTGGTCTCTCACAACGAGACGTCATAGGAAGCTGTCCCGGCGGGCGTTTTGCTTCAGGACAAAGGCCTAGCTACTACCTTGGGCTAGCAAAATTTGACTGGCGCACGTATTCTCCTCACATGACTTCCACTGACTTCTTCCTATTTTCTGGGACGCAGAAAGCATTGCGTAGCAAGCGTTTCTAGAACTCCGAGATGGTTTCGAGATGGAACTTTCCTGAGCAGTAAACTTGCAGGGTCTGGGACAAGCATCCAAGGTGGGGGAAAATGTGTCTCATTGAAAGGCGAACATGTAGAGAACGATTAACTCCGTCAACAAGTTTCATGGTCATAACTTGATTTTTTTAGAGGTGATAATTAAAAATTTATGTCCATCCCTCGCAGATCATTTATCACGTCAATTAGTGTGCGACGACTGGGGGTGGTGTACGTAAGTCGCAGTAAATTATGAGAAGCATTAGCCGAGCAAGGCGATCTAGGGGGAAGTTGGGGGGAGGACGTCGTCTCGCAGTTTGCGGGGGAGGGCCCTGTTAGCGACAACCCTCACGGACAGCGCCTGGGGTGGGCGAGGGAGATCCCGCACCTCCCGGGTGATCAGACTTTCTTGCCGAAAACTTTACTTTCAGCCCCAAGAGTCCACCTAAGCTCCGGTTTCCGTCATGGACCCGCCACTACGTGAGCTGAATGAGGATGCGCCGGCATTATGGCGGCGCTGCTGCCCCCTGGGGGGCGTTGCCACTGACGGCGGCCGGTTTACTCTGGCTGGTACTTGTCTGCACCACCCACGCTCCGCCCCGCGCCCGTCTCATCTTACTGCATTACGAGCAGCAACACCGCTTCTGGAACGTCACGGGGGTTGTTCGAGCTACCCGACGACAGGTACCGTCACAGCATCCAACACATCATGCGGCCAAAGGGGTGTAGCGAAGGATGACGATGAAATGAACATTTGTTTACCGAAACACCTTACGTACCGTAGTCGTAAGAGTCGAGGAACATGAAAGGGGAACAGTGGTCGAGAAGGTAGTGAGACAGGGTTTATTCAAACAAGGGCTGAAATGGCTCTAAGCACTATGGGACTTAACATCTGAGGTCATCAGTCCCCTAGAATTAGAACTACTTAAACCTAACTAACCTAAGGACATCACATCCATGCCTGAGACAGGATTCGAACCGGCGACCGTAACAGCAGCGCGGTTCAAAACTGAAGCGCCTAGAACCGCTCGGCCATAACGGATGGTTGGGTGTTATTCAATCTCTACAGTGGACGAGAAACCAAGGAAAAATTTGGAGAGAGAGGAATAAAGTATAGGTAGAAGAAATAAAACTTTTGAGGCTTGTCGATGACGCTGAATTTTGTTAGTGGCAACAGAGAACTTTGTAGAACGGTTGAACGGAATGGATAGCGTCTTGCAAAGAGATTATAAGATGAACGTCACCAAAAGTAATGCAAGTACGATGTAGCCGAACTATATACAGTGATGTTGAACTGATATGATTAGGAAATCAGACACTAAAGGTAGTATTTGAGGTTTTGCTATTTGAGCAGCCAAAGAACTGATGTGGCCGAAGTAGAGAGGATAGAAAATGCGCGCTACGTATAGCAAGAAAAGAATTTCAGAAAAAGGGGGATTTGTTAATATCTAATGCACATTTAAGTGTTAGGACGTCTATTCTGAAGGTAGAGATTAACTTTGTATGGAAGTGAAACGTAGACGATAAGTAGTTCAGACAAGAACAGAAAATATGCATTTGAAATGTGATGATAAAGAGGAATGCTGAGTTTATATGGGTAGATCGAATGACTAATGGTTCAAATGGCTCTGAGCACTATGGGACTTAACTTCTGAGGTCATCAGTCCCCTAGAACTTAGAACTACTTAAACCTAACTAACCTAAGGACATCACACACATCCATGCCCGAGGCAGGATTCGAACCTGCGACCGTAGCGGTCACGCGGTTCCAGACTCAAGCGCCTAGAACCGCTCGGCCACTACGGCCGCCGAATGACTAATGAGGAGGTATTAAATCTAATTGAGAAAAAAGAAAATTTGTGGCAACGCTTGACTAAGAGATCAGTTGATACGACACATTCTGAGACATGAAGGAATCGTCAGTTTGGTAATGAAGGAATGTGTGGGGATTAAAAATTGTAGAGGGCGACAATACGATGAAAACGATAACCATGGACGTAGCTACAAAACTAATCTTCCGACTGTACAAATCCTGAAAAGTTTGTCGTACTAGAGCATCATTCTTTAGATACATTTATGAGCAACAACCGTGCGAAACATGAGCATTGTCGGTGGTCTGTTGAATGCACGGGGTTGGAAAAAAGTACGGAAGCAACAAAACTGCAGGACTGCCCATAAATCCATAAGAGTACGAGGGGGCGGAGATCTCTTCTGAAGAGCACATTGCAAGGCATCCCATATATGCTCAATAATGGTCATATCTGGGGAGTTTCGTAGCCAGCGGAAGCGTTTAAACTCAGAAGAGAATTCTTGGAGACATTCTGTAGGAATTCTGGACGTGTGGGGATCGCATTTTCCTGCTGCAGTTTCCCAATCCCGTCGGAATGCACAATGAACATGAATGAATGCCGGTGATCAGGCAGGATGCTTACGTACGTGTCAGCTGTCTGAGTCGTATCCAGACGTATAAAGGGTCCCATATGACTCCAACTGCACACGCCCCACACCATTACAGGGACTCCATCAGCTTGAACAGCCCCCTGCTGACATGCACGGTCCATGGATTCATGAGGCTGTCTCTATATCTAGGCGCGCAGTCCCGAACCGTGCGGCTGCTACGGTCGCAGGTTCGAATCCTGCCTCGGGCATGGATGTGTGTGATGTCCTTAGGTTAGTTAGGTTTAAGTAGTTCTAAGTTCTAGGGGACTGATGACCACAGCAGTTGAGTCCCATAGTGCTCAGAGCCATTTGAACCATTTGTCTCTATACTCATACACGTCCATCCGCTCGATACAATTTGAAACGAGACTCGTTCGATCAGGCAACATGTTTCCAGTCATCGACAGTCCAATGTCGGTGTTGACAGGCCCAGGCGAGGCGTAAGGCTTTGTGTCTTGCAGTCATCAAGGGTAAACGAGTTGGCCTTCGATTCCGAAAGCTCATATCGATGATGTTTTGTTGAATTCGCACGCTAACACTTGTTGATGTCCCAGCATTGAAATCTGCAGCAGTTTCGGAAGGGCTGCATTTCTGTCACGTTGAACGATTCTCTTCACTCGTCGTTGGACACGTTCTTGCAGGATCTTTTTTCTGGCCTCCGCGATGTCAGAGATTTAATTTTTTACCGGATTCCTGACGTTCAAGGTACACTCGTGAAGTGGTCGTACGGAACAATCCCCACTTCATCCCTACATCGGAGATGCTGTGTCCCATCGCTCGTGCGCCGACTATTACACCACGTTCAGACTCAGTAAAATCTTGATAACCTGCTATTGTAGCAGCAATAACCGACGTAACAACTGCGCCAGACAGTTATTGTCTTATGTAGGCATTGCCGACCGCAGCGCCGTATTCTGCCTGTTTACATAGCTTTGTATTTGAATACCCATGCCTGTACCAGTTTCTTTGGTGTTTCAGTGTGTAATGCCTAATGCGGTGCAGGATACCCGTTGCGATTCAAAATAACTTCCAGTCGTCTCGGAAAGGATAAATACGGGTACTATATGGTTTTCAAGAGAATCGTACACCATTCTGGCAAGTGAAGGTAATAGTGTTGGAGGTGGACATCGGTCAAGCACCCTTTTCTCCAAATTGACAGTGGCGGCCAGTGAAGAAGCTACAGTTCATGCCGTGGAGGATGCGAACTGTGTGAGCATGGGCCCTGTCTTGGAACACAGCATCACCATTAGGGAACAAACATCAAACATTGTACCATGAGATGGACCTGAACAGCCAAAATGGTTCGACCTTGCAGAGTAATCATTGGGCCTATGGAATACAATGATTACTCTGCAAGATCGAATCATTTTGGCTCTTCAGGTCCATCTCATCGTTGGACCTATGCAATACAACCCCCCCCCCCCCCACGAACCATAAACCTTGCCGTTGGTGGGGAGGCTTGCGTGCCTCAGCGACACAGATAGGCGTACCGTAGGTGCAACCACAACGGAGGGGTATCCGTTGAGAGGCCAGACAAACGTATGGTTCCTGAAGAGGGGCAGCAGCCTTTTCAGTAGTGGCAACAGTCTGGATGATTGACTGATCTGGCCTTGTAACATTAACCAAAACGGCCTTGCAGTGCTGGTACTGCGAACGGCTGAAAGCAAGGGGAAACTACGGCCGTAATTTTTCCCGAGGGCATGCAGCTTTACTGTATGGATAAATGATGATGGCGTCCTCATGGGTAAAATATTCCGGAGGTAAAATAGTCCCCCATTAGGATCTCCGGGCGGGGACTACTTAGGAGGATGTCGTTATCAGGAGAAAGAAAACTAGCGTTCTACGGATCGGAGCGTGGAATGTCAGGTCCCTTAATCGGGCAGGTAGATTAGAAAATTTAAAAAGGGAAATAGATAGGTTAAAGTTAGATATAGTGGGAATTATCGAAGTTCGGTGGCAGGAGGAACAAGACTTTTGGTCAGGTGAATACAGGGTTATAAATACAAAATCAAATAGGGGTAATGCAGAAGTAGGTTTAATAATGAATAAAAAAATAGGAGTGCGGGTAAGCTACTACAAACAGTATAGTGAACGCATTATTGTGGCCAAGATAGACACGAAGCCCACGCCTACAACAGTAGTACAAGTTTATATGCCAACTAGCTCTGCAGATGACCAAGAAATTGATGAAATGTATGATGAGATAAAAGAAATTATTCAGGTAGTGAAGGGAGACGAAAATTTAATAGTCATGGGTGATTGGAATTCGAGAGTAGGAAGAGGGAGAGAAGGAAACATAGTAGGTGAATATGGATTGGGGCTAAGAAATGAAAGAGGAAGCCGCCTGGTAGAATTTTGCGCAGAGCATAACTTAATCATAGCTAACACTTGGTACAAGAATCATGAAAGAAGGTTGTATACATGGAAGAACCCTGGAGATACTAGAAGACATAAGATAGATTATATAATGGTAAGACAGAGATTTAGGAACCAGGTTTTAAATTGTAAGACATTTCCAGGGGCAGATGTGGACTCTGACCACAATCTAGTGGTTATGAACTGTAGATTAAAACTGAAGAAACTGCAAAAAGGTGTGAATATGGGGAGATGGGACCTGGATAAACTGAAAGTACCAGAGGTTGTAGAGAGTTTCAGGAAGAGCATAAAGGAACAATTGACAAGAATGGGGGAAAGAAATACAGTAGAAGAAGAATGGATAGCTTTGAGGGATGAAGTGGTGAAGGCAGCAGGGGATCAAGTAGGTAAAAAAAACGAGGGGTAGTAGAAATCCTTGGGTGACAGAAGAAATACTGAATTTAACTGATGCAAGGAGAAAATATAAAAATGCAGTAAATGAAGCAGGGAAAAAGGAATACAAAGGTCTCAAAAATGAGATTGACAGGAAGTGCAAAATGGCTAAGCAGGCATGGCTAGAGGGCAAATGTAAGGATGTAGAAGCTTACCTCACTAGGGGTAAGATAGATACTGCCTACAGGAAAATTAAAGAGACCTTTGGAGAAAAGAGAACCAATTGTATGAATATCAACAGCTCAGATGGAAACCCAGTTCTAAGCAAAGAAGGGAAAGCAGAAAGGTGGAGGGACTATACAAGGGCGATGTTCTTGAGGACAATATTATGGAAATGGAAGAGGAAGTAGATGAAGGTTAAATGGGAGATATGATACTGCGTGAAGAATTTGACAGAGCACTGAAAGACCAAAGTCAAAACAAGGCCACGGGAGTAGACAACATTCGATTAGAACTACTGACAGCCTTGGGAGAGCCAGTACTGTCAAAACTCTACCATCTGGTGAGCAAGATGTATGAGACAGCCGAAATACCCTCAGACCTCAAGAAGAATATAATAATTCCAATCCCAAAGAAAGCAGGTGTTGACGGATGTGAAAATTACCGAACTATCAGTTTAATAAGTCACGGCTGCAAAATACTAACGCGAATTCTGTACAGACGAATGGAAAAACTGGTAGAAGCCGACCTCGGGGAAGATCAGTTTGGATTCCGTAGAAATATAGGAACACGTGAGGCAATACTGACCCTACGACTTATCTTAGAAGCTAGATTAAGAAAAGGCAAACCTACGTTTCTAGCATTTGTAGATTTGGATAAAGCTTTTGACAATGTTGACTGGAATACTCTCTTTCAAATTCTGAAGGTGGCAGGGGTAAATTACAGGGAGCGAAAGGCTATTTACAATTTGTACAGAAACCAGATGGCAGTTATAAGAGTCGAGGGACGTGGAAGGTGGTTGGGAAGGGAGTGAGACAGGGTTTTAGCCTCTCCCCGATGTTATTCACTCTGTGTATTGAGCAAGCAGTAAAGGAAACAAAAGAAAAATTTGGAGTAGGCATGAAAATGCATGGAGAAGAAATAAAAACTTTAAGGTTTGCCGATGACATTGTAATTCTGTCAGAGACAGCAAAGGACTTGGAAGAGCAGTTGAACGGAATGGACAGTATCTTGAAAGGAGGGGATAAGATGTACATCAACTAAAGCGAAACGAGGATAATGGAATGTAGTCGAATTAAGTCGGGCGATGCTGAGGGAATTAGATTAGGAAATGAGACACTTAAAGTAGTAAAGGAGTTTTGCTATTTGGGGAGCAAAGTAACTGATGATGGTCGAAGTAGAGAGGATATAAAATATAGACTGGCAATGGCAAGGAAAGCGTTTCTGAAGAAGAGAAATTTGTTAACATCGAGTATAGATTTAAATGTCAGGAAGTCGTTTCTGAAAGTATTTGTATGGAGTGTAGCCATGTATGGAAGTGAAACATGGACGATAAATAGTCTGGACAAGAAGAGAATAGAAGCCTTTGAAATGTGGTGCTACAGAAGATTGCTGAAGATTAGTTGGGTAGATCACGTAACTAATGAGGAAGTATTGAATAGGATTGGGGAGAAGAAGAGTTTGTGGCACAACTTGACTAGAAGAAGGGATCGGTTGGTAGGACATGTTCTGAGGCATCAAGGGATCACCAATTTAGTATTGGAGGGCAGCGTGGAGGGTAAAAATCGTAGATGGAGACGAAGAGATCAATACACTAAACAGATTCAGAAGGATGTAGGCTGTAGTACGTATCGGGAGATGAAGAAGCTTGCAGAGGATCGAGTATCATGGAGAGCTGCATGGCTCTGAGCACTATGGGACTTAACATCTATGGTCATCAGTCCCCTAGAACTTAGAACTACATAAACCTAACTAACCTAAGGACATCTCACAACACCCAGTCATCACGAGGCAGAGAAAATTCGTGACCCCGGGAGAGCTGCATCAAACCAGTCTCAGGACTGAAGACCACAACAACAACATGGAATACAACGATATGACTGCCCACTTCACCACCGAATCCCTGCCATGATTTTCTTTTGGGACGTCAACTCTGCCAGAAGCTAGAAACAATCTCAAAAACTCATAGGATTAAATGACATTCTTTGATTGCTGCAGACTCCACGTTTTATGGCTTAGGCACCACGTTTCCCTGTGTGAGTTTGCATCACTGATGTGTGATTCTGGTATTGCAGCTCGCCCTGCTATTCCCTGCTTATGGAGCTCCCTTCGTGCTGATTTTTTGCTGACAGTTTTTGCGGGTTTGGCATTTAGTTCTGCAATGAGTGGCATCTTCTTATTTTTCGCCACAATCTTCTTGAATGACCGTCCGTCATGATCACTCAACCCTCACTTTCGTCCATGTGGCAACTTGGTGGATGACGTTTTTCCGCTTCCTCTATATGCGGTATAGATCTTCGATATGGTGCCCTGTGAAAGGCCAAAACACTTTGGCTACCTTGGTTAAGCAATCACCCAGCAAAAGAACACCAACAATTTGCCGACCTTAGAATGCACTGACCTCTGACATTACGCACTCACAGCTACACAGAACACTGTTAAGACGATGAATAACACTTGCAACGGATTGAGAACTTTGCACAAGTACTGTTCGTGGTCAAACACAGCATTACAACCGGCAGGCATGGATAGCATCGGCACTTGGATAGCATCGGCACTTACGTTCAAACATGCATTTTTCCTCGGTGTTTCTATACTTTCGTCCACTCCCTATGCGCTTCCCTTATTAAACGTCTACATTGTTACGCGCTCTTTCTCTATATACCCTCTCGATATTATGCATTAATTTCAGAAATCCATCGAACTCTGGACAGTACTACGTAACAGAAGTAATAATGACATTCATGACTCCATACTAAGCTTGTCTCACAAAAAGGGGTACACGAAGCTGCCACCAAAATTTCTGTTCACACACCCATTACGCTAAACATCTGATAGAGAACAGAATTAAACTTGAAAACAAACAGGAAAAGCTTCTCCTTGGCAGTTCCGTGTATTCCACAGAAGAATTTGTATTTTTATAATGTGTAAAAGGTATGCCTATGAATTACTAAGTCACTTGTGTTTTTTTAAAGGGAAACAAAACTCGTAAATATTTAGCTTGTAGCAAAACTTACATATGAATAAGGTAGGAATTACTAAGTCACATGTGTTTTTTTAAAGAGAATGAAAACTAGTAAATAGTCAGCATGCTGCCAAACTTACATGTGTATAAGGTGAATCATTACGAATAAGACGTTCATTATAAACAGTCAATCCTGTTAGCGTATTGTATATTTTTTGTGCCAGTTTTATGTTCCTCATACTGTGTAATTTAACATTACCAGCACCTCTTCCAATCATTCTTTTAAAATTCTGAACAAATTAGATAAGCATATAACCAGAGATCATTGGGAATTTGACATAAAAATGGTTCAAATGGCTCTGAGCACTATGGGACTTAACATCTGTGGTCATCAGTCCCCTAGAACTTAGAACTACTTAAACCTAACTAACCTAAGGACATCACACACATCCATGCCCGAGGCAGGATTCGAACCTGCGACCGTAGCGGTCACGCGGTTCCAGACTGAAGCGCCTAGAACCGCACGGCCACACAGGCCGGCCCAATGTGACATAAGGGAGCGCGGGGTTTGAACAGTGAATGCTGGGAGATGAAAATCTAACACTCAGGGGGGATTGGAACGGTTGTAAGGAAAGGAGTAAAAGAACGGGTTACGGGACGGTAGCAGGAATGAGAGAGATAAGAAAGACTAATTGAGTTCTGCAATACAATAAATATAGAATATTCTGTTCAAGAATCACAATAGGAAGAGGAGTACGTGGAAAAAGCCGCTAGATAAGGGAAGATTTCAGTTAGGTAACATCATGGTCAGTCAGAGATTTCGAAATCAGATACTGGATTGAAAGGTGATAATATAGATTGTAAGATAGACAGATGCAGATTGTGAGGACCTGATCACAGTTCAGTAGTCATGAAGAGTAGGCTAAAGTTTATGAGACTGCTGAGGAAGAATCAGTGCTCAAAGAAGTGGGATACGGAAGTACTAAGGAATGAAGAGATACACTTGAAGTTCTCCGATAGTGAAAAGCTCAGAAAGCAGTTCAGTTGAAGAAGAATGGGCATCCCCGGAAAAGGTTTTTCACAGAAGTTGGGAAGGAAAACATACGTACAAGGAAGGTAACTGCGTAAGAAACCTTGGGTAACACAAGAAATACTTCAGTTGATCGACGAAAGAAGGAAGTAAAATAACGTTCAAGAAAATTTAGTAATACAGAAATAGAAATCACTAATGAATGAAATAAGTAGGAAGTGCAGGGAAGCTAAGGCGAAATGGCTGCGTGAAAAATGTGATGAAATCGAAAAAGAAATGGTTGTCCGAAGAACTGACTCAGGATGTAGCAACGTCAATACAAGGTGGAAAGAGTACACATACGTATAGGGAAGGGACAGAGGATACAGTATTAAGATCAGAATTTGAAAGAGGTTTGGAAAACTTAAGATCAAATAAGGAAGAATGGATAGATAACATTCCATCGGAATCACTGGGGGAAGTGGCAACAAAAAGACTATTCATGGTGGTGTGTAAAATGTATGATACTAGCGATATACCATCACACTTTCGGAAACAATCATGCGCACACTTCCGAAAATAGCAAGAGCCGACAAGTGCGAGAATTATCGCACAATCAGGTTAACAGCTCATCCACCCAAGTTGTTGACAAGAATAATAATGAAACTTCCTGGCTGATTAAAACTATGTGCCGGACCGAGACTCGAACTCAGGACCTATGCCTTTCGCGGGCAAGTACTCTACCAACTGAGCTACCCAAGCACAACTCTCGCCCCCTCCTCACAGCTTTACTTCTGCCAGTACCTCATCTCCTACCTTCCATACTTTACAGAAGCTCTCCTGCGAACCTTGCAGAACTAGCACACCTGAAAGAAAGGATATTGCGGAGACATGGCTTAGCCACAGCCTGGGGGATCTTTCCAGAATGAGATTTTTCACTCTGCAGCGGAGTGTGCGCTGATATGAAACTGCACTTGCCCGCGAAAGGCAAAGGTCCCGAGTCTGAGTCTCGGTCCGGCACACAGTTATAATCTGCCAGGAAGTTTCATATCAGCGCACACTCCGCTGCAGAGTGAAAATCTCATTCAAGAATAATGATTATTTTATGTGGACCACACAGCTGAATTTTTCAGTGGAGAAGTGATATGAATATCTTTCTCTCTCTCTTCAGCTTCTGCTTGTGACGTTGGAATGTACCCTTGAACTATTGTTGTAGGTGTTGGTTTGCTGTCGATTCTGATGAGAAAAATCCTGTCACTACACTGTGCACAGTAAGTCACTCTCTGCACTACCTTCCTATTAACGACGAATCTTACTGCTCTTACTGCTTTTTCTGCTGCTGTTGATACTACCCTATACTCATTCCAATTCACTTTTCGCCACTATATGGAGATTGTTCTTTATCATTTCGATTTTCAGGTTTTTTGGCTTCCCTGCCACGTTCATAATTCTGGCATTTCACGCCACTACCCGTAGAACGTTATCCTTTGGTCCGTTATTCCAACTTTTTCTCATAGTCATGGAGACCTGACTCAATGCAATCCCTTGTCGGAGATCCGAATGGGGAACTATTCCGCAATCTTTCGCCGATAGAGCGAGTATCGTGTCATATGTACACACATTTTGTGTCTTTAATGCAGTGGTCTTCATTGCCTTCTGCATCCTGATGCGGCTGATCATTGCTGATTCTTTCGCCTTTTAGTGTCAGTTTCCCACCCCAAGGGCAAGAGAGTGTCCTCTGAACCTACGTCCGCTCCTCCACTCTGTTTGACTTCTTATGCTGGAAGTCTTCGGCAGCCAACGCGAATGATATTTGCTCAAAATTTAAGCTGTGGCAGGATTTAAATCCAGAACCGAGAACGTTTTGATTAGTAATGAAAGATGCTATCCCTAGACCACGGAGCGTGAATGTCTAGCCGGCCGCGGTGGTCTAGCGGTTCTAGGCGCTCAGTCCGGAAGCGCGCGACTGCTACGGTCGCAGGTTCGAATCCTGCCTCGGGCATGGGTGTGTGTGACGTCCTTAGGTTAGTTAGGTTTAAGTAGTTCTAAGTTCTAGGGGACTGATGACCACAGATGTTAAGTCCCATAGTGCTCAGAGCCATTTGAACCATTTCGTGAATGTCTTCTGTATCGACTCCAATTTCTTCAAATGGTTGAAATGGCTCTGAGCACTATGGGACTCAACTGCTGAGGTCATAAGTCCTCTAGAACTTAGAACTACTTAAACCTAACTAACCCAAGGACAACACACACATCCATGCCCGAGGCAGGATCCGAACCTGCGACCGTAGCGGTCGCGCGGTTCCAGACCGTAGCGCCAGAACCGCTCGGCCACCAATTTCTTCTTCTACATCATCATATCCTCTTCGCAAGGGCCACCAGCGTACGCTTTTCACCTAACCGATCTCTTCTCGGAATATAATAGTGGAATTTCCATTACCTTCATAATGATGACGCACTTGATTTTAATTTCGCGAAAGGTCGTTTCGACTTTTCTATATGCTGAGTCAGTCTTTCAGATGATCATTTCGTTTAATATCTCTTCACATTTTTCCTGCAGGCATTTCGCCTAGGCTTCGCTCTACTTCTTATTTCTATCTTTCCTAAGGAACTAGTATTTCTGTATTCCTGAATAACATTTTTGTACTTTCTTCTTTCGTCACTCGATTGAAGTATTTATTCAATATCCAATGGTTTCTTCATATTTACCTTTCTAATACCTGTGTGTATCATTCCAACATCTGTGGTTGCTTTGTTTAAAGACGTCCGTTCGTCTTCTACTGAACTGTCCGCTGTGTTATTCCTTATCGCAATATCGACATTTTTAGTGAACTTCAACTGCGAATCGTCCTTCCTCAGTACTTCAGTATCCCACTTCCTTCCATGCCCACTCTTCGGTACGATTTTCTTAAACTTCAGTCTGCTCTTCACCATTATAAATTGTGATCCGAGCCTATAACTATCCATGGGTATGCCTTACAATCCCATATCTAATCTAGAAATTTTGTCTAATAAAGATGTAATTCAGCTGTAATTTTCCGTGCCTGCACCTACATCTAAATGCCTTCTCAGGAAGCCACAATACGGTGCTTGGTGGAGGGTGTACTGAACCCTTGTTGGTCATTTCCTTTCTTGCTCCACTCGTAAACAGAGGGAAGGAAATACGACTATGTATATGCTGAAAGCAAGGGGAAACTACAGCCGTAATTTTTCCCGAGGGCATGCAGCTTTACTGTATGGCTAAAATATTCCGTAGTTAAAATAGTCCCCCATTTGGATCTCCGGGCGGGGAATACTCGGGAGGACGTTGTTATCAGGAGAAAGAAAACTGGCGTTCTACGGGTCGGAGCGTGGAATGTCAGATTCCTTAATCGGGCAGGTAGGTTAGAAAATTTAAAAAGGGAAATGGATAGGTTAAAGTTAGATATAGTGGGAATTAGTGACGTTCAGTGGCAGGAGGAACAAGACTTCTAGCCGGATGAATACAGGGTTATAATTACAAAATCAAATAGGGGTAATGCAGGAGTAGGTTTAATAATGAATAAAAGAATAGGAATGCGGGTAAGCTACTACGAACAGTATAGTGAACGCATTATTGTGGCCAAGATAGATAAGAAGCCCATGTCTACCACAGTAGTACAAGTTTATATGCCAACTAGCTCCGCAGATGACGAAGTGATTGAAGAAATGTATGATGAGATAAAAGAAATTATTCAGATAGTGAAGGGAGACGAAAATTTAATAGTCATGGGTGACTGGAATTCGATAGTAGGAAAAGGAAGAGAAGGAAGCATAGTAGGTGAATATGGAATGGGGGTAAGGAATGAAAGAGGTAGCCTCCTGGTAGAATTTTGCACAGAGCATAACTTAATCAGAGCTAACAGTTGGTTCAAGAATCATGAAAGAAGGTTGTATACGTGTACGAAGCCTTGAGATACTGGAATGTCTCAGATTACATAAAGGTAAGACAGAGATTTAGGAACCAGGTTTTAAATTGTAAGACTTTCCCAGGGGTAGATGTGGACACTGACCACAATCTATTAGTTATGCACTATAGATTAAAACCGAAGAAAGTGGAAAAAGTTGGGAATTTGAGGAGATGGGACCTGGATAAACTGAAAGAACCAGAGGTTGTAGAAAGTTTCAGGAGAGCATTAGGGAACGATTGACAAGAATGGGGGAGCGAAATACAGTGGAAGAAGAATGGGTAGCTTTGAGAGATGAAATAGTAAAGGCAGCAGAGGATCAAGTACTTAAAAAAGACGAGGGCTAATAGAAATCCTTGGGTGACGGAATTGATATTGAATTTAATTGATGAAAGGAGAAAATACAAAAATGCAGTAAATGAAGCAGGCAAAAAGGAATACAAACGTTTCAAAATGAGATAAGCAGGAAGTGCATACTGGCTAAGCTGGGATGGCTAGAGGACAAATGTAAGGATTTAGAGGATTATCTCATGAGGGGTAAGATAGATACTGCCCTACACTTGCATGAATATCAACAGATGGAAACCCAGTTCTAAGCAAAGAAGTGAAAGCAGAGAGGTGGAAGGAGTATATAGAGGGTCTATACAAGGGCAATGTTCTTGAGAACAATGTTATGGAAATGGAAGAGAATGTAGATGAAGATGAAATAGGAGCTTTGATACTGCGTGATGAGTTTGACAGAGCACTGAAAGACCTAAGGCGAAACAAGGCCCCGGGAGTAGGCAACATTTCATTAGAACTACTGACAGCCTTGGGAGAGACAATCCTATCAAAACTCTACCATCTGGTGAGCAAGATGTATGAGACAGGCGAAATACCCTCAGACTTCAAGAAGAATATAATAATTCCAATTTCAAAGAAAGCAGGTGTTGACAGGTGTCAAAATTACCGCACTATCAGTTTAATAAGCCACTGCTGCAAGATACTAACACGAAATCTTTACAGACGAATGGAGAAACAGGTAGAAGCCGACCTCAGGGAAGATCAGTTTGGATTTCGTATAAATGTTGGAACACGTGAGGCAATACTGACCCTACGACTTATCTTAGAAAATAGATTAAGGAAAGTCAAACCTATGTTTCTAGCATTTGTAGACTTAGAGAAAGCTTTTGACAATGTTGACTGGAATACTCTCTTTCAAATTCTAAGGGTGGCAGGGGTAAAATACAGGGAGCGAAAATCTATTTACGATTTGGACAGAAACGAGATGGCAGTTATAAGAGTTGAGGGGCATGAAAGGGAAGCAATGGTTGGGAAGGGAGTGAGACAGGGTTGTAGCCTCTCCCCGATGTTATTCAACCTGTATATTGAGCAAGCAGTAAAGGAAACAAAAGAAAAATTCGGAGTAGGAATTAGAATCCATGGGGAAGAAATAAAAACTTTGACGCTCGCCGATGACACTGTAATTCTGTCAGAGAGAGCAAAGGACCTGGAAGAGCAGCTGAACGGAATGAACAGTGTCTTGAAAGAAGGATATAAGATGAACATTAACAAAAGCAAAACGAGTATAGTGGACTGTAGTCGAATTAAGTCGGATGATACTGAGGGCATTAGATTAGGAAATGAGACGCTTAATGTAGTAAAGGAGTTTTGCTATTTGGGAAGCTTTGGAAATGTGGTGCTACAAAAGAATGCTGAAGATTAGATGGGTAGTTCACATAACTAATGATGAGGTACTGAATAGAATTGGAGAGAAGAGAAATTTGTCGCACAACTTGACTTTAAGAAGGGATCGGTTAGTAGGGCATATTCTGGGGCATCAAGGGATCACTAATTTAGTATTTGAGGGCACCATGGAGGGTAAAAATCGTAGAGGGAGACCAAGAGATGAATACACTAAGCAGATTCAGAAGGATGAGAGGTTGCAGTAGGTACTAGGAGGTGAAGAAGGTTGCATAGAATATAGTAGCATGGAGAGCTGCATCAAACCAGTCTCTGGACTGAAGACCACAACAGCAACATATGCCTCTTTATGAGCCGTAACATCTGGTGTTTTCGTAGTGGTCCAAACGCAAAATGTATATTGGCGGTCTGCAGTCAGCTTCAAATGGCGTTTCTCTAAATTTTCTCAGATGTGTTTCTCGAAAAGAACATTGCCTTCGCTCCTGAGTTTCCCATTTAAGTTCCCGAAGAATCTCCATATCACTTGCATGTTGTTCCAAACTATTAGTAACAGATTTTGCAGCCTGCCTCGAAATTGCTTCAATGTCTTTCTTTGATCCACCCTACCAAACAATGACAAACAATCCCCGAACACTCGAGCACTATTCAGGAATAGGTCGCACTAGGATCATATATGCGATCTCAATTACGGATGAACCATAGTTTCCTAAATTTCTCGAAGTTAACCGAACTCGACTATACGCCTTTCCCACTACAGTCCTCCCATGCTCGTCCATTTGATATCATTTTGCAACGTAACGCCCAGATATTTAAACAATATGACTGTGTCGATGAATACAGTACTGATGCTGTATCCGAAAATTACGTGTTTGTTTTTCCTACTCACCCGTACACGTTTTCTATGATTAGAGCCAGCTGCCATTCATCACACCAAGTAGAATTTTTTCGAAGTCATTTTGCATCATCCTCAAGTCACCAATATTCGACACGTTCTCGTATACCACAGCACCATCAGCAAACAACCGCGGATTGCTGCCCACCTTGTCCGCCAGTTAATTTGTATGTATAGAAAATAATGCTGTCCTGCCTTACTTCCCTGGGGCACTACTGACGATACTCTTGTCTCTGATGAATACTCACCATCAAGGAAAACATACTGGGTTCTATTTCTAAAGAAGTGTTCGAGCCACTTATGTATTTAGGAACATGTTCCATATGCTGATATCTTTGTTAAATCTGCAGTGGGGAACCGAGTGAAATGCTTTCCAGAAATATAGAAATATGGGATCCGTCTGTTGTCCCTCATCCATAGTTTACAGTATCCCACGTGAGGAAAGGAGTTTCAAGGGAGCGGTGCTTTCTAAAGCCGTACTGATTCGTGGACGTAAGCTTTTCGGGCTCAAGAAAGTTTATTATATTCGAAATGAAAATATGTCCAAGGATTCTGCAGCAAAACGGTGTTAGGGATATTGGTGTGCAGTTTTGTGGGTCCGTTCTTTTGCCGTTCGTATATGCAGGAGTCACCTGCGCTGTTTTTCAGTCGCTTGTGACCTTGCGTTGTACGAGAGATTCGCGGTAAATGTAAGTCATTGCTGTAGAGTTCTCTTCATAAAACTGAACTGGGATTCCAACCAGACCTGGCGACTTGTTTGCTTTCAGCTCTTTCGATTGTTTCTCTACGCCAGGGAAGCTTATTGCCGGCCGCGGTGGTCTAGCGGTTCTAGGCGCACAGTCCGGAACCGCATGACTGCTACGGTCGCAGGTTCGAATCCTGCCTCGGGCATGGATGTGTGTGATGTCCTTAGGTTAGTTAGGTTTAATTAGTTCTAAGTTCTAGGGGACTGATCAGCACAGCTGTTAAGTCCCATAGTGCTCAGAGCCATTTGAACCATTTGAAGCTTATTACTGTGTTGTCCATACGGGATTCTCTTCGATGGTCAAACAACGGTATGTTTTCTTAGACGCGAAATTTAAACCTTTAACTTTCATTTTTCTATCTTCTGCTGCTACAACAGACTGGTAAACGAGCGACTTGATGGAAGCCTTAGATCCGCTTAGCGATTTTACGTAGTTACTATTAAAACAGTCTTGATCACGATTTATTTAACAAGGTGACCGGTTTCGACCACTACTGTGGTCATCTTCAGACCATTGAGTAGGAACCTCTTTCTGTTGGAGAATCACTACTGATTCTCCAACAGAAAGAGGTTCCTACTCAATGGTCTGAAGATGACCACAGTAGTGGTCGAAACCGGTCACCTTGTTAAATAAATCGTGATCAAGACTGTTTTTAATAGTAATTATTTATAAGACATTGATCACTGCTGTTCCCATAATGCATTCAAAAGATTTTACGTAGGATTAGAATTTCCTCGCATTCTCGCCAGATCTTTTGATAAGGTATGACGGCGTTAGTTGTTTCATGCATGGTGCATAGATATTTTCACAGATGAACGAATCTTCACTATTCTCTGCCTGTAGTCATTTGTGCGTTCTCTTTTGAACCGCGAGTGCAACAGCTTCTGCTTTCTAAACATTTTCGGAATTTCGTTGTTAAACCATGGTGGTCCACTAACTAGGTACATACTTATCCGGGTATTTTGCATGTGTACCTCCTCCTCTTGTCATTCCTGAACAGACTATTCGCTGTTATTAGCTATAATTTACGGCAGAACTCAATTAGCCTTTCTCCTCGCTGATTCCTACTACCATGCTCACATTCTTCAGTAACTCTGTCTTCCACGCCGTCCCCTACAACCGTATTCAAATCCCCCATGATTATGAGGTTTTAAACACCCTTTACGTACTGAATTACCTGTTCAGTATCGTCATGTGCTTTCCCTACCTTTTCATTTTCTGCTTGGTACATCGGAACGTTTAACTGAAATATTATTGTGGGCGTTGGTCTTCTGTCGAATCTGATGAGAACAAACCTATCACTGAACTGTTCACTGTAGCTCATTCTCTACACTGCTTTCCTATTCATAACGAATCCTACTCCCGTTATAGCATTTTTGCTGCTGTTGGTGTAACCCTATATTCGTCGGACCAGAAATGCTTGTCTTGTTTCTATTTCACTTAACTACGCGGCAAATATTTTGACAGTTGCGTTGCCTCGAGTTTACAGGGTGAGTATTAATTTTTTCACAACGAGAAATAGTAAACTTTGTCCAATTTGAAGCGGGAGGTGCAGCGAGTAATCACATCCGGAATGGCTTTTGTCACAGCTTCGCAGAGGGATCCGGCAGTAACTCTGGGGGAGCGAAATTGGGTGCGACTGCGAGTACGAATTATAGCTCAGCTATGAGCTCTTCGCCCGCTCAGTGCGCAGCGTTGAGCGGCCGAGCCGCGCGGCTGTCTAGTAGTCGTGTAGCTGGCTGGCCGGCCGGCGAGTCGCCGTGACTTGCGCGATGCAGGCGGGAGCTCGTCAAACAGTAATGCCCGGCGCGGGCCGGTGGGGGGCGGCGTGAAAACGCAAACAGCGGCGCCGCGGCAGTGCGGACAATGCGCCGTCTCGCGCGGCTCCGCTCGCCGGCCTAGTTTAAAATTCCATTTGGAAATGTGAGTGCAGTTATAGAGCGGGTAATCGGGCGCCGGCGAGGGCAGAATGCGGAGCGCGGGTCTGCGAGCACGCACGCGAGCTAGCTAGCGCGCACACGCACACGCATTCTCCCTGTGAGCTGCTCTCATGCACCGGGGCACTGAGAGAGAGAGAGAGAGATGTGAGGGGGATAGAGAGAGAATTATGCGTACAGGTCGGGATGGGGAGTGTGTTTTGGCAGGGGGTGTACCTCTGCATTTCCAGTGTCTATATTAATAAGTAGTGAACACTGCCTGGGGCCCTATTCTGTATCGTTCGGTTGTGGCCGTGCGGTTCTAGGCGCTTCAGTCTGGAACCGCGTGAGCGCTACGGTAGCAGGTTCGAATCCTGCCTCGGGCATGGATGTTTGTGATGTCCCTAGTTAGGTTTAAGTAGTTCTAAGTTCTAGGGGACTGATGACCACAGATGTTAAGTCCCATAGTGCTCAGAGCCATTTTTTTGTACCGTTCATATCGATCGGTGTAGTAGGTTCGTTTCGCTAGCGACCTCATTTTCGGTTCTTCATCGAAATATCCTATTCAGTAAGCTTCTGAGATCTGTTACCGAACGGTCCTCCCACCGATTTTACGGCAATTGTACCGAGAGGTTTTGGATTTCGGTGTGGCCCTCTCGATCGGTAAGCTGTGGTTTATGTACACCTATTTTAAACATATTTAGCGGTTTTAGCTTTGGATTTAGTGATTGTGCTACTAAAGATTCACCAGAGGACGCAACCGGTTGGAAAGTGAGTCCATAATAGACTATATTCCTTTGTTAGAAGTTTGGTTAGGTTAGGTTGTTACCGTGAAAGATTACGTCAAAAAAAGTTTTCGGTCAATAATCTCTCAAAATACGTGTTATTTTTATGCAAATAAGAGTTTAAAGATCATTAAATACTATATTACATGAGTGTGAATTGACGTTACTAGTGACTTGGTGTGCTTTTTCCCACAAATGGTTTAGTTAGTAACTATCGAAACGTGTTTTACAACTTTCAAGTAAGAATGGAAAGCAATTATGTGAAGCCTGATATTGGAAAACTTCCAAACTATCACGCATTTATGACTTACGCAGCACCGTTTGACAACGAAGTCAGACTACGTTCCTCAACGCAATTGTAAGAGATTTGAGCGCCATGTCTTTGTTGTTTGGCGTGGCCAAGTGGTTAGCACGCGGGAAGGCGATACGAAAGGACACGGGTTTTGCACATGGATGGGTACAAAAATATTTTCTGTTTGAGACCCAAATCGTTGACGTATCGTATAGGGCAGGGGGATACTTAATCATATGGATCTCTAGGAGCGAGTCGTAACCATATTCTGTTTATCTTCTTATTCTTTGAAACTCTCAGAATCAATTTTTCGGGTCTTTTTATAGATGTATTAGTAGAATGTGGTACTACACACTATTCCTGACTCATTTTTCGAAATCCAAAACAAGATGTCAGTGCGAATGAAAATAAGATGACATAATGCGACATTTACGACAATCTACAGAACACAGTCAAATACGCTGTCGTTATTATGCATGCATGGAAACATGCGGTCAGGGAAACTGTAAAAATTTCTATGCATTTCAGCTGAGAATCATGGAAATGGATATACTGCGCCTGATACTGTTGAGGAGGAGGCAAGGGCGATGAAGGCTGGCACGTCAGCTCGGTGGAATGCGGCGTCATGCCTTATGGCAGCGTTAACGCAATTTTCGGTACTTGGAAGAATAGCGCGCCTATGTCGTCTGCTAGCCGCCTTGCGTTCGTGGCGCTGTGTGCGCTGCAGTGCGCATGCGCGGATCTGCGGCAGCTTGCTTTTGATTGGCTTGTGCGACGCGAACCGATAACAGCGCTTCCGTTCTCTAGACCCGAACGGTATCGCTACCGAAATGCATACTGAATAATGCTGGGGCTCTAATTCGAGTACTAGACCGTTCGGTGCTCTTGAGTACCGAAACGATCGGCACAATAGCGGAAAGATACAGAATAGGCACCCTGGCCGACTCAATTGAACACCTGAGAGGTCAAGTGGATAAAATAATACAGGGTGTTCGGAAATTTCCGTTACAAACTTCCAGGATTTTTGGACAGTAATGAGTAAAATAATATTTTTAATAGGAACCCGTGTCCTGAAACATCATCCAACGACACTACAGAGCGTCAAAGTTACAGGCGTCGGCCCTTATAAATGTATGTATCTTTGTGTACATACGGCGTGATTCCGTGATGTTACAAACTTTCTGGGATGATGGAGAAGGAAAACTGGATCAACCTGAGATAAAGGTCCTGTACCGGAAACGAGTCGAAATTTACTAGCGGAAATCATTCTCAAGCCTCTGCCATTGGAAAACATGTTGTCACAGTAGAGTACGCAACTTTCAGAGGTAGTATTATGGACTATAACAAGAAAAAACGTCCAGCAAACATGGGCTTTAAAATGCATACCTTACGAGCTATGAGCACTTATTCAGTTGAGGAGATGTGTTTCACACTAGCGAATATGAAAAAGTGCTCATTGACGTTCAGGTATGGAGTACTAGAAATTTTTTCCTTCTTTTGGTCAGTACTACCACCTCTGGAAGTTGCATACTCTACATTCTTAGCAGCAACAGTGTCTGTACATGAATTCCAATGTGAGAGGTATGAGAATGATTTCCGCTACAGGAAACCTTACCTCAAACTGATACATTTATCCTTCTTCATCATCCATGGATGTTTATAACATCATGATGGAATCACCCTGTACGTACATCCATTTACAGACGCTTGCGCCTATAACTTTGAGGCTCTGTAGCTTTGTTGAACGACATTTGCGGACATCGATATTCACTCTACAATTCCTAGAAGTCTATAAGGGGAATTTCCGAACATTCTATATATATCTTAATTAGAAAACTTTTAACAGTTCGGATAAGTTTAACCAGTACTGTACTCTGGTGAATTAGGTCGAGGAAATGCAATAATGGAAACTCCATCGAGAAGCCGGTAGCAGCCCAGCGGTTTTCGCCTGTCATTCTTTCAATCAGCCCTGTAGAATTAACACATCAGAAAGAGATCATGACAGTAAATGCAAGTCATTTGGGGCTTCGTTTCAGACTTGAACAACTGGGTATAAGCTTGCAAGCGACACCAGCTGATTGGTTAAAAGATGTCGAAGGAAAGTGCAAATTTGTAAATTACGACACTGATGGGCTCGCAACTGCATAACAACGTGGCAATTTATCCAGAAAGCCCGCAAATCTTAATTGACGAGCTAATTAGCACACTGGGTGCAACTTTGAATAGAATGAATCAGTGGTTGATATATCAGATGGCTGCTCTCATTACCATGGAGAAACTGGACAGCAAAATACGAATATTTCAAAATTTTTTTGTGGTGATAGACAGTCTCAACGTATTTTGAGAATGAAAAAATGGTCCACGTTGGCTGTAATCTTTTTATCATCCGTACAGATGACCATTTTGAAGACCGGGTAATTTTTAAGCATAGATCTTAAGCTTCCAGCTTCATATCACAGTCTAATACATTGCTGATACATGTGGACAGGTGTACATCGTAATTCGGTGCGTATGTGGCACAAAAACAATGCAACAGTATACATGATCACAGGAATTAGCCGGCTAATGGATGTAATCGTGTACACTATTGCTTTGTTTTTGTGCCACATACGCAAAGAAATACAATGTATATCTGTCCACACGTACCGGAGACGTACTAGAATGTCATATGAATCTGGTAGGTTAAGATATGTGATTGGAAATGACCAACCGTTGAAACAGGCCAATTGCACAGATAATAAAAAGAATACAGCCTACGTGGATCAGGTTTTCATTCTCATAATACGAATACTCCATTACTCCTGTCATGGGCTGCTGAAGAATTCGGTAGGATCACAATCAAGTGTTGTATAAATTTCTTCTTTTAGTGAAGAAGCACCAGTATCTCCCTACCTTTCTATCAGTGCCACAAATGTTTCCTCATTAGATAATTACGTTCAACTTACATATGCTTCACAGTTTCTAACCAAATCCTTTGCGACATAGTTACAGATATGAGGATTCCTCTCACTAATGCGTTCAAAAATATTATCTTACAACAGCTTTTGGTTTACAGTACTTAAAGAATGATAATTTTATTATGATAAGTAATAACAAAACAACATAATAGAAATAAAAATTATTTGAAGTAAAAGTACCGACTATGAGCTGCCTGTATAGTACTACCTGTAGTTCTACTGCTACTGCTGATCCGCTGCTGTCAATTTTAACACTAATAGAAGTAATAATAATAATAATAATACCGGATATGAATACCATATCGCTTTTGGGTGACTCCAGTGCTCAAAGAGGTAGAACTACAGAACTACCCAGCTTACGGAAGAAACAACACAAATGGTATAAGACTGATGGGTCTATATATCAAAATTCTCACCTGAAGCCAATGTCAACTTTCTTCAGGAAGTTCCCAAGCCAAAACATGGACAGTTCCAGACCCAATGTTGGACGAATTTCAATTAGGTTGTGCAGCTTATTGTAAGAAAATTATAAATGTGATTGTTATATGGGACGGTGAATTCGATTCTGATCACTACCTCTCAAAAATTAGGATTAAACTCTTGCCTAATAAAGTAAACTAAAATCACAACAACTAATAAAATGTGGAACTTCCTGGCAGATTAAAATTGTGTGCCGCACCGAGACTCTAACTCGAGACCTTTGCCTTTCGTGGGCAAGTGCTCTACCATCTGAGCTACCCAAGCACGACTCACGCCCCCTCCTCACAGCTTTACTTCCGCCAGTACCTCGTGTCCTACTTTCCATATCTGCCAGGAAGATTCACATCAGCACACACTCCGCTGCAGAGTGCAGATCTCATTCTAGAAACATCCCCCAGGCTGTGGCTAAGCCATGTCTCCGCAATATCCTTTTTCCCGGAGTGCTAGTTCTGAAAGGTTTGCAGGAGAGCTTCTGTGAGGTTTGGAAAGTAGGAGACGAGGTACTGGCGGAAGTAAAGCTGTAAGGACGGGGCGTGAGTCGTGTTTGGGTAGCTGAGATGGCAGAGAACTTTCCCGCGAGAGGCAAAGGTCCCGAGTTCGAGTCTCGGTGCGGCACACAGTTTTAATCTCCCAGGAAGTTTCACATCAGTGCACACTCCGCTGCAGAGTGAAAATCTCATTCTGGTAATAAAATGTGATACAGAAAGACTGACGATAGCGAAAGAATCGATTCAAAAGTGTCAGGATGAAGTTGAAACAGCTAAGCGTCGCAACTGGTGAGAATTATGTAAATAAATTACCAGTGCTACACAGAAAACACCCAGATCAACCAAAATTAGAAACTAAATATGGGAAGAATATATGAAAAAACTTTAATAGAAAGGGCCACAACATGGAGAAAGCGAAAGGCTCGAAAAACTCACTGTCATCCATTTAAAAAGAAAGGGAAGGAAACAGCATTGATAACTGACGGAATTAAAAGAGGTTTTGAAAAGATGATACTTGAGAAAAGCATTTAAAAAGTACTCGTGTTTTTTACCAGACATCTAAGGATAGTTTGAAGGCATACCAACCTCAAGTGTGTGTTTCATAAATGAAAATGGCAGACTTGGCTTAAGCATCACTGAAAATTGCGAAATACTTGCAAAATATTTTGCTGACTCTTGATCAACAAGGACCAATCCATAAGATGGAAGTTTCAAGTACTTTGGAAGAGATTTATCTCTGACTACGAAATAAGTTCACGAAGTAATTAAAACCTGAAGAAACAATTAAGTAGACAAGGCTCTTTACAGCGAAGATTTTGAAATGGTCTCCACGAATAATAAAAAAACGCTAATCTACGAGGAAATATGGAAATCAGAAAAATTGCAGAAGAGTTGAAGGCACCGTTAATACTTCCCTTACGTAAGAAAGGCAATAAGCATTGCGTCACCTACGGAGGAATTTCTTTGCTACTAGCTACAAAAAAAATTTTCAAAGATTTTACCAAACAGAGCAGAAATATTATTGAACAATCATTCTGGCGAATATGAAGGCGATTTGTGCGAAGAACAGATTATGTTCTGAAGAAACGTTTAATCTGAAGGTAATTATTGGTTACAGGCTACTGAATTCAAAAGATACTATAATAATCATTGTTAATTTCAGGACGATCTTTAATTCCATTTACAGACAAACTACAGGTAAAATAATCGGAGAATTTTGTGTAAAGTCAAAGTTAACAACCAATTCGTGAAACAGTTACAGACACAGTTTTAAAGTGAAATTTATGGGAGAAATATCTCAGCACTTTGAAATAAACTCTAGTGTACGACAAGGTGATGGCCTGTCCACAATTCTTTTCAGTTGTGTTCTAGGAAAACAGTGAGAATTTGGAATGAAAAATTGTAGGACTATAATATTGGGAAGAGGAAAGGAAAATACTGAAATAAACTGTATCACACTTGCAGTCCTTGTAGTGTTGTACTTTCAGAAAATGTGACACCTGCTGAAACGCAAATTAAACTTTTAGGAGAAATAGCCAGTAGGACAGGCTTCAAAATTTCTGCAGAGAAACCAGTTTTTTTACAAATACTAAAAATACACCGAAATTCCTGAAAAAAGATATTGGGCAAATTGAAAAGATGAGAAAATTTAAATATTTTGGTGAGATGATTCAAGAAATTGGTTTGGAAAAGCTGCTATAGAGAAAATGGAAAGGTTTATGGTGTAACTAAAGACCCGTAGAACAAAAAATGCCTGTGTAAAAATGCGAAAAAGGCGTTACAATACGGTAGTGAAGCCAGAATGTCTATATGTAAGCGAAGATCTAGCTTTAAACTACAGTGACAGAAAGAAATCGCAACACCAACAAACCCAGGCAAACGTATGACCGAAATTGCGTTTTTCTACATTAGTTATGTGATTAACATTGCAAAATCGTAGGTTAATGTAAGCGCGAGATAAGCCATTGCAAATGTGAAACTCTGGTACGTTAATAACCGGCGTAACCACGAGATTGTTGAACGCAAGCTTGCAAACTGCACATATTGTTCCGGATTTCACTTTGTCGAATGCTGTTCTATGCCTGTCTATTTAAAACCGAGTGGGAAAATAATTTCCTTTGTACTGCTGTCGAAGATCATGCCAAATGTTTAGTATGACATCGGAACCTCGTGTATTTAAAAAAGTACTCGACTGAACGGCACTTTAATACCTGTCACAAGGATCAGTTCGAAAATTTGTCGCAAGAGGAACGCCAGTCAAAGCTTGAAGAATTGAAAGAAAATTTCAAGTGAAGTAAGTGTTTCTTATCGTATGACTCTTTATGTTTTATAAAGATGATAAATAAAACTATATTTTATAACCTGTCATTTAGCAATGTGCCAGTTATCGAATATCAGAATGTCAGCAACAAGGAACATTTCTTTTCGGTTAATTTTTATATTTGGGTTGCATTAAATCGCGTCGCACGGACATAAGAAACAGTTTCAGGTGCGTTATTTTTTGCCACTTTGTGAAAAGCCGTCACAAACTCTCTCTCGGGAGCAAAGTGTCATATAGAGTCATTCTTTGTTTTTGTATATTTGTGTTTTTATGGATGGAAAAACATATGTTGTAGTCTGAGCTATATTTTAAATTAATTAAAACGCAGATATTCCAATAGATAGAAATTGATTTTGCGACCACATTTCGCTGTCCTCGATACCGTCTAAGGCCGCTTTTTGGAGGATCTCGGGGAAAACGCACCTGAAACCAATCTTTCATGGTTAGTTTCTTTATTTGAGTTTCGATGAATGAAACAATTTTTAAAATGATAAAAGTGTTTTAAAAAAGCAGGATTGTACAAAATTAATTGTATTTTACTTTTTTGCCGTGGTAGGAGCAGGAAACAGGTGGGCAAAGTTTGCGCGCAAGTTACAAATGCTCGCTGGGAGTTGCGAAAGCAGGGAAACCCTTTGTGGCCGGGAATCTCATCAAGGATTGCCTGGTCGATTCGGCTTGTATTTGTCCAGCAGACCCCCCCCCCGAAAATTTGAAAAACTAGCTCTTTCGCCTCAAACTGTTGCTCGCTGAGTCCCAGATATGGCCTCAGATATGGAACAGCAATTAATGGAGAGAGCGAAAAACTTCATTTCACTTTCTGTCGCTCTTGACGAGTCCGCGGACGGTACAGACATATCTCAGCTCGTCATATTCATTCGAGGTGTCGACGACAATCTGCGTGTCACAGAAGAATTTCTCGATCTTATACCACTAAAAGACACAACCACGGGTTTGAATATTTTCTAGCCGCGGAAAACGTGTTGCAATCAATGGGTTTAAAATGGGAACGCCTTACCAGTGTAACAACGGATGGAGCCCCTGCGCTACGAGGGATACGCACTGGATTTCTGAGTTTTGTCAGGTCAAAAATGGCTGAAGTTGGCTGTTCCTTATTCGCGGCAGTCCATTGTCTGATACACCAGGATGCACTTTGGGCGAAGATTGTCGACATAAAAAATGTTATGGACACAGTTCTTCGAACGGATAATTATCTTCGATCGCATGGACTCACACATCGCCAATTTAAAGAATTTCTGGCTGATACCGAAGCGGAATACCCCGAAAACCCCTACGACGCCGAAGTAAGATGACTGAGCAGAGGAAAGGTGTTTCATCGGTTTTTCTCCTTGACAGGCGAAATAAATACCTTTTTGGAAATGAAAGGACGTCCAGAAGAATTACTTTGTGATCCTATGTAGGTGGGGAATTTGGCTTTTTTGAGAGATCTTAATGGTCATTTAAATACTTTGAACATTTCACTCCATGGCGAAAATCACTCTGTTGTTGATTTAGTGCAGACGATTCAAGCATTTGAAAAAAAAATCTTATTTCGTGGGAAAAACAGTTGCGCGAGAAGAATTGTTGTCACTTTCCTGCACTAGACATCGTTAAAGAAGATGTAGATTTTTCAGATTATGTTCAAATCATTTTCGAATTACAAGAACAGTTTGAAAACAGATTGTTGGAGATAAGTGAGCTTCAGCCGGCCTTAGATATATTTGTTCACCCGTTTTCCCTTCGGGCAGAGGACGTCTGACAAGTGCTTCAACTAGAGCTGATTGACCTGCAGTGCGATATCCGCCTGAACGACCGCTTTCTTATGTGTAAAACTCTGGAAGACTTTTACAGTTGTCTTCCACGAGAGAAATATCCTCTTTTGCACAAGCACGCGGCCAAAGTTCTGTCAATGTTTGATTCCACATATATTTGTGAGCGCTTTTTCTCTCTGTTAAAGCTTGCTAAAACTAAGAACCGTTCATTACTTGGCGATAAAAATTTGACTGATTCTTTGAGGTTAGCAGTCTCACGGAATATTGTACCAAACCTAGACAAAATAGTTTCTCCGAAAAAGAAAAACATATAAAATGTTGTCTTCTTTAACAATGTTGACTGTAGGAATCAAAGAGCTTTATAACGTTAATTCTATTTTTAACAAGTTTTCAAACTTGGTCAGTTAAAATTATTACGAACAAAACAACAAACTAAGCATCCGATTTCTAAACTCTGAAAAGGGATACAAAAAGCTGTAGCACGAAGTACAATAAAAACTATTTACTTGTAACTACTAACA
This sequence comes from Schistocerca americana, assembly GCF_021461395.2. Classification (NCBI taxonomy): domain Eukaryota; kingdom Metazoa; phylum Arthropoda; class Insecta; order Orthoptera; family Acrididae; genus Schistocerca; species Schistocerca americana. The sequence continues at coordinate 1,221,769,034 of NC_060119.1, read as the reverse complement.
GTAGGAATGAGACTCTATATCCCTTATATAAAATTATTTCTAAAATAGAATATTTATGACTAGTTCATTTAAGAAACTAATGTATTTTTCAGAAGACGCCTATTGCACATACGACGAGTGTGCATGTGCAGTACTAGTAGAACCAACCTGTGGGTCATAAAAGTACTAAGTTGTTCTTCGATTCTTGTTTTGGATATTGTTTTCTAGAGCTTTGCGCAGTAATTCTGCCACACGAACACTAGTTGTTGCCTCAACAGTAAATGGTTTGCTTGTTTTACCGCTCATGGACCTCTTTTACAGAGCTGCGCTTCCTCTGTTATTTCGTTTACGTTTGATCTGACCGCAGGGCAGTCCACCGCAGAGCAGTGCTGTGCGGTCTCACTGGTTCCGCAGCTCTCTCTCTCTCTCTCTCTCTCGCTCCTAGGCCGACACTAGCGACACACGGTCACGGACGGGGCGCTGAACTACACTGCCTTGCGCCCGCGGGGCGCGGGCGCGCCCGCCGGACGCAATTCTTGGGTGAGCCTGTCCTATGATGTCCCATATGTGCTCGATTGGAACAAAACTGGTGATAACGCAGGGCAAGGCAGCAAGCTGACGCTCTGTAGAGCATGTTCAGTTACAAAAGCGCTATGTGGGCTAGCGTTATTCTGTTAAAAACACCCCTGGAATGCTGTTCATGAATCGTAGCAAAGCAGGTCGAATCACCAGGCTTGCAGTCAGGTTGCGTGGGATAATCACGAGAGTGCTCCTGCTGTCATACCAAATCGCACTCTTGACTATAATTCTAGGTGTAGGTCCCGTGTTTCCAGCACACAGACAAGTTGGTTGCAGGCCCTCAACTGGCCTCCTTCTAACGAACACACTGCCGTCACTGACGCTGAAGCAGATCCAGCATTCGTCAGAAAACGCAATAGACCTCCAACCTGCCCTCCAAAGAGCTCTCGCTTAGTACCGCTAAAGTCGGAAAAGGTGGTGGTTAGTGGAATGCACGCTACAGTGCGTTTTAGCTAGTAGCTGTTCTTGAAGTAACAGATTTGTAACAGTTCGTTGTGTCACTGTGACGCCAACTGCTGCTCAAGTTGTTGCTGCAGATGGAGTGCGATGCACCAGTCATACGCCGAACACTATGGTGCTCCGTCTCGGTAGTGCCATGTGGCCGTTCGGAGCCCAGTCTACTTGCGACTGTACAGTCACGTGACCACCACTGCCAGCAATCATGTACAGTGGGTACATTTTTATCAAGACCTTCTGAAATACTGCAGAAAGTATATCCAGCTTCTCGTAGTATTGTTACACGACTACGTTCAAACTCAGTGAGGTGAAGAAAATGTCGTCTTCGTCTTGTTAAATATATTCTTGACTAACATCAACTCAAAACGTCAATGTCAAAGGTAACTGACGCTAACGCCTGCTCCAGCGTGTATTTAAAGCGAACCTCATTTGCATCCTCGTAGTGGCGCTACTGGCGTCACTCTTATGCGACTGGCGCAAAATCTGAATAAATATAATCTTTCAGGTTTAGATGCACAGCCACTACCTTTAGTTTATGTAGCACAATTCCTTCTTGGTGTTGCGATTTTTTTTCGTGAGTGTATATTTGAGACAAATTAACATAATAGAAAGGCGAATTATTAGGCAAATATTAGGCGCGAGACTATGGAACGCTAGAAATTATGTAGTAACGATGAAATTGATCCAAACATATAACATATATAGTAAGTAATGAGACAAAGGAGACCTATTTTTTAGACATTTATGTCGAATGCGGGACAGTAAATTAACCAAAAAATCTTCATATATTTGTGGGATAAAAAGGCAACTAAAATTTCGTTACATTAAGTAAAAATTGGTTTAGAAAAAAATATGAAAGCTGAAGAAACCACTTTCAGAAAAACGTTTAGGGACACAGTACTGAATATGGAAGAATTTCGGCTAACGAGAATGGAAAAAAAGTGGTCTGAAGTGCTAATAAAACAGGAAAAGTAACATACTGCAGAGATAAACGAATACTGGAAGTAAAGAAGAGAACATCGAATAAAGAATTGATATTGACGCATGATCCTTAGTTCACCCATCAGAGAAGAAATAATAACAATAGTAATAATAATAATAGTGAAGTGGCAGATTTTTTAAAATTTAGGTACACGTCAAGTTCCGTAGTACCAAATTGAGGAGCAAATATTCAAGGCCATGGAACGTGTCAGTACATAAAATTACAGCATAAAAGTAATAACAGATAAAAATAAAATGTTATAAATCCGAAAAAGTCAATCCATAAGTTTAAGTAAATGTAGTCAACAATACAACAAAAATCAGCTTACTTTTTCAAGGATCTCCGCGACAGAATAGGACTGAGCCATGTGGAAACTCTTCAGTTTCGATTTGAAAGTGCTTGGATTACTGCTAAGATTTTTGAATTAGTGTGGTAGCTTATTGAAAATGGACGCAGCAGTGTAATGCACACCTTTCTGCACAAAAGTTAAGGTAGTCCGCTGCAAATGCCGAGTATTAACTGAATGAAAGCTGCTTATTCTTGGGAATAAGCTAATACTGTTAACAAGAAATGACAGTAACGGTCGAAATATCCAGACTCACGAACAGGGCTCGACAAGAGGTTCGTGAACTTACACTACTTATTGCCCGAACCGCCCGTTTCTGAGCCAAAAATATCCTTTTAGAATGGGAAGAGTTAACCCAAAATATAATACCAAACGACATAAGCGAATGAAAGTAAGCAAAGTATACTAATTTTCGTGTCGAGCGATCACTCACTCCAGATACAGTTCGAATAGTAAAAATGGCAGCATTAAGTCTTCGAAAAAGATACTGAACGTGGGCTTTCCACGACAATTTACTATCTATCTGAACAGCTAGAAATTTGAACTGTTCAGTTTCACTAATCGTATGCTCATTCTGTGAAATTGAAATGTCAGGTTTTGTTGAATTGTATGTTAGAAACTGTAAAAACTGCGTCTTACTATGATTTAGCATTAGTTTATTTTCTACAAGCCATGAACTGTACTACTTGAAACCGAGCCAATGTTGCACAAAACCTCCTTCACTACCAAGTTAGTGTTATCAGCAAACAGAAATATTTTAGAGTTACCCATAATAATAGAGGCTATATCATTTATATAAATAAGGAACAGAAGTGGCCCCAACACTGATCCCTGTGGGACACCGCCGCCGCCCCCCCCCCCCCCCCCCCTTGACTGTCCCCCACTCAGACCCCACACCATAGCTATTCTCAGCAATGTGGATAATGACCTTTTGCTGTCTGTTGGTAAAGTAGGAGCAGAACCAATTGTGAGCTACTCCCCATATTCCATAATGGATCAATTTCTGGACAAATATTTTGTGATCAACACAATCAAACGACTTTGTTAAATCAAAAAATATGTCGCTTTACATTTGATAGCAAATCGTATGATATGAACTGAGCAATTATCCTTACATACACAGCCTTTTCAGTACCTTTAGGAAACACTGATGGCATAGAAATAGGTCCGAAATTGTCTACATTATCCCTTTCTCCCTTTTCATACATCGAATTTACTATTGAGTAATCGTTCAGGAAATTGACCATTCCTACAGAAAGAATTACAAATATGTATAAACGCAGGGCATAGTACTTTAATATTCTGCTAGACACTCCATCATAACCATGAGAGTCCTTAGTCTTCAGTGATTTAATTATTGACGCAATCTCCCTCTTGTCTGTATCACAGAGGAGGATTTCAGACGTGAATCTCGGAAAGGTATTTGCCAATAAAGTTAAATGATTCCCTGTGGAAACCAAATTTTTAATTAATTCACCAGCAATGCCCAGAAAATGATTGTTAAATACCGTACATGTATCTGATTTATCAGTAACAGATATATTTTTACTACGGACTGACTTTATATCATCGACCTTGTGCTGCTGACCAGACATTGCCTTCGCAACTGACCATATGGTTTTAATTTTATCCTGTGAATTAGCTATTCTATTTGCATACCACATACTTTTTGCCTTTCTAGTAACATTTTAAGCACCTTACAATACTGTTTTAATGGGCTGCTGCAGCTTGATTGTGACTACGTCTAACATTTTGATATAATTCCCACTTTGTTCTACATGATATCCCACTAGTCAGCCACCTGGGCTCCTTATTACTGCTAGTACCCCGTTTAGAACGTTCTAAGGGAATGCAACTCTCAATGAGCATGAGAAATGTGTTAAGGAAAGTATAATATTTATCATGCATGTTATCGGCACTATAAATATCCTGCCACTCTTGTTCGTTGACAAGGTTTAAAAAACTCTATATCTCTTGGATTAACTTTTGGACATAGTTTGTAATTAGACACGACATTTATTTGAGTACAAAAGCCTTTTAGTGATAAAAGTTGTGCATCATGGCCTGAAAGGCCATTCACACTTTTACTAACAGAATGCCCATCTAGCATTGAAGAATGAACAAAAATATTGTCTATGGCTGAGCTACTGTTCCCCTGCACCCTAGTTGGAAAAAACACCGTCTACATCAGATCATATGAATTTAGGAGATCTTGCAACATCCTTTTTCTTGCACCATCATACACAAAATTTATATTGAAGTCACCAGATGTAACTAATTTATGGTACTTCCTACAAAGTGAATCAAGAACCCTCTCTAGCTTGAGCAGAAATGCTCTGAAGTCATAGTTAGGGGACCTATAAACAAAAACAATTAGAAGTTTAGTTTCACTAAATTCAACTACGCCTGCACAAAATTCAAATATCTGTTCAGTGCCGTGCTGTGATACGCCTATGGACTGAAATCGAGTACTGGTTTTTCACGTACATAGACACTCATTCTGCCAACGCCCTTGTCAAAGAGGGCGGAGGAGCGGATAGAGGTTCAGGGCACTCTCTTGTCCTAGGGGTGGGAAATTGCCCCTAAAGGCGAAAGAATCAGCAATGATCAACAACATGAGGATGCAGAAGGCAATGGAAACCACTGCATTAAAAACACGTAACGTGTATCCACAGGACATGTGGCCTGTAATTGAAGAAGTGTCATGATGATCTCTCCATTGGCAAAAAATTCCGGAATAGTCCCCCATTCGGATCTCCGGGAGGGGACTGCCAAGGGGGAGGTTACCATGAGAAAAAGATTGAATAATCAACGAAAGGATAACGTTCTACGAGTCGGGGCGTGGAATGTCAGAAGCTTGAACGCGGTAGGGAAACTAGAAAATCTGAAAAGGGAAATGCAAAGGCTCAATCTATATCTGGTAGGGGTCAGTGAAGTGAAGTGGAAGGAAGACAAGGATTTCTGGTCAGATGAGTATCGGGTAATACCAACAGCAGCAGAAAATGGTATAACAGGTGTAGCATTCGTTATGAATAGGAAGGTAGGGCAGAGGGTGTGTTACTGTGAACAGTTCAGTGACCGGGTTGTTCTAATCAGAATCGACAGCAGACCAACACCGACAACGATAGTTCAGGTATACATGCCGACGTCGCAAGCTGAAGATGAACAGATAGAGAAAGTGTATGAGGATATTGAAAGGGTAATGCAGTATGTAAAGGGGGACGAAAATCTAATAGTCATGGGCGACTGGAATGCAGTTGTAGGGGAAGGAGTAGAAGAAAAGGTTACAGGAGAATATGGGCTTGGGACTAGGAATGAAAGAGGAGAGAGACTGATTGAGTTTTGTAACTAGTTTCAGCTAGTAATAGCGAAACCCTGTTCAAGAATCACAAGAGGAGGAGGTATACTTGGAAAAGGCCGGGAGATACGGGAAGATTTCAATTAGATTACATCATGGTCAGACAGAGATTCCGAAATCAGATACTGGACTGTAAGGCGTACCCAGGAGCAGATATAGACTCAGATCACAATATAGTAGTGATGAAGAGTAGGCTGAAGTTCAAGACATTAGTCAGGAAGAATCAATACGCAAAGAAGTGGGATACGGAAGTACTAAGCAATGACGAGATACGTTTGAAGTTCTCTAACGCTATAGATACAGCAATAAGGAATAGCGCAGTAGGCAGTACAGTTGAAGAGGAATGGATATCTCTAAAAAGGGCCATCACAGAAGTTGAGAAGGAAAACATAGGTGCAAAGAAGGTAGCTGCGAAGAAACCATGGGTAACAAAAGAAATACTTCAGTTGATTGATAAAAGGAGGGAGTACAAACATGTTCCGGGAAAATCAGGAATACAGAAATGCAAGTCGCTGAGGAATGAAATAAATAGGAAGTGCAGGGAAGCTAAGACGAAATGGCTGCAGGAAAAATGTGAAGACATCGAAAAAGATATGATTGTCGGAAGGACAGACTCAGCATACAGGAAAGTCAAAACAACCTTTGGTGACATTAAAAGCAACGGTGGTAACATTAAGAGTGCAACGGGAATTCCACTGTTAAATGTAGAGGAGAGAGCGGATAGGTGGAAAGAATACACTGAAAGCCTCTATGAGGGTGAAGATTTGTCTGATGTGATAAAAGAAGAAACAGGAGTCGATTTAGAAGAGATAGAGGATCCAGTATTAGAATCGGAATTTAAAGAGCTTTGGAGGACTTACGGTCAAATAAGGCAGAGGGGATAGGTAACATTCCATCAGAATTTCTAAAATCATTGGGGGAAGTGGCAACAAAACGACTATTCACGTTGGTGTGTAGAATATATGAGTCTGGCGACATACCATCTGACTTTCGGAAAAGCATCATCCACACAATTCCGGAGACGGCAAGAGCTGACAAGTGCGAGAATTATCGCACAATCAGCTTAAAAGCTCATGCATCGAAGCTGCTTACAAGAATAATATACAGAAGAATGGAAAAGAAAATTGAGAATGCGCTAAGTGACGATCAGTTTGGCTTTAGGAAAAGTAAAGGGACGAGAGAGGCAATTCTGACGTTACGGCTAATAATGGAAGCAGGCTAAATAAAAATCAAGACACTTTCATAGGATTTGTCGACCTGGAAAAAGCGTTCGACAATATAAAATGGTGCAAGCTGTTCGAGATTCTGAAAAAATTAGGGGTAAGCTATAGGGAGAGACGGGTCATATTCAATATGTACAGCAACCAAGAGGGAATAATAAGAGTGGACGATCAAGAACGAAGTGCTCGTATTAAGAAGGGTGTAAGACAAGGCTGTAGCCTTTCGCCCCTACTCTTCAATCTGTACATCGAGGAAGCAATGATGGAAATAAAAGAAAGGTTCAGGAGTGGAATTAAAATACAAGGCGAAAGGATATCAATGATACGATTCGCTGATGACATTGCTATCCTGAGTGAAAGTGAAGAAGAATTAAATGATCTGCTGAACGGAATGAACAGTCTAATGAGTACACAGTATGGTTTGAGAGTAAATCGGAGAAAGACGAAGGTAATGAGAATTAGTAGAAATGAGAACAGCGAGAAACTTAACATCAGGATTGATGGTCACGAAGTCAATGAAGTTAAGGAATTCTGCTACCTAGGCAGTAAAATAACCAATGACGGACGGAGCAAGGAGGACATCAAAAGCAGACTCGCTATGGCAAAAGAGGCATTTCTGGCCAAGAGAAGTCTACTAATATCAAATACCGGCCTTAATTTGAGGAAGAAATTTCTGAGGATGTACGTCTGGAGTACAGCATTGTATGGTAGTGAAACATGGACTGTGGGAAAACCGGAACAGAAGAGAATCGAAGCATTTGAGATGTGGTGTTATAGACGAATGTTGAAAATTAGGTGGACTGATAAGGTAAGGAATGAGGAGGTTCTACGCAGAATCGGAGAGGAAAGGAATATGTGGAAAACACTGATAAGGAGAAGGGACAGGATGATATGACATCTGCTAAGACATAAGGGAATGACTTCCATGGTACTAGAGCGAGCTGTAGAGGGCAAAAACTGTAGAGAAAGACAGAGATTGGAATACGTCAAGCAAATAATTGAGGACGTAGGTTGCAAGTGCTACTCTGAGATGAAGAGGTTAGCACAGGAAAGGAATTCGTGGCGGGCCGTATGAAACCAGTCAGTAGACTGTTGACCAAAAAAAAAAAAAAAAAAAAAAAAAGACACTCCCCCTACCCCAAAAGGAACTCCTTGAAAAACAGCCAGCTAATCTGTATCTTGCTAAAGGAAGCCTCTGAATTGTCAAATTATTTTAGTGGTGCTCTGACATACCAATATATTCAGAGTCAATATCTATAAGCAGTTCACTAACATTATCACTAATACCTCTTCTGTTTTGATGAAGTATGCAAATTCCTTCTCTACTTGGAAACGTGACGTCCTCTGAAGGTGAGCCCTTAGTTGGAGGGACTTCCTTCAAGCAGGTATACCTATCAGCTGACTTCAATCTAAAAATGGTGCTCCTCTCACACCAACTCTACAGGAATTTTTATACGAGTGATCCCACCACCACCCACTACACTGTCACCTGTAAGCTATGCCAGTCTCCCCTTCCCATACTTATTGAGGTGCAGATCATGCCTAGTGAAACCTGATCTGCACCACAGAAATGTGACCCACGTGCTCTGCCATCAGCGCTCTCTCCAGCCCCATGTTAACCCGCCTAACAGCAGCATCAAGATGAGGCCGATCATGAAGCTGAAACAGTTGCACGAAATGCACATTAGTGCCACCAGGTTGAGTAGCTATCTTTACCAATTCACCACCTACATCATAGTCCCCGTCCCTATCAAGACTGTTCCCTACTCCACCCACAATCACTACCTGATCCTCCTTCGTAAAATTCCTACATAACTCCCCTATGCTATCAGTCACCTGAGCCAACCCTGCACTAAGCTTCACAACGCTGGTGACCTGGTACTCACTCCCCAACAGTTCCGGCAACGTTCTAACAACTGCAAGTAGAAGCGTTTGTACAAGCTTCACTTTCAGGTCAAAATGGAAGAGCTTCGTATACTTTTTTAGAGCATGGAAAACGCCTGTCCTTATTGCAAGTGTAGCTATTTACTGCGCCTATCCGCTCAGTTCGGGACATAAACTGTGTCTAAGAGCGTTTACAGTCAACTTAGTGATTCTGCAGTTCTCCAGCCGCTCGCCGCTGCTCGCTTTGACCTGACGCATCTATCGTACCTCCTGTGAAGCTCTCAGAAGCTGAACAGCAGGCGGTCCGCCTTCGCTTTGTCTGGGAGAGCGCTTTGGGGAAGCACTGTCGCTGGTGCCCCTTACTCAGAAGCGCCCGCCGGGTGGTCTCTCCTAAGAGCGGAAGTAGCCACCGTCTGTGCTGCGTTGACTTGATCGGCTCTACTGCCGCTGCCGTTACAACCATAGCGTCCGTGTCCACGGTTGCTGGGAGGCCTTGTAGCTCGTGCGATTCCTAGTAGCAATGCAAGCACGTTTTGAATCGTGTGTAGTGTAATGGCAATACTGGGGCGCATTGTAACTGCAATATCGTTAAAGTTTCCAAACTCAGGGGAATGAATCGATGGAGGGATTATAAATCTACCGCGATTTCACTCCGTACAGTTATGTAAAGTGCATTATTTTCTGTTGGGATGTTCAGCAGAGGCGATGAGTTTGGCCCGATACTCAAAGGGATTTCTAGAAGATGTTCGGTAGGCTAGGGGAGACTGGAGGTTTCTTCCAAACTTGAGGGTAGTGTGGCACATGGAAACTTTGTCGATTATGATTTCCAAAATTTAGGTTAGAAGTGGTTCCGCTACGTGGTAAGTCAGAAACTGTTGAATTTAACCGAGGTATCATGTGTGATGAAATCCGTGTCATATTCGATACAAAATTTGCAGCTACGTTAATTGTTTCATTGATCATAATGTGCTGTAGTAACAGAAAACTACGCTCGATGGTTTGCTCACTTTAGTCTATAAGAAGGTTTGCAGAAGTGATTCACGAAAATGTCATCCAATATCATCCATCAGTTGCAGATTCATATAAAATATGCTGAGGTGGAATATAATCAGATATCTGGAACAGAGTAGCCTCTTTTATCCCAAACAGCAACGATTTTGGTACATTTCGTCGGAAAAGACATGGGTTAAGGATGTCAAGTTGATGCATTTTTCCTTAACTTCCAAAAACAATTTGACTCAGTACTACACCAGCGCTAATTAAGGAAATAATTATCATATTGCGCTCCGTCGTCAGGCCACAAGTGGCCCATCGGAACCATCCGACCGCCGTGTCATCCTCAGAGGAGGATGCGGATAGGAGGGGCGTGTGGTCAGCACACCGCTCTCCCGGTCGTTATGATGGTATTCTTGACCGAAGCCGCTACTATTCGGTCGAGTAGCTCGTCAGTTGGCATCCCGAGGCTGAGTGCACCCCGAAAAATGGCAATAGGGCATGGCAGCCCGGATGGTCACCCATCCAAGTGCCGGCCACGCCCGACAGCGCTTACCTTCGGTGATCTGACGGGAACCGGTGTATCCACTGCAGCAAGGCCGTTGCCACATTATCATATTGGATATCGAACAAAATGTATGTCTGGTTAGAAGATGTGATGGTAGGAAGGATTCAGAATATTATCTTAGTGCTGCGTGTTTGTCTCAGTTGGTATAAGAGCAGACTCTTATGGTCAACACTTGAGACATCCAGGTGAAGATATGGACGTACACTGTGCGATCAAAAGTATCTCGACATCCCAAGAAACATAATTTTTTCGTGTTAGGTGCATTGTACTGCCACCTACTGCCAGGTACTCCATATCAGCGACCTCAGTACTCATTAGACATCGAGAGAGAGCAGAATGGGGTGCTCCGCGGAGCTCACGGACTTCGAACGTGGTCAGGTGATTGAGTCTCATCTGTGTCACACGTCTGTACGCTGTCATCAAGGCTAAGGGTGGGCCAACACCATATTGAATTCCAGCATTACCGATGGAGGGCGCCACGATCTTGTATGTCATTTTCAGCCAGGTGTCTGTATACTTTTGATCAAATAGTGTTTATGTATGTAGCAAGTGCGGTGCTGCCACACGACCGTTTTTTGAGAACTGTGCTGTAACTAATATAAAATCGGAATATGAAGACCCATAATAATTAATCATCACCAAGAAATGCTTTTCATTACGAGTGATAGTAGTTAATCAATTTAATTTAGATTTTTATTCAGAACTGTATGGGTTATGTAAGTATGGAGCCTCTTTGTAAGCACATTGGGATGAATTGGCACCATTTGGGTGAGCAGCGAGCACACATAGCCGGACAGTCAGACCACCCCGAGGGGAATTCTCAGGTGAATGCACTGGCTGAGTCTCAGGTCAGTGCCACTCGGCTGACCAGATTTTTCTTTGAAGTGACAAAAATGGAAGCCAGGTGGCCCGCATGCACAAAATGAGATATAAGGAAGAGAACATAGCCCGAAAACCTAACTTTGGAACCGCAGAAAAATGTTCCCAACACGTGGTCCACGGACCCCTTAGGGGTCCGCTGGCTCTTTCTAGGGGGTCCGCGGCCACCTTTCACCAAAGCGTGTGCAATAATGAGTAAAATTTTTGAATGAAAATGTGAAAATCAAATTCATCACTATTTTTTTCGTGTGAAAAACATGTGTACTTTTACTTCAGGTTCGTAAGTGAGAACGCATCACAGTTTAGTGCCGGAGAATGCGGCTTCTCTGATCGACTGTTTCGCAAGAATACGGGCGTCGTTTGTGCCCCGGCTCACGGCGCTATAGGCACTGAAACCTTCTACGCATAGGCGGAGCGAGCTTTGTTGACCAATCACAGCGCTTGCTGGCACGTATGCGACCCCAGGCATCATTAAATGTTAAACTTGCTTTGCCAATTCACTACCTATTTCATAAATCGATTTTTGATCAGTTTATTACTTCTAACATGGATCGGTGGCTGAAGTCAGGATCACTGAAGAAGGGCGTAGTTTCTCCATCGTCTTCACAACAAGGAAAGTTTCCGGTTGAAATGAATGAGGAGGGAGGACGACCAAAGGAAGAACAATCACAATAAGCTCCACAGCCGGATTTATTATGTGAAAACGCTGCAAGTACTCCATTGGTTGCAATATCCTGTGGAAGTGGTATAACGAAGAAGCGTAAGTACAAGGAGAGCTATTTAGAAATTGGCTTTATGGAGACAAAGGAGGGTAAAGCTCAGTGTGTAATTTGCGCGCTAGTCCTTCCGAATAGTTCAATGGTTCTAGTTAAATTGCGCCTTCATTTTGAAGGTACTCACCCAGATTTCCAGGCTAAAGACATCGATTTTTTCAAAAGGAAGAGTGCTGAACTAGCTGCTCCTCAGCATTGCATGAAAACTCATGCAAAAACAATTAATGAAAATTCATTAAAAGCTTCTTTCTTTGTTAGTTATCGAGTTGCAAAAACAGCAAAGCTCAGACAATTGCAGAAAATCTCATAAAGCCGTGTGTTAATGATATTGTTTCTTGCATACTAGACGAAAAGGCAGTATAGCTTGTTTCTTCGGTGCCATTATCAAACAGTACTGTCAAGAGACGCATAGTTGACATGACAAATGATGTGAAACACACTCTTGTTTCTCGCATCCAACACAATTCATTTTCTCTGCAGATAGATGAATCCACTGATGTTGCAGGATTAGCGATTTTATTGGCTTTTGTCCGTTATGAATATTCTGGATGTTTTGGGGAGGACCTCTTATTGTGCAGACCACTACTTGCCAACACAACAGGTGCTGAAATATTCCGTCTATTGGATGATTTTTAAGGACTAACGAAGCTTTCTGGTCTAATTGCATAGATGTGTGCACAGATTGTGCAAAAGCTATGACAGGTCCTACAGTTGGAGCAATAACCAAAATAAAAGAAAACGCCAAGCATTGCAGCAGTAGTCATTGTGCTCTCCACAGATACGCTTTAGCTACGAAACAAATGCCTGTTTCGTTCAAGCAAGTTTAGACGAATCCATTCAAATCATTAACTACATAAAATCAAGGCCGTTGAAGTAAAGATATGGGAAGCCTTAATCGTTCCCTGCTGAGGTGGCTCTCAAGTGGGAATGCACTCTTTCGATTATACAAATTAAGATTGGAAGTCTTAGCTTTCTTTTGGAGCATAACACCGAATTCACAGACCTTATTATTGACGAAAATTGGCAGTGTATACTTGCCTATTTGTCAGGTATTTTGTCCAAAATGGATATTTCACTCCAAGGGCAAAGTGAAACAAAGGTCACTGCTATCGACGAAATTCGAGCATTCAAGAGGAAAATCAATTTTTGGGCAGAGAGTATCGAGGAGGGGGAGGTTGAGTGTTTTTCTCTTCTCAAGGTGTTTTTGAAAAACAAAACATTGGCACTTGGGAAGAATTTGTTTCATCAAATCCTGGAACATCTCCGAAGCTTGATGTCATTGTTGGAGCATTATTTCCCAACAGCTGAAGATGAGAAGCTACAGAAGTACGAATGGGTGGTCAACCCATTCACTGCATCCAAACAGCCGAACATTCTATCATCAAATGAAAATGAGTTGTTGATAGAAATTGCCACAGACCCTACCTTGAAATCAAGTTTTGACATTGACGGTTACTCACACTTTTTGATCCGTGTGGATAGCAAGAAATACTACCTCCTTGTTGAAAAGGCAAAACTTGTACTTCTTCCGTTTGCCACAACATACATGTGTGAATCTGTATTCTCGATCTATGCTTCCCACAAAACTAAGTACCGAAGCTGTCTAGACGCGGAACCAGACATCCGTCTCCAGTTGTCAAGAATTGAACCCAACTTTTCAAAAATGTTTCAGCAGAAGCACCCTCAACCATCACATCAGGATCCATTTTATTCCTACAGACTCATCTATAGTAAAGAAGAAAGCATTTTTCTTCGTAGATGCTAAGTGAACGTACCTGAACCATAACTTTGTAGGACCTCTGTTTCTGTTTCCTATCATTTACAATATAATTATTAATAGAATTCTGTTGGAATTAATACTTTTGTTACGAAAATTAAAATGATCTCTAAAGCTAATTTCTTTTCTTTACAGTATATTCAGTTCTCTTGGTTAAAAATATGGCCTGCCTATACTTCAATTACAATTACTTCCAATTGTAAACAAGTGAGGGCTTTTCACGTGCCACCTTGTAAAAGGTAAACCTCCTCCGCCAGAATTGTTTCCTTTGAGAAAAAAAGTCTTACGTTCTGTGAAATACTTTGTCTTCTTATACAGAAATAAGAGAGTCTGTTTGCTTGTTTTCTCAATTTGTTTACAATCGAGGCTGACTGCCACGATATAGTGTCCAGGTAGTAGTTGAAGTTGTCAGCTGTGGCTAAACTGTTGCCACGTCGCCTACCAGTTGCCAGCTACCAACTGACAGTATACTGTTGCAACGACGGCTGCTAGCTGCCGGCTATGGACTGACAGCTGCCGTTCAGTAGATACGCAAAGACGTAAAAATAACTAGACTTTCCGAGCTGTTTACATGGGCACGAAAATCGATTGTGGAACTGTAAAACGGCTTTATAAAAGCAGATTTCCAGAATCGATTCTGAAGTGTTTACCTGACCAACCAAAAGCGGAACTGGGACATCGGCTTACGAAATCCAGTTTTGGAAACGCATGAAAACTACGTGAATTTATTCCCACACATTGCACAACACACTGGACTCGCATTCGGGAGGACAACGGTTCAATCCCGTCTTCGGCCATCCAGATTTAGGTTTTCCGTGATTTCCCTAAATCGTTTCAGGCAAATGCCGGGATGGTTCCTTTGAAAGGGCACGGCCGATTTCCTTCCCACTCCTTCCCTAACCCGAGCTTGCGCTCCGTCTCTAATGACCTCGTTGTCGACGGGACGTTAAAACACTAACCACCACCACCATTGCACAACAGATGTCACAATAGTCCTTTAAAGGCAATTCCTTGGCCTCTTTTTCCTTCGTGATGTGTTTGTATCCCGAATCATGGGTCTGCCTCTTTTCTTCACAGCCGCGCTGAATGGCCGCACAGTCTGAGGCGCCATGTCGTCGTTGATTGTGCGGCCGCTCCCGCCGGAGGTTCGAGTCCTCCCTCGGGCATGTGTGTGTGTGTGTGTGTGTGTGTGTGTGTGTGTGTGTGTGTGTGTGTGTGTTGTCCTTAGCGGAAGTTAAACTCAGGTTAATAGTGTGTAATACTAGGGACTGATGACCTCAGCAGTTAAGACCCATAGACTTTACATGCATTTGAACATTTTTCTCCGGATTTCACGAAAAACCACACACACACACACACACACACACACACACACACACACACACAAACACGACTGTTACGACTTATGCATGGTCGTTACACAACAGTGGCCAAATAGTGGTAGTGAACAGACCACAAGCGGCAACTTGTCAACATCGAACAGTTTGGACGTGATGTTGATTGCTCTTGGAGGAAGGCAGCTCCATAGTGAAATGTCAATTACCAAGTAATTTTAATCAGGCTATAATGTGTTGAACAAAGAGAGTAAATCCACTAGTAAGTGTCTGGATACAGTGGGAATTCAAATTGGATCGTTAATTTCAAGTTATCTCTAAACCAAAGACCATTGGTACTTCGGAGGTGGGGGGGGCGGGGGGGGGGGGGATCATTGGGAACATGGCACTTGCATCAAGAAGATTTCAGTTCTCACGGGTTTCCCTCTGAAACTTAAAGTTACTGTGCTTTTGACTGACTAGGGGTCCACCATGGATTTTCGACTGAGAAAGGGGTCCGTAAGCTGAAAAGGTTGGGAAGCCCTGATGTAGAGCATAATTTGGTCATGCCAAAAGAAATTTAGTGTAATGATAGAAATATGAGGGGATCTTATGAAAAAAATATAAGAGCTATGAAGTCGAAGACGGGGGCTTCCTGCACGCAATAGGACTAATTATTGTTGGAAGGAGTCAGAAAGATAGTGCAGGAGATACTGAAAAAAGGGACATTAAACAGATCATTAGCTGTAGTTACCCTGATGAAGAGATGCATATTAATTGAGATTTAATTTTTATAGGTATACCAGATTTGATATCACACTGAGCATGAAGCCGTGTCGCTTAAAGATTTATTGGCAGATGCGAAGGTACGCTAAACAGTAAGGATTTACCAGAAGTGAAGGAACGTTATTGTATGTGAATGGTGAATCAGAATTTGACAGGCAGAGTTATGAGTATTCTGTGAATTGATGAGAACGTGATGTGATGATTTTATACATATCCCTGAACTCTTGACAGAATATAAAGTTTATCTACTGAGAGTGACCACGTTGAAAGTTAAAGAAAAAGTTGTAGGAAGGAATATTTTTAAACAACTGTTGGATTTCACCGAAAGAAGAGAGGCAGTCCACACATCATGGTAAAATGTGGATTAAGTTAATATGTAATGGTGAAAAAGGTCAGGTAAAGGATTACAGTAGTTTAAAGACGTAGTAAGTAAAATGAAATGACGCAGACAATCTTTTGTATGTGTCGAGAGCCAAATTATGCTCGTGTTTTTCTTTTTTGTACACATTTGCGATCCACAGTGTAAGAGTACCCATGATATGAGTAGCTAATGAACTGATGTGATGGGTGGTTGGAGGATGCTGTTTCAGAAGAGAGGTAATGAACTGGAAGACCATAATACCAGGAATGGGTAAGTAAATTGGGTAAAGTAGGTGGTGTGGCGTCCTCTTGGGTAAAATATTCCGGAGGTAAAATAGTCCCCCATTCAGATCTCCGGGCGGGGACTACTCAAGAGGACGTCGTTATCAGGAGAAAGAAAACTGGCGTTCTACGGATCGGAGCGTGGAATGTCAGATCCCTTAACTGGGCAGGTAGATTAGAAAATTTAAAAAGGGAAATGGATAGGTTAAAGTTAGATATAGTGGGAATTATCGAAGTTCGGTGGCAGGAGGAACAATACTTTTGGTCAGGTGAATACAAGTTTATAAACACAAAATCAAATAGGTGTAATGCAGGAGTAGGTTTAATAATGAATAAAAAAATAGGAGTGCGGGTAAGCTACTACAAACAGCATAGTGAACGCATTACTGTGGCCAAGATAGACATGAAGCCCACGCCTACTACAGTAATACAAGTTTATATGCAAACTAGCTCTGCAGATGATGAAGAAATTGAAGAAATGTATGATGAGATAAAAGAAGTTATTCAGATAGTGAAGGGAGACGAAAATTTAATAGTCATGGGTGACTGGAATTCGAGAGTCGGAAAAGGGAGAGAAGGAAACATAGTAGGAGAATATGGATTGGGGCTAAGAAATAAAAGAGGAAGCCACCTGGTAGAGTTTTGCACAGAGCATAACTTAATCATAGCAAACACTTGGTTCAAGAATCATGAAAGAAGGTTGTATACATGGAAGAACCCTGGAGATACTAGTAGGTATCAGATAGATTATATAATGGTAAGACAGAGATTTAGGAACCAGGTTTTAAATTGTAAGACATTTCCAGGGGCAGATGTGGACTCTGACCACAATCTATTGGTTATGAACTGTAGATTAAAACTGAAGAAACTGCAAAAAATTGGCAATTTAAGGAGATGGCATCTGGATAAACTGAAAGAACCAGAGGCTGTACAGAGTTTCAGGGAGAGCGTAAGGGATCAACTGACAGGAATGGGGGAAAGAAACACAGTAGAAGAAGAATGGGTAGCTCTGAGGGATGAAGTAGTCAAGGCAGCAGAGGGTCAAGTAGGTAAAAAGACGAGGGCTAGTAGAACTCCATGGGTAACAGAAGAAATATTGAACTTAATTGACGAAAGGAGAAAATATAAAAATGCAGTAAATGAAGCAGGCAAAAAGGAATACAGACGTCTCAAAAATGAGATCGACAGGAAGTGCAAAATGGGTAAGCAGGGATGGCTATAGGACAAATGTAAGGATGTAGAGGCTTATCTTACTAGGGGTAAGATAGATATTGCCTACAGGAAAATTAAAGAGACCTTTGGAGAAAAGAGAACCACTTGTATGAACATCAAGAGCTCAGACGGAAACCCAGTTCTAAGCAAAGAAGGGAAAGCAGAAAGGTGGAAGGAGTATATAGAGGGTCTATACAAGGGCGATGTACTTGAGGACAATATTATGGAAATGGAAGAGGATGTAGATGAAGATGAAATTGGAGATATGATACTGCGTGAAGAGTTTGACAGAGCACTGAAAGACCTGAGTCGAAACAAGGCCCTGGGAGTAGACAACATTCAATTAGAACTACTGATGGCCTTGGGAGAGCCAGTCCTGACAAACTCTACCGTCTGATGAGCAAGATGTATGAGGCAGGCGAAATACCCTCAGACATCAAGAAGAATATAATAATTCCAATCCCAAAGAAAGCAGGTGTTGACAGATGTGAAAATTACCGAACTGTCAGTTTAATAAGTCACAGCTGCAAAATTCTAACGCGAATTCTTTACAGACGAATGGAAAAACTGCTAGGAGTCGACCTCGTGGAAGATCAGTTTGGATTCCGTCAGAATATTGGAACACGTGAGGCAATACTGACCTTACGACTTATCTTAGAAGAAAGTTTAAGGAAAGGCAAACCTACGTTTCTAGCATTTGTAGACTTAGAGAAAGCTTTTGACAATGTTGACTGGAATACTCTCTTTCAAATTCTAAAGATGGCAGGGGTAAAATACAGGAAGCGAAAGGCTATTTACAATTTGTACAGAAATCAGATAGCAGTTATAACAGTCGAGGGTCATGAAAGGGAAGCAGTGGTTGGGAAGGGAGTGAACAGGGTTGTAGCCTCTCCCCGATGTTATTCAATCTGTATACTGAGCAAGCAGTAAAGGAAACAAAAGAAAAATTCGGAGTAGATATTAAAATCGATGGAGAAGAAATAAAAACTTTGAGGCTCGCTGATGACATTGTAATTCTATCAGAGACAGCAAAGGACTTGGAAGAGCAGTTGAACGGAAGGGACAGTGTCTTGAAAGAAGGATATAAGATGAACATCAACAAAAGCAAAAATGAGAATAATGGAGTGTAGTCGAATTAAGTCGGGTGATGCTGAGGGAATTAGATTAAGAAATGAGGCACTTAAAGTAGTAAAGGAGTTTTGCTATTTAAGGAGAAAAATAACTGATGATGGTCGAAGTAGAGAAGATATAAAATGTAGACTGGCAATGGCAAGGAAAGCGTTTCTGAAGAAGAGAAATTTGTTCACATCGAGTATAGATTTAAATGTCAGGAAGTCGTTTCTGAAAGTATTTGTATGGAGTGCAGCCATGTATGGAAGTGAAAAATGGACGATAAATAGTTTGGACAAGAAGAGAATAGAAGCTTTCGAAATGTGGTGCTACAGAAGAATGCTGAAGATTAGATGGCTAGATCACATAACTACTGATGAAGTATTGAATAGATTTGGGGAGAAGAGGAGTATGTGGCACAACTTGTCAAAAAGAAGGGACCGGTAATTAGGACATGTTCTGAGGCATGAAGGGATCACAAATTTAGCATTGGAGGGCAGCGTGGAGGGTAAAAATCGTAGAGGGAGACCAAGAGATGAATACACTAAGCAGATTCAGAAGGATGTGGGTTGCAATTAGTACTGGGAGATGAAGAAGCTTGTACAGGATAGGGTAGCATGGAGAGCTGCATCAAATCAGTCTCAGGACTGAAGACCACAACAACAGGTGGTGTGGCAACGGTAGCCTTGGGGTCAATGAGTGTATATGGTAATGGATGGGTAATTGAGAGGAGGATACTGAGTTACAGCAGACCTCTCTGGTATAACTTGCAGTGCATGAAATCGAAAAATATCTGCACGTATAACCAGTAACTGACGTATCCTCACTTGAGCTCCCAACCACAGGGAATTTGTGTGTGTTTGCAGATGTAGATATTCAGCCGCAGAATACGAATAATAGTTAAAATTCATGGTGAAACCATCAGCTGTTATTTATTTTACGCAATTCGCTACTAATTTCGGTTAATGAACATTATCAAACTTATCTGGCATTAATGGCAAGAAAGTTATAACATAATTTCAACAAATATAATTCGCTCTTTTAAGCCCAGCACAGCAAGTAAAAAATTTCTCGCAATAATAACTATGTACGACAATTTTCGTCAAGAAGCAAGTCTATATCAGCAGTTAGGAACACTCTTTTTATGTCGTCTCGTTGTCTCTGTAGAACTGTACCGTGGAAAGCAAGGAGAGAATGTTGTTTGGTGGACGGTATCCTCTTTCTATAACATAAATTGCGCATATATTAACTGGGTTCTTTATTCATAAGAATAGAAAGTCCCTTATCTCAAGATATTCGTTGTGGTAATAGTCCACGTTAGCTTCACTGCTGGTGCAGTACAAAGTCCGCTATGTACACTACTCTGGTTCTCCTCAAGCAGCAGTTATGATTGAGTGATCTCGCCTTGAAGATCGTTAAGGCCTTCGGTGGTGACCCTGGGTGAGGGACGTTTGCCCTGCAGAACCCCAGGAGGCAGAAGATGAAGAGGGAAATGAAGAACGCCATCGGCCCTCGGAATCTAATACCATTGGTAATGGAAAAGGAAAAAGAAACTAAGAGTAGCCAAGGGAGCCAGGTAAAAAAGAAAACGGAAGTAGAATGAGATTTTCACTCTGCAGCGGAGTGTGCGTGTGTGCGCCGATATGAAACTTCCTGGCAGATTAAAACTGTGTGCCGGTCCGAGACTCGAACTAGGGACCTTTACCTTCCGCGAGTAAGTGCTCTACCATCTGAGCTACCCAAGCACTACTCACGCGACCCCTCCTCACATCTTCATATCAGCGCACACTCCGCTGCAGAGTGAAAATCTCATCCTGGAAACATCCCCCAGGTTGCGGCTGAGCCATGTCTCCGCAATATCCTTTCTTCCAGGAGTGCTAGTTCTGCAAGGTTCGCGGAAGAGCTTCTGTGAAGTTTGGAAGGTAGGAGACTAGGTACTGGCAGAATTGAAGCTGTGAGGAGGGGTTGAGAGTTGTGCTTGGGTAGCTCAGATGGTAGAGCACTTGCCCGCGAAAGGCAAAGGTCCCGAGTTCGAGTGTCGGTCCCGCACACAGTTTTAATCTGCCAGTAAGTTTCAAAACGGTAGTAGTCTGACACAAGTAAGTGGAAGCAGTGGCGGTCTTAGCTAATGGCACAAGCGGTTGTTGTCCAAGTACTCCCGAGAAGGGAGTGATACAGGGGGACTAAACTTCATCGAATATCTCACGTATTTGTCAGTTTGGCATGGATGACCCTACCATGACAATAACTGCCACCGGTATAGCTTTATGGATCATTGAGATACATGAACTTCCTCACCATGTTTAGGGTGGTAGGCAATTAGTGGGTCTGTTGTACGGTGTCAGCGGTAAACAACGCATGAAAATTCGGATCTCAACCCACATTCGGGTAATCTGTTCCCGGCGATTTGCGGTAAGACTCTCTCTGTAACCTCTACCAGAATTTCAACCATTGTCTTCCGTTTGTTCTTCAGAGTCAGTCTAACAGTCCTACATTTTTCTACCAGCGTAGTCCTAGAAGTACCCATGACTTCTCTTCTTGTCATAATACGTTCTGATCCATCTCGTCAAGACTCGTTTTGCAGTCAGTCACAGCCAACTGTCTGGGCGATTTTTGAAGAAGATTCTGTCAAGACCCTCATATCAATAATACGACCTTCTCAGAGTTCTAAACATCAGTGTAACCTGCACGTACACGTCATTTAGGCGTACTATGTTCCCATCTCCACCAGAAAAGTTCAAATGACGTTATACACATCTGTACCGAAAATGAGACCAAATTAATGAAATTTTAATCAAAGTTCTGAAGGTTGGAGTGGTCTGTCAAGATATAACACTTTTCAATTTTCGTCCATGCAGGCACATAGCCAGACGATTAATTCATGCGACTGACTCATTCCAGTTAATGACCATAGAAATGGTACAAATGCTGCATGGAACTCACTATGGTCGACTTTTTTCTCCAGAGAGAATCAGGAATTGTACTGACATTTAAACCAATTATAATCTATTCTTCGATCTCAGCTGCATATTTCTAATTGCAACAGACGTTTCAATCTCTCTGGATCGTCTTCAGGTCCAAACTGATGCGTCAGCAGCTCGCCTTTTCTGTGCGAGAACCCCATATCAGAGCAACTCTGATATGATACAGAAAAGACTTGTTGTTGACGCAACTACTTAGATCTGAAGATAAGCCAGAGTGATCAAAGCATTTCATGTAATTAAAAATGTGCAACTGAGACTGAAGAATAAATGAGAACTGTTTCGAACATGGAATTACGTGCCGATTATCTCGGTGCTGACGATACATCAACCAGATGCAGAAGTCCAGTCCTTCCTTCCAGCGAGGTCACGAGTTTTTCGAACGGAAGACCAGTCCAGCCCAGCTAGGGGGCAATGTGTACAGAAATGTCTTTAATTTTCACTGCAGAGGCAACGGCACAGAAGCGAGCCTCGGCGCAGAGAGCTTAATGAAATATTAAATATGAATGCAATCACGGACGCAGGCCCGGCGTTGCGAAGTGGCCGGGCGCAAGCGAACTACCGTTTCCCCACCAGGCCTACTAGCTGGCCGCGCGTGTGACGCTTTCACTGCTGCGTCCTCCTCCAGACAACCAGCTCGGTTTAACACACAACGCCGAGCTGGGCAAGGAATTCTCACGGTTCCACACCGCAACAACTTCGCTTTCGCTAAATTTAGACAAGGTGTACGTAATAGCAACTGTTTCCGATGAACACATATCACAAGAGCATGTCTGCAGCTACACCTACATCTGAAAATCACTTTGAAGTGCATGGAAGGGAACATTTTCCATCGTACCTTTTGTTAGGGATTCTTCCTTTTCCGTTTGCATATCCAGCTCGAAGTAAATCACTGCTTAAGGCCGGCCGGAGTGGCCGTGCGGTTCTAGGCGCTTCAGTCTGGAACCGAGAGACCGCTGCGGTCGCAGGTTCGAATCCTGCCTCGGGCATGGATGTGTGTGATGTCCTTAGGTTAGTCAGGTTTATGCAGTTCTAAGTTCTAGGGGACTGATGACCTCAGTAGTTAAGTCACATAGTACACAGAGCCATTTGAACCATTTGAACTGCTTAAAGGCTTCTGTGCGCGATATAACTAGACTAGTTTTGATCTCGCGGTCTCTACGGGAGCGATTCATAGTGGTTGCAGTACTCTGACGAAAAAAAATCGCAAAACCAAGAAGGAGGTCAATATTTTGGACATGGTTGCACTACAGCAGCTGTTACAGAACAGCAGGTATAACTGACACCCAACTAGTTGCAATAAATGGTGGTTTTCAGTTACCCTTTACCATGGTTTCAACGGATTTAAACCAGTCTTCCTCAGAAGGACAAGAAGCAATGTTGACATTAGCAATCAATCAGTAAACCTATCTCCACGTGGAATGCGTCGGCAACAGTGTGTGCGCCCACATGGTGATATTGATGTTACAAGCCCTTGATTCTAGGGGCCTTAACTTTCACATATGGACGTGTAGACCATTGCTTCAAAGTCAGAGTGGTTCAAATGGCTCTGAGCACTATGGGACTTAACATATGTGGTCATCAGTCCCCTAGAACTTAGAACTGCTTAAACCAAACTAACCTAAGGACATCACACACATCCATGCCCGAAGCAGGATTCGAACCTGCGACTGTATGTACACTACTGGCCATTAAAACTGCTACACCAAGAAGAAATGCGGATGATAAACGCGTATTCATTGGACAAATATATTATACTAGAACGAACATGCGATTACATTTTCACGCAATTTGGGTGCATAGATCCAGAGAAATCAGTACCCAGAACAACCACCTCTGGCCGTAATATCGGCCTTGATACGCCTGGGCATTGAATGAAACAGAGCTTGGATGGCGTGTACAGGTACAGCTGTCCATGCAGCTTCAACACGATACCACAGTTCATCAAGAATAGTGACTGGCGTATTGTGACGCGCCAGTTGCTCGGCCACCATTGACCAGACGTTTTCAATTGGTGAGAGTTCTGTAGAATGTGCTGGCCAGGGCAGCAGTCGAATATTTTCTGTATCCACAAAGGCCCGTACAGGACCTGCAACATGCGGTCGTACATTATCCTGCTGAAATGTAGGGTTTCGCAGGTATCGAATGAAGGGTAGAGCCACGGGTCGTAACACATCTGAAATGTAACGTCCACTGTTCAAAGTGCTGTCAAATCGAACAAGCGGTGACTGAGACATGTAACCAATGCCACCCCATACCATCACGCCGGGAGATAAGCCAGTATGGCGATGACCAATACACGCTTCTAATGTGCGTTCACCGCTATGTCGCCAAACACGGTAGCAACCATAATGATGCTGTAAACAGAAACTGGATTCATCCGAAAAAATGAAGTTTTGCCATTCGTGCACCCAGGTTCGTCGTTGAGTACACCATCGCAGGCGCTCCTGTCTGTGATGCAGCGTCAAGGGTAATCGCAGCCATGGTCTCCGAGCTGATAGTCCATGCTGCTGCAAACGTCGTCGAACTGTTCGTGCAGATGGTTGTTGTCTTGCAAACGTCCCCATCTGTTGATTCAGGGATCGAGACGTGGTTGCGCGATCCGTTACAGCCACGCGGATAAGATGCCTGTCATCTCGACTGCTAGTGATACGAGGCCGTTGTGATCCAGCACGGCGTTCCGTATTACACTCCCAAACCCACCGATTCCATATTCTGCTAACAGTCATGGGATCTCGACCAACGCGAGCAGCAATGTCGCGATACGATAAACCGCACTCGCGATAGGCTACAATCCGACCTTTATCAAAGTGGGAAACGTGATGGTACGCATTTCTTCTCCTTACACGAGGTATCACAACAACGTTTCACCAGGCAACGCCGGTCAACTGTTGTTTGTGTTCGAGAAATCGGTTGGAAACTTTCCTCATGTCAGCACGTTGTAGGTGTCGCCACCGGCGTCAACCTTGTGTGAATGCTCTGAAGAGCTAATCATTTGCATATCACAGCATCTTCTTCCTGTCGGTTAAATTTCGCGTCTGCAAAACGTCATCTTCGTGGTGTAGCAATTCTAATGGCCAGTAGTGTATGTACTGAACTGGGGAGCTAGAAGCGACGGCGATGCTTCGTCCCCGCCGTAACCCTCAGTGGTATACAAACCCCTCAACAGGCTACCAGGCTGGCGGCACACCGGACCTCGTCACCAATCCGCGTGCGTATTGATGCCGGGGACCGGCACGCCTTCCCGCTCGGGATTCAGTGCGTTAGACAGCACGGCCAGCCGGGCTGGTACTGGTACTGATTGCTGGTACTGGTTGGCACGAGAATGTACGGTGGCAACAAAACCGGGCAACGGACGACCGCGTCGCACTACCGAGAGGGAAGACCATCGCTTTCGGCGTATGGCTCTGGTGCATCGTACTGCATTTGCAGCAGTATTGTGAGCAGTAGTTGACACCAAGGTGACGCAAATTACTGTAACAAAACAGTGACTTCAAGGGTAGCTCCGAGCCACATGCCCTGTACTGTGCATTCCACTGACTCCAAACCACCGCCGTCCACAACTCGATTGGTGTTAAGCGAGAGCTCAGTGGAGGGCAGGGTAGAGGTCTGTTGTGTTTTCTGGTGAAAGCGGGTTCAGCCTCGGGGCCAGTTATGGCCGTGTACTGGTTAGAAGTAGGCCAGTTGCGAGTGTGCAACCAACCTGTCTGTGGGCTAGACACACAGGACCAACAAGTGGAGTTTGTAACGCCGGAAATGCATATCCTCCTATTTCCATATACTGCACTGCAAAATTTTTTCCTTATTTTGTTACCTGAAGATATGACATTTCTGTGTCGTTATAAATTGTAATTGTTTTACTGTTTGTATATATATATATATATATATATATATATATATATATATATATATATTTATGCATTTATGTTGATTTGTTTTGTGAATATTTTTTGTATTTATACGCTGGGTCTGGCGTAGGGAAAACTATGCTATCGAACGAATACATCGATAGGTCGTATGGAGAACGAAAGTGTTTAGGATCTTTGGTAGTGTGAACTCTGCCGCGTGGAGCGCGGGCAGAGCAGGAAGAGTCTGGCTGGGGTGGTGCAGTGGAGCAGGTGTGTTGTGTGACGCTCCCGAGAGTTGCCGCGCTTTCGGGGTTTGGCAGCATGTAATTGCGCTCGACTTGCTATGATAGTTTCTGACACGGTGTCGCGGACGGGAAGCATTAGCTGGCGCACATCAAGAGCCCGTTTCGCCTGGTGACTGAGTCGAGAAGAAGGCGCGCCAACATCCACAGCGACGGCCGACAATGAGTGACTGTCGCCACCTCCTCGATCGACGGCTTCAAACCTTCAATCAACCAACAAGGAAGACTGGAAGCACGTAAAGTTTTAGAACTGTATGGCAGACCTCAGCTTTTCAAACTGTTCAAATCACAAAATTACAGCAACGTAGCATGAACCTTTGTTGCTTATGTCCCAATTGCATTACCAAGCAGGGTCCCTTCCTTTTCCGGAATGAACCCGAGTGTCGTTGAAATTCAAACGCCAGCATCATTCGATTTCACTGCTTTAATTTCAAAGTTCAGTTAAGGTATTCATAGTTGGCTACAATATTTAGATTACACGAGCACAAATTAAGAGTGCGAGTTTTGTTACCGTATTTTAGCTTACCTGTGACTGCAACTCAGCTTGGTACGTACTGAATTTTACTATTGTTAATTGTTCAGAATCATTTAATTCAAGTTCAAAGTTAAATCTCTTATTTCTAAATTGCGTAGATTCAAGTAGCTTTTGAAATGATTGTTGAGGTAGCCCAAGACTAACTGTATTTTACTGAATTTCGATATGCTTCAGAAACAAAGTTCACTATTAATCTCAGTCACTAAATTAACTTTCAATTTTTCGGTTTTATTAATTCTTTTGCTAAATTAAGTCAGAGTGTAGCGAAATTTATTACTTCTGACAAACTTTCAGTTTTCACACTACACGTGTCAACCTCCAGTTGCCACGCTTCTAGTGCTAATTATATGTGTAATAACCTTTCTTTTTCAGTTACTATAGTAATTGTCCTTAGGACTGGCGACCGTAATTTCCCCCAAATCTCAAATATCTAATTACCGCTAGTTAATTGTTGACGTAACGGCTGCACATTTACTTTCTTTATTAACTTTACCCCTTTTCAAAATTAATTTCCACCAGTTTGATTTGCATTTTTCCTTTCATTTAGATGTAACCCTTTCCTCCCTCTTTACCGACAGATTAACTTCGGTGACGATTGCTTTTCCCAAATTTCCATTAGGTACACGCGGTTTAATTTTTCACTGTCATTGAGGTCGACAAGTGAGGGGGAGATTACAAGTTATGGTCTTGCGTACGACTTATCCCACACATCGTGACTAAAATTTGGACGCCAGTCTGGTGATTCGACCTGTTTTGCTGCCATTCACGAACAGCATTCCGTGGAGTGTTTTCCAACAGCAAAACGCTCGCTGTTGTAATCCAACAAACACTACAGTAGAGTGTCGTCATGTTGTCGCGACCTACTCGATCAACGGATTTTAATCCAATCGAGCAGCCAGGCGGAGTGGCCGCGCGGTTAGAGGCGTCATGTAACGAATTGCGCGGCTCCTCACGCCGGAGGTTCGAGTCTTCCCTCGGGCATGGGCGTGTGTGTTGTTCTTAGCCTAAGTTAGTTTTAATGTGTAAGTCTAGGGACCGATGACCTCATTCTGGAAACATCCCCCAGGATGTGGCTAAGCCATGTCTCCGCAATATCCTTTCTTTCAGGAGTGCTAGTTCTGCAAGGTTCGCAGGAGAGCTTCTGTAAAGTTTGGAAGGTAGGAGACGAGGTACTGGCAGAAGTAAAGCTGTGAGTACCGGGCGTGAGTCGTGCTTCGGTAGCTCAGTTGGTAGAGCACTTGCCCGCGAAAGGCAAAGGTCCCGAGTTCGAGTCTCGGTCGGGCACACAGTTTTAGTCTGCCAGGAAGTTTCGATGACCTCAGCAGTTTGGTCCCTTAGGAATTCATACACATTTGAAGATTCCAATCGAGCACATATCATCATCGGACGACAATTCCAGCGTCATCCACAAACTGACGTCCGGAGCATGTAAAACACAATGCTTGCATTCAACATACTGGCGGTGACACCGTATATTAATGTTCCAGCATTTCACATTTCAAATGGCTCTTATTAACCTGATCTTACAATTTTAAATTAATAATTTAAATATATTACCTACACAAATATATTTCCGAGATTTTATTACTTTACATTAATTATTTTTCGGTGTTGAGATATTGCTAAATATAGATACTTGGTGTCTACACTCTCTCTCTATCTCTCTCTTTCTCTCTCTCTCTCTCTCTCACACACACACACACATCAAAAATAGTTTTGCATCACCTCGGTTGAGAACATGGCTCGCAAACTTCTTAACAGATATTTTAGAATTGGGTAATATCCCACACCAGCTTAAACGAGCAAAGATTATAGCGATACTAAAACCAGGCAAACCTAATGACATGCCCCAAAACTACCGCCCTATCGCTCTGCTGAACTGTGTCTATAAGCTGTTGGAACGTACCATCTACAATAGAATAAGCGGAAAAATTCTTGAAGTGGTACCGATTGAACAGGCAGGTTTTCGACCCAACCGCAGTTGCACCGACCAGATCCTCTCCCTAGCAACTCATATAGAGGCGAGCTTTCAGAAAAAACTCAAAACATCAGTAGCCTTTTTTGAACTATCAGCCGCTTATGATACCGTTTGGCGACAAGGCCTGATATTTAAGTTGCTGCAGGTCATACCATGTAATAAGCTGGCCAACCTCATTGATAACATGCTCACAGATAGAAGTTTCAGAGTCATAATGGGCGACTTAAAAAGTGACCAAATGAAGCCCAACAATGGTTTACCACAAGGCTCCGTTCTGGCGCCATTGATGTTTAACCTCTACATATCTGACTTACCTGAAACCACTTCTCAAAAATTCGGATATGCCGACGACTGGGCAATAGCTGCAAGAGGCAGATCAATGGAGGCAACGGAAAACACATTAACTGCGGATCTAACAAAGCTGGGAGATTACTTCCGAAGGTGGAGATTACGGCCAAACGCGACAAAAACGGAGGTGACATGCTTTCACCTCGACAACGCCCAAGCAAAAAGAAAGCTCAACGTTCATTTCGAAAACAGGCAGCTAAACCATAATAATTACCCCAGATACCTAGGCGTCACCTTTGACAGAACCCTAACATTCAAGGAACACCTACGTAATACAGCCGCAAAACTTAAAACTCGAAATAATATCATACAGAAGCTATGTGGGACCACGTGGGGCTCTTCCGCGGCTGTACTGAGATCTTCGGCTCTGGGACTTGTCTACACAACAGCAGAATATGCCGCACCGGTATGGCTAAACAGTAAACACACAGGCTTGATCGATGCTCAACTAAACTACACAATGAGGATGATATCAGGAACAATAAAGCCAACGCCTTTGCACTGGCTACCTATACTGAGCAACATTCCCCCACCGGACCTGCGCAGGGAGAACGCTCTCTTACGCGAGTATGGAAAAGTGCTGAACAACGAGAAACTACCAATCCATAAGGATGTTCCTGCCCTGGAGATGAACAGACTGCGCTCAAGACACCCCTCTTTAAAAAAGGCAAAAAATACGCATCCTCTCAACCCGGATTATGGCAACCTCTGGAAAATGTGTGCCCCAAAACCTGCAGAATATGCCATGCATCAATGTCAAACCACCAGGATTCAATTTGCCAAGGAAAACTTGGACGACCCTGAATCGAATTCGGACAAATAGATGTGCAGACAGCCTCCACAGGTGGGGTAAAATCACCACCCCGAGAAGTGACTGCGGTGCGGACCGGCAGACGATTCGTCACATCGTGGAAGATTGCCCTCTGAGACGTTTTGCAGGAGACCCCAATGAGTTTCTGACCGCGACTGAAAGTGCAATAGACTATGTCACAAATCTGGATGTTTGTTTGTTATATACACTATTTTTAAACACTTTTATATCTACGACTATATGTTACACACTGTGACTACTCTTTATTTCTGTGTCTTATGATTTTTATGTCTTTTCTATATGATGTGTTATGTGCCATAAGCTAAATAAAATAAATGAGAGAGTTCCGGAACTTGTACAGAAAATTGGAAATGAGATCATCATAAAAATCATTTCCGCCCTTTTTATTGGTCATGAAAACCACACATTGCATGTTGTACCACCATGCAGCGAGATCTTCAAAGGCGGTGGTCCACATTGCTGTACATACCGATAACTATAATACGCAGTAGCACGTCCTCTTGAGGTGATGCTTGTCTGTATTCGTCGTGGCATAAAATCCGCAGGTTCATCAAGCACTGCTGGTCCAGATTGTCCCACTCCTCAGCGGCGATTTGGCGTAGATCCCGCAGAGTGGTTGGTGGATCGCGACGTCCATAAATAACATGCTGACCACTCCAGTCAAGCGATTTTATCCTGGAGGAAGTCATTCACAAAATGTGCACGATGGGGGCGCGAATTGTCGTCCATGAAGACAAATGCCTCGCCCATATGCTGCCGATATGATTGCACTATCTGCCGGAAGATCGTATTCACGTATCGTACAGCCGTTACGGCGCAGTCCATGACCACCAGCGGCGTACGTCGGCCGCACATAATGCAACTCCAAAACACCAGGGAACCTCCACCTTGCTGCACTCGCTGGACAGTATGTTTAACTCGTTCAGCCTGACAAGGCTGCCTCCAAACACGTCTCCGACGATTGTATCGTTGAAGGCTTATGCGACACTCATCGGTGAAGAGAACGTGATGCCACGCGCTGCATGGTGAACTGGTTGTAAAGATGGATCTCGCTAGGGACGTCGGGAGTGAAGTTGCGCATCAAGCAGCCTACTGTGCACAGTTTGAGTCGTAATACGACGTTCTGTGGCAGCACGAAAAGCATTATTCAACATAGTAGCGTTGCTGTCAGGGCTCCTCCGAATCATAATCCGTAGGTAGCGGTCATCCACTGCAGTAGTAGCCCTTGGGTGGCCTGAGCGAGGCATGTCATCGACAGTTCCTATCTCTCAGCATCTCCTTCATGTCAGAACAACATTGCTTTGATTCACTCCGAGACGCCTGGACACTTGCCTTGTTGAGAGCCCTTCTTGGCTCAAAGTAACAATGCGGACGCGATCGAACCGCGGTATTGACAGTATAGGCATGATTGAACTACAGACAACATGAACTGTGTACCTCCTTCCTGGTGGAATGACTGCAACTGATCGGCTGTTGGACCCCATCTACATCTACATCTACATCTACATGGATACCCTGCAAATCACATTCAAGTGCCTGGCAGAGGGTTCATCGAACCACCTTCACAATTCTCTATTATTCCAATCTCGTATATCGTGCCGAAAGAGTGAACACCTATATCTTTCCGTACGAGCTCTGATTTCCATTGTTTTATCGTGGTGATTGTTCCTCTCTATGTAAGTCGGTGTCAACAAAATATTTTCGCATTCGGAGGAGAAAGTTGGTGATTGGAATTTCGTGAGAAGATTCCGTCGCAACGAAAAACGCCTTTCTTTTAATGATGTCCAGCCCAAATCCTGTATTATTTCAGTGACACTCTCTCCCATATTTCGCGATAAGACAAAACGTGCTGCCTTTCTTTGAACTTTTTCGATGTACTCCGTCAGTCCTATCTGGTAAAGACCCCACACCGCGCAGCCGTATTCTAAAAGAGGACGGACAAGCGTAGTGTAGGTCTGTTACATTTTCTAAGTGTCCTGCCAATAAAACGCAATGTTTGATTAGCCTTCCCCACAACATTTTCTATGTGTTTCTTCCAATTTAAGTTGTTCGTAATTGTAATACCTAGGTATTTAGTTGAATTTACGGCTTTTACACTAGACTGATTTATCGTGTAACCGAAGTTTAACTAGTTCCTTTTAGCACTCATGTGGATGAACTCACACTTTTCGTTATTTAGCGTCAACTGCCACTTTTCGCACCATTCACATATCTTTTCTAAATCGTGTTGCAGTTTGTTTTGATCTTCTGATGACTTTATTAGTCGATAAACGACAGCTTCATCTGCAAACAACCTAAGACAGCTGCTCAGATTGCCTCTCAAATCGTTTATATAGATAAGGAACAGCAAATAGCCTATAACACTACCTTGGGGAACGCCTGAAATCACTTCTGTTTTACTCGATGACTTTCCGTCAGTTATTACGAACTGTGACTTCTCAGACAGACGATATTCCATAAGCACGCAATTTCACTACGAGCCGCTTATATGGTACAGTGTCAAAAGCCTTCCGGAAATCCAGAAATACGGAATCGATCTAAAATCCCTTGTCAATAGCACTCAACACTTCATATGAATAAAGAGCTAGTTGTGTTTCACAGGAACGATGTTTTCTGCACCCATGTTGACTGTGTGTCAATAGACCGTTTTCTTCGAGGTAGTTCATAATGTTCGAACACAATACATGTTCCAAAATCCTGCTGCATATCGACATTAACTATATGGGCCTGTAATTTAGTGGATTACTCCTACTACCCTTCTTGATTATTGGTGTGACCTGTGCAACTTTCTAGACTTTGGGTAAGGATCTTTCGTCGAGCGACCGGTTGTATATGATTGTTAAGTATGGAGCAAATGCATCAGCATACTCCGAAAGGAACCTAATTGGCATACAGTTTGGACCAGAAGACTTGCTTTTATTAAGTGATTTGAGTTGATTCACTACTCCGAGGATATTGACTTCTACGTTACTCATGTTGGCAGCTATTCTCGATTCGAATTCTGGAATATTTACTTCGTCTGCTTTTGTGAAGGCATTTCAGAAGGCTGTGTTTAGTAACTCTGCTTTGGCAGCATTGCCTCCGACAGTATCTCCATTGCTATCGCGCAGAGAAGGCTTTGATTGTTTCTTGCCGCTAACATACTCCATGTAGGATCAGAATCTCTTTGGATTTTCTGAGAGGTTTCGAGACAGATTCATTGTGGAAACTGTTATAAGCATTTCGGATTGAAGTCCACGCTAAATTTCGAGCTTCTGTAAAAGATCGCCAATCTCGGTGATTTTGCGTCTGTTTAAATTTGGTATGTTTGTTTCGTTGTTTCTGCAACAGTGTTTAACCCGTTTTGTGTACCAAGGAGAATCAGCTCCGTCGATTGTTAATTTATTTGGTATAAATCTCTCAATTGCTGCCGATACTCTTTCTTCGAATCTAAGCGACATCTGGTCTAATGTTGTATTATTAATTTGGAATGAGTGGAGATTGTCTCTCAGCAAGGCGTCAAGTGAATTTTTATCTGCTTTTTTGAATAGGTATTTTTTTTGCTTGTTTTCAGTCTCATAGGCGGTGCTCATGCATGGTTGTTTACACCTTAACATCTTTGGGCGGGTTTAGTGACACCTCTGAACAGTCAAAAGGACTGTGTCTGTGATACAAAATCAACAGTCAACGTCTATCTAGAAACAATACCGCGTAACTGACAAATTGGCGATTTTTCGTTTTTCAGTCAGATGATGTCGTTGACCGTACGCACATCTGCTCTTAACGTCATAATGACGAATTTTTAAATATTTACCATAAAAAATTGTCTAAAACAATACCGTGTATGTGACACAGCAAATAAATACACTCCTGGAAATGGAAAAAAGAACACATTGACACCGGTGTGTCAGACCCACCATACTTGCTCCGGACACTGCGAGAGGGCTGTACAAGCAATGATCACACGCACGGCACAGTGGACACACCAGGAACCGCGGTGTTGGCCGTCGAATGGCGCTAGCTGCGCAGCATTTGTGCACCGCCGCCGTCAGTGTCAGCCAGTTTGCCGTGGCATACGGAGCTCCATCGCAGCCTTTAACACTGGTAGCATGCCGCGACAGCGTGGACGTGAACCGTATGTGCAGTTGACGGACTTTGACCGAGGGCGTATAGTGGGCATGCGGGAGGCCGGGTGGACGTACCGCCGAATTGCTCAACATGTGGGGCGTGAGGTCTCCACAGTACATCGATGTTGTCGCCAGTAGTCGGCGGAAGGTGCACGTGCCCGTCGGCCTGGGACCGGACCGCAGCGACGCACGGATGCACGCCAAGACCGTAGGATCCTACGCAGTGCCGTAGGGGACCGCACCGCCACTTCCCAGCAAATTAGGGACACTGTTGCTCCTGGGGTATCGGCGAGGACCATTCGCAACCGTCTCCATGAAGCTGGGCTACGGTCCCGCACACCGTTAGGCCGTCTTCCGCTCACGCCCCAACATCGTGCAGCCCGCCTCCAATGGTGTCGCGACAGGCGTGAATGGAGGGACGAATGGAGACGTGTCGTCTTCAGCGATGAGAGTCGCTTCTGCCTTGGTGCCAATGATGGTCGTATGCGTGTTTGGCGCCGTGCAGGTGAGCGCCACAATCAGGACTGCATACGACCGAGGCACACAGGGCCAACACCCGGCATCATGGTGTGGGGAGCGATCTCCTACACTGGCCGTACACCACTGGTGATCGTCGAGGGGACACTGAATAGTGCACGGTACATCCAAACCGTGATCGAACCCATCGTTCTACCATTCCTAGACCGGCAAGGGAACTTGCTGTTCCAACAGGACAATGCACGTCCGCATGTATCCCGTGCCACCCAACCTGCTCTAGAAGGTGTAAGTCAACTACCCTGGCCAGCAAGATCTCCGGATTTGTCCCCCATTGAGCATGTTTGGGACTGGATGAAGCGTCGTCTCACGCGGTCTGTACGTCCAGCACGAACGCTGGTCCAACTGAGGCGCCAGGTGGAAATGGCATGGCAAGCCGTTCCACAGGACTACATCCAGCATCTCTACGATCGTCTCCATGGGAGAATAGCAGCCTGCATTGCTGCGAAAGGTGGATATACACTGTACTAGTGCCGACATTGTGCATGCTCTGTTGCCTGTGTCTATGTGCCTGTGGTTCTGTCAGTGTGATCATGTGATGTATCTGACCCCAGGAATGTGTCAATAAAGTTTCCCCTTCCTGGGACAATGAATTCACGGTGTTCTTATTTCAATTTCCAGGAGTGTATATAAATATTTTTCCATCTAGAAACTTCAGTGGCTGTATCCAACAATGCTCAAAATGAAACCACAGCCACTGTTTCCACTAGAGACGACAGTACTTCACACTCATTGCTATGCGATGGTGCTCATTGTTTGCCAAACACTCTGGATACATTAACGGAAGATCACGGGAGCAATAATGATGCTGACAGTGATGGCCAAGAATTGTATGGTGACGTAAGCAGTGACAGGAAATCCTGAAGATTGGAAGAAAAATGCCAATAAAATTCTGAGAATGTGTGGACAGGCTTATATTGGATACAAAAGAAATCGAATTGATAAAATCACTCATGATACTCCAAGAGAGGCACGAAAATGAGGTCCAACATGTACTTCGAAGATGTGCCAGAAATCCGTTCAAAGGAAGGGTCATCAGTTTTCTACTGATGATAGGCAGGCAGTATTTAACACATTTTGGGAAACGATGTCATGGGATCAGAGAAAGGTTTACGTTATCAACCTTGTAGAAGTAATTCCAACCAAACGTCCAGGGAAGAACACTGGCAAATCCAGGAGAAAAGGGACGCTCATTTATCATTTGAAAAATGAGCTGGGGAAACATAAAGTATGCAAACAGATGTTTCTCAATACTCTTGGGATTAAAGAATGGACAGTCCGATATTGGCTGGGTAATTCCACACATGGGATGAGTCCTGACACAGAATCGTGACGACCTCGAATCAAACAGACGAAGGAGAAAGATGAGAGAACCTTCATGAAAGAATTCCTGGACTCTCTTCCGAAACTTCCGTCGCATTACTGCAGGAAATCCTCCTCGAAGCTGTACCTTGAGCCTATTCTACAATCCAAACAACATCTGTATGGACTCTATGTGGAAAAATGTCATGCGGAGAAGATTTCACCATTAAGTCGTGCTACCTTTAACTTGATTGTAAATGATGGTAATATTAGCTTATTTCCCCCCAAGAAAGACCAGTGCGACTTGTGTTGTAGTTACAGGCTTGGTAACTTGAGTGAAGACGTGTGGAAGCAACACACAGAACGGAAAGAACAGGGAAGGATGCAAGAAGATGCTGACAAGAAAGAAGCCCAGCAGAAGCTCTGCTCAGTGTACACCATGGACTTACAGGCCGTAAAAGTAGCTCCATTTTTAAGTGCAAGTGGAGTTTATTATAAAAAAAGTTAGCTGTTCATAACTTTACAATGTATAATTTAGAAAGTCGTGATGCAGTATGTTGCTGGTTCGATGAAACGCAAGGTGATTTAGTTGCATCAGGTTTTGCCTCATGCATCGTGGACACCCTATCCAGAACGATTAAGGAAAATCCCGTTCAAGTCATTCTGTATTCTGACGGCTGCACATATCAGAACAGAAATGTGATATTATCAAATGCTCTTTTAAGATTAGCAATTGATAATGGAGTAATCATTACACAAAAGTTTTTGGAGAAAGGCCATACTCAGATGGAATGTGATTCAGTTCACAGTTCCATTGAGTGCAAGCTCAAAGGACGTGAAGTTACACTTCCTAGCCAATACGCTATGATATCTAAAGAAGCGAGAAAAAAGCCACAGCCATACGAAGTCTATTACCTAGAGTATTCCTTTTTCATCAACTACGCAGAGAAAAGTTTGTGTCTGTACGACTCAATTAGGTCTGGAACAGCTGTAAAAAATGAGCTTACAATTACCGATCTGAGGGCGCTACAGTACCGCCCAAATGGTATTATTTACTACAAGTGCTCTTTCAACGAGGTGTGGCAAGGATTACCGAGGCGTCAGAGGAAAATTCCTGGAGATGTTTGCTTCCCGAAACTATACAAGGAAAGACGGAAAATCAAGAAATTCAAATGGGATCATTTACACCAACTTAAATCTGTTCTTCCTAAAGATTTTCATAGTTATTATGACAACATTCCTTACGAATGAAAATTATCGCGGAGGTAACTGTGTGACGAGTATCAGTGCAGTGTAATTCTCTGTTGCTGCTTTGAGTGATGTTTAGGATTTTTCTTGAAGAAATGTGCAGACATTATCACAACTATGTAAACAGTATATTTATTTAAAATGTTTCTATGAAAACTTTCAATAAAAATGATTAATGCTCCAAAACATGTTCTTACTAGCTTTCTCAGCACCAAATACCAACGTAAATGTGTCAAGTCGTGCCGGGAGACTGACAAACAAATACCGCGTAAGTAGCAGATCGTGGCATAAATACCGCGACAATTCCGCGTATGTGCCGTAATTAAGCTTTCTAAAGCGTATTTTTTTCGTTTCACATTTTCATTTCATTCAATATTTCTTTGTAGTGTTACGATGCAAATTTAGCGCCTCTGTGAAATGTATTAGGCATTTTAGACAGTTTTTTGTCTCTCTCGTGTAAAATTCTTATTTTGCTGCTTACGCTGTATTGTTTCTTAACCGACGATATATATATATATATATATATATATATATTATTGGTGTTTTGCTCTTAAAGAGCGCTTTTGGACTAAACTACATGGCCAGTTCCTTTTGCTGCCTTCCTTGCTGCCCAAACTTCCCTCATTCGCTCGCTGTGTTTCTGTTTCCGGTCCTCTGTCCATGCTTTTTGTCGGCTTTGTGTCTTCGGCTTCATCTTGATTGCCTTTTTGGTTGCCCATATTTCTTTCATCTTCTGGCTGTGATCTTGCTTGCGTTCTTCGGTCCATTTTATGCCTGTTCGTTTGTCACATTGTGTCTCATGTAGTTTACTTTTCTTAATGATGTTTCTGAATTTTATTCTGTCGTTTATTGTGTCTGCTGTTATGTTGAGTTGGTTCAGGTCGTTTTCTACCTCTGCCACCCATTTGTTGTTTCTAGCGGTTACCAAGTCAAAGATCTGTTTGGTCAGCCTGTGTGATCGCATTCTGTATAGGTGTCCATAGAATTGTAGTCTGCGTTTTCTAATCTTTTCTGTGATTGTCTCCGTATGTTTGTACAATTCCTCTGTAGGTTTCTTGATCCATATTCCATTGTTGTTAGTTGCGCCAAATATTTTCCTACGTATTTTCCGTTCTACTTTTTCTAATTGTCTGATACGTGTATGCCCCAGGAATAGTGTGGTCTCTGCTGCATATAGTGTCTCGGGGAGCACCACCGTGTCGTAATGGCGTAATTTGGCTTTTTGTCAGATAGACTTCTTGTTGTAATGATTCCACACTACTTTGTATGCCTTGTCCAGTTTAGTCTTTCTTTCTTCGTTTGAGTCTCTGTTATGTCCACTCATTTGTACTGTTTCACCGAGGTATTTGAAGTTTGCCGTTTTGTAAATCGTGCCATACTTTGTGTTCAGAGATGAGAGTTTCTTTGTGCTCATAAACTGTGTCTTTTCGTAAGAGATCTGTAGTCCAGTTTTGGAAGCGATTTCGTGCAGTTTTTCAATAGCGTCTTTTGTTTCCTTTATACCTTTCGTGACAATCGCCAAATCGTCTGCAAAAGCCAGGCATTTAATCTGTAGGTTTCCTAAGGTTATCCACTGTTGTGATGTTTCCCATTCTTTTATGACCTTA
The DNA here is from genome assembly GCF_021461395.2 of Schistocerca americana. Lineage (NCBI taxonomy): Eukaryota > Metazoa > Arthropoda > Insecta > Orthoptera > Acrididae > Schistocerca > Schistocerca americana. Next base: position 1,221,730,556 of record NC_060119.1, on the reverse strand, counting down.
TCTAACACCAGATTGAAAAGGAGAGGTGAGAGGCCATCGCCTTGTCGGACACCTGTGCGAATTTCAAAGGGGTCTGATAGTTCCCTACAGAACTTTACTTTGGAGGTCATGTTGGTTAAAGTTTGCTCTATGATAGCCCGTGTTTTGTTGTCTACTTTGTATTCTGCTAGAATTTTGAAGAGAGTTTTCCGGTCGATAGAGTCGTACGCCTTTTTGAAGTCAACAAAGGTAATGATCAGGTTCTGTTTGTGTTGTAAAATCATTTTCAGGTTCCAAATTTGTTCCGCACAAGACCGCCCTTTACGGAAGCCTGCTTGGTATTCCCCAATCAAGTGGTCGGTCTGGCATTCTAGTCTGTTCAGTAAAGCTTTAGAGAGGATCTTGTATGTGACCTGTAGTAGGGATATTCCTCTGTAGTTGTTCGGGTCAGTCTTGTCACCTTTTTTGTGTAGTAGGTGTATCAGGGCAGTTTTCCAGTCGTCAGGAATTTTCATGGTCTTCCAGATGTCTTCCATGATCCTGTGGATGTCTTTGGTGAGTTCTGGGTCTTGTAACTTCCAGATTTCCGCGATGATGCCATCTTCTCCTGGTGCTCTACGATTATTGAGTGACTTGATTATTTCTTTAACTTCTTCTAGAGTTGGAGGTTCACTATCTGGATTGTATGTGCTCGTTTCTGTCATCATTTCTTCCATAGGGGGGTCCGTGTTGAGCAGTTTTTCAAAGTACTTTGCCAGAATGTCACAATTGTTTTTGGTATTGGTTTCTAGGGTTCCATCTGGTTTTCTGAAGCACAAGTTGCGTGGTTGATATCCAGTCATATTTTCTCTGAAAGTTCTGTAGAAGTTTCTTTTATTGTTCTTCATGAAGTCCGATTCGATCTCTGTAAGTCGCCGTTTGTCATACAGTCGTTTTTCACTGCGAATGATTTTGCTTGATTGCTTCTGTGTTTTCAAGACTTCTCTTGGGATTTATGGCTACTAAATTTTTTCCATGCACTGATTCGTTGGTCAGTAGCTTGGTCACATGTCTGGTTCCACCAACGGTGTTTCCGTGTGCGTGGTGCTTGTGCTAGTTTCATGGCCTCTCGGATTCTTCGTGAAAGTTGTGTCCAGTCTGTCGTTTTCTCCATTTTAATTTTGTGTAATATTTGTGTCTGGTTTAAAGTAACGTATTCTGGATCTGGTCTAACAATTTTGCTCTTATGGAGCTTTTTCTTGGGCAAAAGACGAATCCTGATCTGTTGTAGGTGGTGGTCTGAGTCGAAGTAGCCTTTACGGGTGTCTATGTTCAAAATTTCTTTTTGTGAGACTTTTTGGACTATTACGTGGTCGTTTTGTAGTTCTTGCTTTCCGTTTGGGAATGTCCATGTGGTAAGTTTTCGTGTTGGTTTCTTGAATTTTGTTGACATAATGGCGAGGTCGTGGCTTTTGCAAAAGTCCATCAGATGTTTTCCGTTTTTGTTGGTGTCCTTGTGTGGAGTATGTTTTCCTGTGATATGTCTGTATATCTTTTCTTTTCCGAGTTTAGCGTTGAAGTCTCCCAGTATTATTTTAACTCTATATATATATATATATATATATATATATATATATATATATATATATATAATTTGTGTGTGTATGTGTGTGTGTTTTTGTGTGTGCGAGGGCGCTTCAGTTCTTTCTGTGCTGTTGCACAGAACCCCTGCAGGACTTAACGAATGCTACGTGTAGTGGCGCTAATGGATCGAGGCGCTGCTTGTGCTTGACGGTTAAGAATTTGGGTCTGACGGGAAGGCGATTAAGGCATCCTGAGGCAACAGCTTTAAGGAATAAGTGCAATCGCGTTCGAGTCCCAGTCCGGCACAAATTTCAGTCCCTGTGATCGGCTGAAGTCCTGATTTTTCGCAATATATTCTTAAATTGCTTACTTAAAGTTGGTACTTGAAACACTGAAAGTAGGCTTCCGTGCGGAATTGTTGGTGCATCTTTCTTCATATGATAGGTCAGTTTCTTATAGCAGCTAAAAAATCATCATAATAACATTGAGCTTCTGGGTGTTATGCCGAGCTGTTGTTTCCAATTTATGGATAATATTTTAACCTGAGTTTTGCTGTTATTTATACTAGCGCTTCTGTATCGTGACGAGAGGATCAGCAAGAGAAGAATGAGCGGAGGACTGAGCTACTGTGTGGTACGATCGATGAGTGAGAGATGAAGACCCAGTGAAAGCACTCTAGTAAAAAGCAACGAGGACTGAGTGGCATCTGTTTCGCCAGACCGATCAGTCAGAGAATGTGCTAAGTGATTTGCACGCTGTTTGCCACAAATTATTTTAGCTTTGTCTTCTGGAGACTTTTCAGTCTATTGTCGACTCAGTTTTAAGGATCTGAGTTGGATCTGTACACTCAATCCGATGTATGACGTCACACACACGCTCTTTTCCCATTCTACGACCGGTGCACATTCTTATGGTCTGCTTCTTGAGTCTTTTAGCATCTGACTACGCATCCGTCATCTGACCTCAGCTTTCAAATACTACGTTGACAGCCATCCCAGTGAGACAGTCACTGCAGACAATGGAGGCCGTGCGAGTGGGCACTAACATCGCTGTAGTGCAGGGCTTCACAACGTACGTGCTCGCGGAGCAAGCTGTGAGCAGCAAAGGCGCGAGCACGCTACCCCCACTACCGGACCAGAGCGGAGAGTGGGGAGAGTCACGTGGGGTACACAAAAGCTGCCGCCAGTCAATGTAAATCCGCGGCCACCTGCAGGGATATCACTCACGAATTTTTACTGTGACAAATGAAACAAATAAAGGAGAATGTACAAGTGACACATAATTTTATTAGCTTAGTGTATGCCTCTACCATCTGTAGACACTGAAACTAAAGAATTCCACGACAATCCTATATTTTCAACACTTTCTTCAACACTACTTAAAATATCACCTCCGGTTGTAGTGTTCTTCATGGCTACTACATCGAGGAGCTCCTCCCTCACCTGAAGATCTCTGTTAACACCTCTAATAAATATGGCAAGCTGCGCTGTTCCAGTGATATCAACACTTTCGTCCAGAGCTAGAGAATACGCCATAAAATCTTAACAGATATTTGCAGGCTGGCTCTGGACGTCGTCTGCCATGTCCTGTATGCGACGCATAATGGTCATGTTAGATAATGGCACAATCCGAAACTGTTCAACTTGAGATGGACACAAATGTTCCGCTGCAACTACCAAACATTCTTTTATTAAATCGCCATCAGTTAAGGGGCGCAGGGATTTTGCGAAAAGCAAAGCAATTTTGTAACCCACTCTGAGAGCTGCCTCAGTTGATTTTTCTTCGTCGTCCAGATCTTCTTCGGATAGCTTCCTTTTAAGTTTAATAACTTCCTGTGCACGATCTGGTCAATCACATTTTCCACGTCCGTAGTCTTTCGCGTGGTACGACATATAATGTCGCTGCAAATTAAATTTCGTAAAAGAATTCAGCGTTTTGTGACGTACTAAACATTTTGCAACACCATCTTTTTCAGTAAACAGATACAATTCCTCCCAATGGGGGTTGAACTGCGAAAGCATGGTTGGGGTTACACAACGGCGACTTCATATGATTCTTAACCAGCGAAGTGACTGTTAAGAGCTGATCGCAGTACTTTAAACGTTACACAGTCGACGCGAATTCAATAGGCACGCTGCGGCCCTATTCAAACGTGCGCGCGCATTTCCCCTCCCTCCGTACTCCGCGACCTTGCAGCTGCTTGCGAGCACGTTCCTGAGCAGACGCGAGTACTCGCGCTCAGAACCGGCCAGTTGTTAAGCCCTGCTGTAGTGTCTCTACCTAGAAACGGATTAAGCAAGAAGTGTGGAGGTAAGTTGACCAAGGCGTCACCTCAGAGCTGAGCAGCGTGAAAGATAACGACTGCTGCCCGTCAGCCAGCAGCCCCGTTACACTACAGAAGCTCGACGTGTCGTGCGGACGTTGCATCACTTGACCACGCCCCCATGTAACACCAACTCCATCAAGCTGTAACATCGAAAATGCAGATATAATATCTTGTGAACCATCCAAAATTTTCGCCGTTTAATATTCGTTAATAACTTGCACTGAACTTTTGATTATGAAGCTGTAAACTGTATTATAGAAACTATATTTAATATGTAATCGAAGTACTAGTGTATTTGAATATTTCATATCAGCGCACACTCCGCTGCAGAGTGAAAATCTCATTCTACGAGTACTAGTGTATTTATTTTTGACTGTATTACAATGAGCATTTATCGATAGCAACCACGAAATGGTAGTAGCTATGCCGTTGCTTATCTTTGGGTATGGAGAGTGTCTGTCACGTTGTGAGCAGAGAGGAGGTGTGGCGACTTGAGTTATGAAAGAGTGCGGAAGTGTTTGTTGGACGCTCCGGCCGACGCGGTGTGCAGCTATACACGCGCCACTGCAGACGCACCTCATTCGTTAATCGAGTATTGAGAGCACGGTAGGAGTGGACAGGCGGAGGAAGCTGCAATTCCCAATATTGCCTGTCTCATAATTATCCGTGGCGCTGGAAACGACTCGGGGTTCTTCTCATCGAGCAGCAACAGCAGCGGCAACAACGGCAGCTCATTGTTGAGGTCGGGTACATTCTTCGTCGTCCTCACAGCTACAACACCGTGAGACTATTAACTGACGAACACAGCAATGTAGAGGCTTTGCCCAGCAACATTCCTTTCACAAAGTATGAATAACTTGAATGATAACTTGCAATAGTTAAAACGTGTAGAGCTGCTGTGTTGCCATTGTCCTCGATGGTCAGTGTTCATCGGAGATGAGGGTATCATCTGGAGTGCCCCATGGAAGTGTGGTAGGTCCGCTGTTGTTTTCTATCTACATAAATGATCTTTTGGATAGGGTGGATAGCAATGTGTGGCTGTTTGCTGATGATGCTGTGGTGTACGGGAAGGTGTCGTCGTTGAGTGACTGTAGGAGGATACAAGATGACTTGCACAGGATTTGCGATTGGTGTAAACAATGGCAGCTAAATATAGATAAATGTAAGTTAATGCAGATGAATAGGAAAAAGAATCCTGTAATGTTTGAATACTCCATTAGTAGTGTAGCGCTTGACACAGTCACGTCGATTAAATATTTGGGCGTAACATTGCAGAGCGATATGAAGTGGGACAAGCATGTAATGGCAGTTGTGGGGAAGGCGGATGGTCGTCTTCGGTTCATTGGTAGAATTTTGGGAAGATGTTGTGCATCTGTAGAGGAGACCGCTTATAAAACACTAATACGACCTATTCTTGAGTACTGCTCGAGCGTTTGGGATCCCTATCAGGTCGGATTGAGGGAGGACATAGAAGAAATTCAGAGGCGGGCTGCCAGATTTGTTACTGGTAGGTTTGATCATCACGCGAGTGTTACGGAAATGCTTCAGGAACTCGGGTGGGAGTCTCTGAAGGAAAGAAGGCGTTCTTTTCGTGAATCGCTACTGAGGAAATTTAGAGAACCAGCATTTGAGGCTGACTGTAGCACAATTTTACTGCCGCCAACTTATATTTCGCGGAAAGACCACAAAGATGAGATAACAGAGATTAGGGCTCGTACAGAGGCATATAGGCAATCATTTTTCCCTCGTTCTGTTTGGGAGTGGAACAGAGACAGAAGATGCTAGTTGTGGTACCAGGTACCCTCCGCCACGCACCGTATGGTGGATTGCGGAGTATGTATGTAGATGTAGATATTACCAAGCTGGGCCCCTTTCCTTTCCATGCAGTCACCGAGTGTCGTAACAACATCAAACAATAGCTATTTACTGCAGGTTTCAGTCTAAATTTTCTACCTCAGTAACTGTTCATTCTTGTATTGCGTAGCAGAGGCTGCTTAAAGCAAAGTAAAATTGCACTGGCAAAACAGGTAACTAAAGATACAACACAAATTAAGAGTGCAACTTCATTTATTCTGTATTTAGCTTAGAGAGTGACTTCTGCTGGCTTGGTATGTATTTTATTGTTGTTGTTTTAAAGGCAAAATCAGTTACTCATTTGCTTAAAGTAAATTCAGTTCAATCTTTCAATAATCAAAAGTACATTGCTTACCTTTTTCTAAATTTTGCATTACGTTACATTGAGGTTACTGAAGGTTATTTTTTTACATAACAAAGTTCAAGTTAAGCCAGTTATTTATTTAACCAGTAATATCATTTACCGTTACTTTCAAAATTTAATATTTCAGAATGAATAACTGCAAACTCAGTGCTTTCTGATTAATTAATTTGCTCGTGAACTATTGTGCTGTGGAAAAGCGTGACAACCTTACGTTGCCAAGCCACTGATTATTTGCTTAAATTTCTTTGCAATTACCTTTCTCAACATTCTGGAGATTCATTGCCCAAGTGGGCTGGCGACCGTTTAATTATCCCTTGTTTTAGCTAATCAGTGTTTTCTTTGTGTCATCAGTGATGTTTGTTGTAAGTATTACGTGGTACCCTCCCTCCCCCCCCCCCTCCCCCTGTGCAGCTCATGAGCGATTGCATTATATTCCACCCATTTCAAAATTATCATCAGTATTTAGATTAAATGTGGAATGATTCTTCCTTCGGAAGAGTCTGATGCACACTTTCTTCCAACTAACCGGTGTTATTTTCCTTCGGTTGTTGTTGTTGTTGTGGTCTTCAGTCCTGAGACTGGTTTGATGCAGCTCTCCATGCTACTCTATCCTTTGCAAGCCTCTTCATCTCCCAGTACCTGCTGCAGCCTACATCCTTCTGAATCTGCTTAGTGTAGTCATCTCTTGGTCTCCGTCTACGATTTTTACCCTCCATGCTGCCCTCCAGTACTAAATTGGTGATTCCTCGATGCCTCAGAACATGTCCTACAAACCGATCCCTTCTTCTGGTCAAGTTTTGCGACAAACTCCTCTTCTCCCCAATTCTATTCAATACCTCATCATTAGTTATGTGATCTATCCATCTAATCTTCAGCATTCTTCTGTAGCACCACATTTCGAAGGCTTCTATTCTCTTCTTGTCTAAACTATTTATCGTCCATGTTTCACTTTTATACATGGCTACACTCCATACAAATACTTTCAGAAACGACTTCCAGACACTTAAATCAATAGTCGATGTTAACAAATTTCTCCTCTACAGAAACGCTTTCCTTGCCCTTGCCAGTCTACATTTTGTATCCTCTCTACTTCGACCATCATCAGTTACTTTGCTCCCCAAATAGCAAAACTCCTTTACTACTTTAAGTGTCTCATTTCGTAATCTAATTCCCGCAGCATCACGGTAACGATAGCCTTTCTCACTGTAAAATTTTTATGAGGCATAAGCGATTACGGTCGGTTGTATTGCAATCCAATAGGACGAGTGGGAAGTGGGAGGTTACAAAGTGGTTAATCCTCATCTGATTACTCTCAGATTACATTTGTATTGTTTATCTGTGAATGATAATAATAATAAACGTGAATGTTTCCGTATCATTACCATTTTTGAGTGAAGTTACAGCTTATGGTGCACAACGTGGGGCGACCTCATCAGCAGATCAGTTTACGAACTCAGTACTCCTTACTTTGCTATCAGTACCTCAACTTATTAAACGACAAGGCAAAGATACGTGCCGTGCTCGACGTGACCATTTTGAATCTATTTGCGTGTTAGATCTACTTACAGCATCAGCAAAATGTGCTGATGCACCTTCATGCATTTGTCACGTTCACGAAAGATGGGCCACGGATGAAATTTGTTAGTTCGGACATTATCGGAAAGTATACGCTTCAAATAGATTTGTACTTCATATGAGAATATGGTGAAATAAGTGTCATTTTCGTCATATAAGAGCCATCATGGACTTCATATGAGCACATGCAGTAATTTAACTCTCAAAGGGCTCATTTACTGACCCTGAATTACTGAAATATTTTTGCTAGTACTGTCATAAGCATTCACCCGTGCCAGTTTTAGATATTAATTGTGTACACCCTGGACAACGCAAATAAACAGCAATGTCGACTCGAGAGTAAAATTCTGATCGAATTAGAACAAAATCACTTCGTAATTTTAGATATATTGTATTAGGTCATGGTATAAGGCATTTTTATGCGCATAATGCCTGCATAACTAAACGCGTAAGTATGTAAATACCAGAATTGTCTGATCAATAGTCAGTAATTACAGGAAGGCTGAAAATAATGCTTAATGATCTATGCCATTAACTCTTAGGGCATTTGGTACTTACATTGTAATTGCTTCTTTTCTTTGAGAGCACGTTGTCGCTGTACTTCTATACGAAGTCATGGTGACGAGTGATTCGCAGAGCAATACACGCCACGAGTATCTGCTTTCCTTTAGAGCGCGACTGCCTCTCTGCCATGGTGTAATGGGCAGGAACAAAGGCGGCAGCTCTAGCACACAGTGTTCGCCAGCAGAGCCGCACAAGAAGCGGCCTGCTATCAGGCCGGGACGTGTATCTGGACCGCACGCCATCCATCATGCGCGGCCGACAGCGCCGCGCGCCTAGAGTTTATGCAGCCCGTGACGCTCTCACGTTGGTTAGGTTGCGGCACCGCAGGCGTCTGTAATGTAGGCGTGTACGGCGCGCGGCTTATGAATACGGCCGTCGGATCAGGCGCGAAGCTGCTCGTGTCTGTGCGGCCGTCTCTCCTCATATACAAAGCTCCTCCATCTGCATTATTATTTACTATTTTACCCAGCGTTAGGATCACGTTCATTTGCAGGAGTCGACAGCTTCATACTCAGTGACAAAGGAGACGCAAACCGTATTTAAAATATCATCTAGAAAAAAAAAAAAAAAAAAAAAAAATCCAACCCCGATCACGAAACATGATAGTAGAGTTAATCCTTCATTAGATATTAATCTTTGGGGAACATATTTTTCGCAACCACAGACGAATTGTGTGAGCTGAATACGGGGTTGGGAAGGCAAACTCAAATAGCACTAAGAAGCTGCATGTCTGATTGTTGCTACTGCAGAAAGAGTTCGGGCGTTGTCCAAGAGCGGAAACACAACTTTGGAAACCTTCCCGTGACTCTTCCTGTTGACAGCATCTAGTAATCTTGTCAAGAAATTTCGGTCGTACCCTCCTGTGTTAATTTACCCCATGCGATCATAATCTGTGAGCACCACACAACGGTAATTCCAAAAAAACACTCATCATGATGAGTACAGGTTTTTTCAGTGCATATTTTGCTCCTTTTCTCGGAACCATAGCAATACACTCATCCTCCCTGAAGACCAATATTGCAAATGCACAGTGGATTACCGATGAAGAAACAACTGGTAAAGTCTAATTTTGGTGCTTCCCCCTAGCTGTATCTTAACATATGCTCTGTATTGAAATAAACTCAAGACAAAGTATTAATTAACCACTTAAAATGGCGCACTAGGCACTAAGTAACACACGCAATAAAATTACATGCATGTCGTAGGCACTTAAGTGACATCAGCGCAGCAAGGTAGCTCTAACCTATTTTAAGATATCAGGTGGTACGTCATTAAAAATAAAGGAAAAGGGAAAAAAATTTGCTCTGTAGTCCAGATTTTATGTCTTCTGTGCCACGCAGCAGAGTTAACACTACCAAAGATCCTAAACACTTTGGTTTTCCACACGACCTATCGATGTAATCGTTCAATAGCATAGTTTTCCCTAAGCAAGACCCAGCGTAAAAATACAAATAATATTTACAAAACAAACCATGTATACATCGACATATATATATATATATATATATAGTACAATAGATGGAAATAGGAGGATATGCATTTCCGGCGTTACAAGTCGTACAGTACTTTTGAAAGGAATGTACTGCCATTTGACTGTTTTATTGATTACACTCAGCTTTCGGTCTTTTATGCCATTTTCAATTAAAAGATATGTTAGTTATTCACGTCAAAGTGAACATGAACCAGAATGTTTATTTCAACATCTGGATGACTCATTGTTGTCTTTTCTTCTACAGCTATGGTGCGAATACCGCTGTCTTCCAAGATGACAACGACCATGTTCATAGGCACCCGATCGTGATCCCATAGATAATGTCTGGGAATATTTGGAACAGCGACACTGTAACATAGCAGCTGACATCCCCGAAATCTGATGGCTCTACGGGATCTCATCATGAGTGACTGGCTTCATTTGTAAGTGGCATACCTGACGAAATTTGTGGTATGGAATACTTGAATAAACTTGTGGACTCACGTCCTTGCCGAATTGAGGCCATAATCCAAGTTATAGTCGATTTCACACTGTTTTCCGTGACGCCTCCTGGAGAGGATTGACTATTTGTTCTATGTGCTTACACTCGCATACGAAACTATAAAGCGACGTCCATTAACACGTGGCATACATACTTGCGTTTTCCAAACGATAATGGTGAAATAGAGATATATAACAGACATGAACCCAAATTTGCACACAGCCGTACAGAACGTAAATGCTTTATCAGAATGGGCGCAAATCATAGGTTTGAAACTTAACTCATCTAGGGCGAAAGCAATTTACGCTGTTCACCAGATTCTTACTACTCAGTTCAGAGAATCTCTTCCACCCATAAAAACAGCGCAGAAATCACCATTTCCTCTTCTTTAAAGAATTTGTGAATGATTCTGGATCGTCAACTAGTTTGGACTAAACACACAACTTCAGTCTGTAAGAAGGCGTCAGCGTGACTTCATTCAAAACAGGAACATAAAATATTTATTTACGAATTTACAGCATGCTGGAGTATCTTGGGTCAGCAACTTCTGTCAATCAATAGAAAGAAAAACCAGTCCAAAGTTCCTAATTTTTACTATTTATTCATTCGATGCCTAGTTTCGGGCCGAGGTCCACTTTTTCAAATGATCATAACATAGTCGAAAATGGCGTTTCCGATGTCAAAAATGTCAACGAACAATTTCGACATCTTCGGAAATCAGAGGTAGGACGGAAAGATATAGGTGTTCATTTTTTCCGCGCGTTGTTCGAGAGTGAAATAACAGAACATTACCGTGAAGGTGGTTTGATGCACCCTCTGCGAGGCACTTATTTGATTTGCAGATGTATATGTAGATCTTGTATCCTGCTACAGACACTCATCTTCGACACCCTCCCGTACATCATAGCATCATCAGCAAACGAGCACAAATTGCTGCCCACCCTGTTCACCAGATCATTTATGTGCATAGAAAATAATAGCCGTCATGTCACATTTCCCTGGGAAATCTTGAGGATATCCTTGTCTCTGATGAACACTCACCGTCGAGGAAAACCTACAGCAGTCTATTACTTAAGAATGCGAGCCACTCACTTATTTGGAAATCTATTCCACATGCTCGTATCTTGTTAACGGTCTGCAGTGGAACTCCATATCCAATGCTGTTCGGAAATCTAGAAGTATGAAATCTGCCTCTTGCTTTTCATCCATAGTTCACAGTATATAGTGTGGGAAAAGAGGAAGCTGAGTTTTACACGAACGATGCTTTCTAAAATCGTGCTGATTCGTGAACATAAGCTTCTCGGTCTCACAAAAATTTATTATATTCGAAGTGAGAATTTGTTCAAGGATTCTGCAGCACATCGCTGTTAACGATATTGGTCTGTAATTTTGTGGGCCCGTTCTTTTAACTTTCTTATATACACGAATCACTTGCGCTTTTTTTTTACAGTCTCATGGGCATGAGATTCTCGATAAATCTAAGCTAACTAAGGGGCCAAAGCCGATTGATTTCTCTTTGCATAACCGCATTGTCATTTCCTTTCCTGTCATTTCCTTTCCTGTTCCACTCGCAAATAGAGTGAGGGAAAAACGACTATCTACATGCTTCCATATGATCCCTAACTTCTCGTATCTTATCTTCGTGGTCCTTAAGCACAATGTATACTGGCGGTGGTAGAGTTGTTCGGCGGTCAGTTTCAAATGCCGGTTATCTAAATTTTATCAATAGCGTTTCAAGAAAAGAACGACGCCTCCCTTCCAGAGATTTCCATTTGAGATCCCGAAGCATCCTGAAGCATCTACGAGTTGTTCGAACCTACTGCTAATAAATTGCTCTGAATTACTTCTATGTCTTCCTTCAGTCGGAGTTAGTACGGGTCTCAAGCCCTCGAGCAGTACTCAAGAACAGGTCGCACCATCGCCCTACCTGCTGTTTCCTTTACAGCTGAACCACTCTTTCCTAAAGTGCCCCCAATAAAGCGAAGTTCCATGTGATATCGCTTTGAAACACTATGCCCAATTATTAAACGACTCGACTGTATCATGCAGGACACTGCTAACAAAAACTAAACTCCGCCCGAACAGGCCATGAAGGCCCAACGGCACCGACCGACTGCCGTGTCATACTCAGCCCACAGGCATCACTGGATGCGGAGGACGGGGCGTGAGTCGTGCTTGGGTAGCTCAGTTGTTAGAGCACTTGCCCGCGAAAGGCAAAGGCACCGAGTTCGAGTCTCGGTCCGGCACACAGTTTTAATCTGCCAGGAAGTTTCATATCAGCGCACACTCCGCTGCAGAGTGAAAATCTCATTCTGGAAACATCCCCCAGGCTGTGGCTAAGCCATGTCTCCACAGTATTCTTTCTTTCAGGAGTGCTAGTTCTGTAAGTTTCGCAGGAGAGCTTCTGTTAAGTTTGGAAGGTAGGAGACGAGGTACAGGCAGAAGTAAAGCTGTGAGGACGGGGCGTGAGTCGTGCTTGGGTAGCTCAGCTGGTGGAGCACTTACCCGCGAAAGGGACAGATCCCGAGTTCGAGTCTCGGTCCAGCACACAGTTTTAATCTGCCAGGAAGTTTCGTATCAACGCACACTCCGCTGCAGGGTGAAAATCTCATTCTGGAACTGCTTATCTGCTCTGTCTAGCAGGAACATAGTCTTCTTGACTGATTTATTAAGTTTCGTGGTCATAGTTGCTATAATGACATCATGATCAAAAATATCCGTTGATATACTCACATTGTCGACAAGTTCCGGCGTATTTGTAGCTAGAAGGTGTCAGATATTTCCGTGGCGTGTGGGCTGCCGATCTAGCTGTTCAAGATAGTTTTCAGAAATCGTTTCCAAAAGTATTTCGCGTGATTGTCTGTTTGTACCCTCCACAGTGAATCCATAGACATCCCAGTCTATATTCGGTAGGTTAAAGCCGCCTCCAACTAGCGCAAACTAGTGGTGTTTACGCTCTATTGACTCTAAAGGTTCTTTGAATGTCTCTAGAACTGTCAGAACAGAATCGGGTGGCCGGTAAAAATATCCAGCATTTATCTTGGTTTCATCTACACCTGTTACATGCGATCAGATGACTTCACTGTCGTACTCAACTTTGACCTCACTATAGACAATATTTTTGTCAACTGCACTGAACACTGCCCCTCCTGTGGCCTCTAATCTGTCTTGCCGATAAACGTGCCACGAGTCGCTAAATATCTCAGAGCTTTACACTTCAGGTTTCAACCAGCTCTCGATCCAAAGAATAATTTGAGAGCAAGAACTTTCCTGGAGGGCAGTAAATTCGGAAACTTTACTTGCGAGCACTTCGACAGTGTACCGATACAATTACGACAGTCTAAGTGTCTTTATTCTGAACGCTGTTTGACTTCTGCTGCATATCGACTGGCGAGTATTCACCAGTGCACCTCAAACCACCGCCTAGCCTAAAAAAAAAAAAAAACCTTGTGCACTTCACAAGTACCTTGCTACCCGAGTATCTGCTTCCTTTGTGTATTGCACCTCTGACCTGTCAAGGGGAGTACTACAAATCCTCACACGATAACGTAGGTCTATAAATCTGCAGCCAAGACCGTCCCAGAGTCGATAAAGCTTTTGGTTGAGACCCTCCAGTCCACTCCAGACCAAACGATCCATATCAACTCCTGGAAGAATGCTGCAAATTGTGAGCTCTGCTTGCACACCTCGCACGACGCTAACAGTGTTCACCGCCTGTTCCAGCCGCCTGTACGAACTGAGGATGGCCTAAGAACCAATGCGACAGGCGTCGTTGGCGCCGACGTGAGCCACAACATGCAGTTGACTGCACCCTCCACGCTCGATAGCTGCAGGCAAGGCCGCCTCCACATCTCGGACGAGGCCCCCTGGCATACATAGCGAGAGCACATTGGCGCTCTTTCCAGCTCTTAACGCTATCTGCCTAAGGGGCTCCGTAACGCGCCTAACGTCGGAGCTCCCAATAACCAGTAAACCCATGCCCCCCTGTGCTTGCTTGGACCCTTCTGATAGAGCGCCCACCTAACCACTCACAGGGTGAAAGGACGAGGCCAGGCTGCCAGTCTCCACATTGGCCCTCCGCCTCGAGCGACACGAATGCGTTGCCACCCGCCACTCACCATACAGTGAAGGCGGATCCACCGCTTCGGGTGCGCTAGAAGGTATCTCGGAAGCAGCGCCATGAGCAAAACGGGGGACGCCTGAGGTGTCCCATGCGACGCGCCAGTTTCTCCGCCACACATTATTTTATTATTATTGTTAGTGTTATTAATATTATCACAAATTATTACTTTCTGTTACCCGCTCGGTAAAATTCTGGACCAACCTGTTGGAGCCACTGTTTGGTAGCGTGCACAAGGGAGTCCTCATCTTCAAACCTTGTTCCACGAAGACAGTATTTCAGTTTCCCAGAGAGACGATAGTCGCTTGGAGCGAGGTCAGGACTGTATGGCGGGTGTTTCAGTGTTGTCCATCCGAGTTTTATGATCGCTTCCATGGTTTTTTGACTGACATGTGGCTGTGCATTGTCGTGCAACAGCAAAACATCCTGCTTTCGTCAATGTGGTCGAACACGACTCAGTCGAGCTTTAAGTTTCTTCAGTGTTGTCACATACACATCAGAATTTATGGTGGTTCCACTTGGCATGATGTCCACAAGCAAGAGTCCTTCGGAATCGAAAAACATCGTAGCCATAACTTTTCCAGCAGAAGGTGTGGTTTTGAATTTTTTCTTCTTCGGTGAATTTGCATGATGGCACTCCACTGATTGCCTCATCGTCTCTGGTGAAAAATGATGGAGCCATGTATCATCATCTGTCACAATTCTTCCAAGAAATTCATCTCCACCATTCTCGTACTGTTTCATAAGTTCACTGCATACCTTTATTTTTGTTTCTTTGTGAGCCACTGTCAACGTCCTGGGAACCCACCTGGCACAAACATTTTTTAACGCCAACACTTTCAGTGTTCTGCAAACACTTCCTTCCCCTATTCCAACGTAGCGTGACAATTCGTTCACTGTGATGCGTCTGTCAGCAGTCACCAATTCGTTAACTCTTTGCAGATTGTCTGGAGTGTGTGCAGTACGAGGCCTGCCCCTGCGAGGACAATCCTCAATATTGCCGTGCCCGCTTTCATCACGTAAGCTGCTTGCCCACCAACTAACTGTACTGCGATCGACAGCAGCATCTCCATACACCTTTTTCAACCTCTTGTGGATGTTTCCCACTTATAGTTTTCACAGCACAGGAATTCTATGACATCACGTTGCTTCTGACGAACTTCAAGTGTAGCAGCCATCTTGAAGACATGCTATGACGGCGCCACTCACGGGAACAGGTTGAACTAGGTTTGAAAATAAGCGGGAAGGATGTATCTACACACTGCAAAACTTTCACACATGCAGAATGAAAACTGTGTTTTTACAAAAATAGTGTGCATTTATTTTGGAGTGACCCTCGTAGCATCGATTGGAAACTGCTTAGTTATGTTTAGGGTATTCTGTGAGGTATCCAGGAAGTCTTCTTCGGGTTCTAGGTAAACCGACCACTCAGGTCACTGCCCGCTTCGCTGAGAATCCTGGGGCATGTATTTAAAGTAAGCATCCTAGTTTTCTGCCATGGTGAGGAATGTCGTGTTTGCTGTTGAACTGCAGCGATTACTGCTTGCCGGCTGCTGATCGGTGAAATGTTGAGATGTAGCTTGGCTGCTTGCAGAAAGCGCACGCTTGCAGTACGATTATGTTAATCATTCAAAACATTCGTATGGGTCATGCTTATTTTCTTGATTCATATTATAAAGTTGCTCAACCTGTAGTGCTAGACACGTGTGTCACATGAGCTAAGTACGTGTCGAGGCTCAGTACGGAATCTGTTCCTCATCAATTCATCCAGACAGTAGTATTGACCATGCCCCCTGTCAATGAACATTTGGAGATGCTTGTTTACTTTTATGGATTATACCTTGATTTTCTTATGACTGGAGCTTGCGTGTCATGTGTTTTCTGGGCACTAGTAATACCTGTGTCATATCGATTTACTCACCTTCCAGAAGTCAGTTTATGATTTAAAGTATTCTTTGTAATAGTTTTCCTTGCCACTTATTTCCCTATTCAAACAAATTAGGCCGACTTCTATTCAGCAGCTGGAATACGCTAACACGATGCGAAACGTGCTATATTGTAAGACGTGTATATTTCTATTGTCTATTGTCAAACGACAATTTTATGAAAGATGTTTATATTTTATTAATAGGATTAAGTAGGAATAATTACTGTTGTCATTTTGGAAATAATTGTGGTAGCAGGGAATGTCTGCACCAAAGTATTATTGGCGGGAGGGACCGCACTTTAGCGTTCGTAGGAAGTCAGTAGTAAGCGAGATATGAAACGAGTCGGTAGCAGGTCTGAACCGAGAGGTTGAGAGGAGTGGTGTGCCTGCCAGCCATCAGCTATGATTTACAAGAGATTATAAACGGATGTACAGAGACATCAGCTAACTATTATCATAAGAGGAACTAATATTATTGATTGTTTTTTTTTTTTTTTTTTTTTTTTTTAGAACTCAAGACTACTGAAGGTATTTTTGGGCAATGCTAGTTGTAAGATTATTGTAAAAAGTAAGTCCCATTTGAACGTTTGTAAAATCATTTCATTACCAACAGGAAATATTTGAAGAATCGTTTTCGGAATATAATTAATTTTTGCCAGCAATATTGCGTTACTGCTTATAATCCATCCCAAAAACCATCAACGTAAAACTTTGCAAAATTTTATTGTTGTCAAAAAAAGTTCAACTATGAATTACGTAGCTTCAGTCAAATTAATTAAAGAACGACGTCAGCTTTGCTATTAAAGAATAACGTCAGCTTTGATAATAAATACAGCCACTTATTATGACAGCCCACCAGTAGCTAATAGAGTATGGTAAAACAGAATAAGTATATTAATGTCACACTTCGATGTAGCAGTCAGATGGCGATCCAGTAACAGTAAAAAATATAAGGAACAGTTTTGGGTTATTGCAGGTAACGACTGAGGGCCACGACGACGACACGTTATATTTCGTCGAAATAATCAGCAAATCACTTTTAATAAGCAGCATTTAAATTTGTATGCGAAAATTACACTTATTATTATTGAGAATGAGAATTAATTTCAAAGGGAAGATTTCATTTGTTATTATTAAGCAAGAGATAGAAATCCTAAGGGAAGGTTTCATAGGTTATTGTAGAAAGAAAGGTTGCGTAACAAAAGAGATATAGAGGAGACGGGAAGGTTTCAATATATATCCTTTGTACCACACCTAAAATACATGCAACTGCACTAAGTAAACAAAACAAAAAAAACAAAAATCTCGGTACTTTCCCACACCCAGGTACTACATATATTGGTAAATAGAAAATGCGCTTCGTACACGATGCAGAAGTGAGCGCCGCTACTCTCCTTACGCTTCATCGTCCAGGTTAGTCTTCACCAGTGTCGTATGTTATTCCATCGATAATCGGACGTGGTCTTGTCAGTTCAGTCACTGGGTACCTTTTCCTACCTGTTGATGATACGGCTGCGTGGAGTGTCGCGTACGCCACTCCCTAAGTAATTACAAAAAAATTGTCCATATTTTGGGTCCCGTACAATCTTGCAATGACGTTCTTGTAGGTAGTTCCAAAAGTCCAATACATCTTTAGGTCCTTCGTGAAATAAATGTTGTGCCCACGGACTGACGTGACTGCGTTGGTTTTGGTGCGTGGGAAATACTGGTCATCAGGAAAAAGTAGAAGGCGATGTGTGATATGTTCCGGGGTTATCCGTAAAAAATACGACAAAATTTGTCGCACCTTGAGCCGTACCGTCTTCTGCCACGCCACATCTGAGATGGTGCTCGTCCGTGTCAGGTACTCCGCAGTCTGCACATGGAGGCGAGTCCGCCATATGTATCTTGTGGAGGCGTGATCGTGTGATCTGTTTACGGTTGACTGTGGTGTACCATGTTGATCGGACGTCTGTATCCAGTGTAACCGCGTGTATCGTCCGCTACACCACCTTCCAACTAACATTAGGGTTTGCGGCCTCCACGCCGTTTGGTGGACGCGAGATATCTCCCGCGGCGTTGCCTGTTTCATCGGTGGTACTGCGATACGGACATAACTGTGTTCAATGTAAAAGTGCCCGAAGTAGCAGAAAGGTGGGGGTATGTCTTGCGTCGTCGGTGGGGGCGTAAAAGATGACGGAGCTAAGGAGTACAGCAGTAAACCCATCAAACTTTGGGAATGGCGGCGTCACAGCTTGATGTGTGAGCTGACAAACAGGGTCACCACTCTGTCGTGGACAGCGACTAGGTCCCCCTGTCTGCGGGAAGAATCAGCGACTCATAACTGACTTTGAAGAACATTCCTGTAGTGACGTAGGCTCCGAAAGCCGCTAGTACACATCTAAGCAGCAGTAAAGGCATTGGAATGACATGCGCTGTGTGTGAAGGCGCAATGCCAGGTAAACAATGACGAGGTGTTTCCTTTGAAGAATGTCGAGGTGTAGGAGGTCGACAATCGCTGGTGTCAGCCCGTCTCCTATGTGACGTTGAAACAGCTGCCTGAAGCCACACCGAATCTGACAATCCATTCTAGCGCGCTGGTTACATCCTCGCGATTGCGGAGCACAACCAGGTGGTCTGCATACACTGCACAGCGAAATGTGGTGCCAAGTAAGATGAGTCCGGTGAGTCGTTGACGGAGGCCACAGAGGTTATATGCCATCCAGTGTGCCTGGGTTCGATTCCCGACTGGTTCGCGTATTTTCTCCTCTCGGGGATTATGTTGTCCTCATCATCATTTCATCATACTTAACACGCAAGTCACCCAATGTGGCGTCAACTGAAAAGACACCGCAATGGCCGAATCTCCTTGGATGTGAACTCCCAGACTTCAATGCTGCTCGATTATTTCATTCACACGGTGAGGTATTTGGTATGACTGCTCATGTTCACTTAAATTCGCTTTTCCCTTTTCCTATGCCCCCCCTCCCCCTCCGAATCAGGTGGCGCCTTGGTTATCACACTGGAAGCGCATTCGGGACGACAACGGTTCAAAACCTTGTCCGGCCATTCAGATTTGCCTAAATCGTTCCAGGCAGACGCCAAGATGGTTCCTTTCAAAGAGCATGGGCGATTTCCTTTCCTATCCTTGACACAAACCGAGCTTGTGCTCCGTCTCCAATGACCTCGATGTCGACGGGGGGCGTTAAACCCAATCTTCCTTCCTTCCTTTCTTTCTTATGGCCATTTGAAATCACTGCGTTAATAAAAGTAAGGGTTCACTATCTACCTAACATTGTAAAAATTCTTTGCACTCAGATCGTGTTATTAAGTTTAATTCATGGATCAAAACCTTGTTTATGGGAAGACATTTTTCTTAAATTATGGCATATCCGGATTTACTTCCATAGGCAACCGTTTTCCTAAGCTGTTAGGAACTTTACAAGGTTCAGCATGATCATACACAAGGGTGGTGGGACAGCAGTAATATTGTGACCCAGACTCGACCGTACGTCGGGAACGAATAAAAAGAAAACCTACGAGGCTGGACTGACCAGTCTGGGGCCATGAACAGACAGACAAAGAACGAGAAAACGGAAAATTGGGACGACACTAGAAATAAAAGAAGACCAAGTAATCTAGCGAAGAAAACGTGAGACACAGCGAAACCAGAGACCAAGAACCAATCGTCCGTTTCGTCAGCGAGACGATGCATATACATCTCGGCAACCTGTGTACCTTTGCGGACGAATTTCGTGGCCCGCGGACTAGTTTGCGGCGCCACGGCAGTATCAAATACCACGCTCTCTCGTGGTCTTTGAAGGTCGTTGGGCCGGGATGCTAGAAGTAAACCGAGGAATACGTGTGGGTTTTAAATGATGACGGGATGGCCAAGAACACATGAAATAATCTGTGGCAGGACGTGCAGCAATGTATTATATACATGTCATGTCGTATGAGTCCACTGTATGATTCTGAAACACATTTTGGTCCTGCAGTAGATTCTACAAGATATGAAACAGTGAATGGATGTCCGCTCGAACTGAACCATGTGATTGAACCCAACACCACGATGTTGTGATGTGTCCAAGGAGGATCAAATAGTAAAACACCTTCCGTGGCTTGTGGCCTCATGGCAAACTCAGGATTGCACATATCCCGACAGACAGCGTTGCATCGTCTCCGAGAAGTTACTATTTATAGCCTATCAGCAGCCAGATATTTTCCCCCAATACAAATGCGCTGTGTGCTTCAGCGAATTAGGTATTTCACCGAGCGCAAATGGGTGCAGTGACAATGCAGTAGCCCTCTCTTCATACACTCCTGGAAATTGAAATAAGAACACCGTGAATTCATTGTCCCAGGAAGGGGGAACTTTATTGACACATTCCTGGGGTCAGATACATCACATGATCACACTGAAAGAACCACAGGCACATAGACACAGGCAACAGAGCATGCATAATGTCGGCACTAGTACAGTGTATATCCACCTTTCGCAGCAATGCAGGCTGCTATTCTCCCATGGAGACGATCGTAGAGATGCTGGATGTAGTCCTGTGGAACGGCTCGCCATGCCATTTCCACCTGGCGCCTCAGTTGGACCAGCGTTCGTGCTGGACGTGCAGACCGCGTGAGACGACGCTTCATCCAGTCCCAAACATGCTCAATGGGGGACAGATCCGGAGATCTTGCTGGCCAGGGTAGTTGACTTACACCTTCTAGAGCACGTTGGGTGGCACGGGATACATGCGGACGTGCATTGTCCTGTTGGAACAGCAAGTTCTCTTGCCGGTCTAGGAATGGTAGAACGATGGGTTCGATGACGGTTTGGATGTACCGTGCACTATTCAGTGTCCCCTCGACGATCACCAGTGGTGTACGGCCAGTGTAGGAGATCGCTCCCCACACCATGATGCCGGGTGTTGGCCCTGTGTGCCTCGGTCGTATGCAGTCCTGATTGTGGCGCTCACCTGCACGGCGCCAAACACGCATACGACCATCATTGGCACCAAGGCAGAAGCGACTCTCATCGCTGAAGACGACACGTCTCCATTCGTCCCTCCATTCACGCCTGTCGCGACACCACTGGAGGCGGGCTGCACGATGTTGGGGCGTGAGCGGAAGACGGCCTAACGGTGTGCGGGACCGTAGCCCAGCTTCATGGAGACGGTTGCGAATGGTCCTCGCCGATACCCGAGGAGCAACAGTGTCCCTAATTTGCTGGGAAGTGGCGGTGCGGTCCCCTACGGCACTGCGTAGGATCCTACGGTCTTGGCGTGCATCCGTGCGTCGCTGCGGTCCGGTCCCAGGTCGACGGGCACGTGCACCTTCCGCCGACCACTGGCGACAACATCGATGTACTGTGGAGACCTCACGCCCCACGTGTTGAGCAATTCGGCGGTACGTCCACCCGGCCTCCCGCATGCCCACTATACGCCCTCGCTCAAAGTCCGTCAACTGCACATACGGTTCACGTCCACGCTGTCGCGGCATGCTACCAGTGTTAAAGACTGCGATGGAGCTCCGTATGCCACGGCAAACTGGCTGACACTGACGGCGGCGGTGCACAAATGCTGCGCAGCTAGCGCCATTCGACGGCCAACACCGTGGTTCCTGGTGTGTCCGCTGTGCCGTGCGTGTGATCATTGCTTGTACAGCCCTCTCGCAGTGTCCGGAGCAAGTATGGTGGGTCTGACACACCGGTGTCAATGTGTTCTTTTTTCCATTTCCAGGAGTGTATATAAGTCGCAGTTTATTTTGGAGCATGACTCTTGGTCAATTTACATGAGATGAAGTGAACTACGAGGGCTATCCAGAAAGTAAGTTCCGATCGTCCGCAAAATGGGCACTACTGTAAAAATAAAAAAATGTTTTACTTGCAACAGTTAGCCACAAATCCCAGATAATTATCTAAATAATCTCCGCTCCGACTTAGACATCTGTCGTGGCCTTGTACCAATTTTCAATACCCTTGTCATAGAAGGCAGCCGTCAGTGCTTTCGACGAATTCTCTCCGCAGGTCTACAGCTCATTGTGTGTGCCAAAATGTTCTCTTCATAGTCAGCGGTTCGTGAGAGCAGAGATGAAACTCAGAGGGTCAATTGCGATCTGTACTGTAGGCGATCAAACACTTCCCACTGAAAACGCTGTAGGAGGATCTTCATCGCCCCTGCAGAGTGCAGCTGAGAATGGTCACGAAGAAGGAACGGCGTGACAGTTGTGTTACGTGGGCTGCATAGCTTCAGGCGAAATTTGTCACCAGTTCCTCTTACTTGGCGGCAGACACTATTTTCTAGGCACATTTACGCGCTCACTGTGCGCTCAGAACTGAAAAGAGCAATGTGACGCGATCGACGGGCGCTCTACATACACTGACGAACACATCTGTGCAAAGCTTCATTGGGTTTTTACAGTCGTTTCCATTTCGAGACCGATCGGAACTTACCTTCTGGATAGCCCTCGTATTACAATAAGAAATGTGGATGATCTCAATAGAATCGCCGATCAAAGGAATATGTGGAAAGAAACTGACTATAAGAAGCTGCAGGAATATGGCACAGTCATTACGGAGTAACTTCCGTAGTACTAGAGAATACAGAGACAGGAGTAGATACGACAAATGCCTAAGAACGTTTTATCAGAAAATTCTTCATCAAAATCATTCCAATATGTGTTCAGGAAATGTGCTCTCAATTCCTGGTTATTTTAACTTCTGCAAAATTATTAAACAGATCCAACAATAACCTCTAATATAAATCACAATTGGAATATTTTGCAGTTCATCTCCAGCAGATATGATGTTATTGTTGTAGTCGTCAGCGGGAAGACTCATTCGATGCAGCTCTCTACTTCAGTGCATCCTGTGTAAGCTGCTTAATTTTTTTCACAACTACTGCAATCTACATTCAATAGAAGCCGCTAACTATGGGCAATGCTTGGTCTCCCACTACAAATTTTAATCCCCAGACCTATTTCCATTACCAAACTAACGATTCCATAAAAAAACCCAACACATGTCATATAAACTGTTACTTTATCATACTCAAGCTGTACCATAAATTTCTTTTCTTCCCGATTCAGTTCGGTATCGCTGCAGTAGTTGTTAGACCTACCGTTTAATCTTCGTTATTTTTCTGTAATGCCACATTTTAAAGTTTCTTTTCTCTTCTTCTCTGTTCTATTTATTATCCATGTTTGACTTCCTCACAAGGTTTTCAGAAAAGGTTTCCTAACATGTTAATTTATATTTGATATCAATTTATTTATCTTCCTCAGAAATTCTGTCCTTGCTATAGCCGATCTGTATTTTGTATCGTCTCTGTTTCTATCTTCGTCAGCATTTTTTTGTCGGAATAGCAAACCCCAGTAAAATACTTTTAATGTCTCATTTCCTAACGTGATTCCCCAAGTATAATGTAACGTAACCTGTCAGGCGTGCAAGTACTTGGATGGGTGACCATTTGGGTACGGCATGCACTGCTGACAATTTTCTCTTTACCATGACAGATGTGGGGACAGGAGGGGCGTCTAGTCCCTGATGACCAGTTGGCATCAATGTCCTGGATTAAATTTCAAACCCCTTAGCAGCGTCTCATGAGGTGAGGGCATGTGAAACTGTTGAAGGTGATCTGTCCATCCTACAGGGGCATTGAGCTTAGTGGGCCCTTGGTGATCTTCAAAGGGGTAGTCTATGATGACCAGTTGGCAACCAGTGTCCTGGATTAAACTCCAAACCTCTCAACAGTGTATCATGAAGTGAGGCCTATGAAGTGAGAGCATGCAACACTGTTGACTCTGATCCGTCTGTTGGATGGGGACGTTAAACTTGCTGGACAGCTTGGTGCTGTTGAAGTAGGCTATGTGCCAGCAACGAATTTCGGTATCTCCCTTCTCTCATCATTATCATCCAAAATATACTCGCCATCACACTATTCGCAAGCATTACAGTCCCTACACGTAATAGTGATACTTAAACTACACACAACGCTCACACTTCTTGAAGAAAATGTGCCAACAGGTGAGAATGATATATATATTTATATATATATATATATAAACACTATTCCAATTCAGGCCGCTGAGCCTGCCCTTTGGGATGTACCAGTCAATAGTGCGATATGACTTTACTAACGAAGCTGGCTCTGAGAAGAATTATTTGTGTATTTAATACAGAGCTTTGAAAAAGAATGAATCATTTGTCAGTAGTCCTGTAGTGTCTTCTTGTTTTCCGACGTTTGCATTATCAATGAAACAATGCCAAGTAGGCTAGTGTTAGAGGACCAGATCAGTCAATGAAGGAGGCAGCTGTCCCTGAAACTAGTTAAGAGGCTGCTGATCCTCTTCAGGAAACATTTGTTAGTCTGGCTTCTCTGAGATACTTTTCTGATATTCTTGCACCAGCGATACAGCTATATCTGTTGTTGTGGCACGTAAACCACTCAAATGCGGTTTGAATAAAATATAGAAGCAGCTAAATATAAAATCCATCTGTACTAAATACAAATATTGAATCTGAGCTGGCAGTTCACTTTATAATCCACAGAATTTTTGTTGCCTACATATGGACATCCAGTAAAACCTACTGCAAGTAGGATAGATTCCATTATGATCTGTTCCTGCCAAAGGTGGACCAGAATAAAGGTAGGTGAATGGTCCATACAGAGTCACCGATTATTGTTAAGAAATTCCGCATTTATAATTCCAATTTCGTGCTTTGTGAACATTTTAAATCTGTCGATTTCAAGTTGTATTATGTTGGTGCGACCAGGAAACTTAATAACAACGTGAGACCTGACGCGAGTTCCTAGTGAGAGCGGAACCAGCAGAGAAGAAATGCGTGCCGCTCACCCGTTGGGGGGGGGGGGGGAAACCACCTGGGGCAGCGCTGCCAACTGCGGCGCGCCGAATAATTCAGGGGCGCCCTCGGCCGGCGCATCCATCGGCTTTTAGCGTGATGAGCCGCAGCCGGCCGCACCGCTGAATTATGACGTCATTGGGGGCACCCAGAAAGCGGCGCACGCGGCCTCCATAATGCAGGCCTGCGTCTCGGCCGAGTCTTGGTGCACCGCGGTGGCTGGCCGAGGGTGAGTGCAGCCTTGTGTTCAGCGATAAGGCACCCACACGCTTACAGCTCAGGCTGAGGGAGCTGGAATTTTGTATTTTCCTCCTCTGGCAAATATACTGCTCCTCACTGAAATTACAACTCCACGAAGGGTAACAAATAACGAAACTGCACTTATTGTGTATTTATACATTGATGAGGCGAAACATCGTGACCAGATGCGTGTTGGCTTTCTGATCTGTCTTTGGAACGCAATGCTGCAGCGACTGTGGGTGGCGTGGTTTCGACAACTGGTAAATTTCTCGAGATATGTGGCACAGATCACGCAATTTCCTTGTTACAGGTAGATGGTTTGTTGATGCAGAGCTGGGACCTGACCATGATCGACATGCGTTCCGTCGAGTTGAAATCAGATGAATGTAGTGGTCGTGACGTATACGTGAGTTCCCTATTACGCTCTTCAAAGAACTATAAGCCCTCTGGCACACCGTTATCGTACTGAAATATGCCATCAACAATGAAGGGGTACATGTCATCGGCAATTATGTTCGTGTCGATTGTCACCCAGGTCATTTATATAGATCAGGAACAGCAGAGGTCTCAGGACGCTTCCCTGGGGAACACCTGATATCACTTCAGTTTTACTCGATGATTTGCCATCTATTACTACGAACTGCGACCTTCCTGACAGGAAATCACGAAACCAGTCGCACAACTGAGACGATACCCCACAGGCCCGCAGCTTGATTAGAAGTCGCTTGTGAGGAACGGTGTCAAAAGCTTTCCGGAAATCTAGAAATACGGAATCAACTTGAGATCCCCTGTCGATAGCGGCCATTACTTCGTAAGAATAAAGAGCTAGTTGCGTTGAACAAGAACGATGTTTTCTGAAACCATGCTGATTACGTATCCGTTCCCTTCGACGTGATTCATAATGTTTGAATACAGCATATGCTCCAAAACCCTGCTGCAAACCGACGTCAGTGATATAGGTCTGTAGTTGGATGGAGCAGTTCTCTTAGGTTGTTCGCAGGTGATGCTGTAATTTACCGTCTAGTAAGGTCATCCGAAGACCAGTATCAGTTGCAAAGCGATTTAGAAAAGATTGCTGTATGGTGTGTCAGGTGGCAGTTGAAGCTAAATAACAAAAAGTGTGAGGTGATCCACATGAGTTCCAAAAGAAATCAGTTGGAATTCGATTACTCGATAAATAGTACAATTCTCAAGGCTGTCAATTCAACTAAGTACCTGGGTATTAAAATTACGAACAACTTCAGTTGGAAAGACCACATAGATAATGTTGTGGGGAAGGCGAGCCAAAGGTTGCGTTTCATTGGCAGGACACTTAGAAGATGCAACAAGTCCACTAAAGAGACAGGAATATTGCTGCGCGGTGTGGGATCCTTACCAGGTGGGATTGACGGAGGTCATCGAAAGGGTGCAAAAAAGGGCAGCTCGTTTTGTATTATCACGTAATAGGGGAGAGAGTGTGGCAGATATTATACGCCAGTTGGGATGGAAGTCGTTAAAGCAAAGACGGTTTTCGTCGTGGCGAGATCTATTTACGAAATTTCAGTCACCATCTTTCTCTTCCGAATGCGAAACTACTTTGTTGAGCCCAACCTACATAGGTAGGAATGATCATCAAAATAAAATAAGAGAAATCAGAGCTCGAACAGAAAGGTTTAGGTGTTCGTTTTTCCCGCGCGCTGTTCGGGAGTGGAATGGTAGAGAGATGGTATGATTGTGGTTCGATGAACCCTTTGCCAAGCACTTAAATGTGAATTGAGAGTAATCATGTACATGTAGATGTAGATGTAGTCCACAACGGTCACAATGCCTTCAACTACGACCACCGTCCCAGCAGAAACACTGCTGCATGTCTCCTCCAGCGTAATACGAGTACTACCAACACCCGCCTGCCTCCGCGGTGCGGTGCATGTTTCGGGCAGCCATATGCTTGGATGACGGCGTTTCCAGGCATAACCACCGGCCTTGTGTAACAAGAGATGTTATTCATCTAATAGGTGACATGTTTCCACTGATCCACCGTTGAAGTTCGATGATACCATCATCGCTGCAACGGTGGTGCTCGCTGTCTCGGCCACCAATCCTCGCTGCACCCCGGAGCTGAGATCTGACTTCCGGCAACAAAGGTGCTGCCTCTGGCAGCTGCTACTGTGTCTGCCAGCTGCTGTCTCGGTTTACGTCATTCGCTGCATACTGGCCCCGTCCAGCTCCTGAGCACCTATTGTTGGAGTGCTTTGTCACAGGCAACTAATATTAAAAAATGTTCCGTTAAGAAAGCATTCTGACTCCGCACTCGCTGTGGTACTGGAGAATCCACGCCAGAGCTTTCTGCACACGTATAATCGCCGTCAGGAGTGGCAAGCCATCAACAAAGGTGCCAGCCAGTTGTAACACAGCCGATAACCCATATGACGCCGTACACGCTGAAGCATATGTGGGGACACCGATGCGAACAGATCTGAAACGCACATTTGAGTTCTGTAATTTTTTCCGCAAAGATCTTTTTCATAATACCATCAACAGAAATCGATCGGTGTAAGGTCCAGAGATTTACGTGGCTAAGACTAGAACACAGCTTCGTTGTGTCCAGTAAGATCGATGCAACATTTTAGAAGATGCTGAGTGGAAAACGTGCAAACCGACTCACTGCGCTTGTGCAACGTTCGGAATTTTAATCTTTATTTTACATTCGCCTGTAATTCTTATCGATGTATCGCTATATACGAGGGTTAGAACTTAAATAGTGGCAACTACTTATTCCCAACTGATACGAAAGAGTTGCATGTTTGCACCTGTTTCTGTCCTTCAAAGTAGTCACCAGCGTTGTGTAGAATCCGTTGTCAGCGATGTGGAAGGCGTAGTATACCGTTAGCAGAGCGTGATCTGTTGATGGTGCGAATGGAGTGGTGTACTGCCTGTCGAATCTCTGGAATAGTTCTGAAGCGAATGTCACGAAGTGGTTCCTTCATCTTCGGAATCGAATCAAGTAGTCGTAGGATACTCTTAGCAGTGCCAGTTGTGTTGACAGTTCGAGTGGCGCGGTCTACTGCCCGACGAATTTGTAGCAATTCTGAAGCCAATTCTGTGAAGTGTTTCCTTCAGTTTAGAAATCGAGTTTAACTTAAGAGGGCTTAAGACAGGCGAGTGCAGTAGGTGGTATAGCACTTGGTAGCCCCATAAGTCAAACAAATCAGTAACAGCTTGCACTGTACGTGCTTGAGCATTATCCTGCAAAGTGATGGCCAGGTCCCGCAGAAAGTGTCATCACTTTTGTCTCTAGGCTGTTCATTTTTGGAGCACAACCTACGACTAGACACAAATGTGATGACACCCACATCTATCATGGTCTCCTACTGTAGTGATACGTCCCATTCGTTTAATGAGAGGTATCGCGTCCGTAAACATACATGTCAGAGAAAAGATGTTCGTGAGTGAGAAGAGTCGATAAATGGTGAGCACCCGACTGCTGGGAGGTGCTTTAAATCGTAGGTGCTGATGCCAGAGCTAGCGATCCAGCGACTGTACGTACGTGGGTAGCAGTTACACGACCCTAGCTGCTGAGGTGATGACAGGAGTTCCATGGAGCGGGCGGTGCGGAAGAATGAGCCCTATGAAATCTAAGAACGCGAAATCTCAAAGACAACAAATGTACTGTAATTACCAAGTTGAACGTCAGATCTGTTATGTACGTAGTAAAGAGAGGCAGTATACTAGATGGTAGCTGTCCTCATTTATCATGTAATGAGTTCTAATTATGAAGATAATTATAAGAATGTGAATTGAATCGCACTTCCTATTTATGTGGCCGAGTGAATGAGAACGAGAAGTTAATTTTCAGCAACCTGTCAGGAGGCCAAGTCTGAGCCAAATTCGAGGAAGAAGGCACACGGATACAGGTAAGAGACTAGCTCGACCCTGACTAATAATACTTAACGGCGACCGAATATTCAATAAGCAACATTTATTGTACACTACCGGCCATTAAAATTGCTACAGCATGAAGATGACGTGCTACGTACGCGAAATTTAACCGACAGGAAGAAGAGTCTGTGGTATGCAAATGGTTAGCTTTTCAGAGCATTCACACAAGGTTGGCGCCGGTGGCGACACCTACAACATGCTGACATGAGGAACGTTTCCAACCGATTTCTCATACACAAACAGTAGTTGACCGGCGTTGCATCGTGAAAAGTTGTTGTGATGCCTCGTGTAAGGAGGAGAGATGCGTACCATCACGTTAAAGGTCGGATTGTAGCCTATCGCGATTGCGGTTTATCGTATCGCGACATTGCTGCTCGCATTCGTCGAGATCCAATGACTATGAGCAGAATATGGAATCTGTGGGTTCAGGAGGGTAATGCGGAACGCCGTGCTGGATCCCAACGGCCTCGTATCACTAGCAGTCGAGATGACAGGCATCTTACCCGCATGGCTGTAGATGGGGACGTTTGCAAGCCAACAACTATCTGCACGAACAGTTCGTCGACGTTTGCAGCAGCATGGACTATCAGCTCGGAGACCATGGCTGCGGTTACCCTCGACGCTGCATCACAGACAGAAGCGGGTGCGATGGTGTATTCAACGACGAACCTGGTTGCACGAATGGCAAAACGTTATTTTTTCGGATGAATCCAGGTTCTGTTCACAGCATCATGATGGTCGCATCCGTGTTTGGTGACATTGCGATGAACGCACATTGCAAGCGTGTATTCGTCATCGCCATACTGGCGTATCACCCTGCGTAATGGTATGGGGTGCCATTGGTTACACGTCTCGGTCACCACTTGTTCGCATTGACGGCACTTTGAACAGTGGACGTTACATTTCAGATGTGTTACGGCTCGTGGCTCTACCCTTCATTCAATCCCTGCGAAACCCTACATTTCAGCAGGATAACGCACGACCGCATGTCGGAGGCCCTGTACGGGCCTTTCAGGATACATAAAATGTTCGACTGCTGCGCTTGCCAGCACATTTTCCTGAACTCTCACCAACTGAAAACGTCTGGCCAATGGTGGCCGAGCAACTGGCTGGTCACAATACGCCAGTCACTACTCTTGATGAACTGTGGTATCATGCTGAAGCTGCATGGGCAGCTGTGCCTGTACACGCTATCCAAGCTCTGTTTGGCTCAATGCCCAGGCGTATTAAGGCCGTTATTACGGCCAGAGGTCGTTGTTCTGGGTACTGATTTCTCGGCATCTATGCACCCAAATTGCGAGAAAATGTAATCACATGTCAGTTGTAGTATAATATATTTGTCCAATGATTACCCGTTTATCATCTGCATTTCTTCTTGGTGTAACAGTTTTAATGGCCAGTATTGTGTATATAACGAATGTTCAGGTGGCAACTTACTTAAGTCTTTGGTGAATGAGGTGCAGTATAAAAAACTACAATGCAGCTCAAGCCAGCATGAAACACTTCAATGGTACTTCACCTTCATTAGAATTTTTCAGTCTTTATTCGAAGCCTACGTTCATTAATCTAAGTAACAGCAATAAAATAGCGAAAATCGGTTATATCAGAAACCGGTTATTTTTTAACGGTTTTAACAGTCAGATTAAACTGGAGACGAAAATAACTAGTTGTTCATCTACATCTACATTCTACATTGATACTCCGCAAGCCACCCAACGGTGTGTGGCGGAGGGCACTTTACGTGCCACTGTCATTACCTCCCTTTCCTGTTCCAGTCGCGTATGGTTCACGGGAAGAACGACTGTCTGAAAGCCTCCGTGCGCGCTCTAATCTCTCTAATTTTACATTCGTGATCTCCTCGGGAAGTATAAGTAGGGGGAAGCAATATATTCGATACCTCATCCAGAAACGCACCCTCTCGAAACCTGGCGAGCAAGCTACACCGCGATGCAGAGCGCCTCTCTTGCAGAGTCTGCCACTTGAGTTTATTAAACATCTCCGTAACGCTATCACGGTTACCAAATAACCCAGTGACGAAACGCGCCGCTCTTCTTTGGATCTTCTCTATCTCCTCCGTCAACCCGACCTGGTACGGATCCCACACTGATGAGCAATACTCAAGTATAGGTCGAACGAGTGTTTTGTAAGCCACCTCCTTTGTTGATGGACTACATTTTCTAAGCACTCTCCCAATGAATCTCAACCTGGTACCCGCCTTACCAACAATTAGTTTTATATGATCATTCCACTTCAAATCGTTCCGTACGCATACTCCCAGATATTTTACAGAAGTAACTGCTACCAGTGTTTGTTCCGCTATCATATAATCATACAATAAAGGATCCTTCTTTCTATGTATTCGCAATACATTACATTTGTCTATGTTAAGGGTCAGTTGCCACTCCCTGCACCAAGTGCCTATCCGCTGCAGATCTTCCTGTATTTCGCTACAATTTTCTAATGCAGCAACTTCTCTGTATACTACAGCATCATCCGCGAAAAGCCGCATGGAACTTCCGACACTATCTACTAAGTCATTTATATATATTGTGAAAAGCAATGGTCCCATAACACTCCCCTGTGGCACGCCAGAGGTTACTTTAACGTCTGTAGACGTCTCTCCATTGATAACAACATGCTGTGTTCTGTTTGCTAAAAACTCTTCAATCCAGCCACACAGCTGGTCTGATATTCCGTAGGCTCTTACTTTGTTTATCAGGCGACAGTGCGGAACTGTATCGAACGCCTTCCGGAAGTCAAGAAAAATAGCATCTACCTGGGAGCCTGTATCTAATATTTTCTGGGTCTCATGAACAAATAAGGCGAGTTGGGTCTCACACGATCGCCGTTTCCGGAATCCATGTTGATTCCTACATAGTAGATTCTGGGTTTCCAGAAATGACATGATACGCGAGCAAAAAACATGTTCTAAAATTCTACAAGAGATCGACGTAAGAGATATAGGTCTATAGTTTTGCGCATCTGCTCGACGACCCTTCTTGAAGACTGGGACTATCTGTGCTCTTTTCCAATCATTTGGAACCCTCCGTTCCTCTAGAGACTTGCGGTACACGGCTGTTAGAAGGGGGGCAAGTTCTTTCGCGTACTCTGTGTAGAATCGAATTGGTATCCCGTCAGGTC
Source organism: Schistocerca americana (assembly GCF_021461395.2). NCBI lineage: Eukaryota > Metazoa > Arthropoda > Insecta > Orthoptera > Acrididae > Schistocerca > Schistocerca americana. The sequence continues at coordinate 1,221,698,176 of NC_060119.1, read as the reverse complement.
CAGTGGACTTTCCTCTATTGAGTGATTCCAGTTGCTTTTCTATTCCTTGCACACTTATTTCGATGTCAGCCATTTTTTCGTTTGTGCGAGGATTTAGAGAAGGAACTGCAGTGCGGTCTTGTTTCAAAGATAACTGCCATCCCTAGTTCGAGTCCCCACCCTGCCATCCACATTTACGTTATCGTGAATTCTCTAAGTCATATAAGGTAAATGCCAAGATGGTTACTTTGAAATAACACGCCCTATTTCCTTATACATCCTTTCCTACTACGAGCTTGTGATCCGTATCTAATGATTTCGTTGTCAACAGGAGGTTAAACCCTAATGTTCCTTCCTTCTTCCTTCGGGTCAGAACAATTAGTACTGTCCCTCTCAAATGCTCGACAATGTCTGCTTATTGCCGCAGCCCTCTCAACTGAAATTTATTTACAGTGGACTCCTTTCTTACAAATAAGACCCTCCGAATTTGACACTCCATGACAAATTACGACTTAAGGGGCGTAGGACGTCAAACTGACCGATTTGAAGCTGGAGAGGCACCACAGGACATTTTAATTTCCACTGTCTATACTTTTAAAAATGAATTCATAAAACTTTAACAGCATGACCAGGAAGTATTCAGGATTCATACTCATAGCAGTGGAAGGTCAAAAACGTAACAAAACACTTTTTTTTACATGTGAAATTTCACCATTTTTTCACATACTACTGGCTGCATTTGTTGCTATAGGTACACTTTTCTTCCTAAGTAAGAGAGATTCTTCGATGACTTTTGCACAGCATAAAAACCATAGTTACAGGTGTATGAAACTCTAGAAGTTATTTAATTTATGAAAATATGAATGAACTGTTACATTGTAAACTTCATGTTTAGAAAAAACTCGTTTTATAGTTAATTATCTCAATTTTTTCCACTGTTTTTTAATAGATTTGGAAAATTCTAGAGTTTCATACACCTGTAACTACTGTTTGTATGCTATGAAAAATTCATCGAAGAATCTCTCTTACTTAGGAAGAAAAGTGTACCTATAGCAACAAATGCAGCCAGTAATAAGTGAAATAATGATGAAATTTCACATGCAAAAAAAGGTATTTTGCCACGTTTTTGAACTTCCACTGCGATGAGTGTGAGTCCTCAATCCTTCCTGGTCATGGTGACAAAGTTTTTTGAATGTATTTGTAAAAGTATAGACAGTAGAAATTAAAATGTCCTGTGGTGTCTCTCCTGCTCCAAGTCGGCCCGTTTGACGTCCTACCCCCCTTAAGTAAATTCCTGTTTTACGAGTTTTCAAATTTTTTATTTGGTAACACGATGCTGCTGTGTTTTCGCTTCTGACGGAGTAAAGAGAGACAGAGATAGCCTTTCGGTCCGGCGCAATAAACGTACTGAAACGCACGAAGTAGTAAAAAGTCACAAAGTGTTGTTTTGACGGACGATATCTGCTCACATTTAGCTCGCGCCTAACAGCACGTAACGAGATCTGACACAGATAAAATTCTTTTCATGGCGGCGCGGAAATAGAGCGCTTAAAACGGAGTAATTAATTCGGTTTGTTTTTGTTCGAAATTAGTGCGTAACTAAATGGAAGCGTGGAAGGGGAGTCAGCAGAAGCAAATGAAGGGAATTAGCCGAACGGGGGAACTAATTCCGGCGTCGGACGATGGCGGGCGCTGTCGGCCGTGCGTTTTAAATGAGGGGCCATAATGGCGCGGAGGGGTGCGGTCCGGGGGTCGATTCCAGGCGAGGTCCGGCGGCGCGATGCGGCGCCAGTCGGCTGCGGCCGTGTCGCGAAATTCGCGCCTAATTGTTGCAGCTCCGGTTGCCAGCTGCGAAGGAAGAATTACGTAATGGTTCCTCATGACGGTCATAGCGGCTATTCGCGGCATTCGGAGTGCACCAGTCGGTAAACTTAAATGATCAGGCATTTAAACAAAACAATAAAAGCTATTGCAAAAGTGACATAAAAGTGAGGTGTTGCGAAACAACTCAAATCGCTTAAGGGGGGTAGGACGTCAAACGGGCCGACTTGGAGCAGGAGACGCACCACAGGACACTTTAATTTCCACTGTCTATACTTTTACAAATAAATTCATAAAACTTTGTCAGCATGACCAGGAAGGATTCAGAATTCACAATCTTAGCAGTGGAACTTCGAAAATAATAAATGGTTCAAATGGCTCTGAGCACTATGGGACTTAACATCTGAGGTCATCAGTCCCCTAGAACTTAGAACTACTTAAACCTAACTAACCTAAGGACATCGCACACATCCATGCCCAAGACAGTATTCGAACCTGCGACCGTAGCAGTCACGCGGTTCCGGACTGAAGCGCCTAGAACCGCACGGCCACTGCGGCCGGCTTCGAAAATAATAACGAAATAACTTTTTACATGTGAAATTTCATCATTTTTTTCACTTATTAATGTCAGCATTTGTTGCTGTAGGTACACTTTTCTTCATAAGTAAGAGAGATCCTTCGATGAATTTTACACAGCATACAAACCATACTTAAAGGTGTATGAAACTCTAGAATTTTCGAAATCTATTAAAAACTGTGGTAAAATTGAGGTAAATAACTATAGAATTTGTTTTTTTTCTATTCATGAAGTTTAAAATATAAGAGCTCATTCGTTTTTTCATAAATTAAATAAATTCTAGAGCTTCATACACCTGTAAGTATGGTATGTATGCTGTGCAAAATTCATCGAAGAATCTCTCTAACTTATGAAAAAAAGTGTACCTATAGCAACAAATTCTGCCATTAGTAAGTGAAAAAATGATGAAATTTCACACGTAAAAAAATTTATTTTGTTATGTTTTCGAACTTCCACTGCAATGAGTGAGAATCCTGAATTCTTCTTGGTGATGCTGACAAAGTTTTATGAATTTATTTGTAAAAGTATAGACACAGGTTATTAAAATGTTCTGTGATGCCTCTGCTGCTCCAAGTCGGCCCGTTTGACTTCCTACCCCCCCCCCCCCCCCCCCCCCCTTAAGAAACGCAAGTCTTCCTGTCCAGATGGTATACCAATCAGGTTCCTTTCAGAGTATGCAGACCGCTCACTTGACGAAAGGTCTGTTCCTAAAGACTGGAAAGTAGCACAGGTCACACCAACATTCAAGAAAGGAAATAGGAGTAACCCATTGAGTTACAGACCCATATCATTGACCTTAATTTGCAGTAGGGTTTTGGAGCATATACTGTACTCGAACATTATGAATCACCTTGAAGGAAATGACTTACTGATACATAAGCAATACGGATTCAGAAAATAAGTTGAAATAAGTAGTTCTCGTAACACGCAAAGATCAGCACATTCCTCAAACTGGGGAACTATCAAGAATGGGGTTCCACAAGGGTCAGTCTTGGGTCCTTTGTTGTTCTTATTATGTATTAATGACTTGCCATTCTATATTCATGAAGAGGCAAAGTTAGTTCTCTTTGCTGATGATACAAGTATAGTAATCACACCTGAGAAACAAGAATTAACTGATGAAATTGTCAATACTGTCTTTCAGAAAATTACTAAGTGGTTCCCTGTAAACGGACTCTCACTGAATTTTGATAAGACACAGTACATACAGTTCTGTACAGTGAATGGTATGACGCCATTAATAAATATAGACCTTAATCAGAAGCATATAGCTAAGGTAGAATATTCCAAATTTTTAGGTATGTCCATTGATGAGAGATTAAATTGGAAGAAACACATTGATGATCTGCTGAAACGTTTGAGTTCAGCTACTTATGCAATAAGGGTCATTGCAAATTTTGGTGATAAACATCTTAGTAAATTAGCTTACTACGCCTATTTTCACTCATTGCTTTCATATGGCATCATATTTTGGGGTAATTCATCACTGAGGAATAAAGTATTTATTGCACAAAAGCGTGTAATCAGAATAATAGCTGGAGTCCACCCAAGATCATCCTGCAGACATTTATTTAAGGATCTAGGGATATTCACAGTAGCTTCTCAGTATATATACTGTCTTATGAAATTTGTTATTAACAACCAAACCCAATTCAAAAGTAATAGCAGTGTGCATAACTACAATACCAGGAGAAAGGACGATCTTCACTATTCAAGATTAAATCTAACTTTGGCACAGAAAGGGGTGAATTATACTGGCACTAAAGTCTTTGGTCACTTACCAAATAGTATCAAAAGTCTGACAGATAAACAACAAGTATTTAAGAAGAAATTAAAAGAATTTCTGAATGACAACTCCTTCTACTCCATAGAGGAATTTTTAGATATAAATTAAGAAAAAAAATAATATTAAAAAAAATAAAAAATAAAATAAAAATAAAAAATAAAGAAAAACAAAAAACACAAAAAATAAAGTTGTTATATTAACTTAAGTATGTTGTTAAATTAACCTAATTATGTCATGTATTGGAAAATTCGACTCGTTCCACATCATTACGAAATATCGTATTCATGATCCATGGAACTAGTATTAATCTAATCTAATCTAATCTAATCTAATCTAATCGTTCTTCTACAACGCAGCTAGCTATTTATTCCCATTGAATCATGAGTGCTGTCGACAAGGGATCTCAGATCCATTCTATATTCCTAGATTTCCAGAAGGCTTTTGATACCCTTCCTCCCAAGCGACTATTAATCAAATTGCGTGCATTTGGAGTATTGTACAGTTGTGTGACTGCATTCTTGATTTCCTCCCAGAGAGGTCACAGCTCGTAGTGACAGACGGTAAATCATCGACTAGAACAGAAGTGATATCTGGCGTCCCGCAAGGTAGTGTCATAGGCCCTCTACTGTTCCTGATTTACATAAATGATCTAGGTGATAATCTGAGCAGCCCCTTAGATTGTTTGCAGACGATGTTGTAATTTACCGTCTAGTAAAATCATCAGACGATCAATTCCAATTACAAAATGATCTAGAGACAATTTCTGTATGGTGCGAAAAGTGGCATTGGGCACTAAACAAAGAAAAGTTCGAGGTCATCCACATGGGTACTAAAACAAAACCGGTAAATGTTGGATATACGATAAATCACACAAATCTAAGGGCTGTCAATTCGACTAAATACCTAGGAAATACAGTTACGAGCAACTTAAATTGGAAAGACCACACAGATAATATTGTGGTGAAGGCGAAACAAAAGCTACGCTTTGTTGGCAGAACACTTAGAAGTTGCGACAAACCCACTAAAGAGACAGCCTACATTACACTTGTCCGTCCTATGCTGGAATGTTGCTGCACGGTGTTTGACCTTTACCAGGTAGGATTGACGGAGGACATCGAAAAAGTGCAAAGAAGGGCAGCTCGTTTCTATTTATCTCGCAATCGGTGTGAGAGTGACACTGACGCGAGTTGGGATGGCAGTCACTGAAACAAAGGCGGTTTTCTTTGCTGCGAGGTCTATTTATGAAATTTCAATTCACCAACTTTCCCTTCCGAATGCGAAAATATTTTGTTGACACCCACCTACGTAGGGAGAAGTGATCATAAAATAAGAGAAATCAGAGCTCGAACAGAAAGATGTAGGTGTTCCTTTTTCCCAAGAGCCATTCGAGAGTGGAGTGGTAGAGAAGCAGTATGAAAATTGATCGATGAACTCTCTGCCACGCACTTAAGTGTGAATTGCAGAGTAACCATATGTAGATGAAGGAGAATGGAGGGGTGGACTGGGCTGAGGCACATGTCATTCAGGTTGGACTTTATTCTGTTCATTTGTTCGTAAGGAATGCTCTTAACGTAACTCACAAGACACGATTCCTCTGATAGTGCATATCTTAACGCACTATATCAGTGAAAGCTATCTTCCAAATATACTTAAGATAAGGAAGTTTAGTTTTTCCTTAAAAATTTTTAATTTCATTAAAATAAATAAATGAAATTAAAGATAAACCATTACTAAGATAATGCTGCCATCAAATCCGGAGAACAAAGCTCTGTACAGGATGACAGCCAATCAAGGAGTAATTAGCGAATTGGTTCAGAAAATTTTATTTCAAAGGTCCCAGTCAAGTTTTTACAAGTTTTGTCCCAGAGCAACTTCGGCTGTGCCTACGCGATACAAGTTGCCTGCCTTTTCAGAACAGAGGAAGCTCTGTCCAGTTGAAGCTACTGGCAATAGACACCTTGAGCCATCTGCTGAAATTGCTAGCGAATCGGTTTTAGCCACTACTGTTCACGGGATACAAGTCACGTGCGTGGACGCTGGAGAGTTCTGCAGAGCAGAAGAACATAGTTGCTTCGCTCTCTTATCATCCAGACTTCGACAAGAGCAGACGTCTTTCTTGAGAGGCAGACAATCTGGCTCTGCGTTCCGTGACCGGCGACCAGTATGACTTAACATGAACCTCCTCCGCTTCCGCTGCCCACTTACTTAGTTGTTCGTCCTCCTAAGCTGACCCTGGATGGATACCACTCACTGGTCCTGACCTCTCAACCTCCTGATGCAACAACCTTGTTCCCCCTTCCCTCCACATGTACAACTCGATCTGATCGAAGCAAGAAATCCAGTTCAATCTTAAAGTCTCTTCTACTTATCAAGAATGTAACACATTCTATTGGACCTTGTGTTTCTTGATGAATTTACTTTTAATCTTCCTTGACCAGCAGAACACTTGTGATAAAGGCTTTGTGAAAGGATAAGACATAAGATGAAAAACAGAATAACAAGGAATATCCTAGGACCTGCCCTCTTGTGACGAACCGGCTTAGTTGCAAACAGTCAAACACGATCCAACAAACAAATTCGTCACACATCACGAAATAGAGGCATCCATCAAATAAATACCAACGGCAACCACTCATTTACAAAACCGTAACGCGCAATTGCTCTCTTGCTCACACCAAAGGACTTAATTACTTTGCTGAATATTGGTTGAACGATCAAAATTAGATATACTTCTAATGTACAGTCCAAACTTTTGGGTGCGTCTATATGGGTAAAGCCGGCCGGTGTGGCCGAACGATTCTAGGCGCTTCAGTCTGGAACCGCGTGACCGCTACGGTCGCAGGTTCGGATCCTGCCGTGGGCATGGATGTGTGTGATGTACTTAGGTTAGTTAGGTTTAAGTAGTTCTAAGTTCTAGGGGCCTGATCACCATAGATGTTAAGTTCCATAGTGCTCAGAGCCATTTGAACCATTTATATGGTTGTACTTGCTTGCAGCTATTCCTGTTTGCTGAAAAATAAGAGCATAGTGGCTACGAGTTCCAGTATCATTCCTGCGAGTTTCGTTGTTAAAGGCTTTTACCTCAAATAAGTTCTGATATTTTGTTTCTGGTTATCTTGCACTTGAACTACGGAGCGTCAGGTAGGTGACAGTGTGCTGCGATTTACTTTTGCCCAGTAAGGTTGCCCAGTGTTTCCTGCCTAAATTATTCCTGGACCAGTTCATATATTTCGCCTGGCAGTGCATTATTTTCAAAATTTGCCGCTTAGTCTGACGTGTTCCATTGATTTCTTGATATACAGTAGATATCCGTGTGCAAACCAGGTTGTGATGTGCATTCACTATTAGAAATTGCACTGCCGGAGAAAAAGATTAGTACACCATTTAAGAGGTTTCCAGTTGACTCAAGATTTATTGTTGCAACGCTGAGTATGGAGTACATGAAATGATTGCATTTACAGATCAGTAGCACAAGCGGTTCTGACGCACTAGGTTTCGAGCCACAGTGAAACATCCGTGTTAGGAAGTGGTGTAGCCTCCATGGGTGGCAGTCGATCGTACAGATGGCGAATACTGTCCTTGGATATGTCATGCTACGCCTGCTCGACTTGTTCACGTAGTTTTGTAACAGTTGTTCGCTGACGAGTCACATGAGCCACTTTTTATCCCACCATACCCTATACGTGCTCGATTGAAGACAGTTTGTAACCTCCCTCTCACTTTTCGACCTTAATGACAGTGAAAAATTAAACCGCGTGTACCTAATGGAAATTTGGGAAAAGCAGTCGTCACCTAATTTAATCTGTTGGTAAAGAGGGAGGAAGGATTACATCTAAATGAAAGGAAAAATGCAAATGAAATTGGTGGAAATTAATTTTTAAAAAGGGTAAAGTTAATAAACAAAGTAGATGTGAGGTCGTTACGTTAACAATTATTTATTTATTTATTGTTCCGTGGGACCATATTAAGGAGAAATCTCCATGGTCATGGAATGAGTCAATACATGAAATTGTAACACGATAGTAGAAACAGATAAAAATGAAATATAAAAAAAACATATTCAGGCGACAAGTCGTAAGTTAAATCAACAATGTAACACTGGAATTTGCTTAATATTTTAGCTCTTCCAGGAGCTCCTCGACAGAATAGAAGGAGTGAGCCATGATGAAACTCTTCAGTTTAGACTTAAAAGACTTTGGGCTACTGCTAAGATTTTTGAGTTCTTGTGGTAGCTTATTGAAAATGGATGCAGCAGAATACTGCACTCCTTTCTGCACAAGAGTCAAGGAAGTGCATTCCACATACAGATTTGATTTTTGCCTAGTATTAGCTCGCGTTAATTAGATATTTGAGATTTGGGGAAAACTACGGTCACCAGTCCTATCGGCAACTACTATAATAACTGAAAAAGAACGGTTAATGCACATATAATTAGCACTAAAAGCGTGACAACTGAAAGTTGACACGTGTTGTGTGAAAACTGAATGTTTGTCAGAAGTAATAAATTTCGCTACACTCTGACTTAATTTAGCAAAAGAATTAATAAAACCGGAAACTTGAAAGTTAATTTAGTGACTGAAATTAATAGTGAACTTTACTTCTGAAGCTCTACGAAATAAAATAAGGTTAGTCTTGGGCTACCTCAACAATCATCTCAAAAGCAACTTGAATCTACGCAATTTAGAAATAAGACATTTAACTTTGAACTTGAATTAAATGATTTTGAACAATTAACAATAGTAAAATTTAGTACGTACCAAGCTGAGCTGCAGTCACAGGTAAGCTAAAATATGGTAACAAAACGCGCACTCTTAATTTGTGCTTGTGTAATCTAAATATGGTTCTGTTTGGTTATTGTAGCCAGGTATGAATACTTTAACTGAACTTTGAAATTAAAGCAATGACATGGAATGATATTACTTTAAGGCTGGCGTTCGAATTTCAACGACACTCGGGTTCATTTCGGAAAAGGAAGGGACCCTGCTTGGTAATGCAATTGGGACAATGAGCAACAAAAGTTCATGCTAAGTTGCTGTATTTTAGTGATGCAAATGAAACAGTTTCAAAAGCTGAGGTCTGCCATACAGTTCTAAAACTTTACGTGCTTTCAGTCTTCCTTGTTGGTTGATTGAAGGTTTGAAGTCGTCGATCGAGGAGGTGGCGACAATCACTTATTGTCAGCCGTCGTTGTTGCAGAAGCTGGATGTTGGCGCGCCTTCTTCTTGACACGGTCTCCAGGCGAAACGGGCTCTTGATGTGCGCCAGCTAATGTTTCCCGTCCGCGACACCGTGCCAGAAAACTATCATAGCAAGTCGAGCGCAATTACATGCTGCCAAACCCCGAAAGCGCGGCAACCCGCGGGAGCGTCACCGCCCTACTCCAGCCAGACTGCTCTGCCTGCGCTCCACGCGGCAGAGTTAACACTATCCAAGATCCTGAACACTTTGGTTCTCCACACGACCTATCGATGTAATCGTTCTATAGCATAGTTTTCCCTAGGCAAGACCCAGCGTAAAAACACAAATAATATTTACAACACAAACCAATTATACATCGACATAAATGCATATATATATATATATATATATATATATATATATATATATATATATATATACTCCTGGAAATTGAAATAAGAACACCGTGAATTCATTGTCCCAGGAAGGGGAAACTTTATTGACACATTCCTGGGGTCAGATACATCACATGATCACACTGACAGAACCACAGGCACATAGACACAGGCAACAGAGCATGTACAATGTCGGCACTAGTACAGAGTATATCCACCTTTCGCAGCAATGCAGGCTGCTATTCTCCCATGGAGACGATCGTAGAGATGCTGGATGTAGTCCTGTGGAACGGCGTGCCATGCCATTTCCACCTGGCGCCTCAGTTGGACCAGCGTTCGTGCTGGACGTGCAGACCGCGTGAGATGACGCTTCATCCAGTGCCAAACATGCTCAATGGGGGACAGATCCGGAGATCTTGCTGGCCAGGGTAGTTGACTTACACCTTCTAGAGCACGTTGGGTGGCACGGGATACATGCGGACGTGCATTGTCCTGTTGGAACAGCAAGTTCCCTTGCCGGTCTAGGAATGGTAGAACGATGGGTTCGATGACGGTTTGGATGTACCGTGCACTATTCAGTGTCCCCTCGACGATCACCAGTGGTGTACGGCCAGTGCAGGAGATCGCTCCCCACACCATGATGCCGGGTGTTGGCCCTGTGTGCCTCGTTCGTATGCAGTCCTGATTGTGGCGCTCACCTACACGGCGCCAAACACGCATACGACGAACATTGGCACCAAGGCAGAAGCGACTCGTCTCCATTCGTCCCTCCATTCACGCCTGTCGCGACACCACTGGAGGCGGGCTGCACGATGTTGGGGCGTGAGCGGAAGACGGCCTAACGGTGTGCGGGACCGTAGCCCAGCTTCATGGAGACGGTTGCGAATGGTCCTCGCCGATACCCCAGGAGCAACAGTGTCCCTAATTTGCTGGGAAGTGGCGGTGCGGTCCCCTACGGCACTGCGTAGGATCCTACGGTCTTGGCGTGCATCCGTGCGTCGCTGCGGTCCGGTCCCAGGTCGACGGGCACGCGCACCTTCCGCCGACCACTGGCGACAACATCGATGTACTGTGGAGACCTCACGCCCCACGTGTTGAGCAATTCGGCGGTACGTCCACCCGGCCTCCCGCATGCCCACTATACGCCCTCGCTCAAAGTCCGTCAACTGCACATACGGTTCACGTCCACGCTGTCGCGGCATGCTACCAGTGTTAAAGACTGCGATGGAGCTCCGTATGCCACGGCAAACTGGCTGACACTGACGGCGGCGGTGCACAAATGCTGCGCAGCTAGCGCCATTCGACGGCCAACACCGCGGTTCCTGGTGTGTCCGCTGTGCCGTGCGTGTGATCATTGCTTGTACAGCCCTGTCGCAATGTCCGGAGCAAGTATGGTGGGTCTGACACACCGGTGTCAATGTGTTCTTTTTTCCATTTCCAGGATTATATATATATATATATATATATATATATATATATATATATATATATATATATATATACAAATTGTAAAACAATTACAATATATGAAGACACTGAAATGTCATATCTTCAGGTAACAAAATAAGGAAAAAAATTTATAGTACAATAGATGGAAATAGGAGGATATGTATTTCCGGCGTTACAAGGTCTGGAAATCGTTCTGGCTAGGGACGTTGCTGCACGTGGTGCCAGTGTGTCTTGGACGAATGCACTCCACGAAATAGTGCTCACCAGGTCTACGTGGTTCGCGCAAACGACCATCACTTGCGTGCAGGCAGATTCTGCTTTCATCGCTGAAGACCACGGCGAGCCATTCAAAATTACAAGAGAACCTCTGACGTCAGCAGTCGATCAGTACAACTAGCTGAATTGACTGTAATGGGCGCGAGTGTGCCTCTGTGGCGTGGTTGCCTTCTTGCTTCACACGTCAGCGCCACGCTGAGCTTTCTGGCTGTGAACATTCCCTATCAAAGGTCAGGCACAGATGGCGCTTTGTTAGTTCCGCCTCTTCGCTATCTGCTGGCGGACGCCGTTGAAACCATTATCTGTACATCTATTAGTTAAAAACAGTCTTGGTTGCAATTTTAGCTTTTTATTTTTCAACGACGCGTTTCGCCTTATTTAGGCATCTTCAGGTTACCTTTTCTAAATGGACGCAAGAGGCACCAAGATCTGCATAACGCGTTCCCGTTCACAGGAGCGAGTAACAGAGTAAGATGGGGGCTACCTGAGCCCCCCCCCCCCTCCCATCTTACTCTGTTACTCGCTCCTGTGAACGGGAACGCGTTATGCAGATGACATAGTTCCAGTACAGCACTCGTGGCTGCCGCATCGCGGTCGCGGAGTGGGGCCGAGGCAGTTCCAGATAAGTTTTATGGATTTGTAGTGTTAGTTTGACGGTGTCCACTATGGACAAACGGTAGTTGCTGTTATTTCGAAGAAGGTTGGGTATCCCGAGTGAAACCTAGGTAAATTTTAGGTAAACTGTACAACTGAGGCTGTTGGTTATTAAAATTAAAATTAATAATTTTTTGAGACAATAATTAATGCTTAATGACTATCCTTCGTATTTTGTACACTGAACATACAGCACGAATGAGCGCAGCGTCTGGCACATTTTATGACTGACGATGTAATTTGTGTTACTATGTGACAACAGTGACGAATTCATGTATTTTATTTGTAAAACACATATTTTTTGTTTTTATTTAGTTTATTTAGTTCTTATTTTTTATTCAGGACTCGTATTCTTAACGTTTGTGTGTGTGTATGTTTTATAACATGAACGTCCTGCCAACTACACAATGCGAGTGGTGAGATTACGTAAATCCAACTGAAATTGTGTAATTGTATGTCAAATGACATTTACTAAAAATAATTAGCAAACATAAAACGGTATACTAAAGAAGCTGTCTTACGAAACTGTGTACAGTCCAGTGAAATGAACAGTGCTACAGTGTATGACGTCACACTACATGTCTTGCAGTTCCAACACACACAACTAAAAAAGTAAAAATCTTACATAAAATTACCATCTGAACTTGAAAGAATAAATGCTCACGCTGATTCTATTAAAATGACCTGAAAATTTACGTAGCCAAACTATCTAAAATTCTGAACATTAAATGACACACAGGCGAACATGTAACACTGCTCTGCAACAATAAGAATACCTGACAAAAAAATGAGATCTGAATTAAACATTAACTGAACTGACCCTGTTGACAATTTGAAAAGCAATGCTTGAATATAGCCTTATACGAGTAGCACAGCAACAAACCAGCTAAGGAAAACTTTGCCCAAGTGCAATGCAAGGAAAAGGAGGTATGCTAAACACATCATATTTTAAGCTTTAGGTAACTGTGTTCCGCTAAGTGCAATGTGGTGACATACGATTGCAAAATAAAACTTAAGTAAGGGAAGCGTGAAGGAAATTCAACTTACTGAATGATATTGAAGAGTCCTCCAATAATATCGCTGCCCTACCGCAGCAAAAACAACTGTATCTTTGCCACATCTGTTCTCTGTAGTACGCGCCCTATGCTACACGCATTGTGCATACGTTGCGAGAATAAAAGTATTCATAGTAAGTGACGCGAGTTCGAGTGATTATTTATCGTCGTATTTACCACGCCCGTTCCCCACTTCTATAACTCTAAGTCCAAACCATGTGAGCAGTTAATTTTATTTAATATCGTTAAAAAATCGAACTAACCGACCAAAATCAATAAAGAAAAATCGTACTGAAAATTTACCTTTCTCAAACTTACCATAAATTACGCGTAAGCAAGCAATTCAGGGACAACATTACCTGAATATCTTAACCACTTCTAAATTCAATCTTTACAAGACCATATTACAAAATATCAACACCTGTGCGTTTGAATCTCTTTGTTCCTCTATTTATAAATGGACTGCTCAGGACCGTGACCAACACCAGCCTCTCTCACTTAACACTCTCTGAATGGTACACAGGTAACGACAATACTACTGACGACCAAAGATCACATTGTCTGTATTCAGAATCATTGTCACGTAACATATCGACTGTTAAAGACTTGTGTGTGAGAAATATCCAGTGTACAATTATGAAGTATGACTCATCGAATAAAACAACGAACATCGCTCTCATCGAATACCAAGAATAAGTTAGACATCTTACAAATTATGTGATGCTACTGCTTTTATATCGCTTAGTACGATGTAACTTTGTTATGAACCTAATGATGAACTCTGGACCGAAATTGTTTGTTCAGTAAAAAAGTTTTAGCTGTTGCTCTTGCTCATGACATCCTCGAAACAAAAAGAAGTATTGTTCGCCATATATTTTACGACGTTTCACAGAATGTAGATTGGGTGTTGGCATAAAAATGAAATCTCGGAATGCCTTGTGCTTTTTATTCCTTTTTCTTGGAAGTCACCCTCATAAAGTAAGAACTGGACGTTGCCAGGCAATTAAATTTCGTCCTGTAGGCCGGACTCCCTGGCGGCAGGGACCTTATTAGGAGCGTTAAGGTACACCGGACGTATTTCTCTCTTTGCGAGCGTACATATATATTCGTACGGGGGACAGAATCTTGATATGTCATATTTGTTTGTATTTAACGTTGTGGCCGGAATGGAGTGCGCCATCTGTCTGTGATTCTAGCATACTTTGTTCTGTGCGTCACCGTATTTAACTGTGATGGTATAGTGTCGTTTGAGTCTGGCCTGGAAACTATCCAAGTATTTACTTAAACGAGCGAGGAAAACCACGTAAAAACACCACTCCGACAGGCCGATGACCAGACAAATAATACTTAGTGCATTACGCGAATTCTAATTGAGTGTAGTTTACCGCAATGTTTCGCAAGCTTACGTCCAACGCATTCATCTCTACGAACAAGTCATTTTCTTGTATGAGAGAAGAAATCAAAGAAAAACTGGGAATGAACTCTATAGATGACGCAGTCAGGGCTAACAGGCTTAGATGGTGGGATCATGTTACACGCATGGGAGAAGCAAGGTTACCCCGAGACTCATGGGTTCAGAAGTAGAGGGTAGGAGGAGTCGGGGTAGACCAAGCAGAAGGTACATGGAATCGGTTAAGAATGATTTTGAAGTAATAGGCTTAACATCAGAAGAGGCACCAGTGTTAGCACTGAATAGGGGATCATGGAGGAATTTTATAAGGGGGACTATGCTCCAGATTGAACGCTGAAAGGCATAATCAGTCTTAAATAATGATGATGATGACGATGATGATGATGAGAGAAAAATAATGTGTTTATTTTGATGGGATAGAAGTTAAGTCTTGTAATCAAATGGTTTGTTTGCAAGTTGCTGTGTTGCCTGGAAGGTACGAAACACAATCATATAAAGAAGAAGCGTCGAATTTCCCAGAATTGAGCCAACACTGAGCTCAGCCTACCGTCCAGCGAGGGAGTCACAAGTCAAGATGTACTTTATGCTTCCACCATAGGTCACTTAAAGAGTGCCCAAATGGACATCACTTCGTTAATCGCAGATACCCATCTCCAGTATCAGCAACAGTATCAACAGTACCTCAAGGCAGCATCGGGATCGCGTCAGGGGCCACCAAGAATAGCAAATTGACTTCCTGCAAGAGATTGTACACCGTCCATTCAAGTTAATGTGACACCCTGTCAGACGACTGAATAACCACACTTTGCAACACGAGACGTGCACGAAGAGAGTCAGGATACCGACAGGAATGCCGGCCGAAGTGACCGTGCGGTTCTAGGCGCTGCAGTCTGGAACCGTGAGACAGCTACGGTCGCAGGTTCGAATCCTTCCTCGGGCATGGATGTGTGTGGTGTCCTTAGGTTAGTTAGGTTTAACTAGTTCTAAGTTCTAGGGGACTAATGACCTCAGAAGTTGAGTGCCATAGTGCTCAGAGCCATTTGAACCGACAGGGATGTGGAGCCATGCCGACTTCTGTGTCATAGACAGACGTGCTAGGTTTCTCGGTTGAGGGCCCATGGCGTGAAGCGAACAGCCCGATCGAGATGCTCACACAGATTCTCGATTGGGTTTAAATCCGGGGAGTTTGGTGGCCAGGAGAGTACAATAAACCGATCCTGGTGCTCTTCGAACCACGCACATATACTGCGAGCTGCGGTACACGTTGAATTATCCTGCTGGAGGATGCCATCGTACTGTAACTGCATGTAGAGGTGGCCAAGGTACCAAGGATAAACGCGTACTGCATGCTGGTGTGGCGGGGGGGGGGGGGGGGAGATTAGTGTTTAACGTCCCGTCGACAACGAGGTCATTAGAGACGGAGCGCAAGCTCGGGTGAGGAAAGGATGGGGAACGAAATCGGCAGTGCCCTTTTAAAGGAACCATCCCGGCATTTGCCTGTAGCGATTTAGGGAAATCACGGAAAATCTAAATAAGGATGGCCGGAGACGGGATTGAACCGTCGTCCTCCCGAATGCGAGTCCAGTGTGCTAACCACTGCGCCACCTCGCTCGGGGTGGCCAAGGTACCAAGGATAGACGCGTACTGCATGTAGGGGTGGCCAAGGTACCAAGGATAGACACATACTGCATGTAGGTGTGGACATGGTACCAAGGATGGACGCGTACTGCAAGTAGGTGTGTACGTGGTACCAAGGAGAGATGCGTACTGCAAGTAGGTGTGTGCGTGGTACCAAGGATAGACGCGTACTGCAAGTAGGTGTGTACGTGTTACCAAGGATAGATGTGTACTGCAAGTAGGTGTGTACGTGGTACCAAGGATAGACGCGTACTGCAAGTAGGTGTCTAGTGGTACCAAGGATAGACGCGTACTGCAAGTAGGTGTCTACGTGGTACCAAGGATAGACGCGTACGGCATGTAGGGGTGGCCAAGGTACCAAGGATAGACGCATACTGCATGTAGGTGTGGACATGGTACCAAGGATAGACGCGTACTTTTGCTGATCCATTGTGCCGTTCAGAAGACTAGATCACCAAGGCCGTACAAGCCATCAGCCATCTGTGCGATGGAACATAAAACGTGAGTCATCTGGAAAGGGCATCTATCGCCATCACTGGACGTCCAGCTGCGGTATTGTGGTGCAAATTCCAGCCTTCGTCACCAATGAGAAGCAGTCAGCATGGTTACATGAGCTAAGCGTCTGCTGCGGAAGCTTATACGCAGCAACGTTCGCTGAACTGTCTTTCAGGAGACACTAGCTGTAGCCCCTTGGTTCATCTGGGCGGCCAGCTGCTAAGCAGTTGCTCGTGTATTCGTCCGTACACTGCTCTCCAGTCATCTTCCATCCCTGTCATCTACACCACAGTGGCCTCGGCGCCGGCTTACGATAGCGCCATTTTTCGATGCACAGTGTATTTTTAAACAAAGCAGCACGCGAACAGTTTACAAGCTCTCGTTTCGGAATTGCTTCCACCCTTGGCCAGAAAGCAAATGGTCATGCACTTTTGCACGTCTGGTAAATCGCTCCGTTTCCACGTTACGACAACGATTGCCCTGTTTCTGTGTCCCCCTGATACTCTTTACACCCCTTCCACTTCTAGTGCAGCCACCTGCCATGTGTGAGTGGTTATCGCACGCAGACGTCGAACATAAGTTGAGTCACATCAATGTGATTGGGCCGTGTAGTTATCGTTCATTGCCTTCGGGAATAGACCAGAGTTATAGACCGATCAGTGCTTCTCTATCCTACCCTGAGTAAAGAAAAGTGTGAAGTTATTCACATGAGTACTAAAAGAAATCCGCCAAATTTCGATTACGCGGCAAGTCACAAAAATCTGAGGGCTGTAAATTCAACTAAATACTTAGGTATTGCAATTACAAATAACCTAAATTGGAACGATCACATAGTTAATGTTTTGGGTAGAGCAAACCAAAGACTACGATTCATTGGCAGAACACTTAGAAGGTGCAATAGGTCTACTAAAGAGAATGCTTACGTCACGCTTGCCCGCCCTATTCTGGAGTATTGCTGTGTGGTGTGGGATCCGCATCAGGTGGGACAGACGGATAACATCGAAAAAGTTCAACGACGGCAGCTTGTTTTGTGTTATCGCGAAATAGGAGAGAGATAGTGCCACAGACGCGATACGTGAATCGGAGTGGCAATCATTAAAACAAAGGCGATTTTCGTTGCGACGGAATCTCCTCGTGAAATTTTAATCACCAGTTTTCTCCTCCGATTGCGAAAACATTCTGTTGGCACCCACATACATAGGGAGAAATGATCATCACGATAAAATAGGAGGAAGCAAGGCTCGCACAGAAAAATTTAAGTGACCGTTTTGCTCGCGCCCCGATCGAGAGTGCAATGGTAGAGAGACAAGTTGAAGGTGGTTCATTGAACCCTCTGCCAGGCACTTTATTGTCAATTGCAGAGAAATCACGTGGATGTAGATGTGTAAGTGGAACTCCGTTTATGATCGGTAGCACTGGCCGTAACGGAGAGACTGGTGACACAAACAGGTGGTTTGTGAGGTCGATGATGGTGGAGTTCAGGAAGTGAATGGCTAACCAAAGGCAAGTCCATCACGTAGCAAAGTCGTGTTAAGCTTGTACCACAGTCCTGGGAACTATCCAGATCACAAATATAAAGTCAAAACTCTGCTGTTCAATGGCGTGTAATCAAGGTCTCAAAGGCCAGCTAGAGACTTACTGGTAAGAAACGGTCCGCGATATTTATCGGCAGACACACGTAAGCGGCGGTCTCCATGTGACATATTTGTGGCTGTGGCAGCACTTACTACCGCAGCACGTAGCAGGAGTACGTAGCAAGATGGTCCCTCACGTATTCTCTGTATCAATACTCGGGCTGGGCTGGGATTCGGATTCCCAGTGAACTTAAACACGGCCACACATCAGCTTCACACGAGGAATATGTCTTTTTTCAAGATCCCTTCGGTCGTGAAATGGCAACCACAGTGAAGACAAAAAATGTTTTCTTTGCAACATTTAGCTACACATTTCAGCTACTCCTCTACATAGTCACTGCATCAACTTAGTCATTTGCCGTAGCGTTTTACCAACTTTCCAGTGCCTTCGTCATAAAGGCAGACATCTCTGCTCTCCGCCAATTCTGTTCGTTAGTCTTCAGTTCGTGTCTCTGAAATTCGTTATCTGTAGCGAAATGCTGTCCTCGCAGTTAGTGGTTCATGTGAGTAACGATACGAAAATCAGCGGGATGTATGGTTTGCGATCAAATATTTCCCATCCAAAACGCTGAAGGAGCGTGTTTGTTGCAGCAACAGAGTGCGGCCGAGCTAGTCTTGAAGAAGGACATTTCCTGATGACAACATTTCTCTCTTTCTGTTCTGACTTGCCCTTTGTAGAGGACTTTCTCAAATAGCTTGATCCACTAGCTGAACAGGATCATAAACTGACATTCGCTTCCTTCCCTGACCACCTACATCATGAAAGTCTGTACATTCTGCTTCAAAGTTCCTGCACTATTGGCGCACCGTAGTTTCCCTAAATCTCTTCTGGCAAATGCAGGGATGGTTCCTTAGCACGGGCACGGCCTACTTCGTTCCCCAATCGTCCCTAATCCCATGGGACCGATGACCTCGCTGTTAGGTCCTCTCCCCCAAAATCAACCAACCAACTTACCGACTATTGCAGCACTTTGCTGTCACGCATAGCTGTTACGTTATGTGGGCTGCGTGAAATCAGGTGGAACCTCTCAGCATGAAGACATCGAATGACAGCATGCACTTCACGCCTGGCTCGAGACTGTATTGTTCCAAGCATCTTTATGTGCTCACTGTGCGCTCATAACTGAATAGTCTGACTTACGCGATCGATGCGCATACCAAAGATGGCACATTACATGTGTGCAAAGCTTCTTCTGATTTTCGCTGTGGTTTTAAATCCTTGACCGATCGTACATTGAAAAAAAAAATTTGCCGGTGTACTAATATTAAGTAGAGTAAAATTTCTGTTAATAAATTATTGAGAACTGTTTCTAACCTGTATTGCCATCATTTCTGCCGTGATGTTGCCTAACCCTATTTGGCTATGCGACCGGGCTATTTTCTTGCTGCGTACAAGCAAGCCACAGAACAACAACAACTACTTTCGATCTAAAGGAGTTTCTCCCTGCTACCTTATTTATGTTTGACACCAAGTGTATCTGATGAATACGACATAAAAGCCTTATTCGGGATTCCAGCACACCATATTATTCCCTATCCTTTTGGCTACAATAACCCGTTGTTCAACATAATTTCCGATCATTGCGATGGCCTTATTCCTCCTTACTGAGAGGGTCTGTATGCCCGCATGGTGACACTCTACTAGTCGACGTCGGAGCCAGTGTCTTGCGGCATCAGTAAGTCGTCATCATGCCCGTTTTGCTTCTCGTGGAATGCACTTTTCATTGGACCAAACCCATAGAAGTCGGAAGGTGAGAGATCTACGCTGTAAGGTGTGGTTGATGAAGAATGGACAAATGTGATTTCTTGAGCTCTTCTCGGGTGTGCAGACTTGTTGTGTCCTTGTAATGGAGACGTTTGTTTGTATTTGTGTGGCGACGAACAAGCTGTAGTCGTTTATACAGTTTCATGAGGATAGCACAATACACCTCAGAGTTGATCGTTGCTCAATGAGGGAGCAGAATAACCCCTTCAGACTTCCAGGAGACCGTCACCATCACTTTGCTGGCTGAGGATCCGGCGTTGAACTTTTCCTTCGGAGAGGAAGTTGTGTGGTGCCAGCAAATGGATGGCCTTTTTTCTGGTTCGAAGTCATGAAGCCATGTTTTATTGCCTGTGACGATGTTCGACAAAAAATTGTCACGATCAGCCTAGTTAGGCGGAAGCACCTCCACACAGGTAGTCCATCGTTGCTCTTTTTGCTCTATTGTTACTCGGCGAGGAAACCAGCAGGCACACACCTTTGAGAACCACATGTGGTGGACAGGTGTGTCAGCACTACCAACAAACACGTCCATTTGTGAAGCGAGGTGTTTGATTGTGATCCGCCGATCACATCTAATGAGAGTGTCCGCACACAGCAACACTGCAGGAGTCACAGGTGTGCGCTGCCGGCCAGCACGCGGGAGATTGGACAGGTTTGCGCGATCTTGTTGTGATGATATCAGGCGCCTCGCCCAATGACTTACCGTGCTTTCGTCCACTGCCAGGTCTCCGCAGACGTTCTGTAAGCGCTCTGGTTTTCTGCCGAAAGAAATTCAATGACAGTCCTCTGCTTGCTGGGGACTTCCGTTACAGACGCCAGTTTGAGGACCTCATATAGCGCCCCCATAGCGGACGTTCATGAAACTACAGCGGATAAAGAAATTCAGCACTGAAACTTCCTGGCAGATTAAAACTGTCTGCCGGACCGAGACTCGAACTCGGGACCTTGGCCTTTCGCGGGCAAGTGCACTACCAACTGAGCTACCCAAGCACGACTCACGCCCCGTCCTCACAGCTTTACGTCTGCCAGTATCTCGTCTCCTACCTTCCAAACTTTATAGAAGCTCTCCTGCGAACCCTGCAGAACTAGCACTCCTGAAAGAAAGAATATTGCGGAGACATGGCTTAGCCACAGCCTGGGAAATGTTTCCAGAATGAGATTTTCACTCTGCAGCGGAGTGTGCGCTGATATGAAACTTCCTGGCAGATTAAAACTGTGTGCTAGTTCTGCAGGGTTCTCAGGAGAGCTTCTGTAAAGTTTGGAAGGTAGGAGACGAGATACTGGCAGAAGTAAAGCTGTGAGGACGGGCCGTGAGTCGTGCTTGGGTAGCTCAGTTGGTAGAGCACTTGCCCGCGAAAGGCAAAGGTCCCGAGTTTGAGTCTCGGTCCGGCACGCAGTTTTAATCTTCCAGGAAGTTTCATATTAGCGCACACTCCGCTGCAGAGTGAAAATTTCATTCTGGAAATTCAGCAGTTTTTAAAACGGAAATTGCCCGAGAAAAATATGTATTGCATTACTTATTGAATACCAAAGGCATTTTCAAGGTAATAATCACAATTGTATGAGTACCTGTCGTAGCGTTTATCACACAGAAATGAAGTAACGTCTGCAAAGCACGCTACATGGATTCGCAGAATATAGATGTAACGGAAAGTGTAGACATTAAACTGAAATCTCGGAAATCTCTGCACATTTTATTGATTTTCCGCGGAAGTTGCTCTCATAATGTAAGAATTGGTCGCTGTGAGACAATTAAATTACACCGTATTTCTGCGACGTGGGCGGGACCGACTGGTGACAGGAAGCTTATTACGGAGCGTTAAGATAAACCGGGCGTGCGAGGGTGTGGACGAATTTCCGCCCTGGGGAAGTCGGAAAGGCGAGCGTTGTGCGCACCGCAGCGCCGTAATGCAGAATGTAATTAGACCGTCCTGGGGGCGCCGCGGAGCTACGCGTAGGCGTGAAGACGGCGGGGCGGTTTGCCGGCGCTGCATTTAATAATCTGCAGGTCCCGGCGAGGCGGCGGCTAAATAATCAAGCGATCCGTGTCGCTTCTGCCCGCGCGCCGCCCCAGTGATGATATCAATACTTAATATGCAATTCAGAGGTGGTGAAAAATTCACCGCTCCCGCCGGGGCCGTAACTTGGCGAGTCACGCGCCGGGCAATAACAACGGCGCTCGGGGCGCCCCTGGCGGCGGACGCACCAACTGCGCCAGGTGCGGCTACCACGCCGCCAGGGTGCTGTCCGCCAACTCTCTCCCCCTTCCGCATCCTCTCTCTCTCTCTCTCTCTCTCTCTCTCTCTCTCTCTCCACCAGAAGCTGCGAGAGCACGGAATCTTCGGGAGAAGCGGACCACTAGAAGCTAATCTGAATGACCGTTGTTCGAAAAACCCTTGTCTGGATCACATGTGTTGAGTTAACACGTTTCGACTTTATTGAGTCCTCATCAGGTGTAAGAATCCAGAAAAGACGGAGATGCAAATTACTGTAAAACATACATAAATAATCCCACTAATCAAAAGCGTAGGTAATATAAAGACAAGCGAAATACATTACTCGCAAAGTGCACGCAGAATCGTGTGAAAGCTTTATCAGCAACTAGTGAATCTGGCAATACTTTGCAGTTTTTAAATGTGTAAGGAAATTGTACATCCGTCCTAATTTTCTTCTCTCCCCTCTTTCATTATGCCTGTCTTTCTCCCCCTTGCCTTTATCATCTCCTCCTCCTCCTTCTCCTCTCTGTCTATGTCCATCATCTACCCACCCCCTTCCTTTCTGCCCCTACTTCTCTTACCCCAAACTCTATCCATCTTTCCTCCCTTATCTCTCTGTCGATACCTTCCACCCTTCTCATTTCCATTTCCTCCTCTTTCTCTCTCCATCTCCTCGTCCCCTCCCCCTCTCTCTGACCTTATTTATTGTTACTGCAGTCGAAACCTTGATGGGGAATAGAAGTCAAAAGGAACAGGTAATTCGTAGCAGTCATTGATACACGGGGTAAGAGACGGACCTTTTCAGCTGCTTCAATGGCGATATTTCGCACGATTTTAATCTACGAACAGGATTGTAAAGTTAGTCATAAACACAAATTTACTGTTCCCTGTTGAAAATGACGGCGAAAAGAAAAACAAAACAGCACATTTTTATAGCACAGTTTGCCTTGTTCTTTCTCGCAAACCGGATTAACAGATTGTGTTTTATATAATTCTTATTCGACTAGCCGCCTGACGTTGTCTACACTCTTCGTCAGTCTCATTGACTAGACGACCATGTAGTTGACCCGCAATGAGCGGACGCCGACTTGTCGCATTTTTCCAAAGAAATTAACTACAAACTTAAAGGCACTGAATCCTTCCAACGCACCGCATGACAACGAACTGACATCAACTCAGTCTTTGCATCACTGAAGATACGAACACCACCGATAACTCACTGAAGTATCGCTTTTAATTGTACTCTTTTTCGCAAATTATCAATGTTCAATGCCGAATTTGATGTTGTTTTGAAAACATACGACTGCAGAACTGTCAAACTGAATGTCGCATTTTTTAATGAAAACCGACTGTCACATTTCTTTCACTGAGATTTTCATAGAAAAATACCATTCAAGTTCTAGACTTTTCCGGTGGATTTTCCGAGTAGATGGCTCATTGTAAAACATTGTAGTAAGATGATACTAAATGACACAAAAGACCTGGTCGATATTTATGTGAGAGAACTGATGTGAGCTCTAAAAGTTACAAAAATAGCAAAGCCACTGATTTAGGTGGTATTAATACGGAACTGCGGAAATATGGAGGGTTACTCTTAGAGACAAGGCTTCTTCATGTATTTAATCAACATTGGAGAAATAAGACAGTATCAAAAGACTGGCTGAGAACTAAAGCAATATCTGTCTTTAAAAGAGGCAATAAAATAAATGCAGTAGCTATCGAGGCATAAGCTTCCATGATTCAGGCTATAAATTATATGCCAAAATCCTAAATGCAGGACATAAAATATTATGGAACAATCTGGTTTTAGAAAAGGACGATCAACTATTGACAATGTTTTTACACTGCGATAAGTTACAGAAAAGAGGTGAGAGATCAGTAGGGAAACCCGTATTGCTTTTGTGGATTTTGAGAAAGCATTCTAGAATGTGAGTAGAGAAATACTACGGAATACCATGACTGAACGAGGTTATCCGTTTCACCTCATAAATGTTATTAAGAGTCGATACACAAACATTGAAATGGTTATAGATATGGAAAATATAACAACAAAGCTAATGAACGCAAACAAGTAGGTACGACATGGATGCTGTAAAATGATGAAGATAAATGTTCTCTTAGATGGAAGCGCTAGACTGTATGTAACTTCATATGCAGATGACCTATCTCTGATTACAGAGAATGAAGATGACCTTCAGATGGGAGTCCGTTAGTTGATAAGTTAGAGCAGAAAGCCTCGGATTACAACCTAACTTTGTCGGCAGATAGAACGAAAGTGATTGCATTTCTAGGCAAACAGTAAGATCCAAAAGAGTCTTGAATAATAAAGTCGTGGAACAACGAAAATTTTTTAAATATCTAGGTTGCGATCACTTACAAATATAACCATGATGTGGAAAAAATTAAATACATTTATTTTCATATGTGGAACTATGACAAAACTTTTGCAGAGTGAAAGCAGCCAAGAAAGCTAGCTGAACTTTCGTAAAACAAAAGCACTACCAATCCTTACTTATGGGAGTGAAACATTGGCAACAACAAGACGCCAAGAAAGTAGAATACAACTAAAGAAATGTTCAAGGGAAGATTGAAAATGAAATGAAGATACATGGACAGATTTTGAAATATATAACCCAAAAAAAGAAAAATAGGAGAAAATTAAACTCATATGTAGACTGTATGGATAGAGAAAGAGTCCTGATAAGGCTCTCAATTATAAATTCACTGGAAGAAGCGTAGGAAGACCATACAAGAAATGGACTACCGTGACAGGTAATCTGCCTAATATGTGAAACGAAGAGGAAGAAGTAGAAGAAGAAGAAGACATGGAATGCAGCAAAAATATTAAAGATATTTTGAGGAAAAGACTTCTTCTTACAAAAGTAACACAAGTATTCGTCATGTTCACTTAAAATCAACTGCCGTTCCTCCTCATGACACGTATTTTAAAAATGCATTCGTAATTTTATAGTTGTCTGCACAATGGCCACACGTAGAAAACTGAAGCCCTGTCTATTGCACCTGTCGGTTCATACAGTATCGACCGGCAATGCCAATGGCATTATTCGGATTCTGTATGGCTGGCATGCTGTGAGTACACTTCAGTTCAATGCTCTCCCTGCCACTGTCGATTTCCCACAACTCGGAGACACGAACTCTTATTCAAGTGGCTCCTCAGTTATTCACATAGTGAGGCTGACTGCACCCTGTTCTAGTTCTCGCACAGAAGATGAATCCGTCCCACACCGCGAATCAAACATGGGTCCTCCATGAAAACTTAGTCTCGAATTTTCATAATTAAGGATAAGTGCTTTAGATGTCAGCCGACTTCTGTAGAAAAAGAATTCCACTTGGTCTGCCGAATGAGAACATGGATAAACACAGAACTCAGAAGAAGCATTCTTCTTCTTTTTATTGCGCCTTTCAATTTCTTGTTGTCGCCATCCTGCCCCCCCCCCCCCCCCCCACCCCCTGCACAGCCGGAATACATGTATCCTAACAGTCTGTGTGTAGTACTATCGATATGAAAGTGAGCGAAGCCTATCTTCTACGCAAACACCATCGAGGTTCTTTTAACAACAGATTAGATCACCACTAAATTAATCGTTTTCGACAGCACGACCATGGCGTTTTCATACCAATTCTAAACAGCTTTTTCTGAATGTGACTGATTACCAAAGTTGAACGAAGCGTTTCAGTATTTTTAATTTATTACTCGGTAACGACAATAGTAAAAAATAGTGGTACCGGATAGCAATAATAACACTCAAAGCAATGCTGACCTTACTGTAGAGACTACTACAACGCCGCGCCAACACAAGGTTGGCAGCCCGTCGTCTGCCGAGCACAGCGCACTCTAGCGGGCTGTGCAGCTCGACGGAACTGGAGTGTGCCTCGTTCACTTCTTAGCTGGATTTCAGCCTAGGCAGACGCACTTTCATAATCGGCCCTCAGCCAGTTCTGTAATGTTTGCATTGATTCTCTGAGGAGGGCCCATCATGCTTAGTCCCTGAGAATACGTTGTATTAGTTCGTGGTATTCCATGTTACGAGACTGTCAGTTCGTAGGCGCAGCTGCAGTCCTACAAACTACTGAAGATAAGTAATTTCATTGTACTATGTGTTTCTTGAATAATAATCCTCCTCTCTAACAGCGTGCCGTACCGCATTTTATTGCACCTGGACTCCTTCAGCTCCTATCAACTCGGCCTCCTCCTTACTTGCATTTAGTAACGAGCTGAAAACACCCACGCGTTTTGTGCCTTTAAACAGTGAGACACAATACTTACAACTTAGAATATTGGTTAAAGAAAGACAGATCCGCATTTACCATGATTTCAGTTTTAAAAATACACTATTGGACCTCTTTTTGCCCAACTTAATGCAGGAACTCGACCTAACATGGACTCAAAAAGTGATTGGAAGTTCACAGCAGAAATACTGATACACGCTGCCTGTGTATCCTGTTACGGCGTAAAGTCAGCGCCGGCATGCCAGTCGGGAACGACAGAGAAGAGAAGGCTGGGAAAAGACGTCAGCCAATTGCATGCTGACTGACCTCCATCCAGGATGACAACGCGACAGCTGCGGCCTCTACGTGAAGAGGACCTAAGTGCCACGCCCGACTGGTGGCGCCCACTTCGATAGCAACTTCAGTGTTAGCCACTTCGTTAGCCCACGCATCGTAGCCTCGTCATTAGCAATCTATATGTAGCACAGTTGTTTGTCTATTCTGAAGAAGACTAATTATCTACGTCTACATCCATGGTCCGCAAACCACCTGACGGAGTGTACCTTGAGTACCTCTATCGGTTTTCCCTTCTATTCCAGTCCCGTATTGTTCGTGGAAAGAAAGATTGTCGGTATGCCTCTGTGTGCGCCCTAATCTCTCTGATTTTATCCTCTTGGTCTCTTCGCGAGATATACGTAGGAGGGAGCAATATACTGTGTGACTCCTCGGTGAAGGTATGTTCTCGAAACTTCAACAAAAGCCCGTACCGAGCTACTGAGCGTCTCTCT
The DNA here is from genome assembly GCF_021461395.2 of Schistocerca americana. Classification (NCBI taxonomy): domain Eukaryota; kingdom Metazoa; phylum Arthropoda; class Insecta; order Orthoptera; family Acrididae; genus Schistocerca; species Schistocerca americana. Next base: position 1,221,670,829 of record NC_060119.1, on the reverse strand, counting down.
TGCAGAGTCATCCACTGGGGTTTATCTATCCTCTCCATAACGCTTTCGCGATTACTAAATGATCCTGTAACGAAGCGCGCTGCTCTCCGTTGGATCTTCTCTATCTCTTCTATCAACCCTATCTGGTAGGGATCCCACACCGGTGAGCAGTATTCAACCAGTGGGCGAACAAGTGTACTGTAACATACTTCCTTTGTTTTTGGAGCGCATTTGCTTAGGATTCTTCCAATGAATCTCAGTCTGGCATCTGCTGTACCGACGATTAGTTTTATATGGTCATTCCGCTTTAAATCACTCCTAATGCCTCATCATCATCATCATCATCAGTTATCTGCTATATTAGCAGGTCCTTTGCCTCTCCATTTTCTGCGATCCATTGCTTCCTTCTTAAGGCTGCTGTATGTTGTACCGTCCATCATGTCATCCAGTATCTGGAATCTCTTCCTTCCTCGCTTCCTTTTCCCTTCTACGTAACCTTCTAAAACTGTTTTTATCAGTCCGTCATTCTTTCTTAATATATGCCCAATCCCATTTCTTTTTCTTCTCTTTACTACATCTAGTAACTGTCTTTTCTCTCCCACTCTTCACAGTACCTCTTCATTTTTTACTCTGTCCATCCAACTTACTCTTTCCATCTTCCGCCATGTCCAGATCTCAAAAGCCTCCAGCCTTTCTCTGTCTTTTTTCCTCATAGTCCATGGTTCTGCGCCATATATAGAAGAACACTCCATACAAGACATTTTATGAGTCTCTTTCTGAGTTCTCTGTCCAGACCGCTGCAGAAGATTCTCCTTTTCTTATAAAACGCCTCTTTTGCCATTGCTATCCTTGTTTTAATTTCTGTGGTGCACTTCCAGTCGGTGTCTATCCTGCTTCCAAGATATTTAAAAATTTGCACCTGTTCTAGTGTTTCTCCATTCAGCACAATTTTTATTTCCTTATTTCCTCCTATTGCCAATACTTTTGTTTTATTTGTGTTAATTTTCATTCCATATTTTTTTCCGTTAGTTGCAATGGTGTCCACCAAATCCTGTAATTCTTTTTCCCCTGTGGCTAGAATGACCATGTCATCAGCAAATCTCAAGCACCCTACTCTTCTTCCTCCAATTTCTACTCCTTTGTCATCTAATGAGCATTGGTCAATCATATTTTCCAGGTACAGGTTGAAAAGGGTAGGTGATAAACAGCATCCTTGTCTTACTCCTTTCCCTAGTCTGACCCAGTTTGTACTTTCTCCTCTCACTTTAACTGAAACTTTTTGATAAAGGTATAATGAGTTTATAAGTCTTCTGGTTTTCCAATCCACTCTCTTTTCCCTCATAATAGCCACATGCTTGTCCCAATCCACATTGTCAAATGCCTTTTCTAAATCGATGAAGCACATATATAGGTCTCTTCCTTTTTCAATAAACCTTTCTCCCAAGATTCGTAGGAGCCCTATTGCATCTCTGGTGCCCGTATCCCGTCTAAAGCCAAACTGCTCCTCGCCGAATTTCTCCTCTATTACTTTTTCAAGTCTTTTATTAATTATTCTTAACATCACTTTGGCTGCATGTGAAATGAAGCTGATTGTCCTGTGCTCGCTGCATTTCTTTGTTCCTTGTTTTTTCGGTGAAATGAAATGAAATGTCGTGTGACGAGGGCTCCCATCGGGTAGACCGCCCGCCTGGTGCAAGTCTTTCGATTTGACGCCACTTTGGCGACTTGCGCGTCGAGTATTTTCGGTAATGGAATCATTACTGTTGTCAAAAAGTCCTCAGGCCATTCACCACTGTCATATATTTTATTACATAACCTCAATATTTCTCTTATTCCATTGTGGTTCAAGCATTTTAATATTTCTCCCGGTATTGTATCTGTACCTACCGCTTTGCCATTTTTCATTGCAGCAATGTCAGACTTTACTTCTTCCATTACGATGGTCGGTCCTTTCTCTTCATCACTTACACTGTTGTTTGATTCAAGTTCCAGAGTTTCTGGTTTGCTATTTGTGTCATATAGCTCTTTTATATATTCTTCCCATCTCTGGAGGACATCGTCACGATCTTTGTACATTACCTCTTCGTCTTTACTCAAAATTTCCATAGTAGCACTTCCTGCTCTGTTTTGTTCCCATGTCATAGACTTTACTCTGTTGTATAGTCAGTCGTATCTTCCCTTCCTGTCCAGTTCTTCAATTTCGTCACATTCCTCTTTTAGCCATTTTTTCCTAGCCTGCTCTGTTTCTCTTCGCAGTTCGTTATTTAACCTTCGGTATATCTTTCTTGCATCTTCAGTGTTCTTGTTTTTCAATTTTCTTCTCTCCTCCGTCTTGGAAATCATTTCTTGTGTGACCCATGGTTTTTTTGACCTTTTCCCTTTTACATATCCTATATTTTGCTGTCCTGCTTTAATGATTCCTTCTTTCAGCATATTCCAGTACTCGTTGGCATTATCAGGTGCTTCTTTGTCTCGTAATGTGTTTAGAAAGTCCCGAGACAGCATTTCTGTAATTCGTTCTTTGTTGGACCTTATCTTCTCTAAATCCCACTTCTTCACCATTGTCGCCTTTCTCAGTTTTTTCATTCTTATTTCTATTTCTGCCATAAGTAAGTTGTGGTCACTATTAATATCTGCACCTGGTAATGTGTGCACCTTCTTGATTCCATTCCTGTATCTTTCTTCTACCAGTATAAAATCGATTTGGTTTCTGTATTTATCCCCTGGTGATTTCCAAGTGTAGAGCCTCCTCTTATGGTTCTTGAACCATGTGTTTGCCGCTATCAGCTGCCTTTCCCTGCAGAAGTCAATTAACAATTCACCTCTGTCATTTATCTTTCCAAGACCATGACTGCCTACTATGTTTCCCTCTTTCCCTTCTCCCACAATGGCGTTCCAGTCTCCCATTACTATTTTGCAGCACTTTTTATTTTCGTCCATTATTCTCTCTATTACACTGTACGTTTCCTCTACAATTTGGTCATCATGTTCTGAAGTTGGCATATACACCTGGACAATCAGTAAATCTTCTTGTGCTCCTTTCAGCCTTACACCAATAACCCGGTCATTTGCATAGTCTACATATTCCACACATTTAGCCAATTCCTTTGTCATAATCATTCCTACTCCATTAATTCCTTTTACTTCTCCTCCTGAGTAGTAGAATACATATTCATCTGACTGCAACCCTCCATGTCCATTCCATCTTACCTCAGCAACTCCTACGAGGTCCATATGATTCTTTTCCATCTCTCTTTTAAGGTTTTCTAGTTTTCCTGCTTGTAGCAGAGTTCTGACATTCCAGGTACCAATTCTCGTTTTGATTTTTTGCCTCCTTTCAAGTTGTCCCCTCCGGAGATCCGAATGGGGGACTATTTTACCTCCGGACACTGATTTAACGTGAGAGGAAGCCATTTTTTGCGCATAAAATGGAGACTGCATTATGCAGGGAAGATAATCTGCGGTGGTATTCCGTTGCCTTCCGCAGTTCTGGAGGCCGCCCCTAACATGGGATACAGACGCCTTTTGCAGCCGCCCGCTCCGGGTCAGACGCTGCATGAGAAGTATAGGTTGGAAAATGAAAGACCCCTAGCCCTTGAAACCTAATAGCGTCAGGGTCGGAAAAGAAGAAGAGTTGGCCGAGGGTGGCCAGACAGGAAAGATAAAAGTGAGGAGCCTGGCATAAGTAAGTGAAAGCAATGCCAGGACTCAGCTCGGGGCCCCGTGGTCGCCAGCCACGTATCACTAGGTGTGACTCCCTGAGGAGTCTACTCCCAGATAATTTATGGAATTAACTGCTTCCAGTTGCTATCCTGCTAGATTGTAGCTAAATAATAAAGTATCATTCTTTCTATGTATTCGCAGCACATTACACTTGTCTACATTGAGATTCAACTGCCATTCCCTGCACCATGCGTCAATTCGTTGCAGCTACTACTGCATTTCAGTACAATTTTCCATTGTTACAACCTCTCCATATACTACAGTATCATCCGCAGAAAGCCTCAGTGAACTTCCCATGTTATCCACAAGGTCATTTATACATATTGTGAATAGCAACGGTCCTACGACACTCCCCTGCGGCACACTTGAAATCACTCTTACTTCGGAAGACTTCTCTCCATTCGAATGAGAATTATTTTGTATGTCACCCTTTGCTTGTGACACACATCAAAGTTAAGTATTTGTAAAGGTTTTGTTATAATAAAACTCATTAATACGAGTTGATGGATTGTTTGTCAAGTGAATCGAGTATGCAGGATTGCTAGACACAACAACATGGCAACAAGATGTCCGAATAACAGGGTGCCGAAGATATAGGAGCTATAACGTACTGACAACCCAGAGTCACCAGCTGCCACAGATTGTCTCTGTTTTGTTTTGTCGTGGGATTTTGTGTTTTACTGACACCTTAATTCTACCTTGTCTTTTCTTTGTAGGAGTGTGTTTACATGTTTCAACAGTGTCTCTCACAGTGCTTTTTTTTCTATTCAGTATTACCTGCTGGGCGCTGCAGAAGTTTTCTTTGCTTGTGTGCTTATTTAAATTGCTTGTATAGTCTGTTTATTGCATTTGCCTATTCCAAAATGAACAAACCTCTCCCACACCCTCGCCTCAGCTGCATGCAATAGATGCAATGCAGCTATCACAAAAAAATGTTCAGATGTGTGTGAAATATTTTGGGACTTAACTGCTAAGGTCATCAGTCCCTAAGCTTACACAATACTTAACCTAAATTATCCTAAGGACAAACACACACACCCATGCCCGAGGGAGGACTCGAACCTCCGCCGGGACCAGCCGCACAGTCTATGACTGCAGCGCCCTAGACCGCTCGGCTAATCCCGCGCGGCGCAGCTATCACAGATGTTTCTCTTTCAGACATAGCAGATTGGAACCCTTCTAAACACGGTACAGCAGTTACTCGCCAACCAATTAACAAATACAGATTGACCAACCGACCGACATGTAATACCTGTAGCTCCAAAATCCATACTGCCTTTTCTCCTGTTTAACGAAAAAGAAGAAGAATGTCTCGAGTGGTTGGCACAGTATGAAGCTCACAGCATTTCTCACAAAATATCAGGTACTGTGAAACTACATTACTTTTTGTCAATGTGAAGCAAAGCAAGCGCTGTATCGTGTGTGAGATACACAGGCGAACGAGTGCGCCGGGACTTACCCCAGTTCACTGGTAGCAGCGGCACGTCACCTTGATGCATCTGCGCGTAGCGCGCAAGTATTGCACCACAATTGAGTATAAAATTAAAAATCAAAATTTATGTTAAAACATACTTTAGTGTCATAATGTTCCAAATACCAAGTCTTTATGTTCTAGACTTAATAGTATACGTAAAAATGCCGTTTTAAGAGAAAAATAAGTGGCTCTAAATAATGAAGCTAGAAAGCCAGAATTTGGTCAGAAGGTCGAGTTAGAGCTCATAAATAAGGGTGCAAGTTTCAAAAAACCATACAGCAGAAATTAACGCCGGAATCCTCGTTTTTAGGAAAAATAAAAATCGCCAAATAATACACATAGAAACATGAAAATTTGTTTTATGTTTCAGTTCACCCCAAAAATAATAACTGAAAGACAACGTTAAGCTACCTCTTATAGTTTTTGAGCAATTAAGTAAAAAAAAAATGGTTCAAATGGCTCTAAGCACTATGGGAGTTAACATCTGAGGCCATCAGTCCCCTAGACTTAGAACTACTTAAACCTACCTAACCTAAGGACATCACACACATCCATGCCCGAGGCAGGATTCGAACCTGCGACCGTAGCAGCAGCGCGGTTCCGGACTGAAGCGCCTAGAAGCGCTCGGTCACAGCGGCCGGCCAATTAAGTAAAAACCAATTTTGTAATTAAAATGTACTCAATTGTTGTAGATCAAATACGTGTAATTTTAACGGTAGAGAATTTTGGTTAAAGTGGATGATAAAACATACCAATGGATAGAGCTATACCAAAATTGGGAGTGGTAGTATTAATAACTGCTGACATAAGTTCGAGTAAAGATGTGGTTCAGAGGTAACTATCTACCGCTAGTTCCACTATAAAAATTCTAGAAGGCAAATTTTTCATTCAAGCGAGCTGAAACTTTTTTTGTGCTTTCAAACAACTTAATTGAATACAAGTAAAAAATTAATTTGTAAATATGTTATTAAAGTTTATGTGCCCGAGAAAGCGGTCGTTCGGAGGCTGCTGCAGTATGCAGATAGCAGTAGACAACAGAAGTTCCTTCAGCCGTCCGCTCGGGAACCTATATAAACACAGCGCGAGGGGCAGTAGCAAGGTTAACTTCACATTCAGCCAGGGTTAGATCCACGTGTGTCGAACGTCGGATCGCGCTCTGCCTCGGATGACGTCAGAGCGGAACTGTGACAAAGCGCGTAAAAACGGATGGTGAACTCACGACGACTGTACACCGTCCTGGATCGCTTAAAATTCGCGAAGTAACCGTTAGTGTGCCGTCCGTGTGAATTACAATTCCGCGTGGCAAGTACTGACTTTATTTCTACTTTTATGGCGAGCATTAACGTTGAACATTTATTGCAAACTTTCAATTAAGTACTTTTAGTCATGGCGAAAGGCAATCTGGTAGGGACATACCGCATAGGTCACCTCTGAACCGCTAAATGTGCTGTTAGAATAGAAAGACTTGTTTTCAATTGAACGTAGTGAATTTCCTAGTGTTGTACGTGAGAAACTTTACGTAATATAATTTTTAACTGAACCTAATACTTTTATTTAAATCATAGTACTGTTCCCGGAAAGCAATAGGAGAATAGAAACTTTTCTTTAAGTGGGTGGACCACAATGTGGAAACTAAGGTCAGTATGTTTCTCTTCGCTTTCTAACTGACCACTAAAGTAGTTGCTAGGCTCGCGTGGGTAAGACGGCGTATACAGTTTATAAAAACCAATACAAAACAAAATTATTTCAACCCGCCGCTCCACATATGGTGCTTATCGGTCGGGAAACGCAAAGCAAATCAATGTGACTGAACAGTGAAAGTGATTGGTAGAAAACAGCGAACTCGGTAGGCACTAACAGGATACTGAAGTGACACAGGCAGAAACCAGTGCGGGAAGAATGCTATAATTTACTCCCGAGTGTGGTGAATAAGCAATGACTGTCAATCACAGTAGCTTGGATCGTGAAGGAATCTTCACCACTATAGCTGCTGCTGCTGCCTGCATTACGTCCCGACGCGTCGTATCACGGTTGCTGGTACACCGCGCCGGCAACATACGTAGAGGTCAAATCATTAAGTCAAGAGTATTTTAAGTATTTGTTAATTACTTCTAACAGGTTACTAAAATGGATACTTATGTGAATATTAAGGGGGAACCTGTCTCTGACCATGAAGCCTCAGAATCAGAAACTGAATTTAATGAGGATGGTTCCATTGAGCGAATAAATATAAAATCGGAGGGTGATGTGTCACATGTAAAAACTCATTTGAATTTCAATGAAACTGATAGGTTAGAAGCAGTCTCTGATGAAGAAATTATTGAGACAGAAGTAAAAAAGGAGCAGATAGGATTAATAACTTTTTTAGACAATGAAACTGAGCTCAATATGTCTCAAATTCCACCAGGTCAGGAAATGCGAGAAACTCCTATGAATTCAGTGGAAATGGCAAGTGGCAAAGTAGAGGCTCCAAATTGGAAGAAGTTATTCTTTGATAAAAATGAATCGCATCATAAAGAAATGAGGGATAGTAATAAAGAGTTGAAGGATAGTAATAAAGAACTGAGGGACAGTAACAAAAAACTGGGAAATAAGACTGACGCTAGCAATAAAGAATTAAAAGATGAAATGAAATCAAAAATGTACTGTTTAAATTATAAGAAGGATGCTATCCATCATGACATTCAAGTAAAAGTATGGTAACAGTTAAGTAAAATGCATAGTACTTTTAAATGCGAAATTGAGAAGGTTCGCAAAGATTTCCAAGATGCAGATGAACTTTTGGAAGGAAGGTTGTCAGAAAGAATAAGCATCGAATCCAAACTTTACTCTAACAGAATGAATGAGGTACAGATTAAGGTAGATAACTGCCAGAAAAGTAAATTATAGATTGCAGCGATCAGTTGTCCTTTTTAAATTTTATTGTGCAGATCTAGATTTCGGCTAGAAGCTAGCCATTCTCAATGCACTATTATTTTCGCCCAATGCATGTTATTCCATGTTGGTCGGACTTCATCCACAGTTCACTGAATGAGTAGTATTCAATGAACTGTGGATGAAGCCCGACCAACAACGAATTACATGCATTGAGTGAAAATAATAGTGCATTGAGAATGGCTAGCTTCTAGCCGAAATCTAAAGCAGCACAATAAAATTTAAAAAAAGGACGACTGATCGGTGCAATCTATAATTTACACGCCAATATAACAGTCGCTGAGTGCAACAGTTTTCTGAATGGAAGCTAATCTAATGTCAGAAAAATACTGAGGAAGTAAAAGAAGCCTGTAAGGAATTTTGTGAAGGGGTGGACAAAACATATTCTGACGGGGTAGGGGCAGTTGAGTTAAAAGTAGAAGAACTGAATACTAACATTGCTAACCTAGAAAGTAGAGTAACGTCTGTTAGTTCTAATAGTACTACTGTACAGCATGTGGCTTCAGTTGACGCCGCTTTTATCGGGCGTCGACATTTCCTACGTTTTGATCCAGATAAACGGATTCACCCTCTTGAATTTTGGAATGATTTTGAAGATGTTTTGCCTAATGCCTGGTCAGAAAGGGAGAAAATATCCTTTATAAGAAGTCATTTGTCAGGAGATGCTTTGCGATGGTCAGCTGATGTAATGGCAAAATGTAGAACTTTGTCTGAATTTAAATCTGCATTTCTTAACAAATACTGGTCATACAACAAACAAAACGATGTATTAAGAGAATTTTGGAGTGGTGAAAAGTTTTCCCCAGGACGTGAATCAGTAAAAGATTTCTCTACGAAGTGGGTTTCACGACTGTCACACTTGACAGAAAAGATGATACCGGATATGGTTATTCTGGCTTTAGAAGGTAAGCTGCCTTGGTACTGGCACAAAAGAATCATTTCCGCCCCTAGAGATAATGTAGATAAATTCATTGAATATCTAGAAGAAAAAAATGGCTCTGAGCACTACGGGACTTAACATCTGAGGTCATCAGTCCCCTAGAACTTAGAATATGTAGAGAGAATTGAAAGAACAGCTGCTGCGGAGGAGCAGATGCAGCATAATAACAGGTCATATAACAATCACGTACAAAACAGAAATCAGGGCAATGGAAACGTGAATATTAGAACTATGGAAGTTAGGAATACAAGTGCAAATTATCAACATCAACGCCGTGGAATAGGAAGAAGGGGTAGACAGTCATTACGCTTTCATAAGAATTATTATGACGAAAGCAGAAATGTAAACTTAGTGCCATTGAGACCAGAAGAAGGACAAAATGTTGCAGTACGAGGTGCATTCAAGTTCTAAGGCCTCCGATTTTTTTTCTAATTAACTACTCGCCCGGAATCGATGAAACTGGCGTTACTTCTCGACGTAATCGCCCTGCAGACGTACACATTTTTCACAGCGCTGGCGCCATGATTCCATGGCAGCGGCGAAGGCTTCTTTAGGAGTCTGTTTTGACCACTGGAAAATCGCTGAGGCAATAGCAGCACGGCTGGTGAATGTGGTGAGTGTCTTTCATTGTTGGAAAAAGTCAAAAGTCACTAGGAGCCAGGTCAGGTGAGTAGGGAGCATGAGGAATCACTTCAAAGTTGTCATTGCGAAGAAACTGTTGCGTAACGTTAGCTCGATGTGCGGGTGTGTTGCCTTGGTGAAACAGCACACGTGCAGCCCTTCCTGGACGTTTTTGTTGCAGTGCAGGAAGGAATTTGTTCTTCAAAACATTTTCGTAGGATGCACCTGTTACCGTAGTGCCCTTTGGAACGCAATGGGTAAGGATTACGCCCTCGCTGTCCCAGAACATGGACACCTTCATTTTTTCAGCACTGGCGGTTACCCAAAATTTTTTTGGTGGCAGTGAATCTGTGTGCTTCCATTGAGCTGACTGGCGCTTTGTTTCTGGATTGAAAAATGGCATCCACGTCTCATCCATTGTCACAACCGACGAAAAGGAAGTCCCATTCATGCTGTCGTTGCGCGTCAACATTGCTTGGCAACATGCCACACGGGCAGCCATGTGGTCGTCCGTCAGCATTCGTGGCACCCACCTGGATGACACTTTTCGCATTTTCAGGTCGTCATGCAGGATTGTGTGCACAGAACCCACAGAAATGCCAACTCTGGAGGCGATCTGTTCAACAGTCATTCGGCGATCCCCGAAAACAATTCTCTCCACTTTCTCGATCATGTCATCAGACCGGCTTGTGCGAGCCCGAGGTTGTTTCGGTTTGTTGTCACACGATGTTCTGCCTTCATTAAATGACGAACGCACTTTCGACACATCCATAACTCCATCACCACATGTCTCCTTCAACTATCGATGAATTTCAATTGGTTTCACACCACACAAATTCAGAAAACGAATGATTGCACGCTGTTCAAGTAAGGAAAACGTCGCCATTTTAAGTACTTAAAACAGTTCTCATTCTCGCCGCTGGCGGTAAAATTCCATTTGCTGTATGGTGCTGCCATCTCTGGGACGTATTGACAATGAGCGCAGCCTCATTTTGAAACAATGCGCATGTTTCTATCTCTTTCCAGTCCGGAGAAAAAAAAAATCGGAGGCCTTAGAACTTGAATGCACCTCTTATACAATGCTGTAGCAAATGAACACAACAGTCCGTGTGTGGGAAACTAAACCTGTCTATGAAGAAACTGGAGCTAAACGGGCGGTAACAGTAACACAACCAGTTACAAAAACACAAACAAGTGTCAGCCAACATACACAAACAGAACACAGGGATAATGAAATAGGAGCAGAAAGTACCAGTGACGTGTTAAACCACTCTCATAACAGAGTGGACGGTATTTTCGATACACTGGATAAATGGGTCGAGAACACACTGGCCGGCCGAAGTGGCCGTGCGGTTAAAGGCACTGCAGTCTGGAACCGCAAGACCGCTACGGTCGCAGGTTCGAATCCTGCCTCGGGCATGGATGTTTGTGATGTCCTTAGGTTAGTTAGGTTTAACTAGTTCTAAGTTCTAGGGGACTAATGACCTCAGCAGTTGAGTCCCATAGTGCTCAGAGCCATTTGAACCATTTTTGAGAACACACTGTAGATGATGCGGACTAAGATGTAAAAGCTTGCATCTTCAATAATGGTGGCAATCAAAAGCTAAAGTTGAGGCAGCAGAGTTAGAAACAGTTTTGCAAAATTTTAGAGAGGAGGAGTCGATGAGTGAAGGAGGTAGCAATAGAAATTAAGTGAATGTGCCTAGTAGCTGTATTAACTTGCTACAAATTGTAGAAGATGACGACATTATTATCAGTAGCAATGTTCCGCAGGGACGCATTTCCTCAGAGTTAGAGGACAGTTTGGCTGATGTGCAGCAAACAGAAGTGGAAGTAGTCATGAAGTGCTTCGATTTAAAATTAGTGGGTAGGTCGGAAAAGGCAGCTTAAAGTGCAGATATTGATGAGCCCCAGAATTTAAGTGTAAATGTACTTGCAACTGCTCAAAACTACTTTCAGTGATTATTAGAGTGCTGTCACTTTACCTGTGGCAAGGAAGTTATATATACCATCTATCTACGAATCATGTAAACTTCGTTCCAGGTGTAATCGTAGTGGAAAATCGCCTAAAGGCTACACTTAGGTTGACCGCAGTGCCACACCAATGGTCATTAATCCGATGTGAGGGTTCAACAAAAGTCTCCCTCACCTCCCATTCTCGCAAGCTAGCAGCTGTTCGTTAAGCTACAAAGTCAGGTATGAAAATAATTCACCCTGTCACAGTACAATATAATTTGTCTGGCTCGGTCCCTCAGGCAGAAGTACGTAGTAGTATTTATATTTACATTTATTTAATTTTTATTCAACTGTACATGTGTATCAAATAGACAGTGTCATGAAATCTAATCTAACGGATGCACTGGAATAAATCAAGAGAGAACAATAAAAATAGAAAAGAAATTCAAAGTAATTCTGGAAAAGATAATAATGATTTATTTACTTATTTATTCGTTTTTGTCCAAGGTGTCAAAGAATAGGAACTACAAAATAATTACGTAAAATTGAATTTTACAGTATTAAAACGAACTTAGTTAACATAACCGAATCAGCATATTAGAAACATCTTAAATAGTACTATAACTTGTCAAGTGGTAATGGAAAGATGTCCACCACGGTTGGTGGTATGCAAATTCCAAAATTATTTCAGAAAATAGCAGCCTGAATAGCCTCATTATTTCCTGTAAGGTCGTCTGAGGCGCACAGTTGCTCCAACTTTTTGCACATTAGCAAACAGGAGTGGATCATTTTGAAGACAAAGTGTCAAAAAGTTTAGCAACATTATCCGAAACAGTACCTCTTCGAATACTGGTTGCACTAGAACCAACTGTGTTCAACTACTAAGACTGACGAAACCTTGATCGGTCTCTATTTTCTCTCGTACTGAATTTTTAAGACAACTGAAACCAGGAATACTCAACTTTTCCCGAAATTTAGCTGACCATTACACTAACGACCATCAATAATTTTCAAAAACTGTATCACATCTAACAAAATCAGAAGTGTTCACGTAACATATTTATTCACTAAACACACCGGCAATGTCGCGGTGAGCCACTGTCCACTAATATAGTGACTAACAGTGAACTAAAACTTAGCACGCAATAATGCAGCGAGAATCGGGTTAAGAAGAAGAAAAAAATCCAAATAACAAAAATAACACCAACAAAAACAACACAAATATGTATAACCATTTAAGACGCGAATGACAAACAAAAACTGAATAATTTTTGTCTTACAGATTATAACAGCAGTTATTTGCAAAGATGAGGATTGTGTCGGAAGATAAGAAAACTGTGCTTGCAAAGAAATGACATGCGTAAAAGCAACTGATTACTGAAGAAAAACGAATTGAATGTTTGTTTCTGAGAGTAACTAAAAAAGTGGTGTTCAAAGTTAAGTGGAATTTTCAATTATTCGAAAGGCTTTTTACGGCAGTTAATAAATTGAGTATAAAGTTCTTTCCAGTAGTAGTTCGCAATGGTTGAACTTCTCAGGTATAAAATCGATCTTCACTTAGGTGATCCTGCCGGCGAGTCGTCGACGTCCGCGTTGTTGGCGCTTAATCCTTGAGTGTGTAATCTAGTAATTATCAGCGTCTTGCTGATCCTCTTGAATGTAGCCGCCCGTTAGGAATGTTGCAGGAACGCGCGATATTTGTGGAATCATCGTAATTAGCGCATCTACACGCACCGACGAAAGTAAGACACGCCTCTTCAATTTAACGCGTGATGTACCCCGATGTCATGATGTTTTTTAGCCGTCACTTATGACAGTTTAACATTTACGGTTTCCCGTTCGATCGCGGCTAGGCACATTTCACAGTTCAACCGGCCTCATTAAGGGAGTATATTACATTACTTGCAACTTGAATTAACATTCCACTGTGTACATCCGACAATCCACACCGTGCATAAGTCACCGTAGTCACATCAAATTCGCGGCGATCACCACACCCTACATTCAAGGTTGAAGTTATCGGTATCAGTTCATGGTTCAAATGGCTCTGAGCACTATGGGACATAACTTCTGAGGTCATCAGTCCCCTAGAACTTAGAACTCCTTAAACCTAGGACATCACACACATCCATGCCCGAGGCAAGATTCAAACCTGCGACCGTAACAGTCGCGCGGTTCCAGACTGTAGCGCCTAGTACCGCTCGGCCACCTCGGCCGGCCTTCATGACAGGGAAATGCGTTCCCATGTTTATGTTTAGTTTCGCAGTCGCGGTATGCATTACACAGTCTGTGATTTTACGATCACGTAGCTGAGAGGTGTGCAAATCACAGTTTTTTGATTGTAATGTACCAAATAGCAGTTCAGACTAATAAACAACGCGACACGTAATTCAGTTATAGTCCGCGGTACACACCAAAATCACACAACTTTTTTCTTTCTTTTTTTTCTGGCTGTTTTTCAAGGAGTTCCTTTTGGGGTAGGGGGAGTGTCTTTTTTTTTTTTTTTTTCTTTGTCAACAGTCTACTGACTGGTTTCATGCGGCCCGCCACGAATTCCTTTCCTGTGCTAACCTCTTCATCTCAAAGTAGCACTTGCAACCTACGTCCTCAATTATTTGCTTGACATATTACAATCTCTGTCTTCCTCTACAGTTTTTGCCCTCTACAGCTCCCTCTAGTACCATGGAAGACATTCCCTCATGTCTTAGCAGATGTCCTATCATCCTGTCCCTTCTCCTTATCAGTGTTTTCCACATATTCCTTTCCTCTCCGATTCTGCGTAGAACCTCCTCATTCCTTGCCTTATCAGTCCACCTAATGTTCAACATTCGTCTATAGCACTACACCTCAAATGCTTCGATTCTCTTCTGTTCCGGTTTTCCCACAGTCCATGTTTCACTACCATACAATGCTGTTCTCCAGACGTACATCCTCAGAAATTTCTTCCTCAAATTGAGGCCGGTATTTGATATTAGTAGACTTCTCTTGGCCGGAGATGCCTTTTTTGCCATAGCGAGTCTGTTTTTGATGTCCTCCTTGCTCCGTCCGTCATTGGTTATTTTACTGCCTAGGTAGCAGAATTCCTTAACTTCACTGACTTCGTGACCATCAATCCTGATGTTAAGTTTCTCGCTGTCCTCATTTCTACTACTTCTCATTACCTTCGTTTTTCTCCGATTTACTCTCAAACCATACTGTGTACTAATTAGACTGTTCATTCCGTTCAGCAGATCACTTAATTCTTCTTCACTTTCAACTTTTATCACCGTGCAAAAAGTTATCTTACATCGGCCACGGACAGTACAGACTATAGCACTCACGCACCGTGACAATCACCTCCACTCACTGTTCGTCTACCTCCAGACTCTTTGTTGGTGTTTTTTTCTGTCGGTCTGTCGACATGGCTCTATACTGCTCATACATCTCGCTTCACAGAACACATTCAATGATTCTGATTATATCGAGCTATAATTTTATACAAAATTACAACATTATATTATTCTTTTAATGGAACAATAATGTAAAGAACATGTTAATAAACACAAGACATACAGCCTCAAAACAAATGAATAGCAGTTACCTTCATGACCACTGCATGACGTAAACAGAAACGCAGCAGTACAAAGAAATAAATTTACAGCACTCATCGTAAAACAAACCTTTCAATGCATCACGAAAAAAATCGGAAAAAGCAGAAAGAAAGTACAGAGGAAGTATATCATTCTGTAGTCTTATCTTTACATCTTGAATCTCACCACACTCACAGAGTTCATCACTACTAACGTAGACGCGTATCTTCAAATCTTTACACCGGGAAACGACTGTATTCAGATAATTGAGGGCTTTCCAAGTCTACGGGGGAGTTAGATAGAAACAACCAGAAGTTCTTCTTTCAGGTTGCCCAACGGGCCTACTGAAGACGAGTTCCGACACTCGGCGTTCAGTTGGTGGTAATGGGGTTGCTTTGTCTGATTGTAAAATAGCCTTTCTCGGTTTTACTTTTAACAAATGTGACTTCTGGTTCTTCAACCTTTGGCAACCGTTCTTCTACCAACGTCTGGTGAGCTTTGCCCATAAGCTGACACATCTGATCTACTGGGGAAATGCAAAAACATACTGCAGTGAGGCGTCCCGTCCCGTTCAGGACTACAACTACCAGTTTTGCATGAGCAGAGATTCGCCATACCAGGGCCACATACTCAATAAAAGCAAACATTCAAAGAACTGTGGTCTGTCCTCTCCCATCTGCTGTTTGTCAGCTCTCTTACTATTTAGTTCCACACTCACACTTTCATTTCAGTACTCGAATAGTGTTGTTTATAGACCAATATGCGATAAAGATTTATTCAAAAAACGCCTGAGCCCACGATGAGAGGCGATATCCATTCCATGTTACATTAAGTTCTGTCTTTGTGCCTCTCTTGCCCGAACGGAATGTACAGACTTGTGTTTTTTCAGGCTAGGGCTTAATATAATTACACTACTGCTCATTAAAATCGCTACACCACGAAGATGACGTGCTACAGACGCTAAATTTAACACACAGGAAGAAGATGCTGTGATATGCTAATGATTACCTTTTCAGAGCATTCACACGAGGTTGGCGCCGGTGGTGACACCTACAACGTGCTGACATGAGGAAAGTTTCCAACCGATTTCTCATACACAAACACCAGTTGACTGGCGTTGCCTGGTGAAACGCTGATGTGATGCCTCGTGTAAGGAGGAGAAATGCGTACCATCACGTTTCCGACTTTAATAAAGGTCGGATTGTAGCCTATCGTAATTGTGGTTTATCGTATCGCGACATTGCTGTTCGCGTTGGTCGAGATATAATGACTGTTAGCAGAATATGGAATCGGTGGGTTCAGGAGGGTAATACAGTACGCCGTGCTGGATCCCAACGTCCTCGTAGCACTAGCAGTCGAGATGACAGGCATCTTATCCGCATGGCTGTAACGGATCGTGCAGCCACGTCTCGATCCCTGAGTCAACAGATGGGGACGTTTTCAAGACAACAACCATGTGCACGAACAGTTCGACGACGTTTGCAGCAGCATGGACTATCAGCTCGGACACCATGACTGCGGTTACCCTTGACGCTTCATCACTTCAGGTCCTGTTTACAGCATCATGATGGTCGCATGCGTGTTTGGCGACATCGCGGTGAACACACATCGCCATACTGGCGTATCACCCGGCCTGATTCTATGGGGTGCCTCGGTCACCTCTTGTTCGCATTGACGGCACTTTGAACACTGGACGTTACATTTGAGATGTGTTACGACCCGTGACTCTATCCTTCATTCGATCCCTGCAAAACCGTACATTTCATCAGGATAATCCATGACCGTATGTTGCAGGTCCTGGACGGGCCTTTCTGGATACAGAAAATGTTCGACTGCTGCCCTGGCCAGCACATTCTCCAGATTTCTCACCAATTGAAAACGTCTGGTCAATGGCGGCCGAGCAACTGGCTCCTCACAATACGCCAGTCACTACTCTTGATGAACTGTGGTATCGTGTTGAAGCTGCATGGGCAGCTGTAGCTGTACACGCCATCCAAGCTCTGTTTGACTCAATACATAGGCGTATCAAGGCCGTTATTACGGCTAGAGGTGGTTGTTCTGGATGCTGATTTCTCAGGATCTATGCACCCAAATTGCGTGAAAAGGTAATCACATGTCAGTTCTAGTATAATATATTTGTCCAATGAATACCCGTTTATCATCTGCATTTCTTCTTGGTGTAGCAATTTTAATGGGCAGTAGTATAGTTTCGATTGCTACACTATGCGATCAACAATAGTATCCGGACACCTGACTGAGAATAACTTACAAGTTCGTGGCGCGATCCATCGGTAATGCTGGAATTCAATATGGTGTTGGCCCACTCTTAGCCTTGATGACAGCTTCCACTTTCGCAGGCATACGTTCAATCAGGTGCTGGAAGGTCTCTTGGGGAATGGCAGCCCATTCTGTTCGGAGTGCTTCACTGAGGAGCGGTATCGATGTCTGTTGGTGAGGCCTAGCACGAAGTCGGCGTTCGAAAACATCTCAAAGGTGTTCTATAGGATTCAGGTCAGGACTCTGTGGAGGTCAGTCCATTACAGGGGTGTTACTGTCGTGTAATCACTTCGCCACAGGCCGTGCGTTATGAAGAGGTGCTCGATCGTGTTGAAAGATGCAGTCGCCATCCCCGAATTGCTCTTCAACAGTGGGAAGCAAGAGGGTTCTTAAAGCATCAGTGTAGGCCTGTGCTGTGACAGTGGCATGGAAAACAAGAAGGGGTGCAAGCCACCCCCCCCCCCCCCCCCCCTCGACCACACCATTACACCACAGCCTCCGAATTTTACTGTTGGCACTATACACGCTGGCAGATGACGTTCAGTGTGAATTAGCCATACCCACACCGTGCCATCTGATCGTAACATTGTGTTCTGCGATTCGTCACGCCACACAACGTTTTCCCACTGTTCAGTCGTCCAATGTTTACACTCCTTACACCAAGCGAGGCGTCTTTTGGCATTTACCTCCGTGATGTGTGGTTTATGAGCAGCCGCTCGACCATGAAATCCAAGTTTTCTCACTTCTCGCCTAACTGTCATAGTATATGCAGTGGATCCTGATGCAATATGGAATTCCTGTGTGATGGTCTGGACAGATGTCTGCCTATTACACACTACGACCCTCTTGAACTGTCGGCGGTATCTGATAGTCAACAGAGGAGGTCGGCCTATACGCTTTTATGCTGTGCGTGTCCCTACGCGCTTCCACTTCGCTAGCACATCGGAAACAGTAGACCTAGGGATGTTTAGGAGTGTGGAAATCTGGCGTGCAGATGTATGACGCAAGTGACACCGAATCACCTGACCACGTTCGAAGTCCGTGAGTTCCGCGGAGCGCCTCATTCTGCTCTCTCGCGATGTCTAATGTCTACTGAGATCGCTGATATGAAGTACCTGGGAGTAGTTGGCAGCACAATGCAGCTAACATGAGAAACATGCTTTTGGGGGTGTCCGGATACTTTTGATAGCATAGTGTATCTGCAACTATCTTCAGGAAACGGTGAATATGAAAAGTAGGTGAAGACGCACTGGAAAGCATCGTTAGCTGTAGTTATGCTACAACATACATTCGTAGGTACCAAACCAATAACAGTACGTAGTAGAAAACGTGACAATGAGGAAGATATGTAGTAGACGGTAATTTCGCAGGGTGACGCTCACTTAGTTGTACTGCTGCATTTGTAGGAGATGGATTTAAAGCTCATTACTTGCAGTAATATTTATTATACTACTGTGTTCCGCTGTAACTGTAATTGTTGAGACCACTTATAAGTAACTTGTAAGTGACTTTCTGGTTTTTCCTGTACAACTGGAAGCAAGATATTAATGTACAGCAAAAATTGGGAAGTGGCCCTAACAGCAAGCACTGTGGAACACTGCCCATTACCGTGCCCCGTCCATGTGCTAGTTCTTTTCCTGTTCGTAGTGGATTATTATACTTTCTACTGCTTAGATAAGAACAAAGCCAGCTCCGAGCTTTAAACCTACACATTCCATTATTTCGAACAAACAGGAAAGAACTGTCTGGTCAGCTTAGGCGGTATTTATAACGGTGAACTCAGAGTCTGTTAATAATGTGCGCTCCGAGAAATAGGCCAGAACTCTATTGTACAAAGCCTTTTCGAAGATGTGTTCAAAACAGATATATCGATGACATAGACCTACGCTTATCTTGTGTAGACGTCTCGCCGCTGCTTATTTATATCTACATTGAAAAATATCTACCTGACACAAGTAACTAATTCTATGATGATGTAGAACGCATACTTCTTTACCGTCTTACACGATAAGTGACCGCAACAGTACACACGCTTCAGACACATAAATATTGCTGCAGTTTTCTTTTTGCAGAACAGTAACCTATATGTCTTCACTCAACTGAGAACAAATTAATTGTGGTGCCCCGCAATTTTCTATTTCATGGTAAATGCTTTTTCTTATCTATATTGATCACCACCGCCAGTAAAATTTCCAGATAACAAATTTCTGTTGATTGCCAATAACACAACCATAACAGTCTTATCAAGTATGAGTTGAGAAGTGCGGTTGATGAATTTTTCATTGACATTAATAAATGGTTCTTCGGCAATTCTTTGTCACCAAACTGTGGAGAACCACACTGTATGCAGTTTAGAAATTGTAAAATATTTCTCACCACTCTATGTCTAAACTATGTCGACATGCAGACAGAAAAGTTTGACGGTTTTAAATTACTGGGATCACGACTTGATAATAATCCCAGTTGGCAGGAGTATACCACAGAACTGCTGAAGCACCTAAACAAATTTTTGTTAGCAATGGTTGACAGGCATTTATGATAAAAAATATTGCATACTTGTCACACTTTCATTCGGAAACATCAGCCGGAATAATTTTTTTGGGTGATTTATGGTTCAAATGGCTCTAAGCACTATGGGACTTAACATCTGAGGTCATCACTCCCCTAGTCTTAGAACTACTTAAACCTAAATCACCTAAGGACATCACACACATCCATGCCCGAGGCAGGATTCGAACCTGTGACCCTAACAGCAGCGCGGTTCCGGACTGAAGTGCCTAGAACCACACGGTCACAACGGCCTGCCCGTGATTTATAAAATCAAGATAAGGTTTTAAGAGCTAAGATTCGTGTAGCTCAAATAATTTGTGGTGTGAACTCAAGAATGTCCAGCAGATGCTTATTCAAGGAATAGGTAATACTAACTACAGTTTTTCACTACATTTGTTCATTAACGAATTCGTTGTAAAGAGTAAAGCTTTTTCAAACGAACAGCTCAGTTCATGGAATCACTACTAGAAACAATAATTGTCTACATACAGATTTAAAAGCAACTGATTTGGTCCATAAGTGTGCCAAATATTCTGGAAAATACATTTCCATCAACTTTCCAGCAGCCACAGAAAATTTAAAAAGACCAGGAATCGATCTGTGGTCTGCAGCATAGCAGCCATCAGCACAGACCTGTGAGCTTGTAACAACAACGACGTTGTACTATTGTACATATAAATAAAATTTTTTTTCCTCTGATTTTTCGATAAACTTGAGTAATTGATGTTCTGCTTTCATCTCTTTTTTGTTTCATGCCGTTATGTTAAGAAAACTGTAAGCAAATTTCAATGTGAAAATTAATATTTATGTCAAATGTCAAGCAATATTGTAATAGAATTGAAAGGTAACAAATGTTGAAACTGTTGTAACATGTTTAAAATTGTAACTGTGCGTCTGGTCGATACGTAGGCAATGTGTTAGAATATGTAGAATGCAAAACCTCTGGTGAATACCCTGTCTGTAAGGGAGCGGTAAAAGGTGGATGGCAGGCGAACGCGGGAAAATGCGCACGGGCGCTGCACGGCATAACGGGCTCAGCAGTAGTAGTCGGAATTGGGCATTGGTCTGAGCAACACGTTCTGGATCGAGGAGGCTCTCCTGGAAGACGTAGTTTCATTGAGCCTCGGGTATGCCGTTCCAACGCCCATACAGCATGGCAAAATTACATAGGCACTAAACGGAAAAGTATTGCGACGCTATGAAGAAATAAAGTGCCGGTACGTCAAGAGCCATAGCTGTGGTTGTATGTGTGCTCTGTGCCTCGCCATCTCGCCGCCTGCCAACCGCCGCATCGATACACACAGGTTGAAACTTTTAGT
The DNA here is from genome assembly GCF_021461395.2 of Schistocerca americana. Lineage (NCBI taxonomy): Eukaryota > Metazoa > Arthropoda > Insecta > Orthoptera > Acrididae > Schistocerca > Schistocerca americana. Next base: position 1,221,649,487 of record NC_060119.1, on the reverse strand, counting down.
ACTGTATTCGTATGGACCAGTGTTACTTTTGTTCCATACTGTTCAATAACAACTTAAATTTTACCAGAACTTTCCTATCATTTAATTATCCTCACAACTAACCTAGACAGGGTCCTTTCCAAATGTTGTGCAATCCGAGTGTCCCGAGATGAAAAATTAAAGTTTGTGTTAATAATAATTACCTGCAGACCTAGCTATGTTAGAATGGTGTTTAAAGAACTGTTTTGTTAATGAACCAGTAAATGAATAACGAAGGTCTGACAAAGTTGGAAGATAACTTTGATATTGATTTAGTAACGAAGTTTAATTATTTCGAGACAGATATAATGGTATTTAAATGAGTAGGAAATAAGATAAAAAGAGTAGTAACTCATATATTGGAAATCTTGAGCGCATAATGATTTCAGTAATCCAGTTTTTTTACATACAGTGATCATAACAGTTTCAGGGTCTCCCCCCCCCCCCCCCCTCTTTATTCATTTGAATTCTGAAGTGTTCTAAATCGATTTGACCAGCAAAAGTTAAAGTCAATATAAAAGCCAAAATTTATCAGTTTTTTATCTTTATCAAAATTGACATTGTATGTGTGACTCGAAAGTCCTATTTCTAGGGTAACCTATGCCCGATTTTAATCAGATCAATAGACAGTACGAAGTTTTGTAGTATACATTATAGTGTAGTTTTATGTATTTATGGTTTTTTCATATCAGTACAGAACGTGAAAATATCAGTTCAATAGATTTTCTGGTTCTAAAATTCTACTATATTATGCAGTGTTACTACGTGTTGTTTTGCATGAATATACATCAACTTGTACAGGGAAGAAACTCAGTTAATGCCTAATTAGGCTGGCGACCGTATTATTAACAAATTGGTAGCATCTTCTGTGTTGCTTTTTGTCCGTCCTGACGTGTAATTGCATTTTGAACTTGCTTGACGGATCATTGTTAGTACAGAGTGGGTGTAAGTCTGATTTGCCACCATTCAGGTACACGCGGTCACTATCTATACGAAAATCCTCCCTCGTAAGGTGAACCCCACTCACTTACCATAGTACAGGCTTGAATGAGTATCGTGTGCCCCACGCGCACGTTACAAGCTGCGCAGGCGTATTAGAAAGTTTAGCTTCCGATATTCTGTTTAGTAGGAGCCTAAAGGATGTACTGGCGACCGACTTCTTCTACTCTCCTGATGAATTTCTTTGTAGAGCCAAACGATGCACACATTATTAATAATAACACACAATGGAAGTGTTGTGTAAAGTGTGACTTTTGTATATCTTCAGAGCGGTAATTTGATAGATGTAAATAAGTTTTGTATTCCGCTTTCTGTCTCACGATGGGTGACTCCAACAGCTTAATAATTATATTTATCTCAGTCTAAGCACATTGAAGAGTTTCTGATAGGTTTGGTATTACCTCTGAGATGAATACACGTTTTAGATTTTTGACTTGTGCCACATTCAAGAGGACAATTCCACATAGCATCTGTGGAAGGGAGATTAACGTTGCTCCGATTTTTGTAAATATGTATTTGTTCTCGTTTTGTGACACGTTCCACACACTCGAGTACTGCGTAAAAGCTGTTGCATTGATTTCGATACCTGCGCAGAGATAAAATCCACGTCAGCCGTGGTTATCACAGCCAGGTATGTTTTGTAGCACAGTACTTCATTCCGCGTTCCTAACTGTTCCTTCTGTGCAGAACCTCTCTCTCACTCGGAAACGGCATTTATCTGAAAAAGTTGATCCTTGCAGTTATTGTCAATAACATAACGACATAAATTTCAGTCTGCAACGGACTTTAGTGAGAGCCAATTTAAGGCAGCTAACGGCTTCCGAGAATACTTTCGTAGTGATGTGATCTCGGACGGGTGGGGGGGAGGGAGGGGCAGCATGGGTGCCTGAAGCACTAGGAAGTCTGAAGCAATTTGTGCAACAGTTGCGGAGGAGTTCCTTTCCACCAAGTGGGCTGCTTGTTACACAAGTTCCAGAAACTCAACATGTACCTATGCAGATGTTGCTCTGTTAACGGTAGCTTTCTTCGATCTTGAAATCATACTGTTTGCCGCTCAGAGTGCACCCTAAGGTTTGTATCGCAGTTTCTATGATACTGGAGTCTACGAATTCACCCTGCACGATGGTAACGAATTTGACGAGGTTTCTGGCCACTATTGATGGGTTTATTCATCGTGTATAAAAATTGCAAACGTCTGCTTCGTTCTTCAGTACACTTGATGTTGTGGAAGTACAGCTAACTTTGCAAACATAGCATGACACTATTGTGTTTAACCGTGGGACGCATTTTTGCCATTGCTCTCTGCCGGTAACTCTTACAAGGTTACATTAGTTTGCATTGTGCAAGTGACCGACGGCCAAGTATTTGCTCCGACGCTGTATGGTAGATGAACTTGAAGTGACTGTATTGTATGTCTGGGTATGTGTAATTACAAATAACTGTGTGTCCTGAGAGCTCCAGAATGACATCACTCAGTTGGTCGCTAATGCAAATGCCATACAGTTAAAGTAGATAGCAAACGTCTGACGATGACAGCTATTATCTGCAACTGTGTATTACCTGGTAACTCGTTACTAATTTCAATCTGGTTTGCATGATTATTTTATGAATATTAGCCCACATTTAAACAAGTATGCGAATTTATAATGATGTGACATGCTAAATGACAGGGCATCCATTGCACTTCATTTAAACCCTAGCAAGGACTCGATGCAGGTCGGTAGGGGATTCACAATTCGGCAGACTGGAGTTTAATATAAGAATCTTAAGACAGTGCCTTCTAGAAATTTTATGGTCATTCTAAGGCTCTTATGAAATAAGATTCTTCTTCTCCCTTCGTGGAATAGTTGATACACCTGTTCCGGTCAACAAAGTCCAGCAGTGCGCTTCCCCTCTGTCTCGTCCCTCTACGTACGTAGTAAAGAATTTGTTTTGTCACTGTATTTTCAGGTATTCTATCTACATGTCTCCACCATCTATTTCTATTTATTGTACATTGAATCAACAACATATTCCTAATGTCTTCATTTCTCAGGCGATCTTCTCTGGTGCGCCCTTTAACACTGCGGAGAAATCACATTTCCGCAGCCTGGATCATGCTCATATTGTGGGGCGGCGGTTAATTTGTTGGAACATTTACTATTGTATCCTTGTTTGAATGTTGTAACATTTCCCGGCCGAAGCACCATATGTGGGGCGGCCAGTAGTTTGTAAAAATAAATTGCTGTATAAATGCTTGCATGTTGAATCAGTTTCTGGCTTTTAGAATGTTGTTAATGCTGTCTTTCGCCGTTCTCAACACTGGCTCTCTATTTACTTTTTAGCACCCAGAAAGTGATTTAACAAAACGTGGAGCCATTAATTAGAGATCCTAGTGCCCACTTCATCTGAGAATACCATTGTAGCTGCAGCTTATAGCTCTGAGGAATTAGGAGATTGTCCGGGATTTCTAATCAAAAACGGTTTTCCAAACTAGTTGAGTATATTCTGAAATTCACTGATAAAAAACACAAGTATCCCTACAACCTAACTAACAGAGCAGTTCAGAGTCTAATGCGCTGATGCAACTATAAATGTCCGAATTAAATGTTAAAAAGAATGCTCGCCATAATTTGATGAAAATATTTCATCAAACGCCACGCTAAATATTTGGTAGAATGTCTGTCTCGCGACGGCACGTGAAAATACAATACGCAAACTCAAGCTAGTTAATGAAAATCATCCCAGAATTAACACTTCACTTGAAATGATTTCATGGTTCCGCGTACCTCTAGTAACTTAATACGGCACTCGAGGCTGTTTGTAGCAGTGATACCGATGCGACGCGACTCCCGACACAGATGGCTTGTCATTCAGCGTCTGGAGAGAACTGGGCCCTTTCTTCCTCGCGCAGCGTTCTTATATATAAAGCCGCGGTGCGGACGGCTAAGGGAACGCCTGATCAAATCGGCTCTCTCGACTAGCCGCTGGGCTAGTAACGCACCACTTCAAGATACATAATAATTTATAGCTTGTTTTGCTGATGGCCGATGAAGCTCTTCAATTAAACGTGCATTCAGCACGCAGGTAAGTATTGATAATAAAATTTTGACGTAGCTAAGTTAAATATTTTGGGCGAGAGAATTAATTAAATTACACTGCACGCAGTAGATGAGCTCTGAACTGGCCCTTTTGAGATCCGCTATCGCTATAATTTTATAGGTATTCAAAAGAAACTTTTCACAGCTTCATAGTCATAGCGGACCTCCAACCTATTTAAATCTAAACATCCTAGCCTTATTTATTAGCCTACTTAATCTATCTTGCTTCCTTCAGTTTTGAGATGAAAACCAGAAAATCATGAATTTCCACTAAAATTTTAATTTGTGAAATCCAAAGTACTGTTTTTATTAAATCATTATGAAAGATGAATCTAAATATAAATTTTGAAGTCTCTAGCTCTTTTCTGTTGCGCCAATGATTTTTTTAGAAAAACGTCCAAATTTCGAAAATGGCTGAAGTTATCGAACTGATATATAACACACATTAATTTAGTATTATTCCTGATATGCTAGAAAAGTTTTAGGTCATTTGCTTGATTTTTAAGGTATTGCGCAACATTTATGACGTCAGAGCTAGTTACAGCAGACTGGCTGGCACACAATGGAAACTGATGTGAATTTACTACAGCGTGAGTAGGCTGCTTCCCTACATCACCCTCTACTTAAATTTTTTTTGTTTATGAATGTTAATGAATGAAAAAAAATTTAATTGCAAAAAGGGAAGCAAGAGTACAGTTTAACTCCCTATAAAAAAAATCAAAATTGAAATATAAACCTGTAGAAACATTAAAGAAAACTGATTACCTACATTAATTATTTAAATTGTAGGCATGTTCACTGCCTTTTAAACAATGTCATTACTCAAAATTTTAAGCAAAGTCAATGAAATATTTTGGCATACATATTGCCTTAGACAAACAAACACATACAAATTGAAAAATTATGAAAATCTTAGATCCATTAAATACATTAAATACATTTTTACATACACAAATTCAATGAAAATAACATGATACATAAACAGATGATTATCTCTTAGCAATCTTTTCTAAACCTGAAAGAAAAGTTCACAAATAATTTTTACACACGTGGTTGTAGCCGCTTTGGCTGGCGTCCTACACTTCCATTCACAAGGGTAGAGGAGGGGAAGTTGCTATGGTGTGCGTCCTTCACGTTCTCTCTAAATTACATGGGGGAAAGGGGAGGGGTCACTGTGAGTTGTGTCCAAGTCACTCCACGCTTTCACGCAGCTACCAGGCTGCCATTATCTGGTTTGTCCTGTAGAACAAACAAAAAGAGTGCCTCAGACTCTGTTCACTTAATATCTATGGGTGGGTCACAATGAAATGGGGATATATACATTTTATCCTTCAATATTTTGCTGGAACAAAGTTAACAGAACTTTTTCAGTATTACTCTCACGGTTACTTAACTGTCATAAAATCGTTAAACAAATGGCTCAAAACGCCTTTAGTCATGTATTAGAGAAATTTTATGCTCCTAAGGCATACAATCATAAATCATATTTAATCTGAATTTATTATTTCTGGGCCGGAACACTGAACCAATGCTCGGTACATTCCTGATACATTTGTATTTTAAGCACTTAACTGACTCATTTTTGATTACCTTATTCTTAGAGATAGTATGAGTATGATTAGTGGTTGTTTTCTCAGCTTCTTTGTACATGTGAGTAACTTTTGGTAATAGTACAGTTGTGAGTGTTCAAAACACACTACGTTTAGTTGACTACTAAATCCACTTATTGGTCCTCCGCTGTTGTCAGTTCCACATCTGCAATTAGGTACTTACTTACTTTGAAGTGTATTTATGCTGAGCTAAAATAATGTTTCACGTCTGTCAGTATGTTATTTATTTATTTTGCTAGTGTATGTACTTATTTAACACTCACTCTATTAATATTTAAAGCATAGGATAGCACATTTATTTCATATTCATAGTGTACTGCAACTGATTAGTTTGCTCACGTGGCAATCCATTTCCACTCGATCGGACGCTGAAACCTCAGGTAGTCTCTCTCAGACCTACCACTAAAGTGCATCAAGTAATTATGGACGAGCGTAATGCTAAATTCCTTAAACCTATAGGACCCCATGAGCTGCTCTGTCTCATCTAACATAAGGGTACCTATGGTCGCATTCACGCCTCCAACTCATAACCTCAATACGTGTAGGTGTATCCTGTCACACACTACACTAAAATAATGGCCAGCTCCAACCTTATAAATACTTCAGGGACGTGTCCTTCACGTCTCAACCACACACACTGCTCAATTCTATTACACTGCCTTTCCTTGCTACACCAGGTGAGTTTAATCTTACAACTTATCTGCATATTTTTCCTAACACTAAGCAATCTCTTTTACTATTTCTTAGTTAGCTCTAATGCATACACTAGGTTTCACTACCACTTCAGATCCTGCTTGTACATGAATTCATATATCTTTTTAAATTACTGTTGGTGGACCATTTCCAATAAAACAACACTTTGTAGTTACTATATTACCTGGGTTCTATACATACTTGTTACTCAAATACATTTTATATCTTAATTACGTCATACTTCTCTATTGTTTGTCACTATTAGGTTTGTCACATTAGGTATTTTGTTTCACTAATCGGTGGATAGAATGGTTCCAGAACTCATGACTTGATAGCCATGACGAAAATTTTCATGTCTGGAAAGAAGAGGTCAAAATTTTTGTGGATAGGACAGATGAAGAATGAGTGAGACCTGAAAGGGAAAGAAGATCTCACACAGCTGGGACTGCACAGCTGCCACACTGTGTGGAGGTTACAGAACAACCTCCTCCCTACAGCGTTCATTAGCTTAATGCTGGCTTGATAGTCATAACGGAAAATTTTAGAATTTGGAAAGAAAAGGTCGAAATTTTTGAGGACAGGAAAGATGAAGAGTGAGTGAGACCTGAAATGGAAAGAAGATCTCACACAGCTGGGACTGCACAGCTGCCACACTGTGTAGAGGTTACAGAACAACCTCCTCCCTACAGCATTCATTGGCTTAATGCTGGCTTGATAACCATACCGGAAAATTTAATGTATGAAAGAAGAGGTCAAAATTTTTGAGGACAGGAAAGAGGAAGAATGAGTGAGATCTGAAATGGGAAAGAAGATCTCACACAGCTGGGACTGCACAGCTGCCACACTGTGTAGAGGTTACAGAACAACCTCCTCCCTACAGCGTTCATTCATAACCTTTGACCACGCCACGTCGATCTGAAAATACTTTATGATGCCTTTTTAGAACCTGTCTCAGTTCTTCCTTTTGATTGTCTGAAATCTTATAGATTTCCTGCAATGTAGCTTTTATTTTGTCTAAAATAATTGCTTCTTCTTCTTCTTCTTCTGTGTTCAGCTTACTGTTACTAAGATTAACACCTTCGTCCCAATACCTCCTAATTTTCAGAACTCGTATAGGCAGCTCCCAAGTTTCTTGATCAGTTACTACATGTTTATCACTAAAAGGTACTATAATTACTCCGGTTATTGGCAAGACCATTTTTAACTGGCTTCTTTCAAAGTCAACAACACTCTGATATTTGGACAAGAAATCTATGCCAATTAAAACCTCAATACTGAGATTATTTACAATTAAACATGGATGATCAATTAAATTACCATTAATGTTAAAGGGCAGCAAAGCTTCTTGCTTTACCGTTTTTGACACTTTGCCAGTAGCACCAATTACTGTAAGCTTGTCTTTACCAGGTAATGCATCAAAGAAGGACTGAGATATTGCACTCACCTCACTTCCACTGTCTAAGAGACAACGTACATTGATACCCAACATATTCACTATTATTATAGGGTGGCTTATTCTAGGTTGTACAGGTGGTTCCTCAAATTCATCTAATAGTTCCTTTTGGATTTGTCTCCAACTAAAGTGATCAACATCTGTCTTCACTACATTTAGGTCACAGTGTGTAGGGGTTTCCTGAATTACATTTTCAGCTGCCTTTTCCAGTCGGTCTATTAATTTTAAATCGAAACACCGCACGACTTCATTACATTTAGTTTGCTGAACATAACCCAAATTACTGTAGTCTGGGCGATTCTGCGCCTCCAGACCGGGCATAACACTAGTTACAGCTAAACCACTTTCACCATTACCGTCGGTTTCCTTCACAAGTGACAACTGGTCACAACTACTGGGTTCATCGACCCCCAACAGGCTACCCTCTACATTCTCACTTACCTCCTGTCCTAAATCTATTAGTACATTATCAACATCCTGCACAGGCACTTTAGATAAGAGCACATCATCTTCATCGTAAATATAAGCATGAATTTCTTCTGCTTCTTCACCCGACAATTCAGTATTTTGTAGCTCCTCCCTACCGTTACACTGCTGCGCCTTCTCTTTTTCTTCCCACTGAGAAAGCGTCTCTAACACGGTATCTATTAAATACTGTGAGTGATCTAATATTTCTACTGTGTTCTTAGGTGCTGCCGACTCTTCATCCACATGTTCGGTTTGAGTATTCTGATCTGTTTTACTAATTCCCGTAACTACTGGCTTAGGAAAAGTAACCGCCTGGTGAGCGCCAGTGTCCTCATAGACGGGAACTAGTTTTCCTGCCTCGGCCTACTACTGTTTCCTTTATTTTTATTATAGTTAACTGACATAGCATTGCTTTCCGTACTGTTGTTTACATGCATAATTTTGTTTGGAACAAAATTACTATCATTTGGATGCCATTGTTGGTTCTGATAATTAGTTCTCCAATTCCTACGTCTCTTAGGATGACGAACACCTACTGTTCTGATGTTTACATTACCATGTTGCTCGTTCCTAAAATTACTACTATTGTTATTAGCATTTCTGTTATTACGTGCTTGCTCCTCATTGGCAGCAACATGTTCTACACGTTCCAGATATTCAATGAAACGATCCAGATTGTCTCTAGGGGCAGATATAATTCTAGTTTGCCAATACCATGGCAGTTTGGCTTCAAGACCTAGTATAATCATTTCTGGTTTTAGCTTTTCCTCCAAATGTGACAAACGTGAGATCCATGACCTAGCAAACTTTTTAATTGATTCCTTGCCTGCATTGAAGCGTTTTCCACTCCAAAATTCTCTCAACACTTCATTTTGCTTATTACTAGACCAATACTCATTAATGAAAGCTGTTTTAAACTCCGCTAATGTTTTACACTTCAACATAACATCAGCTGACCAACGCATGGCGTCACCTGCTAAATGGCTTCTAATAAATGAGATTTTCTCTCGTTCAGACCAAGTTGGTGGAATCACATCTTCAAAATCGTTCCAGAAATCTAGCGGGTGGATATTTTTATCTGGATCGAACCGCTAGAACTGTCGACACCCGATAAAAGCGGCGTTTGCAGCTACAACTTGTTGTATATTACCTTTACCAGAAGTTACTGAAGCTACTTTACTCTCAATGTTAGCAATGTTAGTACTGATATTTTCTACTCTCAATTCAACGTTATCTACTCTTTGTACAATATGAGTAGTATCAGTTTTAATTGCATCTACGTCTGCTTGACATATGTTTACTTTAATATTAACATCTTTAAATCTATCTGAGCGCAGTTCAGATTCCGCCTCGTTCTTTTCTGTTAACTTGTGCTCCAGCTTCGCATCTTCCATTTGGAAGTCTTTGCGAACCTCAGCAACTTCGGATTTAACTGTTTTATACATTTCAGAAAACTGTTGAGCAACCTTTTTCTTAATATCCTCATGATTGTAATCAATTTTATAATTCAAACTGTCCAGATCCTGTTTCAACTTATTGCAACCAGCCTTGAAGGTATCGTCCATTACCTCCAATCGTTTATTAAAATTAGTTTGACTGGCCACCATTTCAGACTTTAATTCAGCTGTCATTTGTGCATTACTGGCAGCTATTGCTTGTAATATAACATTTAAATCAATAGCCCCAGCATCTTTGGGTTGCTCACTAGCTGGCTTTTTATCACACTCAGGTGACAAAAAACTAGCTCCAATACCAGAATCATCAAAACTAAATGAAACTTCTGATTGATTAGTCATATCTAACTTCTCCTTCTTAAACTCTACCATCTCCGAAGACTGTTTCATTTTTAATTCATCAGAGAAACTATCATCCAATAAATTTACAATTTCTACTTTCTGCTTTACCACAGGGGTCTCTATTATTGAATCATTGCCCCTTCCCACACTACTGTCAGGAGACAATACTTCATATTTCACTTTAACATTACTACTTTCATGCATGTTTACACTTGAACCGTTGTCTGGATTTACAGTTCCCTCAACAGACATAGGTTCTGATTTAAGTTTAACCTCAGCTTCTTTTGGCGGTTCCATCGCCAACAGTCTTTTAGTGCAGGTTAGCTTTTCATTTAACTTAGTTCCTTCTGCGCGACGTATGGCGTTGCCGGCGCGGCGTACCAGGATTCCTGATGCGACGTGGCACGTTGAACTGCAGACGACTCTCCGACGGCTGTTGTGTGTTTGCGTGGCCCGCAATTGCAGGCGCTGCGCCGGCTGCTCCAGCGGACGACTGCGGTGCGGCGAGACTGGCTTCTCGCGATGCCGGCAGCACCGCTAGACTCTGTGCCAGCTCCGTCAATCCAGATGCGTTGTTAATCCAATTGCGTCGTCCACATGCACACGTAACACTTTCACTGTTCTATTACTCAGCTGCGTGTCGCATTCCACTCTCGAATCCGAATAGTAAAAAAAAAAATCACTTTCACTTAGTTGATTTCCCGGCCGATGCACCATATGTGGGGCGGCGGTTAATTTCTTGGAACATTTACTGTAGTATCCTTGTTTGAATGTTGTAACATTTCCCGGCCGATGCACCATATGTGGGGCGGCGAGTAGTTTGTAAAAATAAATTGCTGTATAAATGCTTGCATGTTGAATCAGTTTCTGGCTTTTAGAATGTTGTTAATGCTGTCTTTCGCCATTCTCAACACTGGCTCTCTATTTACTTTTTAGCACCCAGAAAGTGATTTAACAAAACGTGGAGCCATTAATTAGAGATCCTAGTGCCCACTTCATCTGAGAATACCATTATAGCTGCAGCTTATAGCTCTGAGGAATTAGGAGATTGTCTGGGATTTCTAATCAAAAACGGTTTTCCAAACTAGTTGAGTATATTCTGAAATTCACTGATAAAAAACACAAGTATCCCTACAACCTAACTAACTGAGCAGTTCAGAGTCTAATGTGCTGATGCAACTATAAATGTCCGAATTAAATGTTAAAAAGAATGCTCGCCATAATTTGATGAAAATATTTCATCAAACGCCACGCTAAATATTTGGTAGAATGTCTGTCTCGCGACGGCACGTGAAAATACAATACGCAAACTCAAGCTAGTTAATGAAAATCATCCCAGAATTAACACTTCACTTGAAATGATTTCATGGTTCCGCGTATCTCTAGTAACTTAATACGGCACCCGAGGCTGTTTGTAGCAGTGATACCGATGCGACGCGACTCCCGACACAGATGGCGTGTCATTCAGCGTCTGGAGAGAACTGGGCCCTTTCTTCCTCGCGCAGCGTTCTTATATATAAAGCCGCGGTGCGGACGACTAAGGGAACGCCTGATCAAATCGGCTCTCTCGACTAGCCGCTGGGCTAGTAACGCACCACTTCAAGTTACATAACAATTTATAGCTTCTTTTGCTGATGGCCGATGAAGCTCTTCAATTAAACGTGCATTCAGCACACAGGTAAGTATTGATAATAAAATTTTGACGTAGCTAAGTTAAATATTTTGGGCGAGAGAATTAATTAAATTACACTGCACGCAGTAGATGAGCTCTGAACTGGCCCTTTTGAGATCCGCTATCGCTATAATTTTGTAGGTATTCAAAAGAAACTTTTCACATCCTCATAGTCATAGCGGACCTCCAACCTATTTAAATCTAAACATCCTAGCCTTATTTATTAGCCTACTTAATCTATCTTGCTTCCTTCAGTTTTGAGATGAAAACCAGAAAATTATGAATTTCCACTAAAATCTTAATTTGTGAAATCTAAAGTACTGTTTTTATTAAATCATTATGAAAGATGAATCTAAATATAAATTTTGAAGTCTCTAGCTCTTTTCTGTTGCGCCAATGATTTTTTTAGAAAAATGTCCAAATTTCGAAAATGGCTGAAGTTATCGAACTGATATTTAACACACATTAATTTAGTGTTATTCCTGACATGTTAGAAAAGTTTTAGGTCATTTGCTTGATTTTTAAGGTATTGCGCAACATTTATGACGTCAGAGCTAGTTACAGCAGACTGGCTGGCACACAATGGAAACTGATGTGAATTTACTACAGCGTGAGTAGGCTGCTTCCCTACAATATCCTTTAGAGTGGCAACCCTGTTTTCATAAACACAGAGCATAGTAGGCATTACCATGACGCCGTAAAACTTCATCTTTGTCTCTTTTTTATCGTTCCATAGAAAGCGTTAAAACCCAGAATCTTGTCATCAATTTCACGATTGAAATTTCGTTTTGTGTCACAGCCGAAATGCGAAATGGATTACCTGTTCTAATAGTACCATTATTTATTACAGTTTTAGATCTTATAGAGGATTTTCCCTTGATTATCACACCATTTGTTTTAGTTGCGTCTTGAATTTAGAAGCCAAAAAATTCAGATGGTAGACAACTCTATGAAGATTATTTTCATTTTCTTGAATTATCATTTGATCATCTACGTGTACTATAAAACGTTTCTCTCTGCTGATATTTATGCTCTAGGTGACATTTTGCTTCCAAGCCTTGACCAGCTCATCTATGTAGATGTTGAATAGAGTTGGTGACATGCCAATTCCTTGCCTAATTCCCTGCTTTCTTGTTAACTGTTTAGACAAACTATATCCATCTCCAACCGCAATTTTTGCTCCTTGGGAGAGAGTTTTAAGAGTTAATTTGATGCACTGGAAAGCGTCTTTTTTGCATTATCTCCCATAATAGCTGTATATTTGTTAAAAACTTTTTCAGAAACTACAAACGCTGCAAGTTAAATTCTGTTCAAATACAGGGTGGGCAGAATAGATGTTGATGACGATGTTTGTTTTGTGGGGAGCTCAACTGCGCACTCATCAATGCCCGTATTATGTCCCAGTTTTTACACAGTCCATTTCCTTTTCACAATCCAGCCTAGTCACTGTCACAGATGATGATGATGCTGATGATGAAATGATGAGGACAACACAAATATCCAGTCCCCGCGCAGAGAAAATCCCCAACCCGGCCGCGAATCGAACCTGGGACCCTTTGATCCAGAGGCAGCAACGCTAGCCCCTGGACCACGAGCTGCGGACCGGCCGAATAGGACTGCTCCAGAAAATATTTCACGCATCTTAAGATAGGCAACCCAACCTACATTATCCTCACCTATGTAAAATTGACCTTATGTTAACAGTACTGGTTTTGTGGACATATCATCAAAGGGACATTTCTTCTAGTTCTGAGTTTTGACCACTACTACGTCCCGTAGAAATTTTGTCTGACACGCCGTGTGTAGATATATGGGTATTAATTCGACGTGGAATGCTGCATTCTGTTCACCGAATGCATATCTTGACTGTTTATTGACGAAATATCCACTTAGATAAAAAAAAAAGAGACTGACCCACCACAAAGACATTATCTGACTCGGACAAAAATCAGTACATGTACACAAAAGCAAACGATTAGAATGTCAGATCGCTAAATGTAAGGAACTCTGATACATGCCTCCGGAAAGTATATGCAACGTTCGCAAAGAAACACAGCAATTCACAGTCCCCAACGCAGCAAAAGTGTGTCCAGACACGGCCGCATGCAAGGGAACCCGGTGGCCGATAGTGTTAGGGATAGATAAGAAATACCTAACCGATCTGCCAATATAATGGCCTTTACAGAGAAACTCCTCTCCGCATTCCCTATGGACGCTGAAAAGCTCTTCAAAAATGTTCAAATGTGTGTGAAATCTTATGGGACTTAACTGCTAAGGTCATCAGTCCCTAAGCTTACACACTACTTAACATAAATTATCCTAAGGACAAACACACACACCCTTGCCCGAGGGAGGACTGTAACCTCCGCCGGGACCAGCCGCACAGTCCATGACTGCAGCGCCTGAGACCGCTCGGCTAATCCCGTGCGGCTGAAAAAGCTCTCTGCTTCCTCCCATCACCATCTCAAGTTGACAGAATTACCCTGTTATACATGGAGAAATTTCAAAACTAAACCCAATTAAGCGAAAACGGATCCTTAACTTTCATACACATTAGGGGTTCAGGTACAACAATGTATTCAGGGTAAATTTTCAAGAAAGCTCCTCTCTCCTTCACATACAAGTGATATGTAGCGTCAACTGCGCGTAATGTCCACAGTGAGATCCTTCCTGTTAGGAAGCATTTCTAGTTGACTCATTTCAACGACAGCAGCATTTGTTCTCATCAGATGTTGGTTGGGGTGGGGGGGAGGGAGGTAAGGGAGTTATCAAAAGTATCCGGACACCCCCTCCCCCCCAAACATACGTTTTTCGTATTAGGTCCATTGTACTGCCACCTACTGCCATGTACTTCATATCAGCGACCTCATTAGCCATTAGACATCGTGAGAGAGCAGAATGGAACGCTCTGCGGAACTCACGGACGTCGAACGTGGTCAGGTGGTTGGGTGTCACTTCCGTCATACGTCTGTATGCAAGATTTCCACGCTCCTAAACATCCATAGATCCACTGTTTCCGATGTGATAGTGAAGTGGAAACGTGAAGGGACACGTACAGCACAAAAGCATACAGGTCGACCTCGTCTGTTGATTGACAGAGGCCGCCGACAGTTGAAGAGGGTCGTAATGTGTAAGAGTCACACATCTATCCAGACCATCACACAGTAATTCCAAACTGCATCAGGATCTACTGCCAGTACTGTGACAGTTAGGCGGGAAGTGAGAAAACGTCATTCATGGTCGAGAGGTTGCTCATAAGCCACACATCACGTCGGTAAACGCCAAACGGCGCCTCGCTTGGTGTAAGGAATGTAAACATTGGACGATTGAACAGTGTAAAAACGTGTGGGGTGACGAATCACTGTACACATGTGGCGATTCGATGATAGGGTGTGGACATGGCGAATGCCAGGTGAATGTCGTCCGCCAGCGTGTGTAGTGCCAACAGAAAAACAGTGTTATGGCGTGGTCGTGTTTTTCATGGAGTGGGCTTGCACCCCGTGTTGTTTTGCGTGGCACTATCACAACACGGGCCTACACTGATGTTTTAAGCACCTTCTTGCTTCCCACTGTTGACGAGCAATTCGGGGATGGGGACTGCATCTTTCAACACTGTCGAGCACCTGTTCATAATGCATGGCCTGTGGCAGAGTGGTTAAACGACAATAACATCCTGTAATGAACTGTCCTGCACAGAGTCCTGACCTGAATCCTATAGAACACCTTTGGGATGTTTCGGAAAGCCGACTTCGTGCCAGGCCTAACCGACCGACATCGATACCTCTCCACAGTGCAGCACTCCGTAAAGAACGGGCTGCCATTCCACAAGAAACCTTCCAGCACTTGATTGAACGTATACCTGCGAGAGTGGAAGCTGTCATCAAGGCTAAGGATGGGCCAACACCATATTGAATTCCAGCATTGTCGATGGAGGGCGCCACGAACTTGTAATTTTTAGCCAGGTGTCCAGATACTTTTGATCACATAGTGTAGCTCTTTATCAGGAGACGGGCAAGGGGCGGTCTCTTTTCCGTGCCGTCTGTTGACGTAGCCAAGACAGCATGAAGTTCCGCCACGGACAAAAAGACAACCAAACTAAAAGAAACCCGATGGCCGAAATAAATGTTAATATCCCCAACAGTCGGAGCCAACATGGATATAATTTTGTAATGGTTTTCGTATTTTGTGTAATTATGTCTTAGGCAGAGGGATAGAGTAACTTGAAAACATGGTGCGGCTTATTAGCTTAATCAGCAGCAACCTTTCAGTAACTAAGTGATTTTGTTGATGTGTCTCGATATAACCAGACGCATTTGCCGTGTCCTGGTATTGGAAACGGATACGTGTAATCTTCATAAAAGCCCGTGACCAACATACATCGTGCACCGAGCGAGGTGGGCAGTGAATTGGACACTGGACCCGCATTGGGGAAGATGACGGTTCATATCCGGGTCTGACCATCCAGATTTAGGTTTTCCGTGATTTCCTTTATTTCTCTCCAGAGAAACGTCGCCGTGGTTTCTTTGAAAGGGGACAAACGATTTCGTCGTCCATCATTGACACAGTCCGCTTTTACGCTCCGTCTCTAATGAACTCGATGGCGACGGGACGTTAAACCTGAATTTTCCATCTTCCAGACATCAGGAAAATCTTTATGTCCGAATCGAACAGCAGCGCAGTTTATAAAATAACCGTTTCACCAGCAAAAACTTAATTTTCTTGTTGATATCTTTCGGCGACCCAGTTATCTGTTGCCTTACATGAAGTCTTGTAAATGATTAAGTTGTTGGAAGTATCAAAATTAACAAAAATCTGTTGCGTATTACGATACAGAATCAACATAAGTTCCATGAAGATAACAAGGTCACGTCCCTTGTAGGAGTCAATCTGGTACCGAAAATAGCGATCGTGTGAAACTCATCTCGCTCTGTTCGTCCACGAAACTCACCAAGCAGTTGTTTCCAGTTTTATACGCCGGCTAGTGAAATACAAGCGTACGGTGTATCCGACCAGCTGTGTGATTGGACTGAAGATTTCGTCCACGAAACTCACCAAGCAGTTGTTTCCCGTTTTATACGCCGGCTAGTGAAATACAAGCGTACAGTGTATTCGAGCAGCTGTGTGATTGGACTGAAGATTTTCCAAGAAACATAAATAAGCACGTTCTTCTCAACAGAAACATCTCTTCAGACGTAAAAGTAAATTAGGACTACCACAAGGGACTGTTTTAGGACCATCACTTTTCACAATACGTGTAAATGAGCTAGTGGATAACACCGAAAAGTCTATGAGGCTACTCTCGGATTATTCTGTTGTGTACAGAAAAGTAGCAACGTTCGTAGGTTGTAGCGCAATGCAGGCAGACCTGTGGAGAATCGACGCTCTGTGCAGACATTTGCAGCTGTCGGACTTCATAAACGGTTCATACTTGTCGACCGTAAACAGAAAGGCCTACTGTTGTATGATTACACGATTGTAAACAATTTCTAAAAGCAATCACATCCATAAAATACTTTGTAACATGAATACGGAGCGACCTAATGTGGAAGGCCACAAAGATAATCGCAGGTAAGGAAGATCACAGACTTTCATGTGAAGAATCCCTACGAATTGTAGTACGTCCAGAAAAGAGGTAGCGTGCAAAACCCTCGCTCGACTAAAACTGAATGCTGCTCATGTGTGATGGATCCTTACCAGATATGATTGTTACAGGAAATAAAGCCGGCCGTTGTGGCCTAGCGGTTCTAGGCACTGCAGTCTGGAACCGCGCGACCGCTACGGTCGCAGGTTCGAATCCTGCCTTGGGCATGGTTGTGTGTGATGTCCTTAGGTTAGTTAGGTTTAAATTGTTCTATGTTCTAGGGGACTGGTGGCCTCAGATGTTCAGTCCCATACTGCTCAGAGCCATTTCAACCAGGAAATAGAGGCTATTGCAAAATAAGGAACGGATTTCAAACTTTTATTGCTTCCAAACCACAGAAGATAGAGACACAATTCCATCGTTCATGAAAAGAGAGAAGTTTATATTTTTATGGATTCAATGAGAGATCCACGTGTAACACTACAAATATCAAAACGAAGACCCATTTCCTGACACACACGAAGCAGCGGGTCTCTCGGTATCGAATTCACAGCTTCAAAAAATGGTTCAGATGGCTCTGAGCACTATGGGACTTAATATCTGAGGTCAGCAGTCCCCTAGAACTTAGAACTACTTAAACCTAACTAACCTAAGGACGAAACTTCCAGGCAGATTAAAACTGTGTGCCGGACCGAGACTCGAACTCGGGACCTTTGCCTTTTGCGGGCAAGTGCTCTGCCATCTGAGCTACCCAAGCACGACTCACGCCCCGTCCTCACAGCTTTACTTCTGCCAGTACCTCGTCTCCTACCTTCCAAACTTCACAGAAGCTCTTCTGCCAATCTTGCAGAACTAGCACTCCTGGAAGAAAGGATATTGCGGAGACATGGCTTAGCCATGTTTCCAGAATGAGATTTTCACTCTGCAGCGGAGTGTGCGCTGATATGAAACTTCCTGGCAGAGCTGTGAGGACGGGGCGTGAGTCGTGCTTGGGTAGCTCAGATGGTAGAGCACTTGCCCGCGAAAGGCAAAGGTCCCGAGTTCGACTCTCGGTCCGGCAACACGGTTTTAATCTGCCACGAATTTCATATCAGCCCACACTCTGCTGCAGAGTGAAAATTTCATTCTGTAACCTAAGGACATCACACACATCCATGGGCGCTGATGACCTCGATGTTGAGCGCCTATAAACCCCAACACACACACACACACACACACACACACACACACACACACACACACACACACATCGATGCCCGAGACAGGATTCGAACCTGCGACCGTGGCAGTTTTGCGGTTTCGGACTGAACCGCCTAGAACCGCTCGGCCACCGCGGCTGGAGAATTCACAGCTTCAACTCTACGATGTCGCAAACTTTCAAGAGTGTCAGGCGTAGGGGGGATAAAAACACGACCTTTTACGTAACTCGACAGATAAAAGTTACAAAATGTTAGGCCTGGAGACCTGGGAGGTCACCGGCGATGAAGTTCATCTTCTGCTCCTCCTCTTCCAATCCAACGTCCTGGAATGGTTCCATTCAGTTAACGTCGGACTTGCTTAGAGATTTTCTCTGAAGAAACTGCCTAAGCATGTCCTACGTTACCTGAATGGAGACTGTCGTTTATTGTTCCGGGATATTACTTTTAGCACTGGTCCACTGGTCTGGATAACTATTCCGTCAAATGAATATGGATTCAAGAGGTCCACACTCAGAATTTTACTGGCCCCACGTATTAGCTCCTGAGAGGAGAGATGCATTTTTCACCTCGGTTGTGCAGTATTCGTACATCACGTAAAAGTATTTTCAGTTTGTAAATGGGTTTTTTTTCCAGTAAGACAAATATGCACTTTGGCCATGCAATGATATTTGGTTCATCAGGACTTTATTACTGTTTCCCTTGAAACGGCTGTAATGTGCATCGGATTTACAGTGTTGGACATAGGAGTGGGATCTCATCGTCTTTTCAGACTAATTCCCTTTCTGCAAATTGCATCAGATTATAATTACTCAACTCTGGCGGTTCCAAGGAGCACGGAAGTTGCAATATTCCATTCGTCATTGTCTTATAGGTCTTCCACCTGGCCTGATGATAATGAGTGCCATTGGGTAGCCGTCTTAGATTGTTTGCAGATGATGCTCTCACTTACCGTCTTGTAAAGTCATCAGATGATCAAAACAACTTGCGCCGGCCGGAGTGGCCGTGCGGTTGTAGGCGCTACAGTCTGGAGCGGAGCGACCGCTACAGTCGCAGGTTCGAATCCTGTCTCGGGCATGGATGTGTGTGATGTCCTTAGGTTTAATTAGGCGACTGATGACCTCAGAAGTTAAACTGCATAGTGCGCAGAGCTATTTAAACCATTTTAAACCAAAACAACTTGCAAAATGATTGAGATAAGATATCTGTATGGTTCGAAAAGTGGCAATTGACCATGATTAAAGAAAAATGTGAAGTTATTCATAGGAGTACTAAAAGAAATCAGCTAAATTTCGATTACGCGATAAGTCACACAAATCTGAAGGCTGTAAATTCAACTAAATACTTAGGGATTACAATTACAAATAACCTAAACTGGAACGATCACATAAATAACATTGTGGGTAGAGCAAACCAAAGACTGCGATTCATTGGCAGAACTCTTAGAAGGTGCTACAGGTCTACTAAATAGACTACTTACACGACGCTTGTCCGCCCTATTCTGCAGTATTGCTGTGCGGTTTGTGATCCGCATCAAATTGGACTGACGGATGACATCGAAAAAGTACAAAGAACGGCAGATCGTTTTGCATTATCGCGAAATAGGGTAGATAATGTCACAGATATGATACGTGAATTGGAGTGGCGTTCATTAAAACAAAAGCGTTTTTCGTTGTGACGGGATCTTCTTATGAAATTTCATTCTCCAGTTTTCTCCTCCGATTGCGAAAACATTCTATTGGCACCCACCTTTTTTTTTTTGGTCATCAGTCTACTGACTGGACTGGTTTGATGCGACCCGCCACGAATTCCTTTCCTGTGCTAACCTCTTCATCTCAGAGTAGCACTTGCTACCTACGTCCTCAACTATTTGCTTGACGTATTACAATCTCTGTCTTCCTCTACAGTTTTTGCCCTCTACAGCTCCCTCTAGTACCATGGAAGTCATTCCCTCATGTCTTAGCAGATGTCCTATCATCCTGTCCCTTCTCCTTATCAGTGTTTTCCACATATTCCTTTCCTCTCCGATTCTGCGTAGAACCTCCTCATTCCTTGCCTTATCAGTCCACCTAATATTCAACATTCGTCTATAGCACTACACCTCAAATGCTTCGATTCTCTTCTGTTCCGGTTTTCCCACAGTCCATGTTTCACTACCATACAATGCTGTACTCCAGACGTACATCCTCAGAAATTTTTTCCTCAAATTAAGGCCGGTATTTGATATTAGTAGACTTCTCTTGGCCGGAGATGCCTTTTTTGCCATAGCGAGTCTGTTTTTGATGTCCTCCTTGCTCCGTCCGTCATTGGTTATTTTACTGCCTAGGTAGCAGAATTCCTTAACTTCATTGACTTCGTGACCATCAATCCCGATGTTAAGTTTCTCGCTGTTCTCATTTCTACTACTTCTCATTACCTTCGTCTTTCTCCGATTTACTCTCAAACCATACTGTGTACTCATTAGACTGTTCATTCCGTTCAGCAGATCATTTAATTCTTCTTGACTCTCACTCAGGATAGCAATGTCATCAGCGAATCGTATCATGGATACCCTTTCACCTTGTATTTCAATTCTACTCCTGAACCTTTCTTTTATTTCCATCATTGCTTCCTCGATGTACAGATTGAAGAGAGGGGCGAAAGGCTACAGCCTTGTCTTACACCCTTCTTAATACGAGCACTTCGTTCTTGATCGTCCATTCTGATTATTCCCTCTTGGTTGTTGTACATATTGTATATGACCCGTCTCTCCCTACTTTTTTCAGAATCTCGAACAGCTTGCACCATTTTATATTGTCGAACGCTTTTTCCAAGTCGAAAAATCCTATGAAGGTGTCTTGATTTTTGTTTAGCCTTGCTTCCATTATTAGCCGTAACGTCAGAATTGCCTCTCTCGTCCCTTTACTTTTCCTAAAGCCAAACTGATCGTCACCTTGCGCTTTCTCAATTCTCTTTTCCATTCTTCTGTATATTATTCTTGAAAGCAGCTTCGATGCATGAGCTGTTAAGCTGATTGTGCGATAATTCTCGCACTTGTCAGCTCTTGCTGTCTTCGGAATTGTGTGGATGATGCTTTTCCGAAAGTCAGATCGTATGTCGCCAGACTCATATATTCTACACACCAACGTGAATAGTCGTTTTGTTGCCACTTCCCCCAATGATTTTAGGAATTCTAATGGAATGTTATCTATCCCTTCTGCCTTATTTGACCGTAAGTCCTCCAAAGCTCTTTTAAATGCCGATTCTAATACTGGATCCCCTATCTCTTACAAATCGACTCCTGTTTCTTCTTCTATCACATCAGACAAATCTTCACCCTCATAGAGCCTTTCAATGTATTCTTTCCACCTATCCGCTCTCTCCTCTACATTTAACAGTGGAATTCCCGTTGCACTCTTAATGTTACCACCAATGCTTTTAATCTCACCAAAGGTTGTTTTGACTTTCCTGTATACTGAGTCTGTCCTTGCGACAATCATATCTTTTTCGATGTCTTCACATTTTTCCTGCAGCCATTTCGTCTTAGGTTCCCTGCACTTCCTATTTATTTCATTCCTCAGCGACTTGTATTTCTGTATTCCTGATTTTCCCGGAACATGTTTGTACTTCCTCCTTTCATCAATCAACTGAAGTATTTCTTCTGTTACCCATGGTTTCTGCGCAGCTACCTACTTTGTACCTATGTTTTCCTTCCCAACTTCTGTGATGGCCCTTTTCAGAGATATCCATTCCTCTTCAACTGTACTGCCTACTGCGCTATTCCTTATTGCTGTATCTATAGCGTTAGAGAACTTCAAACGTATCTCGTCATTCCTTAGTACTTCCGTATCCCACTTCTTTGCGTGTTGATTCTTCGTGACTAATGTCTTGAACTTCAGCCTACTCTTCATCACTACTATTTTGTGATCTGAGTCTATATCTGCTCCTGGGTACGCCTTACAATCCAGTATCTGATTTCGGAATCTCTGTCTGACCATGATGTAATCTAATTGAAATCTTCCCGTATCTCCCGTCCTTTTTCACGTATACCTCATCCTCTTGTGATTCTTGAACAGGGTATTCGCTATTACTAGCTGAAACTTGTTACAGAACTCAATTAGTCTTTCTCCTCTTTCATTCCTTGTCCCAAGCCCATATTCTCCTGTAACCTTTTCTTCTACTCCTTCTCCTACAACTGCATTCCAGTCGTCCATGACTATTAGACTTTCGTCCCCCTTTACATACTGCATTACCCTTTCAATATCCTCATACACTTTCTCTATCTATTCATCTTCAGCTTGCGACGTGGGCATGTATACCTGAACTATGGTTGTCGGTGTTGGTCTGCTGTCGATTCTGATTAGAACAACCCGGTCACTGAACTGTTCACAGTAACACACCCTCTGCCCTGCCTTCCTATTCATAACGAATCCTACACCTGTTATACCATTTTCTGCTGCTGTTGATATTACCCGATACTCATCTGACCAGAAATCCTTGTATTCCTTCCACTTCACTTCACTGACCCCTACTATATCTAGATTGAGCCTTTGCATTTCCCTTTTCAGATTTTCTAGTTTCCCTAACACGTTCATGCTTCTGACATTCCACGCCCCGACTCGTAGAACGTTATCCTTTCGTTAATTAATCAATCTTTTTTCTCTTGGTAACCTCCCCCTTGGCAGTCCCCTCCCGGAGATCCGAATGGGGGACTATTCCGGAATCTTTTGCCAATGGAGAGATCATCATGACACTTCTTCAGTTACAGGCCACATGTCCTGTGGATACACGTTACGTGTCTTTAATGCAGTGGTTTCCATTGCCTTCTGCATCCTCATGTCGTTGATCGTTGCTGATTCTTCCACCTTTAGGGGCAATTTCTCAGCCCTAGGACAAGAGAGTGCCCTGAACCTTTATCCGCTCCTCCGCCCTCTTTGACAAGGCCGTTGGCAGAATGAGGCTGACTTCTTATGCCGGAAGTCTTCGGCCGCCAATGCTGATTATTTATCAAAATTTAGGCAGTGGCGGGGATCGAACCCGGGACCGAAGACGTTTTTGATTATGAGTCAAAGACGCTACCCCCTTTTTTTTTTTTTTTTTTTTTTTTTTTTTTTGAAATCACATGTCAGTTCTACTGTATTTGTCCATCACCCGTTTATCATCTGCATTTCTTCTCGGTGTAGTAATTTTAATTGCCAGTAGTATATTTATAGATTAAGTTGCATTTGCTCACATAGGAAACTAATATTAGAGGTTATTGACTAGGACAGTTTACGGTAGACCGTGCGCATTACTACATTGTATTACAGTAGATAAAAGATCGTGTTCTTAATAAAAGGATAGTGTGGTAACCAGTTCTACTATGTTTGAGCGGCGTTGCAATGCAGATATTTGTTCTCTTACGAAGGAAAACAGCTGTGTACGAAAGTTAAATAAGAATGCGGGTCACTGAGTAATCGCGCGGATGGGATGTTTGTTAAGGAGCTGCCGGGCGTTTTTTTTATCTATGGTCATCAGTCCTTTTTTTGACGCTACC
This sequence comes from Schistocerca americana, assembly GCF_021461395.2. Lineage (NCBI taxonomy): Eukaryota > Metazoa > Arthropoda > Insecta > Orthoptera > Acrididae > Schistocerca > Schistocerca americana. The sequence goes on along the minus strand of NC_060119.1, from coordinate 1,221,625,406 downwards.
TCCTTTTTTTATTATTTTATTTTTTTCCCTTTTTTACCCCCTTTTTTATTTTTTTACTTTTTTTACGTTTTATTTTTTATTTTTTTTAAAGAAATAGAATTTTTTAGACGCTACCCCCTTTTTGGACCACTTTTTTCCCTTAAAAAGCCCCTTAGGAAAATGGAACTAAAAAAAATAAATTAAAAAAAAATAAAAAACCTAAGTGCCACCGCCACTTGTCATATGATTACATTTAGGGAGCGTGTACAAATGAGAGTTCTAGTAACTAAGTGTTACAAGTAAGTGTTACAACAACAAAGGTGGCATAAAAGAGTAATAAAAAAATATATATAAACCACTGATGTAATTCTAACTAAAAGGTTCTTCAATAATGTAACTGGTTCCACTTGGAGCCTCGCCATCGTTATCTGAAATCTCCAACAGCGCCTTTGAAGGGCATCTGCAACGGAGGCATTCTGCTTCGCTAGTGCCTCAAGGAAAACAGTATCCTTGCAGCAGCTTGTCTCTTCCTTTGGTCATGGCTGACAAGGCAGAACGTTAGTGTGATGCGGCACAGCACATTAACCACAGCCTGGCACTCCCCAGCTGAGTGGGGGGTTAACGAAAACGCTGCGTAAAAAAAAATAATTTGCGAAGAGCGTACGGTAGTTCGGTGTGCTTTCGAGGGCATTGTGAGCATTTTGTAGGAACCACCAGTAATCAAGCTGCTCTTTCTCTCCGTCGCCTAAGATGTAGGCGACGGTAAATCCTTTGAACCATGTAAGCGCATGATATTTTGCAGCCGGACAGTAAGTTTCATCGGGACAGAGTAGGGTCTGCGGGTCAATCATATCAGGTGTGACCCGGAGGTAACAAGCCAATATCTTCTGTGTTAGTCGCCAAACTCCGGACGATGATGTGCAAGTAAAACGATGTTCATCGGTGTCCAAAAGGTGACAATCTGGGCAATAAGGGGAGTCTGCCAGTCCAATAGTGTGAAGTCGCTGGCGTGTGGCATATTTTTTGTTGGCGATCTGATGCCACTTCGAACGCACCGTGGATGACAGAAAGTGGTGGTGTATCGTTTTCCACACTCTTGGCCAGTGAACCGTAGGGTACTTGTTTTCCACCACGTTATGACAGAAAGTGGTGGTGTATCGTTTTCCACACTCTTGGCCAGTGAACCGTAGGGTACTTGTTTTCCACCACGTTATGGTGAACAGCCCGCAGAAGGTTGGTATAAAAATCTTTCGCCTTTGGTGGACGTGTGGCGGAGAGGTTCGAGCTGACATAGCTGTAATCAAGAATGAAGGTCGACACATGGGAGAGCTGTGGTGCGACGTGCGCAACCGACACCGGCGAGACGTTAGAGGCTGGCATCAGAACCTGTAGTAAACGACCCGTGAGAGAGGTATATTGACTTTTCCATCGTTTCCTCATGTTGCTCATGTAAAGGGCAGCTGCTCTCGCCCTGACGTTGACCAATCCCAGCCCTCCTTTGTGCACTGGGAGGGTAAGAGTGTCGTATCGTACTTTAAAGATATGACCTGCGGAAACGTAGTAACTGAAGGCCGCCTGAAGCCGGCGACCTATCTGCAGCGGTAGTGGGAGGACCTGTGCCACGTGGTTGAGTTTTGATGCTACGTAGAGGTTCAGGTATTCAACACGTTGTAGCTGATCAAGTCCCGGAGCAAGTTCTGTCGCACCATTGCGCGTATGATCTGTAATAACCGTCGGTAGTTTGCTGCAGCTGTTTTACGTACATCTTTCTTGAACGTGATTCCCAAATATCGCAGATCAGAAACTGGTGGGAGGGGAGTGAGGGCTTCCGGTCCGAGACCACGCCCAATGTCCGACGCCGCCGACTTGGTGATGTTCAGAAGACTGCCTGCGGCCTGTCCGTATCGCTCAATCCAGGTTAGTACGCTTTGAACTTCGTCATTGGAACGAACCAGCAGTAGCAGGTCGTCAGCGTATGTCCTATAGCGAAAGGTGACGTCCCGCAGCGTGATGCCAGATAGGCGGTGGTTAAGGCCCCCTAGGAGTGGCTCGAGTGCGATGGCATAAAGGTAGGTAGAAAGGGGACAACCCTGTCGTAGAGACCTCTTAATGGGTACTGGTCCTACCAACGAGTTAAAATTTCATAGAGTGGCTATAGGTCCGCCATGTTTGAAGCAAATTGGAGTTCTGGCCGCCATGTTTTCTTTAGTCAAGGCATTCGTCTGCTGTGTCCCGCCCCCTTGTAACTGCGTTTGACTTACTTGAAATAGCCCATACTAGCTTTATTTTTTCTGAAACAAGCAATAGACAGCAGTGATTTCAGTGTACACTGACAGCAAAAAGGGATGTTTTTGTCGAAATATGGCTAAAAGTTTTCGATGTAGATTACACTACAAGACAACTCAAATAAGTCTGTCCATCCACTATAACGTTACTTGTTGCCCATAAATTAATGCAATTAGAGCAGGTACCACCAGAATATTACGGTGAAACTTCTAAACATGCTGTGGTTAACTATTAGAAACAGTAACGGGTGCAGAAATGCGATATTTTTGTCGCTCTTTCAAAGTAAACAGTCAAAGCCTCAAAAACCAGTACACTGTGAACGAGAATTTATTTGAAATATGTGTTACAAGTAGTTAACACAAGCATAGTAATTCAATAACAAAGTCGAAGCGTTCTTGGGTGGGGTAATTTCACAAATTTTCGTAAGTAGCTGTATGCCTTGGCAGAATAAAAGTGTAGTATCAGGGCAAAGTTCCTTATTTGCTGAGAATAATGGCATACTTTAGCACTGCACTGAAGTACCAATAGCTCCTTCAACAAACCAACTACATGTTCACTGTTTAACATATCAGAAACTGAACTACATAGACTTCTTCTCAAACCAGCAACTAAAGTCTGTAACTGCACTATTCTTCTTTTGTGTCGTACACTAAGTTGCTTCATTTGCTTTATCCGCTTCTTTAGTCGCACATTCTCTGCTTGTACTCTGTTATATTGTGTTTTCAACTTCTTAGGGCTTGGTAGACAGTAATTGAGGTCAGCAGAAAAAGATGTGTGTCCGACAGGCACTGAAAGAATGTAGTTACATCATAAGTTTATAACAGAGTTACACCATAAGATTATAAAAGAAAGTATGTAATTCAAAGTAATAAGAACACGGAGTAAAATTAAATTATTGACTTACTTTGTGCTAATGATGTCACTGTAATAGCACTATCTTGCAAATTGTCGAAAGATCGCTTTCTGGGTTGTGGTCGTAATACTTTATCTTGCTTTTGTAAATGTGGTGGAAAGTTAAAGATAGTAGGTACTGGTTTTGACAAAAGGCGCCTCTGGACATTTGTGTGATACATATATTTCTCTTCAAAATGAGCTGAACAGAGGTAACTGGCTGTAGTTTCTCGCTTCATATTTATAACCCATCTTTTTGTAATTTCCTTATCTTTTAAAGGAAATCTGTAATTAACGATAAGTAAATTACTTCCTGCATTTGTCTTAAGCATAATTACAGTTCCAATTCAAATGACTCTTTAATAAACATTAAAAAACGTGTGTCGTATTTCGGTACTAATATACTTACTTATAATATGAAATATTTGTTGTTTTATCGCTGCGATTTGTGCAGTTGAACGCTGAACACACTGCAGGCATGTTGACTTTATATTTTGTAACAAAAAAGTCAACTAGAAAAGTTAAATATTGCAGTAATATCACAACAGCTGACACACTTCCAACACAAACAACAGTAACGCTTTCCTAATGTTTTGACTAAGGAGAACATGGCGGCCGAGTTAGCGTTGGTTGCCGCTAGGAGCGCTGTAACTAGTATCTCGGCCACTCTATGAAATTTTAACTCGTTGGGTCCTACCGTCCTTCCATTGACCTGGACGTGTGAGCTGGCTACGGTCCAAAGACGCCGTAGGGTGTCGATGAGGCCCGGGGGGAATCCCATACAGTCGTAGGAGGAAGTTGTGGTGCACTCTATCAAAGGCGCGGTTGAAATCGACGGAGACGATCGCCGCTCTCAGACGGCACGCAGAAGCGATCGCTATTAAGTCCCTGCAGTCACCGGTGGCCATGTGTATGTTGGCTTCTCCCCCCTGCGACGTCTGTTCTGGAGCGAGGATAATCGGCAAAGTCGTCTTAATACGGCTCGCCATAATCCTGGCGAAAATCTTGTAATCGGCGTTCAGCATTGTAAGCGGCCGATAGTCGTTAATCGATAGCCCTCCACCTGGCTTGTGTACTGGTATGGGGAGACCTTCTACAAACGCTGGCGGCACAACACAGTCTGGAGACATACGTTCGCGGAACATTATAACCCAGCGAGGCATCATGATGTCACGGAAAGTCCGGTAGAATTCGATGGGCAATCCATCAGGTCCAGGAGATTTATTGGCCGCACCTTTGTCCACGGCGTCTTCGACTTCTTCGAGTGAGATTTCCTCTGTTAGTGCATTCACGGTAGCCTCGTCGATAGTACGTGTTACCTGCTGTAACATCTACATCTACATCTACATCTATACTCCGCGAGCCACCTTACGGTGTGTGGCGGAGGGTACTTATTGTACCACTATCTGATCCCCCCTTCCCTGTTCCATTCACGAATTGTGCGTGGGAAGAACGACTGCTTGTAAGTCTCCGTATTTGCTCTAATTTCTCGGATCTTTTCGTTGTGATCATTACGCGAGATATATGTGGGCGGTAGTAATATGTTGCCCATCTCTTCCCGGAATGTGCTCTCTCGTAATTTCGATAATAAACCTCTCCGTATTGCGTAGCGCCTTTCTTGAAGTGTCCGCCACTGGAGCTTGTTCAGCATCTCCGTAACGCTCTCGCGCTGACTAAATGTCCCCATGACGAATCGCGCTGCTTTTCGCTGGATCATGTCTATCTCTTCTATTAATCCAACCTGGTAAGGGTCCCACACTGATGAGCAATACTCAAGAATCGGACGAACAAGCGTTTTGTAAGCTACTTCTTTCGTCGATGAGTCACATTTTCTTAGAATTCTTCCTATGAATCTCAACCTGGCGCCTGCTTTTCCCACTATTTGTTTTATGTGATCATTCCACTTCAGATCGCTCCGGATAGTAACTCCTAAGTATTTTACGGTCGTTACCGCTTCCAATGATTTACCACCTATGGCATAATCGTACTGGAATGGATTTCTGCCCCTATGTATGCGCATTATATTACATTTATCTACGTTTAGGGAAAGCTGCCAGCTGTCGCACCATGCATTAATCCTCTGCAGGTCCTCCTCGAGTACGTACGAGTCTTCTGATGTTGCTACTTTCTTGTAGACAACCGTGTCATCTGCAAATAGCCTCACGGAGCTACCGATGTTGTCAACTAAGTCATTTATGTATATTGTAAACAATAAAGGTCCTATCACGCTTCCCTGCGGTACTCCCGAAATTACCTCTACATCTGCAGATTTTGAACCGTTAAGAATGACATGTTGTGTTCTTTCTTCTAGGAAATCCTGAATCCAATCACAAACCTGGTCCGATATTCCGTAAGCTCGTATTTTTTTCACTAAACGTAAGTGCGGAACCGTATCAAATGCCTTCCTGAAGTCCAGGAATACGGCATCAATCTGCTCGCCAGTGTCTACGGCACTGTGAATTTCTTGGGCAAAAAGGGCGAGCTGAGTTTCACATGATCTCTGCTTGCGGAATCCATGTTGGTTATGATGAAGGAGATTTGTATTATCTAAGAACGTCATAATACGAGAACACAAAACATGTTCCATTGTTCTACAACAGATTGACGTAAGCGAAATAGGCCTATAATTATTCGCATCTGATTTATGACCCTTCTTGAAAATGGGAACGACCTGCGCTTTCTTCCAGTCGCTAGGTACTTTACGTTCTTCCAGCGATCTACGATAAATTGCTGATAGAAAGGGGGCAAGTTCTTTAGCATAATCACTGTAGAATCTTAAGGGTATCTCGTCTGGTCCGGATGCTTTTCCGCTACTAAGTGATAGCAGTTGTTTTTCAATTCCGATATCGTTTATTTCAATATTTTCCATTTTGGCGTCCGTGCGACGGCTGAAGTCAGGGACCGTGTTACGATTTTCCGCAGTGAAACAGTTTCGGAACACTGAATTCAGTATTTCTGCCTTTCTTCGGTCGTCCTGTGTTTCGGTGCCATCGTGGTCAACGAGTGACTGAATAGGGGATTTAGATCCGCTTATCGATTTTACATATGACCAAAACTTTTTAGGGTTCTTGTTTAGATTGTTTGCCAATGTTTTATGTTCGAATTCGTTGACTGCTTCTCTCATTGCTCTCTTTACGCTCTTTTTCGCTTCGTTCAGCTTTTCCTTATCAGCTATGATTCGACTACTCTTAAACCTATGATGAAGCTTTCTTTGTTTCCGTAGTACCTTTCGTACATGATTGTTATACCACGGTGGATCTTTCCCCTCGCTTTGGACCTTAGTCGGTACGAACTTATCTAAGGCGTACTGGACGATGTTTCTGAATTTTTTCCATTTTTGTTCCACATCCTCTTCCTCAGAAATGAACGTTTGATGGTGGTCACTCAGATATTCTGCGATTTGTGCCCTATCACTCTTGTTAAGCAAATATATTTTCCTTCCTTTCTTGGCATTTCTTATTACACTTGTAGTCATTGATGCAACCACTGACTTATGATCACTGATACCCTCTTCTACATTCACGGAGTCGAAAAGTTCCGGTCTATTTGTTGCTATGAGGTCTAAAACGTTAGCTTCACGAGTTGGTTCTCTAACTATCTGCTCGAAGTAATTCTCGGACAAGGCAGTCAGGATAATGTCACAAGAGTCTCTGTCCCTGTCTCCAGTTCTGATTGTGTGACTATCCCATTCTATACCTGGTAGATTGAAGTCTCCCACTATTACAATAGTATGATCACGAAACTTCTTCACGACGTTCTGCAGGTTCTCTCTGAGGCGCTCAACTACTACGGTTGCTGATGCAGGTGGTCTATAGAAGCATCCGACTATCATATCTGACCCACCTTTGATACTTAACTTAACCCAGATTATTTCACATTCGCATTCGCTAATAACTTCACTGGATATTATTGAATTCTTTACTGCTATAAATACTCCTCCACCATTGGCGTTTATCCTATCCTTGCGGTATATATTCCATTCTGTGTCTAGGATTTCGTTACTGTTCACTTCCGGTTTTAACCAACTTTCCGTTCCTAATACTATATGCGCACTGTTTCCTTCAATAAGAGATACTAATTCAGGAACCTTGCCCTGGATACTCCTGCAGTTTACCAATATTACGTTAACTTTTCCTGTTTTTGGTCTCTGAGGACGGACGTTCTTTATCAACGATGATAATGTCCTCTCTGGTAAGCCGTCAGGTATTTTATCGTTTCGCCCAAGGGGGGGTCCCTCTAACCTAAAAAACCCCCGTGTGCACGCCACACGTACTCTGCTACCCTAGTAGCCACTTCAGTAGTGGCCTCGTCATTGACGGTTCCTTCCTTGTAAAGATGACGAAAATGATCCTCCACCGCCTTTACTATGGTTGCTTGGGTCGTACATAAGCGACCGTCGTGTGTCCTGAGTTGTGTGATTAAATGTTGGCGTTGTCGGCACTTATCCGCCAGAACGTGGTGCATGGTGGGTTCCTCTGCAACCGTTCGGTCGTGCCGTCGCGAGCGGACTACTGCACCTTCTAGTCGACGCTTCGCCAATGATAGTATGTGAGCCTTGATTCTGCTTTGGTCATGTTGTCTCTCCGGGGAAGGGGGTAAGGCGTCGAGGTCCCTGAGTGCCGCGTAGTAAAAATCGAGGGTCTGTCGATGCCACGCAGTCACGTCCTTGCCATATCGCATAAGTGTCCTACGGATTGCTGGTTTGGCACAGAGGAGCCACCACTCCAGGGTCGAGGTGTATCGTGGGTGGCGGCGTTCACAGTCACTCCACGTTGCTGCAACTTGCCGACGGCAATCCAGGTCCTGGAGATGAGTTATGTTGAGCTTCCAAAAGCCATTGCTGCGCCAGACTTGTTGGGGGTGTAGGTGTATAGTGCAGATATAGGCACTGTGATCGGAATAGGCTTGAGGCCATAATTCGCCGTCCACCACACCTTGTGTGAGATCTTGTGACACATATATGCGGTCAAGTCGGCTGGCCGAATGACTGGTAAGATGAGTGTGGCCAGAGCGGTTACCGTGGACTTTTTCCCACTGTCGCACAAGTGAAGTTCTTGGATCATCGCACCCAGTTTCGGACAGGGCATGTAATGTGGGATTTGGTCCTTGGGGTGAAGTACGCAATTAAAATCGGCGGCGAAGACGCTGTGGTCGTATCGTCCTAGGAAAAGGGGAGCGACGTCTGTGGAGTAGAATCTGGCGCGGTCGTGACGTCTTGTGGTACCCGACGGCGCGTAAACATTAATGAATCGGGTGTTGAGTGCCGTAAATGCAATTCCTCTCGCAGAGGGAAGAAACGTGACGTCGGTAACTTCAATACCTTCACGCACTAATATTGCCACTCCGGTGTCTGCAGGGCTACCGGGCGTCACATGTGTGGCATAACCGTAAAAGTGCGGGAGTGCAGTCGTTTTCACTGCTTGTAGGAAAGCAAAGTCAACTCCCATGGCTCGTATGGTTTCTTTCAAAAGTTGGATCTTGACAGGAGAACTGATCATGTTGATATTCATTGTCGCCAGGCTGTAAGCCTGGCAACGCGTTGTTTGGGCGAGGTTATCCATGTTGAAGTTGGAGAGAAGCGAACATCGGAAGTAATGTCACACCCCGCCAAACGCGGTCCTCCCTGTGCTGCTTATGCTGCATGATCCGGCGGCGCCTCAGCTGGCCGCGGGTCGGGATCTTGTGTCTCGACGTCCTCGGCCCACGAAGCGGGCGCGGATGTCTGTTCATGTTCCATAGCCTCGGAATGTTTGGTAGTAAGGGACCGGGCGACTTCGCTGCCTGCACTGGTACCTTCCCGCTGCTCACTGTTTCTGTCAATGGGCTGATGTTCGAAAGCTGCATGTTTTTCTGACTGTTCTGCAAGGTTGGAGTCAATGGAAACAGCCTCAGCTTCGCGGCTGGCTTCTTGAGTGGTCAGTTGTTCTTCCCCGGCCGAATGCGAACCGCTGTGTTCCGACACGGTCCGACGACGGCGCTTTCGGCGTTTCGGTGATCGCTGTTTCCGTACATGGCCTTCATTGTCAGAACACGGCACTGACTCACGCTCCGCCGGATCAAACGCTTCGGTCGGTACAATAAGGGAATCAATTGCCATCTTGCCGGCGTCAATGTCTGCCGCGTTCGGTAGCTCCAGAGTCGTAGTACTATTTTCCACCACTGGCCAGGTCGGCGGATCATCCAGGTTTTTGTCCGTGGAAAGTGATTCTTGTACCGCAGAAGCGGTCGGCCGTGTCTGTTGTGTGGAGAACGTCGTGAGCGCCGCCGCGTAAGTCACGGGTAGAATAGTCTTCGCCGCTGGTGGTGCAACGTCCTTCGGTGGGAGTTGTGTGATCCGACGCTGGAGGCACTCGGAACGGTGTCCTTCTTTGCCGCATCCGGAACACGTCTTCGGCTGGCCGTCATAAATAACTATGGCCCGGCATCCTCCTATCTGTAGATAGGATGGCACGTGTCGTTGGAGATCTATGCGCACTTGGCGTACTCCATTGAGTACTGGATACGTCTTAAACTGGGTCCATTTTTCAGCCACGTGTTCGTGTACCGTGCCGTAGGGGCGGAGCGCCGCTACAGCTTCTGCCGCCGGGAGTTCAAATGGAAGTTCGAATATGCGGATAGTCCGCAGTCCCATTGCGGCATGGCCGACCTCGACATTGCCAACATTGTCATCTGCGTGGCAGAAGCGGAGTTCTTGTTTCATCTCACGAAGCACCTTGTCGCATGTAGTTTCGTTTATGAGCTTTACATAGACCGTGCTACTGACGATCGAAAAGTGAATGCCGACAATGTCGGCAGCCGGGATCTTGGCTTCCTCTTTTAAAAAGCGTTCGACTTCGAGCGCCTTTGGTCGGGTAAAGTCGTTCCGAAATGTGAATTTCAAGATTGATCTTCTGTATTGGTTTGCCATGGTCTTGTAGCGCTACGGCGTCACGTTAGTGTCGGCCGAAGAAAGTAAACAAGGCGCGCGGGCTCTCTCTGACAGCGGAGAGAACACACCGCACGTCTGCTTCGCTCGGCTGCGAGAGCCGCACTGCCCCTAGACCACAGGTACTGTGTACTAGTTAGGGAGAAATGATCATCACGATGAAATAAGAGAAATCAGGACTCGCATAGAAAAATGTAAGTGCTCGTTTTTCCCGCGTGCCGTTCGAGAGTGGAACGGTATAGATACAGCTTGAAGGTGGTTCATTGAACCCTCTGTCAGGCACTTTACTGTGAATAGCAGAATAATCACGTAGATGTAGACGGGTATCACTGGATGGACAACGTGACCACTGCTGGTTGATATGGGCGCCAATTTGGATAGCAGCTGTTACATTTCTGAGTTAGTAAGCTTGGTTGCAGTAACATATATCCGGTGTCTCTGTGACGCCATATTTCAGCAAGATAGCGCAAGCCCAGGTGTAGTCCGTGCTGTCCTGACCTACCTCAGTATGGATGGTGTTCGACTGTTGTCGTTGTCATTGCGCGTACGCATTCCCCATCTCTCACTTACTGAAAATATCTGTTCATGGCGTAACAGAAAGGCATGCTACGACTCGCCAGCCACTACGATGAATCCTGCTGTAGAATGTAAGCAATATGGAATGTACTCATATCTGCAATCCAAACTGAATTGGTCTCAATGCACAGCTGAGTTAGTCATTCATGTTGCTATAGGTGGCAACTCTGTATACTAAATTTGGCAAGCCTAAATCACTTACACATTTGATCATGCGCTCTTTTATTGTCCTATACGCACACAGTAAATTTCGATATTTACTAAGCGTCCTGGTGCTAGAGTTTCAATGGCTAGCTGTGCAGTAGCAAACACAAGATTCTTCTAAGATGTGGGAGAAACAAGTCGCCACTGTGAGGCGTAACGCCGTATACTGACCATGCCTTGGAGGCGGTTAAGCGGGAGATGTGTCTCACAAGGGAACCTTCCCATCGCACCCCCCCTCAGACTTAGTTATAAGTTGGCACAGTGAATAGGCCTTGAAAAACTGAACACAGATCAATCGAGAAAACAGGAAGAAGTTGTGTGGAACTATGAAAAAAATAAGCAAAATATACAAACTGAGTAGTCCATGCTCAACATACATAATATTAAGGATAGTACTACCGTAGTAGCGTTGTGGTCCTGTGGTTAGCGTGAGCAGCTGTGGAATCAGATGTCCTTGGTTTGAATCTTCCCCCGAGTGAAAATTTTAATTTTTTATTTTCAGACAATTATCAAAGTTCAGGCACACACACACAATCAACTTCTCTCTCCAAAACTCCAGAACATGTTCAGATTTGCTTGGACATGTGCAGGATTTGACGGTCTACACACGGAAAAATTTGAAAACGTTAAAAACATATGTTTTGTCAGAGCACAGGGAAAACTGTGCGACTGTTGCAGTCATTTGTTGCAGTTTATGTGACAAACTCTTATGTTTTCATCACTTTTTTGGGAGTGATTACCACATCCACAAGAAAACCTAAATCGGGCAAGGTAGAAGAATCTTTTTACCCATTCGCCAAGTGTACAAGTTAGATGGGCCGACAACATATTCCTGTCATGTGACGCACATGCCGTCACCAGTGTCGTATAGAATATATCAGACGTGTTTTCCTGTGGAGGAATCGGTTGACCTATGACCTTGCGAACAAATGTTTTCGGTTCCCTTTGGAGAGGCACGTCCTTTCGTCTACTAATCGCACGGTTTTGCGGTGCGGTCGCTAAACACAGACACTAAACTTATTACAGTGAACAAAGACGTCAATGAACGAACGGACCGGTCATAACTGCGAAAATAAAGAAATAAAAATTTTCACTCGAGGGAGGACTTGAACCAAGGATCTCGCGTTCCACTGCTGCTGACGCTGACCACGGGACCACGGCGCCCCTGATTTCAAACTCTCCTTGATGTTGCATATGTTACACATAGGCTACTCAGTTTGTATATTTTGCTTATTTTTTTCTTGATCGATCTTTGTTCAGTTTTTCAAGGCCTATCCACTGTGCCAACTTATAACTACATCTGAGGGGGGTGCGATGGGGAGGTTACCTTGTCAGAGCTGGATAGTGGCAGATGGTGACGCGAGACTGGACGCGTAGTTTATGTATCAGCCGATAAAGGACTGTGATTTAGTTTCGATTGTACCCACTAGAGTGCACTAAAGTAATAGAAAGTTTTTCATAAACTGTTCTATTATTTTCATAAAGTGCTTTTACGTTTTTTTGTGTATGTAAAATGTTATAAACGTATTTTTGCAGTATGAATGATGCGTGAGTGTGGTTAATATGAAGATAATTGTTTTACGAGTTATGTAGTGGGATTTAGTGAGGGAACATTTCGAAGAAGTATGGATGTGGATAAATGGGATTTTTGTAGAATAGATTTGTAAAGTAAGTTTATGGTAAAGGGAAAGTTAATTCAGGTATAAATAACACTAGTAAATAACTTTATGCATAAACAAAACTTCAGCATATTAGATAATTGCATTGGTAAAATGTGCAGTCGTTAGGTTTATTATTTTGCGATTGGTTATTGATGAAAAGCGCGGACTGACGCGGGAGAATGTTGTTTTGCTATTGGCTGTTGAGTAAACTGACCAAAGGTAAAGCAATATTCTTCGCGCGCCTTTCTCTGCTGGTAGAGAAGACTCAGAGTTTTCTAGAGAGGAGTCGGAGCCTAGCCATGAAACAGTTCGGACGTGTGTAGTAGTAGTTCCGATGGAAATGATAAGTTGCCGGATCTAGCAGTGTTTCATACATCAAAAGTGTTATAAAGTGACGGCATAATTATTCCGATGGGTGCGTAGAAATTTCGGAATTTTTAAGTGAATTTTGTGACGAGAAAAGACATAAATTCCGCGTGGCGTATTGAGCTGGTCGGCGGCGAAAAACTGTGACTGCAATTGGTACCGACAGACTTCATATTTGTCGAGCATTCTCAATGAAAAACAATCCGTATTTCTGTAGCTATTACTTTTTCGGGAAATACAACACCATAAACTTGCCAACGTGAGTGAAAGGGATTGTGGGTGACTGTGTTAAGACCAGCACAGGCTCGGCAGTGATACTTGTTCACCTAAGTTTCGGAATATATTATCTAAGGACAAAATTTTCACCCTTTCATTTTGTGTGAAATCTTTCTCCCGAAACGTAGATTAGTGACTTTAATTGCAGCCTGGTTCACGTCGAAGTACAATAGGTTTCGCTCGGCTTCCCTAATGATGAAATGCTGAGACAATGTTCACAGGTAGGTGCAGGTTCGTCGTAAAGGGACGGAAGGAACCGCGCCGCTGCAACTGGTGTCGCCTCTCACCTGAAGCTTGAGACAGACGGTGTTTGCTGCTACAGAACTGAGCTGCAGCTGAGGAAAGACGAGCTTCAGACCGCGTCTCACATTTAGTGACACAACCCATTGTCCCAGGAGAAAGTGCCCCAGTTATCTCGCACCAGCAGAGAATATTAACTAACACCTCCGAGGCTGAATCGGCGCCACCGGTGGCGACCGCTGACCCTTCATTTGGGCCAATGCGCGCTGCGTCTCGTTGGGTCGCGCAGCACCCCATTCTGCAGAGGGCGCGCGCTTTACGAGCTTCCCCCCTGCAGACCTGTTGTTGTTGTTGTTGTTGTTAGTGCTGCTGCTGCGGCCAGGTCGCCTCCCCCAGGGCCGCGCGCTGGATGCAGCCGCTCGCTATCTGCGCCGTTAGCCGTCCCTATTGTGCCGGGCGCGCGCGGTCCCCGAGTTTAAGTGTGGCGCGGCTGCTCTGCTGCTACTGTATTCTGTGCGCCGCTCCTCGGTGTGTCCACTCGGCCTCACCAGTCGTTTACGGCGATGACTGGGCCGCTGCTCGTATCTCGGAATAGCTGCTATCGGAGATTTCACGACGCGAGGGACGTCGGCGCGATGCCAGATTTTACACTCCCTGCTTTACGCATTCTGGAATGAGCTGCAGGCCTTATCATGCGCTAAGGTGTGTGAACAACACTTCGTTAGCGATCCGGAGGAATATAGTGTCATCACATGAAAGTGACAGACGGACACAAGGCGCTGCAACGTGAGTAGTAAAACTAGAGAGAAACACTCATTTATTACTCATACACACAAATACACACACGCACACACACAGGTTCCCTGAAAACATCTGTGCCAGGTGTCAACGAATAGTAAACGATCTGAGCGGCAACGTGTTACCATGCTGCATGTCACTGACAGAAGTTATTATTTTATTACGCTACTGACCTTTAAAATTGCTACACCAAGAAGAAATGCAGATGATAAATGGGTATTCATTGGACAAATATATTATAGTAGAACTGGCATGTGATTACATTTTCACTCAATTTGGGTGCATAGATCCTGAGAAATCAGTACCCAGGACAACCACTTCTGGCCGTAATAACGGCCTTGATACGCCTGGGCATTGAGTCAAACAGAGCTTGGATGGCGTGTACAGGTACAGCTGCCCATGTAGCTTCAACACGATACCACAGTTCATAAAGAGTAGTGACCGGCGTATTGTGACGAACCAGTTGCTCGGCCACCATTGACCATACGTTTTCAATTGGAGAGAGATCTGGAGAATGTGCTGGCCAGGGCAGCAGCCGAACATATTCTGTATCCAGAAAGGCCCGTACAGGACCTGCAACATGCGGTCGTGCATTATCCTGCTGAAATGAAGGGTTTCGCAGGGATCAAATGAAGGGTAGAGCCACGGGTCCTAACAGATCTGAAATGTAACGTCCACTGTTCAAAGTGCCGTCAGGTGAACAGGAGGTGACCGAGACGTGTAAGCAATGGCACCCCATACCATCACGCCTGGTGATACGCCAGTATGGCGTTGACGAATACACGCTTCCACTGTGCGTTCACCGCAATGTCACGAAACACGGATGCGAACATCATGATGCTGTAAACAGAACTTGGATTCATCCTAAAAAATGACGTTCTGCCATTTGTGCACCCAGGTACGTCGTTGAGTACACCATCGCAGGCGCTCCTGTCTGTGATGCAGCGTCAAGGGTAACCGCAACCACGGCCTCCCAGCTGATAGTCCACGCTGCTGCAAACGTCGTCGAACTGGTCGTGTAGATGGTTATTGTCTTGTAAACGTCCCCATCTGTTGACTCAGGGATCGAGACGTGGCTGCACGATCCGTTACAGCCATGCGGATAAGATGCCTGTCATCTCAACTGCTAGTGATACGAGGCCGTTGGGATCCAGCACGGCGTTCCGTATTACCCTCCTGAACCCACCGATTCCGTATTCTACTAACAGTCATTGGATCTCGACCAACGCGAGCAGCAATGTCGCGATACGATAAACCGCAATCGCGATAGGCTACAATCGGACCTTTATCAAAGTCGGAAACGTGATAGTACGCATTTCTCCTCCTTACACGAGGCATCAGAACAACATTTCACCAGGCAACGCCGGTCAACTGCTGTTTGTGTGTGAGAAATCGGTTGGAAAGTTTCCTCATGTCAGCACGTTGTAGGTGTCACCACCGGTGCCAACCTTGTGTGAATGCTCTGAAAAGCTAATCATTTGCATATCACCGCATCCTCTTCCTGGCGGTTAAATGTCGCGTCTGTAGCACGTCATCTTCGTGATGTAGCAATTTTAATGGCCAGTAGTGTATTTTTTCCTTCCTGTAAAGTATCAACTGTGAACCCTGTTTTAAACGTGTGCGTAACTAGCACCCCCTATGATGGCCATACTCACATAACGTACGGAACAACAATCGGTTGACGTCTTCGACAAACGCCGATGTTTCGGCAGGCGAACATTTTCGAGGTACAATGTAAACCGACAGTAGTTGGGGCCACACCGACCAAAAACCATAAAACAGCGTATGCAGAAAGACACCGTGAAAAACTTGTGCCACCACACAACCAAAAACGACCAGCGGCGGAATGTACAGGGAGTGAGTGATAATTACCAACCGATGAGCAAATTGCAGTAACTGTGTCCGCCGTTTGTTTGACTGGGGAGAGAGTGCTGCATTACGAGCAGAATTTAAGTGAAAAATATTGAATTAACAAGTTCTGCTTCGAATCCTGCTCTCGCTACGGTCAAACAGCAGAGCAACGGAGTTACTACTTGCTCATCCACTGACAATTAATATTCGCTATCGATAACTTCTAACGTTGATCATCGCTGGCTGCGTGGTGACGTAAATTGTGTCGGTGTCTTACTGCACATGCCATATTACAGTTCTCAGTCGACGAAGCGCCGTCTACCAACATTACGATTCCTTGCACAGCGCTGCTGTTGCAATTTTTGCTTGAAGATGACAGGGTCTTCACCTCTCGAAATATTGGCTGCTGTGGAAGACATCACCCGGTTGCATCCATCTTCTCTACATAGACACTCCGAAAGCCACCGTACGGCGAGTGGTGGAGGGTACCCTGTACCACTACTTGTTATTTCCTTTCGTGTTCCACTAGCAGACAGAGCGAGGGAAAACCGACTATCTACACTCATGCTCATAAATTAAGGATACATTGGGTTGGGTTGTTTGGGGGAAGAGACCAAACCGCGAGGTCATCGGTCTCATCGGATTAGGGAAGGATGGGGAAGGAAGTCGGCCGTGGCCTTTCAAAAGAACCATCCCGGCATTTGCTGGAGCGCTTTAGGGAAATCACGGATAACCTAAATCAGGATGGCCGGACGCGGGATTGAACCGTCGTCCTCCCGAATGCGAGTCCAGTGTTAAGGATACATGGTGAAACAACGCTCTGGTGGGTGGTTTGCGGGTTTAAATCACCTCGCGGTATGATCATGCGGTGCATTTGATCTGTGGTCGTCGCACGGTGGCGCTGGCAGCAGTCCACATACGCAGAGGTGTGTTGGTACATGTCAGAGTACGGTGCAGCGAGTAAATGTTCAGACGTTTTCGGACGTACTAATGGTGACTGTGTGTGAAAATGGCTCAAAGAACACATATCGTTGACGTTATGAGGGGTAGAATACTAGGGCGACTGGAGGCTGGTCAAACACAGCATATCGCTGCACAGGCCCTACGTGTGCCACAAAGTGTGATCTCACGACTATGGCAACGATTCCTGCAGACAGGAAAGGTGTCCTGGCGCTACAGTGCGGTACGTCCACAGTGTATAACACAACAAGATGACCGATATCTCACCATCAGTGCCCGCAGATGGCCACGAAGTACTGCAGATAGCCCTGCTCGGGACCTTACCGCAGCCACTGGAACAGTTGTCTGCAGACACACAGTCTACAGACGACTGAAGAGACACGGTTTATTCGCCCGGAGACTTGCAAGGTGCATTCCATTGACCCCTAGTCACACGAGAGCCCGTAAAGCCAGGGGTCAAGAACACAGTACATGGTCATTGGAACAGTGGTCCCAGGTTATGTTCACGGACGAGTGCAGGTATAGTCTGAACAGTGATTCTCGCCGGGTTTTCATCTGGCGTGAACCAAGTCCCAGATACCAACCCCTCAATGTCCCTGAAAGGGACCTGTATGGAGGTCGTGGTTTGATGGTGTGGGGTGCGATTGTGATTGGTGCACGTACACCCTCGCATGGCTCTGATAGCGGAACCGTAACAGGTCAGGAGTATCGGGACGTCATTTTGCACCAGTATGTCCGCCTTTTCAGGGGTGCAGTGGGTCTCACCTTCCTCCTGATGGATGATATCGCACGGCCCCAGAGAGCTGCCATCGTGGAGGAGTACCTTGAAACAGTAGATATCAGGAGAATGGAGTGGCCTGCCTGTTCTGCAGACCTAAACCCCATCGAGCACGTCTGGGATGCTCTCGGTCGACATATCGCTGCACCTCCTCAAACCCCCTACGACACTTCAGGAGCTCCTACAGGCACTGGTGCAAGAACGGAAGGCTATACCCCAGCAGCTGCTGGACCACCTGATCCAGAGTATGCCAACCCGTTGTGCGGCCTGTGTACGTGTGCATGGTGACCATATCCAATATTGGTGCCGGATAAATGCGCAGGAAACAGTGGCATTTTGTAGCACATGTGTTTCGGGACGATTTTCTCAACTTATCACCAGTACTGTGGACTTGAAGATCTGTATCATGTGTGTTCCCTATGTGCCTGTGCTATTAGCGCCAGTTTCGTGTAGTGCCACGTTGTTTGGCACCACATTCCGCAATTATCCTTAATTTATGAGCTTGAGTGTATATGCCTCCGTATGTGCCCTAATGTATCCTATCTTCTTGATCCGCAATGTATGAAGGTGGCAGTAGATTCGTTTGGCAGTCAGCATCAAATGCCGGTTCTCTAAATTTTCTCGATAGTGTTTCTCGAAAAGAACGTCGCCTTTGCTCCAGGGTTCCCACTTGAGTTCCCGAAGCATCGCCGTGAAACGTGTTGGTCGAACCTATCAGTAACAAATCTAGCAGCCCGCCTCTGAATTGCTTCGATGTCTTCCTTTAATCCGACCTGGTGCGGATCCCAAACACTCGAGCAGTACTCGAGAATACGTCGTACCTGCGTCCTATATGCGGTCTCCTTTACAGGTGAACCACTCTTCCCTAAAATTCTCCCGATAAACCGAAGTCGACCATTCGTCTTCTCTACTACAGTTTCCACACGCTCGTTCTCCACTTCACATCGCTTTGCAACGTTACGCTCAGGTATTCAAATGACTTGACTGTGTCAAGCAGGACAGTTGTAATACTGTATCCGCAAATTAAAGGTTTGATCTTCCTACTCGTCCGCATTACCTTACATTTTTCTACAATTAGGGCTAGCTGCCACTCATCATATCAGGTGGAAATTTTGTCCAAGTCATCTTGTATCTTCCTTCGACACCTTGCCTTACACTGCGGCATCATCAGCAAACAAACGGAGATTGCTGTCCATCCTGTCCGCCAAATCATTTGTGTATACAGAGAACAACAGCGATCTTATCACGCTTCCCTGGGGCACTTCTGACGATGCCTTTGTCTCTAATGAACACTCGCCGTCGAGGACAACGTACTGGGTTCTATAACTTAATAAGTCTTCTAGTCACTCACATATCAATGAACGTATTCCATATCCCCGTCCCTTGTTTAACAGCCTGGAATGAGGCACCGTGTCAAATACATTCTGGAAATCTAGAAATATGGATTCTGCCTTTTGCCCTACATCCATCATATGAGAAAAGGGCAAGCTGAATTTCGCACGAGTGATGCTTTCTAAAACCATACTGATTCGTGGACATAAACTTCTCAGTGTCGAGAAATTTTTTTATATTCGAACTGAGAATTAGTTACTCTTTGTAAATCGCGAATTAAGGATATCGGTCTGTAATTTTGTGAGACTGTTCTTTCACCCTTCTGTCAACTGGAGTTCCCTGCGATTTTTCCAGTCACTTGCGGATTTATGCTGGGCGAGAGATTCACAATAAGCGCAAGCTATGTAAGGGGGCAATGCCGTACAGTACTCTTTGTATAATGGAACTTGGATTACATCCCGACCTGGTGATTTATTTGCTTTCAAATCTTTCAGTTGTTTCTCTAAGCTATGTATGCTTATAACCATGTTGACCACACGGGAGTTTGTCTGATGGTCAGATGACGGTATGATTATACTCTTCTCCCGGGTGAACTATTTCCTGAAATTGAAATTTAAAACATTGGTAACCAGTAACCTGTTTGAACATTTCATATGCCCAGATACAATTTCAAATCTCAGAATAGTCACACACAGGTCGGTATCTAAGACTGCAGCAGCACATTTGTGCGCTGTGTAATCGCACAAGATTGTCCGCACTATCTGACTTAACAATCAAAGAGAAGTACATATGTATCTGAAGCAATAGTTGTCTGGCGTGCAACGTACCTACAATTGTAAGCGGTGTGATCAAGAATAACTGTTACCAAATAAACGTTTCATAATGCCTACATCCGATAATATGACCTAAATTCCACTAGTAAACTATTACACGTTTGTTTTGATTGTTTTTTGAACCTGACCCAAATATCGACTTTCCAACGGCACGTATATCTGTGTGTGTTTGGAAGTGTGCAGTAATACGCAGGAATGGCCACGAAATAAATAATAATTTTACTTCGTCCAACGAGAGAAAATGTGGCAAATGTTATCATTCAATTTTTACTGGTTGTGGACTCTATTGTAGCCAAAGCAATAAGATTGACTGAACTAATAGCTCTTAGGATTATGTGAAAGGCAGTACCGCAGCCGCGCGGGATTAGCCGAGCGGTCTTAGGCGCTGCAGTCATGGACTGTACGGCTGGTCCCGGCGGAGGTTCGGGTCGTCCCTCGGGCATGGGTGTGGGTGTTTGTCCTTCGGATAATTTATGGTTCAAATGGCTCTGAGCACTATGGGACTCAACTGCTGTGGTCATCAGTCCCCTAGAACTTAGAACTACTTAAACCTAACTAACCTAAGAACATCACACACATCCATGCCCGAGGCAGGATTCGAACCTGCGACCGTAGCAGCCGCACGGTTCCGGATTGCGCGCCTAGAACCGCGAGACCACCGCGGCCGCCTAGGATAATTTAGGTTACGTAGTGTGTAAGCTTAGGGACTAATGACCTTAGCAGTTAAGTCCCATAAGATCTCACACACATTTGAACATTTGAGCAGTACCACACCAGCTGTGTCTTCCAATAAAACAGCTGCGTCTCCTTCACTACGTACACAGGTCACTTCATAAGTCACTACAATGTGGTGCAATAAAATTTAGACTAAAAAATAAGCTGAAAGACGTACCACGAAAAGTTCGCAGGACAGCTTCTTACTTTAAAATCAAATAAAATAAAATAAACAGATGAAGACAGGTCAGCTATTGACATAGTTATATCATCAAAACGATTATTTCTTTTACTAAAGGAAACACTATAATTTACAGCAGACATTCAAAGTTCCCATTACTGCATTCGACCCTTGGCGCATCTCGCACACTGTTTGAGCATCCATATTTTCTGCTAGCACACTACTGATATCTCTGCATCAGTTCTGCGATGTATTCTAAAACGTACGATATCATACAATTGGTATGGATGCCGCTAGATACAATTCTTTTACGAATCTTTGATGCGATCTGCATATATTCCAGTACTAGTTGTTTCACTATAATAGAACTATACAACTGTGTCCACGCTTCCTTTCCTCTATAGTATTTTTCCGACATTTAACATCAGTTAATAACCGAGAATTGTCTTTCCACTTCTTCTGGTTACAGTTTCTAGCCCCATGATGTGCGTTCCACTTTGTTTATGCTGATACGGTCCCAGCTAGTACGCTACAGACCTCAATATCGTAGTACCCCTTGCTGTCGTTATTGTTCAAATGGCTCTGAGCACGATGGGACTTAACATCTGAGGTCATCAGTCCCCTAGAACTTAGGGCTACTTAAACCTAACTAACCTAAGGACATCATAAACATCTATGCCCGAGGCAGGATTCGAACCTGTGACCGTATCGGTCGCGGGGTTCCAGACTGAAGCGCCTAGAACCGCTCGGTCACATCGGCCGGCGCTGTCGGTATTAACTTACTTTATGTAAGTCTGCAGGCTTTCGTGGCCGTTGTCACTGAAGTTAAATCTTCTGGGTTATTAGGCCGCGTCATGTTTCTTCTAAAATGTTCGACGTTTCGACCCCTGTGCTGGGATCTACCTCAGGATCTTTTGGTGTTACTACTGCTAGAACACTGACATTTCATTAACTTATTTTATTTGTCTTTAGTTTTTTTATACTTATTATGATTCTTATGCGTAGTTACATTTTCATTTGTGCATTATCACAACTATAGTTGTGAAAGGTTTTGTTTTATTATTTTATCGTTTTTTTACCCTGACCCTGATACCAACTTCAAGTTATGTATGCTATTAGCTGATTAACCCCAGATCTCGCATGATGTCTGCACTTGTTGTTTTGCTTCCTTATACAGTTACCGAGCGAGGTGGCGCAGTGGTTAGCACACTGGACTCGCATTCGGGAGGACGACGGTTCAATCCCGTCTCCGGCCATCCTGATTTAGGTTTTCCGTGATTTCCCTAAATCGTTTCAGGCAAATGCCGGGATGGTTCCTTTGAAAGGGCACGGCCGATTTCCTTCCCAATCCTTCCCTAACCCGAGCTTGCGCTCCGTCTCTAATGACCTCGTTGTCGACGGGACGTTAAACACTAACGATCACCACCACCACCCTATACAGTTGTTTTACAGGCAGCATGAGCCACATGTAAGTATTTACGAGCTCTTCTTGCATTAATGGATTCATTATTGTGTTACATATTGTTCTTGCATTTCTTGCATTTTTAGGACCACAGCATTATGCGGCATGCTTCTTATTTTCGACAGTTGCAGATAATACGACAGTTATAAGTTTGTTTTTTAAATTTTTAAACTTCTCGTTCTTAATTTTTTTTCTAATATGTTTGGTATATTTATCTGTATATCCCTGTGAAGAATGTGACTAGGTGTCTGAAACCGGTTAAGAAAACAAAATTTCTTTTGTGGGACTGGTTGCTGATTGTTGTAATAAATTACTGTGTTCGTAATACGGTTTATTCTTTCAGCTCGAGGACTGTTGCATCCATTAAAAATTTCGCAACTTCTCTCTCATGCATTGTTTTGCTTCCCACGAAGTAGAAGTCACTCATTTCGCCTGATACGCATTTCCACATTTTGATTAGCTTGTGACTAACAGAGTGTTCATTCCAGTCAACAAACAGGCCTTATAATTATTCCTCATCTTCACAGAGAACAGTAATGACGTCAGGAAATCATTGATACTCTTCCACAGAAAATTTTAATCTCCCTGAGCTTCCATTTGCTTCTTCGATCGATCCTCCGATTTATAGGTTGAACAGTAGATGGTAGCGAGTGCCTCGTCTCCTAGAGACCGTTGTAATCCAAACACATCTCGCTTCCTCGTCCATTCTTGCACGTATTGTGTAGTACCCATTCTCCCTACAACAGATACGAGTTTTGCCCGAGGATTTGAAACGTACTTCAACATGTTACATTCTCGAATATTTCTGTAGCCCTACAGATATTATTGAGAGGTTCTTTATTTTTCCAGACATCATGAGAAATAATGCGTCGAATTCTTTCATTGGTTCCTTCATCTTTCTTAAATTGGTCGTCTACTAACTGATCGTGAGTTTTCGATTAGTTTATTCTGTTTATGATTCTCATCAAACGATGGACGAATCACCATCAACAGTGTCACTTGCCCTCATTTAGTGAGACTCTTTGGTGAGCACTGGTATTTAAAACACGAGACTGACACATTGTCTAGTGATCAGGAACTTCGCGCCGTCACCTCTCCTCCCCTTGCCGAACAAATACTAGCAGTGAAAAGTTTTTCTACAACCAGCATTCGAACCAGCTTATCGACAGGACGAGCACCACCGCACGAGCGTGAATTAGCCATCTTTTTTCTGCTTTTGGTCTGAGCGGACGTGACATGAGACCCCTTCAATTTCATCGTTGAGTTCTTTACTCACTTTTTATTTTTTTATTGCACAGGGCAATCAGCCAGCCCTCTGAACGAACACTCTGAGCTACAGTGCCAACTGCGACCTCGGCCGCGGAATAGAGAGATACTGACATTACTTTCTTCAGCGTTAAATAGTAGTAAGTGCGCATGATTAGCTACCTGCCAGAGGAAAAACTCAGGGAACGGACCAGCATCTTCAAGGATTCTTTTCACTGATTAGCACTCGGAATAACTGTAGCCCAGCCAATGTGAACAGAGTAAAAAAGTAAAACGCCCAAATACGAAGTTTCCTTTTAAGAAGCAGTCTGTACAAATTCATTCGACATTCGGCATCCAACTGTTCGAGTTCTTCTTCGTTTGACAAGCGGGAGCCGTTTCCTCTGTCTCCGGGTTCCATCCCCGAGAAGAGGGACTTACAAAGATTTGGGGCTGACTCGAAGTTAACCATAGGCACAGGCCGTTGGTGTGCCACCAATAACTGATTTTGCAGCCGCTTCAGCCTCCACCTACCGATTGTTATGGTGAGATTGAGCCGCGACAGTGAGATAGTCCAAAGGGACAGTTAAGTCATTTCTATAGAATTTCTATTCTCTAATAGTTTGTTTCTGATTCCGGCCATACATGCAATGCATTCACTTCGCTATTACTATCTGTCTTTGATACTAACATTACGACAATCACGGTAGAATTTCGCGACTGCAGTTGTTTAATTTTTATTCGCCATTTTCTTTTTGAGTCACAAACTTTTCACTAGTTTGACGCGACCCGCCATGAATTCCTCTCCTATGCCAATCTTTTCATCTCAGACAAGCACTTGCAAGTTACGTCCTCAATTGTTTGCTGGAAGTATTTCAATCTCTGTCTTCCCCTTCAGTTTTACCCGCTACGGCTCCCTTTAGTACCACACAAGTTTTCTCTGCTGTCTCAACAAGTGTCCTATCGCCCTGTCACTTCTTCTTGTAAGTGTTTTTCAAACATTTTCTTTCACGCCGATTATGTGTCGAACCTCGTCATTACTTATCTTATCAGTCCATCTAATTTTCAGGTTTCTTGTATTACACCATTTCTGAAATACTTTGATTCTCTTCTGTTCCGATTTTCCTACAGTCCACGTCTCTCTACGATACAATGCTGTACTCCCGACGTACATTCTCAGAAGTTCCTTCCTCAAATTAAGGCCGATCTTTGATACTAGTAGACTTCTCTTGGCCGTGATTCCATTTTGCCAGTGCTAGTCTACTTCTTATGTCCTATTTGCGCCGTTCGTCATGAGTTATTTTGCTGACTAGATAGCACAATTTCTTGACTTCGTCTGCTTCGTAATCCCGAATTCTGATGTTAAGTTTCTAGCTGTTCTCATTTCTGCCACTTCTCATTACTTTCGTCTTCCTTCGTTTTACTCTCAGTCCATATTATTTACCCTCTGGACTGTTCATTCCAGTCAACAGATCTTGTAATTTTTCTTCACTTTCACTGAGGATAGCAATGTGATCAGCGAACTTTGACATTGATATTCGGGCCGGCCGGGTGGCCGAGCGGTTCTAGGCGCTTCAATCTGGAACCGCGCGATCGCTATGGTCGCATGTTCGAATCCTGCCTCGGGCATGAATGTGTGTGATGTCCTTAGGTTAGTTAGGTTTAAGTAGTTCTAGGTTTTAGGGGACTGATGACCTCAGATGTTAAGTCCCATAGTGCTCAGAGCCAATTGAACCATTGATATTCTTTCACCCTGAGTTTTAATCGTACATTTGAATCTTTCCTTTATTTCCGTCATTACTTTTTTAGTGTACAGACTGAACAGTAGGGTTGAAAGAGTCGATCCCTGTCTCACATCCTTTTTAATCGGAGCACTTGGTTCTTGGGCTCCCACTCTTATTGTTCCCTCTTGGTTCTTGTACATATTGTATATTAACCGTCTTTTCTTAGAATTTCAAACATCTTACACCATTTTACATTATCGAACGTGTTTTGATTTTTCTTCAGTCTTGCTTCCATTATCAACTGTAGCGTGAAACGTGGTCCTCTGGTGCATTTACCTTTCCTAAAGCTCAACTCGTCTTCATACAACATATCATCAAATTTCTTTTTCTTTCTTCTGTATATTATTCTTGTCAGCAACTTGGATGCATGAGCTTTTAATCTGATTGTGCAATAATTCTCATAATTGTTAGCTCTTGTAGTCTTCGAAATTGTGTGGATGATATTTTGAGAAAGTCAGATGGTATGTTGCAGACTCATACATTCTACACATCATCGTGAATAGTCGTTTTGTTGCCACTCCCCCAAATGATTTTAGAAAATCTGATGGAAAATTGTCCACCCCTTCTCCCTTATTTGATCTTAAGTCCTCCAACACTCTGATACTAATACTGGATGCCATACCTCTTCTAAATCGACTCTTGTTTCTTCTTCTATCACATCAGACAAATCTCCCCCCTCTTAGAGGCCCTCAATGTTCTCTTTCCAACTATCCGCTCTCTCTGAATTTAACAGTGCACTTTTAATATTACCATCCTTGCTTTGAGTTTCACAGTAGGTTGTTTTGACTTTTTCGATTTCTTCATATTTTTCGTGTAGCCATTTCGTCTTAGCTTCCCTACACTTCTTACTTATTTCATTCGTCAGCGACTTGTATTTCGTTATTCGTGAATTTCCCTGAACGTCTCTGTAGTTCCCTCTTTCATCGATCAGCTGAAGTATTTCTTCTGCTACCCATGTTTTCTTGGCAGCTACCTTCCTTACACATACTTTCTTCTCCCCAGCTTCTGCTATTGCCTTTTTCAGAGGCATCCATACGTCTTCCACTGTAGTGCCTACTGAGCTATTCCTTATCGCAGTATCTATGGCCCTAGAGAACTTCAAGCGTATGTCTTCGTTCCTTAGTGCTTGCGTGTTCCACTTCGTTGTAGGTTGAGTCTTCCTGACTAGTTCTCTTAAACTTCAGCCCTCAATTATTTGCTAGATGTGCTCCAATCTCTGTCTTCCCCTAGAGATTTTATCCCCGATGGCTCCCTTTAGTACCGCAGAAGTTATTCTCTCATGCCTTAACAAGTGTCCTATCCCTTCTTCTTGTCAGTGTTTTCCGTCCATTCTTGTTGTTTATGAGTCATCTGAACTCAGTAAATCGAATTAATTGTTTTTTCATTTAGTAGCCTTTGAATTCTTAATACACTACTGGCCATTAAAATTGCTACACCACGAAGATGACGTGCTACAGACGCGAAATTTAAGCGACAGGAAGAAGATGCTGTGATATGCAAACGATTAGCTTTTCAGAGCCTTGACACAAGGTTGGTGCCGGTGGCGACACCTACAATGTGCTGACATGAGGAACGTTTCCAATCGATTTCTCGTACAGAAACAGCAATTGACCGGCGTTGCCTGGTGAAACGTTGATGTGACGCCTCGTGTAAGGAGCTGAAATGCGTACCATGACGTTTCCGACATTGATAAACGTCGGATTGTAGCCTATCGCGATTGCGGTTTATCGTATCGCGACTTTGCTGCTAGCGTTGGTCGAGATCCAATGACTATTAGCAGAATATGGAATCGGTGGGTTCAGGAGGGTAATACGGAACGCCGTGCTGGATCCCACGGCCTCGCACTAGCAGTCGAGATGACAGGCATATTATCCGCATGGCTGTAACGGATCGTGCAGCCACGTCTCGATCCATGAGTCAACAGATGGGGACGTTTGCAAGACAACAACCATCTGCACGAACAGTTCGACGACGTTTACAGCAGCATGGACTATCAGCTCGGAGACCATGGCTGCGGTTACTCTCGACGCTGTATCACAGACAGGAGCGCCTGCGATGGTGTACTCAACGACGAATCTGGGTGCACGAATGGCAAAACGTCATTTTTTCGGATGAGCCAGATTATGTTTACAGCAACATGATGGTCGCATCCGTGTTTGGCGACATCGCGGTGAACGCACATTGGAAGCGTGTATTCGTCATCGCCATACTGGCGTATCACCAGGTGTGATGGTATGGGGTGCCATTAGTTACACGTCTCGGTCACCTCTTGCTCGCATTGACGGCACTTTGAACAGTGGACGTTACATTTCAGATGTGTTACAAGCCGTGGCTCTACCCTTCATTCGATCCTTGCGAAACCCTACATTTCAGCAGGATAATGCACGACGGCATGTTGCAGGTCTTGTACGGGCCTTTCTGAACACAGAAAATGTTTGACTACTAGCCAATGGTGACCGAGCAACTGGCTCGTCACAATACGCCAGTCACTACTCTTGATGAACTGTGGTATCGTGTTGAAGCTGCACGGGCAGCTGTACTTGTACACGCCATCCAAGCTCTGTTTCACTCAATGCCCAGGCGTGTCAAGGCCGTTATTACGGCCAAAGAAGGTTGTTCTGGGTACTGATTTCTCAAGATCTATGCACCCAAATTGCGTGAAAATGTAATCAAATGGCAGTTGTATTATAATATATTTGTCCAATAAATACCCGTTTTTCATCTGCATTTCTTCTTGGTGTAGCAATTTTAATGGTCAGTAGTGTACATTGTTTTGGAGTGTGTTATATAATTCATATCAGATAACAGGGACAATTAGAATACAGAGTGGACAACCCGAGTATTATTATTCTCGTGTCAGGCACACAGTTCTTGACTGATCAACAGAGTTTATATAATCTTGTCCAAAATTTGACCACTTCCAGTGCATTTTCCGTTTCCTCCTAAAGGTAATTTTTTGTGCAGGTAGCTGGACAGAGTCGACACTGAAGCTTAAGTCGAACACTCTGTTATTCCCCGCAGCCACATTAGGTTTTGTTTTCTTCAGTGTATACCGATTTTGCCAGGTTAACCCGTGATCTACTCACTCCTGATCTCAGCCTATTCAAGAAGTTCGAGACTGGCCAGTTCTCGTCATGATCAAGGGGTAAAGATTCTGAAAATCTTTTCCAACTTCGAGGACAGGATATCTCAACCCTCCACAGTTGCAGCCTGGCTTCTTCATTAGTGGTTGTTAGTTTCTCCGATGTTCTGAGATAATTTTTCCTTGACACTAGTCGTTGTGGGTAGGGTTGTTGCTCATGCACGGGATGCGTTCTTTCCCGCTACAGTTTCGTTCTGGAGCTGACTTCAAGTGGTCTGTTATAATTCTACATGTGTCGTTCAGGGCAATATCCATCTGTTTGGCATGTGTTGATTTACACTAAACAGGACAGGTATATTTTGCAGCGGAGTACGAGTGGCATAATGCTATTGCAGAAGTTCAGACAGTTTCAGTTGGCTGCCCTACTGTTTTCTCAGTCTACATCTACATCTACATTTATACCCCGCAAGCCAACCAACGGTGTGTGGCGGAGGGCACTTTACGTGCCACCGTCATTATCTCCCTTTCCTGTTCGAGTCGCGTATGGTTCGCCGGATGAACGACTGCCGGAAAGCCTCCGTGCGCGCTCGAATCCCTCAAATTTTACATTCGTGATCTCCTCAGGAGGTACAAGCAGGGGGAAGCAATATATTCGATACCTCATCTAGAAACACACCCTCTCGAAACCTGGACAGCAAGCTACACCGCGATGCAGAGCGCCCCTCTTGCAGAGTCTGCCACTTGAGTTTGCTAAACATCTCCGTAACGCTATCACGCCTACGAAATAACCCTGTGACCAAACGCACCGCTCTTCTTTGGATCTTCTCTGTCTCCTCTGTCAACCCGACCTGGTACGGATCCCACACTCATGAGCAATACTCAAGTACAGGTCGAACGAGTGTTTTGTTAGCCACCTCCTTTGTTGATGGACTACATTTTCTAAGGACTCTCGCAATGAATCTCAACCTGGCATCTGCCTAGACCTGGTGGACAATTTTGATTTGAAATGGCGGGTGATCATTTCAAAAGAGAAACACCCATAAGGAAGACTCCAGGAGGACCTGCAGAGGAGTAATGCATGGTGCGACAGCTGGCAGCTTTCCCTAAACGTAGATAAATGTAATATAATGCGCATACATAGGGGCAGAAATCCATTCCAGTACGATTATGCCATAGGTGGTAAATCATTGGAAGCGGTAACGACCGTAAAATACTTAGGAGTTACTATCCGGAGCGATCTGAAGTTGAATGATCACATAAAACAAATAGTGGGAAAAGCAGGCGCCAGGTTGAGATTCATAGGAAGAATTCTAAGAAAATGTGACTCATCGACGAAAGAAGTAGCTTACAAAACGCTTGTTCGTCCGATTCTTGAGTATTGCTCATCAGTATGGGACCCTTACCAGGTTGGATTAATAGAAGAGATAGACATGATCCAGCGAAAAGCAGCGCGATTCGTCATGGGGACATTTAGTCAGCGCGAGAGCGTTACGGAGATGCTGAACAAGCTCCAGTGGCGGACACTTCAAGAAAGGCGTTACGCAATACGGAGAGGTTTATTATCGAAATTACGAGAGAGCACATTCCGGGAAGAGATGGGCAACATATTACTACCGCCCACATATATCTCGCGTAATGATCACAACGAAAAGATCCGAGAAATTAGAACAAATACGGAGACTTACAAGCAGTCGTTCTTCCCACGCACAATTCGTGAATGGAACAGGGAAGGGGGGATCAGATAGTGGTACAATAAGTACCCTCCGCCACACACCGTAAGGTGGCTCGCGGAGTATAGATGTAGATGTAGATGTAGAACCCGACCTCGCTTTGCAATATGGTCTCACGATTTCCTGTTGTTGCAGCAGCTAGTGACCACCAAAGCGATCTTTTCAGGCGATGACTAACTCCCCGTCAGGTGAGCGTATTTTCAGCAATTTCGGAAATGTTACCAGTAAACAGGTTAGGTTTCCCCAGGTGTGTAGAATGTAAGCAGGAGAAGGAAGATACTCGGAGGAGGCGTGGAGGCGGCGTCTCTACGCCCCCAGCTGGCCGCCCCGGGC
Source organism: Schistocerca americana (assembly GCF_021461395.2). NCBI lineage: Eukaryota > Metazoa > Arthropoda > Insecta > Orthoptera > Acrididae > Schistocerca > Schistocerca americana. The sequence continues at coordinate 1,221,594,919 of NC_060119.1, read as the reverse complement.
GCCGCGACGCCGCGGCCCTGCCGGCGATCCGTTTCCCAGCCTGGGGGCGGCCCACCCCCCCGCCGGCGGCGGCCGTCTGCCGCCCTACGCGCGCGGGCATAAAAACTTGGCCGAAATTTAATATTGATGAAATTGCTGTGTGTGACAGCCCTGGCCTCGCTCTTTCTCCTGCCTCGGCCGCTTCCCCCCGTCCTCTCTTCCTTTCCGGGAAATACGAGCGGAGCCAGCCACAGGCCTCCGGCAGCGCTGAAGGGACGTCCGCCGCCCACGCACGCCCTTATGACGGCGAGCTGGGTTCGCCAGGCGCGTAACACACCGACGTGAGCTTGCCTAGGCGTGTCAGTTGTATATCAGGCTGCAAAACGACTTTCGTGGATGCTGCGTAGGTCCATGGATGCTGTGTACACTAACGAAAAAAAAAAAAAAAATCGCAACGCCAAGAAGGAGTTGTGAGAGGTAAACGAAAGTTAGTAGGCGTATTTTACGGCAAGAAAAAAAGGAATAAAAGTGAGATAGTGTTAATACTTTCATCCTTCTTTACCTCCTCTGCATTACTGCAGATGACGTGTCACTGAGCACATATGTACTGTGCATGCAGTACACGTGCGGTGCCTAGTTGTTTCCACTGCCCTGTGTGGAATACATAAGTTCTTGTACACTTCACTAACCTGCTGTCTTCATGATGATGATGTCCCCAGCGCAGGAAACAGCACGCAGGTCGTGGATTCTTTTTCTTGAGGCTGAAATTAACTTCGCAAGGAACTGCTGCTACGAATAAACTATAACTCATTTGGGATGCCACTCCCGTCTTTGTTGATATAGACACGAGAAACTATTCTTGATCACAACGTATTGAACATATCTTTCCACAGTCATTATATCTGGCTAAAATAACATGAAATACATCCTGCCACAGACAACATGTCTGTCTACTGGAACCGTCAGAACTGGAGAATAAAATTACATGAATCAAATACTACCATTACAGACAACGTGTCTGTACCTAGCTACGGTCGGAACTGTAGTAAATAAAATTGCATGAAACAAATACTGTTATAACAGGCAACATGTCTGTCTACTGGAACGGTCAGAACTGGAGAGCCGGACTGCCCGAGACACTTCGCGCGCCAAGCCAGCAAGGCGTGACCCGAACGCCACCGAAGTGCATCGGCAGTAATATCGCCAGTCTTTTGTTTTAGTACTACTTTGATTATAATAATTTTAAAATGACTGATTGATAGCTGGCTGTTGAGAGATATTTATTTAAAAAAATGAAGTAATTTGGATGACAGGTTTAATTAATAATAGCAACTAAAGTTTAACGTTTTGGCGCCCTACCGCCGAACACAGCAGCCAATCAGAGAGCAGCAGCATCATGCAGGCGGTCTTTCTCACGGGAATGGTGCCGAATCTAACATCTATCACCGGTACCTCACCCACATTGCGTCATCTCTATGCTTCTTGTATTTCCACTGCCCCGGCGATAGCTTCCTTGAGCCTAATATGATGGCTGAATAAGCCAGAAATATTACAATTTCCACGGATGAAAGAAGATTTCTATTCAAATTTTGCGCCAGTCGCATAAGAATGGAGCTACGAGCGCGCCACCTTGCGCCACCGTGCTTTAAATACGCGCTGTGATGGTCGTGACCGTTAATTAGTTTAAGACTGGATATGGTGAGTTGATGTTCGTCAGGAGTCCCTTCAAGGCGACAAATACCCCTTTATGAGCACCTCTCTGAGTTCAAACGAGGTCGTGTAAAGGGGCTACGAGAAGATGGATGCTCCTTCTGCGTTGCTACTGAGGGACTAGGCAAAAATGCAGCCACTGTACACGATTACTCGCAGCGGTGGTACAGTCGGAAATTGACCGGCCTCCAGAAGGCCGCGTGACAATACCGAGAGGGAAGACCGTCGTTTCGGCGTATGACTCGCGCGCATCGTACTGTATCTATAGTAGCAATCTGAGCAGCAGTTGGCACCACACTGACACAAACAGTCGTTACAAATCGGTTACTTCAAGGACAGCTCAGTGCACACTCCCTGTTGTGAGTATTCCACTGTGCCCAAACCACCCCCACCTGCATCGTCAGTGGTCTCAAGTAAGAGCTCATTGGAAGGAGACTGGAAGAATGTTGTGTTTTTCTCATGAAAACTGGTTATGTCTTAGTGCCTCTCAGAGTATGCAGACACAATAGCGCCTTTCTTAGCAATCATATACAACCGCTCACTTGACGAAAGGTCTGTTCCTAAATACTGCACACGTCACACCAATATTCAGGAAAGGGAATAGGAGTTGTTGTTGTTGTTGTGGTCTTCAGTCCTGAGACTGGTTTGATGCAGCTCTCCATGCTACTCCATCCTGTGCAAGCTTCTTCATCTCCCAATACTTACTGCATCCTACATCCTTCTGAATCTGTTTAGTGTATTCATCTCTTGGTCTCCCTCTACGATTTTTAGCCTCCACGCTGCCCTCCAATGCTAAATTTGTGATCCATTGATGCCTCAGAACATGTCCTACCAACCGATCCCTTCTTCTAGTCAAGTTGTGCCACAAACTCCTCTTCTCCCCAATTCTATTCAATACCTCCTCATTAGTTATATGATCTACCCATCTAATCTTCAGCTTTCTTCTGTAGCACCACATTTCAAAAGCTTCTATTCTCTTCTTGTCCAAACAATTTATCGTCCATGTTTCACTTCCATACATGGCTACACTCCATACAAATACTTTCAGAAACGACTTCCTGACACTTAAATCTAGACTCGATGTTAACGAATTTATCTTCTTCAGAAACGCTTTCCTGGCCATTGCGAGTCTACATTTTATATCCTCTCTACTTCCACCATCATCAGTTATTTTGCTCCGCAAATAACAAAAATCCTTTACTACTTTAAGTGGAGTAACCCATTGAATTACAGACCCATATCACTGACCTCAATTTCCAGTAGGATTTTGGAGCATATACTGTACTCGAACATTATCAATCACCTTGAAGAAAATGAGTCATCGATACATAACCAACACGGATTCAGAAAGTATCGTTCTTGTGCAACACAGCTAGCTCTTTATTCCCATGAAGTAATGAGTGCTGTCGACATGGGATCTCAGATCGATTCCATATTCCTAGATTTCCAGAAGGCTTTTGATACCGTTCCTCACAAGCGAACATCAATCTAATTGCGGGCATATGGAGTATCGTCTCATTTGTGTGACTGGATTCGTAATTTCCTCTCAGAGAGGTCACAGTTCATAGTGATGGACGGTAAATCATCGAGTAGAACAGAAGTGATATCTGGCGTTCCGCAAGGTAGTGTCATAGGCCCTCTGTTGTTCCTGATTTATATAAATGATCTAGGTGACAATCTGAGCAGCCCCCTTAGATTGTTTGCAGATGACACTGCAGTTTACCGTCTGGTAAAATCATCAGACGATCAGTTCCAATTACAAAATGATCTAGAGAGAATTTCCGTATGGTGCGAAAAGTGGCAATTAGCGCTAAATAAAGAAAAGTGCGAGGTCATCCACATGGGTGCTAAAAGAAATCCGATAAATTTTTGGTACACGATAAATCGCACAAATCTATGGGCTGTCAATTCGACTAAATACCTAGGAATTACAATTACGAGTAACTTAAATTGGAAAGACCACATAGATAATATTGCGGGGAAGGCGAAACAAACACTCCGCTTTGTTGGCAGAACGCTTAGAAGATGCGACAAACCCACTAAAGAGACAGCCTACATTACACCTGTCCGCCGGCCGTGGTGGCCGAGCGGTTCTAGGCGCTTCAGTCTGGAACCGAGCGACCGCTACGGTCGCAGGTTCGAATCCTGCCTCGGGCGTGGATGTGTGTGATGTCCTTGGGTTAGTTAGGTTTAAGTACTTCTAAGTTCTAGGGGACTGATGACCTCAGCTGTTAAGTCCCATAGTGCTCAGAGCCATTTGAACCATTTGAAGCCATTACACTTGCCCGTCCTCTGCTGGAATATTGCTGCTCGGTGTGGGATCCTTACAGGTAGGATTGACAGAGGACACCGAAAAAGTGCAAAGAAGGGCAGCTCTTTCTTGTTATCGCGCATTAGGGGTGAGAGTGTCACTGATACGATACGCGAGTCGGGGTAGCGGTCACTGAAATAAAGGCATTTTTCTTTGTGGCGAGATCTATTTAAGAATTTTCAATCACCAACTTTCTCTTCCGAAAGCCTAAATACTTTGTTGACACCCACCTACTTTGGGAGAAATGATCATCATAATACGAGGCCTGTTCAGAAAGTAAGCTCCGATTGATTGCCAAATTGAAACCACAGTGAACATCAGAAATGTTTTACTTGTAACAATTAGCTACACCTTTCAGCTACTTCTCTACGTAGTCGCCGTTCTGACTTAGACTTTTGTCATAGCGTTGTACCAACTTTTCAATAGCCTCATCATAGAAGGCAGCCGCCAGTGCTTTCCGCGAATTCTCCACGCTGGCCTACACCTCGTTGTCTGTGTCAAAATGTTGTCTTCAAAGACAGCGGTTCATGTCACCAGAGATGAAACTCAGGGGGAGACAATTGCGGACTATATTGTGGGTAATCTAACATTTCCATTTGAAAACGATGCAGGAGCATCTTCATTGCCCCTGCAGAATGCGGCTGAGAATTGTCGTGAAGACGAAACAGCACGACAGTTATGTAATGTTAGCTGCATAGCTTTAGGCGAAATTTCTCACCAGGCCCTCGTACTTGGCGGCAGACACTATTTTCTAGACATCTTTACGCACTCACTGCGAGCTCAGAAATGAGAAGAGCGACGTGATGCTAACTGGGGTTATACTAGAGACACTACCCAACACATCTGTGCAAAGCTTTATCGGATTTTCATAGTCGTTTCCATTTCGCGACCGATCGGAGCTTACTTTCTGAACGCCCCTCGTAAAATAAGAGAAATCAGAGCACGAGTGGAAGGATTTAGATGTTTCTTTTTCCCAAGAGCCATTCGAGAATGAAATGGTAGAGAAGTTGTATGAAAATGATTCGATGAACCCTCTGCCAGGCTCTTAAGTGTGAATTGCACAGTAACCATGTAGATGTAGATGTAGATCAGTGCCAATGATGACCGTGTGTTGCGTACAAGATGGCCATGTGAACGCCTGAAATCAAACTTTCTGCGGTGTAGACATACTGGACATGCACCTTTTGTTATGGCCTGGTGTGCGGGAGCATTCTGTTTGTTATCCCGAGCTCCCCGACCGCAAATTTGTACCTCACTCTGGTGTTTCGACCCGTTGCGCTGCCATTTATGACCCGCATTCCACTCACTCACTTACCGCTTTTGTAACCCAACATGCTCTACGGTCTGTCGACAAGTTACCTTGGACTGCTCGATCACCAGATCTGTTTACAATCGACCACTTGTGGAACATCGTTGGACGACAACTCCAACGTTGTACGCAAACAGCGTTAACCATCCCTGCATTGATCGACCAAGTGCAACAGGCATTGAACTCCATCCCACAAACTGACATCTGGCAGCTGTACAACACACTATATGCATGTTTGAATACATGTATTCAAGATTCCGCCGGTTTCATCGGTTGCTAATGTACCAGACTTTCATAGTTGCATAGGCTATCTCATACTTATAGTGCTGAACACTTAAATATTACCTATAAAAACTTATTCCTGAAGCTACATTCCTCCACATTAATTACTCTTTGGAACTGCAATTTTATCTGTCACTGTAGTTTGGTACGTGTTTACTGATTCTTGCATCATTTCTTGGTAAAGTAACTTCATAATTACATAGGAAAAGCACAATATTTTGTATGTTCTACACTATTATTTTCTTAACCGGTTTTCGGCTTACAAGTCTGTCATCCGTCTTTAATTGACTATCGTCGTCAAACAAGGTACAGTACTCGTGAACAATTTTGAGAACGATATTACACACCAAGAAAGAGGTACAAAACACAGTAAATATCGTCTTTGACTGTGCAGTGGTAATGTAATTAAAAAGTTAGTTTTTCCAATGCTTCTCAAACTGTCTGTTTCATTTCATTCCTCCTTTCTCCATATTTATTTATTTATTTTATTGCAGTTGTCTGTAAAAGTAAAAGGCAACGTTCTACCTTCCGGCCCCAAACGATCGCCATGTTCTCCCCTGCTAAACACGTCATCGGATGCTGTATGGAGGTGCATGAGGTCAGCACACAGCTCTCCTAGATGTTGTTGCGTTTCTTGACCTTGGAACCGCTGATAATCGGTCTAGTAGCTTCCCAGTTGGCCTCACGAGGCTACGTCCAGCCCGTACCAGACCTCCCATCAGGGATAAATGCCTCACAGTACTGGGAATCGAACCCGGGTCTCAGCACGGCGGTCAGTCGCGCTGACCACTCAGCTACGGGCGCTGACATAACTGTCTCTGTATTTAATATGTTCTGTCGTTGTAAACGTCAATTGTGTCTCTATTCTGTTTCTGTATCTTCTTCCATATGTAATGCCTATTCAGGCTATGCCTCATTACTCTTGTCACGTTCTAACTTTATATTATTTTGATAGTTAATATAATATAAATGTTATATAGGTACTATTTTGTCGAGTTAACGTTTTTCTGCTTTGTTCTGTTGTTGTTGTTGTTGTTGTTCTCTTCAGTCCAGTGCAGAGACTGGTTTGATGCAACATTAAAACAAGCGTTCAGTGCATAGTGCTGTGGAATGTGGAAAAAACAGCAAATTGGCGTTCATAGGAAGAAGAACAACACCAAAAATGCAACAGGAGCGTAATATGTAAGAAACTGTCTACGCAACCTGCCACTGATGATGCCTTGCAGAAAATAAAGGCGAAACGCGTATGGCACTAAAATTGTGTTTTATTCAGTTGCTGCCAGACGGTCCATGAGTAAAAATTATCAATATACCGTAATTCTTTTTCACTTCCACGACAGCAATCTCAAATGGCTCAAACGGCTCTGAGCACTATGGGACTGCTGTGGTCATCAGTCCGCCTGAACTTTGAACTATTTAAACCTAACTAACCTAAGGACATCACACACATCCATGCCCGAGGCAGGATTCGAACCTGCGACCGAAGCGGTCGCGCGGTTCCAGACTGTTGCGCCTAGAACCGCTCGGCCACTCCGGCCGGCCAGCAATGTCATCAGTGAATCTTATCACTGATATACTTTCACCCTGAATTTTAATTCCACTCCTGAACCTTTCTTTTATTTCCCTAATTGCTTCTTCGATGTATGGATTGAACAATAGGGGCGAAAGACTACATCCCTGTCTTACAACCCTTTTGATCCGAACACTTTTTTCTTCGGCTCTCACTCTTATTGTTCTCTCTTGGTTCTGCTGATATATAATGTATATTACCCGTCCTTCCCTACAACTTACCACCGTTTTTCTCAGAATTTTGAACATCTTGCACCATTTGACATTATCGAATGCTTTTTCCAGGTCGACAAATCCTGTGAGCGTGTCTTGTCTTCTTTTCTGAAGTCTTGCATCCATTATCAAACCGCAACGTCAAAATTGCATCTCTGGTGCCTTTACCTTTCCTAAAGCCAAACTAATCGACATTTAACATTTCCTGATTATCTTCAGCAACTTGGATGCATGTGCTGTGAAGCTGACTGTCCGGTAATTCTCGCACCCTCCTGCTCTTACAATCTTCGGAAATGTGTGGCTGACGTTTTTCCGAAAGTCACATAGTATATCGCCAGACTCACACATTCTACCACCAACGTGGACAGATGTTTTGTTGCCATTCCCTCCAAAGATTTTAGAATTATGACGGAATTTTGTCTATACCTTGTGCCTTATTGGATAGTAAACCTACCAAAGCTCGTGTACATTCTGATTCTAATACTGCATCCCCTATCTCTCCTAGATGGACTCCTGTTTCTTCTCCTATCACGTCATCAGACAACTCATCCCCCTCATCGAGGCCTTCAGTGGACTCTCTCCGCCTATTTGCTCTTTCCTCTGCATTTAAAAGGGGAACTCCTAATGTTATGTCGTCGCTCTTAATTCATCTATGGTGCTTTTGACTTTTCTATATGCTGATCCAATACTTCCGACAAACATTTTTTTTCGATTTCTTTAGCTTTTCCATTTTCTGTTTATTTCATTTCTTAGTGACTTGTGTTTCTGTATTTCTGAAAAGCAAAGAACGGAAAGCAGAACGGTGGAAAGAGTATATAGAGGGCCTATACAAGGGCGATGTACTTGAGGACAATATTATGGAAATGGAAGAGGATGTAGATGAAGATGAAATGGGAGATATGGTACTGCGTGAAGAGTTTGACAGAGCACTGAAAGGTCTGAGTCGAAACAAAGCTCCGGCAGTAGACAACATTCCATTAGAACTACTGACAGTCTTGGGAGAACTAGTCCTGACAAAACTCTACCACCTGGTGAGCAAGATGTATCAGAAAGGCGAAATACCCTCAGACTTCAAGAAGAATATAATAATTCCAATTCCAAAGACAGCAGGTGCTGACAGATGTGAAAATTGCTGCAAAATACTAACGCGAATTCTTTACAGACTAATGGAAAAACTGGTAGAAACCGATCTCGGGGAAGATCAGTTTGGATTCCGTAGTAATATTGGAACACGTGAGGCACTACTGACCTTACGACTTATCTTAGAAGAAAGATTAAGGAAAGGCAAACTTACATTCCTAGCATTTGTAGACTTGGAGAAAGTTATTGACAATGTTGACTGGAATACTCTCTTTCAAATTCTAAAGTTGGGAGGGGTTAAATACAGGGAGCGAAAGGCTATTTACAATTTGTACAGAAACCAGATAGCAGTTATAAGAATAGATGGGCACGAAAGGGAAGCAGTTTTTGGGATGGGAGTGAGACAGGATTGTAGCCTCTTCCCGATGTTATTCAATCTATATATTGAGCAAGGAGCAAAGGAAACAAATGAAAAATTCGGAGTACGTATTAAAATCCATGGGGAAGAAATAAAAACTATGAGGTTCGCCGATGACATTGCAATTCTGTCAGAGACAGCAAAGGACTTGGAAGAGCAGTTGAACGGAATGGACAGTGTCTTGAAAGGAGCATATAAGATGAACATCAACAAAAGCAAAACGAGGATAATGTAAGGCAGTCGAGGGAATTAGATTAGGAAATGAGACACTTAAAGTAGTAAAGGAGTTTTGCTATTTGGGGAGCAAAATAACTGATAATGGTCGAAGTAGAGGGGATATAATGGCAAGGAAAGCGTTTCTGAAGAAGAGAAATTTGTTAACATCGAGTATAGATTTAAGTGTCAGGAAGTCGTTTGTGAAAGTATTTGTATGCAGTGTAGCCATGTATGGAAGTGAAACATGGACGATAAATAGTTTGGACAAGAAGAGAATAGAAGCTTTCGAAATGTGGTGCTACAGAAGAATGCTGAAGATTGGATGGGTAGATCATATAACTAATGAGGAGGTATTGAATAGGATTGGGGAGAAGAGAAGTTTGTGGCACACCTTGACAAGAAGAAGGGATAGGTTGGTAGGACATGTTCTGAGGCATCAAGGGATCACAAATTTAGTATTGAAGGGCAGCGTGGAGGGTAAAAATCGTTGAGGGAGACCAAGAGATGAATACACTAAGGAGATTCAGAAGCATGTAGGTCGCAGTAGTTACCCAGAGATGAAGAAGCTTGCACTGGATAGAGTAGCATGGAGAGCTGGATCAAACCAGTCTCAGGACTGGAGACCACAACAACAACAATAACTCATGGTTTCTTCTCTGTTACCGTTTTTGTACTTATATTTTTCTTTCTAATATCTGTAGTTTCCCTTTTTAGAGATGTCCTTCAATCTTTAAGTGAACTGCCTACTGAGCTATTCCTCATCACAGTACATATACCTTGAGAGAACTTCAAGCATTTCTTTTCATTCCTTAGTACTTCTGTATCCCACTTCTTTGCACATTAATTCTTCCTGACTAATCTCTTAAACGTCAGTCTGCTCTTGATGACTACTTAATTGGGACCAGAGTCTGTATCTGCTGCTGGGTACGCCCTACAGTTGAGTCTCAGATTTCAGTATTTCTACCTGACCATGATGTATTCTAATTGAAATCTTCAATTACATTTGTAGTTAATATTTCCATACTGTGACATAAATATTGTGAAAGATGAATTGATTTGTAACTGGGTTGTTAATACAGTTCTGTACAAGCTGATAGTACACGATGGGGAAGATACCATTACACTAGTATTTGGACGTGGTCTTCTACCGAAAGACGGGTGAAATACGAGCACTTTGGCGCGTCGATCTTTAATGTGCGCACGGGGAACGAAATAAGTATCCATTTAGTCACTGCTGAGTAAGCTTAAAGAGGTTGCAATCGTGCAAAACTGATAATCAAAGTGTGAACTTTAAATTATCTCTGTTGGAAGAGTACAGAGGCAAGCAAACGATACTAAGGCTTGTTGCACGACATGATGATGAACACTGGAAGCGTTACGAATTGTAATTCACGGAATGTTCGTGTTGATTTGTGGCATGAGTAACTTTGGACGACCCAAAGACACTGTGTTCTTCTGACTGGAAGCTACGTACGACTTTTCGTCGGTAATAAGGCAAAATTTCCCACAGTTTCTTTTAACTTTGTAAACGTAGTTCAGCTTTCTTTCTTTGTGCTTCTCGTGTTTGAAAGACTATGTGTCGATTTAGTACGATGAGAGTGTCAGTAAAGAACTGATGTTTCCATTTAAACTTTCCTTTGCTCGTACTGAGGGTGTTCTGTTTAACAAGAATTTCATTGTTTACGACTTATAATTACGATATCTTGTCTAATGAGTTGGTGTCACCGTAAGTTTCCAAGGACGAAGTTTTAATGACGATAGTGAAGTAGAAATTAGTTTTACTAGTTCATATGTAGTTATGATTAAACCGTTACAACCAGCCCAGTTAGCTCTCTAATTTTTTAGTAAAACTGCAGGACTCCATCTGGAGTCGATCTTCGGTTTCAAATTGCCACTTAGCTTCAAAAATGGTTCAAATGGCTCCCAGCACTATGGGACTTAACTGCTGTGGTCATCAGTCCCCTAGAACTTAGAACTACTTAAACCTAATTAACCCTAGGACATCACACACATCCATGCCCGAGGCAGGATTCGAACCTGCGAGCGTAGCGGTCGCGTGGTTTCAGACTGTAGCGCCTAGAACCTCTCGGCCACTACGGCCAGCGCCACTTAGCTATGGTTAAATGCAAACTGTGAACCAGTTTGAACCTTCGACTCACATGTACGACACATAGTGCGCAAAGGAAACAATTGGGAAATTAAAGGCCGTGACAAACGGTTCATGGCTTTGGCCCTTGACAAAATTAATAGTAATCAAAGAAATTAATAGGTTCACGTAATTACAGAAACTGAAGGTGGGTCCACTTTGACCAACATATATTGATACAAAATTCATTAGGAGAACTAAAATATAATTTGTATGAAATGTCAATTTCTCCAGACTGAAAATTAAGAGACAATTGGATCACACAATCTGTACTATATACATTTAAAATAAAATAATGTGAGCGGCAAAGTCCGCGGTAACGGTAAAGGAAGCATCTGGTACTAACTCGCATTGCACCGGAAAGAATTGAATACTCGATTCGGTGCTGGACATGGGGAAAGAAAAGTACTTGTAGGAATCCCAGATACTTGAATCACGAGCGAGCCGGCACGCAAAACGTAATCCATGCTAAGAGCCCTTATAACTTAGAACAAACATGCCCTACACTGACTGAACACTATGAACCCGCGAACGGTTTTGCAGCTTGATCTTACCAGATCATGTACCAGAAGATAGACTGCAGTTGTAGAGTTGTAGAGACCGAAATTTAAGTGATAGTTGCAGTCTTAATCTTTCAGAAGTCGTGCCACAATAATATGAAGAGGAGTGACGCTCAGGAGAAACCAGAGTGGAATCCAAGAGTGTGACCTTCTTCACAGCACGCGGTGCAGCCGCTACTAACGATCTATCAGCCAATCCGCAATATGGTTTTACGAGCTCCTAAAGGGGTGCTGCGTAACAACCTTATCCCCTCACTGGGTCTACATCTGTGCTCCGTAGTCCGCCTTGCGGTGTCTGGGGGAGGGTACTTCGTGCACCAGTGTCGCATCCTCCTTTTCCTGCTCCACTTGTGTTTGCTTTGCGGTAAGAACAATTGCCTCCGCGTGCGCTCGAATCTCTCTAATTTTATCCAGTCTGTTTCTTCGCGATATATACATAGGAGGAACCAATATACCCTATTTCCTCTTTCCGTCCTATATGGAACGGATCCCATACTGACGAGCAGTACTTAACTATTGGTCGAACAAGTGTTTCATAAGCTGCTTCCTTTGTTGATGGACTATATTTCCTGAGGCTTCTTCCAATGAATCTCAGTCTGGCATCTGCCTTTCTAGCGATTAATTTTATGTGATCGTTCCATTTCTTATCGCTCCGTACTCGTATTTCTAGATGTTTTATGGAAGTTGCTGCTACCAGTGCTTGTTCTGTACATTTGTAATCATACGATAAAGGGTTTTCCTGTCTATGTATTCACAGTACGTTACTCTTGTTTATGGTCAGGGTCAATTGCTACCCCCCCCCCCCCCCACCAAGAGTCGATCCTCTGCACGCATTCCTACTACAATTATCTAGCGTCGCGACTTGTCTGTATACGAGTACAATAGCGTTCCTCATGAAAAGGCTCATGAAACTTCCGATGCTAACTACTGGGTCATTTACATACACTAATGCTCATAATTTAAGGATAATGCTGATACATGGTGAAACAACGCTCTGGTGGGCGATTTGCGGGTTTAAATCACCTCGCGGTATGACCATGCGGTGCATTTGACCTGCTGTCGTCGCACGGTGGCGCTGGCAGCAGTCCACATACGCAGAAGTGTGTTGGTGCATGTCAGAGTACGGCACAGCGCGTAAGTGTGCAGACGTTTTCAGACTTGCTAATGGCGACTGTGTGTTGAAAATGGCTCAAAGAACACATATTGATGACTTTATGAGGGGTAGAATACTAGAGCGACTGGAGGCTGGTCAAACACAGCAGGTCGTAGCACGGGCTCTCCGTGTGCCACAAACTGTGATCTCACGATTATGGCAACGATTCCAGCAGACAGGAAAGGTGTCCAGGCGCTACAGTACGGGACGCCCACAGTGAACAACACTACAAATGGTTCAAATGGCTCTGAGCACTATGGGACTCAACTGCTGAGGTCATTAGTCCCCTAGAACTTAGAACTAGTTAAACCTAACTAACCTAAGGACATCACAAACATCCATGCCCGAGGCAGGATTCGAACCTGCGACCGTAGCGGTCTTGCGGTTCCAGACTGCAGCGCCTTTAACCGCACGGCCACTTCGGCCGGCCAACACTACAAGAAGACCGATATCTCACCATCAGTGCCCGCAGACGGCCAAGGAGTACTGCAGGTAGCCTTGCTCGGGACCTTACTGCAGCCACAGGAACAGTTGGCTCCCGACACAAAGCCTACATACGACTGAACAGACACGGTTTATTCGCCCGCAGACCTGCAAGGTGCATTCCAATGATCCCTGGTCACAGGAGAGCCCGTAAAGGCTGGTGTCAAGAACATAGTACTTGGTCATAGGAACAGTGGTCCCAGGTTATGTTAACCGACAAGTCCAGGTATAGTCTTAACAGTGATTTTTGCCGGATTTTCATCTGGTGTGAACCAGGAACCAGATACCAACCCCTTAATGTCCATGAAAGGGACCTGTATGGAGGCCGTGGTTTGATGGTGTGGGGTGGGATTATGATTGGTAAACGTACAACCCTGAATGTTTTTGACAGTGGAACTGTGGGGTGTATAGACATTTCATTTTGCACCAGTATGTCCGCCTTTTCAGGGTGCAGTGGGTCCCATCTTCTTCCTTCTCCGGCCCCACCTAGCTGCCATCGTAGAGGATTACCTTCAAACAGAAGATTTCAGGCGAATGGAGTGGCCTACCTGTTCTGTAGACCTAAACCCCATCGAGCACGTCTGGGATGCTCTCGGTCGGCGTATCGCTGCACGTCTTCAAACCCCTACGGCACTTTAGGAGCTCCGACAGGCACTGGTGCAAGAATGGGACGCTATACCCCAGCAGCTGCACGACCACCTGATCCAGAGTATGCCAACCCGTTGTGCGGCCTGTGTACGTGTGCATGTTGATCATATCTCATATTGATGTCGAGGTACATGCGTAGGAAACAGTGGCGTTTTGTAGCACATGTGTTTCGGGACGGTTTTCTCAACTTATCACCAATACCGTAGGCTAACAGATCTGTGTCGTGTGTGTTTCCTATGTGCCTGTGGTATTAGCGCCAGTGTTGTGTAGTGCCACGTTGTGTGGCGCCACATTCTGCAATTATCCTTAATTTATGAGCATGAGTGCATATCGTCAAAAGTAATGGTGTTATAACACTCCCTGGGGCACGCTCAAAATTGCTTTTACTTCTGAATACTTCCCTCCGTACAGAACGACATGCTGTGTTCTGTTTGCTAGTCGGTCTGAGTGGCCGAGCGGTTCTAGGCGCTACAGTCTGGAACCGCGAGACCGCTACGGTCGCAGGTTCGAATCCTGCCTCGGGTATGGATGTGTGTGATGTCCTTAGGTTAGTTAGGTTTAAGTAGTTCTAAGTTCTAGGGTACTGATGACCTCAGAAGTTAAGTCCCATACTGCTCAGAGCCATTTGAAGCATTTTTTCTGCTTTCTAGAAACATTTCAATCCCAGGAAAAGCTGGTCTGACATTATACACACTCATATTGTGTTTATTAGGTGGCATTGCAGAACTGTTGCGTTACGTCTTTTAATCTGCCAGCCAATCTCTGAAATTTTCAAGTATAAACAAAATGTTGGCAATTTGGTACAAAATTCCATTCTCGAAAGATATTGCAGCTCCGATCAATATGAGGAAACTCAGGGTTTGAATGCAACCCTGACTCCCACTCTGTCGGTTATTCCAGACTCTAGTTACATTCAGTACTACAGGGCAGAAATGCACGACGGCACTTCTTCATAGAATGGATCGAATATGCTGAAAATTACATGCTCCCAAGGTGGGGATACTGTCGGTTGACTCGGCTGTCTACAGTCTCCTCTTTCATTACTGACGTTCGGCCAGTGACCAAGATGTGTTACAGAGGGCATTTGGATGAATAGGACGGTACGTAAAGAAACTCACAGGTCCCATACTGTTTTCAGAGATTGCTTAATTCCGTACTCCTGTCGCTATTTGTGTGGACCGTCCACCAGATATCGGGCAAGATTCCCCAAAAAGCGTCTCCCTGCGTCGCCACAGCGGTGCCCTGCTCACAAAGCATGTGGGCCGACATATCTGACCCCTGTCCCTTGGCTATAGGGGTGAAGGTTCTACCCTCTATAGCGGCAAGCTCTTTAGAAGCCGTGGAAGCTGGATCCCATGGGAGATGCCCCATCAGGTCACTGATGTTGCAAAAACTGGCTGGGACGCGGCCTACTTACCAGTACAATACAGCATGAAAACCGAATACCAAATCAATAAGAATAACGTCATTAAAGGAATTTTATGATCTCTGCAATCAACTACGTAGCAACTGATACATAGTGTCTTGCATCAGTTAATCAAGAAAAGAAATTGGATACAATTATTACTTGATAAACGGAGTGAATAATGTTTAGAAAAAAATAAAACGACGTACAGGCTTTAGTCTGGCGTATCTCAAAAGTAATGCTCCAGTTAGTTCCTACTTCGCCAAAGATTCGTGTAGAAATTATGAAAAAGATTTTGTCAGCGCAGCAGTACATAAAAGATTAGATAAGTCTGTAATGAAGAAACATATTTGGCACTGACAAAAATACGGGAAGGTATTGCTTATTCATCGTACTGGTCCTTACTAAAGAAATTTCATGAAAAGAAACACCAATTCCCAATTGGTATCACTAGGAAACAAATAATTTTCCTACTTGTAGTGGCAACCTATTTTAAATATAATGGGTTTTGAAGAGGAATTTCTCAAATGTGAGTTGTGCCGGTTTCTGCTTCAGAATTGGGGCGCCATAGTTTTGAGAAGAAAAGTGTTCAATACACAGAGTAGCTGCTCAAATAATAATTTTAATGTTTTCAGAAACGGCCATATAATTGTATATTATGTTTTCCGGAATTACGGTAGCCTTGGACTTGAGTGGTACAATTTTCAGGCTATGATTAGTTAACGTATTGCCTGCCGGCTTTCGTCTCGGGATCATCACCCGGCGTTTGTTTCGTGATTTTTCGGACGTTTCGCCTGTAGGGTGACTCCCGTTTTGAAACGTTCACACTCTATTACTGGTGGCGGAACTGACGTAGAGGATAAATCTTTGACAATGCCCTGTGATGCATAAAAATTACGGAACAGATTTCAGTCGATGATTCACATAAAAAAGTCAGTGAAGAATACCTCTGCCACGAAAACCTCAACGATTTTGTACATGTTTGGTTAATTTGAAACTTGTTCTTCGAAGGAAGTGTTACTTTAGAAGTAACTGCATTCAAACTGAGTGTGCCGAGGCAGATAACGATGTGATACTACATCGCTGTTGTCGAGTGATTTTTAACCTTAAATCCGTAAAGTAAGTGGTTACCCGGCTCCATAGCAGAGGTCGATAACGCACGCATGTGTGGTGGCTCTCGACTCGGCCCGAATCCACGTGGTGTCAGATTTTCTCTGCTAGTTTTTTTTTTGTCATCAGTCTACTGACTGGTTTGATGCGGCCCGCCACGAATTCCTTTCCTGTGCTAACCTCTTCATCTCAGAGTAGCACTTGCAACCTATGTCCTCAATTATTTGCTTGACGTATTCCAATCTCTGTCTTCCTCTACAGTTTTTGCCCTCTACAGCTCCCTCTAGTACCATGGAAGTCATTCCCTCACGTCTTAGCAGATGTCCTATCATCCTGTCCCATCTCCTTATCAGTGTTTTCCACATATTCCTTTCCTCTACGATTCTACGTAGAACCTCCTCATTCCTTAACTTATCAGTCCACCTAATTTTCAACATTCGTCTGTAGCACCACATCTCAAATGCTTCAATTCTCTTCTGTTCCGGTTGTCCCACAGTCCATGTTTCACTGCCATACAATGCTGTACTCCAGACGCATATCCTCAGAAATTTCTTCCTCAAATTAAGGCCGGTATTAGTAGACTTCTCTTGGCAAAAAATGCCATTTTTGCCATAGCGAGTCTGCTTTTGATGTCCTCCTTGCTCCATCCGCCATTGGTTATTTTACTGCCTAGGTAGCAGAATTCCTTAACTTCATTGACTTCGTGACCATCAATCCTGATGTTAAGTTTCTCGCTGTTCTCATTTCTACTACTTCTCATTACCTTCGTCTTTCTCCGATTTACTCTCAAACCATACTGTGTACTCATTAGACTGTTCATTCCGTTCAGCAGATCATTTAATTCTTCTTCACTTTCACTCAGGACGGCAATGTCATCAGCGAATCGTATCATTGATATCCTTTCACCTTGTATTTTAATTCCACTCCTGAACCTTTCTTTTATTTCCATCATTGCTTCCTCGATGTACAGATTGAAGAGTAGCGGCGAAAGGCTACAGCCTTCTCTTACACCCTTCTTAATACGAGCACTTCGTTCTTGATCGTCCACTCTTATTATTCCATCTTGGTTGTTGTACATATTGTATATGACCCGTCTCTCCCTATAGCTTACCCCTACTTTTTTCAGAATCTCGAACAGCTTGCACCATTTTATATTGTCGAACGCTTTTTCCAGGTCGACAAATCCTATGAAAGTGTCTTTATTTTTCTTTTGCCTTGCTTCCATTATTAGCCGTAACGTCAGAATTGCCTCTCTCGTTCCTTTACTTTTCCTAAAGCCAAACTGATCGTCACCTAGCGCATTCTCAATTTTCTTTTCCATTCTTCTGTATATTATTCTTGTAAGCAGCTTCGATGCATGAGCTGTTCAGCTGATTGTGCGATAATTCTCGCACTTGTCAGCTCTTGCCGTCTTCGGAATTGTGTGGATGATGCTTTTCCGAAAGTCAGATGGTATATCGCCAGACTCATATATTCTACACACCAACGTGAATAGTCGTTTAGTTGCCACTTCCCCCAATGATTTTAGAAATTCTGATGGAATGTTATCTATCCCTTCTGCCTTATTTGACCGTAAGTCCTCCAAAGCTCTTTTAAATTCCGATTCTAATACTGGATCCCCTATCTCTTCTAAATCGACTCCTGTTTCTTCTTCTAACACATCAGACAATTCTTCACCCTCATAGAGGCTTTCAATGTATTCTTTCCACCTATCTGCTCTCTCCTCTGCATTTAACAGTGGAATTCCCGTTGCACTCTTAATGTTACCACCGTTGCTTTTAATGTCACCAAAGGTTGTTTTGACTTTCCTGTATGCTGAGTCTGTCCTTCCGACAATCATATCTTTTTCGATGTCTTCACATTTTTCCTGCAGCCATTTCTTCTTAGCTTCCCTGCACTTCCGATTTCTTTCATTCCTCAGCGACTTGTACTTCTGTCTTCCTCATTTTCCCGGAACGTGTTTGTACTTCCTCCTTTCATCAAACAACTGAAGTATTTCTTCTGTTACCCATGGTTTCTTCGCAGCTACCTTCTTTGTACCTATGTTTTCCTTCCCAACTTCTGTGATGGTTCTTTTTAGAGATGTCCATTCCTCTTCAACTGTACTGCCTACTGCGCTATTCCTTATTCCTGTATTTCTAGCGTTAGAGAACTTCAAACGTATGTCGTCATTCCTTAGTACTTCCGTATCCCACTTCTTTGCGTATTGATTCTTCGTGACTAATGTCTTGAACTTCAGCCTACTCTTCATCACTACTATATTGTGATCTGAGTCTATATCTACTCCTGGGTATGCCTTACAATCCAGTATCCGATTTCGGAATCTCTGTCTGACCATGATGTAATCTAATTGAAGTCTTCCCGTATCTCCCGGCCTGTTCCAAGTATACCTCCTTCTCTTGTGATTCTTGAACAGGGTATTCGCTATTACTAGCTGAAACTTGTTACAGAACTCAATTAGTCTTTCTCCTCTTTCATTCCTTGTCCCAAGCCCATATTCTCCCGTGACCTTTTCTCCTACTCCTTCCCCTACAACTGCATTCCAGACGCCCATGACTATTAGATTTGCGTCCCCCTTTACATACTGCATTACCCTTTCAATATCCTCATACACTTTCTCTATCTGTTCATCTTCAGCTAGCGACGTCGGCATGTATACCTGAACTATCGTTGTCGGTGTTGGTCTGCGGTCACTGAACTGTTCACAGTAACACACCCTCTGCCCTACCTTCCTATTCATAACGAATCCTACACCTGTTATACCATTTTCTGCTGCTGTTGATATTAACCGATACTCATCTGACCAGAAATCCTTGTCTTCCTTCCACTTCACTTCACTGACCCCTACTATATCTAGGTTGAGCCTTTGCATTTCCCTTTTCAGATTTTCTAGTTTCCCTACCACGTTCAAGCTTCTGACATTCCACGCCCCGACTCGCAGAACGTTATTCTTTCGTTGATTATTATACAATCTTTTTCTCATGGTAACCTCCCCCTTGGCAGTCCCCTCCCGGAGATCCGAATGGGGGACTATTCCGGAATCTTTTGCCAATGGAGAGATCATCATGACACTTCTTCAATTACAGGCCACATGTCCTGTGGATACACGTTACGTGTCTTTAATGCAGTGGTTTCCATTGCCTTCTGCATCTTCATGTTGTTGATCATTGCTGATTCTTCCGCCTTTAGGGGTAATTTCCCACCCCCAGGACAAGAGAGTGCCCTGAACCTCTATCCGCTCCTCCGCCCTCTTTGACAAGGCCGTTGGCAGAATGAGGCTGACTTCTTATGCCGGAAGTCTTCGGCCGCCAATGCTGATTATTTATCAAAATTTAGGCAGTGGCGGGGATCGAACCCGAGACCGAGGACGTTTTGATTATGAATCAAAGACGCTACCCCTAGACCACGGGTACTGCTAGTGTTTGGTCGGAAAGGAAAGAAAGGGTGGTGGCATAAATGTGCAGAGCAGCTGTCTATGCACATTGTCCTGGATTAACTTCCAAACCTCTCCACAGTATATCGTCAAGTGAAGACATTAGGGATTTTCGGTGGTCTGTCAATCGGATGGGGACGTTAAGCTCGGCACCCGCTTTGGTTTCATTCAAGAGGATAAGGCTGTACGTCCGCACCGGGTTCCACCCTTTCCTTCACCCATAACAACTCTAACCCAACATTGCGCTGTCTAAGTAATCATGACAGTCACCCACACAACACAGATACAAGGATGACACTTCATAGCAGGACAGAGGAAGGCAATGGCAAAACAGCAGTACCATGTCAGGATGGCGATGCAGGATTCCTGTTCAGCCCCAATTATTTCATTCCTTGAGTATGAGACTCTATGTTACGTTGTAAGTGGCTGTCGTTTTATACGGTATGTTAGCTTGAATCATTTAACTAATTTGAGGTAGCAAATAATTCGTAACTATTGTGATTCCATTAGGTCAGGTTCGATATTATGAATTACGCTTAAACCCAAGATACGACATCACAGAAGTAGCAGAAATTAAAATACACCGACGGACGAAATAATCGCAGCTCCAAGAAGAAGTTATGAGCGATAACAAGTGTTGGTAGGCGTATTTCTATATCTGACAGATGACGCCTATTCCAGTTTAGTGCCAGTAGCGTAAGACTGGCAGTAGTAGCACCGGCTATGAGAATGCAAGTCAGGTTTGCTTTAAATACACCCTGGAACGGTGGTGAGCGTTAGTTACCTTTAAGAGTGGACGTGATGAGTTGATGTTAGTCAAGAATGCCTCTAAGACGACAATAACTCCATTGTCAACACCTCACTGAGTTTGAACTAGGTAATGTAATAGGGCTACGAGAAGTTTGATGTTCTTTCTGCGACATTGGAGAAAGACTTGGTAGGAATGTAGCCACTGCAAATGATTGCTGTAAACGGTGGTCAGTAGAATGTACGATCGCAAGAAGACCGGGCTCCAGATGGCAACGTGGCACCACCGAGAAAGTGGAACATCGTGCTCGGCGTACAGCTCCCGCGCATAGTACTGCACCTCCAGCAGCAATCTGAGCATCAGCTGGCACCACAGTGACAGAACGAACTGTTACAGATCGGTTATTCAAGGATATCTCCGAGCAAGATAACCTGTACTGTGCATTCCACTGACAACAAACCATGCCATTTGCACATCAGTGGTGTCAAGCTACAGCTCATTGGAGAGCGGGATGGAGGTCTATTGTGCTTTCTGATGAAAGCCGGTTCCACCTCGGTGCCAGTGATGGCCGTGCGTTGGTTAGAAGGAGGCCAGCTGAGTGCCTGCAACCAAGCTGTCTGCATGCTGGACACTCTCGTCCTACAACTGGAGTTATGCCGTCGTTATCCCACGCTCCCCGACCGCAAATTTGTACGTCAATCTCGTGCTGCCATTCATGAACTGCATTACAGGGGTGTTTTCCAGTAGGATAACACTCTTCCACATACTACTGTCATTACCCAACATGCTCTACACTGTGTCGACACGCCCCTTGGCCTGCTCAATCACCAGATCTGTCTCTTATCGAGCACGTATGGACGTCATCCACAACCAGCGTTAACCATCCCTCCATTGTAGAGCATGGAATTCCGTCTCATAAACTAACATCTGGCACCTGTTGTAGCGAAACAAGCGCTGCATCGTATGAGAGATAGAGAGGCGAGCGAGTGTGCCGGGACTTGCCCCACTTCACTGCTACCAGCGCCACGTCACCATAATGCGTCTCCGTGTAGTGCACAAAAATGTTCAAATGTGTGCGAATTCCTAAGTGACCAAAGTGCTGCGGTCATCGGTCCCTAAACTTACACGCTACTTAAACTAATTTATGCTAAGAACAAGAGGGAGGACTCGAACCTCCAGCGGGAGGGTCCGCGCAGACCGTGACATAGCGCCTGAAACCGCTCGGCCACTCCGCGGTACTGCACAAGTATTGCACCATAATTAAGAATAAAATTAAAAGTTAAAATAGCTTATTCAAATTTTGTCAGCGTATACTTTAATGTAATAATGTTTTAAATGTCAAGTCTGCGAATGATTAAATCAGTGGTCTTCATAAATACATCGTTTTAAGAAAAAAATAAGTGGCGCTAAATAATAAAGATAGGAAGCCAAAAACTGGTCATAATGTGCCATTGTATGTCAAAATTAATTTGTGCAAGTCTAAACTTGATTAAATAAAAATTGTGGTCAGAATCCACGTTTTTAAGAAAAATTGATGGCGGTAAATATTACACTTAGAAATGTAAAAATTTGTATAATGCTTCAGTTCAACCTAAAAAATAATAAGTGGCCACATTAAGCTACCTCTAATAGTTTTCGAGTAATTTAATGAAAACTAAATTTCTAACTAAAACATCCCATTTGTAGTAAATTAAGTATCTGTAATTTTAATGCTAGAAAATTTTGGCTACAGCACATGATAAAACCTATTAAATAATGGAGCTATAACAAATTTTAGGACCGTACTGTTAATATCAGACAACACAAGGTCTCTCAAAGTTATACTTCAGAGGTAACGATCTACTCTCAGTTTCACTCTAAAAATTCTAGAAGGCAAAGTTTTTATGCAAGCGAGCTGAAAGTTTTTCGGTGATTTCAACCAACTTACCTAAATGCATGTAAGAATTAAGAAGATTCTAAATTAATTCATAACATTGTTATTAAATATAGTGTGTACGAAAAAGCGGCCGTTTACAGACTGCTGCCGTGTGCATAAGACGGATGACAGCTGATGTTCCCTTGGCCGTCCGCTGCGCCACATATATAAATACAGCCCGAGAGGCAAGACCAGGCTTCACTTCGCACCCAGCCACTCTGAGACACGCGTCTGTCAAACGCCGGCGTGCGCGATGCCTCGGATGACATCAGAGACACACAGTGACAAAACGCGTAATTTCAGTAACAAGTGAGAGTGAACTCGCGAGGACTTTCAAAAAATTGCTCTGAGCACTATGGGACTACTTAAACCTTACGAACCTATAGACATCGCACTCATCCATGCCCGAGGCAGGATTCGAACCTGCGACCGTAGCGGTTACGCAGTTCCGGACTGAAGCGCCTAGAACCGCACGGCCACACCAACCGGCAGCGAGGACTTTGCAACGTCCTGTGTCGCTTAGATTTTCCCTAAAGTAACTCTTAGTGTGCCGACCGTGATATTTACAAATCAGCGTGGCAAGTGGTGACTATTATTTCCACTTTTATGGCGTGCATGTATTTCGAGTATTTAATATAATTTGAGTATCAGTAGTCAGGGCGAAAGACAATTTGGTAAAAATTGACCCTAGAGGTTGCCTCTGAGCTGCTAATAGTACTGTTTAGGATAGAAAGATTTGCGGTCAATATGAACATAATGATTTTCACAATATTCTGCGTGTGAAACTTTACTAAATATATCTACGAATTCTAAATCTTCATTTATTATCATAGTCCTGATCCCGCTAAGCAAAAAGAGAATAGAAACACTTCTTTCAGTGGGCTGGACGAGAATGTGGACATGCAGACTGGAAACTATGGTCAGTATGTTATCCGTCGCTTCCTGGCTGACCACAAAAATAGTTGCCAGGCTGTCGTACCAAAAGACGGCGAACTAACCACACATTATTTATACCAGCCGGCCGGAGTGGCCGTGCGGTTCTAGGCGCTACAGTCTCGAACCGCGAGACCGCTACGGTCGCAGGTTCGAATCCTGCCTCGGGCATGGATGTGTGTGATGTCATTAGGTTAGTTAGGTTTAAGTAGTTCTAAGTTCTAGAGGACTGCTGACCTCAGAAGTTGAGCCCCATAGTGCTCAGAGCCATTTGAACCATTTATACCAGCCGCCCCACACCGAACAACACAATGTATGGAGGTTTGTATGCTTGCACTGAACACTCTAGCGGCTACGCCGGTTATTAATATAACAGCATGTCACATTTACGATGACTTGTGTCACACTTACATTAACCGGTGATCTTGTAAAGTTAGTAACTTAAATATGTTACCTAGAAAAATGTAGTCCAGATATTTCATTACTCTATATTAGTTATTTTTTTGGTGTTGTTATTTGTTTTCCGTGACTGTAGTAAAAAATAAGTGACATTATTATAGGAAGTGTTATGAAACTACTTGTAAGTGGGTCTGATGGGAACTTGCCACATTTCTTTAGGGGAAGGTACGACCACAAATAGACCAGCTGGGAATGCGTCCCAGTTTAAGACGGCGACTGCACCTGCTGCAGTGTTAACTGTGGCAGTCCCTAAACGCGTTAACCGCGCCCTCAGGAATGCGGTGCACGCTCGCAGATTTAGAGCTGGCCGCCACAATTTATGGCCCTTCGCCGAGCAGGGCCGACCGTTAACGCTGCTGCAATCTTTATTCCATTGCCGACGCGAGTCGCGGCCGTTTATCTGGAATAGCCTCTGTTATTTAACGGCAGGCCTGTGGCAACCTTGTGTGGCTCCAGCGGACGCCCTAATGTCAGGTACAAAGGCCGTTTAGGCTGTAGAGCATCCCTTTTATTCTACGCCCTAGCCGTTTTCATGTTCGCAGGTGTTATTAAAAAATACTTTTGCACGCATTGTGTTGGACAGAAATACTTTCTGCAATTAAATTTTTTTTCAGAGTTGGCTGTCATTAAATGCTATCGCAAGTCAACATCGTTTGGATCCAGTCAAAGAGCAAGCAAGTCGTTCGACAACTTGAGTGCCAGCAAACCAGGTAAAGCTCTGTGTTTTGGCCCTGATGGGTCAATCGGGGCCGACAGACCGCCATGTCATCCATCTGCGTCATTGAGTGCTGTACTTAGGGGCGTATGTAAGCACACCGCCCTCTCGGCCGTTGCCGATTTTCTTGGCCTTGGAGCCACCACCTTTCGCTTAAGTACCTCCTCAATTGGCATCGATAGGCTGAATGCACCCCGTACTAGTCCTCTCAACAAGGCAGCACTGATATTCGAACCCAGCTCCTCCGCATAGTAGCCAGACCTCTGACATCTGAACAACAGAGGCGGACTTGAGTGACGGTAGCGCTATTTAATTACTAACGCTGTTTCTGAACAGGTGATAGGATGTTGTGTGGAGCCCGATCCATTTCTGTCCGAGTTTCTCACCGAGACTTATTGTCGGAACCTGTGCAGAATTCTGTAGTTTCACCAGCATTAACGGAAGCATCTTCTACATCTGCGGCCACATCTACTTTTCGATTATATTCTGGTCTTCAAGTTGCTCTCCGCTTTGTGGCTGACAGGTCAGTGTATGGCCAATGTATGTATCACGAAGAGCCTGTAAACAACGCACCAGGTGACTGGGTTTTTAGATAGCTTCAGGACTTGATTCCCTTATAGGCATGCGGGAATAACATGGTGCTGGAAGGAACTGTCGCAGGGAAAAAACAGTAGCGGAAAATCAAGACTACTATTTTCTAAGCGGTTGTAGCTGGTGTTGAATATCCGTAGAGATGAAAAGATTAAAAGAGGATAGGAAAAGATGGATAAGAAGAAACCAGTAAAAAAATAGAAATAGGGAGAGCATTTCCTGAAGGATGTAGTTCCTTGCACATTTTTGAATTTGTTCTTCTCGCTCAGTTACTACGTCTTTCGGAGAATGTAGTAGATATTTTACTCTAATTTCCTTTCGGTTATTGTAGAGACAACTATAAACATATTGTTAGCCCACGTCGTCAGCCCTATCCAACTGTTGAAGTAGCAGCGCATTCGTGAGATCCCAGAATACTGGTCCACATGTAGAGCCCTCTCGGGAAGTTTTACTGATCCTTTCTCTTTACGTATGCAGCCAAGCGAGCCATTACAGCGTCCATAAATGTGCACTAAAAGCATGTGGGACAAACATTAGACTGCACAACTGGTCTTCGAATGCAGACACAAAATTAATAGTTATTACTGCTAATTGTTTGATATTTGTTGCAGATTTAAGACGTTGTTTCCATCATAACCTTTATTTCAGCTGATAAAATTTCTTTATTGCATCTAGTCGATACCTCCAGATGAGTCTGAAGTGCTTGCATACAAAATAAGAATAGATTCCAAATACTACAAAATTTGGAAATCAGCTTCTGCTCATTATACCACAAAGTGTTTTTACTTTGAATATGTGCATGTATGTATGTATGTATGTATCTATGTATGTAATTTAGACCAAACAATAATACTGTCTCTTAGGGACAGTAGATGGATCATTGCGTCCGGAAATTCTTTTTCGTCCTGGTATTGCATCCGCACCGCATAATTGTGACTACTTCTAACATTTTGATATGATTCCCGCTTTTTTCTACATGATATCCTTATCCCACTAGTCAGCCACCCGGGCTGCGTATTATTGCTAGTACCCCGTTTAGAACTTTCTAATGGAAATCAACTCCCAACGAGCATGAGAAATTTGTTAAGGAAAGCATTATGTTTATCATCTATGTTATCGGCCCTATAAACATCCTGCCACTTCTGTTCCTTGATAAGGTTTAAAAAACTCTCTACTGCTGTTGGATTAACTTTCCTACACAGTTTGTAATTATATGTGACATTTTTTTGAGTACAAAAGCCTTTTAGTGTTAAAATTTGTGCATCATGCTCTGAAAGGCCATTCACCCTTTTCTAACTGAATGCTCATCCAGTAATAAAGAATGAATAAAAATATTGTCTATGGCTGTGCTACTGTTCCCCTGAACCCTAGATGGAAAAACACAATCTGCGTCAGATCATACGAATTTAGATCTACCAACATCCTTTTTCTTGCACCATCATATACAAAATGTATATTGAAGTCACCACATATAACTAATTTCTGATACTTCCTACAAAGTGAATCAAGTGCCCTTCAGGATCATAGGCAAATGGGAGGATGGAAAGAGTGCCCAGAACGATAGGGAAGACGCTGGGTTACTATGTTAACTCCCATCATCATAACTGGGACGAATATCTGGAGTATTTCGTCTACACTTAAACTGAAAAGTCGACACGAATACCTGTTGCCTTCATATGAGATAGAATGTGGACAGAAAATGCCATCTGCATTTGATCAGATACGTGCAGTAAACGGAAGAAATGGGGAATCAGTGGCCTAGTTAGTGAGAATGATTTGGGATGTATGGAAACGAGTGAAAAAGGCAAATACAAGAGCTTTGGGAAAGCAACAGGAGGCAGTGAGGCGAATGGCGAGTTTACCACAGTACAGAGTGGGGCAAAGGGTGATGCTGTCGATCCCATGCACGCGAAAAGGGAAGACCAAGAAATTCGTCACCAGGTATCAAGGACCATATCAAATATGAAACACCTGTCAACTTTGAACTTGAATTGCCCACGAGAACGACAGTTGTGCACACTGGGCGCCTGCCGCCGTTTACGTGTTGTACAGATGTAATTACAGCTATTTTGCAAGGGAAAAAGGTAAGAAAAAAAGGTAGACAAAGGGAGAAACAGAAAAATGTGATCGGGGCAGAGCATAAGGTGCCAATTGCGTTGCGATCTAAGAAGTAGCACGAAATATGTGCTATTTTTTTCTGTAAGTTAGTAGCGAATGACTATTTAATTTTGTTTTAATTTAATTATATTGTCTGATTTTGTGTGAATTAAAGAGCCTGCGAGAGGCAGCAGTCTTTTGAAAAGGAGAAAGGGTTGCTAATCTCGATAGATAGAGACATCCAGGTAGGTAGGCTGGGATTTCAAAGGAAGAATTTCAAAATTGCCATAGAGGAAGGATAACTGTGTGTACATCCAGGGTGATACAAATTGATCTGAATGCATGTGCCATGCAGTTGTTTCTAGACAGGCAGAAGGAGATACATCGCCCATGGGATATAATGAAACCCAAGACTACAGTGAGTCGGGTTGCATGGGATTTACTTCACCTACCAAATTCTGGTGGCAGTAGCAAGATGCTATGAGCAGGGCGGATTCACAGAAGCTATACACATAGTACTCGAAGGAAGTGGAATACTGATTAATGGGACCGCATGCAACATAACACGACCAACTTTTCATCTACCACCGTTAATTTTATAAATGGTTCAAATGGCTCTGAGCACTATGGGAGGTGATCAGTCACCTAGAACTTAGAACTACTTAAACCTAACTACCCTAAGGACATCACACACATCCATGCCCGAGGCAGGATTCGAACCTGCGAGCGTAGCTGTGGCGTGGTTCCAGACTGTAGCGCCTAGAACCTCTCGGTCACTCCGGCCGGCGCCACTTAGCTATGGTGCCGCGGTTCCAGACTGAAGCGTCTAGAACCGCTCGGCCACGCCGGCTGGCTTTTATGGGACACAATTGAACATCACACAGCCACACCTGTACTAGCTAGAGGCAATGTCAGGATTTTGGCATGAACGAAATATGACTTTTCCGAATCAGAGTCCTGGTCTCATAAACTGACATAGGGCTGGGACAGCAGTGTGCTGACCACATGCCCCTCCATATCCGCATTCAGTGATGCATGTGCTCTTAGGATGACACGGCGGCCGGTCGGTACTGTTGAGCCTGCCACAGCTAGTTCGGACTAAGTTTAGTTTTAGAATCAGAGTCTGGAGCCGGCCTAATACAGTCCGTGGATCAGTTCATGCTGGGGCAAGAGGGGTGCATCTCAGCTGAGCAGGAGATGCAGCATATCACACATGACTGAGAAGGTCAGCAGTGGGTAATAGTACTTTCGTGTACCACTGTATCAAGTGTCTTATAAGATGGACAAGGAAACAAAAGGAACCATCAGAGGTACAACTCCCAGTGGATTGGATACGATTTCCAGAATTCTTGGCACCTAGGCTTAGGTAACAAGGTAATTTTAGGGTTCATGTGCGTGTGGGTGAGACAGAACACCAGGAGTACCACGAAACAATATATGTTTTACGAACACTTGTCGAAGACATGTAATACACTCCTGGAAATGGAAAAAAGAACACATTGACACCGGTGTGTCAGACCCACCATACTTGCTCCGGACACTGCGAGAGGGCTGTACAAGCAATGATCACACGCACGGCACAGCGGACACACCAGGAACCGCGGTGTTGGCCGTCGAATGGCGCTAGCTGCGCAGCATTTGTGCACCGCCGCCGTCAGTGTCAGCCAGTTTGCCGTGGCATACGGAGCTCCATCGCAGTCTTTAACACTGGTAGCATGCCGCGACAGCGTGGACGTGAACCGTATGTGCAGTTGACGGACTTTGAGCGAGGGCGTATAGTGGGCATGCGGGAGGCCGGGTGGACGTACCGCCGAATTGCTCAACACGTGGGGCGTGAGGTCTCCACAGTACATCGATGTTGTCGCCAGTGGTCGGCGGAATGTGCACGTGCCCGTCGACCTGGGACCGGACCGCAGCGACGCACGGATGCACGCCAAGACCGTAGGATGCTACGCAGTGCCGTAGGGGACCGCACCGCCACTTCCCAAAATTAGGGACACTGTTGCTCCTGGGGTATCGGCGAGGACCATTCGCAACCGTCTCCATGAAGCTGGGCTACGGTCCCGCACACCGTTAGGCCGTCTTCCGCTCACGCCCCAACATCGTGCAGCCCGCCTCCAGTGGTGTCGCGACAGGCGTGAATGGAGGGACGAATGGAGACGTGTCGTCTTCAGCGATGAGAGTCGCTTCTGCCTTGGTGCCAATGATGGTCGTATGCGTGTTTGGCGCCGTGCAGGTGAGCACCACAATCAGGACTGCATACGACCGAGGCACACAGGGCCAACACCCGGCATCATGGTGTGGGGAGCGATCTCCTACACTGGCCGTACACCACTGGTGATCGTCTAGGGGACACTGAATAGTGCACGGTACATCCAAACCGTCATCGAACCCATCGTTCTACCATTCCTAGACCGGCAAGGGAACTTTCTTTTCCAACAGGACAATGCACGTCCGCATGTATCCCATGCCACCCAACGTGCTCTAGAAGGTGTAAGTCAACTACCCTGGCCAGCAAGATCTCCGGATCTGTCCCCCATTGAGCATGTTTGGGACTGGATGAAGCGTCGTCTCACGCGGTCTGCACGTCCAGCACGAACGCTGGTCCAACTGAGGCGCCAGGTGGAAATGGCATGGCAAGCCGTTCCACAGGACTACATCCAGCATCTCTACGATCGTCTCCATGGGAGAATAGCAGCCTGCATTGCTGCGAAAGGTGGATATACACTGCACTAGTGCCGACATTGTGCATGCTCTGTTGCCTGTGTCTATGTGCCTGTGGTTCTGTCAGTGTGATCATGTGATGTATCTGACCCCAGGAATGTGTCAATAAAGTTTCCCCTTCCTGGGACAATGAATTCACTGTGTTCTTATTTCAATTTCCAGGAGTGTAGATTAGATTGTGTTTAAGAGAAATGTAACTAAGGGGTATGCAAGGTAGTTAGTGGTCGACCTGAGGACTGGGTCTTCATGGGGGTGGGGGTGGAAATAATGTGGCGTAATGTGTGAATTTAGGGAAAGTGGGTTGCAGTCATACCTATAAGAACAGGCGAGGGCTTGTTGATAATAAGTAACATAGTATGCCGGGTCGACGTGGGTGCAAGAGTTGCCAAAAGCCGCGCTCAGCGGGACTGCAAGTAACACATGCCGCAAGCTGCCATCGAAACCAGCACACTGGTCCTAACCTAATGTCTATCAGTACGTTACATGAAGAGGTGCATTCGCAAAACATATGTGTACTGCCGAGTATAAATAGGGGACAGTCAAGTAATACCAATGCCTTTAGTGTCACAGTGCTTTTGGACGACAATACTGTGATACACGGGCTTCCGATGGGGGACCACAGTTCCTGTCTGTGGCAGGGCCACGGTTCGATCATGTGAGTTCACAAGGCAACTGGCTGGGGCAGGCCTTCCAACTTCACGGTCGACTCCTGCCCAGAGACCGGGGAGGAGGGAGCAGGGTCGCACCCACTTGCTGCAGAGGACATCAACCCACCAGCATCAGAATTCCGCCTTCTTGGGGAGCGGGTTGGCATGGCGTGGCGCGAGTGCCTCTTGTCACCAGAGGCTGGCGTGTGGCCGTCACCAGAGAGTTGGCTGCTGGTGTAGCGCGCCTCACCGTATCTGTCGCAACTGGACCACGGCCAATGGTGCTGCGTCCTCAACAATGCAAAATGATCAAAGCACCGAGTGAGTGGAATTCGATGTGCCCTTCCCCACTGCCGGCAGACTAGTATTCCTGTGCCTCTGTGACTTCAATTTACATTGTTCATCTTTCCTGTTTACACTCACACATTGCTTTTATATCTTTTTCATACTGTTCTTTCATAATTCCAGTCTATGTATCTGTCAAAATCTAGAAGTTGTTGTTCCACCTAATAATGCCAAATATATTTTCTAGATCAACAATGGATAGGATTCCCTCTACAATTTTTAATCCCTCCATATTTCATTTTATTATCAAATTAACTATTCCTTGACTATAAGGTGAGCCGATCTTTTTGTTCAAGTTCTTTCCCTCCCACTCCCCCTACCCCTGCCCCACCTTGTCGACTCGGCAACTCCTCATTAGCTATTAAATCTACTATTTAATTTTCACATTCCTCTGTAACACCACATTTCCAAAAATTCTATTCGCTTCTTGTCTAAACTGCTTATTGTCCATGTTTCATTTCCATAGAGGGCTGTACTAACATTGAATTTCTCTTTTTTGTGAAAATGCCAAACTGAGTTTAGTATCTTCTGCACTTTGGCCATTATCTATTATTTTCCTGCCCAAATATCAAAATTCACCGAGTATTATTGGTGTCTCACTTCCTAATCTATCACCATCTCTCATTTAATACGTCTAGAGTCCATCACTCTTGTTCTGCTTCTGTTGAAATTCGTCTTATAACATCAAAGCACTATCCATTCCGTTCAACTGTTGCTCCAAGTTCTTTGATGTCTCTGCCAGACTTTTTTGTCATCAGCATAACTAAAACGTTTCGTTTCTTCTCTCTGACCTCTGATTTGATTTCATTTCTCCTTGTTTTCCGTTACTGCTTGATCAATGCACAGGTTAACATCAGTCATAAGCTACAACCCTGACCCCTTCCATTCTCAGTTACCGCTCCCCCGTCATGTGCTACAACTCATATAACTGCAGTCTGGTTTTTGTAATAGTTGTAGATAACTTTTCACTCCCTATGTTTTACACCTCGTACCGTCAGAATTTCAAATAGCGCACTGTCAGAAGGTTTGTCCAAATGTACAAATGCTATAAGCGTAGGTTTTCGTTAGTCAGGTTTTCTTCCAAGGTAAGTCGTAGGATCAGTATGGCCTCCCATTTTCCTCCATTTCTCTGTCACCCAAACTGACCTTCCTCGAGATCAAATTGTTCCAATTTTTCCATCCTTTTGTAAATAATTCGTAACAATATTCTGTAGCCATGACTCATTAAAAAGACAGTTCAGTAATATTCACATCTGGAAGATTTTTGAAATCTGGCAGTATTCAGATGTCATATTCTATCCAGGAAACACCTGAATGTTATGGTGCCTTCCCTGATGCCCATTGACAACGCAAAAATCCAAAGTATTGTCAAGGAGATATGTTGTTGACAAAGAGAAGGAGATCAAATTTACGTTAATGTTTAAAAAAGTATAAAAAATTGCTATAAACATAATATACTCATTTCGTCATTACAAGGAAGAATTTTGACTAAATTTAAAAATTGATGAAGTACCTAATATAATTACACAACCAGATTAATAAATAATGAGGTAAAAATTATCACAGAAGTTTGCTGGTTCAGAGCCTAGTATTATATTTAAAGGGGTAGGGCGTCAAACGAGCCGACTTGGAGCAGGAGAGGCACCACAGGACATTTTAATTTCCACTGTTTATACGTTTACAAATAAATTCATAAAACTTTGTCAGCATTACCAGGAAGAATTTACACTGATAGAAGTGGAAGTTCGAAAACATATCGAAATGATTTTTTTACATGTGAAATTTCATCATTTTTTTCACTTACTAATGGCAATATTTTTGCTATAGGTACACTTTCCTTCATAAGAAAGAGAGATTCTTCGATGAGTTTTACACAGCATACAAACCATACTTGAAGGTGTATGAAACTCGAGAATTTCCCAAATATATTAAAAACTGTGGTAAAAATTGAGGTAATTAACTACAAAATTTGTGTTTTTTCTAAACATGAAGTTTAAAATATAACAATTCATTCGTTTTTTCATAAATTAAATAAATTCTAGAGTTTCATACACCTGTGAGTATGGTATGTATGCTGTGTAAAATTCATCGAAGAATCTCTCTAACTTATGAAGAAAAGTGTACCTATAGCAACAAATGCAGCCATTAGTAAGTGAAAAAAATCATGAAATTTCGAACGTAAAAAAAATTATTTTGTTATGTTTTCGAACTTCCACTGCAATGGATGTGAATCCTGAATCCTTCCTGGTGATGCTGACAAAGTTTTATGAATTTATTTGTAAAATTATAGATACTGGAAATTAAAATGTCCTGTGATGCCTCTCCAGGTCCAAGTCGACACGTTTGACGTCCTACGCCCCTTAATATACAAAAAAAATTATAGGATATTACCTTTAGAGCTTATCCGCTAAAGGGCGACTAGGTTCATATTTTTAATTCGAAACTTACATATAAACAAATTAACTGTAAATGTAATATACTTTTTAGAGAAACTAGATATCTCAATACATTTTGAATTCGTATAATGAATTAAAGTGTTATTATCATCGTACTTATGAAACATTTACTATGAATTAACTCTAGATGAAAGTAAATCGCGTTCTGTAAATACTCGTAAATACAAAAATTTTAATAAGCCTTGGTATAAGGGAACAATAAAAAATTTACTTGATTAATCTTAAAGTAGTTAATTCATAATCAGCTTACATTACCAATAATCTATAATAAAGTAAGCCAAATCTCGCAAGTATACTAGCTGTCTCTATCATGGTCCATGTAGAAATATGCTTTCGTAACACCACGCCGCCCTGCCTCGCGCTGCACTAGCCACTGCACCCCTGCAGCTACTGCAACCCGCGTCGCAGCCGCATCACCGCTGCAGTTACTGGAAGACGGAGGACCGCGCGAGGCGACAATAAAAACCAAATTATAGGAGGCGAACGTCAGCGCGGAGCTCCTCCAACTTTTGAAATGGACGTTGAATGACTCACATATCGACCCGGCGACCGTAAATATAAGCGGAAAGGAGTAAAAATGGCGCTACCGAAGAGAGAGAGAGAGAGAGTGAGAGAGAGGGACAGGGGTGGAAGAAAAGGGAAGGAGAGAACACTGCAAACAAAAAAATAAGCGGGGGTAGCACCGAACGACGCAAATAAAGGAAGCGTGTGGCAGGGAAGCCCGCGGCGCCTCGTGGCGTGTTTTATCTCCGTAATTGCTGCGGCGTCGACCACAAAGGGGGAGGGAAGAGGCGGACAATGAGCTGTACGGCGTTACTCCGTCCGCGCGCGTTTTGTTGTCCGTCGCGATTACCGCCCACCGACATGACACTGCTTTTGCGGCATTGCGACAGCCACTGCCGTACCGTCTACGCACGACGCTGCGCGCTCCTCGCTGTTAATTCCGCGGCCGCTCCGCAGATAGCACAAAGGCAGCGAAGTACGTCACTGCACACCCTCCTTGTCGATGGGAGTATTGTTCATTACCACGTGACTCCGTCTCTGACTGCGGGGAGATACCGAGCAGATCGCGCTGCGCTATTGGTCTCCAGCACAAATACCCTCAACTGGGAAGTGCTAACCAATTTTGATTCAATGTCACCTGCAGGTCAGTGAACAGGCAACCCTCGTCCTCTGTCTCCGCTATCCTACAATTTCCGCAAACTCGACTTATCAACCCGACTGTTTGACTTATAATTTTACATTCTGTTTCGCTAACGTGCCTGTAACGATTAGCATCTCTTTACGAATATTCAACAAACTTCCTCTCTCTGACAGTGACATTGGATCTGATACTCATTCATCCTATTAGCTCTCACACTTCCATCCCTTACTAGAACTTCCCCCCTTCGTCTCCATCTTTCCCTTTTTCTTTGCTCTTCATACAATGATCCCATCTCCAATTCTCTACTCGATTTGCTGCCTTCGTCTCCACATTGCCACCGATGTTTGTTGAAACCCATACTCTACTACTATTGCGAACCCCTAGCGTTCCCTCTCCCAAGCTGCCAAATAATGATCCATATAATCTCAGTGATTGGGTGGAGCTTAAATAAAAATATTTTAATAAGTCTAAAAAACTAATGGAAATCTCTGAGTTTTTTTAACTACGTTGTATCTGTTTATTTATTGTTGTATAGTAAGATTCGATTATGGCTTCAAGGAATTTCTTATATAAGACAAGGAACTACATATTTTAAAAATTATTCTTGAGAAAAGATAACCTAGCTTTCAAATTATAAGTTTGCCTGTAACGCCGGAAATGCATATTCTCCTATTTTCATCTATTGTTCTATAAACTTTCTCCTTATTTTGTTACCTGAAGGTATGACATTTCGGTGTCTTTATATATATATGCATTTATGTCGATGTATAATTGGTTTGTTTTGTAAATAATATTTGTATTTTTACGCTGGGTCTTGCCTAGGGAAAACTATGCTATCGAACGATTGCATCGATAGGTCGTGGGAGAACCAAAGTGTTTAGGATCTTGGGTAGTGTTAAGTCTGCCGAGTGGAGCGCGGGCAGAGCAGAGTCTGGCTGGAGTAGGGCGGTGGAGCAGATGGGTTGAGTGACGCTCCCGCGAGTGGCCGCGCTTTCGGGGTTTGGCAGCATGTAATTGGGCTCAACTTGCTATAATAGGTTATGACACGGTGCCGCGGACGGTAAGCATTAGCTGGCACACTTTAAGAGCCCGTTTCGCCTGGTAACCATGTGTCGAAGAAGGCGCGCCAACATTCAGCTTCTGCAACAGTGACGGCCGACAGTAAGTGATTATCGCCACCTCCTCGATCGACGGCTTCAAACCTTCAATCAACCAACAAGGAAGCCTGAAAGCATGTAAATTTTTAGAACTGTATGGCAGACATCACCTTTTCAAACTGTTTCATTTGCATCACTAAAATACGGCAACTTAGCATGAACCATTGTTGCTCATTGTCCCAATTCCATTAACAAGCAGGGTCGCTTCCATTTCCGAAATGAACCTGTGTGTCGTCGATATTCAAACGCCAGCATTAAAGTAATATCATTCCATGTCACTGCTTTAATTTCAAAGTTCACTTAAAGTATTCATAACTGGCTACAATATTTAGATTACAAAAGCAGAAATTAAGAGTGCGAGTTTTATTAGCATATTTTAGCTTACCTGTGACTGCAGATTAGCTTGGTACATACTAAATTTTCCTATTGTTAATTTTTCAACATCATCTAATTCAAGTTCAAAGTTAAATGTCTTATTTCTAAATCGTGTAATTTTAAATAGCTTTTGAGATGATTGTTGAGGTAGCCCAAAACTAACCTTATTTTATTTAATTTCGTTGTGCTTCAGAAACGAAGTTCACTATTAATTTCAGTCACTAAATTAACTTTCAGTTTTCCGGTTTTATTAATTCTTTTGGTAAATTCAGTCAGAGTGTGGCGAAATTTATTACTTCTGACAAATTTTCACTTTGCACACTACACGTATCAACCTTCAGTTGCCACGCTTTTATTACTAATTATATGTGCATTAACCTTTCTTTTTCAGTTATTATAGTAGATGTCCATGGGACTGGCGACTGTAATTTTCCCCAAATCTCAAATATCTAATTAACGCCGGTTAATTGTTAACGTAACCAGCTCATATTTACTTTCTTTATTAACTTTACCCTTTTCTCAAAATTAATTTTCACCAATTTCATTTGAATTTTTCCTTTCATTTGGATGTAACCCTTTCTCCCTCTTTACCGACAGATTAACTTCGGTGACGATTGCCTTCCCCAAATTTCCATTAGGTACACGCAGTTTAATTTTTCTCTGTCATTAAGGTCGATAAGTGAGGGGGAGGTTACATACCACAGTTATGCATACTACTGAAATGCACTTCCAGTAATTTTCGGGTTTGCAGCCGTAACCTATCAACATTCTGCAACGGTATTTTGGCCCAGAGACGTCCAGCCATCCTCAGGTGAGTAGACGAAGTCCTAAAGAGACCTGGTGCAGTCACGATATTTATAGCGAATTCAGCGGATGCGAATCGTGCTGCCGTATAGGGCGCATGCGTTAGGAGGTGACATGCATGAGGCAGCCAAGTAGTGTGTGCTGCCCTCAGTGGTGAAGTAAGAACAGTCTAATCGGTGAGTATCTTCTGAGCATGTCGATTCCGCTGTGAGCGCATAATTTTAATAACTGGATACCAATTTTTATCAAGCTGAAAGCCGTTATCACGATTCATTAAATTCTCAGCAAGACGTACACTACTGGCCATTAAAATTGCTACACCAAGAAGAAATGCAGATGATAAAAGGGTATTCATTGGACAAATATATTATACTAGAACTGACATGTGATTACATTTTCATGAAATTTCGGTGCCTAGATCCTGAGAAATCAGTACCCAAAACAACCACCTCTGGCCGTAATAAAGGCCTTCGTACGCCTGGACATTGAGTTAAACAGAGCTTGGCTGGCGTGTACAGGTACAGCTGCCCATGCAGCTTCAACACGATACCACAGTTCATCAAGGGTAGTGACTGGCGTATTGTGACGAGCCAGTTGCTCGGCCACCATTGACCAGACGTTTTCAGTTCGTGAGAGATCTGCAGAATGTGCTGGCCAGGGCAGCAGTCGAACGTTTTCTGTATCCAGAAAGGCCCGTACAGGACCTGCAACAAGCGGTCGTGCATTATCCTGCTGAAATGTAGGATTTCGCAGGGATGGAATGAAGGGTAGAGTCACGGGTCGTAACACATCTGAAATGTAACGTCCACTGTTCAAAGTGCCCTCAATGAGAACAAGAGGTGACCGAGACGTGTAACCAATGACACCCCATACCATCACGCCGGGTGATACGCCAGTATGGCGATGAGGAATACACGCTTCCATTGTGCGTTCACCGCGATATCGCCAAACACGGATGCGACCATCGTGATGCTGTAAACAGAACCTGGATTCATCCGAAAAAATTACATTTTGCGTTTCGTGCACCATCACAGTCACTCCTGTCTGTGATGCAGCGTCAATTGTAACCGCAGCCATGGTCTCCGAGCTGATAGTCCAAGCTGCTGCAAACGTCGTCGAACTGTTCGTGCAGATGGTTGTGTCTTGCAAAAGTCCGCATCTGTTGACTCAGGGATCGAGACGTGGCTGCGGGATCCGTTACAGCCATGCGGATAAGATGCCTGTGATCTCGACTGCTAGTGATACGAGGCCGTTGGAATCCAGGACGGCTTTCTGTATTATCCTCCTGAACGAATCGATTCCATATTCTGCTAACAGTCATTGGATCTCGACCAAAGCGAACAGCAGTGTCGCGATACGATAAACCGCAATCGCGATAGGCTACAATCCGACCTTCATCAAAGTCATAAACGTGATGATACGCATTTCTCCTCTTTACACGATGCATCACAACAACGTTTCACCAGGCAACGCCGGTCAACTGCTGTTTGTGTAAGAGAATTCGGTTGGAAACTTTCCTCATGTCAGCACGTTGTAGGTGTCGCCACCGGCGCCAACCTTGCGTGAATGCTCTGAAAAGCTAATCATTTGCATATCACAGCATCTTCTTCCTGTCTGTTAAATCTCGCGTCTGTAGCACGTCATCTTCATGGTGTAGCAATTTTAATGGCCCGTAGTGTATTTCCACGGATTCTTTAATTACAGGGTCCCAGAAGATGTAACCTGGTGCTGCAATTTTGGTGTTATTGTATTCCATTGAATGTCCCATGGAAATGCAATGTTCTGCTATTGCTGATTTTAAAGGTTGCCACACACGGGTGTGTCTTTCATGTTCTACACAACGTACCTGGACCGTTCGTCCCGTCTGACAAGAAATCTAGCTCATGGGAGATTTTAATGGACGTATTGACGAATCCATTATAGCAGGCTATAAACAAATATTTAGTCAAACAGAAATAACTGATAGTGGAAAAGACCTAATTGATTTTTGCACATTGAGTGAAAACTAGTACGTATTAGTAACATACGCTTCGACCATAAGCGCGGCACAAATACACCTGGAGTAAAACACAGTGTCAGTTCTCGGTTGTTAATGACAACATAAAGAATAAAGCTGTTCATTCACGTCAAATATTTGGTGTGAGAATGTTGACACAGGCCAATATAGGACCAGATCATAGGCTGGTAGTGTGTAAAACGAACCTCGAAATATAGACTGAAAAACAAAGAAATTAAGAAGCAGGCTGATGAAATGATTAAAATTGAAGTCACAAACAATGTGAGTACGAAGACGCTGTACCAAAATAGTTTAAAGGACGAAATCCGTAATAACTCATGTCTAATGTTACCAGTCACTGTTTATTTACCTCCAAGACGAGTATCAAAGGTTTAAATCTCTATCATCAGGTAGATTCACATTTATTAGTACGTTAGTGAGTGTTGTGTTACGATTTTTGGAGGAACTTATGGCACTGTCTAGTGGAGAAACAAAACACTATTTCAGAATATGGTTTTGGGTTTCTTGAGAAAAAGCTAAACTTATATCTAATGGTAAAAATAAAATAAAAAAAAGAGTACCTCCAGTGGTCGTAGGTTCCTTTCGTTGTCTTACACATCTCATGTATATTGTCATAATTCATAAAGAAATATGGCGTCTGGAAACTGTTAGGTGCATAGATCATGTAGCAAAAGAGAAGCATTATGACAATGTTTGTAACAATATTATAACAGAATAAGTTTTAAAAGATTATGGAGATCTTTGTTTTGATGGTTTGAATACTTGTGTTGGAATGAATATTTCAGGTGGTAGATAAATACGATTTTGTCAAGTTCATATAGCTTGAACTTCATACTCGTTTATACTATCAGGTGACACGTTGTAACCTTTAAGCACAATAATTATATTGACTATGGAGGTAAAATTAAACATAATTAACAATTTAGGTTGGGATTCACAAACAGGAATGAAAGAAGTTTGAAATTTATCAGAGGTCTAAACAAGCACGTGCTACAATCTGTATCTCCTTCTTGTGTATGAACACTATTTTGTCAAGTTTATACTATCAGGTGACATGTTATAAACTTTAAGCACAATAATTATATTGACTACAGTGGTAAAATTAAACATAACTGACAGTTTAGGTTGGGATTCACAGACAGGAATGAAAGAAACTTGAAATTTATCAGAGGCCTACACAACAAGTGCTACAATCCACATCTCCTTCTGTCATCCCACATCCCACAACTGGCAGAATTCCAGTACATGAGTTATCCAGTTAACACTCTCTGAAGAGAAATGCGAAGAAGAAATTGAAATAATAAAATAAACAGCTATTGCAAATGGTTATAACAGTTCCATAATAGATACCCCAAACACTCAATAGTGGCACAACCATTACTTCGCAAAAAACAAAAACAAATCAGCATCTTCCATACATTCCATTTCTAGGTACCAGGCATAACCATATCCTTTACCACAGAGAACAAGATTGGACAGAAGTTACCTCAAAACACCAACACACAAAACCCAGTTCATCATACAAGTGCATACAAAATTGAATGTTTGGACTGTGACTGCTTCTATTTAGGGCAGACAAGTAGATCATTTGAGATTAGATTCAAAGGAAACATGCCAGCCTTAAAAAACAAAAAACACCACACATAAGAAATACCCACCCACCTGTATCGAACAAAACACCTTGTTAACAACATAAGTATAAAGATCCTATACATCCAACCTAAAGGCAAAATACTAGGCATCCTTGAAAAGCTCCAAATATATGCACACCAAACAAAACAACCTGAATCCATTTTAATGAGAATATTTACAACAGTATCACCTCTATTTTCAGCAGCTGCATAAGTTGTAAAAATTTGCAGTGAACACACACAGACACACACACATACACACACACACACACACACACACACACACACACACACACACACACACACAGACAGAGGCACACTCACGCGCATGCACAAACCTTTATTTACCATAAATATTTAGTTAAGTTACCATGACATCCCCTAAATGCAAGAGCGATTGACCTCATTTACAAATATACTATAACACCAACAGCTTGTACCCCCTGTCAGCTTGAAACTATATGTACATCAACTAATCGCACAAATGGTACATCTAGCTGCATATTTTAAGCATTAACCAATGTATTACCCCAACCATTAGTCAGTTATTACACCCCCTGCTTGGAAAGGTTGCTGTCATCCAGTCACTCCTTCCACTCTCTCTCTCTGTTTTTCTTTCTTTTCCTCTCCCTCTGCCTCCTATTTGTGAATTCCAACCTAAATTGTCATTTATGTTAAATTTTACCATTGTAGCCAACACAATTATCATACTTAAAGGTTGCATTATGTCACCTGATTATTTAACGAGTATGAAGTTTAAGCCATATAAACTTGACAAAGTCGGATTTATGTACGACATGAAATATTTATTCCAATACATGTCTTCAAAACCTCAAAACAAAGATCTCCACAATCCTTCAAATCTTATTCTGTAATAATATTGTTATGATGTATTTTCTTTGTACTTTGTGATAATTTTTCTCTTTTGCAATATCATCCTTACACCTAGTAGTCTCTAGACGCCATATTTGTTCACAAAATATGACTGTATACAGTGATGTGTTACGAAAGTGAAAGGAACCTGAGGCCACTGGAGGTACTGTTTTATTTATTTTATTTTTACCGTTAGATATATGTTTAAATTTTTTGTCAAGAAGCCCAAAACCATGTTCTGAAATAGTGTTTTGTTTCTCCACTAGACAGTGCCATAAGTTTCTCCAAAGATCGTAACACAACACACACTTATGTCGTACTAACAAATGTAAACCCACTTGATGATGGAGGTTTAAGCCTTTGCAACATGTCGTGGAGATAAATAAACAGTGACTGGTAACAGTAAAGTTGTTCATTTGATGTCAATAACAGTCACGGTAAAGCCTAACTTAAATGTGCACTTTTAAAATAAAAACTCGTCAGAATCAGAATTTTTAATTACCCCATAACAAAGAGTCAAATCACAGATCTGATGTACTGGGGACTCGTCAACATTACATTTATATTACAATTACAATTTGTATATACAGTATTCCAAAAACAATATATCAATACTTCAGTTTCATGTATTACAAATTAATATACATTTTACAATCATTTATTTGACACAGAACTGCTGAGCCTAATTTACAGGTGATATTTCCTTGCACAGATTTTCAAATCGTCATTCATAGATTCTTCTACAGAGTAATAACATTTCTCCACTAATAACTTGTGCAGCTTTGGTTTCAGTTGCCCTAGCTCCATGCTGTTTGTTTCTTTTTTAGTATGTTGTAGACTTTCATGCCCTCACATTCTGGAGTTTGTGTCTGGATGAACAAGACTTAGTAGATAGGTAGACTACCCTTGGATCTAATATACAAGAGACAGCAAGAGAAACTTTAGGAACGAAAAGGTAAAATATGTTAGTAAGTAGCAATGTATACAGAATACTGTGGTTCATCCAAGATGTGAAACAGTTACCTTTTTAAAAGAAGAAAGCCTTCGTAAAATACAATGGCAGTCAGAATCAAGACAAATACCCATAGTACACGATCATTTGCAGCAGGGCGAACTCGCTTATTCGAAAAATAAAACAGGATATAGGAAGCGATATAGAAAATAAATAACGAGACCTTGATGAACACAAAAGAAAGTATGGTGGTTGCTCCAAAAGAAAAAGAAGAATATTAATGAACATATTCAAATACAGAATGTAAGCAAAATTCAGTGAGAAATTTCTTTCAAATTACAGTATCAGGATACAACAAATGTGGAAATTGAAACTAGACAGCAAATCACAGGAAATAGCAACCAAATAGAAGAGCTTTCTCTATGGAAGTAGTATGCAAAAAAATAAAAAAGGACTTATAGTAGAAAATCCCCAGGGCTAGATGGCATATATAAGGAATTAATAAAATATGGGAGTCAAATATTTTATCATCCGCTTAGTACTCTATTTAAAGATATTATGAATTAAGGTAGGATAGCAAAAGAATGATAGAAACTGTGGTAGTTCCAGTATAAAAAAACGGGATAAAAAGTATTAGATAATAACCAGGGAATTACCCAGAACCAGCAGATGAACAACAAGTATTCAGGAAGAACAGGAGTACAGCAGATAAAAAATTTGCTTTAAAATACGTTATAAAAAATACATAGAATTTAGTAACCTGATCAAACTGTGCTTTTTGACTTGTCAAAATCCTTCAACACTAATAGAAAAGAAAATATAATACAAAGCTTATTCGAGAAGAGAGTGTCAAAAGATATAGTAAAATCATAGAAGATATATGTATACTGGTAATAAAATTGCATCTGAAGCACATGAGGGATTGACAGATGAAATTATAATAGATAAAGGAATTAGACCAGGAGAGTCATTGTGCCCATTACTGTTCATCTTAAAAATGGACCATATCATTGATGGCAAAGAACAGAAATCGGGATATAAGATAGAAAATAAAGTGGTAAATATTATATGTAATGCTAATGATTCTGTGCTAATATCTGATAATGAGGCTAATTTTCAAAATTTATTTCATCACCTCAATGAAACAGCTGAGCAATAGAACCTGGAAACCTCATGTAAAAAA
Source organism: Schistocerca americana (assembly GCF_021461395.2). Taxonomy (NCBI): domain Eukaryota; kingdom Metazoa; phylum Arthropoda; class Insecta; order Orthoptera; family Acrididae; genus Schistocerca; species Schistocerca americana. The sequence goes on along the minus strand of NC_060119.1, from coordinate 1,221,551,128 downwards.
TCAAAGTTTATTGTAATATTAAATGCAGCTGTAAGATGTAAAGTAGAAGTATTCTTAGATGGTGTGTCAATTGAACAAGTGATGAGCTTTATCGAGGGAATGTTATCACCACCTACAAAGATTTAACCAGTGAAGTAAAAACCCAAGTGGCAAAAGTAGCGAGGGTAGCCGAATGCCTGCAAAATACTGTATGAAGAAACAAATTTATGACAACTGAGGGCAAAGTAAAAATAATTAAAAAACTAGTGTTACCTGCTGAAACATATATACCAGAATCTAGAGAGGAAAAAAAAGATGAAACTAAACTATATGCCAATGGATGAGAAGATAATAAAAGAGATCCAAGGAGTAATATATTGAAGAAGAGAACGAATGTATGAATAATGGGTCACTGTGAAACACAAGATATAAATAAACGGATGAAGACCAGACAAATAAATTGGAAGGATCGTCTGGAAAAGATGGACCACGCAACACTAGCTAAAATTTGTAAACATGGAAGACTTTAAGGGAAACGTCTGCCCCGAATACCACCCAAGAGATAGGACAACGTGTGGTCCATTATAACATTATATCCACGGAATGAAGCAGCCAAATATGGGAAATCCTAGTCAGCAAAACAACTAAAATCTTCACAAGATTCCTTGTTATACTACAGGCGCTTATCGGTTCAATCAGTCGGAGACCGCGGTCTCTTATTGGACTTAATGCTCAGTTTCTTATGACTTTTATGGCAGCGAGACGTTGAAATAGGGGATTCATTTCCTTTATAGTTCAGCACGGAATTAATCGACGTTATGCTCCTTTTTAGTACTAAATTATTACTCAAAGTGTAACGGTCAAGAAGTCAATGTGCTGTATAGCTTTGAATGACAATAATAACGTTAAGTTAAATCTAATACAGACCATGAGTAACATATTAACGCCATGACTGGTAAGAGAGCACGAAAAAAGTCATATTCAAACGTTACTGTCCATAATACATTACTGAAGATTGACAACACTCGTGTTGGTGCGGCGTTAGATGGCTCTTTTACAATAACTTACCTTTTTAAAAACTTGCGAGATCAAGTCATTGTTTGTTCCACTTTTTGAGTCCAATAACGACACCATCGAGCATTTCGTGTTTTAATGCAGCCCACTTCCAGGAGAGTCGTTAAGTACAAATATTCAAAAGCTTTCAATATTAGCAGAGAAAGGCTTTTTTTAATAGCTTTAGCATTGAGTCGCTTTCCCAACAATGTGTTTAGTTGTCCTGGGAATTCGTATTTATTTACGGAAATCTTGTTTTAATTAACTAAAGGGGTGCTTTCATCACTACGAATGGAAATTAGGAGGTACTCAGTGGTGTCGACAGACAAATACAAATTAGTGTACTGGAGGAAACTGTGATATGGGCTGACAGATGCTGGCGCTTAAGCCATTTATAAAACGATTGGAGGGCCATTATCTCGTCAGAGTTCTTCGATAATTTTGCAACGATTTTTTTTGCGAAGTCTCCAGAATTTGCTATATGTATCTAGTGTTACTTAGAAAAATTCTAATCATGCCCCACAATGGAATAGGAATTTTTCTGCTGTGTGTAGTAACACTGACCTCGTCTATTGTTGGAAGCGTACTACTTGATTTGAATATCAAATTTCTGTTAGGTAAACTACTGCTGGACAAAAAGTATTACAGGGAGCGTAGGTAGTTTGAAAACATTACTATATTAAGGAAGAGTTTCACTATTAGTACCACCAAGAGAATGGCTTCTCATACATAGAGTTACACTAGAATTTAGCAATGGGAAAATCATTTTATATTCATTTAAGTACATACAAGTTGTAGTGGTATTATTCAAGTGAGCTTTTGTCTGTTTCTTTTTCAAAAGGAAGTAAGAAAGATTCAAATTTAACGTTCTGTTGTAAGGGTACCACTGACAATCATAAAACGCAAATCGATGCTAACGTTATACGTCAGCGAGGAATTTTTGAATGCAATGACCGTGAGATAACCTAATGGAAACAGGACAATCAAACTGGGATTGGTTTCCGAAACACTCCAGCAAAGTATAAGCTACAGTATACTGTGGGTCAGGAACATACACTCTCCCAGCACAAAAGCAAGTTGTAACGTTACACATTAATACCGGTCGCCAGCCTAATTACGCATTCTTGTGTCAACCAAAATGACAAAGGAGGAGGCAGTGCTAAGGCTAGCCTAACCTTCCTTGGCACACGCATGCGGATAAATGTGCTACTAACAAACAAACGGCCAGTGAGATAGTAGACAGTAACAGATGCCTCTCAACAACACATACCTTGAATGAACAAGGTGTAACAGTTTACAAAACCAATTGAGCTAGCAGCAATACTGAACAGGGAAAAGCTTGAAATGATTCTGAATTTAAATCAGGGAGTCTGCTAATGATCATTATAACTTCATTGCTTAGTACAGGGTATCTATGCCTGTCCACTAACCAACTTGCATTAGAATAGATAACACAGTAAACAGTTCATTCTTAAACTCGGTTTGAAGCAACCAAACACAATGCAAATATAACTACACTGGCTATGAAGGAGCCTTTGCATTGCTTCATTAACAAGCTAGCCTAGTACATGAGAGCCCTTAAACTTTCCTGGTCTGAAGAACTATGCTAATTAACAAAACTACACCAGTATTTATGAAAAATGGTAAGTATTCTTACAATTAAACATTAATTAAGTAAAACACAACAAAATATAATTCTTTAAATAAAGATGTACTTTGATAAGCAGTCTTTTGACCTACTTAAAAATATAATTGCCTATGCAAATAACAACACAACATTAAATTCAAGTTCAACTACTTTCTCATAATAAAATAGGACACTCGGAATTAAATTCAGTAGGATAGAATTCCTGTCCATGTTTGTGATTCGGGATAATCACGGGTGTAAGATAGACTTTTTAGCAAAACCACAGTTATTTTTAAAAAATAAACCAAATTTCACAAGTACCTGGTCCATTAGAGAGTGCAAAAAATATACAGTTTAGTGGAAGACAGGTGGTAATTTACAGTGGCTATTAACGTGGTGGCGATGCAGTCATAGCAATATTGTTGGCTTCGCCCTGTTATGTATCTTCTTGGCGTCGGAATTATATTCAGAGGGCCAGAAACCATGTAATGATAATGGTATCACAAAATGCACCATCGGAGGCCCATAAACACTGCCATTAAGCTCTTCTGGCCTCAAAACTCCAGGAATATGAGCTACAATCATCCGCTACTGCTAGCGAGGTATTAACCACAGCACTGCTCAGCCCAGAGTCCTTACCGTCACAAAGGACGATTTCCCACTTACGCGCCAACCACACCTTTTGCACTCTGTTTCGCCACATCTTTTACATTCAACCTTACGTTCCCCAACTATGGACCAAGTCATTTACAGAACATTACATAACAATCATTTCATTAGTTATTTAAATTCACAAGCACATTTTAAACAATATTGTTGAAAAGTTTCACATAACTGAAACATGTATACATAGTCAAAGAATTTCCATGACACATTCAACATTTTATATATAAGCAACACTACAAATTGACATAGAAATATCGATACAGATACAAAATAGGTCTAAAATAGGTGTTACACCGTCATTAGAGATGGATCACAAGCTGCTACTGAAGAGGGACGGGAAGAAAGATTAACTTGGCCGTTTCAGCCCTCGCAGTCACTTGAAGAAATTTCGGGGAAACATGCAAAATACGATGAGAATGGCCGGACAGGGGTTTAGACTGCCCTGCTCCCGAAAGCGAGTCAGCTTACGACCGCACCACCTCACTAATGTTTCTCCTGCTCTTGTGTCACCTCAACCGAAGAAATCTGTTGTTGCGGTCTTCAGTACGAAGACTGATGTGACGCAGCTGTCCATGCTGATCTATCCAGCCCAACTGCAATCTATATCTGTTTGAAAATGCCTACTGTATTTGAGCCTTGCCTATCCCCACCCCTTATCACTCCACCTAATTCTCTTTATAGCCGAACTGAAGATTCCTTGATGCCTCATGATGTGTCCTAGCAAACGATCCCTTGTTTGACTTAGATTATGTCATAAATTTCTTTTTCTTCCAATTATCCTTATTAGTTATTCGATCTACCCATTTAATCTTCATCAGTTTTCCGTAGCACCGCATTTCAGAAACTTTTTTTGTCTTCTTGTGTACAGTGTTTATTGTCCGCGTTTCGCTTGTGGGGTGACCAACGCTCTAGATTTCTTTACACTTACATTTTTAGTAGAGGTTAATAAATTTCTCTGTTTCATAAATTCTTCTCTTACTATTGGCAGCCTGTACTTTTTCGATCATTATCATTTATTTTGCTGCCGAAGCAACAAAACTTGTCTACTATTTTTAGTATCTCAGTTCCTCCTCTAATACTCTTAACATCGGCTCATTTACCTTAGTCACTCACCATTCATTACCAGTGTCTTATTTTTGTTGATGTTCTGTTTGTAGCCTGAAGTTTCTTGCCAGATTAAAGTTGTGTGCCGGCTCGGACCACGAACCCGGGATCTTTATATGTTGGAGATTGCTTTCCCGCGAAAGACAGTGGTCCCGAGTTGCAGTCCCAGTCCGGTACACAGTTTTAATCTGACAGGAAGTTTCATATCAGCACACCCTCCGCATCAGAGTGAAAGTTTCAATCCGGAATTTATAAGCTCTTTACGAAACACTTAGAATTCGGTCCTCTGCTCTTCCAAGTCCCCTACCGTCTCTGTCAGAATTGCACTGTCATCGGTTAACTTCAAAACTTTTATGCCTTTCCCTAGGACTGCATTTCAATGTCTTTCTCCATGACTTCCTTTACGGTATTACCACGTTCTAAACAATGCTACCCTGTCAGACGTATATTATGGCATCCGAACAAGTTGCAGACAGCCTTTCGTTCCCTGTTTTTTACTGCTGATACCTTCAGAATTTCAAGGAGTTTAGTCCACTCAAGACTGTGAGAAGCTTTCTCCTACAAATGCTATAAACGTAGACTAGCTATTCCTCAACCTTTTCTCTAAGGTAAGCTGGAGGGTCTGTATTGCCTCGGGTGTTCCTCTTGGTCTTTCCTGAGGTAGGCTTCTACCACTTTTTATAATTTCTGCCTCTAAATAATTCGTGTCAGTAATTTGGAACCATTAATTACGAAACTGATTTATTCTTAATATTCACACCTATTAGAGTCTGCCTATTTTTAAAAAAATGGGAATTATTACATTCTACTTGAAGGCTCAGTGTACTTCATTTGTCTAATACATCTTGTTCGCTAGGTGGAATAGTTCTGTCATGTCTAGATCTCCTATGAAATTCGATAATTCTGAGGGAATGTATCCTACTCCTTGTTTCGACTTAGGCCAAAAAGTGCTCTGTCAAACTCTCCTCGAAGTATCATATTTCCTAACTCATGTCCGTGTATTTCCTCTTCCCATTCTGTAATATTATCTTCATTTCTCTAGTATAGCAGCTCTATGTATTTCTTCAACCTTTCTGTCTTCCTATCTTTGCTTACTACTAGCGTGGCATCTTATTCTTAATATTCGTGCAGTTGCGTATCATGTATTCTTTCAATATCTTCATCATCTGTGGAACTAGTAGGCAGCTTATATACTGGGATGAGTGTAGGTTTCGTGTGTATCTTGGAAGCAATAATGCTTAACTATGCTGTTCGAAGCAGCTTACCTCCATTCCTATTTTATCCTTCATTATTAGAACTACTCCTGAATTACTCTTAATTGATTTTGTACTTATATCCTCGTAATAACCTTATGCAGAAAAGAGTGCGGCAAGGGTACTTATTGTCACATTATTTATTCAGTCTGTATACAGAGCACATTATGACGAATGCCGGATAAGATGTATAAAAGACAGAAATTAAAGTATCTGGGATTAATATAAATTTACATAAATAACTTTAGATATGCGGATGAAACCATCCTGATGGCGGACAGTGAAGGAGACTTAAAGATCTATCTCAAGGCTAAAGAAGGAAGTGCGAAGCCTAGATTAATGTTCAATCTCAAGAAAACAAAAATTATGGCAACTACACTTACTACTTCATAGAATGTAGGAGGAGAAACAATGGAATTAGTTTCTATGCTCAGCTATCTCGGCTTGCCGATTTTTGTTGATGGTGACTGCAGGTACTAGAGGAGAGAGGCGCTTGTTGCTTGGTATAATAACCTTGATGATGTTTTAAGGAGTAGAGACCTAACTACGATAGCAAAGATACTTATAGTAAGGGCTGCGGTCATTCCACTTGTGACGTATGGCTATGAGACCAGGGCCATAAGAAAGCCTGAACTTCGCGGAATAGACTGTCTTGAATAATGGTTTTCAAGGAAACCCCTTAGAGTTCCATGGGTAGAAAGGAGAACGAATAGCTCGGTATTACAGTAGGTACATCCAGATAGCTCCTTGGAAGGTCTGATACTGAAATGAAAACTGATCAGCTGTGGCCACATCATAAGAAGATACGATTCTCTGGAAGTGATTTTAATGCTCGGGGAGATCAAAGGCCCAAAGGGTAGATGATGGCAAAAATGAGATGGACTGATGACATCACAGAAGTAATGGATTCCAACCTGGAGGGCAAAAGAAAGTGACGTGCTTTAGTTCATGAGGTAACAGAGAGTCGAAATCATCTGAAGGACTAGAGATAGTCTCCTGATTAGAAATCCTTTTCTTGTGGCCTTCACAATTTACCTACCCATAAGCGACCTTGCACGCCGCCCTCCAAACTGTAGAACACCAAGTTTATGTCTTCTGATGTTTGTCTGGCTTCTCCACAGCTATCACTCCGCTGTCGGAAATTGGGAGCTCCGTCTGACTATCTCGGGTTTTACTGCCGTTTATTGGAATGCCGCTAAGTAAGACGAAATACAGGAAGTTCTGGAGATGACCAATAACTAGTGCTGGAACTAACAGTTAACCGCTCTCCATAATTAAATGTAGCATACTGCGCGCAAATGAAATGAAAACCCCTGTAGCGTTCGATAGTATTATTGGCCATAAATCAGGTAGTGCGAAAATATTGAGGTTAAAAAAAGTGTTTGAGAATAAATTTACTTAACTAAAATAGAACAATGGTAAGAAACTGAATGGTTTCTAGCGTTTCCACCAGCGTGATACTGGGGAATTACAGCTTAGACGGTTCCCAAACACTTAAAGGGCACGAATTTTGGTTTCAACCGTGACTGAAAAAACTTAAAATTTACACAAGAAGGGGTATTAATTCGAATAGAGCATGCAACAGATCAATGAACAAAGAACGAATCAGAGGGAAACATCACTAGGTATTTGTGCTCCAATGATTTAACTCGATGGCGAAAGAAACAGCTTTGGTTACGAGAAAAATCTCCTTCGAAGCAAAAATTAGCTTGCGGAAAAACTTGCATACCAGTGCGTGAAACGCATAGATCAATGGAAACGCGATCTTACCGCGACTGGCATTGAGGTAGTTGCCGTCAAGTCGGGATGCATCGAAATACTGTCGCTGTTAACTGTTGCTGTTCTCAGCCTATGTGATGAGATTGAGAATTACGGATATCACGATATTACTGATTACTCGCCGCGGATGCGCCTAAGTTCAAAGTGAAACTTAGAAGACTTAACAGAGGGCCATAGTCAAGAAAAACACGTCCGAGCGCAGATTCCAGTCTCACCAAATAGAACTTCGAATCAGAAAACCCACAAAAATCTGAATACGACTACTGAATCCCTCTCTCAGTTTTTGGTGGCTTTCCTTCACACCTAGAAAGGCACCCCGCACAGTCTTTTCTAACTAATTCCAGAAAGACGCTAAATGCCCTTCTAATCAGGGATCTGGAAGTCCTTTCCACAGCTTCCGTAGCACATCCGACAATGAGATAAGTGCATAAGGAAATGGGAAACGGGTGGCGCCCCGTTCCCACATACAGAGTTGTTTGTCGGAAATTCCAGAAACTTTGTTGGACTTCGCACAGCATTCCCACGGGAAGTGCGAAATTCGGAAATTTACTGACCGGTGAGTGGCTATTTGTTTTGCTTGAGAAAATTTGTCTGGAGACCACACACATAAGGATAACGCCAGGTGGACAGCTGCGGACTTCATCTAAAAGGTTACTAACAAGCAGAGTTCTCAGCCCTTCCACCAGTGGTTTGTGTTTCTGCCACAGGAACACCAGTCTTCCACTCCACCGCTCATTGTGTGCAGAGGATGAACCAGGAAGATGATCCCTAAACGGCTCACCTGGCTGTTCGTGTGGTCCGCTAGCCTAGGAGCTGCCTTCTGAGTGACTGACAGCTCTTCCAAGTCATCTGAAATTTCCTCCTGTGTTCACTCGAGCAAAAATGAGTTCCCCTAGAGAAAACGAGACGCATTTAATGGGAAAAAACTACTACAAGAATGAAGCGTTTGGTTAGATACAGAGCGGCGGATAAAGCACGTACCTACAAGTTAGTCCTAACCACTCACTTAATCAGCGCGCAATACCGGTGAAAAGTTGCAAGTAAAAACGGAATCGTAAAGGAAATGAAGCAATAGAGTCTCTTAGGCAAATTCAGTATGAAAATAGCGTAAAATGTAAGGAGAAAGGCTTGACACAGGGTGTTGCCTCACAACAACAACAACACAAAACAACAAAAATCTTACCATTATATGGGGCTATCTGTCCTAAGTTTCACTAATTCAGTCTAATGCCCCAGTGGCGCTATTGTTGTAGAGCCAGACGCTAGACCTTACAAAACTTATGACAGCTCGACAAAAGACCGACAAAAGTCACCACTCTGTTTTGTATACTTATTTAATGCTTCAGTCACATGTCTACTGTCATTCAATACATTGTCTTTCAGTATGATCAAAATCTGAGAAAGTTCCATGTAAACTTCGCATATATACAACTCATAACACAATACATATATTCTCGGTCATTTTGCAACCTCATAGAGAAACATTTAAATCCAAATCTTGTAACAGTAAGCAACATCAAAAGATCTGTTCTCCACACCTACTGCTGCAGCCTAACTAGTCGAAACAAATCACGAACTTCATATACAATGTAACATAGAATTATAGTTAAATACACAGCGGAAACAGTGGGATCTTTGCCTGAAATTATCACACTAGTTTTAATTAAGTTTGTTCATGTGGAGAAGCCATTGTTTAGGCCCATTTCTGCATATTATTAAATAAATCTTTGATAATACAGTGAGTTATTTTCATTGATGATATCAAGGCTTTTGACAGATTCATCTCATATGTACTTTGGATGTCTACTAAATTTTTTTATCGATTTTATAACCATATAAACGTAAAATAACAATATTATCAATCTAAAGTATACAACCATTATTTAATTTGCAATGTGCTCATCTCACAACTGAAAATAGTAAGCTGTTTTTAGTTTTCTCATAGACGTCTATGAGGCACATTAGGTATTTTCAGTGAATATTACAATTTTTAGTCTTCATTCACTGGTGCAATTGTAACTCATTCAGCAAGAATACTGCCTGAGTTGCAGCAGTCTTGGGATTTTCTGCTGCCGACTCTACTGCCTATCAGCCTGCATCTGGCCCGAACAAACAACTTACCACTATTGCCTGGCCGCTCGGAGAAAGGTCAAGCCTGAATCGTAAAGCCAAGCCATATCATGCCAACTTGCTGACCACAACCCCCTTCCCCCCCCCCAGCCAAACACTCAGCGATCTCAAAATTCTTAGTGGGCTTACTAGTCATAAAGTTACTCTTTCACAATAAACTACTGAAGAATATGAAGATCTAATTGAGGGGATCAGAAGCAAAGGGGTATATTTACACTTCTTGTAATTAAAGTAAAAGTTTATAAGATTTCAGAGTTCCCTAGAGATTGCAAAATCAAATTTAATTATCTTGCACATGTTGTACAAAATTATTTTGCAGCATTTTCTGTTCAGACATTGGGATAACAGGTTTATATATATGGTCACTTCTATGAGTCTATAGCAATTTGTAAAATTCTCTATGCACATGTAGCCATTTGATTCCGGAATACCATTTATATCTAGAAATATAACAAAACATTTGTGTAATGCTACATGGACATCACGCCTTTTATGGCTTACAATAGTGAAAAAATAAGAAAGAATACCGTTTAATGCATTATCACATCACTGAAAATATTTCGCACTGCCTTGATCACTTCCCTTTTCTCATGTATCATAAATAGTTTATTTATATAATATACAGCATAAAAAATCCAAAGAAACCTACATCAATGTAGCTGTTTCAAGACATTTTGCTTGCTCTGGATCCTCTTATCTCAGTTTTGTGGGAAGTGTCACAAGTGCCCCTTTGCTTCTGGCCCCTTCAACTCTAATCCTTGTAATAGAAATGTAACTATACAAAACGGTCAAAGAAAAATGGACAGGGTTGCACATAGAGAAGCAATAAAGAATATGCATATGAGACTTCATCATGCATTGGAAAGCGTGGGACAGATACCGAATATTAGTCTTTGCTGAGTATAGCTCAATATTCAGGTTTTGTCAGTAGGCTATTACGCAAACCATGAGCATTTTGTTAATGCTAAAAAAAGATAATTTACAATAGTAGTGCCACGTCTGTTTTTTGCTTGAAGTCTTACTTATTTTGGGGAACATTTTTCTTCCTGTGGTAGATAAGATTTTTGTTCGCAGTCAGTGATCTGCAGCTGTACTTGCATATCATGATAAACAACCTGTATATGTTTTGATGATCACAAGCTTTATTTATTACGCAAATAATTTTATTTTTGTGCAAAGATCCTATTTTCGAGATATCTAACTTTCACCTTATTGTAGAAGTTTGCTCTGTCACTTTCTTCGACTATGTTATTGTATTTAAACTTTTGACATGAAGTTGTATTTGCATATTACAAAAATGTGTAATTTAAATTAGTTCGACTTTAGCTGTGTTATGTGTAGTTTGGAGTGTTACCACTAGTTTTTGGTACTATTTAGTAGTTGATTATTGAAAGGAAAAGGAAATATAGACTTCAAAAGTTTTAGAGAGACTTGGCACCATAGTTCCGATTGATGAGTGTTGAAAATTTCTCGAAAGTTCGTTATTTTACATAACCTCAAGTGGGCCTTGATCAAATGCAATAAAAAGCATTATTAGCCAGGCAGTATCATCGATTATATTTCTGTTTTGTAGAACATGCTGCATTACCTTTTCTGCCCCTAAAAAGAGCTTGGTGAGGTGGTCCATTACAGAGAGATTGTAAACACACTAAACGTTCCTCATTTCTTCTGAGTATGATGAGTACAATAGTCACAAGTAAATCTATGATCGAAACACAAACTTCATTTCCATATTTAGATAGGTATTACATACAGTTTGGACATGGAACGCTCTTCCTTCTCTATGTGGCAACCTTGTCCATTACTTTCTTTGTTGTATATTTACATCTCTAGTTGGAATATTACGATTAGAGCTTGGTATTACTCAGTAGTTGATTACGGAAATGAAAGGAAATACAGTCTCCAAACTTTTTAGGAATTGTGGAACTATAGTTCGAACAGATAAATGTGACAGCCTTCCTTGAAAGTTTGTTTTTGCACATAGAGTTGTTTAGGCCTAAAGTGAAGTGTGAACTACATGTCCAGCATGATATTTTAACCACACATGTTTTCTAATGTTATAGGAAGTAACCACTACAGAGAAAGATGACATTTATTGAAGAGGCAGTACAAATATGTTTCTTATGGGGAATCAAACAGAGAGAGATGAACTTTACTGATGAGGCAGTACAGTACTTGGCAAAGATATTTTTGTTTTTGTTTTGGGTAGGTAATACTGGTCATCCATATGCTTCTGAATGTGACAGACTTTTCAAATTGGTTATGTACTTTTGATCACAGTGCCAGTATGCAGAACTGAGATCAAGCCTATGTACGAGTATTCTTGATATGAAAATACTGTAGTGACATCAAATTGCTTACATACTTCAAATCATAGCACAAAATTTGAATTGTTCAAATATTTTGAGCATGGCAGAAAGTTCCGATTACTGGGATATCTTTTTAATATTTGAGTACGGCGCCTTCTTCTGGTCATTGAGACATTTTGAAATGTGATGCAAACAAAGTAGAATTTTATATATAGTACTTTTGAACATGGTACAAATTAAGATCGTTCAGTACTTTTAAAAGTGATGTGAAAGTTTCAGATCATTAGAAGTTTGGTCATGTTGCAAAATTCCAGTCATTGATATGCTTTTGAGTAGTTCTTTAAGATATGTTAGAACATGGCACCAGAATGACTGCTAGCACATGTGAATTAATTCTGCCATTTAAGATTTTTTAAATGTTTTTCGAATTATTTTGGTTTTTTTTAAATTCCAAAAACAGATCTAGTTCTACCGTCTTGCATTTTCGAATTTCCCTTCACTGACATTTTATATTTTTATTTTCCAACCAGCACCATCTTGAAACTTTTTACCGTCCACCAGTGCCAGCTTGTTACTCCAGATGTCATGTTGTGAGGATCCATGACTTGTAGTGACTGATGGAACTCTGAGGACACAACAGACAGTCTACATCCTCATATATTATCTCTCATTTGGCAGCCTCTTTGTACCATTTCTCAGCAGGATAGTGTGCATCAGCACATGACACGTATTTCTGTGATATGTTTATGTGATACTGATGTGGTCCCACTGCCAGCATGATCCTGAGGTCTGTCCCTGATAAAACAGTAGTGAGATCTCCTCAGATGTAAAGTCCATTCCTAAACAGTACCCTCGCCTGAGGAGGAGCTACAGCTACTTTTTGACACCTTTACCAACCGAATCAGTGGATGCATTCAGGCCGGACCATCTCCACAGCTGATGTTTCATTCATTTTCTTCTTCTGTTCTGGGTGATTCACTGTTTTGTCAGGTATGTGTAGCCTGAATCTTTGATATGTGACATGCTGAACTGAGCTAAGGACAGGATGGCAGAACATGTGTTTACAACTGACATCACATCAGATAGTAATTTGATTGGCTGTATCAAAGAACAAGGTGGTACAGTAATAGAGTTCTTCTACAAGCATTATATTTGTTATAACAAATATAACCTAGATTGTCAGGGAAGTTTCCCATTTAGCATTCAACAAATAGTGGTTATGTCAAATGAAGTATTTTGAAGTGACTAACTGTGCTAACTATTGAGCAATATAGCAACAATATAGCAGCATTATAGAAGTTAGGTGAATTTTGTAGTGACATTCGTTTCCTTAACTCTAATCGATCATATATAAGATAGAGCTGTTTTTTTTAAAATGGGGGTGGCTCTATATATCTATTTCTTCCAACAAATAACTGCACTCCATTCACTTTATTTTCAGCAAAATGAATGTTTCCAAGTCTCTACGCTGGGCTGTGTAGGCAACAAAAGTATATTTATTTGTGTTTTTTAACCTGAGTTTATGTTATGAATTAGTTTAACTGACATTTTGTTTTTTGTCGAGAATATAATCTGGATGATTTTAGTACAGAATAAGTTTATAGTTTGATAAATTGTGACATTCTAGCAACGAATAATAAGCAATCATATTTCTTAGAGTTGCGCAGGGGGGAGGGATAGCTGTGGTAATGTGCTGTCTGTTGCAGACATGGAGCCATTTTTGATTATTGTATTTGTTTTTAACCATCATGTAAAGCTTACTGATAACATTCTACTTCTGGAACGATATTTTGTCAGTCTAAGTGGGTATTTACAGTATTTTTCATCCTGATTTTAACTCTGATTTTGGTTTTTCTGTACCACTTCAGATTTTTGTACAAATCACGTCTGACGTTTTAGCTACAATCAAATTTTTCTTCTAACAGAGAATTTTCCAATTAAATTGAAAATAAATTATTTATTTTGTAACGTTTTGTAGAAAGACTACACATTGCATTACAGTAGGCAGTGGTATATATTCACTTATCATGCTAATAATTATTATAGAAACACAACACATATCTGAAAATTCAATTTCTCTTCACTGATTTCACTACATCATGTTCTTTGAGACATAGGGCGAAACTTCTTTTTTGATTGTCCTTCTTTACCAGTGTCATCTCTCTTTAGTGTAAAACATAGTCAACAATCAAGTTTGCATTCCACTTTCGGTGCCATCTCCTTTCCATCTCCTTCATGTCCTGGTGGAATCGCTTCCATTGTTTTTCACTGACGTCACTAAACATTGCAGTGAGAATATCTACATGTGAATGTAGGACATGAAGCTTTACATTCATGTTACGTCAGAATTTCATGAAACTCTGCAACACTGTTTCAAAAACTATTTTTTAACTGGATGTTTGTTGTTACTCAAAAGTAGGACGTTATTTCTTTAAACAAAATCCAGAACCTCTTTTCCAGCAGATTCATTGTGGGGGAAAGTGGAGTAGAGTGGCCACTCTAAGTGAAATTGAATTTTCATGAAACATGACTATTAACAGAAGCTTGTGGCATATAAATCTCGAATCTACGTACTGTAAGGTATCACACCATACATTTATAGCTAAGGTAAAAGTATATTTTATAAGATATATAACTGTTTTTGTGAATGCTTACATAGTGGTCACTTTTCGCTACCTAATGGGGTAAAGTGGCTTCCAGCCATTCCCAAATAGACCGTTTAGTTTAAAAATAGGTACGCTTACAGTTTTTCTTTCACCATTGATTATTATTAGGAGAAAAATAATAAAAATTAGAAACAAAACGTGTTGCAATACATTGTTGGCACAAAGAGGTCAACATATGAGAAGTATAAATTATACCACACAGAAACAATCTCAAATCATGTATAAAATTCGCACGTGAAGCTGTCACCATCCATTGCACAGGTCACTGCTCTGACACCTTATCCATCCTTCATTTTCTTTAGATCTAGGAAAGGCTCCTTGCAGTAAACGCAGTCTGTGTCACTGCTCTCATCAGTGGAATTTTCTTCTTCCATTTCTTCTTGAAAAAATTCCTTTTTAACATAATCTATCTTAGTGTTTGGCTCCTCTTTAGCTTCTGGGGTCTACCTGTATTATGTGTTTCGTTATATTGTAGAATAGTGGCATTATCTATTTGTTCTTCTTCGAACTTTCTTTTTTTCATTAAAAGCTCTACATATTTCTTTCTTTTAGCTTCAGCCAACGTAGTTTTATAAGGACTTGAAGTGTTTATTGCAGACCTTCCTTTTTTACTCCTAGTTTGTCTTTGATTCACATTTTGTTTCTTAGACAAAGATTTTACATCCTTTAGGGTTATGTGGAGCCACCTATTGGTTACTCAGTGATTGTATGCCTTTTCTTGGAGAAGGCTTATCATCTGTAACCTGAAGGCAGCCTGCACTTGAAGACAGCTGAAAAGTTGGTTTTGGAAATGAACCTTATCAGTGAAACCTATATTCTTAGTATGGGTAGAGTGTCCATCCAAGATTACTAGAACTATGTCTTGAGCTGGTTTATATGCCTTAAAAATGTTCAAATCAATTCAGAAAACTCACTCTGCATCCACCCACTAGGATGGCAAGCAAATTTCGTTTCTGGTGGAGCCCCATTTTCAAATTCAACCTTCATTTTTCGCCTAGGAAGATTACGAAATGGGGAATGAAATTTCCTCCTGCAGACACGCGCACAACAAAAATCGACTGCAAACCTCTGTCAGCAGAACTACCGGCTGCGACTTGTCGTCTTCCTTTCAGTGCAAACACTGCTGTTCTTGGACTGAATTGTCAGAAGACCGATTATATCTACATTGTCAGTACCATAGGCAGCATGAAATCATTTATCTTACAATGTATTAAGGATATCAAAAAACGTATGTACGTTCACCGTGTTAAACGCTTTTGCTGTAGTCGTAGAGGTGGATTAAGGCTTCTCTAAAGCATGCCATCCGGTCCTCGCCTATCATTTAAGACTCTTTGTTGAAAGAATGTGGTATTTTGTTATGCTCTGCCAACTGGAATGCTAATCGCCTCAAGTCATTCACTGTAATTCGATAAAATCGCTTTTCTGTATCAATTGTTGTGCTATGCATAAAATATGGGAAGAACTAATTCTCATTGGGACAAACAGACTGAAAATGAACTGTGGGGAGTAGTGGTAATCCATCGAGGAAAGTGGTCGCCTTGGTCACTCTTCTCGACACATAGCGTGACCTGTTTCCACAGTCGAATGTCATGTCTGTGTCAGTAGTTTGCGCGCGAAACAATACAACCGAAGGAAACGACAGCGACTTATATTTGTAAGCCAAAAGGCATTTCGAGAACCTATTACTCTACATAAAAGTGAAGCAACTAAAGTAATATGAGTGACTTACCTTACATCAAATGATCGAAAAACCTAAAGGTTTCCACCCAAAATGTAACAGAGCAAGATTCCTTTTTCAAGGTCACTGACAATACTAGTTGTGTCGATTACACCTAGTCTGGCGACTTCTCCGTAGGGAGCAGCACAGTTTAGGGCATCAAATAAGCAGTGGCCACTTTTCCCAACCTCGCCACGTTACCCTTCTCTCACCTAGTTTCAAAGACATTGTCTTTAATCAAATTTCTCTTCTGGGCCGCTGCAGAGGCCCCTTCGTCAAGTTTCTCATAAGATAGTTTTGAAAATCTTGTTACTAGACACAGCAAGTGGTCGCCACATTTGGAGTACTGTTTTATTAACTCAAACTTCATGTGAAGGGGAGGTAATAGTATCTTACTTTGTTAAAAAAGCGGTTCAGTTTTCATGTTCTGCGAATTTGTTTGGAGGGTTTTTATTTCAGGCCGTCCTTTTTTCTGTTATCCCACTCAGACCTAAATATAGTATTTTTCTGTAGCGAGATTGTTGACCTAACAAAATGGAAACTACTTGGACATTCTCATTATTGATGCCTATGGCTCTGGCATATGTAGTTCCACAGGTTTTGCGAATTGACAGCTGGTCCTTGTATCTTTCAAGAAAATGGTCAGCGCAAGCTTGTCCTGCTTCTCCTCCTTTGGCAGAGGTTCTTAAACTATCTGTCTGGGCAAGTAAAAATGCCATTCTTCTCAGATCCGCCAATGTGCACCCAAAGAATCGTTGCTCCATCTAAAGGATATAAGAAGCTAGCTGTTTTTCGACGTCTGTATTTAAAATCGGTTTCCTTCCAAGCTTTGTCTCTTTAACCGCTTGCTCAGGGATTTTTTTAAGTTTAAGAAATATCTGCAAAGTGGTACGAGGCACTCCGAATTTTCTTGCAGCACCTTTCGCTGAAGTCTCCTTTGCTTTCACAGCTGCTATGACACGTACCATCTGAGATTTATCCCACTGATGCCTCTGGTTCTCTCATTCATAGCGCTTCTTCGTTCTCGGCACTCTGCAAGGACGAACAAAAGCACTAGGGTCTATTAACGCAATTTGAAATTCCGTTTGTTTGATTGTACTGTGTGAGTTGTATATATGATCTTTAAACAAAATTCGACTAACCATATCCCCATAAAATTATTTAAATGTGTATCCAAAAATTGCTCATGCATACAACTGCTTACAGTTCGTCTAAATGTACAAAAGTTTGCACAGGAAACAGCTGCGTGTATTTGTGAATATCTATACCGTTGCTGTGTACACTAAACCACGATGCTATGCATAACTACACATGGCATTACATTTTGGTGTTATGCAACTTATGTCGGATCTTCTATTGTGCACCTGAGAATGGGCAATGCTCGACACCAGTTGGTAATGTTTGATAAATTAGTTTTTAGAGCAACACCCAGATTAAGTGTAAATACTACCAAATACAAAACTAATTGCATATACAGGGTTATTACAAATGATTGAAGCGATTTCACAGCTCTACAATAACTTTATTATTTGAGATATTTTCACAATGCTTTGCACACACATACAAAAATTCAAAAAGTTTTTTTAGGCACTCACAAATGTTCGATATGTGCCCCTTTAGTGATTGGGCAGACATCAAGCCGATAATCAAGTTCCTCTCACACTCGGCGCAGCATGTCCCCATTAATGAGTTCGAAAGCATCATTGATGCGAGCTCGCAGTTATGGCACGTTTCTTGGTAGAGGAGGTTTAAACACTGAATCTTTCACATAACCCCACAGAAAGAAATCGCATGGGGTTAAGTCTGGAGAGCGTGGAGGCCATGACATGAATTGCTGATCATAATCTCCACCACGACCGATCCATCGGTTTTCCAATCTCCTGTTTAAGAAATGCCGAACAACATGATGGAAGTGCGGTGGAGCACCATCCTGCTGAAAGATGAAGTCGGCGCTGTCGGTCTCCAGTTGTGGCATGAGCCAATTTTCCAGCATGTCCAGATACACGTGTCCTGTAACGTTTTTTTCGCGGAAGAAAAAGGGGCCGTAAACTTTAAACCGTGAGATTGCACAAAACACGTTAACTTTTGGTGAATTGCGAATTTGCTGCACGTATGCGTGAGGATTCTCTACCGCCCAGATTCGCACATTGTGTCTGTTCACTTCACCATTACGAAAAAATGTTGCTTCATCACTGAAAACAAGTTCCGCACTGAACGCATCCTCTTCCATGAGCTGCTGCAACCGCGCCGAAAATTCAAAGCGTCTGACTTTGTCATCGGGTGTCACGGCTTGTAGCAATTGTAAACGGTAAGGCTTCTGCTTTAGCCTTTTCCGTAAGGTTTTCCAAACCGTCGGCTGTGGTACGTTTAGCTCCCTGCTTGCTTTATTCGTCGACTTCCGCGGGCTACGCGTGAAACTTGCCCGCACGCGTTCAACCGTTTCTTCGCTCACTGCAGGCCGACCCGTTGATTTCCCCTTACAGAGGCATCCAGAAGCTTTAAACTGCGCATACCATCGCCGAATGGAGTTAGCAGTTGGTGGATCTTTGTTGAACTTCGTCCTGAAGTGTCGTTGCACTGTTATGACTGACTGATGTGAGTGCATTTCAAGCACGACATACGCTTTCTCGGCTCCTGTCGCCATTTTGTCTCACTGCGCTCTCGAGCGCTTTGGCGGCAGAAACCTGAATTGCGGCTTCAGCCGAACAAAACTTTATCAGTTTTTCTACGTATCTGTAGTGTGTCGTGACCATATGTCAATGAATGGAGCTACAGTGAATTTATGAAATCGCTTCAATCATTTGTAATAGCCCTGTAAAGTAATATTTTAAATTAAGAGCCTGTTTAAGTGTAAATGCTCTAAATTTAAAAAAAAATTAATCTCATTCCTATGACCTTCGGCTTCTTTCTATTTCGATGGCGCTTGTCCGCTTCAATAATGTTTGCTGGTGACTTCGATAAGAATGTACTTATGTACGGTAAATTGCCAGTAGTGGTTGATCGTGGTTGACATTAGTAGCTGACCACTATTGAAAGTGATGCAGTATCGTTTTCCACTCTATTGCGGACTGTAACAAATAAACTAGCTGAATGCGAACGGTGTTCGCAGCGAACCCCAATTGCGCTTAGTTCGGGCAGTCGATTAGCCCGGGCCGTGTTCTGTTCAGCCGCTTCTATTTGCATAATTGCTCACTCGCCGTGAGCTGGTGTAGTTTGAGCCGGTGATTTATACAACTGCTGTCCGGCTGCCACCACCGTTCTGTTTGTTGGGGCTGAACGGCTCCATCGCACAAAACTGTCACTGCTACACAGCAGACACCAGGGCGTGACCTGCCTCGCAAGACGGGGTTGTATTTGAACGAATATATTTACTTTGGTCGAGGACGCTCTGACTACCAAGTACATTCCTCCGTGAGAAAAAATAATGTAAACTACTTCTTTCCAACCAAGCGTCGATCGTTGCTTCTGCCTGGTTTTCTGATGCGTGAACGCACACAGTGAGGTTGTCGCGAAAAAGATAAAAACGTAACATCAAATGGAACAGGTGGCACTTCAGGTAGCACCTGTTCCCTTGCGCTTCCCAATCCCGAGCCAGAAGCAAGGCCGTATTTATAGGATCTCCAGAGCCCTGCCGAACCTACTAGGGGAAATCCCTGAATAAAGAGAATTTTACCGCTACTTTAGAACTAAAATCGAGTAACGCATCATTTAACGTTGATTAATTAACTGACAGACACTATAAATGGCAATGCTGAAATTCCTAGAGGACAGATTAAGGCTACAGAAACACGTATTATTAGGCGAAAGATAGGTACTGCCAACAGGAATATTAAAAACACGTTCGTTGCTACATCGCTCATCTATGGGTGACGGGTAACTTCAGTGAGTGCACCGTCACCCGCATATTTGTGACAGTCTTCGTGTTTAAATTAGTAGGATTTGCAGTTGGAATTTTCAAAAGAATTTAATGGATTACACATTAACGTATAACTATAGGATATACAAAAGAAACATACAAACAAAAATAAACATAATATATAAGTTTTATTCATTTGTATTAAGGATAACACATGACATTATATATGTCTATATATGCCTCGTAATGTTCGTTAAAACACGGTAAACACATTTGAGGTAATTTAGGACAACTGACCTTCTGCAGTTTACCTCTTTTCTGGTAACATAGGCCGCACATCCTTCGTATGGGCTTGCCCTGCTGAGTCTTACGAATCTCTAAATCGTGGGATACGTTCCTTGTTTTGTTTCAATTATTGTCGGACATAGAATTTTTCGCTATTCGGTAACAAGAATTTACCATAATTTTCTTATTTCTGTTTTTGTATTTGCGGTCCTCCGGTAAACGATGTCAGCATTTACTACGCGTGTTCGTGAAAGAAAATGTAAAGCTAATTTCCTATGCCTTTGACACCTGTCTGTATTGTTGTGGCATATGACACCATTTGGTCGTTCCATTCTTATGTACCAGCATCTCCAAAGGTTTCTGTTTCGGACGACGACCTCAATGCATAGAATCGGTGCTTGATGTCGTAATTGATGCACATTATGTTGATAATGTTTTAGCGCCACAATACTGTTGTCATCTTTACGTACAATCACTCAGCTCTCTTTAACGGGTACGACATTACAAAACGTGGTATAAATTTTTTGTTGTACCATACAGTTCCAACGACATGCGTTTTGAATTTTAAACATTTGACTGCTAATTCATAGCTCGTACAAAAGTTCTCGACAAACAAAGTTCGTCCTTCACTTACCAATTGTCCGCCCCCGGTAGCTAAGTGGTCAGCGCTACAGAATGTCAATCCTAAGGGCCTGGGTTTGATTCCCTGCTGGGTCGGAGATTTTCTCCTCTCAGGTACTGGGTGTTGTGTTGTCCTAAAATTATCATTTCATCCCCATCGACGCGCAAGTCGCCGAAGTGGCGCCAAATCGAAAGACTTGCCCCCTGCGAACTGGAGGCCCTAGTCACACGACATTTACTTAGCAATTACCTCAGTTCAATGCAGACGTTTTTGGCTGCGCCAACTTGCTTTCTTCCGCTAGTATCTTGTCCAAAATATACTTTCGCAGACCATGTTTACCATTCGGTGGAGCAAAGTTTGAAAAGTTTTGTGTCATACACATACGGTTTTGTTGCTTTGTATTACTTGGACCTTATCTCTCCCTAAAAGGAACCAATGTCTCTTCGACTGCAGTATCTTTGCCTGGTGAAAAGAATTTTTGATAGTTGTCTGACAGTATTTTGCAAAGTGGTACAACTTTTCGAAGTCTGCTACTTTCGTCTATCGTTTCGTTGTTAGCGAAATGCTAATCTGCTATCAGTAATTCAAAACGATTACCGGACATCTTGCTACGTGGAAATTGAAAGTTGGGTCCGCTGACCAACCTCTAAAGAGCGCTGTCTGTACTAGACCCATCCAGATCATCAGTCTGATAAGGTTAATGAATTCCTCAGACGTGGTGGATTTCCATCTATGCGGTCGAGGATGTTCAATCATTTCATGTTTATGCAGTTTTTGCTCTGCGTATCTGACAGTCGGTGTGACTAAAAGGCTTATCACTTTGCCGTCTAAGAAAAGAAAAAGCACTTCACGTGCGCTAATATCAGACGGAAAACCCATCAGGAGCCCCTCTTTTCCGGTGAACGGAACTCACTGTTGCCTGTTGGCGAATTCGTTTCAGTGGATATTGTTCAATGAATCATCAACAGAATTCAGTTAATCTTCTTCATCTGCAGCAAGTTCTTCCATCATGTAATTGAGGTCTTCACCTGCATACGATTCCTCTGTGCTGGGGTCTGAACTCGATGAACTTATATTTGTCACTTTTCGTCTGAAACACACTACTTCATCATCACTACTCTCCTCACTTTCAATTATTCTTCTACGTCGTCCAAAGAACGTTTTGAGGATACAAAAGTCGCTGATTTGCGTCACAAGAAAAGTATGCTTCTCGACTCAATGACGGTGAAATGTTATTGGACGCCCCAGAGTAAGAAAAGTATAGGTCATTAATCACAAGTCATTTGTTACATCACAAAACAACAATATTTTATTGCACAGGTACATAAACACTAATAAAATGCAAATGATACTGTTAATTAAGCCACAGTTCATTCAACGGAACCAACTGATGATTAATTAGTTAATTTAAAGGAATAAAATGAACCAATTTAGGAAGGAATAACAAGCAAATAGTACAATCAAGTATGTCAAACATGCACTGCGCAAACTATGACAGCAAAGATGCTAAAGAATACAATTGCTGCATTTGGCTGGCCAAAGGGCTGCTTAACGTTAATGAATGTAATTTGTAAGAAGTGTGGTGGCATAAATTTACACAAGTCTGGTATCAACACAAATATACAATATTTGATCAATCAGAGAAGCCCCTTGGGCATATGCAGGATACTGACATGGGAAAACAATCAAATTTGAGCAAAAAAGCCACTGATATGGAGATTGAAATGACTGTAAGGATACGACGGGCTAACGGGTACTCGGAAAAATTTATGCAAGGGTTTGGCACTAAAATTCTTAGCCAGACGCGTCAGCCAGGTCGCCAAAAATTAAATAGTAAGTTTGTGTCAATGGAATATGTTGGGCCATGTTGCCAAAAAATAACTAGAGCCTTCAGGAAGGCTGGCATTCGCATAGGCTTCCATACAAGGAGGAGGTTGGGGGGGAATATTACGAGATAAGGAAGAAGGGAAAACAGATACGTTTAAGCAGTCCGGTGTATACGAAATTAAATGTTGAGGATGTGCTGGGACATACATTGACCAGACAGGTAGGGATTTTGCCACAAGGTTTAGAGAACATAACTATAGTAATAATAGCGGGTTGTGGTGTCATATGAGGGAGACTGACCATAAGCTAGCCCAGATAGAAGATAGCCTAAGGATTCTGCATTTAGAACCAAAAGGGAAGATTTTAGATAACCTTGATGATCTGGAAATCTATGCGCGTATACATCACGCTGCCCACCCAGCCTTTAATAAACAGGCTTCCGGTGGCAACAAATGGTTTTTTGGCTTGTTTGAACGGATAATATTTTGAGTTTGGTGTCTGTTAGCCCCTCATAAGAAGTTATGATATAACACCGCTCTGCTTCCCGGGATTTGCGAAATTACAAGTTGACAATGACCTTGAATTATGAATTTTGACCCGCGTCGGAATAAGGTATCCGAATCAGAAGTAAATAATGATTATTCCGCGGTAAACTGGAGACGTTATAACTTGATCGTTATTTAATGAGTAATTTCATTCAATAACGATCGGTAAATGAAATAATGGAAATAATTTGGAAATAAATTTTGCCGAAAAAAAAGATTAAGTTGTAAAAGCAATTAAAAAATCAGTCGCCAGCTCAATTGATGAGCGACAGTACTGTTAAGTTCGTGAATAATTGTGTCAAAAATAAAGTTTACCTGTTTCAGCGCAGCAGGTGGAACGGGGACTTTTACGTAAGTGCTGTGTCAGCCTCAGTAGTCACATAAAACAATGTCATAACAATCTAACTACACTTATTTTGTTCATAATTTGTCAGCTTAGTGCAATGCTGACAACACAGATAATTATCTATCGAGATTATGAATAATGGACTGTCATTCTGTCTTTAAAATTAGGTACTTTGCACAGTTTAATCTACTGATAATGAAATATATTGCCAATAACTATGTTTTGATTGATAATAATTCATTAATTGGGGGATTGTCAGGTGGAATAAGCTTTATAGTTTCATGAAATATCCTTGAATTAACTTCAGCTGAATATGCATTGAAATAAATCTTAATAATAAAATTTATTACTTCAGTCTATTATTAAGTTACTATGGTTGGCGTAAGCTTATTAAGTGCAACAATTAACTACGATAACCAGTCTGAAATTTACTCTTCACCGTCTATGCAAGTAATTTGATAATTAACATATTTTCTCTTGATAATGGCGTGACACCCTCGGTTAAATAAGGTAAGGATCGGAAGGAACCTACTTGGTGTTATTGTCGGGTGGAATGTAACTGCAACACTTCGATTATAAAGTGGTTGTTATTAACTGTTCAACTTCAGAGAAAAGCACAGTCACTGGCAAGCCTTCTACAATTTTATCCTACGAAAATTACGTAGATCTTACTTCCCTCGTTGTTGGTGGATCGACGGAAGTCCACGGCGGCGACACAATGTGGCAGCGGGCTTTTACTGTTGCGACTTGGGCCCACAGTGCGCTTCACATATAAGCCCTCGTTTCTTCAGCACTATGATCATTAATCCATAATAACTTGCCCGGCCATGTTTCCAGATACGCCGATCATTACTGTCCCGTCGTACTTAGATCCACACACTAGCCGTTAGATGTAACAGCTAGGTCTAGCAGCACTCGACTGTACTTCTTACTCCGAACACGGCGTTACTGCTACTTGTTAAATATTACATAATTTAAACATAGTATTTACAAAACATATTTACACTAGACAATACATCGTATACAAGCAGTTTCATGTGTTAAGTAAGAGAAAAAATTAATAGCAAGGACTGCGTTGTAGCGTCACAATGATAGCGTATTTTATAGGAGCTGTCGGTGTTCTGTGCAAGTACCGTTATGATAGGCTAGCTTTTTTGTCCAGTGGTTGGCTAGTTTAACGTCATAAGGCGAAAGTTTGATGGGCATATAGTTTGGAATACGCACATTTGTTCACCTCCGTACCCTTTGGGCGGTGACACAATGGTTTATTTTACTGATTTTAGACTTTAAAGTTTTAACACTTCTAATTTTTTTTTTTAAATCTAGAGCTCTCCAGTATCCGGAAAGCATAGGTAGAACTTGGGCAATTGTCGTGCCACTAGTATATATAAGACATGTATGAGGTATAACCCACGTGTGTGTTTTGGGATTTTATGAAAGTGTTCTTCCTCTCACCATTATTTTCCATTTGGTAGAGGGGTGTAAGTTGTTATTTGAAGGCTTCTATCTGGGCAATCATGGCCCATGAATATCACTTGGCTGTAATTCGATAGGCGGATGGCTGCCGCCGACGTGGTTGCCGTTGGCTTCAACAGATGGCGCCTAAGACGTTTGCGTACGCGAGCTGATCACAGGGTTTTAGTTTATGAAGGATACTGTTCGTTACATTTAATTTGGTGGTATTCTTTTAGAGAATTGGGAGGTTGAAAGGTTTATTCATGAAGGAACTCCCCTCCTATTATTTATTTTATATTGACATATGGTTTGTGTTGTGCTTAGTGTCACTGCTGGCTATAGGTACAATATGGCAATGTAAAAATATTGGAGTTTTTAAAGATTAAAAAAAAATTCTTTTAGCGTTAACGTGTATGGAAGTACCATCCCGGTTGTTAGTCGTACTTACATCCTGTTAGTTGTTACACGCTGAGTATATTATTATTAAGTTACATGTGAACGCATGGAGCAGATGACCATGCAGCGCCCCCTACTGAGGGTGCTTCGGTGCTAGTTGACTTGTTGAGCGTCAGTATACGCTCTACTTGAAGACTGCTTGTGTCGCATTTATAGTCATATGTTATTCGACACTTTTTTTGATTTGTCAAGGGTGTACGCCTGGTTGGTTAGGAAGTTTGTGGTATGTAACTTATATGACCCGATCTCATTTCTGTAACGTTGAGACGTGTTGAGTGCGCTGTTTACTTATGTTTTGTACTTTTTGTAACGGATGTCTGAAGATGGGTGTAATCCCGAAACGTGTAACATGTCGTAATGAAAGAGTCAATTGAACATCTCATGACTTTATTGCGATTGTACAGCATTGGTTGCCAATTATTAACATAGAAGTTATCGCAGGCTTCAGACGGGATTTTATGTCCCGTATATCAATAAAATACCATTTAACAAATTGAGCTTTACATCAATATTAAAATTAGTGTATTAAAAACCAATCGTCAACAGGGAAAACATGGAAGGGGCAGGTACGTCAGGCCAGGTTTGAATAAGATGAAGTAGGATAACGGGCACTACTGGTTACATTAATGCCCGATTGCTACGAGATAAAAACTCAATTTATGAGGAATGCCGTAGCAAGCCGGGAGGCCGAAACGCCTCAGAGGCTATGGCGAGAAGGGAAGTGGATCGCCGCCCGCTTGCAGGCGGACAGGCTGCGCTTGATGAACCGGCGGGTAACAGGTAACACCCCTGGGCGGCGCCTCCAAACGCTACGAACAGCTCGGAAAGCCGAGAGAAAACAAGCAAACATATAAATCATGCATAATAATCATGGAACATATGAAAATGCCCAGACCAAGACAGGAAGCTCAATGTGGGCGTGGACCCAAGGCCCAACCAAACCTTACGTGTTACAACACGTAGAACAGTATTTCCAGAGGGCGCGGATTTCGATAGAGAACCCTCCAGTGACGGCCGCCAATGCGAATGCTTTTACGCACCAATTTTTTGCTATAAAGCTGACGCCGGGAACTTGCAGTCTCCAGTGACGGACACTCACCTGAAGATGGCTGGACGATTGCCAGCCGAAATATCGCGGCAAGAAGTCAACGTGATCCAGCTCCAATCCCGAAACCTCATCGGACATTCAGTACGCCGGGAAAACTTCAAGAATCACAGTATATAAGTAGACTGACACACACTGAACGCTCACAAGAAGCCTCTGAACTGAAGTGGGCGAGTGAGTGCTTCGATGTGGATCTCAAGGTATATGTAAAACAGTATTTCTTCCAGAAGTTACGAGAAGCTTCTTTGCGTCTAACTGGAGACTGACTTCGCATTCAGTTTTTGTGTTAGTAACAGATTTATGTTAACATACACTACTGGCCATTAAAAGTGCTACACCAAGAAGAAATGCAGATGACAAACGGGTATTCATTGGACAAATATGTTATACTAGAACTGATATGTAGGGTTTCGCAGGGATCGAATGGAGGGTAGAGCCACGGGTCGCAACACATCTGAAATGTAACGTCCACCGTTCAAAGTGCCGGCCAAGCGAACAAGAGAAGACCGAGACGTGTAACCAATGGCATCCCATACCATCACGCCGGGTGATACGCCAGTATGGCCATGACAAATACACGCTTCCAATGTGCATTCACTGCGATGTCGCCAAACACGGATGTGACCATCTTGAAGCTTTAAACAGAACCTGGATTCATCCGAAAAATGACGTTTTGCCATTCGTGCACCCAGGTTCGTCGTTGAGTACACCATCGTAGGCGCTTCTGTCTGTGATGCAGCATCAAGGGTAACCGCAGCCATGGTCTCCGAGCTGATAGTCGAACTGTTCGTGCAGATGGTTGTTGTCTTGCAAACGTCCCCATGTGTTGACTCAGGGATCGAGACATGGCTGCACGATCCGTTACAGCCATGCAGATAAGATGCCTGTCATCTCGACTGCTAGTGATACGAGGCCGTTGGGATCCAGCACGGCATTCCGTATTACCATCCTGAACTCACCGATTCCATATTCTGCTAACAATCATTGGATCTCGACCAACGCGAACAGCAATGTCGCGATACGATAACCCGAAATTGCGATAGGCTACAATCCGACCTTTATCAAAGTCGGAAACGTGATGGTACACATTTCTCCTCCTTACACGAGGCATCACAACAACGTTTCACCAGGCAACTGCTGTTTGTGTATGCGAAATCGGTTGGAAACTTTCCTCATGTCAGCACGTTGTAGGTGTCGCCACCGGCGCCAACCTTGTGTGAATGCTCTGAAAAGCTAATCACGTGCATATCACAGCATCTTCTTTCTGTCGGTTAAATTTCGCGTCTGTAGCACGTCATCTTCGTGGTGTAGCTATTTTAAGGGCCAGTAGTGTATTTTTTCTCACGTTTGCAAAAGTCAAAGTAGTAATTTTACGATGATAACAAAACAGTAATTTTACGATGATGCAAATCAATTTTTCAATTCTGCAATATACCACAATGAAAGCAGGTATTGACAAATGTGACAATTACCGAACAATCAGTTTAATAAGTCACAGCTGTAAAATACTAACGCGAATTCTTTACAGACGAATGGAAAAACTGGTAGAAGCTGACCTCGGGGAAGATCAGTTTGGATTCCGTAGAAATGTTGGAACACGTGAGGCAATACTGACCCTACGACTTATCTTAGAAAATAGATTAACGAAAGGCAAACCTACATTTCTGGCATTTGTAGACTTGGAGAAATTCTGAAGGTGGCAGGGGTAAAATACAGGGAGCGAAAGGCTATTTACAATTTATACAGAAAGCAGATGGCAGTAATAAGAGTCGAGGGGTATGAAAGGGAAGCAGTGGCTGGGAAGGGAGTGAGACAGGGTTGTAGCCTATCCCCGATGCTATTCAATCTGTATATTGAGCAAGCAATAAAGCAAACAAAAGAAAAGTTCGGAGTAGGTATTAAAATTCATGGAGAAGAAATAAAAACTTTGAGGTTCGCCGATGACATTGTAATTTTGTCAGAGACAGCAAAGGACTTGGAAGAGCAGTTGAACGGAATGTACAGTGTCTTGAAAGGAGGATATAAGATGAACATAAACAAAAGCAAAACGAGGATAATGGTATGTAGTCGAATTAAGTCGGGTGATGCTGAGGGAATTAGATTAGGAAATGAGACATTGAAAGTAGTAAAGGAGTTTTGCTATTTGGGGAGCAACATAACTGATGGTGGTCGAAGTAGAGAGGGTATAAAATGTAGACTGGCAATGGCAAGGAAAGCGTTTCTCAAGAAGAAAAATTTGTTAACATCGAGTATAGATTTAAATGTCAGGAAGTCTTTTCTGAAAATATTTATATGGAGTGTAGCCATGTATGGAAGTGAAACGTGGACGATAAATAGTTTAGACAAGAAGAGAATAGAAGCTTTGGAAATGTGGTGCTACAGAAGAATGCTGAAGATTAGATGGGTAGATCACATAACTAATGAGGAGGTATTGAATAGGATTGGGGAGAAGAGAAGTTTGTGGCACAACTTGACTAGAAGAAGGGATCGGTTGGTAGGACATGTTCTGAGGCATCAAGGGATTACCAATTTAGTATTGGAGGGCAGCGTGGAGGGTAAAAATCGTAGAGGGAGACCAAGAGATGAATACACTAAGCAGATTCAGAAGGATGTAGGCTGCAGTAGGTAATGGGAGATGAAGAAGCTTGCACAGGATAGAGTAGCATGGAGAGCTGCATCAAACCAGTCTCAGGACTGAAGACCACAACAACAACAACCACAAGTAAAGAACAGTATATATTTTGCTTTTACAAAATACTGAGCTATTTACAAAAAAGTTTAGTGTGTTTTTAGAACTTAATGACAGTTTTCTGATTAGCAAACAATAAATTTCTTTGAAATTTTATGTAAATTGCATATGAACAGATATTCGATCTGCGTGGCATTTTCTTTAGCCCCTATAAAGTGAAATCTATAGGATAATTACTTTTCATGATCAAAAACCTTTACATTGAAAGATAAAAATCGTATTTTAATATGTTTAGAAAAATTCGTAAAATTATAGAATGTTCGTAAACGTTTGAGTAAAATGTGTTATTCAGTAGACATGACTTCTGTACTTAACAACTGCAATTTGTAATTAACATTGCCAAATAAAGAGATAAGATTGCTGTTTGTGTTAAATACAAACTGGTATTACGAACTATAGTAACACAGGAATCCCATCATCTTTGTTCGTTATAACTGCTATCTCCGAATTTTTAACTATGTACAATTTTTTTGGAATGTTTCACCATCTGCCATCTTTCATTTTTAAGTTTCCCACCAATTTTCCTATTTCCCACCGGCCGCCAACTCGTATTTTTGAATTTTCTGACACCGATACCACTTCAGCGCTACGACTTTGGCGTCGCCTAGTGGCAGAAACTTGAACTATGTCACAGAGTTCTCATAGATATATCACTTAGGACCTTCGACCATAAATATAATAGACTGGCCCTGTCGTCATTTTCGTGGCTCCAACATCTCTGGGCTAAAGTCACTTGAATGTTGGCAAAACATAGTTGTTTCGTGTTGAGCTTATGGCTGTACTCAGCGTTTTGTCGGGGGAAATGGCATTACATTTCAGGTGTGTTTCTATGATAGTGCAGATGCGTTTATTGAAATGTGCTGAAGTGACTTTATATGTTTTTTACACTTGAAATAGAGTATCACGTAAATTAAAGTGTTGAGAGTGATGCCTGTAAAGTCAGACTCATATTACATTTTGGAAGTACCTGTGATAATTCGTTTACAGAAGTAAGTATAACTGTTTATCGTTCCTACTCATGGGTTCCCTAAGGATGAAAAGGGAAGGCAGCTTTGGATACAGGCCCTGAAACGGAAAAACTTTAAGCCATCTGCACATACGCGCCTTTTTGTATACACAAGTGAAATTATTATAAGGTAAGAGCATCTGTAGTCGACACATGAAAAGAATTTTTTTCTACCTTCTAATACTATTAAATAAATGTAGGCTCCAAAATTATTTTCTGAAACCTCAAAGTCTCACCTTTCATCTAAAATATCTTTTTTTTTAAACTGATAGTTTAAACTTTTGTAAAAATAGTAGGAACTGAACCTTCGAAGTGCACCTAAAATTGATACTCTAAAATGGACCTGTTCCTATAGTCGACAATTTTGGCACCTATAGTTAACATAATTCCCATATCCCATTTTCTTTTATAAGTGACTAAAGCTCAAAACACCGCGAATCCAATATTTAAAGTTTTGACACGAGCCCACTCTTACTGTTTAAGAATTTTAACGACATTTTACTTTAACTGATAGTTTATAGTAATTTCGTCCCGTTGCCCACCAGAGGGGCGTTCCATGTATTTGTTAGATTTTATAAATGGTACTGTGAACAAATCCAGGTCAACGTAGTTCTGACATAATTTTTCGCAAATAAAAAAGTAATTTTTGTTGGAAGCGTTTGGCAGTCAATTGAGAAATGTAGGTAAAATACGATACAAACATAGGATGGCAGACCGCTGATTTGAAATCCCGCCACGTTTTGCCAACAGTTACGTAGTTTATGTTGGAGCCACACCTGCCCTATAGCTTCTGCACAGCAAAGCCAGTCTACTAGTATCTATGGTCGAAGCCTAGGTCGTTGAACACTTGAATCTTCGCCACTCAACAGCGGCCCTTCCCAGTTTCAATGTAACACGTTGCATCTAATGTTTTATTATTAACGTCTAATGTTAGCTTACTAAGGTCCTCTTCTCCTTCTTCTTCTACTACTTCTTACAGATTACATGTGGTTGTCGCTGCTTCTCCGCCACCAGTCGCCATTTTCTGTCTACCTTCCTCATTGTTCATGTTTCTTCCTTCCACTGACTCGTCCATCTTGCGTATTGCGTCATGGGCAAAATGTTTTTCAGGTTGTGATGGTATCCATCATAGTATTCTATTTGAAATTCTGTCTTCATTCGTGCTATTCACATGGCCAAAGTACATCAGCTGTTTTTGTTGGATGTCGTCACAACATATATCCCTAACCATTTTCATTTTCTCACTTCGCTTTTTTTCTTTTTCGTTTTGTTCCACAGAACAGTCTTCATTGTCCTCGTTACAGCTCATCTTTTACAGAGCCTACTAATGATTTCACGACTAACCAATTTATTAAATAATACCCTACTTACTTAGTCTTGTCCATGCCTACAATTACTTCTCCATCTACTTCCACAAAGGCCAAGTAGTCACGCTCTTACAAGTTCATCTTCCTGCCACTCTCACTGTATTCTTCTTTATAGTTTTCCTTATCACATAGCTCAGATTGTCTATCATCTGCTAGTACTCTGGTCATCTGCTACATACAGACTAAATTTCTTTCTGCAGTCCTCTAGAGTCACTCCCATAAATTATCATTTTCTGTGCCAGGTCTGCTGGATTGTTCATAGATACAGTATAAATAGGGCCGGCGACCGTCCATATTCCTACCGCCGGCACTTATTCACTTAAAAATCTTCTGTCCTGCTATTCCCAAACCTTACTCTATGAGTGTTATTGATATACCAGACAATTTTTTGTCGTGTTGATTTTACTCTTTGATATCAATTAACTGGGTCATTTGAATGATTACTTCTGCCTCCTCTCACTTCAAAGACAATAAATTCGTAAGCAACAAAACATTAAACACAAGCGAGGTACTTGCGTTCTGGCTGTGAATAAAAGCAGAAGTAGTTTATCTTATAGAACAATAAAGTAGGCGAGTCTTATGTCTGTATCGTTTTTTAAATACATTACATTAAAGTCTTCTAAGTGACTTAGGGAACCTGCGAGTTCAAACAACTCCACTTTCCTTCGTCACCAAAGGACAGTCTGGTTTTGTGTTACGGTCACGGGTTCGATTCCTGACTCAGGCATGGATGTGTGTGATGTCCTTAGGTTAGTTAGGTTTAAGTTGTTCTAAGTACAGGGGACTGATGACCTCAGATGTTAAGTCCCATAGTGCTTAGAGCCATTTTTTTGTTTTATGTAAATTGGGGTCAGATTAGAAAACGTGCACCAGATGTTATAAGTTGTTTGTCTTGGAAGAGTATCATACAAGTGCCACGACTGTTTCTTGAACACTTTTCTACTGAATAAATCGGCCTATGATACTTCTAGCAGCATGTATATACATTCCGCTGATCTCTTCCCATAATTCAGCAACGTGATGATCCTACTCACTCTGAGCATTGAACGAGGTCGGTCGTAGAGGAATTACTCATAATATTCCCGAAATTCTCTTAAAAAATCTAAGCCTGACATTCTCGATATCCATCACTGATTTTGCGTGCACTGATTCGCAAATTTACACTTTGATATTTAATACACGTGGCTGATTTCAGTGGTATACCATTAACGTTAACAGAAAACTAATAGAATTTTTTTGCACTCGTAAATTATATATTGCAATTATCTGCATTTCAGACCAATTATTGGACGTCGTACGGATCTGATGTAGGGAGCAGTGCAAAATTTCTTAATCGCTGTTGTAGAGTTAATGGAGGTGACAGACATGATACCGATTTATATAAAAATGTACGTCTGGGAACAGTATCCTTCTAGGTCAAAAGAAAATAAGTACAATATTGATGTTTAGTACGTAGTTTTCCTATATGGTGCGCTACGTGATTTGCGTATCTGGTACATTTAGAAGAGTGCCCCACGTTTCGATCATACCCGCCATGTAACCACTAACGAGAGTAGATCATTACAGCACTTAGTATGCATGAAGTACATGAGATCAAGGTGTGCAACTATGTTATTAATTTACCACAAGGTGCAGTATAGTAGGAGAGATTACAGTTTGATTGAGTCATTAACCCTAACTCCCCGCTTGACGCTATTGATACAGGCAGTGAAATTCTCAACATCGCCAGAACGGCGTTGACTACTGACAGACGTGTTCGTGAAACTCTTACAGTATTGCCCCCTTAAGTTTTCCGGCGACCAGAAACTTAAGTTTTTGCTTATAGAGATAGGGAATTTTCTGTTGCAGTTATTTCGATGCAGCCGGGAAGAAACATGAGAGAGGGAGGTGAACAAACCAATGTCTAAACTGCACTGGTATGTTCGAGCCGCGCAGAGCTTTAAAAATGTACGAGCACTGAACGCATGCACTGATTAGACAGAACACTGTCCACCGACCTACGATCTATATAAACAAGTCCAGGCTATAACAGCGTCATCTGATGAGGAATGACACACACACGATCTAGTATCAATGACCGTGCTGTCCGTGTGTAGACTGGGGAAGGCGTGCCATCTGAGTTTGGCCGAGGGCAGATCGTAACGGCCCGGAGTCTCGGCGCAACCATTTCGGAAACTGCACGACTTATCGGGTTTCGGAGAAGTGCTGCAGTGAGTGTCTGCAACACGTGGCGAAACCAAGGTGAAACCACTTCCAAACGTCGTGGGGATGGGTAGCCGCCCCCCATTACAGATGTTGAAAGTTGTAGACTGGGCAGATTGGTAAAACTGGACAGGCGGTGAACTTTGGGGGAACTACGAGGTGCATTCAAGTTCTAAGGCCTCCGATTTTTTTTCCTCCGGACTGGAAAGAGATAGAAACATGAGCATTGTTTTAAAATGAGGACGCGTTCATTGTCAATACGTCCCAGAGATGGCAGCGCCGTACGGCAGATGGAATTTTACCGCCAGCGGCGAGAATGAGAACTGTTTTAAATACTTAAAATGGCGACGCTTTCCTTACTTGAACAGCGCACAATCATTCGTTTTCTGAATTTGCGTGGTGTGAAACCAATTGAAATTTATCGACAGTTGAAGAAGACATGTGGTGATGGAGTTATGGATGTGTTGAAAGTGCGTTCGTGGGTGCGCCAGTTTAATGAAGGCAGAACATCGTGTGACAACAAACCAAAACAACCTCAGGCTCACACAAGCCGGTCTGACGACATGATCGATAAAGTGGAGAAAATTGTTTTGGGGGATCGCCGAATGATTGTTGAACAGATCGCCTCCAGAGTTGGGATTTCTGTGGGTTCTGTGCACACAATCCTGCATGACGACCTGAAAATGCGAAAAGTGTCATCCAGGTGGGTGCCACGAATGCTGACGGACGACCACACGGCTGGCCGTGTGGCATGTTGCCAAGCAATGTTGACGCACAACGACAGCATGAATGGGACTTTCTTTTCGTCGATTGTGACAATGGATGAGACGTGGATGCCATTTTTCAATCCAGAAACAAAGCGCCAGTCAGCTCAATGGAAGCACACAGCTTCACCGCCACCAAAAAATTTCGCGTAACCGCCAATGCTGAAAAAATGATGGTGTCCATGTTCTGGGACAGCGAGGGCGTAATCCTTACCCATTGCATTCCAAAGGGCACTACGGTAACAGTTGCATCCTACGAAAATGTTTTGAAGAACAGCCAGCCGAAGTGGCCGTGCGGTTCTGGGCGCTGCAGTCTGGAACCGAGCGACCGCTACGGTCGCAGGTTCGAATCCTGCCTTGGGCATGGATGTGTGTGATGTCCTTAGGTTAGTTAGGTTTAATTAGTTCTAAGTTCTAGGCGACTGATGACCTCAGAAGTTAAGTCGCATAGTGCTCAGAGCCATTTTTTGAAGAACAAATTCCTTCCTGCACTGCAACAAAAACGTCCGGGAAGGGCTGCGCGTGTGCTGTTTCACCAAGACAACGCACCCGTACATCGAGTTTCTTCGTGTTAACAACTTTGATTCCTCATGCTCCCTACTCACCTGACCTGGCTCCTAGTGACTTTTTCCAACAATGAAAGACACTGACATCTTGGGTTGTCGGGTGTTCTGCCGGATATCAGCGTCGTACTTGCACGATATTTCGGTCACGTAGCTCCAGACCTTCATCAGGTGCGACCTGAGACTGCTCCTCGAGTGGACCTGGTCCAGTATTTATGCCTATGGCCTTCCCCCTCCACCAACGGCTGCAGGCGCTTCCTCTGTGGTCCGCGCCCATCCCCTGTGACCTGCTGGAGCGTTGCTGCTCCGTTTTCCGTCCGCTGCGGTTCTGGGTGTTCCCTCTGCGGTCCGCGCCCACCAAACCCGCTCCTGGGGGTTTCATCTACGGTCTGGGGTACCAGGCGTTCCCCCTGAGGTCCGCGCCCGCTCACCACGACCTGTTGGAGCGTTGCCGCTCCGTTTTTCGTCTGCTGCGGCTCTGGATGTTCCCTCTGCGGTCCGCGCCCACCAGTCCCACCTCTGGGTGTTCCATCTTCGGTCTGGTGCTCCTGACAGTCCGTCAGGGGCTCGTTTACCATCTCCATGTCTCTGGTTCTTCTGTTTGTGTAGTGTTGCAGCTGGCCCCGTTGCTCCTTTAACAATTCCAGAGCCGGATCCCAGGCTCTGCTTAGCTGGTACCCTGTGTCACGATTCATAAGATCGTCAGTCATTTTAATCTCAATCGATTCTCTTATAACACTGTCCCAAAATCTGGGTGTTTGTGCTAGAATCTTGGTATCCTCATACTTCATGGCATGATCTAGTTCTAGAGAGTGTTCAGCAATGGCTGACTTAGTCACCTGTCTTAATCTAGTGTGCCTCTGATGTTCTTTGCACCTGATCTCCACAGTTCTTGTCGTCTGGCCAATGTAGGACATGCCACATTGACAAGGTATATTGTAAATCCCTGGTTTTCGTAACCCCAGGTCGTCTTTGACACTCCCCAGCAGTCCCCCGATCTTGTTGGATGGACAGAAAACACACTTGATATTGTGTTTACGCAGGATCCTACTGATTCTGGCAGAAATAGAGCTAGCATAGGGCAGATATGCCACATTCCTTGCTTCATCTTGGTCTTCTTCAGGAACCTGTGGTATAGTGGCTGGTCGGAGTGCCCTCTCAATTTGTCTGTCCATGTATCCATTCTTGGAGAAAACTGTTTTGAGATGTTCTATCTCTATGGGTAGATTCTCTTGGTCTGATAGGGCACGTGCTCTATGGACTAAAGTCTTCAGAACCCCATTCTTCTGTGCGGGGTGGTGACAACTGCTGGCCTGCAGATATAAATCAGTGTGTGTAGGTTTTCGGTACACACTGTGGCCAATTGATCCATCTGCTTTCCTCTGGACTAGTACATCCAGAAATGACAGCTGGCCATTCTTCTCCAGTTCCATGGTGAACTTGATATTAGGGTGGCATGAGTTAAGATGTTCAAGAAACTCATTGAGCCTGTCCATCCCATGTGGCCAGATCACGAAGGTGTCATCCACATACCTAAAGAAGCATGTGGATTTAAATGTGGCTGTCTCCAGTGCTCTCTCCTCAAAACTCTCCATAAACATGTTGGCAACCACAGGGGACAGTGGGCTGACCATAGCTACACCTTCAGTTTGCTCGTAATATTGGTTTCTGTACAGGAAATACGTGGATGTCAGTGTATGACTGAACAGGTCCAACAGAGCACCATCAAATTTCTCTGCAATCAGTTCTAGTGAGTCCTTCAGTGGGACCCTGGTGAACAGCGATACCACATCAAAACTAACTATGATGTCCGAATCTGTGATGTGCAGTTGCTTGAGGCGTTGCAGGAAATCTTCTGAGTTGCGGATGTGGTGAATACATTTCCCCACATATGGAGCCAGGAGACCTTTCAGGTACTTGGCTGTTGTGTGCGTAGGTGCCCCAATATTACTGACAATAGGACGTAGGGGCACACCCTCCTTGTGTATTTTAGGCAGACCATACAGTCTAGGTGGCACAGGCGCTTTTTCCCGTAGTTGTCTGATGATCTTATCGGGCATCCCTGTTTCCTTCAAGAGAGCACTAGTCTTCTTGGCCACCTTGTCAGTGGGGTCACACTCCAGAATTCTGTATGCAAGGTCCTCCAGAAGTTGGCGTACTTTCTCATCATAATCCAATGAAAGACACTCTCCGTGGCCGCACATTCACCAGCCGTCTGCTATTGCCTCAGCGATTTTCCAGTGGTCAAAACAGACTCCTAAAGAAGCCTTCGCCGCTGCCATGGAATCATGGCGTCAGCGTTGTGAAAAATGTGTACGTCTGCAGGGCAATTACATCGAGAAGTAACGCCAATTTCATCGATTTCGGGTGAGTAGTTTATTAGAAAAAAAAGCGGAGGCCTTAGAACTTGAATGGAACTCATATCATCAGACTTTAATACTGGACAGAGTACGAGCGAGTTTGAATGCATGATCCTAATGGATGACCTCCGCAGCCGACGACTCATGTATGTGCCAATGTTAACACCACGACGTCGGCAACTACTACTGAAATGGACAAGTGACCATCGCCACGTTGGCGCAGTGGCAGAGCGCTCCATGGTCTGATGAATTACGGTACGTTCTTCAGCATGCCGATGGGAGGATGCGAATCCGTAGTCTTTTGGGGAAACAGTTCTACAAGTACATCTATATCTACATGGATACTCTGCAAATCACATTTAAGTGCCTCGCAGAGGGTTCATCGAACCACCTTCACAATTCTCAATTATTCCAATATCGTATAGTGCGCGGAAAGAATGAACACCTATATCTTTCCGTAAGACCTCTGATTCGCTTATTTTATCGTGGTGATCGTTTCTCCCTGTGTAGGTCGGTGTCAACAAAGTATTTTCGCATTCGGAGGAGAAAGTTGGTGTTTGGAATTTCGTGACAAGATTCCGACGCAACGAAAAACGCCTTTCGTTTAATGATGTCCAGCCCTAATGCTGTATCGTTTCTGCGACACTCTCTCCCATATTTCGCGATAATACAAAACGTGCTGCCCTTCTCTGAACTTTTTCGATGTACTCCGTCAGTCCTACCTGGTAAGGATCCTACATTGTGCAGCAGTATTCTAAAAGAGGACGGACAAGCGTAGTGTAGGCAGTCTCCTTAGTAGGTCTGTTACATTTTCTAAGTGTCCTGCCAATAAAACGCAGCCTTTGGTTAGTCTCCCCCACAACATTTTCTATGTGTTCCTTCCAATTTAAACTGTTAGTAATTGTAATACCTAGGTATTTAGCTGAATTTGCGGCTTTTACATTAGACTGATATATCATGTAACAGAAGTTTAGCGAATTTCCTTTGGCACTCATGTGGATGAACTCACATGTTGCGTTATTTAGGGTCAACTGCAAATTTTCGTACCACTCAGATATCTTTTCTAAATCGTTTTGCAATTTGTTTTGATCTTAGGAGGACTTTATTAGTCAATAAACGACAGCGGCATCTGCAAACAACCTAAGACGGCTGCTCAGATTGTCTCCCAAATCGTTTATGTGGATGAGGAACAGCAAAGGGCCTATAACACTACCTTGGGGAACGCTAGAAATCACTTCTGTTTTATTCGATGACTTTCCGTCAATCACTACGAACTCAAAAGCCTTCCGGAAAACCAGGAATACGGAATCTATCTGAAATCCCTTGTGAATAGCGCTTAACACTTCATGTGAATAAAGAGGTAGTTGTGTTTCACGGGAACGATGTTTTTTAAACCCATATTGACTGTTTGTCAATAGTCAGTTTTGTTCCAGTTCCTTGACACCTGTACTGCGGGATGGAGACAAGCTGACGGCGGCTGCATTATGCTCTCGGGAACATTCACTTGAACATCCATGAGTCCAGTGTAACTCGTGCAAGGCATCAAGGCGGCCAAGAAGTATTGTGCAGTGGTTGCAGACCTGTACAGTCCTTCGCGACGGTCATGTTTCCCGTCGGAAGTGGCGTTTTTCAGCAAGATAAAGAGCCATGTCACGTGGAAGGAGTTTGATGGAATGGTACGAGGGACACAGTGAAGAGTTCCAATTGATGTGCTGGATCACAGCTCAGCCGAACTCAACCAGATACAGACGGAACACATATGGGATGTGATTGAACGTGGCGTCAGAACTCATCCCCCCCCCTCTGCCCCCCCCCCCATGAATTGACGGAAAATTAGATAACTTGTGTGTGTAGATGTGGTGCCAACCTCCTCGAGCGATCTACCAAAGCCTCATTGCTTCCATGCCACTGCTATCCGTGTCACCAGTGGACATACAGGCTATTAGATAGGTGGTCCTAGTGTTCTGGTTGATCACTGTAGTTCTGTCACTCTAGTATCAGGAGTGTTCCTCACCATATAAACTAGTTAAATGTGAAAAACCTCACACTACTAAAAGAAGTAACTTGAAACACAATCGGTCCAATTATAAGATATAATGCGAGGAGCCTGGGCGGTTCTCTGTCAAGGGCACTGTACTAAATCACTATCTGATCAAAAGCATGTGTGCAATTATCAACTACCGAGCGAGGTAGCGCAGTGGTTAGCACACTGGACTCGCATTTGGGAGGATTACGGTTCAAACCCGCCTCCGGCCATCCTGATTTTGGTTTTCCGTGATTTCCCTAAATCTCTTCAGGTAAATTGTGGGTTGTGAAAGATTACGGTCGACTTCCCCCTCCATCCTTCCCTAATCCGATGGGACCAATGACCTCGCTGTTTCGCCCCCTGCCCCAAATCAACCAACAAACCTATTAGCAGACATTAATATAGGATAGAATTACTCCTTCATGACGGCTTGAACTCCGCTTGGGACATTTTCAGTGTGATGTCTGAATGTCTGTGAAGGAAATTCTTCCTCAAGAACCGAAAAAAGATGAGGTAGTGATGTTGGCCACTGGGATCTAGAAGGAAGTCGACCTTCTGACTCATCCGAAATGTGTTTCATCGGGTTCATGCAGGGACCATTGGATGGGCATTCCATTTCAGGATTGTTATTCTCCAGATACTATTACTTCACAGGTACTGATATTTGATAGTGTCATCTCGGAACTGTTTCCCTAATGTACGCAGCACACTGTGCTGTACAATGTGTATGTTGATATTCATCAGCATTTAGTGTTTCCTTAAGCGCAATAAGGCGATCTCACCCTAACCATCTAAATCACCCCCAATACTGCAGCACTGTTGTCACTACACTTGATACCAATAACGTTCTCCAAGCATTCGCCAAACCCAGTCCGTACCATCGGCTTGCCACGTCGCATAGCGTGATCCATCAGTCCATATCCAGTTATCAGCGTCCAGTGCCACTGCTTCACGCTCGGTTAGCATCGACTACAAAAACGGTTCAAATGGTTCAAAAATGGCTCTGAGCAGTATGGGACTTAACATCTGTGGTCATCAGTCCCCTAGAACTTAGAATTACTTAAACCTAACTAACCTAAGGACATCACACACATCCATGCCCTAGGTAGGATTCGAACCTGCGACCGTAGCGGTCGCTCGGTTCCTGACTGAAGCACCTAGAACCGCATGGCCACACCGGCCGGCAGCATCGACTACAGAAATGTGTGGCTCTTGAGAACCTGTTCGGCCAATGTCCCCCATCCATTTTAACTCCGTAGGCACATTCATTGTTCTAGCTGGGTTGTTGATGGCACTGTGGAACACAGAAGAGATCCTTTCCGCTGATTTAATGTGACTGTTTACAACCCCCCCCCCCCCCCCGCCCCCTCCCGCCCTCCTCACCCACAATGCATGACGGTCCTTGTCGAACGTCATCACATAAGGTCTGCCTGGTCGTGTTTTTCTGCGGTTCCATTTCCACTTCACAATCACGTCACCAACAGCCAACCTCGGCAGGTCTGGATGTCTGTGGTGTCTATCCCACGTCCGCAGTCACTGAGCTCTGGTTACCGATCCATTGTGCTATTAGTGCTTTCTATTGACAACGCAATACTCCCTGCCTCCTTTTATACTGGCGTGTACACCTTTCGTGATATACTGGGTATGTTACACATGTAAGTGCAGATACTTTTATAATACCCATATACAACAGTCTGTTGGTTCTTTTTTACTCCAAGTCGAAGAGTCGTCCGTCAGACACATCAAAAACTTTACGACCTGATGTTCTCTGCACGGTCGTAACTGCATCATTAAGTGGGCTACGCCTATCTACAGGGTGTAAATTTTAAGTTGACAAATCAGAATAACTCGAAAAATAAGCTTCACACGAAAAAAATGTGTAGAATCCAAAGCTGATTATTTTCGAGGGGGACATCTGCTGGTGCTAAGATTAGCCCGCCACCCCAGCACCCTGGGGGTGGGGCGGATGGCAACTTTAAAATTTCACATGGGAACCTACATTTTTATTGTAGAATCAGAATCTACAAAAAAAGCTACGTACACTTTGTCTTAAACATTTGTTTTGATTCTTGGTAGTTGGCGCTGTAATTCAAGAAAATCCATGTTCTCATTTTTGCGTGGGAAATGGTTTCGGATAAATAAAAAACATTTATTTACTTCGTAAATTTTGATTCGCCAAAACTAAAACTCGCTCTCTTTCCCCATAGGGTGGGGTTTGAGAGAGAGAAATTAGAGTTTTACAAATGTTGACCCAAGTATTAATTTTTTCTGCAGATTCGGGTAAGTTATATTTGTTTTGTGGTTATGAGGCCACACAACTTTTAATTATCAAACAAATCATCTGACTAGCTAACTTACTAACGAAACATCCTACTTACCAACGAGTGAACTCATTTTTTATTTATCAGTAACCATTTTCCACGCAAAAATGCGAACATGGATTTTCTTGAATTACTGCGCCAACTACTAAGAATCAAAACAAATGTTTAAGACAAAATGTACGTAGTTTTTTTGTGTAGAATCTGATTCTGCAATAACAAATGGGGGTTCCCATTTGAAATTTTAAAGTTGCCTCCCGCCCCACTCCCAAGGGGCTGGGTTCATTTTAGCACCAGCAGATGTCCCCCTCGAAAATAATCAACTTTGGATTCTACACATTTTTTCGTGTGAAGTTGTTTTTTCGAGCTATTCTGGTTTGAGTTATTCTGGTTTGTCAACATTAAATTTACACCCTGTATATGGGCTAACCGTTTTCTGTCCAGGCGTCCGCACGTCAGCACCTGATCTGCTGCAAAAAGGGAAATAAGCATTCAAGGCTTGCTCTTGCAACATTTACTAGGAGGTACTACACAACCTAAAAACATACAAACTTGTAGTAGTCGTAATTATTAGTCTGAGAATGGCGTAAATACTGATGTAATGTTCAGTACATCGCCCTCAGTCACGAATAGAATATCTGCAGTTATATCCGTTACACCCAGTATAGTGCTCAGCTCCGCGTTACGTGGCGGCACGTGGTGGATACTTTCGATCAGATATTATAGATCATATTGTTGACGGATTAGGAACGATGTTATACGGAAACGCTCAGTCTGAACGGACATGTTGAATGAGTCGTCTATTCTTTTGAGAATAAGACTGGGTTTGTTGACTGTACAGAGTGGTGATGACGACCAGTATTCGTATCCTAGAACGATACTGGCATGCTATCACTTTAGATTAAGATTTTAAAGAAATTTGATATGTACAAACATTTCCAGCGTTAAAGAGGCCCATCTATCCATACTAACGCATTTAAATACGATATTGAAATAATTCGTATATGAAACAGTAAACTTTATACATAAAACATTGATTTATTAGCGTTGCAGACATATTGAAAGAAAGAAAATGTGTTAGAATAGAAAAAAGATTTGGCGTAGTGCCTGTAGCGTTAAAGAGCGCCCTCCACAAAATTGTTTTTATTAAACGGAGAACAACTTTAAAGAAATTTTTTTAAAATGTGTCATTTCTTTTTATTGGTCAATTGCAGAGGTAGTTGTGTGAGAGCTAGGCTGAAAGGAGGCCACGATGAAGCTTCCTCTTTTCGCCCCAAATTCGTCGCTGCCTGTGTGCTATGGGACGCCGCTGCTGAAGTTTGTTAAAGCGTCACATCCCATCCCGAATCTAGCAGGACAACAACGTGTCTTTAAAAGTAAGGAATTCTAGATATTATTAGGAATAAACCAAGAAGTAACAGGTCAATAAGTATGGGTGAAAATTTTGAACTTTCGGATTGTGTAGATTTCACGTTGGCTTTTAATTATTAAATGTTTACCAACAAGGTTTTTTACAGAAGACGAAGATTGAACCATGCGAAATTGTCTACCAGGTATTCTGGTGGAAATTTTTGTGAACGACTTGTAGAATAAATGTTTCAGCTGAATTTAAGAAATTAAAGGGAAGAGGATTTATTACAGAGAAGACATCGAAGATTCTATTTTGTTCCTTAAACGCAAGAAAAATGAAGCAGTCGAAGCGATTGAAATATTAAACCAGCAGCATCCGCAAATGTGATTCACATTAGAGACTGAAAATAACTGAGCGATTAAAGTTTTCGGTTTGACTCCCAAAAGGGAGCGAGGAAGGAACGCTTTTAACGACTTCAGAAAGGATGGATTCTCAGATGGTATTACAGGTGAGACCTAGTGCCAGCCAGCTTATACTGTTATGAAATTTGCAACAGAACCTTTGAATTGCCACTCATGGAAATTTTTGTGCAAATTTGTGGTAAACTCCTATGGGACCAAACTGCTGAGGTCATCAGTCCCTAGGCTTACACACTACTTAATCTAGCTTAAACTAACTTACGCTAAGGACAGCACTCACACCCATGCCTCTGAAACCGTGCGACCGCTACGGTAGTAGCTTCCAATCCTGCCTCGGGCATGGATGTGTGTGATGTCCTTAGGTAAGGGTTAGGTTTTAGTAGTTCTAAGTTCTAGGGGACTGATGACCTCAGAAGCTAAGTCCCATAGTGCTCAGAGCCATGTTTTTGAATACCCATGCCCGAGGGAGGACTCGAACCACCGACGCAAGCAGTCTTGCGAACCGTCGCAAGGCACCCAGACCGCGCGGCTCCCCCGCGCTGCTGCCACTCATCTAAGACGAATTACAGAGGCAGTTTGGAGTTATTAAACAAGTAGCAACAGCAAACGGATGTAGGACACATGGATGTAGGGTATGTTTAACAAAATCAAAAACAAAATTTACCAATAGAAGTGATGAAACTAAGTTAAGAGATATGTCACTTTGACATGCAAAGGGTGT
This sequence comes from Schistocerca americana, assembly GCF_021461395.2. NCBI lineage: Eukaryota > Metazoa > Arthropoda > Insecta > Orthoptera > Acrididae > Schistocerca > Schistocerca americana. The sequence continues at coordinate 1,221,506,502 of NC_060119.1, read as the reverse complement.
GCTCTGGAAAGAATTGCCATACGGTAAAATCGGGTTGCTGTGACATGAAAAAACAACAGAGAAAAAATAATCATAATCAAATACAGTAAGAAAAATAATAATTAATATAAATAAAGTAAGAGTAAGATGAATGAAGGACAAATGGCACACAGATTAAGTCATAACTGCAAAACGGAACAAATGTAATAATAACGGGGTATTAAAGATTAAGTATGCAGAATGTGATAAATATGGCCAAGACGGGGCGAAATTTTGGGATATGGTATTGTGGGCCCAGTAATTGACAGGCATTTGGAGGGTACATGAAAAATAGCAAACATGGACTTAGGACAGTAGGTGAATTATGGAGATATTACATAGAGGTCCGAAAAGAGTTTGTCTCAGCGTGCTGGAGGAACTTGACAGTTACACACCTCTGGAGCAGCGACAACCAAGATTTCGGCTCGGCTGGAACGCCTTAGCTCGAGTGCCATAGCACTCAGTCTACCTGCACATTTCCTCCACCGCCACGACACGCTGACTGAGCACTTTCAGGGGTTGGGGGGACGGGGAACTGCTAACGCGTCGCATTTAAATGGCAATGCAGTCGCACTGAATATAGCTTGCTTTTATGTTTGACATTTCTCAAAAATGTACATCTAAAAAAAATTGAGTTTTATTTATTGTTGGTCCAGTGAAGAGACAAATACAATTTTTATGACATGCAGACTTTCGACGTAAGGACAAACATGGACAGTTTCACAGATTTTCGCACATAATGGTGACTTCTTTTTACTTCATAACCGAAAAAAGAATCGAAACTCTACCCGAGAAAAGCGATGAAGAAGTCCTTGACCGTTTTATCCTGAAATGGTTTGTCATTAAAAGAGGAATTACCTTGCAGGTCAATCAGTTACATCTGCTCATGTGCAGGGGCGCTTTCAACTGAAACGGCAAACGGTCTCGAAAACAGATGTAAGATACACAGTGTCGTCAAACGGCTTAGGAAACTGATTTTGTAGTTTTTTCAAGGTCGCAATGAGTTCTCCAGATTCCCGTTTCATTTAACGGCAGTGAGCTTAGGGAACAGGACTGTGCCAGAATGTGTCCTCCTGTAAAGCGATTTTCTTTTTTAAATGCATTCCCATCAAATCGGAAAGAAATGAAATGTATTCGTAGTTGCGAATATGCACAAGTCTCCCCTGTATAATGAGATGACGACAATGAAAATTTGTGCCGGACCGGGCCTTCAACCCGGATATCTCACTCATCGTGATCGGTCTCCTTACCATTGTTTTATTTTTCTTTATCTTTTTTTTATATCGCGAGCCGTCGCCTTACCATTTTGCTCGTTTCATTTTTTTACTCTTGCAACGGTATTTTTTTCTTTTTAGTTTTTTATTAAGCCCATTGTACGAGTACTCACGTTGTCCCAACAATAGTGAACGTAATAAAATTACAATAGAAAGTGAAACCTGCGTGGCGGCGTTGTGTTTTGTTAGAAAACAGTATAAAACAGAATGCAACCAAACTGAGCATACCCTTCCAGTAGTGCAACTTATGACACCACTCGAAACATCAGGAAGTAAACGCTGCCAACTGTTTTCCCTTAAGGCTGCAACTTGTTATTTTTTTTTCTTTTTTTGTAATTAGATTTTGCGAGAACGGTTATCAAATTACAATATCTCAGCTAGAAATGATAATAACAAAACAAATTTATGTATATGAGCGGAATAATCACAGTTTCTACATGGAACAACACACTAAAATCAGCTTTTAGCCACTGACTAGAAATTACAGACTGCAGGTAACTAAAGTAAAAAAGTTTTTATGTGGGTGTCCTTTAGCTATACAGGGTAAATAAAAAGAACAACAGAAAACCCCTTTATTTACTGTAGGAAACAGTAAAAAAGCTCGAAGATGCTCCTGGTGTGCGAAAACGAATCGGCTCCCGGTCGTTTTGAAGCTGCCGGTTGTGGAGATCCCTTCGGAAAGTGAACGCCGAGCTTTGATGGCGATGAGAATATAGCTTCACCCTTGAACTCCGGTCATCAGAGAGGTTCCAGCTGCGGAGCGGGTTGCAGAAAATGCTCCCTAGATAATTAACAAAAGTGGACTGGTATTTAACGCGTCGTCTAATTATACGAAGTCGTATTAGCAAAAACGTCCAAAAATTGACCACATTCCTGGATCCACTTCTGAAAGATAGTGGATGGCTGTACCCTACCCTTTCTCCAGGTGACCACATGTATCTTTGGTGGAAATGCCGTCATGTCGGAAGGAACATCGCATCGTAATTTGGAATAACACAGGCACTGCAATATCCTAAATCAGAAAGAAGTTATTTCCCACCCTGCAATGTGTTACTGTTGGCAGTTTGCAGTCAAATTGGTTATAATGCGAGCTATGCAATCTATTCGGGATCTAATTTTCGTTACTCCACTCCTTTTTCGTTCATAAATTCACGAATAGCTAGTTTTCTATCGACAAATCGTTCCAGGCGTGCCCTTGAATTAACCAACGTACTTTTCAGTAATATGTACAGTCTCCATACTCTTCGTTCAGTTCCATCAAAACCTGCTGCACTGACAGTGGAGTAATGCGTGCAACCTCAGAAACGTTACTATTAACACCACTTATTTCTTTATGTCTTGCGTGCCTGCACATATAGCACGAAGTACTTCTTGCTATATTGAACAATAAATCCTATCTGTCGATAATTGTAATTTCTTGCACTTAATTGTCAGCTAAACCTTTAAATTATTTCTACAGGGTTATTACAAATGATTGAAGCGATTTCACAGCTCTACAATAACTTTATTATTTGAGATATTTTCACAATGCTTTGCACACACATACAAAAACTCAAAAAGTTTTTTTAGGCATTCACAAATTTTCGATATGTGCCCCTTTAGTGATTCGGCAGACATCAAGCCGATAATCAAGTTACTCCCACACTCGGCGCAACATGTCCGCATCAATGAGTTCGAAAGCATCGTTGATGCGAGCTCGCAGTTCTGGCACGTTTCTTGGTAGAGGAGGTTTAAACACTGAATCTTTCACGTAACTCCACAGAAAGAAATCGCATGGGGATAAGTCGGGAGAGCGTGGAGGCCATGACATGAATTGCTGATCATGATCTCCACCACGACCGATCCATCGGTTTTCCAATCTCCTGTTTAAGAAATGCCGAACATCATGATGCACATTTCCTGTTGAAAGATGAAGTCGGCGCTGTCGGTCTCCAGTTGTGGCATGGGCCAATTTTCCAGCATGTCCAGATACACGTGTGCTGTAACGTTTTTTTCGCAGAAGAAAATTGGGGCCGTAAACTTTAAACCGTGAGATTGCACAAAACACGTTAACTGTTGGTGAATTGCGAAGTTGCTGCACGAATGCGTGAGGATTCTCTACCGCCCAGATTCGCACATTGTGTCTGTTCACTTCACCATTAAGAAAAAATGTTGCTTCATCACTGAAAACAAGTTTCGTACTGAACGCATCCTCTTCCATCAGGTGTTGCAACCGCGCCGAAAATTCAAAGCGTTTGACTTTTTCATCGGGTGTCAGGGCTTGTAGCAATTGTAAACGGTAAGGCTTCTGCTTTAGCCTTTTCCGTAAGATTTTCCAAACCGTCGGCTGTGGTACGTTTAGCTCCCTGCTTGCTTTATTCGTCGACTTCCGCGGGCTACGCGTGAGACTTGCCCGCACGCGTTCAACCGTTTCTTCGCTCACTGCAGACCGACCCGTTGATTTCCCCTTACAGAGGCATCCAGAAGCTTTAAACTGCGCATACCATCGCCGAATGGAGTTAGCAGTTGGCGGATCTTTGTTGAACTTCGTCCTGAAGTGTCGTTGCACTGTTATGACTGACTGATGTGAGTGCATTTCAAGCACGACACACGCTTTCTCGGCTCCTGTCGCCATTTTGTCTCACTGCGCTCTCGAGCGCTCTGGCGGCTGAAACCCGAAGTGAGGCTTCAGCCGAACAAAACTTTATGAGTTTTTCTACGTATCTGTAGTGTGTCGTGACCATATGTCAATGAATGGAGCTACAGTGAATTTATGAAATCGCTTCAATCATTTGTAATAGCCCTGTATATAGTATTGTAATATCGATGCATAGGGAATTTACAGTACCCATCTCGTACGCGACTGCATAATAGAAGTTAAGAATGCTCGTCTCTCTCTTCTGTCATTACAGTTCATTTTAAAGGTGTGTGACGATAGGTCGTTACATTGCCTCTTTTTATGGAAAGGTCCACTTGACCTGTTAACGTTCTTCATACCACAAACAAATAGAAAAGGGAAACAGTGCTGACATCACTATTCTGCCGAACTGAACAGCGTTGTGCGGACCGAAAAATGCCACGCCACATTACGAAATGAAATTTCGAGCTACACCAAGTACTCTGGGAAGGAACGAGCAAAACAACGACAGGCAGAGTCGTGGGCCGCAACGCTGGCCGGACACTCGGTCCGCGTGCAGTTTGGCACGCCGTGGTTGGCCCTGCTCTAGAGACGCTGCTGATTTTGTGCACAATACTTGTTATGAAATTTTTAGAGACATTTTACAAACTTACGAGACTTGGGATGGACCAGGACGCTTTACCAAATCTCAGCAGTGGCAGCCACAGCACAAAGGCAATGACGAATTTGACATGATGAAGGAAACCCGTGTTGTGGTGCTATCGTCCTGGCAGTTCGACGATCGTCCGATGGAAAGAAGCGAAGACGCGTTTTTGATAGAGTGTTAAAAGTGATTTAACTATTACCTATAATAATAATGTGTTTGTAAAGCTAGTAAATCCTCACTAATGTCTTCTTAGAAAGTTTTCTGTGTTAATTATTTCAGTACGGTATTTTAATCCATGTAGAGGGCATCCTTTAACCCTGTAGGCGATAAATACCAATCAAAATATTTTTAAAAATATTAATATCTTTTAAAAAAATTGTAATGTACATGTTTTTAAATGTCAATATGTTAACAAAGCCAAGAAATCCTCCTCAATATTTTATGTGAAATGATTCGGAATTTTTAATGTATGAAGTACTTCTGTACTGTATTTCAAAATGTTAGTGCAGTTGCAGGGACCTCTTTCGTGCTGCAGGCGTTGTAATTTATTTTGTCGTTGAACGGATCTGAAATTGGCGTATTTGAAATAAAGAACAGCAATCTACAGAAGAAAGTGTCGTCGCTGCTGTCTGCCTTGTGTGTCTTTCGAGTTTTGATGGGTAGTATATATTTTAGTTAGCGTCTGATAACTTTTTGGAAGTGCTTGTGTATTTTAAATCATTTGTATTGCTTGAATTGAGCTTGTAGCGTAATGACGGCCCAAAGCAACGTAACAGCTGTACTTCTATTGTGTCCATTGACTGATTGGTTTAGTGTTATGTTTATTGATGTATAGACGATGATGTGTACGAATGCAAGGGGAATTGGCCACCGTCCGGAAACACTCGGAAGCTGCTTGAGTTCAGGCTACTGTCCCGATCTGCGGTGACCCTGAGGCACAGGGGCAAAAGCTGTGACGCCTCCGGTCGCCATAACATCACGTGTGGTACCTGACGTCACAGTGCCTTCATACACTCACGACCTGTCCGAGCCACGTCCAGATAAGTATGGCGAACAGTAGTGTAGTCGCGAATCTCTTCACGGAAGGCAAAAGGGGTACTGACAGCGCGGCTGTACCCACACGCCTTAGAAACAAGTTTTAGGTGTTGCACACTGCTGAAAGTACATCTGAGACAGCTGAGTAAGCCTCTATTTTCAGATTTGGGCCGATCTTTCTGAAAGTTTTGGACAAGTGCTTGGGGGGTGGGGAGGTAATTCTGAGCTCCAGCGTTAAGCTGTTGATGGAGTCCCCTAGGGAAATAGCAGAGAGGTCGGGAAGGAAAGCCAGTATCCACTATCCACTCCGTATGCGTATGGGGTAATGGGGAGGGGTAGAGATAGGGAAGAATGTCGTCCAAGATATGGAGAAGGTTCTGCCATAGGCTGTTGGGCGCATTGAGTCCAAATCGTGGCTCACGTCGGCAAGAATGACGTCTGCTGCCTGGATCCAGAGGCCATGCCCGGTTCGTAGAACCGATTGGCTGCATTCGTGAAGACAGATATCCTCTCAAGCGGGGTGGAAGCGAAGTTAGTGTTCCGCAGCATCCTTCAGAGAACAAATCGCTGTCTCATATTACGAATTCGAGCTTAAACCACATACTCAGACCATTCGGTGACGAATTCGTATGCAGATTTCCCGAATTCGGCTATCGGGTGTGAGCCGTGCAGACTCGTATCGATTTCTCTTCCGGGCGACTTCCTCTGCTCGGTTTATCCTCTGGTCGTCCGGTGGCGCTGCCGCCACGCCGCGGCTGGTGGGCCGAATTTTCGCGTTGCGCGAGTCTCGTTAGGACAGCGCTGGGAGGAAGTTGTGGCTCCGAGCTGAAACGGTCAGGACGACCGTTGGCCGATTGTGCAGGAAGCGACCCAAGGCTCCGTTCCGCGAGAGGCTGATGGCTGTTGGTTTTCCATCGAAAGTGTGAAAGTGTCTTACCGTTGCCGGCCACTATGTTGCCTTCTGTCGAAGTGACCTCTTGGTAACAAGCTGTCAGTTGGCGATTCACTTGCAGCCTTAACCCTTGCCTGTGATTTAATCGGAAACGACCGTTGGTTGGTTGGTCGGTCAGCCGGTCGGTCGCGTCAGCGGACAATTTGTATTGTGTCTTTTGGCCGCTTCTGGGATCTCTGTGTCCCTGATTACTTGCAATCCGTTCCTGTTCAAATGGCTCTGAGCACTATGGGACTTAACATCGATGGTCATCAGTCCCCTAGAACTTAGAGCTACTTAAACCTAACTAACCTAAGGACGTCACACAACACCCAGTCATCACGAGGCAGAGAAAATCCCTGACCCCGCCGGGAATCGAACCCGGGAACCCGGGCGCGGGAAGCGAGAACGCTACCGCACGACCACGAGCTGCGGACCCGATCCTGTTGCTGCACAGTGACTGGTTTTAGTATTGTTTCAGTTGCTTGTGGTATTGTTTGTTGGTGGATCTGTGAATGGGTCCAAATAATAGCAGTCCTACTGGGATAAAGAGGGCAATTATTGTGCCAAGAGTTAAACACTTTTTTTTAAATTGTGTTTTAGAATTACATTGGCCACCCACGTGGCTTTCCTTAGCTCTAGCGGCAGAAGGGGACGGCTGCCATGTAGTGGACACTACAGACAGTTGATGTATGCCCTGTATTGGTAACATGCAGTATTTGTATGTAGTGAAATTTTTGAATGAGCAGTCAATTTTAATGCTGTCCGAGTATTGGATTTGTGGAGGCAACTTGTTGTAGTTACCTTGGATTAATCTTGTGTTTAAATAGCCGGCCGGAGTGGCCGAGCGATTCTAGGCGCTACAGTCTGGAACTGCGCGACTGCTACGGTCGCAGGTTCGAATCCTGCCTCGGGCATGGATGTGAGTGATGTCCTTAGGTTAGTTAGGTTTAAGTAGTTCTAAGTTCTAGGGGACTGATGACCTCAGCAGTTAAGTCCCATAGTGCTCAGAGCCATTTGAACCATTTTTGTGTTTAAATATTACCCTCTCGTTTAAATATTTGTCTAGAGTTCTAGGGGCAAATAATAGTATTACTGGAATTATCTTTGATTATTTTCTGGGATCAAGTATTATAATCTATTTTAAGTGTTTGTCATTAAAAAAGAAAGCAGAGAACGAATTTGCAGCCGCGCAGGATTAGGCGAGCGGTCTAAGGAGCTGCAGTCATGGACTGTGCGGCTGGTCCCGGCGGAGGTTCGAGTCCTCCTTCGGGCATGGGTGTGCGTGTTTGTCCATAGGATAATTTAGGTTAAGTAGTGTGTAAGCTTAGGGACTGATGACCTTAGCAGTTAAGTCCCCTAAGATTTCACACACATTTGAACATTTTTTGAACGAATTTGCTGAAGGTTCACTTGGTGAATTATCCTTGTGTTTTACTTGGTTACTGTCTAAGTTGATCTAACACTAATATCAGGTAGCCAGTTTTGCAGGCTGGGCTAGTTAGCCATATTGTATGCTGACACAGCTCCTGATTGTCCGACTGGCCAACGAATTGTCTTGGTGTGCCCCTCCTGTCAGCCGACTTGACGACCGGAGAGCAAACAGGCGCGTTCCTGGGCGGTGGCCGGTACTAGGACCTCATTGGGACTGCTATTTCGTGCCGAGTAGCGGTTGCAGGTTGTCGGTCACTTAAGTTCTTATGTTTATTGCGACGCTCTGTCGTGGGGATCTTCTTAATTTTCAGTTTCCGTTAATTTTGCTCTTGCCTGCCTTCCCCTCCCGGAATCAAGCATCACAATTGTGCAAATACGAAGGTTTCAATTCATCGAACAGTTAGTAAATTTCACCATATTAAAATCTACTGCAAGTTAAGTTCACCATATATACAGGGTGAGTCACCTAACATTACCGCTGGACATATTTCGTAAACCACATCAAATACTGACGAATCGATTCCACAGTCCGAACGTGAGAAGAGGGGCTAGTGTAATTGGTTAATACAAACCATAAAAAAAATGCACGGAAGTATGTTTTTTAACACAAACCTACGTTTTTTTAAATGGAACCCCGTTAGTTTTGTTAGCACATCTGAACATATAAACAAATACGTAATCAGTGCCGTTTGTTGCATTGTAAAATGTTAATAACATCCGGAGATATTGTAACCTAAAGTTGACGCTTGAGTACCACTCCTCCGCTGTTCGATCGTGTGTATCGGAGAGCGCCGAATTACGTAGGGATCCAAAGGGAACGGTGATGGACCTTAAGTACAGAAGAGACTGGAACAGCACATTACGTCCACATGCTAACACCTTTTTATTGGTCTTTTTCACTGACGCACATGTACATTACCATGAGGAGTGAGGTACACGTACACACGTGGTTTCCGTTTTCAATTACGGAGTGGAATAGAGTGTCTCCCGACATGTCAGGCCAATAGATGTTCAATGAGGTGGCCATCATTTGCTGCACACAATTGCAATCTCTGGCGTAATGAATGTCGTACACGCCGCAGTACATCTGGTGTAATGTCGCCGCAGGCTGCCACAATACGTTGTTTCATATCCTCTGGGGTTCTAGGCACATCACGGTACACATTCTCCTTTAACGTACCCCACAGAAAGAAGTCCAGAAGTGTAAGATCAGGAGAACGGGCTGGCCAATTTATGCGTCCTCCACGTCCTATGAAACGCCCGTCGAACATCCTGTCAAAGGTCAGCCTAGTGTTGATTGCGGAATGTGCAGGTGCACCATCATGCTGATACCACATACGTCGACACGTTTCCAGTGAGATATTTTCGAGCAACGTTGGCAGACCATTCTGTAGAAACGCGATGTATGTTGCAGCTGTTTGGGTCCCTGCAATGAGGTGAGGACCAATGAGGTGGTCGCCAATGATTCCGCATCATACATTTACAGTCCACGGTCGCTGTCGCTCTACCTGTCTGAGCCAGCGAGGATTGTCCACGGACCAGTAATGCTTGTTCCGTAGATTCACTGCCCCGTGGTTTGTGAAACCCGCTTCATTGGTAAACAGGTAGAACTACAACGCCTTCTCTGTTAATGCCCATTGACAGAATTGCACTCGATAATTAAAGTCATCACCATGTAATTGCTGATGTAGCGACACATGAAACGGGTGAAAGCGGTGACGATGCAGTATGCGCATGACACTACTTTGACTCAGTCCACCTGCTCTCGCAATGTCCCGTGTACTCATGTGTGGGTTCATGGCAACAGCAGCTAACACAGCAACTGCACCCGCTTCTCCTATGACGGGCCTCTTACGGACCCGTTGGCGTGCTACGACCATACCTGTTGCATACAGTTGGCGGTAGATGTTTTACAATGTGCGGCACGTTGGATGCTCTCTGTCCGGGTACCGTTCTGCATACACCCTGCAGGCTTCAGCTGCATTTCATCGACACTCGCCATAGATGAGTATCATCTCCGCCTTTTCAGAGTTCGAATACACCATGGTCACAGTTCCTACAACACTACACTATCACAGACGTCTGGTAACACGGTGTACTACAGTTGGTCTGCGTGCGGAGACGCAGAATAACAATAGCAGCAAGCGCTACATGCGGACACTGCGACAGCTAGACCAAACCACAACAGTGCACTACAGCCACACTCGTAAACACGGTCGTCATCGTAAACATGTCCCTCAGATGCTGCTCGCCGACCGTGGTCCGTGTTTGTTACAACACGCAACTGAACGTCGGAGGCTTCAAGCGTCAACTTTAGGTTACAATATCTCCGGATGTAATTAACATTTTACAATGCAACAAACGGCACTGATTACGCATTTGTTTATATGTTCAGATGTGCTAACAAAACTAACGTGGTTCCATTTAAAAAACGTAGGTTTGTGTTAAAAAACATACTTCCGTGCATTTTTGTATGGTTTGTATTAAACAATTACACTAGCCCCTCTCCTCACGTTCGGTCTGTGGAATCGGTTCGTCAGTATTTGATGTGGTTTACGAAATATATCCAGCGGTAACGTTAGGTGACTCACCCTGTATATATATGTATAAGACTGCTGTGCTCTATTGTTTGTAAATCATATCACAGTCGCTCGAACAGTCCACGGGTGTACTGTCGGTCCATAGTGTCCAACGGGCACAATATTTCGGAGATCAGACGTGTCGCCATCGTCAGGTGCGCTGACGCACAGGGCAATATCTAAGCTTTCTGCCGCTTCGTGATTATTGATTTTGATCTTGTAATTTTTTTAAGAGACAATTTTAAAATAAATTCTAGGCCTTCTGGCGCTCTGTGATTATTGATGTTGATGTTCTCGTAAATTAAAAAAAGGGATAAATTTCAAAGCAAATTCCTAAGCCCTTCTGTCGCTCTGTGATTATTGGTCGTTGTTAACTCACTTTTCGCTTCATTCCATTGTAAAGGAAAATCTTAAATGTTTTCACGAAATAGATCTAGATGTTGTCGACCACAAGTGATGTTGAACACGGGGCTTGGCCCTTTCATGAATTCCTGCCGCCACCAATGAAAGCCCGTTTCAGAGTAGAGAATTTAGGATCTTAGTTCAGGGGTTTACTAAGTACAGCTGCCCACAGCTCGTGGTCTCACGGTAGCGTTCTCTCTTCCGTAGCATGGGGTCCCGGGTTCGATTCCCGGCGGGGTCAGGGACTTTCACTTGCCACGAGATGACTAGGTGTTGTTGTGTCGTCTTCATCATCTTCCTTCATCCCCTTTACGATCGGAGGAAGGCAATAGCAAACCACCTCCGCTAGGACCTCGTCCCCTACGCTCCGTCAAGGAGTATGGGACTTCATCATCATAAATGCAGCTAGTGGTAGAGCAAGGTTACAAGAGTCTGTGTTGCGTAAACATGTGTTAATTTACGACAGACAAATCCCTCCACGGGCCCCATAAAGCTAGGTTCTATTTTCGGAGAGGGGAGAATATCAGCGTCATTAATTACAAAAATCAACATTCGTCATGGGAGATCGGATATCAGAATGTTTGTATAAATTGTACAGTGACCTTAACGTGACCAGGGATGTGGAGCCATGTTGACTCCAGAGCCATAGTCAACTGGGCTAGGTTTCTCGGTTGACTACCCGTGATTTGAACAGCCCCTTCAAGGTGGTCCCAGATTCCCGATCGAGCTTTAATGCGGGGGTTTGGTGTCCGGGGGAGTACGCTAAGTTCATCCTGGTTCTCTTCCAACCACGCGCGTGGACTGTGAGCTGCGCGACACGCTGAACGGCCCTGCTGGTAGATGCCATCGTGCCCAGAAGAAACAAACTGCATGTAGGGGTTGAGCGTAGTCCCCAAGGTTAGATTCCCACTTGTGTTGGTCCGTTTCGAGCAGTGCACGGCTCGCGTTTATCGCATTTATTGTTTGTCATCTTCTATTACGGTAACGCCGCCCCGTTTTCTGATTTCATTTACTGGCGTCACTAACTTCCTGACTTACTTGCCCGTGAGCGGCAGCAGCAGCGTATCGATAAGTGCACTATCGTACCATCTCTAGGGCGACCGATAGTATTTCCGGGTCGTCGTGTGTCTGGCTGGCGTTCAGTTGGAGACGGACCAGCAGTGCAGTCAGGACGCAGCAGGAGTGAAGTCGGGGACGGAGCGCCGGTGAGGCGCCGACAGCCAGTGCTCGCCGATCGCTGGCGACACACATCAACTGTCCGACGGAGGCAGATTGGAGCAGGACGACCGTTGGTTGGTCGTTCGGTTGGTCGTCTCATCGGCCGACGTATACTTGGTCCTTTTACCGTTTCCGGACCTGGGCAGTTTATCGGTTGGCGTGGAGGAGCGAGGAACTCTCCGTGGCGGATGTCTGGCCGGACCCGCTGGCGACGTCCACGTGCGGTCGGAGTGTGAGGGTCTGTTCCCATTGTTACGACGTCCGTGGCTCACCGATCCCGGACACGAAAGTTGAGTCTTTACTTAATCTATAAGCCAGCCCAACCGTTCACATTGTCTCGTTTGAATTTCGTCGCTTGGTCTGGTCACTATCTGTCGATTGGATTGTCGTCAGACCGACAATGGTTGGGCCAACTGCCTGTCTCACCCAAGCGAGCGTTAGTGATTGAATTCCAGGGCGACCCTCGGAAATTCTGAGCGTCCTTGGGTGTACTGCCTTTTCTTGTTTGTTCTTGTTGTTTGTACTTCTATGGTTTCTAGCCGATTTTTAAATTGAGGTTGTTTTGCCCTTAAGGCGTCAGATGGTTTGAACCTTCAGCCTAATTTAAGAACTGTTTTACGTAAAGCCCTTGGCATTTTTAAAATGAATGTTATTGAGTCTTAAGTGTTGGGCCTTCAGCCGCTTTTGAATGTAAGTTGTTTTGCTCTTAAAGTCTCATATTCTTGGGGCCTTCAGCTGACTCTGAATTGAAGTTCTCCTGTTCTTAAGCTGTTAGATGCTTTGGGCCTTCAGCCGAGTTTAATAACTGTTTTACGTAAAGCCGTTCGCATTTTTAAAATTAAGATTCAGCAGATTCTGAATTTAAGTTGTTTACTCTTAAAGTGTCAGATTCCTTGGGCCTTCAGCCTAAGTAAGGAACTGTTTTAAGATAAGCCTTTGCCTTTTAAATTTTTGATTTTGGTTGAGCTTTAAGTTATTGGCTTTCAGCCGTTTTTAAATTAAAGTGGTCTTGCCCTTAAGGCATGAGATTGTACGGCGCACTCAGCCGCTAATTAAGTTTCCAAAATAAAGATGTATTTTTTTTAAAATTTTGTTGTTTCTTGTAATATTTGAACAAATAAATGATTGTATGTTGGAGTCTAACTGACAGCCGCTAATTTTGGCCCCTTTCCGCAACTTAAACTACCTGCCCTGTCCGGCGCGTTTACCAGGGCGTCTCACGTTGTGCGTCGCAGAATGACGAGATCACCCAGGGAATGCCATGAAACGTTCCACAGACTATAACGCTCCCTCCTCTGGACCCTACGGACAATTGTTGCAAAATGTTCGCTTTCAGACGTTTCACGCCGTACAGGCCAACTGGCATTTTTTCGATGAACCGCAAAGCTTGATTCATCTGAAAAGGTCAACTGTCGCCCCTTGGTGGACGTGCAGTTGCGTCAGTCCCCGGTGAACATCAGTCAGCATGGTTGCATGAGCCACGTGCCTGGTGCGGAGGCCCACACGCAACAATGTACGCTGAACGGTCGTGGAGGAGACACTGTTGGTAGCCCGTTCGTTCATCTGGGTTCTGGGTAGTCACTTGCTCAACAGTTGCACGTCTATTCGCCCGTATACATCTTCGCAGCCATCGTTCACCACTGTCATCTATGGCCCGTGGTGCACCGCAGTTGCCTCGGGGCCGATTTCCGATAGCGCCAGTTTGCCATGCACAGTGCACTTTAACTACGGCGATGCCCCAACGGTTTACGGAATAAGCCGTTTCGGATAAGCTTCCACATTGGCCCGAAAGCCAATGATCATGCCTTCTTGTACGTCAGATAAATCGGTCCGTTTCCGCATTACGATAACGACTTCTCTGTTGTCCGCGTCCAAATGCTTGAAATGGCTCTTAGCACTATGGGAGTTAAGATCTGAGGTCATCAGTCTCCTATAACTTAGAACTACTTAAACCTAACTGGCCTAAGGACATCACACACATCCATGCCCGAGGCAGGATCCGAACCTGCGACCGTAGCAACAGCGCGGTACCGGACTGAAGTGCCTAGAACCGCTCGGCCACAATGGCCGGCCTGTCCGCGTCCACCCGACACTCTTCGTATACCTACCACTTCTAGTGCTGCCACATGTCGTCGGTTAGTGTTTATTGCACGTTGACAGTGAACTGGAGCGGGTGTCAAATTAATGTGATGGACCATGTAGTATTACGAGGGCGTGCTGAAAAGTAATGCCTCCGAATTTTTTAAGTGAATTTTTAAATAAAACAAACGGTACTAACATTCTACATCTTTATTCACATTACGCATTTATGTCTCAACTTAGTCACTCTGGTGGCGAAAACATTTCTCCCAACGAGACAGTAGTTTTTTGATACTGCCACTGTATAATATTCGACTTTGTTGACGGAGGAAAAACCTCACCTCTGCTTATATCGCCTCATCGCTATCGAAGTGAAGTCCTCGAAGCTGTTCTTCAAGTTCTGACAACAGACGAAAACCGGATGGGGCCAAGTCTGGACTGTAAGGTGGATGTTTGACGACAGTTAACCCATGGCATTGGATTGTTGCAAATATCGTATGGTATTGCCAAGATAAAAGACAGGGTACTGCGTGTGTGGACGAACTCTTCCAATTCGGAACTCGATTACAGCGAGGTGTTTCTCACACACCGAAATACACACATCAAAAAAAGTTTTGCATTACCACAGTTCCCAGAACTCCCAAAGATAGACCTTGACTGTGGATATTGTATCACAGACACAGTCCCTTTGACTGTTCAGAGACATCACTAAACCCGCCCAAAGATGGAAACAACCATGCATGAGCAGCGCCTCTCAGACGGAGGGGGTCCGACAGCTGATCAGTTCCAATCATTCCACCAGGAAGGAGGTACGCGGCTCGTGTTGTCTGTAGTTCAACCATACCAAGACGGTCAATACCGCGGTTCGATCGTGTCCGCATTGTTACTTTATACCAGGAAGGGCTCTCAACGACGAAAGTGTCCAGGCGTCTCGGAATGAACCAGAGCGATGTTGTTCGGACGTGGAGGATATACAGAGAGACAGGAACTGTCGATGACATGCTTCTCTCAGGCCGCCCAAAGGTTACTACTGCAGTGGATGACCGCTATCTACGGATTATGGCTCGGAGGAACCCTGACAGCAACGCCCCCCATGTTGAATAATGCATTTCGTGCACCCACGGGACGTCGTGTTACGACTCAAACTGTGCGAAATAGGCTGCATGATACGCAACTTCACTCCCGACGTCCATAGCGAGGTGCATCTTTGTAACCACGATACCCTGCACCGAGGTACAGATGAGCCCAACAACATGCCGAATGGACTGCTCAGGATTGGCATCACGTTCTCTTCACCGATGAGTGTATCACATGGCTTCAACCAGACAATCGTCGGAGACGTGTTTGGAGGCAATGTCTTAGACACACTGTCCAGCGAGAGCACCAAGGTGGAGATTTCCTGCTGTTTTGGGCTGGAATTAGGTGGGGCCGACGTACGCCGCTGGTGGTCATGGAAGGCGCCGTAACGGCTGTACGATACGTGAATGCCATCCTACGACCGATAGTGCAACCATATCGGCAGCATATTGGCGAGGCATTCGTCTTCATGGACGACAGTTCGCGCCCCCGTCGTGAATGACTTCCTACACGATAACGACATCGCTCGACTAGAGTGGCCAGCATGTTCTCCAGACATGAACCCTATTGAACATGCCTGGGATGGATTGAAAAGAGCTGTTTACGGACGACGTGATCCATCAACCACTCTGAGGAATCTACGCCGAATCGCCGTTGAGGAGTGGGACAATCTGGACCAACAGCACCTTGATGTACTTGTGGATAGTATGCGACGACGAATACAGGCATGCATCAATGCAAGAGGATGTGCTACTGGATATTAGAGGTATCGGTGTGTACAGCAATCTGGACCACCACCTCTGAAGTTCTCGCTGTATGGTGGTAAATACATGCAATGTGTGATTTTCATGAGCAATAAAAAAGAGGGAAATTATGTTTATATTGATCTCTATTTTGTGTGCAGGTTGCGGATCTCTCGGAACCGAGGTGATGCAAAACTTTTTTTTGATGTGTGTAGTCACTTTAAACTGCGCTGTTTTACAGGCTACAGTTAGGAGCTCTCTAGCGGCAACGGCTGCAGATTTGTAGACATGAAGAATCTTAATAACGTTTGTTCCATTTCAAAAGGTTTAATACTTTTCACGTAAAAAATCCGGAGACATTACTTTTGAGCACGCCCTCGTAGTCAATTGCAGGGTAATCCATGGAAAGGTCCATGGAAAGGTTTTATATCTAGTCTCGCTTATAATAGGAACTAATACTGACGTACACTGAAGAGCCAACGAAACTGGAACACTTGCCTAATACCATGTAGATCCCCTTCGAGCACGCAGAAGTGCCACAACACGACATGGCATGGACTCGACTAATGTTTGAAGTAGTGCTGTAAGGAGCTGACATCATGAATCCTGCAAAGCTGTCCATAAATCCGTAAGAGTACGAGGGAGTGGAGATCTGAACAGCACGTTGCAAGGCGTCCCAGATACGCTCAATAATGTTCATGTCTGGGGAGTTTGGTGGCCAGTGGAAGTGTTCAAACTCAGAAGATTGTTCCTGAAGCACTCTGTAGAAATTCTGGACGTGTGGGGCGTCGGATTGTCCTACTGAAATTGCCCAAGTCCGTCGGAATGCACAATGGACATAAAGGGATGCAGGTACGAGTCACATGTCAGAATCGTATCTAGACGTAGCAGAGGCCCCATATCACTTCAACTGCACGCGCCCCACACCATTACAGAGCCTCCAACTTGAACAGTCCCCTGCTGACAAGCCGGGTGCATGGGGTCATGAGGACGTCTCCATACTTGTACACATCTGTCAGCTCGATACAATTTGAAACGAGACTCGTCGGACCAGGCAACATGTTTCCAGTCATCAACAGTCCAATGTAGGTGTTGACGGACCATGGCGAGACGTAAAGTTTTGTATCGTACAGTCATCAAGGGGACACGAGTGGGTCTTCGGCTCCGAAAGCCCATATCGATGATATTTCGTTAAATGGTTCGCACGCTGACACTTGTTGATGGCCCAGCATTGAAATCTGCAGCAATTTGCAGAAGGGTTGCACTTCTGTCACGATTAAAGGTTCTCTTCAGCCGTCGCTGGTCCCGTTGTTGAAGGATCTTTCTCTGCCCGCAGCGGTGTCAGAGATTTGATGTTTTACCAGATTCCTGATATTCACGGTACACTCGTGAAATG
This sequence comes from Schistocerca americana, assembly GCF_021461395.2. NCBI lineage: Eukaryota > Metazoa > Arthropoda > Insecta > Orthoptera > Acrididae > Schistocerca > Schistocerca americana. Next base: position 1,221,489,053 of record NC_060119.1, on the reverse strand, counting down.
GTCGTACGGGAAAATCCCCACTTCATCGCTACCTCGGAGATGCTGTGTGCCGACTATAACACCACGTTCAAACTCACTTAAATCTTGATAACCTGCCATGGTAGCGGCTGCAACCGATCTAACATGTGCACCAGACACTTAATGTCTTATACAGGCGATGCCGACCGCAGCGCCGTATTCTGACTGTTTATTCATCTCTGTATTTGAATACACATGCCTATACCAGTTTCTTTAGCGCTTCAGTGTAGTATTATGGTCAGAAATTTGGTTGAAATATGGTCTAAATTCTGTATGCCACAAACATACATGGGCGCCGGTAACACATTTTAGAATTTTTGTTTCTAAGCTATTCAGATTCATCATCAGATCAGTGCTTAGCATAATGTGTACTGGTAAGCACACATTATATTTTGCAGAGCAGTGCCTGCCACAAGAATAAAAACAATGCACGACCCCCACAGCACTCAAAACTAAATTGTATCATCTGATGACGAATTGCCAGGCGATTCGAAACCGGTCATGAGTAAATAAAAATTGAAAAAAAGAAAAAAACCTCGATTGGCTGCAGTAATTCCTGAAACCTTTAACAAGACAGTCGCAGTGTTCCAAATCCAGAATGGATAAAAGTTTTATTACCAGAAACCCACTTCATTTTCTCAAATTATTTTCCACGACCTCATTCTGCTGTTTCTTTCAGAACTTCCGTTTTTGTGCTGTTTGAACGTCCGGAGATAGACTCGTCAGGTCGCCTGCAAAAGCTAAGCAGTCTGTCGTAATATTGATTCTATATTAATGTGGTATTACCTTTAAATATGTGTGTTAGAGAGAGAGAGAGAGAGAGAGAGAGAGAGAGAGGGACGGAGTGAGAGAGACAAAGAGGCAGAGCTACAAATTAGATTTTAATTTGCTTAATACACTATTTTGTATGTATCTTTGTATTAGAAGCATGCTGAATATGCGAAGTAAAGAAAAAAATGAAAATAAAACCTGTATTCGGAAGGAGCAGATGGTAACCACTGATCAGTGCGCCACTCTCTTAGAATCTCCAAACTTTTTCTGTTTGTATCTATAGTTTATCCGTTCGGAACAGCGATGAAATCTTCCGGAAGGAGAAACGTCTGAAGAAAATTAAACTTTAACTTTTGTGAGTTCATAGCCTAATGCGTTTAGAGATACGTCGTTTTTGTATACAGTCAGCTTAGAGGCATATAATAATCTAAGTGTTGGGCTCTGTTGTGGCGAGAACAACTGAAAATGTCGTTTCTGCTCATTGTAGTTCTGCGAAAGGCGTTAAACGGAATTTGCGGAATACGGCGGCGTCGGGTAAGCTCGGACTTAGTCGTAACGCCTCCCCTGGGATTATCGCACTTTGTGAGCTCTGCTACCGGCTCAGATTTTCCGGAGAACGACTTTGTGAGCACAAGTTAGCAAAACACGAAACACGCGGGCGCTACGTTAACGGCATTTTCTACAAATCTTAGCACAACGGCCAAAGCCGACTCTAATAAGACTTTTGATTTGCCTTTCATATCGCTGTGTCCTATGATTACGTTGGCAAATTACTTTAGTCCCCTTTCTTGTATTTCACAACTAACTGGGTCGTCATGGCCGCAACACATCCTTTATTCATCACGATCTTTACTAACAGGTTTTTCCAAATTTGCTGATCTGACGATTTCTTCCTCATTGTGGCAGTTTACTCTTGTACAAGAAACGCTTCATGCAGCTTAAAGGCGTAAGTTTCTCTTTTGAACGTATGTTGTTCCTAATGGTACCGCGTAATTCCAAATAAGGGAAAATTAAAAATAAAACATCTCAGCAAGTATCAGTTAACGAAATTTCCTTACTGTTATTTTGGGATAGTTGCAAGGAACGAGTAATGCAATTTTTTTCTATTTGCTTCATTATGACAGCGTTTAAAGCCTTAGCGCCGCGCCAAAGTTAGGTTTAAAACTACAAACACCATACTTTGGTGCATCATTGTGTGTATGTACGAGCAGTTACTATTATGTGTTACATTACCCAACGGTTAACTTACAGGTTCATTGCCTGACTGATGTAAGCTGTGACAAGTGTAAACGACGCATGATAATAACTACACGACTAAAAGCATTCAGAAACCAAACTGAACATGTTCTTTGAGCTGTCTGACGTACAATAATGAGCAGCTGAATTAGACATAGTTGCTGTGATGGAGGTAGATCACTGTTTCCACAACAGATTTAACTGGATAGTTCTGTCTATTTGGGATTTTCCAGAGGCTGTGTTTTCGCACCATTTCGGTCAGACATACCGAGGTACACCGGTTGAGTAGAGAAAGTAGATACTAAAAAAAAAAACCGCTCCTGTGGTCTCAGGTTGGCGTCGCTATCGCAGATACTGTTCCCGTAAATAGCGTGTCGGTATTTTGATGGCGCAAGGTTAGTTCGAAATGGGCTCAAACCAGATGAATTTCTCGGCCAAGACATTACCACGTAAAAAGCTTCGTTTGTATATATGCTGATTTGTTACCAAGGCGTCGAGTGCCGATGGCAATTACGAAGTGAATGAATCCTGCTATATCGGAAGAAAAATAATGGATGACAGACGAAGGAGGGAGGATATACGAAGAATATTACACAAGCGAAAAGGACAGTCATCGCTAAAAGAAGTTGTCTAGTATGAAACGTAGGTCTTAATTTGAGGAAGAAATTTCTAAGAATGGTTGTCTGAACCACAACATTTGTGGTTCCTCCTCCTTTTTGTAGTCTTTCGTGGATGTTAAATTTTAGTTTATTATGTTGGCGGGTGACGATGTCCTCGATCTCCAGGGTCGTGGTCAGTTTATTTCTATTTAAAGCTGGGAGGACGAGTCACAAATTTTATTAAAATCTCTTGAAACGGTAATAGCGGACGTAACGTAGCTTGACATCGTCTTAAATTGTTTATTCAGAAGCTCTGTTATTAACCAATCTCAGTCTAATCCGGTGAACAAACACTATTTGTTCTTAATTAGAATTAATTTCAAGCGCTCATAATTGAAAATAAATGTCTTTACACCTTGTATTCGTCGTAATTTACTTTTCACCTCAGATTAGACGCTGAGAGTCAGAGAGCTTGCTGCAATGTAATCGGTGAAATTCAAATAAATGACTGTCAGCCGATCGCTCTGTGCTGCGATCGGAAGCTACCTTTTTCATGAAAATTGTTTAACTGCTGTTCAATTGAGACTGACGTCAAAATTATAGTAAGTGCAGTCTAGTATTTTTAAACCAATCAGCCTCAGATGTAAAATCGTAACACTTCAATATTAAAATCCATAATTAACGAAGCTGAACCAAAACATTGAACAATGTAACACCTACTTGTTATTCTGAAACTCTTAGCTTCCATGAAAAATCTAAATTATTTTATTATATTATAAACTTATAAATTTCAAACAAAAATTGACATAATAACTCATCTAAACAACTCCAATAAAATAAAAATAAATATTTCAATTACTGTAATCCTAAAGAACGGCTTCGCATTGTTTGGAAGTGAATTCTAGACTGCGAGAAAACCGCAAAAGATGAGAATTGAAGAGTTTGAGAAGAGATGTTAGAGAGACATGCTGAAAATTAAGTGGTGAAGTAAGATAAGAGATGTGAAGAGCACCCCCTCCAACAAGGGACACTATCCTAGATTGAGTGTTGTGACTTAAGGGAATAATGGCCCATTGTACTAGAGGGAGCTCCAGAACGCAAAAGGGTAGCAGAAGGCTACTCCAGGAGGAAGAGGTTGGCGCAGGAGGGGAAGTGATTGCGGGGATCATAAAACCAGTCCGCAGTGTGATGACGACAAAAAATGACATTGAAATGAGCTTTAGTTCCCAGTTCTTTGCACACTATATCTAAAATTAGTGGAAGTAGTTCACACATATTACAAAAATGTGTGTGTGTGTGTTCCACATGTCTTCCTAAATCACTTGGCCAAACTTGGTACACACATACATTACTGTCAGGTAATAATTGCTGGGGGGGGGGTTAAAACTACCTGTCTATCAAAGGGATGCAGGTGGGGATGAAAAATAGGGAATGTGTGGATTCCCAGATTTTATCTATCTAGTATTTGTGAATAAGAGCACTTAGGGACTTGCAACAAACTTTATATATTATTTCAAACCATAATGAATTTTTTTCTCGCTGATAACCTATAAAATAATGAAAGGAAAAATGTTTATCGCTTAATACTTTTCAGTTGTTCATGCAATAATAGTGTTGCATGAGGAATGACGTTATAATTTATTATTTCTCTATTGATAATTGTATTCGCGAAACATTTCAAAGACAGTATGCACATATACCACTCAATGTAAGTGCAAAGTTGTATCATTGTTCAGGAGATATGGGGTCATAAGGAATCAGATGCCTGGCAAACTGACACATCAATCATGACGTTTAAATTTTTTCTTGCCGTTGACTCTATTCGCAATAAATTTCACAGACAGTATCCGCATATGTTGTTGAATGGATCTGTTGTTGTTGTTGTCTTCAGTCCTGAGACTGGTTTGATGCAGCTCTCCATGCTACTCTATCCTGTGCAAGCCCAGTACTTACTGCAACCTACATCCTTCTGAATCTTCTTAGTGTATTCATCTCTACGATTTTTACCCTCCACGCTGCCCTCCAATGCTAAATTTGTTATCCCTTGATGCCTCAGAACATGTCCTAGTTCTGGTCAAGTTGTGCCACAAACTCGTCTTCTCCCCTATTCTATTCAATACCTCCTCATTAGTTATGTGATCTACCCATCTAATTTTCAGCATTCTTCTGTAGCACCACATTTCAAAAGCTTCTACTCTCTTCTTGTCCAAACTATTTATCGTCCATGTTTCACTTCCATACATGGCTACAATCCATACAAATACTTTCAGAAACGACTGCCTGACACTTAAATCTATACTCAATGTTAACAAATTTCTCTTCTTCAGAAATGCTTTCCTTGCCATTGCCAGTCTGTATTTTATATCCTCTCTACTTCGACCATCATCAGTTATTTTGCTCCCCAAATAGCAAAACTCCTTTACTACTTTAAGTGTCTCATTTCCTAATCTAATTCCCTCAGCATCACACGACTTAATTCGACTACATTCCATTATCCTCGATTTGCTTTTGTTGATGTTCATCTTATATTCTCCTTTGAAGACACTGTCCATTCCGTTCAACTGCTCTTCCAACTCCTTTGCTGTCTCTGACAGAATTACAATGTCATCGGCGAACCTCAACGTTTTTATTTCTTCTCCATGGACTTTAATACCTACTCCAAATTTTTCTTTTGTTTCCTTTACTGCTTGCTCAATATACAGATTGAATAACAGCGGGGACAGGCTACAACCCTGTCTCACTCCCTTCCCAACCGCTGCTTCCCTTTCATGCCCCTCGACTCTTATAACTGCCATCTGGTTTCTGTACAAATTGTAAATAGCCTTTCGCTCCCTGTATTTTACCCCTGCCACCTTTAGAATTTGAAAGAGAATATTCCAGTCAACATTGTCCAAAGTTTTCTCTAAGTCTACAAATGCTAGAAATGTAGGTTTGCCTTTCCTTAATCTATGGTCAGTATTGCCTCACGTGTTCCAACATTTGTACGGAATCCAAACTGATCTTCGCCGAGGTCGGCTTCTACCAGTTTTTCCGTTCGTCTGTAAAGAATTCGCGTTAGTATTTTGCAGCTGTGACTTATAAAACTGGTAGTTCGGTAATTTTCACATGTGTCAACACCTGCTTTCTTTGGGATGGGAATTATTATATTCTTCTTGAAGTCTGAGGGTATGTCGCCTGTCTTTATACATTTTGCTCACCAGATGGTAGAGTTTTGTCGGGACTGGCTCTCCCAAGGCCGTCAGTATTTCCAATGGAATGTTGTCTACTCCCGGGGCCTTGTTTCGACTCAGGTCTTTCAGTGCTCTGTCAAACTCTTCACGCAGTATCCTATCTCCCATTTCATCTTCATCTACATCCTCTTCCATTTCCATAATATTGTCCTCAAGCACATCGCTCTTGTATAAACCCTCTATATACTCCTTCCACCTTTTTGATTTCCCTTCTTTGCTTAGAACTGGGTTTCCATCAGCGCCCTTGATATTCATGCAAGTGGTTCTCTTTTCTCCAAAGGTCTCTCTAATTTTCCTGTAATCAGTATCTATCTTACCCCTAGTGAGATAAGCCTCTACATCCTTTCATTTGTCCTCTAGCCATCCCTGCTTAGCCATTTTGCACATTCTGTCGATCTCATTTTTGAGACGTTTGTATTCCTTTTTGCCTGCTTCATTTACTGCGTTTTTATATTTTCTCTTTTCATCAATTAAATTCAATATTTCTTCTGTTACCCAAGGATTTCTACTAGCCCTCGTCTCTTTACCTACTTGATCCTCTGCTGCCATCAGTACTTCACCCCTTAGAGCTACCCATTCTTCTTCTACTGTATTTCTTTTCACAATTCCTGTCAATTGTTCCCTTATGCTCTCCCTGAAACTCTGTACAACCTCTGGTTTAGTCAGTTTATCCAGGTCCCACCTCCTTAAATCCCCACCTTTTTGCAGTTTCTTCAGTTTTAATCTACAGTTCATAACCAATAGATTGTGGTCAGAGTCCACATCTGCCCCTGGAAATGTCTTACAATTTAAAACCTGGTTCCTAAATCTCTGTCTTACCATTATATAATCTATCTGATACCTTCTAGTATCTCCAGGATTCTTCCATGTATACAAACTTCTTTTATGATTCTTGAACCAAGTGTTAGCTATGATTAAGTTATGCTCTGTGCAAAATTCTACCAGGGGGCTTCGTCTTTCATTTATTACCCCCAATCTATATTCACCCACTATGTTTCCTTCTCTCCCTTTTCCTACTCTCGAATTCCAGTCACCCATGACTATTAAATTTTCGTCTCCCTTCACTCCCTGAATAATTTCTTTTATCTCATCATACATTACATCAATTTCTTCATCATCTGCAGAGCTAGTTGGCATATAAACTTGTACTACTGTAGTCGGCGTGGGCTTCGAGTCTATCTTGACCACAATAATACGTTCACTATGCTGTTTGTAGTAGCTTACCCGCACTCCTATTTTTTTATGAATTATTTTATTTTATTATTATTATTTATTATTATTTTATTGTTATTTATTATTTAGTATTATTATTGTTATTTATTAATATTATTATTATTTTATTATTATTTATTATTATTTTATTATTATGAATGGATCTACAATATTATATTATTGTACGATGTATAGTTCAGGAAATATGACGTTATGAACAATAAAATGCTTGAAAAATTGCCGCACCTTGCACGACGTTTAAACTTATTACTTCGTTACTACCAACTCTGTTGGCAATACCTTTGCAGACAATATTCCCACATGTCCATTATAGTTATCCGGGCTGTTATGCCGCGGTCGGTTGATGAATTCTGTGTCAATTCCCAACGTCTCGTCTCCGTCTGCGGGGGACATATTCAAGGTGGTCTGTAGCTTGATGGAAGGTCCAACACACACACTGGCTCGCTACTGACTGCCGCTAAATTCCGTGTCCGCGCGCTCCCGCTTCGCGGCGTGACGTCACGTGTTTTGAAAGCGTCAGTGCAATTGGCCGCTGTCCGCTGCCGTCGATCGCCGTTGCCATCACGCAATAGTGATCGGGTGGTACACATCTTCTTTAACACCGACATCCATATACCGCTTAACTTCACACCCTCCTCCTTTCGATTGAAATTATTAGGGTGTTTAGTGATTTCGATTGCCTCCCTGTAGAGCCTTTCGTAATATCCGCTTGTGGCCGCTAGTACTTGCGTCTCCTCGAAACGAATATGGTGGTTCCCAGGCTGGAAAGCATGCTCCGCAACAGCTGATCGTTCCGTTTCTCCTCTTCTACAATTGCCCTTGTGCTCTTCCAAACGTTTTGAAACAGATCTTTTAGTGGTACTCGCATAAACGTCTCCACATCCCAGTGGGTGTGTTGGACCTTCCATCGAGTTACAGACCCCCTTGAAGATGTCTCCCGGAGACGAGCACGAAACGTTGGGAATTGACACAGAATCATCAACCGACCACGGCATAACAGCCCGGATAATTATAATGGACATGACATTTCCGGCCGTGAAAGTCTACATTTTAGTAATATTCCCACATACCGGTGAATGTTAACTACAAAATTATATTATTGTACGACACATAGTTCGGGGGACATGACGTGATAAACGTGAAGTACAAGCCCAGAGCTGCGTGCTACGGGTAAATAAATACCTGGGCAACGCTGCCTTTCTGCACTAGTATTAAATATAGTTTCAAATGCCCATACGAAACGTGTTTCACTGGTGAGATGAAAGATGAAGTACGCTGGGGCATTACATTAACAATGTCACCACGGTTCAGGCGCAAGAATTAATAACTTGTCTTCACTGAGAGGTATTTCAGATTTATTTTTACTACTTGTAAGTTCTGGGAAAAACCACCTCATCTATTTGATGTGGAGGCATTTTGTATTACAGAGTGTAATAACAGAAGTGCACACTTTGCCAATCGGTTCCTCGAATGAAAAGCGGATACAGGTTTAACAATGGACGCGGGCGAGGGAGACGCAAATTACTAGCGACTACATGGCACCATCCTTCGATATTGAAAGCGAGCGCGTATTTCGAAGACGACTAAAGGAAGAATTCACTCGCCTCTTTCGCCTCGCGGCTGCGAATGAGCGCTGAGGAGCAAATTGCCACATTAGACGCTGCTGGCGAGCGGAACGGTACGGGAAGCGTGTAGGGGCCGTGTCGGCGGCCACGTGTTCGGCGTGTCTGCGTCAGCGCGGCGTGTGTTGCTACTCTGCAGGAGACAATGGCGTGACAGCGGCTGGCGGCACACGTGCTCCATTGTCTGCCGCCTCATTAACTGACAGCAACAGCGGGGGCGGAGGAGGCGGCGGCGGCGGTGGCGTCATATCAGCGCATCGGCGTCGCTGTCACCCCGGGAACGGTGTAAATGGAAAGGGGGAGGGGGGGGGGGAGGGGGGAGGGACGCCTCGGGGCTCGCTGGCGCCCTAATTGAAGAAGCCACAGCATGTACAATCAGCGGAGCTGCCCCAGGCGACAGCGCGCACATACGGAAGCCGTGGAAACGATTGTCCTTCCGTTCTTCTCCTCTAACCACTGTGTCGACTAGACTGAAGCGAGCGATAAAAGTGGAACTCTGCTACTTGCAAGTAACCGACCCAAGGGTTACATTTCGATTTTGATCGACTTTAAATATGTTGTAGTGTAGACCAAAATAAGACAGACCTATTTTTTTATACGTGCCCCTACGGCCGTTAACGGGGGTAGGACGTCAAAACGGGCCGACCTGGATCAGGAGAGGCATCACAGGACATTTTAATTTCCAGTGACTACATTTTTACAAATAAATTCATAAAACTTTGTCAGCATCACCAGGAAGGATTCAGGATTGACACTCATTGCAGTGGAAGTTCGAAAACATAACAAAATATTTTTTTTTACTTGTGAAATTTCATTATTTTTTCACTTACTAATGGCTGCATTTGTTGCTATAGGTACACTTTTCTTCATAAGTTAGAGAGATTCTTCGATGAATTTTGCACAACATACAAACCATACTTACAAATGTATGAAACTCTAGAATTTGTTTAATTTATGACAAAACGAATGATCTGTTGTATTTTAAACTTCATGTTTAGAAAAAACACAAATTTTGTAGTTAATTACCTCAATTTTTACCACAGTTTTTAATAAATTTCGAAAATTCTAGAGTTTCCTACACCTTTAAGTATGGTTTGTATGCTGTGCAAAATTCATCGAACCATCTCTCTGACTTATGAAGAAAAGTGTACCTATAGCAAGAAATGCTGCCATGAGTGAGAAAAATGATGAAATTTCACATGCAAAAACAAAAAAATTGCTTCGTTACGTTTTCGAACTTCCACTGCTATGAGTGTGAATTCTGCATCCTTCCTGGTCATGCTGACAAAGTTTTATGAATTTATTTGTAAAAGTAGAGACAGTGGAAATTAAAATGTCCTGTGGTGCCTCTCCTGCTCCAATTCGGCCCGTTTGACGTCCTACCCCCCTCAAGGGGGCAAAACATCCACTTGAAAAAAAAAAAAAGAGTTTAACATTTTTAAATTGACGCCGTTAAAACGGTAACAGATATAAAGAAGAACTACAAATAAAAGGTCTACGGTCTGTAATGTGTGCTACAACGGTGCGCCTAGATCTGTCGAAAAAGTCATTGTAAAATTCCTTCCCCTTGCCACAATTTTGTTTTTTGTTTTGACATTTGACTAATAGCAAAATATTTAGTATCGCTAACACCAAATTCAGTCTTATATGATGAAGTAGTATTCCCAAGTAGAATTAGTCAGAAATAAGCTAGAAAAATGCCAGCATTGCTGTACAAACGCCAGAAGAAAACGCAAATACAAGATATTTTATATTTCATGAAATGAAAGGAAAATAAACTGAAACGCCAAAGAAACTGGTACACCTACCTAATATCGCCCCCGCGAGCACTCAGAAGTGCCGCAACACGACATGGCAATATCTCGACTAATGTTCAAAGTAGTGCTGTAAGGAGCTGACATCATGAATCCCGCAAAGCTGTCCATAAATCCGTAAGAGTACGAGGGAGCGGAGATCTGAACAGCACGTTGCAAGGCGTCCCAGATACGCTCAATAACGTTCATGTCTGGGGAGTTTGGTGGCCAGTGGAAGTGTTAAAATTCAGAACAGTGTTTCTGGAGCCACTCTGTAGCAGTTCTGGACGTGTGGGGTGTCGCATTGTCCTACTGGAATTGCCCGAGTCCCTCGGAATGCACAGTGAGATGAATGGGTGTAGGTGATCAGACAGGATGCTTACTTACGTGTCACCCGTCAGAGTCGTATCTAGACGTATCAGAGGTCCCATATCACTCCAACTACACACGCCCCCCACCAACTTGAACAATCTCCTGCTGACATGCAGGTTCCATCTATTAATGTGGTCGTCTCCATACCCGTACGCGTCCATCGGCTCGATACAATTTGAAACAAGACTCGTCCGAACAGGCAACATGTTTCCAGTCATCAACAGTCCAATATCGGTGTTGAGGGGCCCAGGCGAGGTGTAAAGCTTTGAAAGCTTTGTGTTGTGCAGTCATCAAGGGTACACGAGAGGGTCTTCGGCTCCGAAAGCCCATATCCATGATTTTTCGTTGTTTGGTTCGCACGCTGACACTTGTTGATGGCCCTGCATTGAAATCTGCAGCAATTTGCGGGAGGGTTGCACTTCCGTCACGTTGAACGATTCTCTTCAGTTGACCTTGCTTCCGTTCTTGCAGGGTGTTTTCCGGCCGCAGAAATGTCGGAGATATCTTTTACCGGATTCCTAGTATTCACGGTACTCTCGTGAAATGATCATACAGGAAAATCCCCATTCCTTCGCTACCTCGGAGATGCTACCACTTCGGAGATGCTGTGTCCCATCCCTCGTGCGCCGACTGTAACACCACGTTCAAACTCACTTAAATCTGGATGACCTGCCGTTGTAGCAGCTGTAATCGATCTACCAACTGCGCCAGACACTTGATGCCGACCGCAGTGCCATATTCTGCCTATTTACGAATCCCTGTATTTAAATGTTCATACCTATAACCTTTTCTCTGGCGCTTCAGTATGCCAACTGGCATTGAAACGGACTCATATTGCCCCACGTACAATGATGCAGAGATATTTCTTGCTTATTTCTGACAAATACGTCTTTGGAATATCACTTCATCGTTTATGAATCTGTTATACACAGTGACATACGTTTTCTAATTAGGCAAATGTTGAAATGGAAAAAAAAATAGCGGGGAAGAGGGGATTTCGAATAAAATTACTTCTTCGACAAACCTGGGTACACTATTGTAACATACATCAAAAACCACTGAACTTATCCTTGATGATCTTTTTTATATCTGTTACCGTTTCGGCGGTATTCATTCACAAATATTAAACTCACTTTTTCTCAAAGGGGTGTTCCACTCCCTTAACGACCGTATAGGTGTGTATAAATAGAAAATAAGTCCCTTTTAGTTTGTTCTACGCTACAACATATTCAAAGCCGATCAAAATCGAAGTGAATCCCTTGGGTATGTTTATTTGTTAGTAGACACTGTATCAATGCTCAGAAGTCTACTTTAAGGTGCATAAAGTATAGCAGAACTTACTGATAGATGCTTGAAATTTGATGTTTCTTCTTGCACGTATGCGAAGTTTCGAATAATTCCGACAGATGACAGAGCCGTAGTGAACCATCAAAATGGCGTCTACGCACGAAACTCGTTATAAGCAATGAAATGATAAATGAAGACCCTAAGCTGTCGACAGGGGTTGATATAAATCAACTGGGACATTTCAAAATGCGTGCCCCGATCGGGACTCGAACCCGGAATCTCCTGCTTACACGGCAGTCGCTCTATCTGTCTGAGGCACGTTTTTTTTATAAAACCTTTATTAAAAAAACAATGTTACACATTGCAAATACATATTAAGTTATACATACATGAAGTTATTTAAACAAAACGGTTTGATCATTTCAATTGCGTTGACGCTAAGGAAAGACAACAGAAGATTGTGTTACTGACTAAATCACCACAAAAAATTAAATTAAACATAAATACTTGAGAATGGCGGAAAGGAGATAGATAATAAAGTTGACTAGCCTTCCAACTACACTTTCTTGACATTAATTGAATCTAAGTATTTCAAGTGATCAGATCTATATAATCAGTCTTTCACTGCAAAAATGAACAGGGCAATGTGCCAGCCATTGAATATTACATTTATCAGATAGAATCTTATGGTTTTAACCAATCGATAAGAACATTTCTATAAAAACTGTCTATTTCCAAATTTCTAGTATAAGCCAATAACGCACGTTTAATGTTTTGTGTGTGGCACTATTAGACACACAGTCTCAATGTCACATAAGTTCTGTACATTAGCTTATAAATTTCAAACACTACTCTCTGAAGTAGAAAAAGCACGCATCATAAATATACTGTAAAATCGTAAATAGTATCCTTAAGGTAACTACAATACATCATTGTCAACACAGCCTTCTTTTTTATATTAACCAATGCCCATTCTTTCAAATAAAATTTTTAACATATTACCGAACTTTTTCCTGTGATTCGAATAGCTTCTAATTTTGTGGAACTCACACAGCATGTGTACCTTGAACTCTATGATGCTATCGGATCCTAATTTGTTAAGGACGTAGTTAACAAAATTTCCCAGCAACCAGTACACAGCGTTATTTTTTGCTTCTGGGAAATAGCGTGCTTCAGGCCTGTGTATCAATGACAGCGATATATACTCGGGGGATGTTCTTGTAATCAGAGATATTTGCTCCCGGATCCACTTCCAACTATTCATGTGACCACTGCAAGTATATCGATGAATTACTGTGTCAACTAGGTGGCATTGTTGACATAAATTTGTTTCACAGAGTCCGATTGCGTGCAGTCTTTCATTGGTGCAAACTATGTTGTTAACTGTCTTGTACCATGACGTTTTTATATTAGACGTGAGCACATTAGAACTAATGTTTTTCGGAATCTCAGTCCACTCAATTTTTGGAAACTGTCGTTCTATTTTGTTTCTTCCTTCGCTTTTCTTTCGTTCCCGCATTATGGCTCTTGATGTTAAGTGTCGGGACTGCCTGAGTTCGACACTGACATAACTAAACTCAACACAGAAAATCCTCACGTGCTGTAAGCGACTGTTGATATTCTGCACGTCAATCGGGGGAAGCAGGCTTGGAGGTTTAATGATCTCGAAAAGTTGGCTGGTTATGCTTTCTCGCGAGTCTCTTATTAAATTAACTTGCCTTTTGATAAAAAGAGCAGAGGCTTTATCCGTTATATCAGTTAATCCTAGTCCACCATTTTTAGGATCTAAAGTGGCTACTTTAGCAGGTACTCTGAACACTTCACCTCTCCACAAAAATTTTGTGATTTTGGACATTATTCTCCTCGCTATCATTCTCGGTATTGGAAACAGCTGGGCACTATAATAAGCCTTAGCAAGGATGCATGAGTTGATATACTGTGTTCTTTGAACTTGGTTCATATATCGAGTTAAATTCTCTACAATGGCTCCTTGCACTTTATCTGCTGCAACTTTCCAATTTAAAGCCGTCATTTTCATAGGGCATGCTGTCAGGGTGATCCCAAGTGTTTTATGTTGTCGGACTAATTTTGCCCACTCGACGTTGATATTATCAAAACCTCTGAGATTTAACATCTTACTTTTTTTCCGTTTGCATTGGCTCCAGATGCTCTACAGTACGAATCAATCACTGTTGCTAGCGTGGTTACCCCGTCATTATTCCTTATAATGACCCCTATATCGTCAGCATAGGCTCTTATAACTGTTTTGTTTCCCGATAATGTTAAGCCTTTTAATGTAGCATGGACATGTCGGAGGAAAGGTTCCAGCGAAATTGCGAAGGGCGACATGGACAGAGGACTTCCTTGTGGAACACCTCGTTGTATTTGCATCGACCTGGATTGTTGACAATTCACCGCTATTTTAGCATTTATTCCAGTTGCTATGTTCTTAATCAACTGTATAACCCTATCGTTGAAACCTATTTTCTTCAATGTCTGTAGAAGATATTCATGGTTTACTACATCGAACGCCTTATAAAAATCTAAAAACAATAAAGCACACTTTATGTTTGTTACAGAAGTTATTGCAATGATATCCCTGAATTCCGCTAGATTTTGAAAAATGGTTCTGCCTTGCGCACAGTTCTGATGTTGACTAATAATTTTATCTCTAAGGCATGAAATTCTCTTGTTTATTATTCTAGCTATTAATTTATAATCAGAATTCAGCAGTGAAATTGGACGAAAATTATTTAAATCTTTGTTTCCACTATTTTTTGGCACCAGAACAATTTTACTCTCCTTAAACTCAGCCGGAATCATTTTACCCTGAATAACCTCATTTACAATGTTCGTGATTTTCGCACCTACTATTGGCCAGTAACGGATGTAAAACTCTGCTGGCAGACCATCCGGTCCTGGGGATTTTTTGGTGGTGAGGCGCACAGAGTCTCATACACGTCTTCTTTACTGACAACCTCGAGAAAATTTTCGTTGTCATCTTCTGTCAGCTGTGGGGCTAGGATGTCAAGCAATTCTTCCAAGGAAGCATCACTACTTTGATGTACAGAATATAGCTCGCAATAATAGCGATAAATCTCGTCCATGATATCCTGCTGGGTTCTGAGAATCGTACCGTGTTTTGTTCGAATTTCTTCAATAAAAGTCTTTCTCCCGTTTTTCGTATGCTTCACTAAATGATATAGGGAAGTAGTTTCATCTGCTGACATCGAATTTGCCTTCGATTTTATTTTCAACCCTTCCATTTGACTTCTCTTGATACTAAGTAACTTGGCTTTGACTTTTTTGATGACTGCTATCCGAAGTGAGGAACCTGCTTAGACTTGATCATATAGATCTCTCAAAACGGAATAGTAATACTCTATAGTGCATTTCATTTCCCTTTCGGTCTGGGCACTGTATTGAATAAGAACTTTCCTCAACTTTGGCTTTGCCATTTTAACCCACCAGTCAATAGCAGTGGCATATCTACTACGGGCTCGCAGGCATATTGCCCATGTTTCTTTAATCAGATCTTCTAAATCATGATTTACTAACAAGGAAATGTTCAAATTCCACTGATTCTTGAATCGGCGAACCGGCTGTCTTGTTATATTTATGCAAGCTAAGACACTTGAATGGTCTAAAAAGTACGTAGGAATGGTTTCTACTTTTGTCACGGAAGTTACAAGATTTCTAGAAATATATAGTCTATCAATCCTGCTACATGATGTTTCCGTGACATAAGTGAACTCAACAGTGGAGGGGTATTTGATTTCCCATATATCCTTCAATTCTAAACCAGTAACTAATTGTTTTAGTTCACTTGAGAAATTAAAATTAGGTAACTGATCTTTTCGATTTAAAACACAATTAAAATCATCTCCAAGTAATAACTGTCTTGGCGATTTCCTTAACAAGTCATCTTTGAAGAAACGTGCCCTGTCAGCTCGATGAGAACTTCCTGAAGGGGCGTACAAGTTGATGATAGTCACATCATAGATATTTAGTCCTATTAACCTTCCGGATTCCAGTCGTTCCACCTCGCTTACTGTAATCCCTTCCCTTACCAAAATAGCTGTTCCAACATTTGTTTCGGGAGACACATTTATGTAACTGACAAAACCGGGAATTACCAAATTCGAAATTAGAACTTCTTGTAACAGGGCAATATCAGTCGCGGATTCGTACAAAAATTCCTTAAGGGCCGATAATTTCAAACCGGTCGCGATTTTATTTATGTTTATAGTGGTGACAGAATAAGATTGCGTCATTGTGCTGTCACTATGTAGTTGTTTTGTTGAACTAATTTAGTTTACTGTGGTTCAGGGTTCAGTTAAGCTGTAACAGTTTTCTCGGAAGGCTGAACATGGAATAACACTTCAATCAGTTTATTAGTTACTGTCCCGTTTTTTTCTACTTCTGATGTTTTCTCTTGTACCGCAAGCAGACTTATTTCCTGGTAAACTTTCCGATTTTTCCTCCAGTGATTCGTGTACGACCGTTTCGGACTGAACATTCTTTGGGCTTGGGTCAGCCCTACCGGATTTTCCCTTCCCTTGGTTACGAGCTACATTCTCACTTGGTTGCGTCGGTATTTTACTTCGCGGCTTATCTGGAGCAGGAGCAGACGCTTTAGCAATTTCGGTTGCCGGCGCCTGCCCTGAGGTGTTGACTGTGATTTCAGTTTGACCACCACTTCCTCGTTCTTTATTAACTTCACTCATTTTTCGATCGAGGGAAACAAATGGAGACTGCAGTTTTGCAACATCTCCCTGAATTTGTTTATTAACAGATAGATTCTGATCTTTGCAATCGGCTACTGCACCTGTTTTTTCTTGCAAATTAATGCTGCGTACACCCCCTTCATTTTCTGGTACTGTATGTGTATTATCTTTCTGTTCATTAGTTTCCATTCGCATTTTGCCTTCAGGTTCCTCTGCCTTCTCATCGCACTGTTTCTGCTTGCGAAGTGAGGGAGTGGGACAAGATAGCTCGTCCTCTGAACAACTATCAGTTATCTCCAGAGGTCGTTTTTTCGGTTGCGTTTCAGTTTCACGAGTAGTGGCAACAGGGTTTCCTTTTGTTGATAACGGGGGAAATTGACTGTTATCGTGAAGGGAGACATAAGCTTGGCCCGCTGCGTTAACATCCTCAACCAGTTGTTCCGGGCTATTCTTTGGTAACAGATCATTTAAGGTAAGCTTCTGACGCTGTATCAAATTACTTTTAAGAACAACAGTTCGCTGCGGACATTCCTGTCTGAAGTGGCCGGTTTCGTTACATATATGACATGTAGCTTCCTGACCTGTATAACCAATTTGTGCCTTATACCGACAAACAGTTATGTGAGACGGAATATTCGTCTTAACGTCCATCTCTACACAGCGGACCCCGTTAAAACACTGCAGTTTAAAGCGAGGCGACCATCTTACATTTGCAATTGATTTAACGTCTTCGTAGTTTGAAAGAGCTTCCTTAATCTTATCATTTTCAATTTCAATGGGAAGATTCAAGACACGAACGGTTTTGTAATGAATGTCCGCTCTATAGGTGGAAACCTCACTTTTATAACCATTTCTATGCACAAAATCTACTTCATAGCCCCACTTTCGTAACACTTTATCAACAGTCAAAGCACTGATTAACTTGACAAAAACACAGTATTTTTCCTGATCCAGTTGCCAGGTATGAACGGTTTCAGAATTTAGACCAATTACCTGTGTAATCCAGTCATCTATTTCCAGGGATGTCGGCTGAACAGGACGGGATTCCTTGTCAAAAGCAAATACCAGAGTATTCTTCCTGAGGTTTGTAGCCATGGTTAATCCAGCGAAGCAATTTCGGTTAAACAACCGAAATTCCAAGTAGCAGCAGCAAGACCAGAAAGAGCGATCAGATCTCAAGGAACAGAAACGAACACGGAGATTAACGGACGGACGGCACTCGGCGAAGCACAAGTACAGCGATGTAAACACTGAACTGCAGCGCAACAGTTAACAGCAGCCACTCGCGAGCGCGGCTGAAACGGAACTGAGCCACTGAGGGCACAGAGGATAGTGCGACTGCAGGGATTTATCTCTTGCACGCTCCCCGTGAGACCCACATTCCCAACTTTGATGTCCACACACTGCATTCGTAGTGTCCCTACCCATTACACTCATTACTCGCGGCAAACAATCTTACCGAGTCCCGTAAGAGTTCGGACAATGCGTGTGCATCCGCTCAGAACAAGGTCAATGGCCGGTTAGCCTTAACTATATGAAGATAGTATCTGTTCTTTCGGACATGTCCGGAAGGCGGATACCATCTTGATATGAGTTAAGAGAGGTCACCACTGCTACAGTCTGGCTCTCGTACTTCGCTATGTCCGCAGTATTCCTGTCTTGGCAGCAGTGTAGAGGGCCGAATGATCAGATCGATTAAGTTAGTTAAGCGTTGTAGCTTTACAGTAATGAAGTTACATTCTGTTGCGCAGCTCACAAGGGGAGGCCGCCAATTGTGAAATTCAGATTCGATTCATATTGCACATAATAAAAGCTCATGGCCAGAGGCGTAATGTGGCAAAGCATCAAGATGCACTTCTCAGCCGTTGTCGAGAAAATCGACAGTTGAAATAAACCGTTGCGGTGAAATACTCTCTACGATTAATAATTTTCTCCAGCGTCCTGGCGCAGCGGTAAGCGCTCGGGTTCATAATGCGAAGGTCGCCGGATCGAATCTCGCGCCATGCAACCCTTTCTTTTAGTATTTGGTTTTTCTAATTCAAATATATATATATATATATATATATATATATATATATATATATATATAATTCCCGGCAATCAGTTGCAACAATTATGCATATAATATGTCGTTTGTCGTGGAAAAACTGACGACTTCGAACATCATTATGTTTTCCGCAAACAAAGTTGTATTTCACAAATGTTATTAATTGTCTTCATAATGTTAACCACGTATAGTTAACGGAAGACGTAGAAACGGTATCCCGAAACGAATACGTATAGCGTAAGTCAAACGTTCGAATTAGAATAGAGACCCCACGAACACAAATTTGCTGCGGCAGGTATGAAATTTAAACTCCGTCACTCGCTCGTTACACTTGAAGCACAGATGTTGAATGGGCCGAAACCAACGTGCATAAGCAATTCATTAATAGTTTATATATATATATATATATATATATATATATATATATATATATATTATTATTATTATTAGCGAATGTCCCCATGGGAGAACGATAAGCAGGTGATTAACATTTCTTAATGTTCTTCTTATTTCCCCAGTATTTCTTCATTGCCTCCCCAAAGGCCTTCTTCCTTTCTTCGGTCCACTTTGGTCGGAAAGGTTTAGATTCCGTCTCTGGAGTAAACTTCCACTTGTCGATTTTTCTTCTGAATGTATCCCGGTCTGATGTGTTTGTTATGTCAATTTTTGCCTTTTTCAAATCCTTCTTAACTTCAGTTACCCAGGGTATTGTTGCCTTAAGTGATGTCATATAGTCCAATAGACGTTTAGTTAACCTGTTTCCAGGTAATCTGTCTATATGTCCATAAAACTTCATCCGCCTCTTCCTGATATCTGCCTCGATGTTTGATATTTTTTCGGTTGTCTCGGTAGTCTGCAGCCTGTATCCATCTTGTGTGTATCGTGGTCCTAGGATTTTTCTAATAATTTTTCTCTCTACTTTCTTAATTTCGTGTAAATCTAATTTTCTATTCAGGGAGAGTGTTTCACTTGCATATGTGACTGTTGGTTTGATGACTGTGTTGTAGTGTCTGATTTTAGTGCCTTTTGATAGACATTTCTTGTTATATATATTTTGAATAAGTCCGAATACTTTCTTGATTTTCTGTAATCGGTTTTTTTGTGCTATTTTCTCAAGTCCTGTTGGTTCAATAACTTCACCGAGATACTTAAAGTGCTTGACTCTAGTTATTTCACCATACTTTGTTTTTAGTTTCGAAATATCTAATTTTGAGCAGATGAATTCTGTCTTCTCAAAGGAGATTTGCAGGCCAACCTTCTCAGCACATTCTTTAAGTGTCTCAATTTGTTTTACTGCTGTTTCTTCACTGTCAGTTATAATTGCCAAGTCATCTGCAAACGCTAAATAAGGGATGTTCAATTTTCCTTTACCTCTTCCTAGTTCAATTGGCTTCCAAAAGCTTTGTTTCCTTAGTGTTACTTCCCACTCTTTCATAACTTTGTCCAAAACTATATTGAATAATAGTGGTGAGATCCCATCTCCTTGTCTTACTCCTGTTTTAATTGAGAATGGTTCCGAAATTTCCCCTCTGAATTTAATTTTTGATTTGGTTTCTGTTAGTGTTTGTTCAATTAGTTTTCGGGTTTTAGTGTCTAGGCCTCGTTCTTCGAGAATGTGACATAGAGACTGTCTGTCTATGGAATCGTATGCCTTTTTGAAATCAACGAATGTGCAGATTATTGGTTTTGACCTGATTGCTTTAATCTTTAAAATAGTTTTAAGGTTGAATATCTGTTCCAGGCATGATCTATTAGGACGAAAGCCTGCTTGGTAGTCTGAAATTGTATGTTCTAGTTGTTCTTGTGCCCTCTTTAGGAGACATGCAGATAGAATTTTGTAGGTAACTGGTAAAAGTGAAATGCCTCTGTAGTTGTTTACGTCTGATCTTTCTCCCTTTTTGTGCAATGGGTGAATTAGTGCACACTTCCACTCCTCTGGGATATTTTCTGTCTGCCAAATTTCTTTGATGATGCTAGTGATCTCTTTTAACGAATTTGGACCAAGGTTTTTCAGTAGTTCAGCTACAATTCCATCTTCTCCCGATGATTTATTATTTTTGAGTTTTCTAATGTGACTATAAATTTCTTCTTGAGATGGTGGTAGTGAAGTCTCATTCGTGTGTTCTGGTTGTAATCTGGGGAATCTTGTACTTGGTTGTGGGCAATTTAGGAGTTGTGAGAAATATTTAGCTAGTTCTTGGCAATTTTCTTTGTTAGTTAGTGCCAATTTTCCATTCTGTTTCCGGAAGCAGAGATTTTGTGGAGTGTATCCTTTGATTTGATTTGCGAATATTTTATAAAAATCTTGAGTGTTGTGGTTCTTAAAGTTTTCTTCAATTGTGTTTAGCTGTTCATTAAGGTATTTTCTTTTAGTTTGTCTAAGTATTTTAGCTGTTTGTTTTCTCACTTTGAAAAATGTTTGTTGTGTGGTTTCTGATTTGTCACAATTGTAATTTAAAAAGGCTTGTTGTCTCTCTTCTAATGCGTTATCACAATTCGAATTCCACCATGGATGCTTGGATATTTTCTTTAACGGAATCAAATCTCTTGCTTTCTGTATAATTTTCGTTCGGAAATCTTTCCAGTTGTTTGTTGGTTGTTTATCCCATGCTTCTGTAATTTCTGATTCCTTGATATTTTTCAAGTCAAATTTGGGAATTAGTGGTGATTTCCTTTGGCGTTTCCTTTTTGGAGTGAATTTAATTTTAACTCTGGTAAGGTAGTGGTCAGAATCTATATTTGCCCCTCTGCGGACTTGAACGTCGTGTATTTCTTTCTGGAAGTCATAGGAGATCGCAACATGGTCTATTTGAAATTCACCAAGCTGAAGGTTTGGTGATCTCCATGTTTTTTGTTTCTTGGGGTCTTTTCGAAGTGATGTTGTCACGATTTTTAGGTTGTTTTGCTGACATAACTCGATGAGTCTCATGCCGTTCTTGTTTGTGAATTTGTGTGCAGGGTAATTACCGACTGTTTTTTTATATTTCCTCTCTTTGCCAATTTGCGCGTTGAAATCCCCTAGAAGAATTTTTACATCCTCCTTTGGAATTTTGGACATTTCAGTTTCGAGTTTTTCCCAAAATTTTTCTGTCTTCTCCGGTTCTTTTTTGTTGGCAATGTTGGTAGGTGCATGAACATTAATAAATGTATATATTTTGTTGGTGTGCTTGATTCGCATGGTCATTAGTCTGTTACTGATTTGATTCATGTCTATAACAGAGTCAAGGGTGTCCTTATTTACAATAAAAGCCATGCCAAATATTGCAGCTCCTTTGCCAATTTTCTTGTCTGTTTTACTTTTAAAGATACGGTAATTGTTGTAGTCTATTGTTTCTGAATCAGTGAATCTGGTCTCTTGGAGAGCAAGGATTTGAATTTTCTGTTTGTTGAGTTCTGTTGTAAGATTATGAAGTTTGCCTGTCTGAATTAGTGTCTGAATGTTAAAAGTGCCAATAAATGTATGGGACTTTCGTGGACGTTTACTAGAGAACTCCGACTTTCTCTGTCGTACGAGCCCAAGCTCCCCAGAATCCGATAGCTTGGTTGTCGCCACAGGGCGAGTGGATTGGCCACCTGGGGTAATATTAATTTTACTTGTACGAATCATACTGCTTGTAATTAAGTTCCAGCTAATGCTGGGTAGTTAGAACCAGGGATTGTTAGTTCCTGGAGCTTGGTGTTCAGCCGCACCTCACATGGTGAACAGACGCTGGCCAGAGTACCGGTGGTTGCCACACAGACGTGTCTGGGCTTTTCAATATGCTTTATCTTGTTGATAATGCTTGCCTCTTCCGCCAGTTCCGCCGTACCGATGATCTTCATCTCCGTCTTCACTACCGTTTTATATTTTGAATTACTAAAAACTAATAATTAAAAAAATTCCATGGTGCGAGATTCGATCCGGCGACCTTCGGATTACGAACCCGAGCGCTTACCACTTCGCCACGACGCTGTAGAAAGTTATTGATCATAGAGAGCATTTCACCGCAACGGTTTCTTTTAACTGTCGATTTTCTCGACAACGGCTGAGAAGTGCATCTTGGTGCTTTGACACATTACACCTCTGGCCATGGGCTTTTATTATGCGCAGTATGAATCGAATCTGAATTTCACAATTGGCGGCCTCCCCTTGTCAGTGGTATGGTGTCGGGACTCAATCGGGTCAGCAGAGCGCAGTTACGCAGCACGAAGGAGAGCACTGTGTCACTGACCAGCAGAGGACGTGACAAGAGGCAGCTCGTTACAAGCCAGCGTGTCAAAACTGAGAGCAGTAATCCGGTCAGTTACGCCAGTTGAACAAACCATAATATTCCAGCGACCTATTGGAGAGGAAGAAGTGCAAACATCACTGGCTAAAAAGCTGTATTTAAGGACTGGCAGTCAGCTCGTCATCACAACCAGCGTGAGTCAATGGAGTGGTGTAGAGCCTTCCGGATTCGTCAATGGCATCGCAGTCTTAGCAACAGTTACCGTCGTGATAAAAGTCATCGCCTAGGAGGCGTCTGAATGACGCCACTGCTGCAGTTACGCCAGTTGATCAAACCAGAACATTCCACCGCTGCCACGCCCAACAGCAGCGATTACAAAAGAAGCAACTTGCTGCGGTACGGCCCACCAACGCTGCTGCAGCGGATTGCAGTTACGCCAGCGCAGCTACAGTCGTAGCAGTAGGCACACGTGCCACCGTCCTCTGTCCACCTTAGTCGCCACCGAGAATATAATTACGAAAGGAAGCAAACCTCGCCGAGGGCCAACAACAAATGTATCGCAGTTGATCGAGCTGTCATTCTGTCATCAGGAGCCATCCGTGGACAGACCACACCATCCTCTTCCTCACGCCCAGCAGAGAATACACTCTCAAATCTGGCGACGGGCTGCAGAGTCTGGTGTCTTTGCAACAGCTTTGAGGCTGGATATGTGACGTAGTGGCAACTTCTGCCACCGAATGTAACAGCTACACCAAATGTAGTTGGTAGAGGTAGAAGGCACTGTATTAAGTCTCGTCAGAGCTTTCCAAATGATTTGTTGTTTCCAACTACAGTGCCTCTGTTCTTCTCGATCTGCATCACTGGGTCCTGCAGTGCTGAGGACACCACTTCACTGTCTGCAAAATGGCTTGGCGCGGAATGGCTGCCTCACCGACCCGCGCACGCACTGCTGTGAGTCAGCCTTGGATGGCAGCAGAGTTGTGGCGTCGTCAAGATGCCAGCAGTTGACTCAGCAGTCTGTGTCCCTGCCGACTCAGCGCCACTTGGTGTGAGCTGCAGGCGGCCAGCTGTGTGCTTCTCACCGGCGTGGCTAAGGTCGCGGCGACAAAAAGCGCCCGTGATCTGAAGTCCGAATCTGTGGTCCTCACCTCGGGAAGCCTCCGACGTGTGTTGGAAGCCAGGACGACGGCCCGCAGTAGCGAGCTGTGGAGTGGCCCGCGCTGGCTGGCTACGGACCCCGCGTCAGCCTCAAAGGGTCGAACCAGCGACCCACTGTGGACTGGAATGCTGGCGCCCCATGTGATGCTGAATGTAGCTGGTGGTGTGACACGACTCGCATCCAGGAGAGCTGCCACACTTGAGTGAATCTCGTTAGAAACCCACACCTATTTATACGCGGCTGTGCACCTCTGCTTTGCCATACGCGCCACTTCGCATCACGTACACTAGGTTGGCCAGTGGGCCCCTTCTGCCTGTGATTTGTGACATGCAAAACTGCTCCGTATAGTCTTCCAGCAATTTGACGGCCCTGTGGCCTCTATTCTACATTGCAACTGTTGGTATGCGTAACTCACTGCAATCCAGCCTGCACCTGGATGTAACTTGTGCTCAGAATATTGCACAAGACGAATTGTCCCTACCCTAAATGGTGGTGCCGCTACAGTGATGTTAACGCTGTTCTGTTGCCTGGGCAGAGCCTTCTGTCATACCAGCTGGGCTTGTATGTGACTTCTTGCACCACATCTGGTTGGCAACTTTCTGCTTGTTCAGCAATGGGTTTCTTACGCTAAGTGGAAAGGTAGTTGCTGAGCGGTTCTTGAGATCGACTTTTTAAATCAGTCTTAGTTTCCTGATAAATTAGTTCTTGGAGTAATGCCCCTACGGCGAATTGAAAAAGAGGGAGCGAGAGAGGGTAATATGTATGCACGCATATCATAAACCCCTTCAAAGAAAAATATTTCTCTCCTTCACACCTCCTCTCTGTTACCACACATGACGTGCCACTCATCTCATTTGTATTAAGACTGCAGTACACGCGAGGTGCCTTTACTTCCACCACACTGAGCGAAATGCATAAGTTCTAGTAAATGTTCACCAACCTGCAGACTTCTATAGTTGTTGTCCTCTGCGCAGGAAACAGCACATAGGTCGTGAATCCGTAATCTTGAGGTTGTAAGAAATTCTTAGCGAGGAACTATTATTTCGGAAATAATTAAATTTCCGATCAGTTTGTTTATACGAGATGCCACTTGCTCTTTATTGGCAGGACACGAGAAACTGTACAATTAGATACCACTTTAGAGTCTCAAGTACTTTCCATTCTTCAACAAAATAATTAACTGCGTATTTCTGTAATTACAATCGCACTGTTCTCAACTAGTCATTGCAACTTAAGTTTTGTCTGATTGCTCGGCAGACAACACGTCTGTCCTCCGAGACTGTCGAACGAGCTCTGATCTTACAGCCGAACTACTTCGCCCACCATCTAAGTTAGGCGCGATACGAAGATCACCGAAGTGTTTCGTCTGCCTTTTTGTTTTGCAGTTGTTTAGTATTCTCCTGATTATTAATATCTGTGAAATAATAGAATGATAGCACGCTATTGAGAGATGCTTTAATTTGAAATTCAAGTAAATACGCTGCTTAATTCTTCAAATATTAATAACAGAAGATTACCATTTGTGCGCTTAACTTCCGAACGCAGCAGCCAATCGCGGAGAAGGACCACAATTTAGACGGTCTTTCTGACGATACCCGTACCGAGCAAACCATCTGTCATCGCCACCTCACACCACATTACGTCGTCTTGCCACAGCTGCCTCCTCAACTGCTCTAAGCCAGAAGTACTACACCCCAGCCAAAAGTGGCTCAAATGTCTCTAAGCACTATGGGATTTAACATCTGAGGTTATCAGTCCCCTAGACTTAGAACTACTTAAACCTAACTAACCTAAGAACATCAGACACATCCATGCCAGAGGCAGGATTCGAACCTGCTACTGCAACAGCAGCGCGGTTCCGGACTGAAGCGCCTAGAGCCGCTCGGTCACAGCGGCTGGCTATTACACCCCATTTAGGCCTAAGTTATTATGGGTACGGACACTTAACGTCGTTTTGTGAGTTTTGCTCTGACGATGTCAGCAGCCAAAATGACGTGATAGCTAAAGATATACAGACTTATTGATAAGTTTCTCTGGGATATCAGAAGACGTCTGTGTCGAAACTAGGAGACATACGGAAAAGAGACATGTATCAGTTGATACAGCACCTCTTCAAAATCTTAACTCACAGTACATGTGCTCGTAGTGGGCACCACATGTGAGACGGTAAAAGTCAATACGTCAGTGAAGTCGCTGACACGACTTACCCAGGGAGGTGAGACGTAGTGTACTTTGTTTTTAGTACCTCTTCATTTTCTACTTCATCTGTCCACTTGATTTTTAGCGTTCTCCATAAGCACTACAGTTCAAAGGCTTTCCGCTTTAATTTTTTGCTCCTTCAAATTTTCGATAATCTATGTTTAACTTCTATACCGTTCTGTGCTCCACATGTACACTTTGAGGAACTTCTTCTTATTTCTCATATCAGCATCGTATAACAGTACCACTCTGTCGCTAAAAATAGCTTTCTTCGCATGTGTCAATCTACTTGTGATATAATCCTTGCTTCTGCAACACGGTGTAATTCTTTCAGTTATTCCTCTAATTTGTGATTCCCAATTTTGCTGATAAGAAAGATATAGTTCTTCTTTATACGAGTGTTCGTCATCCTCGTCTTTCACTTATTTATCCTTAAAACATATTCCTTTACCTCCGGCTAGAAGTCACATGCAACCCGAGAATCTTCACCGTAGAATGTGTCCGCACTGCAGTGTTATTCTACTTCCGAAATTTTCTGTCATTTCATTTCTTGACCAACTGTGTTGACACTCTACTTTCTCGTTTTATACTCTTCATAAGATGAAACGGTTTATCTCGACATTCCAATTTCACTTGTCCCGGTTTGGTTTATTAGATGATGCAGACCGCTTGTCAGTCTTGACTCAGTTTCCTAAGGATTATATACATTTGACTCCACCTCATATTTCTGAAGACATCCTCCGGGTAGACAAATGCTAAGAAGGTTGCCTGACTTGTCTTCAGTCTTTGAAGTTGATGTTTATTTTGTTTTTATGTACATATATATGTACATACAAAATGTCTGTGCTGTTTTTTATTATTTTACTTTATTGAATCTTTATGTTGCTAACGAACTGCAGCATCTTCTAAACTTTTCACAGTAATTAATGCTGTAGAAGCATGGACGAATGGAAAAAATGGTAGAAGCCGACCTCGGGGACCCAACAACTTATACTGACCCAACGACGTATCTTAGAAGCTAGGTTAAGGAAAGGCAAACCTAAATTTAAAGCATTTATAGAGTTAGAAAAAGCTTTTGACACTGTTGACTGGAATACTCTCTTTCAAATTCTGAAGGTGATAGGGGTAAAATACAGGGAGCGAAACCAGAAGGCAGTTATAATAGTCGAGGGGCACGAATGGGAAGCAATGGTTGAGAAGGGAGTGAGAGAAGGTTGTAGCCTATCCCCGGTGTTATACAAAAATGGTTTAAATGACTCTAAGCACAATGGGGCTTAACATCTGGGGTCACCACTCTTCTAGACTTAGAACTACTTAAGCCTAACCATCATAAGGACATCACACACATCCATGCCCTATGCAGGATTCGAATCTGCGACCGTAGCAGCAGCGCGCTTCCGGACTGAAGCGCCTAGAACCACTCGGTCACAGTGGCCGGCCCGGTGGTATTCAGTCTGTACATTGAACAAGCAGTAAAGGAAACAAAAGAAAAATTTGGAGTAGGAATTAAAATCCATGGGGAGAAGAAACAAAAACCTTGAGGTTTGCCGATGACATTGTGATTCTTTCAGAGACAGGAAAGGACTTGGAGCAACAACTGAAGGGAATGGGTAGTTTCTCTAAAGGAGGCTATAAGATGAACATCAACAAAAGCAAAACGAGGATAATGGAATGTAGTCGAATTAAATCAGGCGATGCAGAGGGAATTAGTTAGGAAATGACTTAAAGTAGTAGATGAGTTTTGCTATTTGGGCAGCAAAATAACTAACGATGGGGAAAGTAGAGAGGATATAAAATGTAGATTGACGATGGCAAAGAGAGCTTGTCTGAAGAAGAGAAATTTGTTAACATAGAGTATAGATTTAAGTGTCAGGAAGTCTTTTTTAAAAGTATTTGTATGGAGTGTAGCCACGAATGCATGTGAAACAGAGACGATGAACAGTTTAGGCAGGAAAAGAATGGAAACTATGGAAATGTGCAGCTACAGAAGAATGCTGAAGATTAATTGAGTAGATCACGTAACTAATGAGGAGGTACTGAATAGAATTTGTGAGAAGAGGAAATTGTGTCACAACTTGACCAGAAGAAGGGATCGGTTGGTACGACACGTTATGAGGCATCAAGGGATCACCAATTTAGTACTGGTGGGAAGATCAAGAGATGAATACACTAACCATATTCAGAAGGATGTAGGTTGCAGTAGTTACTCGGAGATGAAGAGGCTTGCACAGGATAGAATAGCATGGAGAGCTGCATCAAGCCAGACTCTGGACTGAAGACCACAACAGCAACAAGCATGGACTTTTCCGAATGTATTTCCGATCAAAAAGCGATTCTTGTAGCTGGATTCGGAGGTCTTTGTTAATCCTACGGTTTGAGTTCTTGTGGTGATATTTCCTTAGAAACTTTCGTCCTCTAACACTTATTACTTTAGAAGTCAAATGCCAATTTTCATAGACTTAGCTTCATAAATGTTTTAATATAACGAAATATTTTCATACAAATTTTCGTCCCCCATTTCATTCCCTTAAGGGGAGTCGGAGGTGGTCAAATCCAAAAAATTACGATTTTTTTTGCTACCGAAAACTAATTGGAACATTCCTCTTTAATGTAAACTTTGAATTATTGTTCTACTCGCCCTAGAAGTGGAGTTATTACCATTTTCCCCCACGCCTGCAGAGGAAATGGGCGGCCGCTGAATGCATCTAACATCCTCTCGTGACTTCCTGGCGAACTGCTTGGGATTTTCTCGGCCTGTTACGCATACAGCGCCTTATGTTACGCATACAGCGAGTGTGCAAGGGTTGGCTACATTGTTTTCTGTGACAAATGAAGCGCTAAGAGCGCGGAACATCGTCTGTTTGCTGTTTACCGTTTAGTGTTGCGCCTGTTGTGTAAAGCGTTGTTCTGGTTACGATGCCACGTTTTAGTAACCGTCTATATAAGAAGAGGAAGAACGTAGGGAAAAGAAAATTAACACTAATACCAAGTTGCGATACTACAATTACTGAAACAGTGTGTTCTTCTGCTAAGCAACACATGGCCAGCCATAGCTCTGTGACATCTTCTAGCAAGAAGCTGACTGGTGGAAGTGACAGATTTCGTGAATATGTGATGATATTAACGAAGTACTGAATATTGGATTATTATCTTCTGTGCTGAAAGAAAGTGTTCTGTGCAGAATGTGTTCAAGTGTAGGAGTGGGACTAGAGATAACAAAGCACTTTGGTTTAGCTTGTGAGATGAAGATAATCTGCGCATGTTGCAAGTATCAAGTGACTTTCTACAATTCACATGCCAGTCTCTTTGGTGAAAATGGACGATCTAGAGTGTTTGATGTGAATGTTCGACTTGTGTATGGTCTTCGATCCATTGGAAAAGGGTCTGCTGCTGGTAAACTGTTTTGTGGTATTATGAACTTGCCATCGCCTCCAAGCAAATTTGGGTACTACTGTGAACTGGTAGGATCCTCTGTTGAAGATGTGGCTTTGAAAACCATGAAGGAAGCAGTGGAGGAATCTGTAGAAATGAACGGTGGTTCTAGGGATTTGATAGTGGCATTAGATGGTTCCTGGCAAAAGAGGGGTCATAAATCCCTGAATGGGGTTGTAACTGCTACTTGTGGTGATAGTGCAAAAGTGATAGATGTTGCAATATTATCAAATCATTGTAGGTGCAAAAATAAAATCAAAGGAGAGCACAGTGGAACCTGTGAGGCAAATTTTAGTGGATCAAGTGGAGCAATGGAAGTGAATGGAGTGAAACAAATTTTTGAACCTTCAGTTCCCAGATACAACGTTAGGTACAAATACTACCTTGGGGATGGTACTCCAAAGGTTTCAAGGCTATAGAGGAACTGAAACCATATGGAAATGAATTTGTAGTTGAAAAGTTGGAATGCATTGGGCATGTGCAAAAGTGTATGGGTGCACGGCTTCGAAGGCTCAAGCAAACTTTGGGTTCAAGTAAGCTCAGTGATGGAAAGACAATAGGAGGGAGAGGCAGGCTTACTGATGAGGTGATTGAACCTCTACAGAGATACTATGGGTATGCTATAAGGCAAAATACTAGTAATGTTAGTGACATGCGAAAAGCAGTGTGGGCATTGTTCCTTCATACTGCCTCTTCCAATGAATACCCTCAACACAGCCTGTGCCCAAAGGATTCCTGGTGCAAATATAATGCAAAAAAGGACTATGATCACAAACATGGTTTGCCAGCAGCTGTGATAAATGCAATAAAACCAATTTTTCATGACTTAGCACAGCCAGAATTGTTACACAAATGTCTACACGGAAAGATGCAGAACCCTAATGAGAGCGTAAACAATTTGATTTGGAAAGTGATTCCTAAAAGGGTGTTTGTAAGCATAAAAACACTGCACTTTGGCATTTATGATGCAATAGCAACCTACAACCAAGGGAACAGTGTGAAGTGTGAAGTTCTGAAGGCATTAGGATTTACAGCTGGGGTGAACACTGTACGAGCACTAAGAAATATTGACAGAGAAAGGATAAGAGGAGCAGAAAGAAGAGAAAGGCATATGAAGTATGATGGAACAACAGGCCAGAAAAGAAGACAGAAGAGGAAGCTTGTGGAAGATGAAGAAGAAGACCCTGATAATACATCCTATAGTGCAGGAATGTATTGAGAAACTTTGATAGCCATTTCCCGTAAATTAGAATTTTTCGAATATAAGGAACATTTTCTCAAAATACACTCAAGCTAGAGAGATGAAATTTTTATACAGCACTCCTAATGGTCAAACGTACATTGTAACACAGCCATTTGGCAATATGTTCAGCAGTTTCATTTCAGTTTAATTATAAAGCAATTATTTGTAAAAAAATTTGGGTCATTAATAAAAAAATAATTGGAAGGAAACTAGAAAAGATACTCCAAAATCCCTCTGTCATAACTGCAATACTAATCCACTCTATATGTAAAAAAATTCAAATTTTTGTATTTGGTAGTTTATTCATAAATGTTCCTCAAACTTAGTGATTTTTAACATGGGCAGCATAGGCACCTCCGGCTCCCCTTAAGGGTTGAATTTGCAATAAACACTGAAACGCGTATTTTTTAAATTTCCATCTGAGAATCCAAATACAAATTCTCTTAGACTTAGCTTTAAAATGATTCGATAATAAAATATTTTCAAAAATATTTATCCTCTATTTCACCCTCCCCAAAACACTGAAATACGCATTACTTTATTTTCAACCGAGAAGTCAAAAATCAGTTTCCATAGATGTTTCTTTGAAACGCTTTAGCGGCTTTTTAACAATGATTTAAACTAAAAAAAAATTTCACTCGCTATGTCACCCTTATATGTGACAAATTTCCAAAATTGCTGAAAATGTATTTCTTTTTTCTGAGCGAAAAAACAAATTCCAATTTACGTAGTCCTAACTTCAAAACTGCCTTAATAGTGATATATTTTCAAAAAATCTTTCATCCTCTATTTCACAGCCTTAGGGTTGGAATTAATAAAAACCTCTTCTTAATCGATGCCTACAGTATAAGATAAACACCTTCTCTTGATTGCAGCCGCGTGGGATTAGCCGAGCGGTCTAAGACGCTGCAGTCATGGACTGTGCGGTTGGTACCTTCGCAGGTTCGAGTCCTCCCTCGGGCATGGGTGTGTGTGTGTGTTTGTCCTTAGGATAATTTAGGTTAAGTAATGTGTAAGTTTCGGGACTGATGACGTTAGCAGTTAAGTCCCATAAGATTTCACACACATTTGAACATTTTTGCTTGATTGCAAACTTCTCTTCTTACGGTTTTGACTGATGGTGACGAGTTAGTAAGCGAGGATACTTCCTGTTATATGTAGAGATTTTTATTTTGGCCGGTTCGGTAATGAACTAAAGCCCATCTTCATCTGTCGTATAATTTGTTATTGTGCCTTCGCAGAATTACGGTTAATTTTTCTGGAAATTTTAAATTTTAACTATGTTTCTGTGCGTAACACAACGAGAACATGCTAAAAATTAGTTAAAACTTTTAAAAAAGGAAAAAAAAAGCTACTTAAATTCTGTGAAGGTACAACGATCGGCTGCTGGTTCATCCAAAATAAAAATGAACAATAGTACAAGCGTAATAATTAATGTATATATGTACATATGTTTATATGGATATATACTTCATCAAATTGCTACAGGCTGCAGGACACAGGGAATACAAAAGTTTCCTGTCCGCCACCGTTACTAAGGGTAGTGTTAGATACGCCTTTCTAGCATCTGTTTCCTTCATGAAACTAAACTGATCTTACGTCAGTATGTCTTTAGTTTTTTCCATACTCTTCTACGTTTTATTCTGGACAGCATTTTACAAATGCGATTTATCAGACTAATTATTCCACGGTTTCCCTATTTGTCCATACGTTACACTTCTATATTCCTAAAAGCTGGAATTGTTCGCATCATCCTATTCAGCAGCACTAATTTTGAGTGAAAGGAAAATTTATCCTTCGTAACCAAGCGCACGGAATCCCAGATGTCTTTCATGCGTACTGCTGTGAAATGTGAAATTGCCTCTCTCGATCGGACATTTATTGGAATATGATTGACCTGTCTGCAAGCTGACTAATGGGCTTTTAAAATCCTGGAGCGAAGCGGAAAAACGATTGTATCTGACAACGTGAGGGAATGGCGGGACCAGCGCTGTGAAAGCCCTCTCTCTGCTTACTCTCTCTATTATGGGATGCGCATGAACCTAACCTTTTCTAAAAGTAACGCTCTCGTTTGAGTGACAGTTTTCAGAGTACTGGCCTATGCAAAGTATTTTTATTTAAACAGTCATAAGCCTATAAAAATAAGCCTATAAAATCATTGTATACGTAGATGCGCCTCTTGGAATACACGTTTCAACCTAAGACTTCTTGATCATTTACTCAGAGACAATATAGATACAACGTATTTGATGAAGTGCTGAACGTTACGAGATAATAGAAAAAAGATAAATATGTGTAAAACAAGACTAAATTTTCCTGCATCTAATAAGTTACAAATCAGTAGAGTTTTGCTGTTTTACTTTACTGGCATAGAGTATTGTAGTTCACTGAAATTGTAATCCGTGCTTTTATATTTCTATTTTTGAATTACTCGAGCTCGGTAAGTTTCACACAAGCTAGTATTTTACGCCCGTTAAGATTTATTTTTATCGATTTGAGATATTATTCACACATGTGGCTTCCTGTCATTCATTTACAATTTCTCAGCACATCAGGGATACTGAAAAATCCAGCACAAGCTGAGACAACAGTGTTTTGCGCAGAAAACGGTCTTTTATTTTATTTCCTCTTATGAGATGACACGTTCACAAGC
The DNA here is from genome assembly GCF_021461395.2 of Schistocerca americana. Taxonomy (NCBI): domain Eukaryota; kingdom Metazoa; phylum Arthropoda; class Insecta; order Orthoptera; family Acrididae; genus Schistocerca; species Schistocerca americana. Next base: position 1,221,455,224 of record NC_060119.1, on the reverse strand, counting down.
TAAGGTACAAACTAAATAACCAAGGAGCAAACGTTTGGCCTATTATTTGCTATCAGCCACTTCAACATGGACAATTCAGTATTTCCTTGACTGCAGTCTCGATTATAGTATTTGGGAAGTCACTGTCAGCAAGATTTATATTACGGTAATCTGGATTGTATACCATAGACAACATGCATAAAGAGGTAAAGAAAAACAAAAGAAATTAGAGAAGGGCAAAAAGATGGAAGAGGAGAAAAAAAAGCGAAGAGATTAAATACAAAAATCGAGCATAAAAACAATAAGCGAGAAAAAGAGAAAACAACAGTGGTAGGGAAAGACAAGAGACAGAAGACGAAGACACATGGGAGGAGGTGAGGGAGAAGAGAAGGGGAAGGGAATGGGCAGATGGAGTGGGGGGGGGGGGGGAGATAGGAAGGGTAGAGGGAAGGAAGAGTGGGTTTTGGGAGGGGGAGAACGGAGTCGTACGTTACATGGGCATGGGTCTAAGTAAGTAGGGGGAGGGAAGCAATTTTATTTATGTATGAAGCCCACATACATTCATTGTTTTTCCTTTGTCTTCAATTATTTACTGGATGTAATCCAGTCTCTTTCTTCCCCTAATGCTTTTACCCACTACATGTCCCTCTAGAATCATAGAAGTTATCGTAGGATTAAAGTGGCGGTGCCAAAAAAAGTGTGGGGGTTACGAAAGCACAGCATAAATAATTTGAAAAGAGCATACGGTACCTCGATGTGCGTTCAACGGTTGGTCCCGGCGGAGGTTCGAGTCTTCCCTCGGGAATGGGTGTGTGTGTTTGTCCTTAGGATAGTTTAGGTTAAGGAGTGTGTAAGCTTAGGGACTGATGACCTTAGCAGTTAAGTACCGTAAGATTTGACAGACATTAGAACATTTTTTTGTTCGTTGTAGAGCGTTGTGAGCGTTTTGCAGCTGCCACCAATTAATAAGCTTAATTTTCTCCCCATCGCCGAAGATGTAGTAGATTGCCATTCCCTTGAACCATGTAAGCGCTTTTTATTTGGCGAAGTGAAAGTAATAGACATCTGGGCACAGAAAGGACCGAGGGTCAATCGTGTCAGGTTTGCCACGGAAGTAACAAGCTAAGATCTTCCTTGTCAGTTGCCAAAAGCCTATTCTTTGTTGGTGACTTGATACAATGTAATGGTCGAGAGGAAATGGTAACGTATCGTTTTCTGTACTCGTTGCCAGTTGACACTTGAATGCTTGGGCTCTGCTCGCAGGAAGGTGGTGTAAAAATCTTTCGTTTCGTTGGGTGGATTGTGGAGAGATCAGAACCAACTTAGCCGTATCCCAGAACGAATGTCGATAAATGGGAGAGCTGTACCGCGATGTGCGCCATCGATACCAGCGGGACGTGAGAGAGAGAGGCATCAGGACCTTCACCATACAAAGGGCAGCAGACTGTGCTCTGAAGTTAACCAGTTTCAGCCCACCATCGTGCAAGGGGAGGGAGAGAACGTACTTGAAATATGTGTCCTGTCGATAGGAAATAACCGAAGGACGCCTGAAGCCTATGACCTGTCGCTTCTAGTACGGGGAGCACCTATGTCGCGTGACTGAGTTTCGATGCCGTGTAGAGGTTTAAGAGTATATATATATTGTAGTGAAACTAGAGACAGGACAACCACAAACAGAACAGGGACACATCACTATTGAATTGCATGGAAGGGCTGCAAGTGATGAGTTACAGGTAGCAAACAAATCTAATAGTCATTTCTTAAATACAGTAGAAAGCATAGGGACAAACAGATCTAGAGTAGGATTTTGGAGCATATACTGTACATTATGAATCATCTTGAAGAAAATGACTTATTGATACATAACCAACACGGATTCAGAAAATATCATCCTTGTGCAACGCAGCTAGCTCTTTATTCCCATGAAGCAATGAGTGCTGTCGACAAGGTATCTCAGATCGATTCCATATTCCTAGATTTCCAGAAGGCTTTTGATACCGTTCCTTACAAGCTACTATTAATCAAATTGCGTGCATATAGATTACCGTCTCAGTTGTGTGGCTGGTTCGTGATTTCCTCTCAGAGAGGTCACACTTCGTAGTGATAGACGGTAAACCGTCGAGTAGAACAGAAGTGATACCTGGCGTTCCACAAGGCTGTGTCATAGGCCCTCTGCTGTTCCTGATTTACATAAATGATTTGGGTGATAATCTGAGCAGCCACCTCCTTAGAGTGTTTGCAGATGACGCTGTAATTTACCGTCTAGGAAAATCATCAGACGATCAACTCCAATTACAAAACGATTTAGTGAGAATTTCTGTATGGTGCGAAAAGTGATCATTGGCACTAAACAAAGAAAAGTGCGAGGTCATTCACATGGGTACTAAAAGAAATCCGATAAATTTTGGGTATACCATAAATCGCACAAATCTAAGGGCTGTCAATTCGACTAAATACCTAGGTATTACAATTACGAGCAACTCAAATTGGAAAGACCAGACAGATAATATTGTGGGGAAGGCGAAACAAAGACTGCGCTTTGTTGGCAGAACTCTTAGAAGTTGCAACAAACCCACTAAAGTGACAGCCTCCATTACACTTTTCCGTCGTCTGCTGCAATATTGCAGCGCTGTGTGGGATCCTTACCAGGTAGGATTGACGGAGGAGATCTAAAAAGTGTAAAGAAGGTCAGCTCGTTTCGTGTTATAGCGCAACAGGGGTGAGAGTGTCACTGATATGATACGCAGGTTGGGGTGTCAGTCACTGAAACAAAGGCGGTTTTCTTTGCGCCGAGATCTATTTACGAAATTTAAATCGCCAACTTTCTCTTTCGAATGCGAAAATATCTTTTTGACACCCACCTACGTAGGGAGAAATGATCGTCGTAATAAAATAAGAGAAATCAGAGCTCTAACGGAAAGATGTAGGTGTCCTGTTTTCCCACGCGCCATTCGAGAGTGGAATAGTAGAGAAGTAGTATGAAAATGGTTCGATGAACCCTCTGCCAGGCACGTAAGTGTGAATTGCAGAGTAACCATGTAGATGCAGATGTGGAGCAAAATCCCTGGAGTATGCTGAAAATGTAACTTCCATAAAATCTGATCACATGAATACCACCAGATTCTCCTTTTGAAATTAAGAAAATTACAAACTCTCTCAAAAATATAATCTCATCTCGTTTTGATGGTGTTTTCAATAGAGCACTAAAATTTTTTTCCCGTGTAGTAAACCCAGTCTTATCTGAAACATGTAATGCATCAATAACTCAAGCCATTATTCGAGAAAGAGTGAAATATGGCATTGTTAAACCCCGTTTAAGAATGGTGATAAGAGAGATGTCAATAACTACCTTCCTGTTTCATTGCTGACATCATTTTCCAAAATTATTAAAACAGTTATGTATTCTAGAATAGTATCTTAGCAACAATAGCATCCTTAGAAAATCACCGTTTGGGTTTCAGAAGTTTATTCTACTGAGAATGCCATTTACACGTTCACTCATCAGATATATAATCTCATATATGTAAACGATCTTCCATCTAGTATGCAACAAGCAGAATTAGTTCTTTTTGCACATGACCTTAGCACTATAACCAATTCAAAGCTATGTGCAGAAACAGTAGAAATGGTGAACAAAGTTTTTAAAAATATTATTGGCTGGTTTTCTGAGAATGGTCTTACCTTCAATTTTAAAAAGACAGCAAACTGAATTCTGGACAACTAGAGCTACTAAACCGATGTTAAGTGTAACAGATGGTGAGAAGATAATAAATAGGGCGCAACCATCAAAATTCTGGAGGTCCATATTGATGAGAATTTAAATTGAAAAAATGCATTTTGGAATCCTAAAATAACTTATTTCAGCCTTATTTGCTCTTAAAATAATTGCTTATTTTCATACAGTAATGTCATATGGAATAATGTTCTGCGGTTGCTCATATTTTAGAAAGAAAGTCTTCACTGCGCAAAGGTACGTAGGACTACGGCGCCACAGTGACATGCGAGAGGCAATGAAAAGGGCTACCGCTCCGTTAGGCACACGATACACACCTAAACGCCCCTGCACCGCGCGAGAGTGGCGGTCTTGAACAAAAGTCGTGGCAAACAAACGAACCCAAAGCAGCTAGCATGCGGCGGGCCATGGATGGCGGAAAAGGAAGTTTCTGTTCCGCGTGGGAGAAACGTGACACCAGATATATGTTTACGTATTCTGTGCGTTGCAGAAGAGCGAGTGCTCCTAGTTGGAGAAGTAGACGTCGTCAGTTGAGGGCAATTGTCTGTCGTCGATCACTTGTGAAATCGAGTCCTAAGCGCGTAAATGAGAAGCACTGTCAGCAGCAAGTCCCGCACCTCGATTTGCGGACGTTAAGGCAGCAACCAGAAGCTTCGCCGTAGGTGGTGACCGATTCCAGTGACTCCCTGACCGCAGCACCGCTACAACGAACGATGACAAGAGCGTCTGCATATGCAGTGCAGCCGAATACATGCTCACCGAGAGACATCCCAGAGTGCCATTGACGGAGGCCGCATAGCAACGGTTCCATGGCGAATGCATACAACAGGGCAGAGAGCGGGCAGCCTTGACCCACTGACCGATGGATCGAGATGGGAGGAGTAAGCCATTGTAGAGTACACGAGACGTAGCTACATGAGGGAGACGCATTATGGCATCGACAGTAGTATCAGGGTAGCCCATATTGCGGAGCACCCCTTCCAGGAAGTCGTGATCGATTCTATCGAACGCCTGGTTGAAGTCAAGAGCTGCCAAAAGTCCAGGCATACGACGAGAGTGAGCAACAGCGATAATGTCCCCATAGCGGCAGAGGGCAGTGCGAATGTTATTGATACCTCCCAAAGAAGTTTGGTAGGGGGAATCCATGTAGCGAGCTATCCGTTTAAGCCGCGCAGCCAGCAGCTGGGCAAAGTAACGTCGTGGGGCAGTAACTGAATATCCTTGAGGTACCCCGAGGCTTGTGGATGGGATTGAGGAGACCATAGAGGAAACCGTCTGGAATCGGCACGAAACGTGACATAAGGTCTAGACAAATTACCGTCCACACAGGTTCCAGAAGGGGACGAAATGTCCGATAAAACTCTCGTGGGAGACCTTCAGGGCCAGGTGACCTGTTCGTAGAACCCGCCTGGACATAGTCATGGACGTTAGCAGTCAGATCCATCATCGCATCCATGGGAACCGAGCCAAAGGAGAGTCTCGAGACCGCCGTAATGTTGGCGGGATGGTGACGTTCAGAGTACAACGTAATGTAATGTGCATGGAGGGAAGATCCGAAATCCTGTTGGCTATCAAAAAGCTGCCCATTATCACTCGTAAGACCATTAATCAAATTCCTCCGACGGTGGCGTCGTTCCGCAATGACATGATACGTGGATGGACGTTGCAGGTTGCTCTGTGTTGCACTTCTTGTCCCTGGGCCGTTCACTGTTTCTATTTTGCTTTTTTTTTCACAGCTCAGTACATCTTCTTCCTGTTTCCTTGCTTAATTTGTGTTCAGTTTTTGACGGGCTATCCACTGGCCCATCTTACCACTCAAGCTTACCACTAAATCTGCGCTGGGAAGTTTCCCTTGCAACTGCACACAAAAGCAGCACAAGGTACCCTCCGCCACCACTGCAACCCGACTCGTCAGCGACTCGCTAATGTTTGTTCTAAATCAGTTTGCTTCTCCTCAGAGACTGTAAAACTTGCTAACCAATCAACAAGACGAATTCCTCAGTGGTACAAGGCATCTCCACCTGTCAGAGAGACAAGGCCTGTCTTCAAAATGGTTCAAATGGCTCTGAGCACTATGGGACTTAACAGCTGTGGTCATCAGTCCCCTAGAACTTAGAACTACTCAAACCTAACTAACCTAAGGACATCACACACATCCATGCCCGAGGCAGGATTCGAACCTGCGACCGTAGCAGTCGCACGGTTCCGGACTGCGCGCCTAGAACCGCGAGACCACCGCCGCCGGCAAGGCCTGTCTTCGCATCGTTAAAATATTCCATGTGTTCAATATCCGAAATCTGAACGATCAGGTCCCTCGCACAAGTCTCTAGGAGCCGACCACAAGAGCGCCTGTTACAAAAACCAAAAGAAGATAACGCTCTGATACCCGGTCAGTGTGGCGGCGCAGACTGCTTAAAAAGTCGGACTCAACCGATGTTTCCAAGCTTCTGTCGCAAAGGTAAACCAAGAAAATCCACCTGAATCTACCCAGTAGCATACATCTACACTAACTCAGTCCAGCAATACTCCATTTATAAGTATATGGTGTGCAGAATGTCGAATATAATCAAGACGAGAATAAAACACACTCAGTTTCAATTCCGGGCGTGATATTCCTCCTTGGCATTGAAAAATATGAGGTAAATGAAATGACACAAATACCCAAGGGTGATACTCCTCCTTGGGATTGAAAAGTGTGGCATAAATGAAATGACACAAATACAGGGACTTTACTGGTCCCACACAGATATGATTTAATGGATATAGACTGAAGCGGAGAGTGAAAATTTGTACCAAGGCCCGGAATCTAACATGGGTGTCTTGATTATTAGCAGGTCCGTTAGCCACTACGCCACGTTGGCACAGCGGTCCACACATGTGCACGGATTACCCTGGTACGCTCCCCTCCTCGATCCAAATTCTCACTGCCACCCCAGCCTGCTTTAAATTCTCCCTTACACGTGAACAGAACTGCCGAGGTTCTCCATGTTCTGGAACGGTGCCTCAGACTGGAAAGTAACTGTGCGATCCAGCCTGAGACCCAGCTGCAGGTACTTATACAAATGAAATGACACAACTTCAGAAACTTTACTGGTCTTATTTAGGTACGATTTTATGAATACACACTGAAGCGGAGAGCGTAAATTTCTATCATGGCCGCCGCCCGCGGTGGGCTATCGGTTCTAGGCGCTCAGTCCGGAGCCGCGCGACTGCTACGGTCGCAGGTTCGAATCCTGCCTCGGGCATGGATGTGTGTGATGTCCCTAGGTTAGTTAGTTTTAAGTAGTTCTAAGTTCTAGGGGACTGATGACCATAGATGTTAAGTCCCATAGTGCTCAGAGCCATTTGAACCATTTGAATCTATCATGGCCGGGAATATAAACCGGGAATCGAAGTTCGATGGTGAGATGCTATTCGATAACATAGAGGGCGTCGGTTAATTCTGTTCGTGTGTAAGGGGGAATTTACAAAAGGCTGGGGCGGCACTGACAATTTGGATCGAGGAGGGAGACATGCCAGGGTAGTCCTTGCAGTTGTGTGAACTACTGCGCCAAGGTGGCTTAGTGGCTAAGACGCCTGGCTAATAAGCAGGAGAACCAGGTTCGATTCCCGGCCTTGGTACTAACGATCACTTGCCGCATCAGTCTGTATAAATAAAATCATATCTGTATGAGACCAGTAAAGTCTCTGAAGTTGTGTCATTTCATTTGAATAAGTACCAGCACCTGGATTTCAGGCTGGATCCCCATTTGCGTTAGATGCTGGGATGCTGTTCCAAAACGTGGAGAGCCTCGACAGTTCTGCTTGTTTGTTAGGGGGAATTTACAGCAAATAGTACAAGGTCAGAAAATCAATTTCTACATATCTTCATCAATAATAAAAATGGTTCTGATTTCTTTAAAACATTGGACAGATCTCAAACTAATTTTGTTGGCAAGTGCACCATACCCTCCAAATTAGATTAATGGTGCTAGAGAAGAGCTCCGATTTTGTAATGAATCGAACCCTCCTGTGTCGGCCGGTGTGGCCGAGCGGTTCTAGGCGCTTCAGTCTGGAATCGAGCGACCGCTACGGTCATAGGTACGAATACTACCTTGGGCATGGATGATGTGTGATGTCCTTAGGTTAGTTAGGTTTACGTAGTTCTAAGTTCCAGGGGACTGATGACCTCAGAAGTTAAGTCCCATAATGCTCAGAGCCATTTGAACCCTCGTGTAAAAATATGTTCAAGCATCTGATTGCTTCAGAAAAGATTTAACCTGTTAAATATTTGCGTTATAACGTTTCAGCAAGACAAAAGTTTAGGAAAGGTTTGAAATGATACTTATAAAAAAGTCACTAAGTGCTCTTATCATGGGTGTTGTGTGATGTCCTTAGGTTAGTTAGGTTTAAGTAGTTCTAAGTTCTAGGGGACTGATGACCATAGATGTTAAGTCCCAGAGTGCTCAGAGCCATTTGAACCATTTTTTTGCTCTTATCACGAAACACTGGATGACTATAAACTGGGTGTTTTTATTGTGTATGTTGAACCAGGGAGCTAGATACGACAGAGGGGCTTCTTCCACCGTAGCCCTCAGTGGTTCACAACTCCACAACAGGTCATAGCACTCCACCCACCCCACCGCCGCCCCACACTGAACCAGGGGGTTATTGTTATTGTGCAGTTCCCCTCCCAGAGGACAACCCCCCCCCCCCCCCCCGCCCCCCTCCCCCCACCTCCTCAGGAATGTCTCATACCAGACGAGTGTAACCTCAAATGTTTGCGTGGTAGAGCAATTTTGGTGTAAGTGGAAACAATGATTGCGCAGCAATCACCGACCACAGGCTGGTTGGCACACCGGACCTCAACACTAATCCGCTGGGTGGATTCGTGCCAGAGACCGACACGCCTTCCCACTCGGGAAGCAGTGCGTTAGACTGCGCGGCTAACCGGGTGGGCTATAAACTGGGAAATTTGTGCTCCATTTTAAGCAGAAGCTAATTTTCCGCATATCGAAATGTTATTGACATCATATCCCTTGAACTACGTCTCCTACAGTGATATAATACACACTCATTTATATGTGTAGATGCTGCCTTAAAACCGTGTTGTGGATGAAGTATGTAGTAAATAAGTAATACATTATCATGCCTATTGCTGCCATTTTACTGCTTGAACAACAAAAATGTAGTAAGCAATAAACTTGTAGTTGAACCCTGCCTCGACATCAAACATGGGGTGTCTAGGAAACCTGCTTTCATGGATCGTTGCATAACAATTCAAACAAAAGGTATTAATGATTTTTATTACAAAATGAACAATGACGATATTTTACTCTGCCAGTAACACGAAAGTGTTGCAAGCAAAGTGCTACATGCAAATCAGAAATCTCGTCATTATATACAGTTACCAAGTCGCTGATCTTGATGTGCCTGATTTTGATGTTGTTGTAGAAGTGGACCGCGACAAGTCGGCGCAGCGCTTATGTTGCCTTCGCTTAGAGGCCGCTATTGTTGCGTTGTCGTCCTGGAGAGGGGTTGGTCAGCATGCAATTGGCTGATTTCGTCTTATAGCCCGCTCTGCTCTAACGTTCCCAACTTCCGTGCTGGCGACTGACTTTACGCCGTAACAAGTTTTTCGTTTACTCAGTTGGCATGGGTGTCAGCGAGAAAAGTTCCGAAAATATTTGAAATTATGTGAAAAATTTATTGTATGTCACTGTTATTGTTGTTGTGGTCTTCAGTCCTGAGACTGGTTTGATGCAGCTCTCCATGCTACTCTACCCTGTGCAAGCTTCTTCATCTCCCAGTACCTACTGCAACCTACATCCTTCTGAATCTGCTTAGTGTATTCATCTCTTGGTCTCCCTCTACGACTTTTACCCTCCACGCTGCCCTCCGAAACTAAATTGGTGATCCCTTGATGCCTCAGAACATGTCCTACCAACCGATACCTTCTTCTGGTCAAGTTGTGCCACAAACTTCTCTTGTCCCGAATCCTATTCAATACTTCCTCATTAGTTATGTGATCTACCCATCTAATTTTCATCATTCTTCTGTAGCACCACATTTCGAAAGCTTATATTCTCTTTTTGTCCAAACTATTTATCGTCCATGTTTCACTTCCATACATGGCTACACTCCATACAAATACTTTCAGAAACAACTTCCTGACACAAAAATCTATACTCGATGTTAACAAATTTCTCTTCTTCAGAAACGCTTTCCTTGCCATTGCCAGTCTACATTTTATATCCTGTTTACTTCGACCATCAACAGTTATTTTGCTCTCCAGATAGCAAAACTCCTTTACTACTTTAAGTGTCTCATTTCCTAATCTAATTCCCTCTGCATCACCCAACTTAATCCGACTACATTCCATTATCCTCGTTTTGCTTTTGTTGATGTTCATCTTATATCCTCCTTTCAAGACACTGTCCACTCCGTTCAACTGCTCTTCCAAGTCCTTTGCTGTCTCTGACAGAATTACAATGTCATCGGCGAACCTCAGAGTTTTTATTTCTTCTCCATGGATTTTAATACCTACTCCGAATTTTTCTTTTGTTTCCTTTACTGCTTGCTCAATATGCAGATTGAATAACATCGGGGAGAGGCTACAACCCAACAACTGCTTCCCTTTCATGTCCCTCGACTCTTATAACTGCCATCTGGTTTCTGTACAAATTGTAAATAGCCTTTCGCTCCCTGTATTTTACCCCTGCCACCTTTAGAACTTGAAAGGGAGTATTCCAGTCAACATTGTCAAAAGCTTTCTCTAAGTCTACAAATGCTAGAAACGTAGGTTTGCCTTTCCGTAATCTTTCTTCTAAGATAAGTCGTAAGGTCAGTATTGCCTCACGTGTTACAGTATTTCTACGGAATCCAAACTGATCTTCGCCGAGGTCGGCTTCTACCTGTTTTTCCATTCGTCTGTAAAGAATTCGCGTTAGTATTTTGCAGCTGTGACTTATTAAACTGATAGTTCGGTAATTTTCACATCGGTCGACACCTGCTTTCTTTGGGATTGGAATTATTACATTCTTCTTGAAGTCTGAGGGTATTTCGCCTGTCTCATACATCTCGCTCACCAGATGGTAGAAATTTGTCAGGACTGGCTCTCCCAAGGCCGTCAGTAGTTCCAATGGAATGTTGTCTACTCCCGGGGCCTTGTTTCGTCTCAGGTCTTTCACTGCTCTGTCAAACTCTTCACGCAGTATCCCATCTCCCATTTTATCTTCATCTACATCCTCTTCCATTTCCATAATATTGTCCTCAAGTACATCGCCCTTGTATAGACCCTCTCTATACTCCTTCCACCTTTCTGCTTTCCCTTCTTTGCTTAGAACTGGGTTTCCATCTGAGCTCTTGATATTCATACAAGTGGCTCTCTTTTCTTCAAAGGTCTCTTTAATTTTCCTGTAGGCAGTATCTATCTTACCCCTAGTGAGATAAGCCTCTACATCCTTACATTTGTCCTCTAACCATCCCTGCTTAGCCATATTGCACTTCCTGTCGATCTCATTTTTGAGACGTTTGTATTCCTTTTTGCCTGCTTCATTTATTGCATTTTTATATTTTCTCCTTTCATCAATTAAATTCAATATTTCTTCTGTTACCCAAGGATTTCTACTATCCCTCGTCTTTTTCCCTACTTTATCCTCTGCTGCCTTCACTACTTCATCCCTCAAAGCTACCCATTCTTCTTCTACTGTATTTCTTTCCCCCATTCCTGTCAATTGTTCCCTTATGCTCTCCCTGAAACTCTGTACAACCTCTGGTTCTTTCAGTTTATCCAGCTCCCATCTCCTTAAGGTCCCACCTTTTTGCAGTTTCTTCAGTTTTAATCTACGGGTCATTACCAATAGATTGTGGTCAGAATCCACATCTGCCCCTGGAAATGTCTTACAATTTAAAACCTGGTTCCTAAATCTCTGTCTTACCACTATATAATCTATCTGATACCTTTTAGTATCTCCAGGGTTCTTCCATGTATACAACCTTCTTCTTAAATCAAGTGTTACCTATGATTAAGTTATGCTCTGTACAAAATTCTAGCAGGCGGCTTCCTCTTTCATTTCTTAGCCCCAATCCATATTCAGCTACTACGTTTCCTTCTCTCCCTTTTCCTACTACCGAATTCCAGTCACCCATGACTATTAAATTTTCGCCTCCCTTCACTATCTGAATAATTTCTTTTATTTCACCATACATTTCTTCAATTTCTGCGTCATCTGCAGAGCTAGTTGGCATATAAACTTGTACTACTGTAGTAGGTGTGGGATTCGTATCTATCATGGCAACAATAATGCGTTCACTATGCTGTTTGTAGTAGCTTACCCGCATACCTATTTTTTTGTTCATTATTAAACCTACTCCTGCATTACCCCTATTTGATTTTGTGTTTATGACCCTGTAGTTACCTGACCTGTATGTCACTAGGCGCTCTTATTCGTAAATACTGGATGAATAAAGCCCGGTCATTTCTTTGCAATCAGTTAAGTTGCCTAGAGAAAAACACAGAGGTTCTAACTGCAATGTTTGGCTTATAGTATCAAACTTTTAACATAAGATTATACCTCTTAATAGATTATGACAGTAGTTTAAATTTTTAAATTCAGGTGGTAATTATGAAAGATACTGAAAATCAAATTACTGTTGGCCTGGAAGCCTTCAGATAAGTAGCCTGCAAATAAGTGTTTGTACCATGCCCCAGATCTGGGATAGTCGTTTAGTCATATAGTCTATGTAGTCATGTATGTATTTTTTGTTGTTACACTGTTTACAACAGTAGTACCATATCCTTTTTGTACTTTATGTGTTTTGATAGATAATGGTAATTCTATTCTGGTCCAAGGATCAAACATTGTTGATGGTCAAAGATCTGTAATTATACTTGAGTATTACAGTAAGCAACATGCATGTGTTTTGTACCAGAAGTCTTCATGTATTTGTTAAAAAATATTAGTCTGGTGCAAATACAGTCTTTTCTAGATATCGAACTTACCTCTCTGTGCGAAGCTTATTCTGTGCTTACATTTCGTATTTCATTCATCACAAAGTATCGTTGCAGGGAAACGATACTATAGAATTAAGTATACAACGTCAACAATATTTCAGCAAAATGCATTATTTTGAGTTTGGTTTGTAGAGCTAACCTACTGGGAAAATGTAACTACATGTATGTCCCAGATCAAGTATAACAAAAATCAATGCTAGCCAATCAATAACATCAGTTATATTCTTCTAGTGTAGAACGTGATGCATTACCCTCTTCCTCCTACAATGGTGCTTGGTGAGGTGAAGTATTACTCAAAAACTTGTAAAAACGTCAGGTGATGATAGTTCGGTATTTGTATCACCAATTACATAGCCTCAGTAGGCTCAGGATCGAAATGTCAATATCTTCCCGTATTTTGACTAATATGACGTAGAAGTAAGACATGCTACTTATTTTGAGGGTTGACATTCATGAATTAGGCGGTAGGTGAAATGGTGTAATAACGTTTTGCCATTTGACATAAACATGTGGGATGCTTACGTCATCTTTTACATACATTTTAGACAGGGAGAAACTGTTTGATAGTCTTGGCACTATAGTTGTGTTCGGTAAATGTCGCTGCCTTCCTCAAAAATTCGTTTTTGTGCCATAAGTGGAAAGAATCCAGAACTAGGCCTAAAACAGAAACTAATAAAAATGTTTACTGGCCAGTCAGTCACATCGATTATGTTTCTGGTGCAGAGCATGATGAATTCATGTTCTGTCTCACTAACATGATGTTTGGTGAGGTAAAGCATTACTGTAAAAGTTTTTAAAACGGCAGTTGATAGTTTTACTTCTCTTTTCGACTTTCAAATTATTCTCATCGCTCTGGCAAATAGGTATTTTGCCGTGTCCGTATACTCTATACAGCATCTGGAAATTAACTACTACTCTGACATCTATGAAAATATGATTTTTGTCTCCCAGGTGAATCTAGGCCACGTTCTGTATACGTTGAGCATGTGTGCTGTCATAAAATGTGAATGATGTGCGTTAAAGCAGTCTGCAGAGAATTAAACAACATTCACACAGTGCACGGGCAAAACCGTGTTAATTTTAAAATGTATAACATAAATACTGTACGAATTCGTCACGCAACAATGTACACTATGTAAGTTTTCACCATGATTTATTAACTTATAATCATTTCATGAATGTTTTTGAGAAGCGCAAAGAGAAAAAGGTCTCTCGTAAATTTACCGGATTGTGAGCGAAAATTTTTTTGTTTGCCTTAGTGTACCAAACGAGTTACGAGTACAAAACTGGACCCAGTAGGAAAACAAAGAAATCTGTAAGAGGCATCTGAAATGGATCTGTAATGAATCTGAAACCGGACAACTTAATTAAACTTTTCTAAACATTACTTGTGGTTGCACAAAAAGTTCTCCGTTTACTCACCGCATCAGATTCGGATAAAATTCCAAACTTTCGATGATAGTCTCCATCATTGTCATCAGGGAAATAACCTGTCGTGAACTGGCGCTGCAAGCAACACTAGATAGAGAGCAGAAACAAAACCTTTGCGCTAGAGGGCACCGCCTCCTTAATGGCCATTATGATGTAACATAGCCAATTGGATGCCATCCTGTGGATATAAAAGTGGAAACCTCGCCAGTTCACGACAGTCAGGTTCAGTCTCTGACAACGAAAACCTGGAATTTTATTCGAATTTGACTCGGCAATTAAACCGAGGACTCTTTATGCAAGGAGACCAGCGCGAAAAACTTCGCTGTCGTATTGCTTGTGTTTGTTCATCGTTTAGAATATAAACCTTATACCTGTACTACAGCCACAATTGTCAAAATGCCAACTTTTAACAACATACCGGTATTAAAGTAGTAGGAAGTCGCTTTATGAAGATATTTCTTTGGAGTGGTTTCTTATGTGGAAGAGAAATGTGATAATCAGTTCAGAGAAGCAGAGAATAGAACCTTTCGAAATGGAATACAGTAGAGAAGTGCTGAAGATTAGATGGTTAGATCGAGTAACTAATCAAGAGATACCGAATCAGAATGGGAAAAAAGAAATTTATGGTACAGCATCAATTGATAAGTCACCTCTTGAGAAATCATTTGGTAATGAGGGGAAGTACTGGTGATAATACATGTAGAGGATGGCCATGGATTCAGAACAGTAATATGATTTTGATGGTTCTTGGCTGCAGTAGTTATGTAGATATTAAAATGCATGCGTGGAATAAACTAGCCTGCAAAGTTGCATATAACCAATCTTCAGACTGAAGACTACAATAACATTAATATAGCACTAATGAGAATTTTAGCTACAATAAATACATTATTTTTTCTTTAAAATTTTTATCCAAATATTTACCTCATTCCAATGCTGAAAAACTTCGTGTTTGACACCGCGATGATCCATAGTGGGGGGCAGACTCAGGCACTGTTTCTTTAGCACAGCTTATTTTAAAATAGCCAATGGCCTTGCGGAAGTGGTAACAACGAAATTAAGCGCTGTCGGTCTCGGCTAGTCCTTGGATGAGTCACCGTCCGGGTATGTCGAGTGCTATTGGAAAGTGGGGTGAAGCCAATTGAGGAGCTACCTGACTGAGAAGCAGCAGTATTAGCCACGGAAACTCACAACGGCCGGGAGAGCGGTGTGCTGACCACACGTCCCTCCGTATCTGCATCCAGTGACTTTCAGGGGCTGAGGATGACACGGCGGCCGGACGGTTTCGTTGGCCTTCAAGGCCTGTTTGGGTGGTGTTAGTTTGTCCGTCTAGTTTAAAATACTCTGTGAATAATGACTATTACTTCAAAGTTAATTGAAGACTAAATTTCATGTTTGTCAGTTCAACGCAAGTTACACAATTTTCAATAAAATTAATTATATGCGAGATCATATGCACATAACATGTTACACCGACCTCGTACTTCTAAAAACACGCTAATATAAATGGATCCTCACCACTGAGACTGGGCAGATGTACAAATCGCCAATCCAAAAAAATTCGAGACTGGCTTAATAAAAAAATAGATAAAAATTAAGATGGCAATTTTAATGCTTGAGGTGTCCTACTTCGTTTCACCGCACTCCAGTGCAACGCAAAGAATGGTCATGCAACCACGTGAAACAGTCTTAGGGAAGTTATTCAACTTTCGCATCGTATTAGCTTGAATGCGTCCTCAAAGTGTCGACTTTTCTTGTGAATTTTTGCACATTCTCGTTTTGTGTCGGTTTGTATTGATAACACCACGTCTCGTCGCCACAAAAAGCTGTCTGCGTTTTGCATTTCAGTCATATCCCAGCCGGCAACCGGGCGTTGTCATTTTTGTGGAGATGTGTGGGACAAACTGTACACAGACATTCATCTCCTTCAAACCATTCTGAAGAATGTCTTGAATACGTGATTTAGATACGTTGCCCCATTGTGACTTGTGACCATCATTGTTGACAGAAATAGGGCGGCACGATCACAACTTAATATGGGCTGCTCACAACTGACTTATCAAGTGAACATCTGTTATATCCTTCCCCATGAACCATGGACCTTGCCGTTGGTGGGGAGTCTTGCGTGCCTCAGCGATACAGATGGCCGTACCGTAGGTGCAACCACAACGGAGGGGTATCTATAGAGAGGCCAGACAAACGTATGGTTCCTGAAGAGGGACAGCAGCCTTTTCAGTAGTTGCAGGGGCAACAGTCTGGATGATTGACTGACCTGGCCTTGCAACATTAACCAAAACGGCCTTGCTGTGCTGGTACTGCGAAGGGCTGAAAGCAAGGGGAAACTACGGCCGTAATTTTTCCCGAGGGCTTGCAGCTTTACTGAATGGATAAATGATGATGGCGTCCTCTTGGGTAAAATATTCCGGAGGTAAAATAGTCCCCCATTCGGATTTTCGGACGGGGACCACCCAAGAGGACGTCGTTATCAGGAAAAAGAAAACTGGTGTTCTACGGATCGGAGCGTGGAACGTCAGATCCTTTAACTGGGCAGGTAGATTAGAAAATTTAAAACGGGAAATGGATAGGTTAAAGTTAGATATAGTGGGAATTAGTGAAGTTCGGTGGCAGGAGGAACAAGACTTTTGGTCAGGTGAATATAGGGTTATAAACACAAAATCAAATAGGGGTAATGCAGGAGTAGGTTTAATAATGAATAAAAAATAGGAGTGCGGGTAAGCTACTACAAACAGCATAGTGAACGCATTATTGTGGCCAAGATAGACACGAAACCCATGCCTACGATAGTAGTACAAGTTTATACGCCAACTAGCTCTGCAGATGATGAAGAAATTGAAGAAATGTATGATGAGATAAAAGAAATTATTCAGGCAGTGAAGGGAGACGAAAATTTAATAGTCATGGGTGACTGGAATTCGAGAGTAGGAAAAGGGAGAGAAGGAAACATAGTAGGTGAATATGGATTGGGGCTAAGAAATGAAAGAGGAAGCCGCATGGTAGAATTTTGCACAGAGCATAACTTAATCATAATTAACACTTGCTTTAAGAATCATGAAAGGACGTTGTATACATGGAAGAATAATGGAGATACTAGAAGGTATCAGATGGATTATATAATGGTGAGACAGAGAATTAGGAACCAGGTTTTAAATTGTAAGATATTTCCAGGGGCAGATGTGGACTCTGACCACAATCTATTGGTTATGAACTGTAGATTAAAACTGAAGAAACTGCAAAAAAGTGAGAATTTAAGGAGATGGGACCTGGATAAAGTGAAAGACCCAGAGGTTGTACAGGGCTTCAGGGAGAGCATAAGGGAACAATTGACAAGACTGGGGGAAAGAAGTACAGTAGAAGAAGAATGGGTAGCTTTGAGGGATGAAGTAGTGAAGGCAGCAGAGGATCAAGTAGGTAAAAAGAAGAGGGTTAGTAGAACTCCTCGGGTAACAGATGAAATATTGATGAAAGGAGAAAATATAAAAATGCAGTAAATGAAGCAGGCAAAAAGGAATACAAACGTCTCAAAAATGAGATCGACAGGAAGTGCAAAATGGCTAAGCAGGGATGGCTAGAGGACAAATGTAAGGATGTAGAGGCTTATCTCTCTAGGGGTAAGATAGATACTGCCTACAGGAAAATTAAAGAGACCTTTGGAGAAAAGAGAACCACTTGTATGAATATCAAGAGCTCAGATGGAAACCCAGTTCTAAGCAAAGAAGGGAAAGCAGAAAGGTGGAAGGAGTATATAGAGGGTCTATACAAGGGCGATGTACTTGAGGACAATATTATGGAAATGGAAGAGGATGTAGATGAAGATAAAATGGGAGATGGGATACTGCGTGAAGAGTTTGACAGAGCACTGAAAGACCTGAGTCGAAACAAAGCCTTGGGAGTAGACAACATTCCATTAGAACTACTGACGGCCTTGGGAGAGCCAGTCCTGACAAAACTCTACCACCTGGTGAGCAAGATGTATGAGACAGCCGAAATACCCTCAGACTTCAAGAAAAAGATAATCATTACAATTACAAAGAAAGCAGGTGTTGACACATGTGAAAATTACCGAAATATCAGTTTAATAAGTCACAGCTGCAAAATACTAATTCGAATTCTTTACAGACGAATGAAAAAACTGGTAGAAGCTGACCTCGGGGAAGATCAGTTTGGATCCGTAGAAATTTTGGAACACGTGAGGCAATACTGACCCTACGACTTATCTTAGAAGAAAGATTAAGGAAAGGCAAACCTACATTTCTAGCATTTGTAGACTTAGAGAAAGCTTTTGATAATGTTGACTGGAACACTCTATTTCAAATTCTAAAGGTGGCAGGGGTACAATACCGGGAGCGAAAGGCTATTTACAATTTGTACAGAAACCAGATGGCAGTTATAAGAGTCGAGGGGCATGAAAGGGAAGCAGTGGTTGGGAAGGGAGTGAGACAGGGTTGTAGCGTCTCCCCGATGTTATTCAATCTGTATATTGAGCAAGCAGTAAAGGAAACAAAAGAAAAATTCGGAGTAGGTATTAAAATCCATGGAGAAGAAATAAAAACTTTGAGGTTCGCCGATGACATTGTAATTCTGTCAGAGACAGCAAAGGACTTGGAAGAGCAGTTGAACGGAATGGACAGTGTCTTGAAAGGAGGATATAAGATGAACATCAACAAAAGCAAAAAGAGGACAATGGAATGTGGTCGAATTAAGTCGTGTGATGCTGAGGGAATTAGATTAGGAAATGAGACACTTAAAGCAGTAAAGGAATTTAGCTATTTGGGGTGCAAAATAACTGATGGTGGTCGAAGTAGAGAAGATATAAAATGTAGACTGGCAATGGCACGGAAAGCGTTTCTGAAGAAGAGAATTTTGTTAACATCGAGTATAGATTTAAGTGTCAGGAAGTCGTTTCTGAAATTATTTGTGTGGAGTGTAGCCATGTATGGAAGTGAAACATGGACGATAACTAGTTTGGACAAGAAGAGAATAGAAGCTTTCGAAATGTGGTGCTACAGCAGAATGCTGAAGATTAGATGGGTAGATCACATAACTAATGATGAAGTATTGAATAGAATTGGGGAGAAGAGGAGTTTGTGGCATAACTTGACTAGAAGAAGGGACCGATTTGTAGGTCATGTTCTGAGGCATCAAGGGATCACAAATTTAGCATTGGAGGGCGGCGTGGAGGGTAAAAATCCTAGAGGGAGACCAAGAGATGAATACACTAAGCAGATTCAGAAGGATGTGGGTTGCAGCAAGTACTGGGAGATGAAGAAGCTTGCACAGGATAGGGTAGCATGAAAAACTGCATGAAACCAGTCTCAGGACTGAAGACCACTACAACAACAACAACATCTGTTATATATAGTTGTTAGATCAAGCTGCAACTGTAGTTACTACGCTGACGTCGCTTGTACAACAGGGATAAAATCAGTCTCTGAACCTTTTGATGGGTGGTGTTGCCTGGTGTGGTGTTTTTCTATGCATTGAAGTTAATACTGTATATCATACCGAATCCTATGTAAATAAATTTCAAAATACGTGCCGCTGTACATGAACCTGCCCCACTATTTGTGTAGTCGTAATAAATTTTTTTTAGCTGCCTGGTTCAAATGGCTCTAAGCACTATGGGACTTAACATCTGAGGTCATCAGTGCCCTAGAACTTAGAGCTACTTAAACCTAACTAACCTAAGGACATCACACACATCCGTGCCCGAGGCAGGATTCGAACCTGCGACCGCAGCAGCAGCGCGGTTCCGGACTGAAGCTTCTAGAACTGCTCAGCCACAGTGGCCGGCTTTTAGCTGCTTAATCAACATGAAATTCTTGCACTAGAGGAACAGCAGTTTGTAACGATGGCCATTAAACTCGATTAGCATTTCTGAGGAAGAAGTAACGCCAATCCAATTTACTTTAACAATAAGTAAATTCTTATATTCATATTTAATTCGCAATGAGGACAATGACACAAAGCGTAGCTAAGTAATTCTTAAAAGATGATGTACCGCATGCATAAAGCGAGCGAGCTGCCGTTTGTGAAACATGAATTCGACTGAACGAAACAACTCAGGAAACAGCAAGAGTATTTTTCCCCTTCCCATGATTTACTTATAATATGTTTCCCTAAAAATTACATGTCGTCTATCACTTCAACCATTAACAGAGGTCGAGTGAATGAAAGACAAAAAAAATTGGCCTTGAAATCACTAATGTCCTGCATTCTTACTGGAAACTTTTCTCCTACATAAGAGACAATAGCTGCTATTAGCTCTTTGGGTAATGCACATGTTAGACTGACAATACTAATACCCAACCCTGCAGAGTTCCTTCTTCTTCTTCATCTCCCTCTTCAGATTAATTGACGAAGAGACAGATGAGAGACAAGTGCAGGTACGAATTCCATAATTATTCACACTTAGCACTAACACAAGAATAAGAACATAATTTCCCATCAGATTTCAAGAATACCATTACTCTAAAGACTTACAGTTCAGAAGACGACTTTCAGCCACCAAGAGGATTTAGATCCAGTTAACAACTTTACTTTCCCAGAAAAATCTAGTACGCAAGAAGGCTTCAGGTACACAAGAAGATTTCAGGTTCGAAAGAGGAGTATTAGCCCACATTATTTCCCAAACCGTATGGAGGCGATATTTATTTATTGATTTATTTTAAATTTTTATTTTATTTCCTTTACAACAATTTTGATTTAATTATGTGAAGAAGAAGGCTTTGTTTTACGAAGAGAATATATATGTTTCTGGAGAAGGACTTTAATTTTTTGTTTCAAAGAAAGAGAGCTTCTTTCAGTGTGATATATCAAGAGCTCAAACCGCATGTTCTGTGAGTTAGCGTTAGCATTTGAAGAAGTAGTTTTGGTAAATCGATTTATAATATTTAAAAGTAAAGGATTTCGTTCATTTACAAGTATAGAATACAGCTGCAAGTCTTTTTGTTTTCTTAACAAGCTATAGGCATCAAGAATCCAGACTCTTAACGTGATCTGTGGCAGAAGACGGCTAAAACAAAACTGAAGGGTGGTAAGACACTAGAGGTGCCTTTGGGAGGACGGCTGCTCGAATCTCCGTTCGGGCATTCAGATATAGGTTTTTCGACGTTTTTGTATGCAAAGTGCTTTTATATGAACAGTAACGCCATACCGTTAATTTGGAGTGATCGAGCACTTCACTTATTCGGCAGATGGCCCCAAAGTGGAAATGTCAGTAATCAAAGCTTGGCCCCATTACTACTTCTTACAACTGAACGTTACTCGCGGTTGGAAATAACGGTTGCATCAGGCTGAGTCGAGTGTTACTACAAAAACGATATTGGGTCACAAAAATAACGCTTCTAATAAGTCTGGAAATTAAGTCCCTTATCAAGCTCGAACTAATACCTTATATCAATCCATCTTCTTCAGCACCTAATAAATATAATATTGTAAATTTGTTGGGTTTTTATTTCAAAACGCCATGTTTTCAACATATTGAGAAGTTGGCTTCTGCCTCGGGTTCTTCGGCCGACGTTCGTCTCATGATTTTTCTGACGTTTCGCCAGCACGAGTGGCTGGCATTGTCCAAGTTTCACCCTTTATTCCTGGTGGCGGAGTGGAGCCAAGCTCGCGGCCGCAAACTATATTTACCTGGCCAACGTTCGAGGGCTTCTCCGCGGTCATTTCCGGTGCTGTTCTCTTGCTACCTGCGACGGTCGTTCGCTGCGGAACGGGAGTCCGGGATCCATTCACCTTGGGGCTTTCTTCTTTCTTGTTGAAGCTGTTCTAGTATTTGTGTATTTCTACAGCTTCTCTCAACAAGCGGGTGTGATAGTTCTTCTCTACAGCCAGAACTTCCGTGTCGGCGAATTTTACTATTTGGTCTGCCTCACATAGCGAGTGCTCTGCCACAGCCGATTTCTCCACCTGCCCCAACCTGCAATGTCGTTTATGTTCTGTAATCCTGGTGTCGATCGATCGTCCAGTCATTCCAACATAAACTTTTCCGCTTATGCATGATATGCGGTATATTTCTGGCGCTGCAAGTGGGTCCCTTTTGTCCTTTCCATATCTGAGACACTCTTTGATTTTCTTTGTCGGTTTGTAAATAGTCTTTAGCCGTGTTTGCCGATTCTGTCCGTCACTCTGGGAATTTATGGCAGAAAGGCCGTACCCGACATTTCTTTTTCTGATTTCTCACTTCGCCGAGTATTTGGCTCTGTTATACTACTAATACCACTCGTAGACTACCCGTTGCTCCTCAGAACACTTTCAAAGTGGTATATTTCGCGTCTCAGGTGCTGTGGCTTACATATTCGTCTTGTCCGCGTTACGGGCGTCTTAACCATGACACTTTTCTGGCTCAGGCAGTGATTTCATAGTTTGTGCAGGTATCGGACCGTGTGTGTTAGTTTTCGAGACACGCTGTGTCCCAGGTTCTCAACATCCCCTATTAAGAAATAGTATCGGCAGCAGTTGAGAGATTTACACCAAATAAATTAACAAACGACGGAGCTGATCCTCCTTGGTACACAAAACGGGTTAGAACACTGTTGCAGAAACAACGAAACAAACATGCACAAACTTAAACAGACGCAAAATCCCCAAGATTGGCGATCTTTTACAGAAGCTCGAAGTTTAACGCGGACTTCAATGCGATATTCTTATAACAGTTTCCACAGCGAAATTTTGTCTAGAAACCTGACAGAAAATCCAAAGAGATTCTGGTCGTGTGTGAAGTATGTTATCGTAAAGAAACAACCAATGCCTTCTCTGCGCGATAGCAATGGAGTTACTATCGAAGACAGTGCTGCCAAAGCGGAGCTATGCAAAAGCCTACATGGAATGATTTAGAAAAGATACCTGAATGGTGCGAAAAGTGGCAGTTGACCCTAAATAACGAAAGGTGTGAGGTCATCCACATGAGTGCTAGAAGGAACTAGTTAAACTTCGGTTGCACGATAAATCAATCTAATCTAAAAGCCGTAAACTCAACTAAATACCTAGGTATTACAATTACGAACAAGTTAAATTGGAAGGAACACATAGAAAATGTTGTGGGGAAGGATAGCCAAAGACTGCGTTTTATTGGCAGGACACTTAGAAAATGTAGCAGACCTACTAAGGAGATTGCCTACACTATGCTTGTCCGTCCTCTTTTAGAATACTGCTGCGCAGTGTGTGATCCTTACAAGATAGGACTGACTGAATACATCGAGAAAGTTCAAAGAGATGCAGCACTTTTGTATTATCGCGAAATATGAAAGAGTGTCACAGAAATGATACAGGATTTGGGATGGACATCATTAAAAGAAAGGCGGTTTTCGTTGCGGCGGAATCTTCTCACGAAATTGCAATCACCAACTTTCTCCTCCGAATGCGAAAATATTTTGTTAACACCGATTTACATAGGGAGGAACGATCACCAAGATAAAATAAGGGAAATCAGAGCTCGTACGTCAGGATATAGGTGTTCATTCTTTCGGCACGCTATACGAGATTGGAAAATAGAGAATTGTGAAGGTGGTTCGATGAACCCTCTGCCAGGCACTTAAATGTGATTTGCAGAGTATCCATGTAGATGTAGATGTAGACCAGCACATGTGGAAAAGGTAGTTTTTTGTCCTTCTCTACTTCCATAGTAAATTTTATGTTGGCATGGAGACTGTTCAAGTGTCTTAGGAAATCACCGAGCTGATCTTCACCATGGCTCCACACAACGAAGGTATCATCGGCGTATCTGAACCACACTTTAGGTTTACAAGATGCCAAGTCCAATGCCTGTGTTTCGAAGTGTTCCATGAAGAAGTTGGCCACCACTGGACTAAGAGGACTACCCATGACAACGCCTTCCAGCTGTTCGTAGAAGTTGCCATTCCACGTAAAATAGCTCGTGACGAAGGATGCAGGAAAGAGCTTTGTAATGTCTTGCGCGAAGATGGAACGAATGTGCTCCAGAGGGTCCCTAAGTGACACATTTGTAAACAAAGAAACAATGACAAAGCTGACCAGGATGTCGTTTGGCGCAAGGTTTAGTTTATTGCGCAAACACAGGCAGTTTGACAACAAGTGGCGACGAAAGCCTTAACAATTTTCTACTGAGAAGTTTTTACTGTACGTTCTGTTTGTCGGTAAATATCCTTCCAGAAGAAACCGAGAGGGGAGGAAGAAAGGAAATGAAACCTCACGGCTTTGAGAGGGTAGACAAAGATATTTCAGTGATTACAAAATCGAGGCAGTATAAGCCCACTTAACACTATGACGTTACACCTCCTGTGGTATGGATACGTACATTACGTTAGGAAATAAGGTATGAAGCTGCCTCTCCTGAGGTAAGGTGGATCACGAGTGTTGTAACTGTTCCTCGATATCCAGAACAATGGCAATGGCACGTCGAAACAGGACTCATTCATGTTCTATCGCAGACAGGTCCAGGGATCTTGATGGCCACCAGAGTACCTCAAGATCACTCAGGTGGTACTTAGAGCTACTGATCGTGAGTGGGCGAGCATTGTCCTGTTGAAAAATGGTACAGCAGCTGCATGAGAAGTAGTACATGATGCCGCAGGGTGTCTGTGACGTATCAGTGTGCCGTGAAGGTACCCTCGATCGCTACCAGCCGCGAGCTGAAGTCACACTCTACAGTTCCACTGCACAACAATGCGATCCTTCTTTCTGGTGGTCAGACACGGTCGACTGGAAACTTAACGACGAGTATGCCTCCTCTCAAGGTCCCATACAGTCCAACATCGGGCCGCTGTCACAATGGAACGTCTCAACGTGGCATCCCACGTCCTTCACATTGACCAAAACGTGTGACGAATTTCGCGCTCTTTATGTGCTCTGTCGGACCTGGCAGTAGCACTTAACACGGGCGACACTGATGCAGCCTGGTAGGCGTTCTGTCACAGAGAATTGCAGCCATAGTCATTTACATACCCGACTATGGTGTCGGTATGTACGATGTTATGTGGCCATCCGTCAACGTTTCCTGCCTGTTTCACATCCTTTCTTGTTAGGCGGTTTATTTCTCCAGTTTAAACGCTTGGGTATCTCTGTAAAAGGAGTGACATGCAATTAGTTCCCAACATGGTTTTAACAAGGTCACATGATAATAAACAGTTACATCTCTTTGAACCTTAATATATTTTGTCAATGGACCATCAATTTTGATCCAAATATTAATCCTCTCATTAGCATTAACACGTCTTCTATTTTTTGTATACAATAAAAATGGCTTGTCTGTTAATACGACAGCTGTACCATAATTCCTATCGCCCTTCACTCCTATAGAGAAGGTACGATAAGCTACAATGTCTCTGTCATAGTAAGCCTCCAATCCTTCCAAAGGCTTATCACTACCACGTACTAGAGCAGTAGTTAACCAACCATTACCAGTAACAACCTCAGTGGTAGTACATGAAAAATTAATTTTGGCTCCAACAAACGTAATGGGACCAGACAGTAGCTCTTCTTGTGCTACATTATTTGGTATTGAAGAAAAGGTGTCCACGGTCTTGTAGACAGGCATTCTTGATCTTCTTGTATATCTTCTCCTCCTGTAAGGCATGGCTGTGTGCTCTGTGCGGCTGCCTAGAGTCAAATGAGCGTGCAGCTGCCTGTAAAGCGGATGTACGCACTGATAATAAATGGGCGCGGCAGGAAGTAGCGCGCCGAGAAACCGCAATGGCGGCCGGAAGCTGATTTTTCCAGCGGATCGCGCTTAGTTAGAACTATAGCGCGATCCGCCCAGCTCTAGCGGCGGCCGAACGAAACTCGTTCAAGGTCACCCGCCAATATGGCGGTGCACACAGCCATATAGAACTACTATTAAACACTACTACACATTGATCTTGCCAAAAGCCGAGAAGCGATTATTCTTAGTGTTTTAGGTCTCAGGGGCACTCTGGGATGCTCTCTGGGTCTCTCTGGGATGCTCTCTGGGTCTGTTTTTGATGCTCTATGTTGACTCTATGATTATTTATGTTTAAGTTTTTCTCCTGATTATGCAAATGATGTACAGTACATCATTCGATATTCAGGTTAGTACGTCTATTCACAAATGACAATGATGCACGTTTTCGTCGAACAGCCTTTCTCTGTCTGCATCTACATCTGCATGATTACTCTGCAATTCACATTTAAGTGCTTGGCAGAGGGTTCATCGAACCACAATCATACTATCTCTCTACCATTCCACTCCCAAACAGCGCGCGGGAAAAACGAACACCTAAACCTTTCTGTTCCAGCTCTGATTTCTCTTACTTTATTTTGATGATCATTCCTACCTATGTAGGTTGGGCTCAACAAAATATTTTCGCAATCGGAAGAGAATGTTGGTGACTGAAATTTCGTAAATAGATCTCACCGCGACGAAAAACGTCTTTGCTTTAATGACTTCCATCCCAACTCCCGTATCATGTCTGCCACACTCTCTCCCCTATTACGTGATAATACAACACGAGCTGCCCTTTTTTTGCACCCTTTCGATGTCCTCCGTCAATCCCACCTGGTAAGGATCCCACACCGCGCAGCAGTATTCTAACAGAGGACGAACGAGTGTAGTGTAAGCTGTCTCTTTAGTGGGCCTGTTGCATCTTCTAAGTGTCCTGCTCTTTCCAACTGAAGTTATTCGTAATTTTAACACCCAGGTACTTAGTTGAATTGACAGTCTTGAGAATTGTACTATTTATCGAGTAATCGAATTCCAACGGATTTCTTTTGGAACTCATGTGGATCACCTCACACTTTTCGTTATTTAGCGTCAACTGCCACCTGCCACACCATACAGCATTGTATAGTGGCGTGTGGGAAATCTTGTTCGGATTTCTGGATTCGCTTACAAAACGCATTAGTTGAAGTACCTTGAATACACAGAATCTTATTTTACTGATAAACTGCTTCGTATTTGCTTCAACTAGATGAGCATATCTCAGAGGGATATTAAAGCGCCACAATGAAAGAGTAATTGTCAACTCTAAAAAATGTAACAAAGCATAAAAATGGATTCAGAAGGTTGCACAACGAAGTTTTCAGTTTACTCGCAGAAACAATACCTCTCTCTTCGCGTAGCTGAGCCGACTATTAAACATTCACGTGGGGCCTTTGACGCTGCAGCAGCGAGAGTAAATAGCTACATGGAGAATTATTAAGGCCTGGGAGAGAGAGAGGAAAGCGCCAGGTGATTAAATAAACGCACCCACACCTCGTCAGTTCGCCACGCTGCCTTTCCGTTTCACGCCAGGCTACTTCTAGAACATCTCAGAGTTCATAGCAGAGCAAGTTTCGCGCAAAACTTCAAACCGGGCGCCAATTGTGCCCCAAGTTGGAGGAATCTGTAATGAGCCGAGAGAATAATGCATCAGGAGCGTTGCGATTATGCCGAACAGCGGCAGCCGTCGACGGCGTTTAATACACTTACCACAGCAGTTTCGCCGGGGAGATTTCCTAAAAGCGAGCTTTTACTCTCCGTCGCTCTTGCTTCCGACTCTTTCAATTACTCTTTACTACGGCAGGTCATTAAGATTTAAAAAAAAAAAAAGATCCGTTCCTCATTCAGAATCTTGCAGCACGCTCTTGTAACGAGGTCGTACACCTTTTCTTAAGCTCTTTAATCAGCTAACATATCACTTCCACCACCCACTGCAGTTCTCAGTAGTAGTGCATACACAGTCCTTACCTAACTCGGCTGCATCGCAGAGGGTACATACTCTGCATAATGCTAAGCTGTATCATGCTATAGGTCTCTGTAAAATCTGTAAACCTGGAAGCAGAAGAGCGTAAGTACCATTTAATTCTTTCTTTTATTGATTACTTTCAAACTACGAGCCAATTCACCTTTTGGTAAGATAGAGAATGGAAGACAGAGGGCGAGAGAGAGTGAGTGAGAAAGGGAAATAAAGTAGAGATGTTTCCGTCACAGTGAAAGAGAGGAAGATTTAAAACGGGAGGAGAGTGACTTACATTAGAGAAAGAAGAGGCAAAGGAAATTCATGAGGGAGAGAGCAACTCTGGTAGGGAAAATCGCAAATTAAAAATTTTAACACTGCCAGAAGACTGAAGAGAAATCTAGTGCCTGAAGCATTCTTGCACAGTTGAGCACAATTGTACGTTACTACAGTATGTTTCATTATAGACCTGTGTTCTAGGGGTAGCGTCTTTGATTCATAATCAAATCGTCTTCGGTCCCGGGTTCGATCCCCGCCACTGCCTAAATTTTGATAAATAATCAGCATTGGCGGCCGAAGACTTCCGGCATAAGAAGTCAGCCTCATTCTGCCAACGGCCTTGTCAAAGAGGGCGGAGGAGCGGATAGAGGTTCAGGGCACTCTCTTGTCCTAGGGGTGGGAAATTGCCCCTAAAGGCGGAAGAATCAGCAATGATCAACGACATGAGGATGCAGAAGGCAATGGAAACCACTGCATTAAAGACACGTAACGTGTATCCACAGGACATGTGGCCTGTAATTGAAGAAGTGTCATAATGATCTCTCCATTGCCAAAAGATTCCGGAATGGTCCCCCATTCGGATCTCCGGGAGGGAACTGCCAAGGGGGAGGTTACCATGAGAAAAAGATTGATTAATCAACGAAAGGATAACGTTCTACGTGTCGGGGCGTGGAATGTCAGAAGCTTGAACGTGGTAGGGAAACTAGAAAATCTGAAAAGGGAAATGCAAAGGCTCAATCTAGATATAGTAGGGGTCAGTGAAGTGAAGTGGAAGGAAGACAAGGATTTCTGGTCAGATGAGTATCGGGTAATATCAACAGCAGCAGAAAATGGTATAACAGGTGTAGGATTCGTTATGAATAGGAAGGTAGGGCAGAGGGTGTGTTACTGTGAACAGTTCAGTGACCGGGTTGTTCTAATCAGAATCGACAGCAGACCAACACCGACAACGATAGTTCAGGTATACATGCCGACGTCGCAAGCTGAAGATGAACAGATAGAGAAAGTGTATGAGGATATTGAAAGGGTAATGCAGTATGTAAAGGGGGACGAAAATCTAATAGTCATGGGCGACTGGAATGCAGTTGTAGGGGAAGGAGTAGAAGAAAAGGTTACAGGAGAATATGGGCTTGGGACAAGGAATGAAAGAGGAGAAAGACTAATTGAGTTCTATAACAAGTTTCAGCTAGTAATAGCGAATACCCTGTTCAAGAATCACAAGAGGAGGAGGTATACTTGGAAAAGGCCGGGAGATACGGGTAATTTCATTCAGAGACTACCCCATATTATTGCTACGCATGGTGGATATGTGGAAAATATCGTACTATAGAGTTTCCCAGACCGCAGCGCCACCTGTTGTTGAAAATTGTAACTACTGTAATTTCGAAAGTTTGTCTGCCTGAAAATGTGCTGTTGTCCCAAGCATATTGCAACAAACTGTGTATTTCTATCGCTGCTCGTTTAGTTTTTATTGCCGTTTCAAATATACCGGTCATTTTTGAAACACCCTGTAGTAATAGCGAATACCCTGTTCAAGAATCACAAGAGGAGGAGGTATACTTGGAAAAGGCAGAGAGATACGGGGAGATTCCAATTAGATTACATCATGGTCAGACAGAGATTCCGAAATCAGTTACTGGACTGTAAGGCGTACCCAGGAGCAGATATAGACTCAGATCACAATATAGTAGTGATGAAGAGTAGGCTGAAGTCCAAGACATTAGCCAGGAAGAATCAATACGCAAAGAAGTGGGATACGGAAGTATTAAGGAATGACGAGATACGTTTGAAGTTCTCTAACGCTATAGATACAGCAATAAGGAATAGCGCAGTAGGCAGTACAGTTGGAGAGGAATGGACATCTCTATCTAAAAAGGGCCATCACAGAAGTTGGGAAGGAAGACATAGGTACAAAGAAGGTAGCTGCGAAGAAACCATGGGTAACAGAAGAAATACTTCAGTTGATTGATGAAAGGAGGAAGTACAAACATGTTCCGGGAAAATCAGGAATACAGAAATACAAGTCGCTGAGGAATGAAATAAATAGGAAGTGCAGGGAAGCTAAGACGAAATGGCTGCAGGAAAAATGTGAAGACATCGAAAAAGATATGATTGTCGGAAGGACAGACTCAGCATACAGGAAAGTCAAAACAACCTTTGGTGACATTAAAAGCAACGGTGGTAACATTAAGAGTGCAACGGGAATTCCACTGTTAAATGCAGAGGAGAGAGCAGATAGGTGGAAAGAATACATTGAAAGCCTCTATGAGGGTGAAGATTTGTCTGATGTGATAGAAGAAGAAACAGGAGTCGATTTAGAAGAGATCGGGGATCCAGTATTAGAATCGGAATTTAAAAGAGCTTTGGAGGACTTACGGTCAAATAAGGCAGAAGGGATAGATAACATTCCATCAGAATTTCTAAAATCATTGGGGGAAGTGGCAACAAAACGACTATTCACGTTGGTGTGTAGAATATATGAGTCTGGCGACATACCATCTGACTTTCGGAAAAGCATCATGCACACAATTCCGAAGACGGCAAGAGCTGACAAGTGCGAGAATTATCGCACAATCAGCTTAACAGCGCATGCATCGAAGCTGCTTACAAGAATAATATACAGAAGAATGGAAAAGAAAATAGAGAATGCGCTAGGTGACGATCAGTTTGGCTTTAGGAAAAGTGAAGGGACGAGAGAGGCAATTCTGACGTTATGGCTAATAATGGAAGCAAGGCTAAAGAAAAATCAAGACACTTTCATAGGATTTGTCGACCTGGAAAAAGCGTTCGACAATATAAAATGGCGCAAGCTGTTCGAGATTCTGAAAAAAGTAGGGGTAAGCTATAGGGAGAGACGGGTCATATACAATATGTACAACAACCAAGAGGGTATAATAATAGTGGACGATTAAGAACGAAGTGGTCGTATTAAGAAGGGTGTAAGACAAGGCTGTAGCCTTTCGCCGCTACTCTTCAATCTGTACATCGAGGAAGCAATGGTGGAAGTGAAAGAAAGGTTCAGGAGTGGAATTAAAATACAACGTGAAAGGATATCAATGATACGATTCGCTGATGACGTTGCTATCCTGAGTGAGAGCGAAGAAGAATTAAATGATCTGCTGAACGGAATGAACAGTCTAATGAGTACACAGTATGGTTTGAGAGTAAATCGGAGAAAGTCGTAGGTAATGAGAAGTAGTAGAAATGAGAACAGCGAGAAACTTAACATCAGGATTGATGGTCACGAAGTCAATGAAGTTAAGGAATTCTGCTACCTAGGCAGTAAAATAACCAATGACGGACGGAGCAAGGAGGACATCAGAAGCAGACTCGCTATTGCAAAAAAGACATTTCTGGCCAAGAGAAGTCTACTAATATCAAATACCGGCCAAAATTTGAGGAAGAAATTTCCGAGAATGTACGTCTGGAGTACAGCATTGTATGGTAGTGAAACTTGGACTGTGGGAAAACCGGAACAGAAGAGAATCGAAGCATTTGAGATTTGGTGCTATAGACGAATGTTGAAAATTAGGTGGACTGATAAGGTCAGGAATGAGGAGGTTCTATGCAGAATCGGAAAGGAGAGGAATATGTGGAAAACACTGATAAGGAGAAGGGACAGGATGATAGGACATCTGCTAAGACATGAGGGAATGACTTCCATGGTACTAGAGGGAGCTGTAGAGGGCAAAAAATGTAGAGGAAGGCAGAGATTGGAATACGTCAAGCAAATAATTGAGGACGTAGGTTGCAAGTGCTACTCTGAGACGAAGACGTTAGCACAGGAAAGGAATTCGTGGCGGACCGCATCAAACCAGTCAGTAGACTGATGAAAAAAGAAAAATAAATAAAAAAAAAATAAAAAAAAGGATCATTATCGCACTATCTACAGTAAAGACGAAAAAGGGTCCATTTACAGGCTACAAGTTTAGCTACATATTGGACATCCAAATATTAGTAAATACCACAGTGGCGTAGGTTCCCTAAAATGTAAAAAGAATTATTTATCATTAGTGGTACAACCGATGAAACATTCTTAAGCTTGTAAACGAAATTAAATATCTTTGTGTACAGTTTACATGTGATACTGGATATTAATTGAAATGGTATACAAAATAATAACATGTTGTACAGAAAAAGGACAGCCCGCATCTCGTGGTCTCGTGGTCTCGCTTCCCACGCCCGGGTTCCCAGGTTCGATTCCCGGCGGGGTCAGGGATTTTCTCTGCCTCGTGATGGCTGGGTGTTGTGTGCTGTCCTTAGGTTAGTTAGGTTTAAGTAGTTCTAAGTTCTAGGGGACTTATGACCACCGCAGTTGAGTCCCATAGTGCTCAGAGCCACTTACAGAAAAAGGACAAGGATAATTGCAATGATTGAATGTTCTGTTGGTTCTTGGTGGATTACTTTATACATTATAAATAGAAATGCACACAACACTGCTGCAATATTCTGTGATATTTATTATTAATTTCACAAACCAGTTTTCGGCTGCTACACCGTAGTCAGGTACAAGATAATAATTTCCGATTTGAAATTTATATTGCTAGGTTTCAGGCGTTACACGCTGATAATGAAATCAAGACATAAGAAAAAACCAGGACATTATAATAGGATTTGCCGACCTGGAAAAAGGCATTCGACAGTGTAGTAAAATGGTGCAAAGTGTTCGAAATTTTGAGAAAAATAGGAGTAATCTATAGGGACAGACGGGTAATATGCTATATGTAGAAGAGCCAAGAGGGAATAATATAAGAGTGGACGACCAAGAACGAAATGCTCTTATTAAAAAGGGTATAAGACAGAGATGTAATCTTTCACCCCTATCATTCAATCTGTATATCTTAGAAGCAACGATGAAAATAAAAGAAAGGTACAGAAGGGGGATTAAAATTCAAGCTGAAAGTACATCAATGACACGATTCGTTGATGACATCGATATGCTGAGTGAAAGTGAAGAAGAATTACATGATCTTCCGAATGGAAGAACAGTCTAATGAGTACAGAATATGGACTGAGAGTAAATTGATAAAAGATGAAAGTAATGAGAAGTAGCAGAAATGAGAACAGCGAGAAACTTAACATCAGGATTGATGGTCACTACCTAGGCAGCAAAATAACCAATGACGGTCAGAGTAAGAACGACTTCAAAAGCAGACTAGCACTGGCAAAATTGGTATTCCTGGTCAAGAAAAGTCTACTGGTATCAAACATAAGACTTAATTCGAGGAAGAAATTTCTGAGAATGTAGGGTTGGAGCGCAGCATTGTATGGTAGTGAAACATGGAGTGTGGGATAACCGGAACAGAAAAGAATCGTATCATTTGAGATGTGCCGCTACAGATGATTGTTGAAAATTAGCTGGACTGATAAGGTAAGGAGGGAGGAGGTTCTGTGCGGAATAGGAGAGGAAAAGAGTATCTGGAAATCATTGACAACGAGAAGGGACAGGATGATAGGACATCTGTTAATAAATCAGGGAATGACTCCCACGGTACTAGAGGGAGGTGCAGAGGGCAAAAACTATCGAGGAAGACAGAGATTGGAATATATCCAGCAAATAATTGAGGACGTAGGTTGCAAGTGCTACTCTGAGATGAAGAGGCTGGTACAGGAGAGGATCTCATGGTGGGTCCATCAAACCATCAGAAGACGGATGACTAAAAAATACGATCTTCTCGCAAGCAACTAACACTCCAATTGCCATTTCTGAATGAGAAATCCGCTGCAGCTCTTTCCTTACTTACAGAATATAAATGGCGTTACTTGTAACGCCGGAAATGCATGTCCTCCTATTTCCATCTATTTTACTATAAATTTTTTCCTTATTTTGTTACCTGAAGGTATGGCATTTCGGTGGCTTTATATATTGTATTTGTTTTACAATTTGTATATACATATTTATGCATTTATGTCGATGTATAATTGGTTTGTTTTGTAAATATTATTTGTATTTTTGCGCTGGGTCTTGCCTACGGAAAACTATGCTATCGAACGATTACATCGATAGATTGTGTGGAGAAATCCAAAGTATTTAGGATCTTGGGTGGGGTCAACTCTGCCGCATGGAGAGCGGGCAGAGCAGAGTCTGGCTGGAGTAGGGCGGTGGAGCAGGTGTGTTGATTGATGCTCCCACGAGTTGTCGCGCTTTCAGGGTTTGACAGCATGTAATGGCGCTCGACTTGCTATGATAGTTTCTGGCACGGTGTCGCGGGCGGGAAGCGTTAGCTGGCACACATCAAGAGCCCGTTTCGCCTGGTGACTGTGTCGAGAAGAAGGTGGGCCAACATCCAGCTTCTGCAACAGCGACGGCCAACAGTAAGTGATTGTCGCCACCTCCTCGATCGACGACTTCAAACCTTCAATCAACCAACAAGGAAGACTGAAAGCACGTAAAGTTTTAGAACTGTATGGCAGACCTCAGCTTTTCAAACTGTTCCATTTGCATCACTAAAATACAGCAACTTAGCATGAACCTTTGTTGCTCATTGTCCAAATTGCATTACCAAGCAGGGTCCCTTCGTTTTCCGAAATGAACCCGTGTGTCGTTGATATTCAAACGCTAGCTTTAAAGTAATATCATTCGATTTCACTGCTTTAATTTCAAAGTTCAGTTAAGGTATTCATAGCTGGCTAAAAAACCAAACAGAACTATGTTTAGATTACACTAGCACAAATTAAGAGTGCGAGTTTTGTTACCATATTTTAGCTTACCTGTGATTGCAGCTCAGCTTGGTACGTACTACATTTTACTATTGTTAATTGTTCAGAATCATTTAATTCAAGTTCAAAGTTAAATCTCTTATTTCAAATAGCTTTTGAAATGATTGTTGACGTAGCCCAAGACTAACGTTACTTTATTGAATGTCGTAGTGCTTCAGAAACAAAGATCACTATTAATTTCAGTCACTAAATTAACTTTCAATTTTCCGGTTTTATTAATTCTTTTGCTAAATTAAGTCAGAGTGTAGCGAAGTTTAATACTTCTGACAAACATTCAGTTTTCACACAACACGTGTCAACCTTCAATTGCCACGCTTCTAGTGCTAATTATATGTGCATTAACCTTTCTTTTTAAGTTGTTATGGTAGTTGTCCATAGGACTGGTGACCGTAATTTTCCCCAAATCTCAAATATCTAATTAACGCCAGTTCATTGTTAACGTAACGACTGCACATTTACATTCTTCATTAACTTTACCATTTTTCAAAATTAATTTCCTCCAATTTCAATTGCATTTTTCATTTCATTTAGATGTAACCCTTTCCTCCCTCTTTACCGACAGATTAACTTCGGTGACGATTGCTTTTCCGAAATTTCCATTACGTACACGCGGTTAATTTTTTTACTGTCATTAAGGTCGATAAGTGAGGGGGAGGTTACATACTCCCGCGTGCTTTGAGCGGAATGCCGGAATGCTAATCATTTTAGTATCAAGGTTTGTAGTACACTTCAAGTCAGTTTGGAATTTTTTGCAGTTTATCCTCTGATGGTGCAGTTTTGATAACAGACGACGATGCCTTTAGTCGATCTTTCGGCTGTACGTCACTAAAGCGTTGAATAGCGAGCTGGCTCTCAAGTAATATTCTGCAGCCGTTGGCCGCGCATGTTTAACAACAAGTACTTCATTATAAGTGTCTATGTGTATGAGAATAGGCCTTGGCCGAGGGGGCAGGGTGCTTCATATTGCTGCAGTGTAGCAGCGGGCGACTCGCGCAACGAGCTGACGCCTTGCCTACAGCGCGCACTTGGAGCAAGCAATTTCACGGCCTGGCGAACACGGCTGCGCTCAAGGCGGTCTTCTTCCGCCCTGAGGTGCTCCGCCAACGGATCATAACGCGCTGCACACTACAGTTACGCCTCACGCCGAAGAAATTAATCTTCAAATACATCTAGAGCGCCTATTTCAGCAGTCGAGGCCGCTAACATATGGCAGTGCAGTATCGCCTCGCCCTTCAGGTAGCCTTGTCCCTAATTCAATTGAAAATCGGTTGAGGTGAAATCCGAAACGGATCCTCTCTACAGAGCCGGCCGCGGTGGCCGTGCGGTTCTGGTGCTGCAGTCCGGAACCGCGGGACTGCTACGGTCGCAGGTTCGAATCCTGCCTCGGGCTTGGGTGTGTGTGATGTCCTTAGGTTAGTTAGGTTTAAGTAGTTCTAAGTTCTAGGGGACTTATGACCTAAGATGTTGAGTCCCATAGTGCTCAGAGCCATTTGAACCTTTCTACAGATTTCCTTGTCCGTCCAACTGGGCTAGTCCCTGGTCTTTAATGCTTCACTGGTCTTTCTTCTTTTCTTCCAGTAATGACAATTTTCGTGGATATTGTAAAGAAAATGGTTCTCTACTTCTGAAAAAAAAACCTTTTAAACAATAAAAGATGACCTATACAAGGAATCTGACTACCCCAGTTAGTCATGGACGAAAAAAAAAATTGGCATAGTCTTTATCAGAACGAGCAGAATCTTATGTGGAGCCAATAAGACGTCAATTTTAATCTAAAAATGGTATGCCAACGTTTACGTAATAAAAAAATAAATTAGGTAATTCAGTACATTCACTTTGTCGGGGGCCAAATGAACAATTAAAGTCAATATAATTCCAGTAAACCAGCAAAAGAAAAATAAAAAAAAAATATTGTAGGGGCCTACATAGACATCGCGCATCTGATAGATTCCCACGAAATACGTAATTTTGTTTTGAAGCTGACAGCGCCGGCCGAAGTGGCCGTGCGGTTAAAGGCGCTGCAGTCTGGAACCGCAAGACCGCTACGGTCGCAGGTTCGAATCCTGCCTCGGGCATGGATGTTTGTGATGTCCTTAGGTTAGTTAGGTTTAAGTAGTTCTAAGTTCTAGGGGACTAATGACCTCAGCAGTTGAGTCCCATAATGCTCAGAGCCCCATAATTTTATGGCAGCTAATTTTACTGCACAAAAAAAGAAAATATGTACTCCCTCCAAAAGAAGTTACACACAAACATTAAAATAAAATTATGATGAGCAGCAAAATGTCTGAGAAGAATTTTGGAAGAAAATTATTAATTGAACTTTAATTTGGCGTGTTTTCAAACTGTCAACAAGACGAGATAATGGAAAGAATATGTACTGGAACTAAAAATTGAACCTTGATATTGTGACAGTATTTTTAAAATAGATAATTTAACTACAACTGTCTTTAATGTTGAAATGAGAGACAGCGTAATAATTTTCTTTTAATGTGTTAACTGTTGCTGCAGGCCGTGCGATGACGTGAGCGGTGGTCCGCGCAGACGATGCGTGAAGTTAATTCTGGTTCGTGGCATGAAGATAATGATGGATCCTCCTGTTTCATTAATATTCCAGTTACGGCGGTGGTTCACGTCTCCGCTGTAGTCGAATCAGCTGGCAGCACTGGCGCGATAATAATAGTTCCAGTGTGTGCGTTGTCGTTACGCGCGGGACTCTTTATTATTAAAAGTTTATTAATCACGCGGTGCGGGTAGGTCGGAATTACGCAATGTCTTTAGTATTTACAATATATAGCCGGTTAATGCCAATACTTCGCACAGTTCTTTCACCGTGTTGCCACAGGAAAACACTTACATGTGTTTATCACTATAACAGTCCGTTAAACATCAGTTCAATTTACGTCGTCGTCTTTAAGATCAAATCACAGCACTGTTCTTTTACTTAACATTTTGGTTTGTTCCACTTTCACGCAAACAGTTAGTGTCTCCACATGACAATGGTGTCTGGTTCACGGCTAATTGTCACAAGTTCACGCAGTATGTAAAATCGTCACCGCAAACAATCGATATACTTTTCAGGTTTTACTGTTCACTTAACAATGCACGATCTCCTATTAACACAGCGGTCACACTGTAATTAATTGATCCTCCGCGTATCACCGTCTTTCACGCCGAACTTTGCAACGTTTCTCCATCCGCGAACCTGCCACGATACCACAACTCGCACGCTCTCTATCGATAGTCGTTCGCTCTCTCTCTGACACAGTATTTCTCCTAGACTAACCAAAGATTTACAAAGCATATAAAACAGAACATTCATATTTGTACAATATAAAATATAAAACAGTAGCAAAATGAATGAAGGAACAATGTGACCTATTAACAGAATAGTTGAAATAAATGATACATACGTACTATGACAAGGTAATGCACAAAAGAAAAAAAAATAGTATCGACTTTATCGGAAAGCAATGTCTTTACAATATCTTGGCGAAATGTAATATTCTGCATGTGTTTAAGACTATTAGAAGATTATGCTCAAAACTGGTGCTGTGTATTGGAAATTATTTATTCTTTATAATACACCATGAGATTTTTGAGTGCCTTGAGACTAGCGTCAATCACAGTTATAAGTTTATACGACAGCATACTGAAAAGCAGTTCTTGTGAATTTTTTACGTGAAACCTCTCAAACCCTTTTTTTTAAAAGTCTTCTTAACATTCTTAATGTCTACATATTTGCAGCCCTCTGCTGCTAGAGGGCTCCACATTGCAGTGCGTGACATGGCGGCGTGTAACGCGACTGTGCTGCATAGTGAGAAACAGTGTTCTGTAATGGAGTTTAGAATTCGAAGAGTTCATCCGCACATGCAGCATGCTCTCCTTGGGCATGACAATTGCAGACCACACACGGCTGTTGCGACATCTGCAAAAATACGATGCCTTAGGTTCACCGTCATGGATCATCCCCCTCCGACTAGGCCCCATACGATACAGTATTTTGCATTAAATTTAAAAGTTCGTTTTAAATTTATTAATGTGCCACAGCAGAAGGAAATTAATTTGTTACTTCTAATATCTGAAATGCATATAGAAATCTGAGAGACTTGAAGACAGAGAGATGGAGGCCTATATTGAAAAGGAAACAGATTACACATTGGCGTTTCGTAGTTTCTTAGTGGAATTCGTGAAGAACTGGATGCGAGAAGTACGATACTGCTAGTACTTTGCAACGAAAATCAGTGCTGAGCTGCAAGTACAAGTGTTGTGCCACGAATGAATCATAATTACTTTTGGCTCTGAGGAAGAAGCGTTGTGTTTAACAATTACTGAAAAATTTATGTACTGGCGTGGTTTCGTAATTTAGAAGTTAATTATATAACGTCAGTATACAGGGTGTTACAAAAAGGTACGGCCAAACTTTCAGGAAACATTCCTCACACACAACGAAAGAAAATATGTTATGTGGACACGTGTCCGGAAACGCTTACTTTGCATGTTAGAGCTCATTTTATTAGTTCTCTTCAAATCACATTAATCATGGAATGGAAACACACAGCAACAGAACGTACCAGCGTGACTTCAAACACTTTGTTAGAGGAAATGTTCAAAATGTCCTCCGTTAGCGAGGATACATGCATCCACCCTCCGTCGCATGGAATCCCTGATGCGCTGATGCAGCCCTGGAGAATGGCGTATTGTATCACAGCCATCCACAATACGAGCACAAAGAGTCTGTACATTTGGTACCGGGGTTGCGTAGACAAGAGCTTTCAAATGCCCCCATAAATGAAAGTCAAGAGGGTTGAGGTCAGGAGAGCGTGGAGGCCATGGAATTGGTCCGCCTCTACCAATCCATCGGTCACTAATCTGTTGTTGAGAAGCGTACGAACACTTCGACTGAAATGTGCAGGACCTCCATCGTGCATGAATCACATGTTGTGTCGTACTTGTAAAGGCACATGTTCTAGCAGCACAGTTAGAGTATCCCGTATGAAATCATGATAACGTGCTCCATTGAGCGTAGGTGGAAGAACACGGGGCCTAATCAAGACGTCACCAACAATGCCTGCCCTGTGTTGATGACGTGATTGCCCAATTGCGTGCGGATTCTCGTCAGCCCACACATGTTGATTGTGAAAATTTGCAATTTTATCACTTTGGAATGAAGCCTCATCCGTGAAGAGAACATTTGCACTGAAATGAGGGTTGACACATTTTTGGATGAACCATTCGCAGAAGTGTACCCGTGGAGGCCAATCAGCTGATACAGTGCCTGCACACGCTGTACATGGTGCGGAAACAACTGGTTCTCCCGTAGCACTCCCCATACAGTGACGTGGTCAACGTTGCCTTGTACAGCAGCAACTTCTCTGACGCTAACATTAGGGTTATCGTCAACTGCACGAAGAATTGCCTCGTCCATTGCAGGTGTCCTCGTCGTTCTAGGTCTTCCCCAGTCGCGAGTCATAGGCTGGAATGTTCCGTGCTCCCTAAGACGCCGATCAATTGCTTCGAACGTCTTCCTGTCGGGACACCTTCGTTCTGGAAATCTTTCTCGATACAAAGGTACCACGCCACGGCTATTGCCCCGTGCTAATCCATACATCAAATGGGCATCTGCCAACTCCGCATTTGTTAACATTGCACTGACTGCAAAACCACTTTCGTGGTTGATGCTACGTACTGATGTGCTTGATGGTAGTACTGTAGAACAATGAGCCGCATGTCAACACGAGCACCGAAGTCATCATTACCTTCCTTCAATTGGGCCAACTGGCGGTGAATCTAGGAAGTACAGTACATACTGACGAAACTAAAATGAGCTCTAACATGGAAATTCAGCGTTTCCGGACACATGTCCACGTAACATCTTTTCTTTATTTGTGTGTGAGGAATGTTTCCTGAAAGTTTGGCCGTACCTTTTTGTAACACCCTGTATATGTATGTACCAGAAAATACAGTAAATGAGTCTTTCTATAACATAAAGCATTATTTCCGCACACATCCAGAACTGTGCTTCTGTAAGCCAGTTTTTCAGTTTTCAAAATAGCTAAATTGTTTAGAGAAATTTCAAAATTTGTCTATATTGATATGACTAGTTTACAAATGTTTGACCATCTTCATGTCTCTGTAACTGCTTAAGCATCACATCGTATCCGTATGGAACTACACAACACAGCGGAATTAAGAAAAGATAAAATATAAGTCTCAGCGCAGTTACGGAATGTCTCGCAATGAATATGTCGGTAACATCGAGTTAGAGAAAGTTTGCGCAAGGAATATAACCTGAAATAAGGGATACAGTTTTGCACCTATTCGAATTGAAGATGCCTAATAATACTGCTGGACAGCATATCGGGGTCCAAGGATATTACAAGCGTGAGGAAGGCGTTTACTAGAACATGTAAGGTTTTGTCCTCTTATGAAGAAACCCGCTGCTTCCACTCTACAAGAAAACAATGGAAGGAGATGTGAGAGCGGTAAACTGGGTGATAATTAGTGGCCTAAAACTTACTGGATGTTTGTAATAATTATGAAAGTATTTTACGAGAGGTAATGTATAAAAAAGTATGTAAAGACAGAATTTGCTAGGAAACATATTCTGTCACATTTCCATTCAATATAACAGTAATTCTCACAGTTCCGATTCTTTGTGTGGCGTCGATAGTTACGATGCCACAACGTAAGTGCACGCTCTCGCAAGTTGGCACTACGAGAGAAGACTAACTACGCCGACCACAGCGCCCTCTGGCCGACGCTGTGGAGCTCAGCGAGTGCCGTCTTGATTTCCACCCATTTCATCAAGAGCAGACGGCGTGGAAATACCGTATTCTACTACCGAGTGGGCTAGCATGCTATTGAGACTTTGTATTAGTTACGTTCAGTTAAAGTTTGGACAGCCGCGAGTATTTGTTAGTGTTGAGATTATACAGAATTGTCATCATAACTTCACAGGATTAGACATGGACTACAGCTTCACACCTACTTGCTCATCCTAGACAAAGTCATGTATGCATTTGATATTTACTTGTGTTTTGACTCTATTAAAAGTGTTAAGGGTTACAAGCAGTACCGAAGTGCTTCACCTCTCCTACTGCTACTCGCTTCCTTCACTCTCGGGCTACATTACAGAAGCAGTTCACAGGAGCAGACCCACGCACGGCCTATCCAGGTGGGATGCAAAACTTTGGATGATTTATTTGATAAAAAATGATTGGTAGCAAACTTTACTGGAGTCTGGAGAGACCACTCGTAGTCTCAAGATAGATGCAGAAAGTGTAAAAATTGTAAAAGATGTATAAGGGAAAAATATTTGTGAAACGTTAAAGTATTGTTACTCCAGCATCTTTTATATATCTACATCTACATCCACACTCGGTAAGCCACGTGACGGTGTGTGGCGGAGGGTACCTTGAGTACCTCCATCGGTTCTCCCTTCTATTCCAGTCTCGTATTGTTGTGGAAAGAGGATTGTCGGTATGCCTTTGTGTGGGCTCCACATCTCTCTGATTTTATCCTCATGGTCTCTTCGCGAGATATACGTAGAAGGGAACAATATACTGCTTGACTCCTCGGTGAAGGTATGTTCTCGAAACTTCAACAAAAACTCGTACCGAGCTACTGAGCGTCTCTCTTGCAGAGTCTTCCACTGGAGTTTATCTAACATCTCCGTAACGCTTTCGCGATTACTAAATGATCCAGTATCGAAACGCGCTGCTCTCCGTTGGATCTTCTCTATCTCTTCTATCAACCCTATTTGGTACGGATCCCACACTGCTGAGCCGTATTCAAGCAGTGGCTGAACGAGCCTACTGTAACCTACTTCCTTTGCTTTCGGATTGCATTTCCCTAGGATTCTTCCAATGAATCTCAGTCTGGCATCTGCTTTACCGACGATCAACTTTGTATGATCATTCCATTTTAAATCACTCCTAATGCCTACTCCCAGATAATTTATGGAATTAACTGCTTCCAGTTGCTGATCTGCTATATTGTAGCTAAATGATATGGGGTCTTTCTTTCTATGTATTCGCAACACATTACACTTGCCTACATTGAGATTCAAGTGGCATTCCCTGCACCATGCGTCAATTCGCTGCATTTCAGTACAATTTTCCATTGCTACAACCTCTCGATATACCACAGCATCATCCGCAAAAAGCCTCAGTGAACTTCCGATGTCATCCACA
Source organism: Schistocerca americana (assembly GCF_021461395.2). NCBI lineage: Eukaryota > Metazoa > Arthropoda > Insecta > Orthoptera > Acrididae > Schistocerca > Schistocerca americana. Next base: position 1,221,412,222 of record NC_060119.1, on the reverse strand, counting down.
AGGTCATTTATGTATATTGTGAATAGCAACGGTCCTACGACACTCTCCTGCGGCACACCTGAAATCACTCTTACTTCGGAAGACTTCGCTCCATTGAGAATGAAATGCTGCGTTCTGTTATCTAGGAACTCTTGAATCCATTCACACAACTGGTCTGATAGTCCATATGCTCTTACTTTGTTCATTAAACGACTGTGGGGAACTGTATCGAACGCCTTGCGGAAGTCAAGAAACACGGCATCTACCTGGGAACCCATGTCTATGGCCCTCTGAGTCTCATGGACGAATAGCGCGACCTGGGTTTCACACGATCGTCTTTTTCGAAACCCATACTGATTTCTACAGAGTAGATTTCTAGTTTCCAGAAATGTCATTATACTCGAACATAATACGTGTTCCAAAATTCTACAACAGATCGACGTTAGAGATATAGGTCTATAGTTCTGCACATCTATTCGACGTCCCTTCTTGAAATGGGGGATGACCTGTGCCCTTTTCCAATCCTTTGGAACGCTACGCTCTTCTAGAGACCTACGGTACACCGCTGCAAGAAGGGGGGCAAGTTCCTTCGTGTACTCTGTGTAAAATCGAACTGGTATCCCATCAGGTCCAGCGGCCTTTCCTCTTTGACATAAGGCCAAAATTTCTTAGGATTTTATGCCAAGTCAGTACATAGAACTTTACTTTAGAATTCATTGAACGCCTCTCGCATGGCCCTCCTCACATTACATTTCGCTTCGCGTAGTTTTTGTTTGTCTGCAAGGCTTTGGCTATGTTTATGTTTGCTGTGAAGTTCCCTTTGTTTCCGCAGCAGTTTTCTATCTCGTGTGTTGTACCACGGTGGCTCTTTTCCATCTCTTACGATCTTGTTTGGCACATACTCATCTAACGCATATTGTACGATGGTTTTGAGCTTTGTCCACTGATCCTCAACACTATCTGTACTTAAAACGAAACTTTTGTGTTGAGCCGTCAGGTACTCTGAAATCTGCTTTTTGTCACTTTTGCTAAACAGAAAAATCTTCCTACCTTTTTTAATATTCCTATTTACAGCTGAAATCATCGATGCAGTAACCGCTTTATGATCGCTGATTCCCTGTTCTGCGTTAACTGTTTCAAATAGTTTGGGTCTGTTTGTCACCAGAAGGTCTAATATGTTATCGCCACGAGTCGATTCTCTGTTTAACTGCTCAAGGCAGTTTTCAGATAAAGGACTTAAAAACATTTCACTGGATTCTTTGTCCCTGCCACCCGTTATGAACGTTTGAGTCTTCCAGTCTATATCCGGCAAATTAAAATCTCCACCCAGAACTATAACATGGCGGGGAAATCTACTCGAAACATTTTCCAAATTGTTCGTCAGGTGCTCAGCCACAACAGCTGCTGAACCAGGGGGTCTATAGAGGCATCCAATTACCATGTCTGAGCCTGCTTTAACTGTGACCATCACCCAAATTATTTCACATTTAGGATCTCCGTCAATTTCCTTCGATACTATTGCACTTATCGCTATAAACACGCCGCCCCCTTCACTGTCCAGCCTGTCTCTGCGGTATACATTCCAATCTGAGTTTAGAATTTCACTACTGTTTACATCGGGTTTCAACCAACTTTCTGTCCCTAGTACTATGTGGGCATTGTGACCGTTTATTAATGAGAGCAGTTCTGGGACCTTTCTATAGACACTCCTGCAGTTTACTAGTAGCACATTATGATTGCTATTACCTGTTGCATTTTACCTACTCCTACCTTGCCGTGTCTCAGGAGGCGTCTTGTCGGACCTAGGGAGGGAATTCTCTAACCTAAAAAAACCACATGTGCACTCCACTCGTCCTCCGCTACCCTTGTAGCCGCTTCCTGCGTGTAGTGCACGCCAGACCTATTCAGGGGGACCCTACATTTCTCCACCCGACAGCGGAGGTCGAGAAATTTGCACCCCAGATCTCCGCATAATCCAAATGACATCTGTTGTTGGATTAAGTTTTCTTCCGTCTAAACATTTAGGTTTTGAGTAATATACATCCTCTAATGTTATCCATTCACGTTCCACTAATTTGTCGTCTCACTCTGTTCATATCTCTTAGAACCCACTGAAGAACTTCCTTCATCCATCAGTGATCCGTTGTCCTGGGTACCTGCCCCGCCCATACCCATATTCATTACGATCATCGTTGCTACTTTCACTGTAATATTTCCCCTTCTCCGTTTGCTTTCCTGGCTCTCCAGGGGATTCATGTCATGCATTCCTCTACTTTTCACACTGATGCACTCAGTTTTGAATAACGTTTCATTAAATTTCCAGATTCAAAACTAATGATACACACTGTAAGCTTCTCTTTTCAGACACATTGGACATCTTGTTTTGGATAACGAATTTAACTGAGCTGTAGGAATAATATGTGGCGCTCACCCACGGTCACCTTGTAGACATCTCCACATTACGACTGTTTTTAGCACAAAAAGGGGTACACAAGGCTGCAACTACAATTTCTGATCAGTTTTCAGTCTGTCAGACAGAAAAGTAAAATTTCTCTATGACAACTCCTTCTACTCCGTAGAAGAGTATCTATTGTTTTATTGTGTAAACGATGGTGTGTAGTAATTACTAACTCTCATCTGTATATTTAATAATAATAATCTATGTAAATAAAAATCAGTTGCCTCATGTATGAAAGATCATCACTTGAGAACAGCTCGACCAATTAGGCCGATTTTTTGAATTGTTTTCGTTACTATAAGGACAAGGTTCGTATGAAAGAAATTTTTTGGACAATGAACGGGAAAAATGTGATTTTTATGAAAATCTCAATGAAAGAAATGTGACAGTCGGTTTGGCATTATTGCTGTCACATGTTTCCACAAAAAAAAAAAAAAAAAAAAAAAAAAAAGGGAATTGTGACGTTCAGTTTGGCAGTTCTGCTGTGGCATGTTTTCATAACAACTAAAAGTTCCACACTGACTACTATTTCTTTGGGAAAAATGCCACCAGCAAGACGTCGAAATATCGGACGGCTTTCAAGCAACACGGGTCAACCACATTGTCGTCGAGTCAATGAGACTGACGAAAAGCGTAGATAGCATTTGGAGGCAAATCGAATAAGAAAGTCTTGAGCGTGATTCATCATGACTCCGGAACAACGGATATAGTCGAGTTCGACTCGCTCAGTTGGAGCTTACACAAAATAATTTGGAACGTCGATAAAAGAGACGGCCGAACCTGACAGTTCGAAATGAATGTTTGGCGTTCGGATGTGATTCAACAGTCAATTATGCCGCGGCTGTGTTTGTCGACTTTTGAACGGTGAACAATGTTTTTCAACACTACAACTTTTTAGGTAAATTCTTTTTCGACTGCATCACACATCGCATACACAAACACATTACACGAACAGTATTGCTGCAAATTACAAGAATCACATTTTATTAGGCGAACGGACCATTTCGGCAGCGAAAAATATGGACAGACTGTTTGAACATAAAAATTCAAAGCGAAGCCGCTGGCCAGTTGCATTCTACATCTACGTCCATACTTCGCAAGCCACCTGACGGTGTGTGGCGGAGGATACCTTGAGTACCTCCATCGGTTCTCCCTTCTATTCTAGTCTCGTATTGTTCGTGGAAAGAAAGATTGTCGGTATGCCTTTGTGTGGGCTCTTATCTCTGATTTTATCCTCATGGTCTCTTCGCGAGATATACGTAGGAGGGAGCAATATACTGCTTGACTCCTCCGAGAAGGTATGTTCTCGAAACTTCAACAAAAGCTCGTACCGAGCTACCGAGCGTCTCTCTTGCAGAGTCTTCCACTGGAGTTTATCTAACATTTCGCGATTACTAAATGATCCTCTAACGAAGTGCGCTGCTCTCCGTTGGATCCTCTCTATCTCTTCTATCAAGCCTATCTGGTACGGATCCCACACTGCTGAGCAGTATTCAAGCAGTGGGCGAACAAGTGTACTGTGACCTACTTCCTTTGCTTTCGGACTGCATTTCCTTAGGATTCTTCCAATGAATCTCAGTCTGGCATCTGCTTTACCGACGATTAATTTCATATGGTCATTCCATTTTAAATGACTCCTAATGCCTACTCCCAGGTAATTTATGGAATTAACTGCTTCCGGTTGCTGACCTGCTATATTGTAGCTAAGTGATAAAGGATCTTTCTTTCTATGTATTCGCAGCACATTACACTTGTCAACATCGAGATTCAAGTGGCATTCCTTGCACCATGCGTCAATTCGCTGCAGATCCTCCTGTATTTCAGTACAATTTTCCATTGTTAACAACCACTCGATATACCACAGCATCATCCGCAAAAAGCCTCAGTGAATTTCTGATGTCATCTACAAGGTCATTTATGTATATTGTGAATAGCAATGGTCCTACGACACTCTCTTGCGGCACACCTGAAATCACTCTTACTTCGGAAGACTTCGCTCCATTGAGAATGACATGCTGCGTTCTGTTATCTAGGAACTCTTGAATCCAATCACACAATTGGCCTGATAGTCCATATGCTCTTACTTTGTTCATTAAACGACTGTGGGAAACTGTATCAAACGCCTTGGGGTAGTCAAGAAACACGGCATCTACCTGTCATTTAATTCGATCGATTCCGTTACTGATCCAGACAAAGTCGTCAATTATCAAACTGATTTCATTAGATTTCCCAGGAATACCGTCGCGCAATACGCAGCTCAAGGTCGGCTCGGTGATAATCATTTCACGCAATCTGAACCAACCGTAACTACGTAATGGAAAAAGACTCGCTGTTAAGAAGCTGATGAGCATTGAACCAACTATGGTCATAGGAAAGCTCAAAGACGAGGATGTTTTTAATCCTAGAATACCACTGATTCCAACCGACTTGCCGTTTAGATTTAAGCTTGTTCAGCTTCCGATTCGCTTGCAATCGCAATGACGATTAATAAATCGCAAGGTCAATCGTTGGAAGTGTGTGAAATAAACCTTGAATTTCCGTGTTTTTGCAATGGGCAATTGTACGTAGCCTGCTAGAAAGTCGGTAAAACCATCGGTGCTATTCGTTTTCTCTCCGGAGTGAAAGACAAAAAATATCAATTATCACTAAGCCTTGCTGTGAACGCATTAAAAAGTATTAATAAATTACTGTCAAAACAATGAATTACGGTTTATTTAATTTCAATAAATTCATGAACTTACTCAGATTGTTTTGTTTTAATTCACACGATTAAAGCAAACATTTCTTTGGGTGAGTCTCTTTTCGATCAACTGACTGACTGACAGACAACACACAGCCTAAACCACTATAGATAGAGACGTTGTACAACAAACACTTTCTGTTAAACCGGTTACGAGAGCAACATACGGAACAGTACTGCGAAAATGTGCGGCTTTGCTTTCTTTATGACAGTCATTTGTAACAGAAAACAGGAGAGTTGTGTTTACGGCTAACTTAATAATTATACCTCTCTGTAGATTAAAACCATGCGAAGTACTATCATTAAAGCTACTATTCGCACAGATACAGCAGCCAGAAAGGTATCCCTCATACCACGTGCACTAAAGTGCCAATCGATTTATCCATTCATTTTTCACTTCTGTTCCTAATCAAGGTGCCCTTTGTAATAACAATAAGTAAGGTGAGAGAGAGTGCGGAGGAGGAGATGGACAGGGAGGAAATGGGTGTACGGGAAGGGAAAGAGGAGGTGGGCAGAGAGATGATGGAGGAAGAGATGGGTAGAGAGAGTGTCGGATAAGAGATGTAGAAGGTTGGAGGGGGGGGGGGGAGGTCACGGTCAGAGACAGTGGGGAGAAAGAGGAGATGGACGAAGAGAGGGATGAGGAGGAGGAGGATGGAGAGATTGGGGTCAAGAGAATGATATTAGGAGAGATATCCAATTGCCACACATATTTGAACTAACTTCAGTTCTTTTGTAGAGCGTCGATCAGTCGTCTATAGTTCAACTGCTTATGACTTCTTGGTAATTTCCGGTGCCTTCTTTTCGAAGTGTGGAATTACAATGGCTTTTCAGATTTCCTCTCTAACTCGATATTTGAATCTTTCTTTTAGTTGTTTATATTTTCTACCCTAGAAGCACACAGAGACTGATGCCTACTCAAGCGACCCACTATAGTCACTGCCAGTCGGAACATGATCCTACCAAAGGATCAAATTTTAAGTAACTGGTGGTAAGATTTATACAGGACACAACTTTTGAGGCAGAAATCGAAACAAGGATGCCAGATGGAAACCTTTCGTACTTTAGTCAGCTTTTTAAATCTCTCAGTCCGTCAAGAAATTTCAAACGTTAACTGTACAAATTATTATAAATGGTAGTGAAACATGGAGATTCTAGAAAAAGAGCAATCTTAGCATCTGATACAAGATGCCGTCGCTGAGATATGGAACTGCTCATACGGTCAGGTTATGTGGCTCGAATGGACAAACATTGCTGATCTTTGAATTTTACTTCCTGAAAGAAAAGCAAAAGAAAAGTTGCAGAAACAGTGTCTATGAGGTCTTTTGCGAATTGACATGAATGGTGATTGGCGGCAAGAAGCAGGAAGTAAATGCTAGTGGAGGAGAAGCTTTGTAGATGCGTATGGTCCTCTGTGACTGATCACGTAAGTTAAGAAGAGACGATTAGAGGCATAGAGAAAGCTTCGATACTGGGGTGGTGGATAAAGAGACAGTGCCACTTACAGCGAGTTTATACATAAAGATTAAGTGAAGTCCAGGCTATTACTCCACTAACTCTGAACCCAGAATGCTGCCTCCAGGAACTAATGGATCACCAGAGGAAATATGATGATGACAGTATATGTGTTTGAGGGAGATCAACTCCATGTTAATCGTCGTTCGCGCCGAAAGTGCATTAAATTATTAGTGAAACGAAACTGTTTCTTCATAAGCAAAATTCGTGAAGCATTCACCCATACTGGAGTCTGTAAGGAGTATATGCCAGTCATAAAACAGACAACTGTTGCTTATCAATGTACTAAAATGGGAAATTTCTATTATTGTAATGTGATAAACTTGGTGGGTAGGAATGACATTCTAACCCGTATGGTAAAAAAAAAAAAAGTTCTGCACTTTTAAAAATGTTCCTAAACATTTTGGTGTGCGAACGTGATCATGCTTACTTTAACATGCTATTCAGCTACGAGGCGTATTCGGAAAGTAAAGTCCGATTAGGCACGAAATGGAAAACACTGTGAAAATCCAATGTTACTTTGCACAGATGTGATCAAAGTGATCACACAGAAATGCCTAAAAAAACCGTGTCTCTGGCCAAGTATGTGGATATGGTTAGAAATTTCGCCTGAAGCTATGCAAGCCACATAACATAAATGTCATGCGTTTCTTTCTTCAGACAATTTTCAGCCGCATTCTGCAGGGGCAATGAAGATGCCCCTATAGCTTTTTCGATCGGAAGTGTTTGACCACCCACAATATAATCCTTAATTGGCTCCCTCCATTGGTCATCTCTACTCACATGAACCGCTGGCTACGAAGAAAGAATTTGGCACAAACAACGAAAGGCAGACCAGCGTAGAGTATTGGGGAAAAGCACAGGCGGCTGCTTTCTGTGAAAGAGTACTGGAAAGTTCGTACAACGCCACGAAAAATAGGTCGGAGAGGCGAGTATTTAGAGAGGTGTGGCTAACTGTTGTGAGTAGAAACTTTTTATTTCCACTGTGGTCTGCATTTCGCGACCGATGGGACCTTACTTTCTGAACAGCACTCGTATCTGTCCCACAAGATCCTCTAACTTAAAGTCGCTCATACCCACCACTCCATTGCAGTAAGTAGCTCATACACATCCAGTCTCAATAACGATTCTCACTCACTCATTCATCCCAACGCTTTGTCATTATGTCGTCGTGTCTGTCTGTCATTGTCTCCGTCTTACAGCCAGAGTCTCCTTCGGTCTGTCTCATCCTAGTGTCACTGTCTCCTCTTGTTCCTTCTTACGCTAAAATCTCATTCATTCATTTCCATAGGTGCTTCTTATTGTCTCACTACCATTGGCTCTCACCTACTTATATTTTTAAAGAAATAATCTGCGTTGGCTGTGGAATACCCGTTGTTAATCGTCATTAGTAGCTACTAGAAGAGGCATCTCCAGTTATCAAGATTCGTTTTGCTAAGGCGTTTCCGAAAGGTAGCAGTCTTTCATTTCAGTTACGGGTTACTGCTGCGTAGTAGAGTAATAATGTAACACGTAGATCATTAAATACAGTGCTGGCAAGATTTTCTCGATTGCATCACTTTGAAATTTGAACATAATATTTCTTCCTAGGTACGTTATCATGTTACACCTGACAATAGCTTTTCAGATTTAGAAAACCCTTATTTTTCTGGAGTAATTTTTGTAATTTCAGAAAAAGATTGGTGCCCACATAAAGTGAATGCTCTAATTTCTAAATAGAATAAGGAAATATATTAAACTTCCGTTACAAGGACGCCTAGAGGCCAAATGCTGAAAATCGTTTCAAGATACAACACTCACTCCTATTGAATAAAATGAAAATTAGATGGTAAAATGAGTTACAGATTATTCCTTCTTCACATGACTGCCTGTCGACTAATGAAAACAAGGAAATGAAATGATCTTGAGGCATTGGTGGCTTGGAGGCCCTATCTGGGTAAGTTCTGTCGCCGAGTTGTGAGTCTAATTTCAGGTGACGCCACATTGGGCTACCTGCTTGTTGGTGGTGATGAAATGATGATGGCGACACCACAACAACTAGTCCACGAGCGAAGAAAATCTGCAACCTGGCTGGGGATCGAACCTGGGCCCGCTGCTTGGTACCCAAACACGTTACCACTCAGGTAAGCAGGCGGACTGAAAACAAGGAAAGAACGAGCGACGGTGAGTACAGGTAAATGTTGGTAAACAATTCTATAGGTAGATGTCAAAAGTGTTTGAATAAAAATCTGGGCCTGAGTTAATGAATATAGGTTAAAAGCGAAATGACCATGTAGTTAAAATTGTAAAACTATCGTTGACATAAAAGTGGTTAGTTTCAACATTCACTAAAAGGATGGGACAGCTACTCTGAGACACGTTAAAATATCTAACAGGTAACTTGGGCACGTGTCAGGATTACACGCAAATCGTAATGTTTCCCACTTTTTAGTCGTTAGTCTTCTGTTTTGACGCAGCCCGCCACTAATTCCTGTCCTCTGCTAGCCTCTTCATCTCAGAGTAGCACTTGGAAACTACGTCCTCAGTTACTTGCTGGATTTATTGCAATCTCTGTCTTCCTCTACAGTTTTTGCCCTCTACAGCTCCGTCTAGTACCACGGGAGTTATTCCCTGATGTCTTAACAGTCATCCTGTCCCTTGTTCTTGTCAGTGTTTTCCATAAATTTCTTTCGTCTCAGATTCTGCTTAGAACCTCATCATTCCATACATTATCAGTCCACCCAATTTTCAACATTCATCAGTAGCACCACATCTCAAATGCTTCGAAGCTCTTCTTTTCCGGTTTTCCCACAGTCAGTCTTTCATTACCATACAATGTTGTGTTCCAAACGCGCGTTTTTGGAAACCCAGAATCTACTCTGTAGGAATCAACATGGATTCCGGAAACAGCGATCGTGTGAGACCCAACTCGCTTTATTTGTTCTTGACCCAGAAAATATTAGTTACAGGCTCCCAGGTAGATGCTACTTTCCCTGACTTCCGGAAGGCGTTCGATACAGTTCCGCACTGTCGCCTGATAAACAAAGTAGGAGCCTACGGAATATCAGATCAGCTGTGTGGCTGGATTGAAGAGTTTTTAGCAAACAGAACACAGCATGTTGTTATCAATGGAGAGACGTCTACAGACGTTAAAGTAACCTCTGGCGTGCCACAGGGGAGTGTTATGGGACCATTGCTTTTCACAATATATATATAAATGATCTAGTAGAGAGTGTCGGAAGTTCCATGCGGCTTTTCGCGGATGATGCTGTAGTATACAGAGAAGTTGCAGCATTAGAAAATTGTAGCGAAATGCAGGAAGCTCTGCAGTGAATAGGCACTTGGTGCAGGGAGCGGCAACTGACCCTTGACATAGACAAATGTAATGTATTGCGAATACATAGAAAGAAGGATCCTTTATTGTATGATTATATGATAGCGGAACAAACACTGGTAGCAGTTACTTCTGTAAAATATCTTGGAGTATGCGTGCGGAACGATTTGAAGTGGAATGATCATATAAAATTAATTGTTGGTAAGGCGGGTACCAGGTTGAGATTCATTGGGAGAGTCCTTAGAAAATGTAGTCCATCAACAATGGAGGTGGCTTACAAAACACTCGTTCGACCTATACTTGAGTATTGCCCATCAGTGTGGGATGCGTACCAGATCGGGTTGACGAAGGAGATAGAGAAGATCCAAAGAAGTGCGGCGCGTTTCGTCACAGGGTTACTTGGTAACCGTGATAGCGTTACGGAGATGTTTAGCAAACTCAAGTGGCAGACTCTGCAAGAGAGGCGCTCTGCATCGCGGTGTAGCTTGCTGTCCAGGTTTCTAGAGGGTGCGTTTCTGGATGAGGTGTCGAATATATTGCTTCCCCCTATTTATACCTCCCCAGGAGATCACGAATGTAAAATTAGAGAGATTCGAGCGCGCACGGAGCCTTTCAGACAGTCGTTCTTCCCGCGAACCATACGCGACTGGAACAGGAAAGGGAGGTAATGACAGTGGCACGTAAAGTGCCCTCCGACACACACTGTTGGGTGGCTTGCGGAGTATAAATGTGGATGAAGATGTAGATTTCCAGAAAAATTTCTTCCTCAAATTAAGGTTCTATGTTTGATACTAGTAGACTTCTCTTGACCATGAACGCCCTTTCTTGCCAGTGCTGATTTGCTTCTGATACCCTCCTTGTTCCGTCCGTCATAAGTTATCTTGCTGCCTAGGTAGCAGAATTCCTTAACTTCATCTACTTCGTGACCATCGATCCTGATGTTAAGTTTCTCGCTGTTTTCATTTATGCTACTTCTCATTGCTTTCATCTTTCTTCGAGTTACTCTCAATCCATATTGCGTACTCAATAGACCGTTCACTCGATTCAGTAGGTCATGTAATTCCCTTCGTTTTAGCAATGTCATCAGCGAATGGTATCATTGGTATCCTTCCACGCTGAAATCTAATTCCACTTCCAAATCTTTCTTTTTATTTACATCATTGCTTCTTCGATTGAACAGTAGGGGTGAAAGACTACATCCTTGCCTTACACCCTTTTTAATCCAAGCACTTTGTTCTTGGTCTTCCATTTTTATTATTCCCTTTTGGCTCTTGTACATATTGTGTGTTACTTAACTTTCTTTCTATAGCTTACCTCTATTTTCCTCAGAATTTCGAATATCTTCCACCACTTGACATTGTCGAACGCATTTTCCAGGTCAACAAATCCTATGAACTTGTCTAGATTTTTCTTTAGTCTTATCAACTGCAGCGGGAGAATTGCCATTCTGGTGCCTTTAGCATTCCTAAAGCCAAAGTGGTCGGCGTCTAACACATCCTCAATTTTCTCTTCCATTCTTCTGTATATTATTTTTGTCGGCAACTTGTATACATATGCTGTTAAGCTGATTGTGCGATAATTCTCGCACTTGTCAGCTCTTGCAGTCTTCGGAATTGAGTCGATGATACATTTCCCCTTCAGATGGAACGCCACCAGACTCATACTTTCTACACACCAACGTGAATAATCGTTTTGTTGCTCTTTCCTGCAACGATTTTAGAAATTCTGATGGAGTGTTATCTATCCTTTCCGTCTTGTTCGATGTTAAATCTTACAGAGCTCTTTTAAATTTTGATTCTAAAAAATGGTTCAAATGGCTCTGAGCACTATGGGACTCAACTTCTGTGGTCATCAGTCCCCTAGAACTTAGAACTACTTAAACCTAACTAACCTAAGGACATCACACACATCCATGCCCGAGGCAGGATTCGAACCTGCGACCGTAGCAGTCCCGCGGTTCCGGACTGAGCGCCTAGAACCACTAGGCCACCGCGGCCGGCAAATTTTGATTCTAATACGATCTCTTCTAAATTAACTCCTGTCTCTTCTTCTATTACATCAGACAAATTTTCCCCCTCACAGAGCCATACAATATACTCTTTCCAGCTATCCGCTGCCGCCTCTTCATTTAACAGTGGAAATCCCTTTGGACGATTAATGTTACCATCCTCGCTTTTAATTTTACCTAAGGTTGTTCTGACTTTTCTATATGCTGAACCAGTCCTTCCGACAATCATTTCTTTCTCGATTTCTTCACATTTTTCACGCAGCCATTTCGTCTTAGCTTCCTTGCACTTCCTGTTTATTTTATGCATCAACGACATGTAACATCGTTATTCAAAATTTTCGATAAATGAAAATAAAGAAGGCTGATATCGTTTCATCACAATATAAAACGCCGTCAAGTAACATGCAGCATGCAGTCACAGGCACGTCACAATCACAGCACGTTGTAGGGTGGAGGTCACTGGGTGTCAGATGGCAGGGATCTAGTCTCAGCTGTGCTATATCTACATCTACATCTACATCGGTACTCTGCAAGCCACCTGACGGTGTGTGGCGGAGGGTACCTTAAGTACTTTTATCGGTTCTTACTTCTATTCCAGTCTCGTATTGATCTTGGAAAGAAAGATTGTCGGTATGCCTCTGTGTGGGTTCTAATTTCTCTGATTTTATCCTTATGGTCTCTTCGCGAGATATACCTTGGAGGGAGCAATATACTGCTTGATTCCTCGGTGGAGGTATGTTCTCGAAACTTCAACAAATGCCCTACCGAGCTACCTCTTCTTTTCATCTACGGAACTGGAACGATGTTCAGCATAGTAAAAGTTGGAGATTCACCAGCCTCATTTTATTATTGAGCACCTCCAGCCAATCAGTATCCAAACGACACATAATTCTCAACACCGAGGTAATCGCAACAAAGGAGACAACATGCGGTGGTACATTAACGTCACTGCAAGCGTCCATTGTTTATGTGTTAGCTTTCCCATATCCATGAATTCATAATTGACCTGATACCTAGCAGAACGATGCTTTCTTCCCTCGTTGTACATTTAAGGTGTCGTATATATTTATGACTACTTTGTCTCTTTGGTACATCTGCTGAACGGTGTGTAGGGCACTTACAAGGAAACATCATCGACTCGACCTCATGTTTAAGGGAGAAAAAACCACATTTGCCAGATATAAACGCCAGAAATCCAACCCGTGCGAAAATTCTGGTCATAATTCTGATAGGACGCAGTTATGCCCTTCTGGAAGTTCAGCTTTTAAACTTTCGTTGACACCGTTTATCACTCGTTCTGCCTCACTGCAGCAGCTTAATGCCCGAGCGGCAAATGCTCTATAGTGGAGTACGATTTTGACACTGGTAACAGGCTTCGTTCATTATGTCAAAGTGTGCCCGAGATTTCTCTGCTTTTGACATTTTTATGTTGGGTTCCACAAATGGGATGTAAATGAATGAAACTAATGAGTGTGTCATTAACAGAGTAGCGTAGCACTGCTGCATTTTTAACGTCTCTATTTCGCGTTACTTTCTTTGCATTTTAAATCTGGCATTGTTAAAGTAAAGTACATTTGTAGGAGATGCGCTCCTCTTCAACACGGTTTGCATGATTGAATTGTAACTCTAAAATCATTAACTTCATTTCATAATTACATTTCTGAAGCCAAGGTTCTTTCATTCATTTTGATATCGAGGCACACATATATCTGCAAGAATGTCGATCCGACACTGTTGTTATAATAACAGGAACGCATATCTACTTACTATTTTACGTGTCAAATAAATTGGTTTTAGAACAAGATTTCAAAACACGATGGGCGGAAATGTTCACCTCCCCCCTCCTCTTCCCTTCGGGCGTTAGGCACTGAAGTGGGGTGGAGACAGTGACAAACAAATGGTGGGTGAGAAAGCTAAAAATCTGTGCTTTCAGAATGTTATAACTGCATGTTGTTAGAAATTTTTGCGCAGGGTGGTGGGGGGGGGGGGGGGAAGGGGGTGGGTCGATTGCTGGGGCTGCTATTTGTCATGTGTGCTTTCTTCTCCATAATATATAAGTTCAAGTTGGTAATGCTTCCTTGTTAGAAAATCACAACAGACTATTCCTAAAGAAAAACTCAGAAAAAACTACATATCATTCACAGTAAGGCCCTGCTTGGACCATTCGGTGTAAATAACTGTCAAATTTATCTCCGTTTGGAATGGATCAGTGAGTGGAAACCAGAAGAAACCTTAGCATATGTTACAATACGAAGTACCATTTAGCTGGCTCGTTATTGTAAATTGTTGCACATAGATGCCACTTCACACGATTCGACAGATCCAAAACTGCATCTAAATCTGTACTGCGCAAGAGACTTCAGGATGTGTCGTAGGGGGTACTCCGAGAACCACTATCGTCTCCTACTTCTCTTGCTCTGTTCGTGTATCCACAGAGAAAAACGATGATCGGTAAGTCTTTGACTTCTTTCTCCCAAAGCCGCATTGCAGGAGGATCGTGACCAAAGTCACTGGTTTACCGTGATTTCAATTAATCATTTCAGGCGCGTTTCAAACAGTTCCTTTGGAAGGAATACAATTTTTCTCCATTACCGTTCGAACAACGCTTGCGCTCCGGCCCTAATGATGTCATTGTCGGCGGAGTGTTTAGCCCCAATCTTCCTATCATGAAAGTTTTACAAGCCACCAATGGCAGTGGAACACTGTGCGACAATGGCGTCCGGCATAGCAGTGTGATTCACTGTTAAAAATTTCGAGGGCCTACGGTCCTAGAAAAGTCAAGTCTCCTGCATATAGCTATCTGAAAGACCCTGCAGTTATTCAACCTGACATGGGAGCTTAACGACATTCTTTATTCGAAATAAACGCTTACATGGAAGCTTAACAACATTCTTTATTCGCACTAAACGCTCGTACTGGATAAGGACGGGCGAATTTATATAGTACACAAAGTACGCTCGTAATGTGACTTATGGATGTGGAAGTAAACGTAGATGCAGATTACTCTAACATGGGGTGCAAGAAGACTGCAACACCACTTTGCAGTTTCTACTCAAAGATATTGGCATTCCAAATGGTTTATGTTTTCTTGTACGAAATGCATTAAAATAAAGGGAACATTGAATAGTAATGCCTAGAATGCTTAACAGAATGGCTAAAGGCTGTATGGCTGTTCGTAGCGCTTTGGAAAACGTACGTAAGTACTTTGTTGTTACTTAGTAATTATGTTTCATCGTCATATGAGGAACATAGGTGATTATGATATTCGAAATATTAAACAAAAACAAGATAAACATAATCCAGTTTCACACTCAATTTTTGTGCTATATGATTGTTGGAGCATTGCAATCAAACACGCTTTCGCTAGGAGGCACAAGCCAGTATCAACGGAGAGGGAGAGAGAGAGAGAGAGAGAGAGAGAGAGAGAGAGAGAGAGAATGGGAACAATGCGTCATAGCCTCGGAGAGGCATTCAAGCGGGTGGCAATAACGCCACAGTGTAATTGCTAGAAAATTACGGTCTTCCCCGGATGACGCATTACAGACGCTCACAAACGGGCACTCACAGCCCAGCGCCGCTTCTGTCCTTCGGCACTATCGTTCGAGTATTCATCCAGCGCATTAAAATCCAGGTGATGAATAAAATACTTCCACTACAACTTTCAGGTCTAGTGCACGAAACTGCAGACGCAACGCCATGCATTACTTATTTTGCCTGAAAAAAAAAAAAGTAAATAAATTTGAAATAGTAGACAAAGAGGGAGTCAGTTCCGTCCGCCTGCTTTCAGTTTTAAGGTCACGGTCTTTAAATTACCTTACGTTTTTCAAACGCTACTAAAGCCGCTCAAGAAGAATATAATAATTCCTATCCCAAAGAAAGCAGGGGTTGACAGATGTGAAAATTACCGAACTATCAGTTTAATAAGTCACAGCTGCAAAACACTAACGCGAATTCTTTACGGACGAATGGAAAAGCTAGTAGAAGCTGACCTCGGGGAAGATCAGTTTGGATTCCGTAGAAATGTTGGAACACATGAGGCAATACTGACCCTACGACTTATCTTAGAAGCTACTCGTAGATTAAGGAAGGGAAAACCACGTTTCTAGCATTTGTAGACTTAGAGAAAGCTTTCGACAATGTTGACTGGAATACTCTCTCTCAAATTCTGAAGGTGGCAGGGGTAAAATACAGGGAGCGAAAGGCTATTTACAATTTGTACAGAAACCAGATGGCAGTTATAAGAGTCGAGGGACATGAAATGGAAGCAGTGGTTGGGAAGGGAGTGAGACAGGGTTGTAGTCTCTCCCCGATGTTATTAAATCTGTATATTGAGCAAGCAGTGAAGGAAACAAAAGAAAAATTCGGAGTAGGTATTAAAATCCATGGAGAAGAAATAAAAACTTTGAGGTTCGCCGATGACATTGTAATTCAGTCGGAGACAGCAAAGGACTTGGAAGAGCAGTTGAACGGAGTGGATAGTGTCTTAAAAGGAGGATATAAGATGAACATCAACAAAAGCAAAACGAGGATAATGGAATGTAGTCGAATTAAGTCGGGTTATGCTGAGGGAATTAGATTAGGAAATGAGACACTTAAAGTAGTATATGAGTTTCGCTATTTGGGGAGCAAAATAACTGATGATGGTCGAAGTAGAGAAGATATAAAATGTAGACTGGCAATGGCAAGGAAAGCGTTTTTGAAGAAGAGAAATTTGTTAACATCGAGTATAGATTTAAGTGTCAGGAAGTCATTTTTGAAAGTATTTGTATGGAGTGTAGCCATGTATGGAAGTGAATTATGGACAATAAATAGTTTCGACAAGAAGAGAATAGAAACTTTCTAAATGTGATGCTATAGAAGAATGCTGAAGACTAGATGGGTAGATCATATAATGAGGAAGTACTGAATAGGATTGGGGAGAAGAGAAGTTTGTGGCACAACTTGACTAGAAGAAGGGATCGGTTGGTAGGACATGTTCTGAGGCATCAAGGGATCACCAATTTAGTATTGGAGGGCAGCGTGGAGGGCAAAAATCGTAGAGGGAGACCAAGAGATGAATACACTAAGCAGATGCAGAAGGATGTAGGTTGCGGTGGGTACTGGGAGATGAAGAAGCTTGCACGGGATAGAGTAGCATGGAGAGCTGCATCAAACCAGTTTCAGGACTGAAGACCACAACAACAACAACTGAAGCCGCAAACTGTCGTCAGTTGACTGATACTAGAGCCATTTATAGCTGTTGCTACCATTGGTTGTGTTTTCCGTAAAGTTATACGACACAACCAAAGGTAGACAGTGAACACGAAAATCGTTCATTTTTTTAAGAGCTATAGCCGATTATCTGAAGAAGTGACTGGATAAGAGACAGGAGCCGAAAAGGAGACAGAGGATCCACTGTTAGAATCAGAATTTTAAAGAGCTTTGGACTACTTATAATGAAATAAGGCAGAAGGGAAATACACCAAAAGCCGTTAAAATTGCTACACCACGCAGATGACGTGCTACAGATGCGAAATTTAACGCACAGGAAGAAGATGCTGTGATATGCAAATGTTTAGCTTTTCGGAGAATACACACAAGGTTGGCGCCGGTGGCGACACCTACAACCTGCTGACATGAGGAAAGCTGCCAACCGATTTCTCATACACAAACAGCAGCTGACCGGCGTTGCCTGGTGAAACGTTATTGTGATGCCTTATGTAAGGACGAGAAATGCGTACCATCACGTTTCCGACTTTGATAAAGGTCAGATTGTATGTAACCTATCGCGATTGCGGTTTATCGTATCGCCACATTACTTCTCGCGTTGGTCGAGATTCAATCACTCGGTGGATTCAGGAGGGTAATACGGAACGCCATGCTGGATCCCAACGGCCTCGTATTACTAGCAGTCGAGATGACAGGCATCTTATCCGCATAGCTGTAACGGATCGTGCAGCCACGTCTCGATCCCTGAGTCAACAGATGGGGACGTTTGCAAGACAACAAACATCTGCACGAACAGTTCGACGACTTTTGCAGCAGCATGGACTATCAGCTCGGAGACAATGGCTGCGGTTACCCTTGACGCTGTATCACAGACAGGAGTGCCTGCGATGGTGTACTCAACGACGAACCTGGGTGCACAAATGGCAAAACGTCATTTTTTTCGGATGAATCCAGGTTGTGTTTAGAGCTTCATGATGGTCGTATCCGTGTTTGGCGACATCGCGGTGAACGCACATTGGAAGCGTGTATTCCGTCATCGCCACACTGGCGTATCACCCGGCGTGATGGTATGGGGTGCCATTGGTTACACGTCTCGGTCACCTCTTGTTCGCATTGACGGCACTTTGAACAGTGGACGTTACATTTCAGATGTGTTACGACCCGTGGCTCTACCCTTCATTCGATCCCTGCGAAACCCTACATTTGAGCAGGATAATGCACGACCGCATGTTGCAGGTCCTGTACGGGCCTTTCTGGATACAGAAAATGTTCGACTGCTGCCCTGGGCAGCAGATTCTCCAGATTTCTCACCAACTGAAAACGTCTGGTCAATGGTGGCCTAGCAACTGGCTCGTCATAACACGCCAGTCACTGCTCTTGATGAACTGTGGTATCGTGTTGAAGCTGCATGGGCAGCTGTACCTGTACACGCCATTCAAGCTGTGTTTGACTCAATGCCAAGGCGTATCAAGGCCGTTATTACGGCCAGAGGTGGTTGTTCTAGGTACTGATTTCTCAATTTTTTCAAAATTGCGTGCAAATGTAATCACATGTCAATTCTAGTATAATATATTTGTCCAATGAATACCCGTTTATCATCTGCATCTCTTCTTGGTGAAGCAATTTTAATGGCCAGGAGTGTAGATAACGTTCGATGGTAATTTCTGAAAATGTGTGAGACTGGCGATATATTAACAGATTTTCCGAAAAACAGCATGAAGCGTGAAGTGCGAGAAGTATCGCACAATCAGCTTAACACCTCATGCATCCAAGTTGCTGACGAGAATAATATTCAGAAGAACGGAAAAGAAAATTGAGTGTATCTTAGATGACGACAGGTTTAGCTTTAGGAAAGGTATAGGCGCCATAGAGATAGTTCTGACGATGCGTTTGATATTTGAAGCAAGCTTTAAGATAAATGAAGACGCATTCATTGGATCTGTCGACCTGGAAAGAGCAGTCGACAGTGCAAATGCTGAAAGACGTTCGAAATTCTGAGAAAAATACGGGTGTTGTAGGCTAGCCGTCTGGATACTATACATTACTTACAATAACCATGACGGAATAGCAAGAGTGGAAGACCAAGAACGAAGTGCTCAGATTAAAGTGGGTGTAAGACAGGAATGTAATCTTTCGTCTCTACTGTTCAATTTATACATCGAGGAAGCAACGATGGAAGTAAAAGAAAGTTTCAAGAGCGGGATTGAAATTCAAGGAGAAAGGCTATCAACGTTAAGATTCGCTAATGACATTAATATCCTGAGTGAAAGTGAAGAAGAGTTACAGGACTCGTTGAATGAAATGAACAGTCTAAACACTACATAATACCGACAGGGATTAAATCGAAGAAAGACGGAAGTAATAAGGAGTAGCAGAGCTGAGGACAGCGAGAACTTGATCACGAAGTAGACGAAACTGAAGAATTGTGCTACCTAGGCAGCAGAATAACCCATGGTGGAAAGAGCAAGGAGGGCATAAAAAGCAGGCTATCACCGGAAAAAGGGCATTCCTGGCCAAGAGAAGTCTACTGTTATGATACATGGGCCTTAATTTGAGAAAGAAATTTCCGAGACTCTACGTTTTGAGCACAGCACTGTATGACAGTGAAAAATGAGCTGTGGGAAAACCGGAACATGAGAGAATCGAAACAATTGGGATGTGGTGTAACAGGACAATGTTGAAAATTTGGTCGATTGATAAGGTAAGGAATGAGGTGGTTTTCCGCGCAATGAGAAAGGTGAACATTAATAAAACCGACAAACTGCAGGGGCATATCCTTGACTCGAAATGGAGTAAAAAAGGTCATGTGGATATCTGTCCGGAAATAGACGGTGTGCGTGTAGCGACAAAAAAAAAAAAAAAAAAAAAAAAAAACCGTCCCGTCATCACAGGCATTCAACGTGGCCTCCTTGGGAGACAAAGCAGGCGTTCACACGTCGCGTCATGGACTGCCACACTATTTCGCAAGTTCTAGCCTCTCTTCGAATAGCATCACAGGCGTCGTGAAGAAGCTGCTGAATTGTTTGCACACCAGGAACTGGTTCAGCATATACAGCGCTTATCAGACGCCCCCACAGGCAAAAATCTATGAGGTTTACGTCCGCTGAGCTAGCAGACCATGATACAGCGCCTCCGCGTCCTATCCGACGTCGGGGGAAGATGTTGAGGTGTCGGCGAACTGTAAGGCGGAAGTGGGGCGGTGCCCAGTCATCCAGAAACCGCATAACCTGTCGTACTGCCAAACGCACATTCTCAATCAGCCCGGGCGGAGTACTCAGCAGGAAGTCAAGGTACGATCCCCCGTCGAGGCTTTGTGGAATAACAGCCGGTCGCCAAGTATCCCTGCCACACATTGGTGCCGAATCGATGCTGATATGACGCCTCAATCATTCCCTTAGGATTGTCTGTAGCCTACATATGACGATTATGAAGATTGATGATGTCAGTTCTGACAAAGGCTGTTTCGTCGGCCATAATTGTGATGGTCGGGTGTAGAAACCATAGACAAAATCCTTCCCGTGGAAGGAAATCTGCTGCTGATAATCCTTGTAGTCGTTGCAAGTGAAATGGATAATAGGGACTAACTTTTAGGATGTACACAGTAGTACTCTGGCTTACACAATGTTGGTGGGCCACTTGGCTGGAGCTTGTTCCAGGGATCGTCTCAATATACAGTAGAACCAAGTCCTCCAAATCTGTTGTACGGACAGTCCGCCGCCTCCCTTCACCTTCGTCTTTCTGAAAGAACCGAAGATCACACAGTCGCTCACAAAAGGGTTCGAAATTTTGTGTGATGTGGCTGGTGTCTCCCGTGCTGCCTCTCAACCGTTTCCATCTGCTTGGCCGTACACAAACACCATCTCGGTTTGTTCCCGACATGAATATCAGACCACTGTGCTTACAGTTCGCTGCCTCAATCACACAGCCTGCAACACCAAAGGAACAACCGGAATGTGGTCAGAAGAACTTTAATTCGTCAGCGATGTATTTCTGGACATATGTTCATTAGACCTTTTTTCTCAATTTCTAGTCAGCAATCCGTCCCTTTAGTTTGACGGTTTTTTTAATGTGCAGCCTGCATGGCAAACATTGACAGGGTGGAGGGGGACAGGATGATGGAACGCTATAGAGGAAAAAAAAAACTGTTCCACCTGAAAGACTGAGTTTAAAGATTTGTGGTGTTGGAAAGCGACACAAACAGAGTTGGTGAAACTTTACCAGCTTTCCGTCTAAACCACCGCGAACTGCAAAGGTTTGGTAAAACCTTGAGGGCTCACTTCTTGGACAGGTATGTGGTATCTACACGTTTTGTGAACAACATCAAATAGATTATGGATATGCTGCACACTAGTGCATGTATAGGCTACAGACAGTCTACACTGACAATATCCTTCTCGTAACACCCGTCTTATTAATTCTTCTTGCAACCGAAGAGTTTTCGGTTGTACAAGGAGTACTAAATACGCCATTACCCATTCATAAGTATGAAATCTTCTTGAATAATGATATGACCGCTGGGCAGCTGCATTAAGGAAGCGCAAGTTAATGCTCCGATCCAGACTGTGTGGCAACGGCCCTTTCAATAAGGACAATGGAATTCACCATATCTAGAGTATAATGAGGGAGAGAGAGAATGGACGCAAACGCATAATATCTCAATGCCGATTGTGAAATCCAAATAGCAGGTCCACACATGGTGTACACGTTGTACGATCATTCATTGCAGATTTTCTCCTACGAAGATCACATCAGTTTTTGCATCATTAGAAGTGGAGAACTCACCTCCATAGTCGAGGTCGCTAACAAACACTTGTGATGTGGCAACGGACTTGTGGGAAGGTGTGCGGTGTGCAGTCTATATCGGTAACTTGCTCTGCTATCGATATTGTCTGCTTGGGGGAGAGGGGGGGGGGCTCTCAGACAGATCACGGATCACCTGACGCTCCCACCAGGTGGCAGCAGAGTGGCCGGTGTGCCAATGTAGAGGAGGCATGAGCCGTATGAGGTGGAAAGCTCTGGTACCACGCCGGAATGTAATGCGCTGCCTGATGTATGGAGATGGTATTTGGCGTCCACAACTGCGGTGGATGTGTTTAATTTGGACTATACCTGAACAAAGGGGACTTGTGGCAGCCGTGATTGAGGTCTGTGCATGTCGCTACGGCAGTTACTATTTTAAAGTGCCTGAACTTTCAAACGTTGAAAGGTGGTGCTTTAACTAACTGCCACTGCTCCAAATTAACAGTGATGAGCAGCTTCCTTGGCGAACTTCAAGTGTTTGTGTGGATTGTAACTCACCGCCCTGGTCACCTAGTGCCTGATTGTGAGACAAATTTGCTGCAGCATGCAAACTCTTCTCCGCGTCTGTGAATGTAAAGAAGACTGTGTGTATAAGACAGGGATACATAGATGTATCTACCATATGACTAGATGGCTCGTTATTGAATATAGTCGACAAATTCTGCTGCCTCGATTTTTTGGTGGCAGAAGGTCGTTCTACAGATTACGAAATAAACGCATGAAATAGCAAAGCGGCGAACATTTTCGGGACGCTTCAGACAAGAGTAAGGGACAACCAACGCCTTACAGTAACCAAAAACACTCTCGTCTATCAAGCATACGTATCGAGTACCCTCTTGTATCGTTGCTTTGGTGTGCGTTTCACCTTTTCTCTCGGATTCCGCGACCAGTCGTCTTGTGACGAAGTTCGGTATTTATCCATTAAGTCATTTACCGCAAACTGTTACGTGTTACTTGATGCACGAATTATCCAACTAAAAATTTGCGAATGTCATGTCAACACTAACAGCAGTTCTGTTATATAAAGGGGCGGCCGGTGTGGCCGAGCGGCTCTAGGCACTTCAGTCTGAAACCGCGCGACCGCTACGGTCGCGGGTTCGAATCCTGCTTCGGGCATGGATGTGTGTGATGTCCTTAGGTTAGTTAGGTTTAAGTAGTTCTAAGTTTTAGGGGACTGATGACCTCAGATGTTAAGTCCCATAGTGCTCAGAGCCATTTGAACCATTTTTTGCAATAAAATCTTTTCATTCATGCGAAATACACAAATGCATTCATTACTAACATTAATGTCAAAGAGTAGCCAGTGGATGTTAGGTTGCAGAAGTGCAGAGACGAGGAGGCCTTCACATATACTGTCGTGAAGATCTCAGCATGTAACCAGTCTTCGGACCTTAGGTCACAGAAACACAACATGTTCTCCCTGTCAGACACATCAGAGTAAGTAACGCATTATAAAAGTAGATAATAACATGCAGTGCACGCTGACTACAGTCACGGGTAAATAAGAAAATTAAAAACAAGGCGGGAGACAAGCGATGGTTCTATTAAACTAGAAGAAAGGCTAATTATTACAAACGTAAGTTTTGACTAGGCTGAGTATGCGGAAACAGCAATTGTAAAATTTTCTCAATGTTGAAATGTAGACGTTAAGCTACTTCAGCTCACATTTTCAGTAGCTGGAATTTGCTTTTGTGCCTTCCTGTACTGTTGGAGAGCGGAAGAGAGGACTGTGTTTGTGTTGCGTGTTGCCGTTGAGCAGGGGAAGCACCGGCGCAGGCAGGTCGGAGTAGCCATGCGTGGCACGGCTTGCCCTCATGCAGTATTCAGCGCCTGTGGCGGGATTACCGAAGTGCCCGTCCACCTTACTGCGCCCACTTTGTCCGGGCCCCTGGCGCACCTCGGAGGCGTCCTTAGGTTTCTATCTGCGTATTCAGCTCCGCCGAAGCCACCTAGATAACCCTAACAAAAGCAAAAGAATGCACTATACGGCTGCCCTTTTGCGTCTGATAGCAACCAGTCGGCCGGAACATTTTTGGGAAAGGCTTTTAGTACAGTAATTCCGCTGATGTTGCTTTCAAGGCACTGGTACTTTATTTCTAGCGCGGACATAAGTTCACCGGACGAAGTATTAAGAGGTCGATGAACGACACACCAGTCAGTTTGGAGCTATGCAGCTGATGTAGACGTTCTAGGCAGTAACGTGACCCTCCATTGCTGACGCAGGTCGTTGGAGTGAGGCAGTGCGAATGAGTCGGTCGGTTGCTTGATATGGAGGAGGGGACCAAACAGCTAGGTCATCGCTCCCGTGGAATTGGGGCAGGATGGTGAAGGAAGTCTACCGTTTCCTTTCAAAGGAACCATTTCGGCATTTGTCTGAAGCGATTTAAGGAAATCACGGAAAACCTAAATCAGGATGGCCGGACCCGGTTTTGAACCGTCGTCCTTCCGAATGCGAGTCCAGTGTGCTGACCACTGCGCTACCTCGCTCAGTCGGTCGGTTGTACTGATTCAGTGCAGTAAGATGGCTTCACGTATAGATGGAACAAATCGAGGAAATGAGCTGTCCGGATTGGATATTCCTATACTCACCCCTTGAATGAATTCACCCGAGTTGATGGTGCATCAACGTGGACTGTCCAAGTGGTAACAAAGGCCGGCCGCTGTGGCCGAGCGATTCTAGGCGCTCCAATCCAGAACTGCGCTGCTGCTACGGTCGCAGGTGCGAATCCTTCCACGGGCCTGGATATGTGTGAAGTCCTTAGGTTAGTTAGTTTTATATAGTTATAACTCTAGGGGACTGATGTCCTCAGATGTTAAATCCCATAGCGCCATTTGAACTATTGTTTTTTGACAACAAAGAAAAGTCTACTGCTTGCGGTCATGTCACAGAAACCCGACAGGAACTGCTGCTGTCAGTGAATACAGGTCTATCTCAACGAGTTTACGAGCGAACATTGTAAGAGGAACTGCATGCAGTGGACATTTACAATCGGTTACCTCTCAAAACAACGCCTCGGGAGCAGACTTCATTCCGTCAGAGCTACTGACAGTCTTGGCAGAGCCAGCTACGACAAAACTCTTCCATTTGGTGTGCAAGATGTACGAAACAGTTGAAACACTCTCAGACCCCAAAAGAATATTATTATTCAAATTCCAAAAAAAGCAGTTGTGGATATTACCGAACTATCAGTTTAACAAGTTATGGTTGGAAAATACTTGCAAGAAGCCTTCAAAGAAGAATCTAAAAACTGACGGAAGCTACTCTGGGGAAAGATCAGTTCGAAACCCGGAAAATGTAGGAAGACACAAGACAATACTGACTCTACGTCTTACACTATGTGATCAAAAGTATCCGGACATCTTCAAAAGCGTACGTTTTTCATATTATATGCATTGTGCTGCCACCTACTGCTAGGTACTCCATATCAGCGACCTAAGCCGTCGTTAGACAGCAGAATGGGGCGCTCTGAATGTGTAATAGGCAGACATCTATCCAGGCCATCACACGGGAAATTCAAACTGCATCAGGATCTACTGCAAGTACTATGACAGGTAGGCGGGAGGTGAGAAAACTTGGATTTCATGGTCGAGTGCTACAAATTAAGCCGGTAAATGCTAATTGACGCCTAGCTTCGTGTGAGGAGCGTTAACATTGGACGATTTAACAATGGAAAAACGTTGTGTTGAGTGACGAATCACGGTACACAATGTGGCGATCCGATGGCAGGATGTGGGTATGGCGAATGCCCGGTGAACGTCATCGGTCAGCGTGTGTAGTGCCAACAGTAAAATTCGGAGGGGATGGTGTTATGGTTTGGTCGTGTTTTTATGGAGGGGTCTTGCACCCCTTGTAGTTTTACGTGGCACTATCACAGCACAGGCTACATTGATGTTTTAAGCACCTTATTCCTCCCCACTGTTGAAGAGCAACTCGGGGATGGCGGTTGCACCTTTCAACACGATCGAGCACCTCTTCATAACGCACGGCCTCTGGCGGAGTGATTACACGACAATAACATCTCTGTAATTGACTGGCATGCACAGAGTCCTGACATTACTCCTATGGAACACCCTTGGAATGTTTTGGAACGCCGACTTCACGCCAGGCCTCACCGACCGACATGGATACCTTTCCTCAGTGCAGCACTCCGTGAAGAATGGGCTGCCATTCCCCAAGAAACTTTCCAGCACCTGATTGAACGTATGCCTGCTAGAGTGGAAGCTGTCATCAAGGCTAAGGGTGGGCCAACACCATATTGAATTCCAGTATTGCCGATGGACTGCGCCACGAACTTGTAAGTCATTTTCAGGCAGGTGTCCGGATACTTTTGACCACATAATGTATTTCAGAAGCCGGCCGTTGTGGCC
This sequence comes from Schistocerca americana, assembly GCF_021461395.2. Lineage (NCBI taxonomy): Eukaryota > Metazoa > Arthropoda > Insecta > Orthoptera > Acrididae > Schistocerca > Schistocerca americana. The sequence continues at coordinate 1,221,385,833 of NC_060119.1, read as the reverse complement.
GAGCTGTTCTAGGCGCTACAGTCTCGAACCGCGTGACCGGTACGGTCGCAGGTTCGAATACTGCCTCGGGCATGGATGTGTGTGATGTCCTTAGGTTAGTTAGGTTTAAGTAGTTCTAAGTCCTAGGGGACTGATGACCTCAGAAGTTAAGTCCTATAGTGATCAGAGCCATTTTTTTGTATTTCAGAAGATAGATTAGGGAAAGACAAACCTACGTTTATAGCATTTGTTGACTTAAAGAATACTTTTGACAATGTTGAGTGGAGCATTGTCTTTGAAACCTTGAAGTTAGCAGGGGTAAAAAACCTAGAGCGAAAGGCTGTTATCAGCTTGTACAGAAACCCGACGCCAGTTATATGAGTCGAAGGGCATGAAAGGGAAGCAGTGTTTGAGAAGGGAGTGAGACAGGGTTTTAGTCTGTCCCCAAAGTTATTCGGTCTGTACGCTGGACAAGCAGTAAAGGAAACCAAAGAGAAATTTGGAGCAGGAATTAAACATCAGGGAGAAGTAATATAACATTTGAGATCTGCCGATGACACTGAAATTCTGTTACAGACTGTGCAGGACTTCGAACAGCAGTAGAACGGAACTGACAGTGTCTTTAATGAAGGATATAAGAGGAACATCAACAAAAGCAAATCAAGGATAATGGAATGTAGTAGAACTAAATCAGGTAAGCCAAGGGCATCAGATAAGGTAATTGGGCACCATAATAATTGGCCAAAGTAGAGAGGATATTTAAAATGTAGACTTGCAATGGCAGTACAGAGGCGCCGAACTGGATATGCCTCTGCATGACGTCAGGAATCGTCTGGAAGCGCCCATGGCGCTAAGAAAACTTGATTATTCAGTGAATCGTTTATTGTGACAACTTTACAAAGGGTGGTGCACTATTGGCCGTAGTTGCCTCCTGCCCTGATCACGGACGGACTCTAGGTGTCGGACGCTGCGCCAGTCTTTCCGCCTGCGTCCTAGGGAGATGTCGTTCCCCTTGAGTCGATACGGATGCTTAGCCCAGCTATACTCAGAGAGTATAGCACATGGTACTGCAGTGCTGCTGGTAGTTCATCACCTCTCCCTTTACTAGTGGCTGGTGGCACACATCTTGAAGTTCATCTGTGGAGTTCAGCTGTGTGACACTCCACGGTTGGTTGATCTAAGACTTAGTAAAACACTCATTGACCTGAATCGTTTCACCCTACCTGGAGCTGGGGCTCTGCTTCTTGAGGCATTCCGCCACACGACCGAGCGTGCGTGTTATTTTGCTTAGTCGCTGTCCTTTTCTGTTTTCCCGCTGTGTGTGCTCTCTCTCATTCAGCCACTGCCGAGTTTCAGACAATGCTGCCCGTCTGTCTTCCATCACCTGCTTCCTGGTCCACCGCTAATCGTGGCGTAACCAGCCTATCTTACGTGAAGGTGATTGAAATCCATTAAAAATTTTACAACTTGGAACCCGTATTACTCTGTGCCGTAACAGCAGGAAAAGCTTTTCGGAAGAAGAGAAATTTGTTAACATCGAACATGGTTTTAAGTATTATGACGTCTTTTCTGCAATTGTTTCTATTGTATATAGCCATGTGTGGAAATGAAACATAGACGATAAACAGTTTAGACCAAATAGCTGAATCTTTTGAAATATAATACTGCACAATAATGTTGAAAATCACCTAACGAAGGAGGAGGTAGTGAATAGAACTGTCGAAAAAAGTGAACTGTGGCGCAGCCTGACTAGAAGATTGACAGAACATATTCTGTGAGATCAGTGGATCACTAGTATTGTAGTGGGGTGGGGAGGGGGTAGTAAAGGGAGACCAAGAGACGAGCACAGTAAGCACATTCAGAAGGATGTAGGCTGCAGTAGTTACTTGAAGGTGAAGAGGCTTGCACAAAATAGAGTAACATGGAGACCTGAATCAAACCAGTCCTCGGACTGAAGACCACAATAAAACCATCTCGTAAAAGGCTCGCAGTGGCACGTTTTCAGTAGGCCAAACTACACAGAAACTGCACAGTAAGTGACTGAAAGGGAGTACTTTTCAGACGATGCAAGGTGCCTTGTGAAGTGACAGACCAAGGGAGGAGGGTGTGCTTCTGCCTAGAGGTGACCCTATGATGTTGTGGTGGTGTACTTCGTACCATGACTTGTGGACAGGTTCTTGTGAACAAGAACCAGGATGTTTATTTCAACAATTTATTTACTCTAAATGTTCAGGAGCGAAGCTGACGACAGGTTACACACAGCTGCACTTACACAATCCTGATTTGATGCTCAGGAACCCTGTCACGCGTTTACTGGCCCGCTAATGAACCCATGTCAATCCCACAGGAAAGTCTCGTAATTTTCGAATGTTGGGTGAAATTTAGCAATCAGCTCTCTGGGGTGATGATTGAGTTGCTTCAGATCAATATCAGAAGTGTACTGCCGTAAAATTAATTTATTATACGGGTAGCTAAGTGCAAAGAAGCCACACCTTAACAGTTCATTTCCCCTACAGCGCTGCTGACTGTGATGGACGTCATCAGCACAACTGGAATATGGAATAGGTAGGACACTGTCTACATGCTCGCTGAAGAGGTAACTTAAAGGACGGACTAACTCCAGACTCCCTCCCTCGGCAAGATGGTGTTGTCCAATCCATCTGTAGTATACCAACGTCATTGCTGATGTGTGAAGCAAGAAATTCTGATTACCGTTGTTGAGGGCAAAGCGTGAAAGGGATGTTGCAGCTGGAGTAACGACAGAGTTGCCAAAATTGGTCTACGGTGCCAGACGTCAGTTGCAGCCGTTTATTTTCAAAGTCAAGTACTTTCATACTCGGGGGATGAACGAAGAGTAGCAGATGCAGGAATACTGCATCGCCGTTGTAGGCAAGGTCCTAGCGGAGGTGGTTTGCCGTTTACTTCCTCCAATCTGTTTCGGAGTATCAAGTGTGCATCTGCATCTTGCTGTTAAGGGTGAAACCCGGTGCTAATATATAGCTTGCTCCTCTGTAATAACACCAAGGGGGCTAGTGAGCTTGACGTCCCTACCCATCGGAAGGATCATCATCAACATCGTTAAAAGCCCTCATTTCATGAGAGGACTGGAATTTAATCCATGATACTGGCGAAAAGACTGGTGATCAGGAACTTCAGACCACCACGTCCCCTCCTCTTAGCGGCCAAATACTGTCAGCGTAAATTTTCCACCAACAGGATTCGAACCTGTTTACCTCCGAGTCGAGCGTCACTGCACAGTCATGTGCGTCAGAGACGTCATTTACGGAGGCGGGTGTTCACCTCTACAGCCGAGATAGCTTATGACTGTGAAAAGCGTCTGGCGCAAAAGGAGCTGACTAGACGGATCACCTCTCAAAGAATATAGAAACAACTTAGGAATGATAGCAAACATAACAGGTGAAGATAACAATTTGTCTGAAGCGCTTTTACTGACTTCGATGTAGCCCATCTACTTGTAACATAACACGTATACAAGCGTGCAGTTTCAGCTGGGTAATGCTACTGAAATCGTCAATGCTGCCACCGCTGGAGTTGGGGACAACCACATCCCACGATCAGAGGAATGCGTGGGGGGGGGGGGGGGGGGGTACCGACCGCCGGCGATCAGGCTATTACCTGGCGGTAGGTGGGTTTACCAGAGACCGATGTGGTGCGATCTGGTGATGTAAGACGGTTGGCGTGAGAGGTAACATGTGGAGAACAAAGAGTCACAAAACAAAGGAGTCTATCGCAAAGTGGCAGACAATGGATGTTAAGAAATATTTGCAAAATAAGCAGTAATTCACATATTCATCATATAGCAAAACCAATCAGATCAGCTTAATCACGGCACTATGTTGTGTATATTGAGACTTCAGTACGAGGTATATTAGAAAAACTACGGAAGTTACGGTGGCACTGTAAGCGAATAAAATTTCAAAATCATTATCAGTTAATAAGTCTTGAACATTTCATGCGATCCAATCACGGTATTGGATAATAGCTGAGGACACTAGCTACCAGAACTGAAAGTCGCACGTTTGTATATATTTTATCTACTGAACTAGTCTATGTTTTGTGTCTTTTTAATCATGCGAATATGTCACAATGTCATACTCTTGACACTTGCACATAAAGTGGACGCAACATGACATTGCTTGTATCTTTCTCTATGTAACCACGTACTGTATGTGTAGTTTATTACGGAAATATTTTCTTCTTTAATTAAGTGTTAATTAGGCCTATAATGAGGACATTCATCATTTGAATGTGGAAATACATACACAAAATCTGAAACCACGGTTAAATTGGTTGTAAAGAAATGCTTCTACTAAGCGGACAACCTTTTCTGTTTGTGATGTATTAATAACGAATTCTTTGAAATTAATACTTAAAATGTGTACTCGAATTTCATGTTTTAATTAACTGTTAAACTGTTAGACATGGGACAATATGTATTGTCTGAGGATGAGCAATGGAGGCAGACACTTCTTTTAACACATATATTGTATTTGTGAATTGTATATATTTCAAATGGTGGCTACTTTTATGTATTTTTGTAAAGTAATAGGTTTTGGATGAAAACTGGCAGTGCTCTGTAACTTTCGTTCGTACTTAGAAGATATTCGCGCTTAATGGGACTTAGAATCTGTGAACCAGTTGAGACTGTAACATTTCGCAAGTGCTAGGCGATGGGCAGCATTGAACTCTTGAATTATTTCAGATGCATTTTGTAATTATTACTAGTTAGCCAGTTGGGATCCACTTGTGATTATAAGCGAGTTTGAATATATTAATCACTGTAGTGAACTTTGTTTATTTGTGAGATGGCGGTTATTTTGTGTACATTAGCGAACTGGGACTTAATATTACTTCTCGAAACACTGAAGTTTAGTTAGTATTTGGGGAATCTGCTATTACTTAATATCCAAACACGCAGTCTTGGGAATTTGTTACTGTATTCTGTGCTTTTAGACATATTTGTAGAACCACCATTTTAATTAATTATGTGTTTTTAGCCATTGAATAAACCATCAGTTCGTTTAATGTAAACTATCAGGTGTTGCCTACAATCAATTATTCGAAACAAACCAACCTATTTACCATTATATTAATATTTCATTTGTTACAACTTGTATTTTATTTAATTGAGCGTAACTTGCGAAAACTGTTTCAGTATTACACCAAATCCAAATAAACAGAAAGTGCAAGAGTAGAATGGATTGCTCATTAGAATTACCTGTTCTACACTTCTCTACACTAGCCGATCAAATTTTGTTCAGAGACGATAGCCTCGTCCAAAATTCATTAGGCATTCATGATCAAGGTCATATCATCGCACTGACCGGTTAGTAAGGGGCGAAGTAGAGATTGAATCCCACTTGATTTTTATGTTTACTTACAAACGAATGGGTTTTTTGATAGGTCCCGCCTAAAGTAAACACAGTTCTTCGCATACTTTACCAAGACACGTTTCACTGAAGTTATATCACCTTCAGAATTTATTTTTTTTTGTATCAAAAATGAGGACAAACTGTTCAGTTTTTAAGTAATCCATTCACAAAATGAAGCAGGATTACTTATTTTCTTTGATAGCTTTTTAGCACATGCAGTGGGTTCTTTGGCCTTCTATACTTTATTGTGTAGCTGTTTTTCTTTTGTGGTTTGTGATCTGCAACCGTAGAGAACTTAACACAGAAAACTTATGTACATCGAAGATTACCCCTGAAATGTGAAACTGTTGTAATTTACAGTATTCGACTCTGTCTGAAAGACTGTGTGTCTATGTATGTGCGTATTTTTGCGTGTGTGTATCAAATTGTTTACACTTACTTTTGTTAGTCCCCACGTTGCTTTCTCTGAGAAACTGAAGGTGTAACTCACACTGTTTCACTTTTTAAGAAACACGAAAATAAGATGGTGAGCAGTTAAATGTCTTCTGGACGGGAGTTTTCAATCTTGTTTGGCTTCAGGCTCTGAAAGTCGAATCTCTGTGTGTAGGCTAGCGGTTCTAGGCGCTTCAGTCTGGAACCGCGCTGCTGCTACGGTCGCAGGCTCGAATCCTGCCTCGGGCATGGATGTGAGTGATGTCTTTAGGTTAGTTATGTTTAAGTAGTTCTAAGTCTAGTAGACTGATGACCTCAGATGTTAAGTCTCATAGTGCTTAGAGCCATTTCAACCATTTTCGAATCTCTGTACGTGTATACAGTTCTCAATGCTTTCTGGCCACAATATATTCAGCTGTTCACCATCTTCTTTTCCTATCTTGTAAACAGTGAGACATTGCGAGCTACAATTGCATTTTCACAGAGTAGACAACCTGGAAACCCGTAAAAATAAGTGTAAACACTTTATTTCACACACACACACACACACACACACACACACACACACACACACACACACACAAACACCCCCCCCCCACACACACACACCCACACACACGTTCACGGATACACAGTATTTCACATAGAGTAAAATAACACAACAGCTGGGCGTTATTTTCGATGGAAATAAACTTTCTATATTAAGTTCTCTATAAAACTTGCATGTACGAGGGTTGTCCAGAAACTAAGTTCCGATCGGTTGCGCAATGGACACCACAGTGAAAACCCGATGAAGCTTTGCACAGGTGTGTTGGGTAGCGTCTATAGCATGAACGTCTAGAACAACGATATCTCCCGCCAAGCAGGAGGGCCTGCTAAGAGGCTTCGCCTTAATGAATGCAGCCCACCTAACAGAACTGACACGCACTTTCTTCTTCATGGCAACTCTCAGCCGCACTCTGCAGGGGCAGTGAAGACTCTCCTGCAGCCTTTTCGATGGGAAGTGTTCCACCACCCACGACACAGTCCTAATAGGCTCGTCCTGAGTATCATCTCTGTTCACATGAAACGCTGGATACGAAGACAACACTTGAACGCAGGCTACGCGCTATAGACCAGCGCAGAGAATTATTTGTAAGTACAGGTTGCTGCCTTCTATGACGATGGTGTTGGAAATTTGGTATAACCCTCCGCCAAATGTCTAAGTTGGAGCGGCGACTATGAGGAGAAGTATTTGGAAAGTGTAGCTAACTCTTGCAAATAAAGTGTTTCTGATTTTCACTGTGGTCTCCATTTAGTGACCGATCGGAAGTTACGTTCTGGACAACCCTATTATTATGAATGTGGAACACTACGACTGAATGAATAAACGTTTCCAGAAATAACTGCAAAAAGTCACCTTTTGTGATGTTTCAATCTTTATTTACCATGATCTATTTTGAATCACCTAGCGGCCCATCATTAAATTCTACACTGTGTTGAAAGTTTACAGCATTGTGGAGGTCATGTAGAGTTTTTAGCACCTGTGTGTTTATTCCTGGTGCGCACACTACACTGAAAAGCATTATCTATGTTTATGTTTATAGTTTACTTATTGTTTGGCGGACAGGGCTTCCACATTGTCTGAGTCTAAGACATAGGGTGCTTCAGAACGAGAGGCGATTGGATCCTTGTGAAAATGCCCAGCTTAGGAAGGGCAGTGTATCTGGTTTAGAGTGAGGGGAATGTCTCATGTTTTCAGTGTGTAAAGTAGCAATTAGGGACAGCCACTCACGCAGGACAGAAAAAAGTGTCACGATAGTATTACGTTTCCGTCCCTGTCGTCTGTGTTTTGTGTGACTGATAAGGATCAATTACGTCACTGTTGATACCACATGCAACGTATGCAACCTGTCTGATCATCTGCAGCCATTCATGTCCATTGTGCATTCCGACGGGATTGGGCATTTCATCAGGACAATGTGACACCCTATACGTTCAGAATTGCTACAGAGTGGCTGCAGGAACACTTTTCTGAGTTTGAACACTTCCACTGGCCACCAGACTCCCCAGACACGAACATTACTGAGCATATCTGGGATGCCTTCCAACGTGCTGTTCAGTAGAGATTTCCCGCCCCTCGTTCTCTTACGGATTTATGGACAGCCCTGCAGGATTCATTGTGTTAATTACCTCCAGCACTACTTCAGAGCCCATGCCACGTCATGTTGCGACACTTCTGTGTGCTCGCGGTGTCCTACAAGATATTAGGCAGGTGTATCAGTGTCTTTGGCTCTTCAGTGTATGTGAACGTATATTCTGCTTCCAACCCACCGGCGGCTACATCAGACCTTGGGGTGCATGTGTTACAAAACTGCAATACTCTGGAAAGGGCGAAACCGAATGTAGATGAGATGTGGCTCAAATTCAAAGATATAGTAGCAACAGCAATTGAGAGATTCATACCTCATAAACTGGTAAGAGATGGAACTGATCCCCCATGGTACACAAAACAGGTCCGAACGCTGTTGCAGAGGCAACGGAAAAAGCATGCAAAGTTCAGAAGAAAGCGAAATCCCGAAGATTGGCTAAAATTTACAGACGCGCGAAATTTGGCACGGACTTCAATGCGAGATGGCTTTAATAGGTTCCACAACGAAACATTGCCTCGAAATTTGGCACAAAATCCGAAGAAATTCTGGTCGTATGTAAAGTACACAAGCGGCAAGACGCAGTCAATACCTTCGCTGCGCAGTCCCGATGGTACTGTTACTGAGGACTGTGCCGCTAAAGCGGAGTTATTTAACGCAATTTTCCGAAATTCCTTCACCAGGGAAGACGAATGGAATATTCCAGAATTTGAAACACAAACAGCTGCTAGCATGAGTTTCTTGGAAGTAAATACCTTAGGGGTTGCGAAGCAACTCAAATCGCTCGATACGGGCAAGTCTCTCAGGTCCAGATTGTATACCGATTAGGTTCCTTTCAGATTACGCTGATACAATCGCTCCCTACTTAGCAATCATATACAAACCGCTCGCTCACCAATAGATCTGTACCTACAGATTGGAAAATTGCGTAGGTCGCACCAGTGTTTAAGAAGGGTAGTAGGAGTAATCCATCGAACGACAGAGCTATATCATTGACGTCGTTTTGCAGTAGGGTTTTGGAGCATATACTGTATTCAGACATTATGAATCACCTCGAAGGGAACGATCTATTGATACGTAATCAGCATGGTTTCAGCTCGCGGTGTCCTATGTCGTATGTAAAGTACACAAGCGGCAAGACGCAGTCAATACCTTCGCACGAAGTAATGGCCGCTATCGACAGGGGATCTCAAGTTGATTCCGTATTTCTAGATTTCCGGAAAGCTTTTGACACTGTTCCTCACAAGCGACTTCTAATCAAGCTGCAGGCCTATGGGGTATCGTCTCAGTTGTGCGACTGGATTCGTGATTTCCTGTCAGGAAGGTCGCAGTTCGTAGTAATAGACGGCAAATCATCGAGTAAAACTGAAGTGATAGCAGGTGTTCCCCAGGGAAGCGTCCTGGGACATCTGCTGTTCCTGATCTATATAAATGACCTAGGTGACAATCTGAGCAGTTCTCTTAGGTTGTTCGCAGATGATGCTGTAATTTACCGTCTAGTAAGGTCATCCGAAGACCAGTATCAGTTGCAAAGCGATTTAGAAAAGATTGCTGTATGGTGTGGCAGGTGGCAGTTGACGCTAAATAACGAAAATTGTGAGGTGATCCATTGAGTTCCAAAAGAAATCCGTTGGAATTCGATTACTCGATAAATAGTACAATTCTCAAGGCTGTAAATTCAACTAAGTATCTGGGTGTTAAAATTACGAACAACTTCAGTTGGCAAGACCACATAGATAATATTGTGGGGAAGGCGAGCCAAAGGTTGCGTTTCATTGGCAGGACACTTAGAAAATGGAACAAGTCCACTAAAGAGACAGCTTACTCTACCCTCGTTCGTCCTCTCTTAGAATATTGCTGCGCCGTGTGGGATCCTTACCAGGTGGGATTGACGGAGGACATCGAAAGGGTGCAAAAAAGGGCAGCTCGTTTTATATTATCACGTAATAGGGGAGAGAGTGTGACAGATGTGATACGTGAGTTGGGATGGAAGTCATTAAAGCAAAGTCGTTTTTCGTCGCGGCGAGACCTATTTACGAAATTTCAGTCACCAACTTTCTCTTCCGAATGCGAAAATATTTTGTTGAGCCCAACCTATATAGGTAGGAATGATCATCAAAATAAAATAAGAGAAATCAGAGCTCGAACAGAAAGGTTTAGGTGTTCGTTTTTCCCGCGCGCTGTTCGGGAGTGGAATGGTAGAGAGATAGTATGATTGTGGTTCGATGAACCCTCTGCCAAGCATTTAAATGTGAATTGCAGAGTAATCATGTAGATGTAGATATAGATGTAGCCGATGAAATCTACTTATTGCTAAGTTCAGGAATGAGGTGAAAATCGCATGGACCCGATCGGATACAGGTTAAATTCTACATGTGATTATGGCACGTAAAAGACAGGAGTTGAGTCAGACTTTCTGTGGCTTATTGACGGGACTGAAATTCCTGGTCACTTTCCAGAGGGGAACACAATATTGCTGGCCTCTGTACGCCACAACCGGAGCTACTGTGCTCTAGTTACTAATTGTGGATGTACTTGCGGCCGGAGTGGTCTTAAAAAGTTCGCTAGCACTGAGTGAAGCATGCTTCAAATTAACGTACACCTACCTCAGTAAAGCCTTTGTCCAGCATCCGTTGCTCTGCATTCGTAGGTACTATGTAGACGATGTTAAAAGGACCGTTAAAGAAAACCATCTTCCATACTTACGACTGCATAGTCCACCTAAATCAGGTAACAAAATAAACCTGTAAATCTGTAGTAATAACGGGCAGAAGTGGATGCTTCCTTCCTTCATTGAAAATGTCCGCTTCCCAATTCTAATGTTTTTTATTGTCTTTTAGTTATGGTGACAACAAGCCCACATTTACGTCGATAGCACATCTACTACTAGTTCATGCAGCTTATATCACACACAAGACAGCCAGAAATAGATCAAGTCCTACCCAAAATATTACGAGATTAATACTGTCAATACTCTGCTACGAAATTAATTTCACACTCGGCTCTTTTCAGTGGATTCTTCAAAGGAAGATGCTCGCAAAAAAATGTTCTGTAAATGCATACTTAACTCGGCACGCAGAATTCTTCGCAGAGGCCGATAGTATCACACGCGGTTTTCTCTACAACAAAACACTCTAAAATCTCTCATACTTAACACAACTGTCCGTAAATGCATCTGCTTGCGCGGCGATATAAACCGAACGCGAAATAACAGTCACTTGTTCATTTTACAAATAACTTTTTCGGACGCGTCTAACGTGACCTCGTCCGGCAGCTAGTCCACGACTCTATGTAGGCCGTTGCTTTCAGGGCATATAACTCATTCCAATGCGCGGGAAAGAATTTATTCTGTTTGGTTGATCAAAACGAAAAGCCAATCAGATCAATCTTTCAAGATCATATTTGTGCTTAAACTGTTTTACTCCAATCAACATTCGCAGATGCATTACGTCATTTCAGTCTGCAAATATTAACAAAATGTTCCACCAAACCAAACCAAACGAAAACTAAGATAAAACTATGCTTGAAATATACTTTAGAACTTATTATCCTATTATTACCTTTCTGGCTGCCTTGTTACAAAAGCAAACACTCGTAGACATACGTCATCCGCCAGTTAGGGGATTTACAGTTTTCATGACACCCTGGTGGTGTAATACTTGCTAGTTACTTAAGGTGTAATACAATATACACTCCTGGAAATGGAAAAAAGAACACATTGACACCGGTGTGTCAGACCCACCATACTTGCTCCGGACACTGCGAGAGGGCTGTACAAGCAATGATCACACGCACGGCACAGCGGACACACCAGGAACCGCGGTGTTGGCCGTCGAATGGCGCTAGCTGCGCAGCATTTGTGCACCGCCGCCGTCAGTGTCAGCCAGTTTGCCGTGGCATACGGAACTCCATCGCAGTCTTTAACACTGGTAGCATGCCGCGACAGCGTGGACGTGAACCGTATGTGCAGTTGATGGACTTTGAGCGAGGGCGTATAGTGGGCATGCGGGAGGCCGGGTGGACGTACCGCCGAATTGCTCAACACGTGGGGCGTGAGGTCTCCACAGTACATCGATGTTGTCGCCAGTGGTCGGCGGAAGGTGCACGTGCCCGTCGACCTGGGACCGGACCGCAGCGACGCACGGATGCACGCCAAGACCGTAGGATCCTACGCAGTGCCGTAGGGGACCGCACCGCCATTTCCCAGCAAATTAGGGACACTGTTGCTCCTGGGGTATCGGCGAGGACCATTCGCAACCGTCTCCATGAAGCTGGGCTACGGTCCCGCACACCGTTAGGCCGTCTTCCGCTCCGCCCCAACATCGTGCAGCCCGCCTCCAGTGGTGTCGCGACAGGCGTGAATGGAGGGACGAATGGAGACGTGTCGTCTTCAGCGATGAGAGTCGCTTGTGCCTTGATGCCAATGATGGTCGTATGCGTGTTTGGCGCCGTGCAGGTGAGCGCCACAATCAGGACTGCATACGACCGAGGCACACAGGGCCAACACCCGGCATCATGGTGTGGGGAGCGATCTCCTACACTGGCCGTACACCACTGGTGATCGTCGAGGGGACACTGAATAGTGCACGGTACATCCAAACCGTCGTCGAACCCATCGTTGTACCATTCCTAGACCGGCAAGGGAACTTGCTATTCCAACAGGACAATGCACGTCCGCATGTATCCCGTGCCACCCAACGTGCTCTAGAAGGTGTAAGTCAACTACCCTGGCCAGCAAGATCTCCGGATCTGTCCCCCACTGAGCATGTTTGGGACTGGATGAAGCGTCGTCTCACGCGGTCTGCACGTCCAGCACGAACGCTGGTCCAACTGAGGCGCCAGGTGGAAATGGCATGGCAAGCCGTTCCACAGGACTACATCCAGCATCTCTACTATCGTCTCCATGGGAGAATAGCAGCCTGCATTGCTGCGAAAGGTGGATATACACTGTACTAGTGCCGACATTGTGAATGCTCTGTTGCCTGTGTCTATGTGCCTGTGGTTCTGTCAGTGTGATCATGTGATGTATCTGACCCCAGGAATGTGTCAATAAAGTTTCCCCTTCCTGGGACAATGAATTCACGGTGTTCTTATTTCAATTTCCAGGAGTGTAGAATTGAAATCTGACGTATGCCCCATATACACACTCACATTCACACTCATTTACTCTCACCCTAACACAAAATTTAAATTTTAACTTTTATACTGTTATTTTTATTACGAAAGAAAGATTATCGAAAGTTTAGAGTTGAAAATCTGTATAAAATAAGTCGGTACACTGAGAGTGCTATTACTGTTTTCAAATAACAAAATAAATATAAACTGTTATTGTTCCTATCTGAATTTATTTTCTTAAGTGTCGGTTAAGTACTTTTTAATGGTTTTTTTATATCTCCGAAACTATTATAGGAAGCGGTATCAAATTTTGACATAAAGTTCGTCTGAATAACTAAAGGTCATGTAACAAATTTCGAATAACAGATAATATTTAACATAGTTATTTAGTTTCTTAGGTGGGGTGAATAAGTGATTTTAGTACGCTCGACACAGCATTCTCACAGTCCGCTTTAGCGACAGGTATGGCTATGACGCGTACGGCAGGCCACAAGTCGGCCGCCGTCCAATGCTGCTACACTGCAGGCTGCCAAAACAGCTCGCCACAACGTAACAGAACATACTGCAAAAATGTGCAGTCGCGTAATGGCTGCGATGCTACTTACTATAGATGGGAGTTTTGCTTCATGCTCAAAGCATTTCGAAAATATTGGGTGCCTTCTCTATGTTGAGGACTTTATATGATTAGTTAGCAAGTGGCAACCATGCTTGGGAGGATTCGTGAAATAGATTAGTGTGCGTTATTGAGAATGTTCTATTTCAGTTTTGACCGTCCTTGTGGCCGGTAAATCACATTTAGAACATAGTTACGTAGTGCTGTTACCACAACCATTATTCATCTCTTGTCCGTTCAGAAGAGCGACAGATTAATTTTCGGATCAAAGACAAAAACATTTATAGCTTATTTACACCGTGTTCTGCTGAAACCACGAAAATAGTTAAAATTGTATGTATTTGTGGATGTTTTAGAAATATGTTGGTTACCTTAGAATAACATCAAATATGCTAAGAATATTGCTTCTGTATGTAGCAGAGACAATACATAAGAGGTTATGAAACCGTGGTGCACCTTCTTAAATGTTTGCAAGTAAGATACAGCCCCAGATGCATGGTTTCCTTACCAGACTTGAAGATTCACCGGTTCTTGGTGTTTGTGGGGTAGGGGACCGCACCTAGTCGTTACCTTTGATTTCGTAGAAATTTATGGTATATGGAGCGCTTGGCTAGAAACGGCTGTGACAGTAGTGGCATCTCGTAATGGCCAAGAACTTTGAAAAAATAGCAGTTCTGGCGCGAGTCGGACGAGGCATGAACCATAAATGTCAGCGTAACTTGTATGCGGCGGTTGACTTAGCGAGAGGAGTACAGAAGCGTGATCCGATGATAGTGGGGTTCAGCACCTGTGCAGAATGGTGTTTTCTCAATTTCTACGTCACTCTCAATGCAAATAAACTGAAATAATGTTCAATACATATCATTTGTCAATACTTTCATAAAAGGAACGAGAAGAAAACGCAAAGGAAAATATGGGATTTCAAATAAATTTCCAGGGAAGATTGCACCTATGGCATCCAAGAGGACTCCGAAGAAAACATTTCCAGGAAAGGATTGTAAGGCGTACACATTTATATCTTTTCATTATTTTACAGTTGTTGGTTTACTACTTCCGGGTTGTATTCCTCGCTAAACAGGGGACGTAGTAATTTTCTCGGCATCTTATAACACTACAAATGTTGTATTTTTTCGGATAAACGGTTGTTTTAAAGTTTCTATAGAAAAACAAACGTAATTTACTTTCATAAGGGGTTCTGTCTCATCGCTCAGTTCAGCAGCAAACCAAGCGTCATGCTGCTCGCGAGTCCAATTGAAACTAACGGAATACGAATTCCTTTACGCTTTAGTTACAATCCCTGCTTGGAAAGTTATTTACAGAGTCCTCGTGAACACCGTAAGTACAATCCCTTCTTGAAAATCTATTTCCTATGAAAGGCTCTCCTTTTTCTTTCCTTTTCACATATTTTATGAAAACTTTAAACATACAGTATACTGAGCGTTGATTCAGTTTATCTGCAGTGTAAGTAAGGCAATAATTGAAAACAACATCATGGAGACTCGACCCCGCAACCCCCGGATTATCGCTCTGTACTCTTACCATTGAGCCAGTCGCTGCCTGCCAACTACGCCCAATCCGCGCCAAAAATGCTATCTGTTTTTTTTTTAAATGGTTTGCCATCCGGAGTTCCCACTTCTGTCACGTTCGTTTGTAACAAAGCCGTGTACCATAGAGTTCGACGAAATCGGTAGTGACGAGAAGGTGAGGTCTCCTTGCGAGCCTGTTTTCATATCTTCTTCCATTTTCTTGCTGGAAGAATCATAAAATAACACAAGGCAGTTATCGATTTTGATCATCAAATGGATATCAACAAACTGTCTAAAAGTACGTGCTCCAATCGGTGACGTGAGGTTCCCGTTGCGTTGTCGATATTGTTTTTTGTCACCAGTCTTCTGAGTGGTTTGTTGTGGCCCGCTACGAATTCCTCTCCTGTGCCAACCTCTTCATCTCAGAGAAGCACTTGCAACCTACTTCCTCAATTGTTTGCTGGATGTATTCCAATCTCTGTTTTCCTCTACAGTTCTCACCCTCTACAACCATGGAAGTCATCCCCTGATGTCTTAACAGATGTCCTATCCTCCTGACCCTTCTCCTTGTCAGTGTTTCCCACATATTCCTTTCCTCTCAGATTCTGCGCAAAACCTCCTCATTCCTTACCTCATGTAGTGTAACGACGTAAGTTCTGTAAAAATGATTTTCTTTGGACATATGACCATGTGCAGACTTCGTCACCTACGTCAGTTACAACAACTTCCAATTAATTAAATTCATTTTAAAATTTGTCTCTGAATGGTTCTTGAACGAAACTGTAAAACATCATCCTTTGAGTCGTATGCGTAGAATTACGTCACTCAGTTCAATTGATTTGCGCAAACTTTTTCAATTTAGATGTCGTTTGATTCTCCTCAGAAATTATATTAATGCAAGTTATCGGCTTTAATAGATATTGGAACCACAATGAATAAACTTTCAAGAATCAAACTCGTGATGAACGTTGTCAAAAATTAATAATCTTGTCAAATGATTTACTTAACATAATTCTTCATAAATAAATTCTCGGAACACGTATTTAAACTTTTGTAGCATCCACTAGTTTATTATCTTCCTACATATAGACGTGAACCTGAGCCTTGACAAGACAGAACTGAACATTTACAACAAGATTAAACTTTCTATGACGTCATTGTTGTACAAAACATTACAAATTCCTATTTTTTCGATTTTTAGAAGCACGACGCAACAACTCGGTTTCAGGATCTTCTGTTGCTCTTTGGCTGTCGACCCGCGACGTATAGTGGCCAGCAATTTTCTCTCTGGTCCCGGCAGCGAAGATGCTGTCTCCGTTCGTTGCGCCGCCCTCTCCGTCCATGAAACATAAAAAGTAAATACAAACTTTGGTCAATTCACAACCATTACAAATATTACAAAAATACATCAACAAAAAACTAAATTAAACTTATATTCACCTGCAAACTGGGCCGACACTGGTGGATGGGTGACGCTTCAATTTCGCGTCCCACTACACTTATCAGTCAACCTAATTTTCAACATTCGTCTGTAGCACCAGATCTCAAATGTTTGTATTGTCTGTCGTTCCGGTTTTCCCACAGTCCATGTTTCACTACCATACACTGCTGTGCTCCAAACGTACATTCTCAGAAATTTTTTCCTCAATTTAAGGCCTATGTTTGATACTAGTAGACTTCTCTTGATCAGGAATGCCCTTTTTGCCAGTGCAAGTCTGCTTTTGATGTCCTTGCTCTATCCGTCATTGGTTGCTTTACTGCTAAGGCAGCAGAATCCCTTAACTTCATCTATTTCGTGACCATCAATCCTGATGTTAAGTTTCTCGCTTTTCTCATTTCTGTTACTTCTCATTACTTTCGTCTTTCTTCCATTAACTCTCAATCCGTATTCAGTACTCGTTACACTGTTCATTCCATTCAGGAGATCAAGTAATTCTTCTTCACTTTCACTCAGGATAGCAAAGTCATTGACTAATTCCTAAAGCGAAACTGATCATCACCTAGCACATCCTCAATTTTCTTTTCCTTTCTTCTATATATTATTCTTGTTAGCAACTTGGATGAATGGGCAGTTAAACTGATAGTGGGATAGTTCACAACTTGTCAGCTGTTGCAGTCATTGCAATTGTGTGGATGATATTTTTCCGAACGTCACATGGTATGTCGCCAGAATCGTAGAATCTGCACACTGTGGCGTGTGTGTATGTGTCGGCCCGATGGGGATGTTGGTTCCAGTCTGGTGGACACAGGTCGGCGTCCGTCGATCGCAACAATTCCGATCTGTAACTGTTGAAACAAACTCTTCACTTTGTTTGGTTAGTTTCAGATACCCGCGTATCCATGGGGCAGCACGCCGGAATGCGTAAGCGGCCCTCGCTTGTAATTGAAGCAACGGTGTTCGAAGGATGTCTGTCTTCTTTACTGCAACGCACAGCGACTGCAATACTCGGTACAGCAACAACTCCCTTTATCTGAAACAATAAACCAAATATCCTTCGCGTGTTCGCGGTGGGCTTATAAGCTTACGCGAAAGTTGATAACGGTAGTTCTTTATGCCCGGTTTGCAAATGAATGTTCAGACGTAGATAATATGATATCTCTAACTGTAAGTTGCACCATTCAAGCCGATGCCACATTACAGTCTTGCGAGGATGTTGATTTGTGAAGTAATATGGCGTCGTTAAGGCGTCGATACGGTGCTAATTCAACAACTTCTACGTTGTAAATCCAGAGATAAGGTATTCTCTAAACAACGTACAGAAGGCGTCGAGATTTCGATGAAAACTTACTGTTCCTGTTAATAATATCACTAAATCACCTTTAACTTTGGCGTTCTCCCAAGAAACAATTATTTCACAGTTATATAGTAAAGTTCCATTAAATGATGTAGCCGACACGAAGCATTAAAGTTATATGTGAGTTTCTTGAACTTCTGAATTATTTAACCACTGCACTTGAAATCACATCGATCTGTCATTCAGGGAATTGAAGCTATTTGCATCAGCAATTCTGACACTGACTACAGCTTCCGACAACACGGCGTACCTGTGAATTCTTCGTGATTGCGTGTAGATGTTTCCTACTCAAGGCTATTTGTAGAGTTTATGTCGACGGTTGGTATGTTGCTGTATACTTCAATGTTCGTGACTGTCGCAGATCACGGCTATTTTGTCCCAGAATTGATTAAGTATCACACGACTTTTTTTTTCCTTCACTTATAATAACAGTTCCGTTTTCTGGCTAAACGGTAACTGTTATATTACATCTGTTCAGTATTATGACTAGTACGTCAAAACGATACCGGAAAAGCTTTGAAACTCCAGATGGGTCTGAAACAATTTAGTAGCGGTCAATAGGCGTACTGTTATCGCAACGTCTACAAGAGAGCGAATTAACGTCTCCATTGAAGTTTTACATTGTAGTCGCACCGAACATACAGCTCGATGCGGCTACAACTCTTCTCTTGGATAAACGTTACCTCTGATCACTTTATCTCGTATGGGTGTTAATCATCGTAAGGCATATACTGTGAATTCTTTATTTAGAGTTTCATGCTTCGTATCATCTGATAGTCTTTCATTTAGTTCTTTCCTTGTAATAAACATTGTTAGGTAGATAGTATTTCTGTTAGTCAAACTTTCAATAGTGCTAATATTTTGTTGCCAGTAGCTCCCGTCAAGGTCAGAATAACTATTTTTTTTTATCTTTTGCTACCAAAGGGATGTCATTAGGGGCTCTAGATATTTGGGGCGTTATAACACCAACGGGAACAGCCATATTGTTGCCACTCTCCCGATTGGTTTTAGAAATTCTGATGGAATGTTATCTATCCCGTCTGAATTATTTGACCTAACTCCTCCAGAGCTCTTTTAAATTCTGATTCTAACACTGGAAGCCCTTTCTGTTCCAAATCAACTCCTGTTTCTTCTTGTAGCGCATCAGACAAATCTTCCCCCCTCATAGAGGCACCGAATGTACGTTTTGAGTTTGAATTCCTGGGCTCGCTTTATGATGTTCTTGGGAAACGCAGCCACCACATCAAATGTCCTTGTGTAATAAGATTATTTCGTTTTCTGGTTTGTAATTTGCGGTCGGCCGAAGTGGCCGTGCGGTTAAAGGCGCTTCAGTCTGGAACTGCGTGACCGCTACGGTCGCAGGTTCGAATCCTGCCTCGGGCATGGATGTGTGTGATGTCCATAGGTTAGTTAGGTTTAATTAGTTCTAAGTTCTAGGCGACTGATGACCTCAGAAGTTAAGTCGCATAGTGCTCAGAGCCATTTGAACCATTTGAACCTGCCTCGGGCATGGATGTTTGTGTTGTCCTTAGGTTAGTTAGGTTTAACTGGTTCTGAGTTCTAGGGGACTAATGACCTCAGCAGTTGAGTCCCATAGTGCTCAGAGCCATTTGAACCATTTTGTAATTTGCATTGAGATGACAAAGCAGATGGGATAGCGGCATGCACAGATACAGATAGTGATATTATCGCGTATACAAGGTACAGTAAAAGACCTTGGAATAATCTTGGATGAACACCTAAACTGGGAAGAACAAACAGTCACAGCTTGCCGGAAATCGCTCTCCTCCCTACATGCAATTCAAAAATTTAGAAAAATATTTCCAACCCATGTTAAACAAAAATTAGTCCAAACACTAGTCTTGCCTAATCTTTACTACTGTGATGTAGTTCAACACGGCACAAATAGTGAAAATTCTAGATGCCTCGAGCTGGTGATGAATGCTTGCGTTAGATACGTGTGCAATATTCGGTTGTATGATCATATCAGTCCTTCATACTCCCATCTAGGGTGGATAAGCCCACATAAGGTACGCGATCTCCACACGATGTGCTTACTTCATCGATTTCTTAGCCACTGGTGCCCCCAATACTTATCTTCACATTAAACACCTATCATCATTCCACAACCGCAATACCAGATCGGATACGTCTAGCATCTTGGCTGTACCTTTACATAACACAAAATCTTTCTCCGTGTCATTCTCCATCTCAGCCATACGACTGTGGAACGCGCTCCCCTGTGATCTGCGTCTTATCCTGAACCACTCAACATTCAAGAGGGAACTGAAAACTTACATATTAGGGACGGTATAGCCACCATTGTTGTGCCCCTCTCATCTCTTTCTTTCTCCTCTCCATCACAGCTTCGAATTTTACCATTCCATTTCTCTTCCTCTAACCTATCTACCTCATCTATATCTATTTCGCCCCATTCTATCGTCTTATGTCTCTGCTCGATGAGAATAACTCACAAGCTGCAAGAACATAACGAGAAAATTCCCAACTAACAATAGGACTGACATTCACAAAAGAAAAGTATGTTTACTTTCATATACATAGTCATTACTAAAACTATTATTATTATTGTCATTATTATTCTTGATTGTTGTAATTATTTTTTTATTGTTATAATTATCATGGTACTAATGTTATAATCTCTATTTTTTTTCTTTAACATCAATACTGTATAATACGTTATATGTCCTTAATGTTCTGTAGAAACTGTAACTCGTTCAATCTGAGTATGCCAGGTTAGGTGTAAGAGAGGGCCTGAAGGCCCTAATCTTGCCAGGTAAAATAAATGCATAAATAAATAAATAAATAAAAGGGCAGTGCATTGTCGGAGCAGTCATTTGTACGCAGGTGATTCACGTGAAGAGGTTTCTGACGTGATTCTGGCCGCACGATTGCAGACTTTAAACACGGAATGTTAGTAGGAGCTAGACGCATGGGATATTCCATTTCGGAATTCATTATTCCGAAGTCCACGTGTGAAGAGCGTGCCGAGAATATCAAATTTCACGCATTACCTCTCACCACAGACAACTCAGTGGCCGACCGCCTTCACTTAACGACCCAGAGCAACGACGTTTCCGCGGAGTTGCCAGTGCTAACAGACAAGTAACGTTGCATGAAATAACCACAGGAATCAGGACTGTGCGGCGAAATTTAGCGTGAATGTGCTTTGGCAGCAGACGACGGACACGAGTGCCTTCGCTGAGTGCACGACATCACCTGCAGCTCTTGTTCTAGTCTCGTGACCATACTGGTTGGATTCTGGAGGACTAGAAAACCATGCTTGGTCAGATGGGCCCCAACTTGAGTTGGTAAGAGCTGATGGTGGGTTAGAGTTGGCGCAGACCCCACGAAGCCATGGATCCAAGTTGTGGCACTGTGCGAGCTGGTGGTGGCTCCATTGTAGTGTGGACTGGGTCCTCTGGTCCAACCGGATCGACCATAGAATGGAAGTGGTTTTGTTCGGCTAACTGGAGACCATTTGCAGCCATTCGTGGACTTCATGTTTTCAAACAACGATGGAAATGGATGACAATGTGCGATGTCACTGGGCCATAGCTGTTCGCAGTTGATTTGAAGAACATTCTGGATAATTCGTGCGAATGATGTAGCCACTCAGATCGTCCGACACGAATTACATCGAATATTTATGGGAGATCAGCGACATACGCCACCTGCCTGGTTAGCCGAGCTCGCTAACGCGCTGCTTGCTGGACTCGGGTAGGCGCGCCGGCCCGGATCGAATCCGCCCGGCGGATTAACGACGAGGGCCGGTGTGTCGGCTAGCCTGGATGTTTTTAGGCGGTTTTCCACATCCCCCTAGGTGAATACCGGGCTGGTCCTCACGTCCCACCTCAGTTACACGGCTCGCAGCCGTTTGACACTTTCGCACTATTCCACGGATTACACTCGTCTCAGACAGTTGGGTTACACTAATTCCTTCCCGGGGGTACGGGGTGGCGGCAGGAATGGCATCCGGCCACCCCTTCAACTAACATTGCCACATCCGATTAACCATGCCGACCCCGCGTATCTGCAGGGAAAACGGCACAAGCAAAAGAAAGAAAGAAAGAAAGAAAGAAAGAATAAGCGACATACGCCGGCAACACTTCCGCAGTTATGGATGACTATAAAGATAGCATCGCTCAAGATACCTGCTGTGAACCCTCAGCGTCTAATTGAATCCGTACTGCGGCGAGTTCCTGCAGTCCGCCGGACAAAAGAAGGTATTGCATGATCTTGGTCACCTCAGTGTATAATGCTTGCTGTGTACATGGCTCACAAGGATTGCATTGGTTGCCATAGGTTGCATATGTGGGATGGTATACCAGTGAATAATACGTTCTGCCAAGTCTCAGTAGATGCAGTCAGTGTAACGCAGGTGTAACACTCTTTTTAGGTTTTGCTACGGCATAAACATACAGACGTTCAAAAGTCTTTGAGTCGACAGCTGTATCGTTGGCTGTTACTGATGTAAACGTAACAAAGTATTACAGTTTTTGATAGGTGAATGGCAGCTGACTCGTTAGACAGTAAACAGAGTTCTGTGGGAGTGTTAAGCGTCACCAGCAATTACAAACGTTATACCTTGACATGTGAAATGGATGCCACATACAGTGGGATTTATTGATGATGTTACAAACTTTCGGGAATGATGCAGAAGACTAAATGTATCAATCTAAGGTAAGTGAGCCTGATTGGGAAACGATCAAGTTGGAAGCTATAAGTGAAAATCCTGCTGATAATTCTGACAGTGGACGTCTTCTACTGGAATGCCTTTGCTTTCCGTCGCTAGAGAGCTGTTACAATGGACCACAACAACAAAAAAGGTTACTGACTTGCTAAGTTTGTGAAGCTGTTTCTCTTGAAATTCTTTTTAGGAAATTATAGTTTTTTGTTCGTATCTACCCACTGGGAAAAGTCCTTCGTTGTGCGTCGTTTTATTTTCCTTTTTATATCTTAGAGTTTAATTTTCGACTCGGTCGTTTCCGAACCAGGATCCTTTATCTCACATGATACATTTACCCTTCTCCATCATCCCTGAATGTTTGTAAGTTCACGTAAGCGCTGTGAATGTCTGGTAACGATAGAGTATTTTTGGCTGTGTCTAATAGCTTAATACTTTTGAGATATGTAGTGCCACATAGATAACAGAGACAGGAATGTATTACTTATAGATTAGTGTGGGATACGACGTGCAATAATGATCCTTGTTCTTCTCCTTTATAGAAGCTGATAAGGGGATCATATTTTCCCGGAATAAATATCACATTTGGTCAACATAATCTCTGTGTACTGATATTATGACATAGATGACTATGGTTTCATAGCGTGTAAATATACAGTGATGAGCCAAAACATTATGAGCACTAATCAAAATATCCACGGTTGTGCTGCCGGTCTATAGTGTCCAATGGGCAAAATATTTCGGCGATCATACATGTCGCCATCATCAGGTGAACTGACGGACTGAGCTCCTGTGAACGTGCCGGCACAGAGATCCGTACGCTATGGCTACTCAGAGGGAACTGGGTTCGGTCGCGGCGGCGGCCGTTTTAAATACCCTCCGCCCGCGGCGCGCTCCCTCCGCCGTCCGCGCCCCGCGCCACGGTCGTGCGGTGGAACAGATTGCGACGGCGTCTGAGATGACGTCGGTGTGATGGCTCTGTCCTTGACGTCTTGGTCAAGAGAAGGGCTGACGGCACCCTAGGTCATGGGGTGTATCGGAAGACAACGCACACTGATCTGTATTTGCACGCAGACAGCTGCCACCACCCTTCACAGAGGAATGGGGTACTTAAAACTCTAGTACGTAGGGCGCGCACCATCTCTGACGCAGAGAGTCTACCTCAGGAATTGGAACTTCTGAGAACTGTATTTCGAAAAAATGGGTACTCAGAGTGGCAGATTCAACGAGCTCTCCGCCCAACCACTGCAGCACAACCTGTTGAGATGGATGAAGTCACGAGGGAGAAGGTAGGCACTGCATTTATTCCACACACAGGCGCACTCTCGGGGAAAATCGCCCGCATTCTGAAGAAACACCGGGTCGGAACTGTGTTTTGTCCTCCAAATAAAACTCGTGCACTGGTGGGGAGCGCCAAAGATGACCTCGGTTTGAGGAAGGCCGGCGTGTACCAGATTCCGTGTCAATGTGGCAAGTCGTCTATTGGTCAGACGATGCGTACCGACGAGGATCGATGGCGTGAACACCAGAGGCACACTCGACTGATGTGTCCGAGCAAGTTGGCGGTCGCTGAACATTGTTTGTCGGAAAATCACGCAGAGGAGTATGACCGCACGAGGATTCTGGTACAGACGTCGAGATACTGGGACAGCGTTGTTAGAGAGGCCATCGAAATTCGCACCAATGATGACCTCATAAACCGTGACTGTCGCTATAATCATAGCAAGGCTTGGGAACCAGCGATTGGGTTAATCAAGAGTAAATCGAGCAAACGTATAGTTGTGACGACCACGGCGGACAGAGCCATCACACCGACGTCATCTCAGACGCCGTCGCAATCTGTTCCACCGCTCGACCGTGGTGCGGGGCGCGGACGGCGGAGGGAGCGCGCCGAGGGCGGAGGGTATTTAAATCGGCCGCCGCCGCGACCGAACCCAGTTCCCTCTGAGCAGCCATAGCGTACGGATCTCCGTGCCGGCACGTTCACAGGAGCTCAGTCCGTCAGTTCACCTGATGATGGCGACATGTATGATCGCCGAAATATTGTGCCCGTTGGACACTATAGACCGGCAGCACACCCGTGGATATTTTGATTATCAAATACGCCGGGAGAAACTCAAGAATCACATTATGAGCACTGTCCACCGCGAGGCTATATGGTGCCTGATGGAGCTGAGGAGCAGACGAGCGGAGCAGAGACGAATGGGGAATTATTCTAGCGATGATAAGGGGCGCAAATGCGGAAACCCGCCGACTTAAGCGACTTTAACAAAAGCTAGATTGTCTCTGTTGGTCCATGATGGCCAGGGGTCACCGTCTGGTAAGTTATTTTCAGTGTCAACAAAATTCACCAACAGCCGTATACTTTAAGATATTCCATTTTATTCTGAAAGCAAATGGTTTCGGCATTTCATTCTGCCATCTTCAAGCCCCATACGCTTCTAACCAAATAATCAAACTTATTGTCCCATAGTGCTCAGAGCCATTTGAGCCATTTGAACCAAACTTATTGTATAGCGATATAAATAACTGGAATCGTGAATTACAATCGTTACACAACTGCTTCTTACGAAGGCGTGACAGCAACTCCAGTGATTTATGGCGCTATACGACAAGTTCGTTTATTTGGATAGAGGAGTATGGGACCTGAAGATGGCAAAATAAAATGCCGAAACTGATTGCTTTCAGAATAAAATAGAATACCTTTTACGGCTGTTGGTGAATTTTATTGACATTGAAAAAGCCAGATTGTTGTCGCCCAGTGCCTGGGAGCGAGCATCTAGGAAACAGCGAAGCTGGTTGGCTGTTCTCGTGCTGCTGTCGTGAGCGTCTATGGAAGGTGGTTGAAGGATGCTGAAACCACGAGTAGGCGACGAAGTCCATACCTCAACACAAACCGTAGAAATCGGGCTCTTTAAAGCAAGATACGTGGCGATATGTGGCAGTTCTGACGACCGAATACATTGCTGGTGCAGGCGTCAGTGTTCTGGGGCGCATCGTTCAGAGTACAGAGTACAGAGTTGGTCATGGTGTTCCGCAGGAAGAGGTCCCCTACATATTCCCATCGTCAGTTAGGGTGGGCACTAGATCATGGGGACTGAACCGCGAATCAATGGAATCCTGTCACCTGATCCGATGAATCCGCGTTTATCGTTAAGCCAGGTGGTGGTCGTCTCCAGATCTGCTGACAGCCAGGTGAACGGTTGCTCGAAAGATGCGGGGCGCCACGGATGCAGGCCGGTGAGAGTAACATTATGTTAAGAGAACGTTCGCCTGGGCTCACATGGAACCTGCGGTAGTAATCGGAGACACTAGGACAGCTGTGGACTACGTGAACATTATTAGAGATCACCTGTGACCCTTTGTCCTTGATGTCTTCCCTGGAAGCGTTGGCATCATTCATCAGGATAACTGTGCATGTCACAAGGCCAGAATCGTGGTGCAATGGCTTCGGGAGCATCACGATGAACTCACGTTGGGTGCCTTGGCCATCAAATTAGGCTTATCTGAATCTCATGAAACCCAACTGGGACTCTATCGGGCACCAGCTCCTCGCCCAGAAACCAGCCGCCCGTAAATAATGTGAAGTATCCCAAGTACCAGATAGTGTTGAGGATCCTTGGACAAAGTTCAAAACCATCGTACAATATACATTAGATGAGTATGTGCCAAGCAAGATCGTAAGAGATGGAAAAGAGCCACCGTGGTACAACAACCGAAGTAAAGGGAACTTCACACCAAATGTAAACATAGCCAAAGCCTTGCAAACAAACAAAAATTACACGAAGCGAAATGTAGTGTGAGGAGGGCTATGCGAAAGGCGTTCAACGAATTCGAAAGTAAAGTTCTATGTGCTGACTTGGCAGAAAAACCTAAGAAATTTTGGTCTTATGTCAAAGCGGTAGGTGAATTAAAACAAAATAATCAGACACTCCGTGACCTAAATGGTACTGAAACAGAGGATGACAGATTAAAGACCGAAATACTAAATGTCTTTTTCCAGAGCTGTTTGACAGAGGAAGACAGCACTGTAGTTCCTTCTCCAGATTGTCACACAGATGACAAAATGGCAGATATCGAAACAGATGACAGAGGGATAGAAAACAAATAAAGTCGCTCAAAAGAGGAAAGGCCGCTGGACCTGTTGGGATACCAGTTCGATTTTACACAGAGTACGCGGAGGAACTTGCCTCCGTTCGGTATACCGTAGGTCTCTGGAAGACCGTAGCGTTCGAAAAGATTGGAAAAGGGCACAGGTCATCCCCGTTTCAAGAAGGGGCGTCGAACAGATGTGCAGAACTATAGACCTATATCTCTAACGTCGATCAGTTGTAGAATTTTGGAACACGTCTTAGGTTCGAGTATAATGACTTTTCTGGTGACAGGAAATCTGGTATGTAGGAATCACCATGGGTTTCGAAAAAGACGATCGACTGAAACCCAGCTCACGCTATTCGTCCACGAGACTCAGATGGCCATAGACACGGTTTCCCAGGTAGATACCGTGTTTCTTGACTTCTGCAAGGCGTTTGATACGGTTCCCACAGTAGTTAAATGAACAAAGTTGTAAGTAGGCTGTTTATAATTTCTCTATGTAAGTAGGCTGTTTATGTTTTCTTATTGGCAACGTTACGTAGCGCTCAATATGAAAATCACTGGCTGTGCTGTGTGCAGTCTGTCGCTAGTTTGCATTGTTGTAATACTCGCCATTGTAGTGTTAGGCAGCTGGCTGTGAACAGCGCGTAGCGTTGCGCAGTTGGAGGTGAGCCGCCAGCAGTGGTGGATGTGGGGAGAGAGATGGCGGAGTTTTGTAATTTTTCATGAACTGATATATTTATATATGATGATATCAAGGTTTTGAAATTATTGGAGAAAGCTACGACGATTTTGAGATTTGACTGAGGTGTTATGATGTTATTATTACGACGACGATGTGTACTATGCTGCTGAGGTATGTTTATGATAAATAAGCTGATGCTATATGAGGAATCTGATTATGCTGTGTAGTTATTATGATGAAATATTGAAGACGTGTTGATGAATATGAATATGTATATATGTAATAAGGTAAGGAATAAGGAGTAGGGGTTAGGGACTCTGATTTATGAAAAGGTTGTTGGAAACCAAGAATCGTACTTTAAGAGTTATGAAATGTGTGTGTATATGCGTGAATGTATTACAATGCAGACGAAAATTTTTTGGACACTGTTATATCAATAGCATTTTGTTTCTACAGATTTGCAACGCTAATTCTTGACCTGTGAAATATTTTTATATGAGACTGCCACGGGTAGATACCGTGTTTCTTGACTTCTGCAAGGCGTTTGATACGGTTCCCACAGTAGTTAAATGAACAAAGTATGAGCATAGGACTATCAGACCAATTGTGTGATTGGATTGAAGAGTTCCTAGATAACAGAACGCAGCATGTCATTCTCAATGGAGAGAAGTCTTCCGAAAGTTCACTGAGGCTTTTTGCGGATGATGCTGTAGTATATCGAGAAGTTGTAACAATGGAAAATTGTACTGAAATGCAGGAGAATTGGCAACGAATTGACGCATGGTGCAGGAAATGGCAATTGAATCTCAATGTAGACAAGTGCAATGTGCTGCGAATACATAGAAAGAATGATCCTTTATCATTTACCTGCAATATAGCAGGTCAGCAACCGGTAGCAGTTAATTCCATAAATTATCTGGGAGTACGCATTAGGAGTGATTTAAAATGGAATGATCATATAAAGTTGATCGTCGGTAAAACAGATGCCAGACTGAGATTCATTGGAAGAATCCTAAGGAAATGCAATCCGAAAACAAAGGAAGTAGGTTACAGTATGCTTGTTCGCCCACTGCTTGAATATTGCTCAACGGTGTGGGATCCGTGCCAGATAGGGTTCATGGAAGAGATAGAGAAGATCCAACGGAGAGTAGCGCGCTTCGTTACAGGATCATTTAATAATCGCAAAAGCGTTACGGAGATGATAGATAAATTCCAGTGGAAGACTCTGCGGGAGAGACGCTCAGTAGCTCGGTACGGGCTTTTGATGACGTTTCGAGAACATACATTCACCGAGGAGTCAAGCAGTATATTGCTCCCTCCTACGTATATCTCGCGAAGAGACCATGAGGTTAAAATCAGAGAGATTAGAGCCCACACAGAGGCATACCGACAATCTTTCTTTCCACGAACAATACGAGATTGGAAAAGAAGGGAGAACCGATAGAAGAACTCAAGGTATCCTCCACCACACACGGTCCGGTGGCTTGCGGAGTATGGATGTAGATGTAGAAGTACGTGACCTATGCGTGATCATCTGGTGTCACGAACCTCTGGAGACCTATCAAGTACTTGTCAAATCCGTGGAATGCAGAACCACTGTTAAATTGCGTTCCAGCGGTGAACCAACATGCTTTTAAGTAAGTGGTCATAATATTCCAGCTCATCAGTATAGATGGTATGGGTAAAAGACGTTCCATGTGTATTGTACACAGAAATAATTTTCAACCTTCCCATGTCTCTATATAAAGGATTTCAACATTATTTGGTGTTCTGCAGTAAATAGTCTAATATGACAATAATTTTGGAACAACCCTCCATACTGCGTCTCTTGACAGACGAGGCCACGGCAACCGATAAAATTGAATGGTACGTCAGGGCCGAAAAGTAGACTTCATCCATACGCTCAGA
Source organism: Schistocerca americana (assembly GCF_021461395.2). NCBI lineage: Eukaryota > Metazoa > Arthropoda > Insecta > Orthoptera > Acrididae > Schistocerca > Schistocerca americana. Next base: position 1,221,356,458 of record NC_060119.1, on the reverse strand, counting down.
AACGTCATCTGTAAAGAGCACGCTGTGGTGGGCTGTAGATGTGATACATTTTTTACCAGAGAGCCATCTGACCTTCCACCTCTGAGGTAATTCATGGTGTTTCGGTGATAGTTGGTTGTTTGCAACCAGCACTGTGAGATGGAACGCCATGGAGCCCTGACAGAACGGGCTCTCATGTTTGTACGTGGTCATGACCACACTGTGACAGGAGTTGCCCTCTTTATTGGTCGATCAATGCACACTCTCCAGTGTGTCACCAGGCCATGTAACACAGTGATGAATAGTAGTCGGAAGAACATCCTAAGAGAGAGGCACGGGAGACGAGAATCACGCCTTGTCAGTGGCTGTTAGTTTCGCATCCAACAGGAATTTCTGCTGCCGGTGAATGTATATCGAAGTCAACGTTAAAATGAACATTTACATTTGGTATCTCACAAAAGGCCATCGTTCACAGCAGCATATGAAAGTGGACGTCTCGAATGGGCCAAACAAGAAAGAAACTTGACAGACTTTTACCTGGCTGGAGGCGTGTAGTGTGGTCTGAAAAGTCGCAAATTTGCCTCTTTTAAAATGATGTGAGACGTTGGAGTCTATCGGGGCCCACTGTGAATCATCTTATTCAGGATGAAGACGCTTCAGTTGTGTTTTGGGATGTTTACAGTAGTGTAAGTTGAGCCCACAGAATACAGTTACCTTGATCCTGAACTAAAACGTTTTTTGACATTCTTGGTGACTTTTCATCGACAACTTGATGTTGAAGAAGACAGGCCCCCGTGCATAATTCCATCAGCCCTGTTCTCAGACCTACAGGCATATGTCCCTGGTTTTACAAATATTCAGGCATTCTGCAGCACCACGTAATAGCTAAATCATAATCTGAAATACATGGTGCATTTACATTAATGCGACCACCGCCTATGTTCGACGTCAGCATCCACTCATAGACGCAGGTTTCGAGTCTAGCAGTTGCCTCGGCCACGCAGGGTTCGGCTGATCGCCGTGCAGCAGCGCACTCCCCGCACGTGGCAACATCGGCGGCCCCGTTTACGACGACCCTGGCCATGAAAGACAGACATGCTACGACAACGACTTAGGCTAAGGACACAGCAGCTTCTGGTACGACGCAAACGGGAAACATCAAAGGACCTGGTCCCTGGCGGTGGCCAGGGGGTCCGCATTCTCCTAGACCGAGCTCCAGATCGGGAACCAGGCACGGTAACGCGGGCTGTCACTTTAGAGCCCTACACTAAACCAGCGTCAACATTTACTCTCGGCCGACAGCGGGCGAATTGAAAATCACCGCAGAAGACTATAGGAGGCGCGTCCAACAAGCTAGGGACCTTGCCTCTAGGCGATGACTGAAAACACCTGAAGTGGATAATAACTACCCGTCACGTGAGGACAGCAGACGCAGCCCACGCCCGACGTCGGAAGCGAAAAATTCCTTAACAACTTGAACATTCCAACAAGCGCCAACAACCGATTCCTAAGTCAAACCAGTTCGACCAGCGTCCAGTATAGGGTCAGCAGATAGGAGTGACAGTGCAACCAGCTGCAGAGGAAACTGTCGCCGTCGCCAAATCAGACCACCCACAGTCACCGAAAACGCCAGCAGCAAAGATACTACCAATCACGATACAGTACACAGGCAAATACCTGCCCGGTATAGGCCATATGTAAGGGGGAAACAAATACCACTTTAAGACTATGGAAGATCAATGTAAAGTGGTCCGCTTCTTTCAACAGACGAACCCATTTTTAAATCCCCAGCTGCCCGCAGAAAAATCTCTAAATGTGGTGATCAAGTATCTACCGGCAGAGAAGAGCAAAAGGAAGTACACACAAGAGGTTTTTCCCAAGCCTCTGTCCACTAACTCAAGTCTAGAGATGAAAAAAATACTCAGTTGGTAATCTTGTTTATTAGGTCTCCCTGCCTGTAGTACCAACAAGTGACAAGATCTATGACCATCGCCATATAATGGATACGCGAATCAAGATGGGAACATACCGAGCTCGGGATTGCCCTCCACAATGCAAGCACTGCCTCAAATTTTTTCATATGACTAATTGTTTAAGCTACTTGCCAAGTGCGTTCGGTATTGGGACAACCGCCAATTGCAGTCCTGTACCTAGCCAAGCAATCAGAAGTCAAAGTTTACAGAGGCTGACCTACGTTCCAACATGCCCTTCGCACATATATGGATTAGGGGCAGGCTTGCTAGCAAAGGAGCACCAAGCCACCAAAACTCCAAAACTCCAGCAACACCGACGGTTTTTGACACCAACATATATCCTTCATTGCCACAATGCCAGTCTCCAGCTTGCGAATTCTCTACCTCCATTCGAATCCCACAGGGCCACCAACTAACTGTAACTCAGGCGAGTCCTCAAACCCTCTCGGAAGGCTCCGACCTCTCAGGACTTTTCACAGGTATGAAAGACTTCATTGCTTCCTTGTAACTACAGGACATCTTCACCACCACCAAGGGTACTCTACAAAAATTCAGCATCCCACCAAACACCCTCTTGAAACTCTTGGTCTTGTTCAAGGGAGCCATGTCTGTATTTGCCCCCAATCGTATTCCGTGAACCTCTAACTTTTTAACACAACTGGAATTTTTCGTCAAGAGTTGGAACTGGAAGAATTAATACACCAGCATCGGATTGGCATTCTACAACTCAGACATTTAAACTAAAAGACATGGTACGCTACAGGATAGACTGGGTAAATGGCCATGGGGGCAGGACAGCCCTACCCACACTCCCCCCCCCCCCCCCCCCCCCCCAATGGACACTCTGAAGGCCACTGCAATTACGTTTTCCGCGTCCTATTGAATTATCGCCTTCCTCACTGCTTATCTGAGACTTCAGAGTCCCTTCAGGTACAAAGATTTGCAGCTCATTTTCGACTGATTCCCCAAGGTGTTGCTAGGTGGCGACTTGATTGCCAAATATTTCACCCAGTATGGAAGAGCGCCTGGAGGCTATAACCTTTGGCCCAGAATACCTGACGCACATTGCAGCTAAAACAACCCACAGCCCAGATGTCCTGGACATTGTAAGGGTCAAGACGACCTAACATCTGACCACATCTCATGCTTTGTGTACGGTTTGAGTCCCCAGACTGCTTCCCAAAACCATTGTCTACTACTACAAGTTGAAAACAATTTGCTCGATGGCTCAGTAATAACGTCTGTTCCACCAGCATCTTGTCAGCTGCTCATCGCTTCGATGAAGCCATCTGCAATTTGACAGGGAAGATCAAGTTTTCTTTCCGCCATAGTACACAAGGTCTCCCACCAAAATACGTTCTCCTCACTGCTGCAAGAACTGAAATACCTCAAGAACAGGGCGAGATGACGCTGGCAACGATATAGGAATCTGGGTGACCACAGGTAGACAGAGAGGCTCTCCAGAGAACTCCAGCGCCCCAGTGTATAACACTGTAAGCAAAAGTGGGAAGATGAAACGACCTCCTTCGCAGTCCAGACTAGCGACCATTCGAGTGTGGTCCTTCGTCAGCTCCAGCCACCAAAACAGGCAACGCTTCAGCGTTAAATGCCTTTGGGAAGGTCTTCCACAGGTGTCAGTCCTATCTCCAACTCTTTTCATCGTTTATGTTAACCATCCTACCCCAGGTCGTACTAGCTTAGCGGACAACACATTCTTACTCACTGGTAGCTGCTGGATTACTGCAGCAGTGGGAGACTGCAATGTCAACTCAAGCTGATGGAACAGTGGGCGTCACATAATCACATTCGTCTCAACACCAACAAAACTAAAGTTGTAGTCTTCACTCAAACGCCCTGATTGGTGGGACAGGCTTACTTTTCACCATCAAAAACTTGCATAGATGAAGAAAGTAAAAGTCTTATGGGTGACCGTGGATAGTAAACTCCTTGTCAACACCATATCGTAACTATTATACCTCTTACACTAATTATGCCCATTGTTGAGCAGTGGCCAGATGAATGTTCGATAGAAGCTTCAGCTGTGTTGAGCGACTGTTCTACTTGCACTTTTTCGCGGCTACTACACATGGGGAAATACCAGCCTGTTTAATCTTTGGCTACTACATGTCATTCAAAACAGATGCCCTCGCCCCATCTTAGAAGCTCCAAGATAGGCGCAGATTACCTACCTTCACACTGAACTGAACATCCCATGCATCTCTGGTCACATCACATCTGCAATGCATAAATTCCTTCATAGGACTGATGAACTCAGGCCCACTGCCCAACACCTGGATTTGCTGTCTCTATCGCCCCACAATGATGGCAATGAGTGTGTGTTCCTCATTCAATCATTGCCTCCCCCCCCCCCCCAATAAATGGATCCAGCTTTAGTGCAGCCAAGGGCTATGAGGAATCCCCCCCCCCCTCCCCCTTGGCTTACATCTGTATGCAGCTTGAATAAATCCTTATACCTAGGCATCCCAGAAGTCCAGCCTAAAGCAAGGTAGTACTTTGGCTCATCACCCATCCACCGACCCACCCACCCACACACCCAGCCACCCAGCCACCCAGCCACCCATCAACACACCCCACTCACCCAGTCACCCACTCACTCACTTACACAAACACAAACACACACACACACACACACACACACACACACACACACACACACAGAGAGAGAGAGAGAGAGAGAGAGAGAGAGAGAGACAAGAATTGGAAAACAGTCAGTTACTGACACAATGGGCAAACGGAGTGATTTACCTGACGTCCAAAAGGGCATGAGCATTGCCTTTTAGGCCAGGGGTGCAAGCATTTCCGAAATGGATAAATTTGTAAACTATTCGCGTGCATCATGGTTAAAGTATAGCGTGCGTGGCAAAATGGCGCTATCCAAAATCGGCACCGAGGCAACTATGGTGAGCCACAGGCCATAGAGGCAGGGGTGAACGACGGCTGTGGAAATGTGTACGCGTGAAAAGACATGCAACTGTTCAGCAACTGACCTCGCAGGTGAACCAAGAGGCTCCAAACAGTGTCTTCTCAACAACTATTTAGCGAATGCTGCTCCACATGGGCCTCCGCTGCAGGCTCCTGGTTCATGCACTCATGCTGACTTCTGCTCATCATGTAAGAAGTCTGGAAATTGCACGACAATTCCTCTGCTGGAAGTCCACTGAGCGGCGACAGGTGGCCTTTTAGGATGACACACAGCATGTGTCGGACCGCTCCAGGCCAGAGGAGAGGGGAGAAAGAATTGTCGTCTGAGGAATGTTTTCGTGGCATTCCCTGGATGATTCTACAAGGTTCAAATGGTTCAGATGGTTCTGAGCACTATGGGACTTAACAGTTGTGGTCATCAGTCCCCTAGAACGTAGAACTACTTAAACCTAACTAACCTAAGGACATCACACACATCCATGCCCGAGGCAGGATTCGAACCTGCAACCGTAGCGGTCACGCGGTTCCAAACTGTAGCGCCTAGAACCGCACGGCCACTCCAGCCGGCGATTCTACAAGGCACAATGGATCTACACAAATATGTATCTATCCTTTGTAGCGTTGCTCTTGGGGGCCGAAAAGAAGAAGCATTGTTATTTTTATATTTTTTGAAAAATGTCGAAAAAGTGAATATTTTGGTGAGCCACTTGGCAACAGACTCAGGGATTGATTACATTATTATAATAACATACGTTGAGCATTAAATACCTGAATAAGAGCAGCATATTGATTTATTTGAGATCTTTCGGAAGAAACATGATCATTTCTGTGCATATTTTTAGTCGCGGTGTAGTCATACCCGGAACAACACTGAGGGGCCAGAAGATTTATAGACTTTAAATGAAATGCGACGCTACACAATTAAAAAAAAGAGTTGCTTTAGAAATAATAGGAAAACTATTATGTTCCTTCTGCCTCATGCTGCGTTCGGCCCATCAGCGTGATCCTAATTTCCGGTGATGAACTAACGCAAAACAATTATCATTCAAGTAAATGAGCAGATGCAAATCATCAAGGTTAATTTACTAAAATAAGCACATTTATGTTTCACACACTTTTTTTATAATGCTACCTACCTTTTCATATTAAATTACAATAGATGACCATTGTTGTTAACTACTTTATACATAACAGTCAAAATGTCCTCTTGATACTGCCTGTTCATAATCAATTACAAGAAACTATATGTTTTCTGATTGGAAAAATAACAATTAGCACATTTATTGAATATTTTCACATAAAATATAAAATACCGATGCGGAACGCAGCAAGTCTCCATCCGCCTTTCATGGAATACAAACACTAAAAGGTGAAGCGCCCAATGCCTCATTTGTCTTGAAACAAGAGAATTCTTTTTTATATCATTAACCGATACATGTACATAAAGATTTACATGCACCGTGCAAGAACGGCAAAGATAAAGAATAATAGATTCTGTTGCTGCTATGCGATGGTTCATTTCTTTTACTTTACAATTGTTCCATAACTGTAGGCCATCAGGCGTTTACTATTGAGCGTATATTAATGTTTGTGAGGCGAAAATTACTAATATTACACCTTGCGGACCTTGTTCACCCCTACATGCAGTTTGGTCTTCGTCGACACAATGTCATCCTACCAGCAAGACAGTGCAACACGTCACACAATTCGCAGTGTCTGTGCATGACTCGAAGAGCACCAAAACGAGTCTACTGTAGTCGCCAGGTCACCAAACTCCCTGGATTTAAATGTAATCGGGAGTAAGTGGGACCACCTCGAATGGCTGTTGGGGCCATGGATCCTCAGTCGAGAGCTGACCACGGCTCCACATCCCTGTCGGTAGGAGCTCACTGACTGTCTCCCTGCACGTCCGCACTGCAAAAGGTGGTTATTCAGGCTTTTGATAGGAGGCCACAGTAATGTTCTTGGAGTGAGCAGAATGTCTGGTGCGTGTTCGAAACAGTGGGTGAAAAGTAGGTGTCAACATCCAGCAGTTAGGTAGCTCCACAAGGTATAATCATCGAGAAGTTTGTTTGGCTGGATGATGCGAACCTGCAGCAACTTGTAGATTCAATTCCTCGCAGAACTCATGGCATAATCGAGCTCAAAGACTGTTTATACGACATAAGCGCGATGTCCCCTGTAAGTGAATCATTTCTGGTGAAATGTACTTACCTCTGAGTCTACTGTATGTGAGTTAATGAAGCGGAAGCTCAACTTAGACAGGAAAAGCACAGTGTGACCACGTGCCACTGGTTGTCGGAAAAGTTCTGTCAAAATGAGTCGAATGGCACTAAGCACTAAGGGACTTACCATCTGAGGTCATCAGGCGCCTGGACTTAGAAGTACACTACTTGCCATTAAAATTGCTACACCAAGAAGAAATGCGGATGATAATGGGTATTCATTGGACAGATATATTATACTAAAACTGACATGTGATTGCCTTTTCACGCAGTTTGGGTGCATAAATCCTGAGAAATAAGTACTCAGAACAACAACCTCTGGCCGTAATAACGGCCTTGATACGCCTGGGAATTGAGTCAAACAGAACTTGGATGGCGTGTAGAGGTACCGCTGCCCATGCAGCTTCAACACGATACCACAGTTCATCAAGAGTAGTGACTGGCCTATTGTGACGAGCCAGTTCCTCGACCACCATTGACCAGACGTTTTCAGTGGGTGAGATATCTGGAGAATGTGCTGGCCAGGGCAGCAGTCGAACATTCTCTGTATACAGAAAGGCCCGTACAGGACCTGCAACCTGCCCTCGTGCATTATCCTGCTGAAATGTAGGGTTTCGCAGGGATAGAATGAAGGGTAGAGCCACGGGTCGTAACACATCCGAAATATAACGCCCACTGTTCAAAGTTCCGTCAATGCGAACAAGAGGTGACCGAGACGTGTAATCAAAGCACCACATACCATCACGCCGGGTGATACGCCAGTATGGGGATGACCAATACACGCTTCCAATGTGCGTTCACCGCGATGTCGCCAAACACGGATGCGACTATCATGGTGCTGTAAACAGAACCTGGATTTATCCGAAAAACTGACGTTTTGCCATTCGTGCACCCAGGTTCGTCATTGAGTACACCATCGCAGGCGCTCCTGTCTGTGATGCAGCGTCAAGGGTAACCGCAGCCATGGTCTCCGAGCTGATAGTCGATGCTGCTGCAAACGTCGTCGAACTGCTCGTGCAGATGGTTGAGGTCTTGAAAACGTCCCCATGTGTTGAGTCACGGATCGAGACGTGGCTGCACGATCCGTTACAGCCATGCGGATAAGATGCCTGTCATGTCGACTGCTAGTGATACGAGGCCGTTGGGATCCAGCACGGCGTTCCGTATTACCATCCTGAACCCACCGATTCCATATTCTGCTAACAGTCATTGGATCGCGACCAACGCGAGCAGCAATGTTGCGGTACGATAAACCACAATCGCGACAGGCTACAAGCCGACCTTTATCAAAATCGGAAACGTAATGGTACGCATTTTTTCTCCTTACACGAGGCATCACAACAACGTTTCACCGTGTATGAGAAATCGGTTGGAAACTTTCCTCATATCAGCACGTTGTAGGTTTCGCCACCGGCGCAAACCTTGTGTGAATGCTCTGAAAAGCCGATCATTTGCATATCACAGCATCTTGTTGCTGTCGGTTAAATTTCGCGTGTGTAGCACGTCATCTTTGTGGTATAGCAATTTTAATGGCCAGTAGTGTACTTAAACCTAACTAAGGACGTCATACACATCCATGTCCGAGGCAGGATTCGAACCTGTGACCGTAGCAGCCACGCGGTCACGGACTGAAGCGCGTAGAACGGCTCGGCCACAGAGGCCGGCCAAAGTTCTGTCATTATAGACCGGTTCTGAAAATAAGCTATTTCCTGTCATCTGTACAGTGGTTCGACTCAGTGGACAGCCTCGGACGCGTAGGCAGCGGGAAAGGCGCGTGGCGACCACGGGGGCACCTCGCAGCTCGACCGCGCCGCGGCGCTGCTGCGTCGCCGACAGCCTGTTGTTCCTGGGGAGGCGTGCTGCGGGATGCTGAGCCCGAGATGCCGCCAGTGCGCGATGGTCTGTCGCGCGGGCAGGTCGCGCCTGCCGGCTGTGTTGGGCGCGGCTCGCGGCAGTGCGGTGGCGCGGCGTCTCTGATACGGCCGGGCGCATGGACGCGGCGTGGTCGTGGTCGGCGCCCTGGTCGTGGGGCCGGCGCCAGCGCCCCCTCAGCGTGGCCGCTGTCGCCCTGCTGCACCTCGCCTCCATCATGTGCCACGGTCAGTGCAACTCGTCTTCTCCATCTAATGTAGCGACAACTGCCGACAAGTTTGCGGGCCAGCATTATGTCCATATGAGCCGCGTAAATTATCAGCCTCAAATATTTCTTGTACCAGCGCGTAACTGCCAGAGCTGTAATAAATTTACAGATTAACATCGTTTCCACCAGGTTGTTAGTTTAAAAGGTTAGGTTATTAAGCAGTACTAATCTGTTTCGAGCATTTGGTTATTCACATAGCTGCACGATGGCTTTGGACACGTCGCTGTCCATGACCAGGTCATCAGTGGACACGACCATTGAACAGATGCCCCCAAATTCCTACGCGTACGCAGCTAAACACAGTTGTGTGACTCAGCCAGCATGTCATTTGATTTCTGCTTTAGCACTTGAGAATGAAGATGTGCTTCTAAAGTAGAAGAGTGCTCAACAACAGACTGAAAGACAAAATGTCCTTCTTCAAATTTCCTTTGCCGTTCTTCTCTAGCAACAATACCAAATTTGGGAATGTTTTTCCGTATCTAGTATCTGGTGAGATCAAAGTTTGGCCAGGCAACAAAACTGGTAATTTGAAGTAAAGATGTTGACGGCAATTGGAATAGAACACTTTCAAATTTTTATTTCCATTTGAACTCATTACAATTACTCTGTTACGTGTTATGTATTAACATATACTGATTATAAATTTAGAAATATTCCTAACATTTTCAACAGCTCGCACTAAGATTTCGCCTATCCGAGATTTATATATATATATATATATATATATATATATATATATATATATAGATCATAAATAGTTCTAAACCTCTCAAATAAATTGTTTGGAGTAACTACGCAGTCAGTTTATATTTTCATTTTTCCTGCCAGGAGAGAGACTTATTTTGTGTCTGTACGTTTAAGAGGGCGAAAGCATCTCTCCTACGACCCAATATATCGTCTACTTATCCACGAAATTACTGTACACATCTGTCTTCAGCCAACTCGTAAAAAAGATATATGTAAATATTGGCGACCAGATAAATTTACTTCTGCATTAAATCAGCTGGTAATGGACTGAGCAGCCGAGAAATTCTGTCATACATATGGTTCGAAAGGAAAAGACTCGATCATACTGGAAGTATATTGCGATTCGTGTAGTTTCAGGAACGCTCTCCTACAGTTCCACATTATGATGAAATATGAATGTTCGGCACGTTATCCTTTTCACGAAGAAATAGGAAGAAAGAAAACATGATGATTCATGATGCGACGTCTCTGAAAAAGCCCACGATAGTCTTCATAAACAGGGGAAACATTCAAGTGACACCATATGTGTAAGGTGTTATCTAAAAATTGTGATATTTCTAGCAACCACTTGTACAATGAAATAAGTATTTTTCCATATATTACCTGTCGCTCCACTCATATCACTTGCAATTATTCGCACTCATTCCATCGCAACAGCCAGAGGCACGACAGGCCAGAACCAAAGAGCTTTACGGCGTAGGCGTTCAGAGCAAAGAGAATAGTTAGTTGAAATAGAAACATCGCACCACTACCGACAAATTGATGTAGACGAAATGACTACTATTTCAGAAACAGCTGAATCAATAGATGATTTCTGTAGCTGCCAGGAACAATGGTCTTTCCTCTGGGAAACTCTGCATAATAGAATCTCGTAAATGGATCTGAGTAAATATTTGGAGCAAGTACAGTTTCATTTTAAAAATAGTATATATAATGTATTGTTGTTAGTAGATGACGTGGCTCCTGATAAGATGAGAAGTTCTTAAATCAGCTACTTGTCTCTTAATTGATGCAATATCTTAATGATATACTTCACTCTAGCCAATACTGAAAGTTTTGTATCTGGTAATATTACATTTATAAGGATAAGAAGCCAATAATTCTGTTTCATGGTTTTTTGCCAGCATCCTAAAACAGTAAAAAGATTATAGTGAAATCCATTGCCACTCATAAACTCAGTACACAGTAGCAGATGTAGGAGTAATGTTCTTAATGGATACTGACATTGTTTTCGTTACACTTTATGTCAAAATATGGCTTTGCAATTCCAAAATTAAATAATAGATTGTTTTCATTTGTTCCTTTCGCTCTTCACCTCATGTTATATGTTATGTCTATTGAGACAGGGTGTAGGAGAAACATACATACATAGGAAAAAAATACATCAGGATCATACAGAACGCTTGAATATAAGCAGTTTGCACAAAGGTGTTGCAAAGCAAAGACCTGCTAACTTAACACGAAGCTCCTGATGGATGTGTACGTTTTAGGACATTTCTCATGAAAGGAGAAAGACAATAATATGGTTATTGAGTGGTGCGTGAGATTAATCGTGAATACTGTAAATGCAAGGTTTACACCTGCCGACGGAGCTTACTTACCGTGTTTCCGGAAGCCTACGTGAAAACACAGCTGAAATTGTGCTGTTTCTCCAGAAAGTTTCATTTCAGACTATGAAAGAAGCAGTACTAATCTTTTCGAGCGCTCTGCGAAGTCATTAATATAAATCATAAATTTATTAGAGACAACATTTGCTTCAGTATTTAAGTGAGTAAGGTGCTACGAGCATTGAAGGTGTGTGAAAAAACTACAAACTAGATTAATATAACAATTATTGCTATGTTTTACTATGTCCATGGTTCGAGCTCTGCGAAGGTAGTATATTCCATAATCTCTTCTCATATTACATGTTTAAACTTTCACTTAAACATTATATTTTTCAGTATTTTGGTATCGATTTTTCATCACTACTTAATACCTGATTATGAGTATGAGGCATCCTCTATTGCGTTGACTTTATTCGTTTGTTTCGTCATATTTTGAGGTCATCAACACAGATCATGGAGTATTCTGTTACAGCTTTTTATATTATTCGTCTCCACATATTGTTTATCTCCACTGCATTTGAGACATTTGGCGCTGAGAGATCTCACTAGGGTTAGTGTATGTCCAATACCGATATAACATATAATTCTGTTGTATGATCAAAATTTGAAATTAAACAGAAACAAGTGACACGAAGGACATGTTAGTTTATCCGCATGAAACTATACTTCGATAAATATAATGAAAAATAAATTATCTTCATCTTCTGCAACGTTATTACATTGGATTTCTTTAATATGAATGCGGGACTGTACGAGAAAAACGGAACATCTCGTGGCTATTCGAAACGCGTCGCAATGTGGTTAAGTAAAACAAAATAAACAATGAGTCGTAGCTGGTATTAGAGCATAGCAAATTACCAGAAATTCATCTTAACGATCTTGATCGCAATAGGATGCAATTACAACTAGATGATAACGGGTATCGATCACCCAGTACGAATGCTTGCCTTTTATGCTTACCCCATAACTGCTACCTAAACAATATTGGCAACTCACGCTTAGTAACAACGTAGATGTGGATACCACTGTACGAGGTACCAACTACACTGAGAGCATGATGCGAGGATGGTTGGTAGTCAACAGAGACCGATTATCACCTAGCTGCAATTGCATTATACTGCGCTCAAGACCATTAGAATATGTAATAAATAATTCACTCTCTCCCTCACTTGGCAGCGTCAAGTCTTTCTCATAAGCAAATTATTGATTGTGTAGGTTGACATGTCATTCACAGCTTGCTATCTGCATACGACAGTCAGAAACAATATACAGAAATTTGGGAGACTGTTAATTTGTATTTTTGTATATCTTTGTTATATACCCTCTACAAACGTGGCCACGACAGTCAGCTGTCACTCCATGATGGCCGAAGAACTCGAAAGCCAGTTCGTTACTAAATAAATTGCTACACTGCATTTGAAATGATTGTCAAATAATGTAATGTTAGCTCAAGATTTGATATTACCTTCAAAAGAGAAACTACTTACGCCCAATTAAGATAACCTGTGGGTAATGTGTAGAGCAATTATATGCAACACAAATAATGGGACACAGATAAAGAAACGAAGAGAAGCTATAAGATAAAGGAAAGAAATCCATGGAAATCTCTTAAAACATTTGAGTGAGATATCTTCTGAGGCGCCACAGAATAACTTTTATGGCTATATAAAAAGCATAGGAAAGGGAAATTTGGAAGGGAATACTAAAATTATAATAGATAAGACAAATATCCGAAGAGAGCTTGCGCTATGAAGAAATGAAACAAATCCAGAAAACTTTTATTTTAATGTTAACAATGGAATGAATAAATGTTCCAAATGCATTGAACGTGACTTATAAAGAGGTTGACTATGTTTGTGATGATAAATATTATGATTTTTGATGGTGTGGGCGGGCAGGGTGGGGGGGAGGGGGGGCGGAAGAAGAAGTAGCAGTTACTATAGATCTCATAATATCAATACTGTTTGCTATTTTTACATGGCTCAACTCCACTTAAACAATGTAAATGATATTTGAGGTTCCAATAATATCACTAATTTAAAAAATGAGTCGGAAAATACATTACTTTGACATGGAATATTTTATTTTTTTATTTACGCCTCAACTTTTAGGATAGACTCTTTCTAATTTCAGGTGTATTCAAACCATTTTGAGTCAAAAATTTACCAAGATCTTTAGGAAGAAAGTACTGTGTGCATACTATCTTCAGAGCTTGGAGAGCTTCGTAAAGGACTAACGAAATGCTGCATTAATCTGGAAATGGCATTAGCTTATTACTTACCCGATGAGAAAATTAAAATTCCCAAAGATACCAGAGGTGGTAGTTCAAAGTCCATAGTCATTATGATCCTATACTATTTGTAATCTGGAACAATGTAGTTCAGTCTCTGTGGTTTGCGGTGTGATCCTCAGATTTATTTCTTAGGCTCTCGTAGTGAATATACATCGTTAAACCAATCAAAATGTGTCATAGATAACTGAAGCTCATGCTTAATTCATAATTGCTTACTAACTTCTTAACTGATTTTTTGCTGCTAAAGGTCAAATTTATGTTGTTTTAGTACACACAGGAGAAGGTTAAAAATTCGGCAAACATCTGCTAGTTTGTATATATATATATATATATATATATATATATATATATATATGGTGAACAACATAGATGAACATGATATTCGTTTCATGTCAATGGATGATATTTGACGATACGCTTTATGTAAACTATCAGCAGTTTATGCTGATTTTTTAAAATGGTGCCGCGAAATGCGTTTCTCTTCTCGTGCACACTATGTAATTTACATGTTTGTGACTATTTTTATGGAATGTACGTAGCCCCCTCCTACGCTGTTTTGAATTTCATTTAACAGCTCTAGAAGTTTACATGGATGGGCGAAATGAATTCCACTGATGAACGCCGAACAACATTTTTTTTGTCCATGCATATAGGAGCGATGCTCGAAACACTCCGTAAATTCGTAGCTTCCAATATTACGCAGGAAACCGGTTTCAGTTCGCAGTAATATAGTTACTCGGATAGTAAATAATGCGGTAAAAATCTCTGGAGAGATACACGACACAATACATCCTTCGGAGGCAAACCGGGAAAGCTCTCGACAACTGCAGTTGATTGAAACACGTTAATTAACTGATTTTAAAATAACTTAATATTTACGAATTTCATTCAGAATGATCTCACAGCGTAAATGAACTTACGTCCAAACCTCGACATTTTTCTGATTATATAATTTGTGATTGCAAGTTCGAGTCCCAGAATAAAATAATGAGCCAGCCAGATAACTACTAAAAGTATTCTGCGAAGCTCTAAATATCTACATAAACTACGATTGGATATACTGTGCCCGACTGATATTTATCAATCGAAATCTGGCATGAAACTAAATGTAACAGGGAGCCGTTAATATTAAAGGAAACAAATGGTAAATAAAATAGGAGGGAATGGGACAGTCACTACAGTATGTTAGATTGTATTAGGTATGGGTCAAAAAAGACGGTGAGACTTGATCTCGTTTAACAGATTTTGCTGTCCGTCTACATTTGCTTTTATGTTTTAAAATGACCGGCTCCGGTTTCTCACGAATCATCCTCAGATCAGATTATGTCGATTACTTAAGCAGCCAGTCCAAATCATCAGCAAAATTTACATGCTGTGTCACTGAATTTTTTTTGTGTTCTGAGGTAGCATGATAATTTTGACGGTTTACTCGCGCTATCGTCACAATCTTTGAAATCTTTGAAGCAATCTAGATGGACAACAAAATTTCGTTTACACCAACTGGTTGTAGGTTTGCTCCGAAGCCAGTCTGTCAGTTTTTGCAAACTGGACTCGTTTGTTGCATATTTGATATTTTATAGGAAGTAGTTTGCGGTGCACCTGATGTAAGCCCTACCTGTAAATACACTGAAGAGCCAAAGAAACTGGTACACCTGAGCACGCAGAAGTGCTGCAGCACGACTTGGCATGGACTCGACTAATGTCTGAAGTAGTGCTGGAGAGAACTGACACCATGCATCGTGCAGGGCTGTCCGTAAACCCCTAAGAGTACGGCAGGGTGGAGATCTCTTCCGAACAGCATGTTGCAAGGCACCCCAGATATGTTCAATAATGTTCATGTCTGAGGAGTTTGGAGGCCAGCGGAAGTTTTTAAACTCAGAAGAGTGTTACTGGAGCCACTCTGTAGCAACTGTGGACGTGTGGGGCGTCGCGTTGTCCTGCTGGGATTGCCCAAGACAGTCGGAATGCACAATGGACATGAATGGATGCAGGTGATTAGACAGGATGATTACCTACGTGTCAACTGTCAGAGTCGTATCTAGACGTATCATGGGTCTCATATCTCTCCAACTGCACCCGCCTCACACCATTATAGAGCCTCCACCAGCTTGAGCAGTCCCTTGATGACACGCAGGGCCCATGGATTCACGAGGTTGTCTCCAAACCCGTACACTTTCATCCGCTCGATGGAATTTGAAACGAGACTCGTCCGACTAGGCGACATGTTTCCAGTCATCAACAGTCCAATTTCGGTATTGACAGGCCAGACGAGGCGTAAAGTTTTGTGTCGTCCAGTCACCAAGGCTCCGAAAGCCCATTTCGATGGTATTTCGTTAAATGGTTCGCACGCTGACACTTGTTGATGGCCCTACATTGATATCTGCAGCAGTCTGCGAAAGGGTTGCACTACTGTCACCTTGAACGATTCTCTTCAGTCGTCATTGGTCTCGTTCTTGCAGGATATTTTCCTGGCCACAGCGACATAGGAGATATGACGTTTTACCGGATTCCTGATATTCACGCTACACTCATGAAATATTCGTACGGAAAAATACCCACTTCATCGCTACCTCGGACATGCTGCATCCCATCGCTCGTGCGCCGACAAATTTCCAAAATTGTCTTACGTAGGCGTTGCCGACCACAGCGCCGTATTCTGCCTATTTACATATTTCTGCATTTGAATATGCATGCCTATACGAGTTTCTTTGGCGCTGCAGTGCAGTAACCCATATCCATCGTAACTGTAACTGATGGCCCTCCATTCTGTGGGGATGGGATAGGACCTGTCTGTCGTGGGCGAATACACTCTGGAATAGACATCTCAACAGGTCTATGCCATGCACGAGTGCGTCCCTCGGTCGTACACACACAGAATCTGTTGTCACAGCTGAAGGTAATAGAGCGCCATTCCGTTCCCCAGTCTAATCATTCACGATATCGCAATATCCGTGCATGCAGTGTCTGGTATCAGTGTTAGCTTGGAAGTTTAACACGTGATTGTAATCCTGCTGCAGGCAGATGCTTCCCACTGATCACTGATAAAACAGCAGGTGCAACAAGTCCCCGGATTTCGTCCCTGGATGATGGTCGGTCGGCCGCCGCTGCTAGCAGAATGCGTCGATCTTTACGCTGGTCTGTACTAGGTGGACGTCCAGAGCCTGATCCACAGGTGTGGGTATGTTAGACAGATCACTACTGAAAGCAACGGCACACCACGGATACACTGCGCCCAACATGTGCTCCCGCGTCCGGCCATCCTGAATTAGGTTTTCCGTGATTTCCCTAAATCGCTCCAGGTAAATGCCGGGATGGTTCCTTTGAAAGGGCATGGCCGACTTCCTTCCCTTATCCGATGAGACCGATGACATCGCTGTTTGATCTCTTCCCGCAAACAACCCAAACCAACCCCAACATGTGCGGCAGTCTGCCGATGCGCCCATCGAGCATCCCGCAGGTCTAGAGTTCGATCCAGTTCAAACGACTGAAGCTGTTCAAAGGTAGTACATATTCGTCTATGCGGCTTGACTGTACCTTGCAATAAACGTTGCAAACGATGTTCTCCACTATAATCAGCAAAGTTACTGCCTGCAGAGTCAAAACTGAGGGTGCACTGCTGACCATTACCCTAAAATCACATACAACCTCTCAGTATGCACATATTATAATCGGTGTCACTTGAGGAGTGTTTGAGAGTGTTGTACTTTTTTCCGTTAGTGTAAATGCGATGTTAATTTTGATTCGGGAACCTCGCAAAGGCCACTCCTCACAGCTGCACATCACATATTCAGTGGAGCAAATGGCACAGCATGTGGACAAGAGCTGACTGGAGACTCGTAGAGATGTTCAGATTTTTCCTCTTTTGGGGCGTCGAGTGCACTTTTGAACCCAAGGGCGTTTAACCAGCAGTGCACGCACGTTGTACTTTAGGCTAGAGGTGGTAGTGTGATATTTTGGGGATAATAGGCAATCTGAGTGAGTAATTAAAATATAATTGAGGCAGAAGAAAGAAATAGAAAGGAAAAGTCATTAGATCTACATAAAACTAAAGAAGAAATAAGATATAGTTCGATACGTAAAAATAATTTATCTTCATGTTCTGTACATTTGCTCACAAACAGAACTTTCAGTCTTGTAGTTCGTAATGCAAGTCGCAAGATGCACTCAGATTATTACAGAGTGGGATATTATATGGATATTTGAAACTGTTTTCCCTTGTCTTCCTGTGTTCTTTTATGCGTTACATACCTGCTGTATCTACGATCGCGACAAATTCGGACCAAATGAATCTGGTGTGTCACAGTAAAGAATCCTCAAACAGTCGCATAAATACACAAAGTACAGCCCCGCCTCTCCCTCATCTTTCAGCAAAGCAGGCATGTATTCCCGCATGGAAGCGATCATAAAGATGTCGAACGGCATCCTTGTATACAGGGTGTTTCAGTTAGAGCGTGCCAAAATTTAACAGGACGTGGACGATGCTCCACTGAAGAGTTTCAGATAGGGAACCTGGAGTCGAAGAAGCCAGCTGAAAGAGATAATAGGAATGAAATCACTTTACTGTGTACTTTTTTATTTACATTAGTTACAGTTCACTGCAAATACCATAATTAACACTATGAACGTACCATTTGTACCGTATCTTACAAAACGTGCTGGAACTGACAACGATCAACTTCAATGCAAGCACGACACCGGCGAACAAGATTTTGACGCACCCTGACAAACATCCCCTGTGTGTTTCGAATCACATCACAAGTGGCTACAATTCTGGCAACTGATTCCGTCTCCGTGTCCACAGCGGTTTCATACACATTTGACTTCAGATATACACGTAGGAAATAATCAAGGAGATTCAGGTCAGGTGACCTCACAGGCCATGGAATAGGACTCTCCGCTCCAGTCTAGCGACCTAGAAATACAGCACTGAGATGGTTTCGTACATCCGCACCGCCGTGAGACTGTGCACCGTCATGTTGTATCGTACTTACGTTATCCTATGACATAACGTGCCATGAATCAAGGATAAAACAGAGCCGCGTTATGGACAAGTAAAGCAAACGATACTTGCATTTCCCAGTAATCAGGCTTGTCCTCCTTGTTTCCTTGCAGGAAGTTAAGAATGTACATTAAACAAACAGTACGTGTGAACTTGTACACATGCTCTTTATAAATAAGCTGGAAAATAGTAATTGTAGACAAAGCGGTAGACAAATTTACTTCCATATCTCCTTAAGCGGAGGTTTACGATCTTTGGCCCGAAAGAAGCATGTTCTTTGCGATTTTTTTCTCGGAATGTGTTATAGATATCAATGTCAAATTTCGTCAATATGGTTATTGATATTTCCTCTAAAAACTGGATTTTTTTCGAGCGGAAATGTCGAAGAGCAAAAGTGGAAGTGCCGTAGGAATGAAACAAAATTTCGATATAGACCTCCAAGAGCGGTATGTCACAGGTCAGCCGGCTCGTCTGAAATCAAATTTGAGTTGACGTTAGCGAAGTATATAATATTCTTTAGGTGTTGCACCTCGCTTAAGTTATTTGGACCATAGGAAACAAAATGGCGGCCATTTGAAAAAAATAGGTTTTTTTCATTGATTTTTCGACTTCGTCGGCCAAGTAAAATTATTTATTGTTGATGGAGTGGAATAAAAGTGGTACAACTCCTAGACAATTTAGTTAGCTTAGTCGGAAACAAAGAATCGTGCCAGTCGGTTCAGTAGATTTGAAGTTACCATACCGCGCGATAAGAAAAACAGTCATTTCGAGATAAACGCGTTTGAAGTTCTGACTACATATAAATACAATATTATGCAACTTACGTTCAATCTGCTATTCCGGGTCCAGAAACTAGTCCTTCCTCTTCCTCATAGGTGGCGTTCTGCTCGATCTGGGCGGTCTGCGCTGCTCCAGAGCCTCTCGTACGGCCGATGACAAGCGGTTTTCGGCCGCTTGAATCCGGTGGTCGTCCGAATGCTTGGCGAACTGCGTCGTACAGAGCCCCAGGGTGACGTCCATCGTTGTCATGGTCTTCAGAATTGCTGAATACCCTTCACTGAAGATGCTCACTGCCAGGAAAGTCGCAATCTCCACAGTCTTCGCACCAGAATGCAAATGCTTGTGGGCTAACTTCCAAACACACGCGTTCAGACTTTCATTTGAATTTTGTGTGTTTCCTCCCAAGCATCGGTACAGTAACTCGTCCTCAGAAAGAAAAAAACTGGCGTGTGAAAAAGGCCGATTTCAGGCAGGTGCATTTTGTTGTTCAACCGCGAATAACAAACATTTCCGTTTCGTATTCGGAAAAACCGTTTCAGGGGTGGATTCTAAACACTTTTATGGATACAAAAATGCAATTTAAAAAAATTGATTTTTTGAACCAATAGACAGTAAACCTCCCCTTTAACTTGGCTTCTACGACCCCATGTTCTCTACCACAAATTTTTCAGTGGAGCATTCTCTAACAAGGGGAGGCCGCCAATTGTGAAATTCAGATTCGATTCATACTGCGCATAATAAAAGCTCATGGCCAGAGGTGTAATGTGGCAAAGCACCAAGATGCACTTCTCAGCCGTTGTCGAGAAAATCGACAGTTAAAAGAAACCGTTGCGGTGAAATACTCTCTACGATCAATAAGTTTCTACAGCGTCGTGGCGCAGCGGTGAGTGCTCGGGTTCGTAATCCGAAGGTCGCCGGATCGAATCTCGCGCCATGCAATTTTTTTTATTAATAGTTTTTTGTAATTCAATTTTATATATATATATATATATATATATATATATATATATATATGTATGTATATAAAATATTAATGAATTGCTCTTGGGCCGGGCGAAGTGGCCGTGCGGTTAAAGGCGCTGCAGTCCGGAACCGCAAGACCGCTACGGTCGCAGGTTCGAATCCTGCCTCGGGCATGGATGTTTGTGATGTCCTTAGGTTAGTTAGGTTTAACTAGTTCTAAGTTCTAGGGGACTAATGACCTCAGCAGTTGAGTCCCATAGTGCTCAGAGCCAATTGCTTATGCATGTTGGTGAAGGCGGATCGCTTTACAATTGTACCGCCTCCATTTTTCCGTTTGTTTAACAGGGTGTACCAAAGCTCTCCCGTCCGCACTGATTTTCGACGATGTTATAAGTTGCGCTAGGGATCGCATCTACCTTCTTTCGAAGTTAGCAGGCAACTACGCTAGTTACGCGGCGGCTCGTTTCGGCCCATTCAACGTCTGTTCTTCAAGTGTAACGAGCGAGTAACGGAGTTTATATTTCATACCTGCCACAGCAAATTTGTGTTCGTGGGGTCTCTATTCTAATTCGAACGTTTGACTTACGCTATACGTATTCGTTTCGGACTATCGTTTCTACGTCTTCCGTCAACTATACGTGGTTAACATTATGAAGACAATTAATAAAATTTGTGAAATACAACTTTGCTTGCGGAAAACATACTGATGTTCGAAGTCGCCAGTTTTTCCACGACAAACGACTTTCAACAACTTATTATATGCATAATTGTTGCAACTGATTGCCGGGAATTAAAAAACAAATACTAAAAAAAAAGTTGCATAGCGCGAGATCCGATCCGGTGACCTTCGGATTACGAACCCAAGCGCTTTCCGCTGCACCACGACGCTGTAGAAACCTATTGATCGTAGAGAACATTTCACCGCAACGGTTTCTTTTAACTGTCGATTTTCTCGACAACGGCTGAGAAGTGCATCTTGGTGCTTTGCCACATTACACCTCTTGCCGTGAGCTTTTATTATGCGCAGTATGAATCGAATCTGAATTTCACAATTGGCGGCCTCCCCTTGTAAGTCCTGTTACATTTTTTCCACGTACTTACGAAAACACGGTGTAGAATGCCCCAGGAATGTTGCTTTCTTTGTTGGAATTCGGCGGTGGTTCTCGAAGATCATGCGGAACGTGCGAGTTCCCTCTTCATCATGTCCTATACGTATTCAACTGACGAGAGATTTGGTGATGTAACTGGTGACGGCAGTTGCTGTACACCACGAAGAGCACATTGGGTCGCTAAAGCCGTGTGAAGACTTGCACTGTCCTTGTGAAAAAAGCACATCACCTTCCTTTCGAGCATATGGCAGAAGCACGGGGTTACCGGCATATGCAATGTAGCGGGCACTGCAGAGCCACCAAACGAGCCCGCAGTTGTTAGAAATGCCTCGTGTCACCCCGCCCCCCCCCCCCCCCCCCCCCCCCGAAGCTTGGTACCGAACTTCTGTGTTGTCGGCGAATGCACTCTGGAACAGCCAGCTCATCAGGTCTGTGCCCTGCACGTGTACTTCAATCAGTAGCACACAAAAAGAACCTACCCTCAACACTGAAGACAATAGAGCGCCGTTTCACTCTCCAGCCACCCCTTTCACCACAACAGTCACCTCATGATGGCCGAAGAATTTGAAAATGAATACGTATTTCAGATCAGCGAGAAAAATTTTTTTAAGCAACGTTTTTGCTAATGTACTTGGCTGAACAAGTACGAAAATCTCAAAGGCTGCTACTGTGATGATTCCCTGCAAATTTTAAACCTTTAGACGCTCTAAGATGTGAAATACGACACTTTTTTCTCATGAAACGATTCTCAAATAACCGAACATTGCTTAAGGGTTTGATGTTAACTTTAGAAAAGGAATTACTTATGCAGCTCTGTAATAGCTTGTAGTTAGGATGCATAATGATAGTAATGTATGACAAAAATAAACGGACGTAGAAAATAAAAATCATATAGATACTATAAACCATAGATAACGGAGACAGTCTAAGGATAAATAAGTAAGATACGGAAATAGCTAATTTGACGTTACAGTCAGGAAAGGGAAAACTGGAAGGGGATATTAAAGGCAGATTAATCACACGAGATCACGAGATACAATAAACAAATGACTTCCTTTGATTCAAGTGATCATAAACCAAGATTTTTGTTTCAACATTACTGGCGACCAAGTGTCGCTCCTTCTTCTACATCTTCCTGATCAAGTAATGCTCTGGATGCTCCACGTCTCAAGATGACAACATCCGTATTCACAGGACTACACACATACGTCCATGATTTGACGAATAACCTGGACCGTATCACTCTTGACTGCCCCACTAAATCAGCCGATCTTAATCCCAAACGATATGGCTGCGATTACTTGGAACGTCAAGCGAAATCTAGCAGTCAGAATCCCTGCAATATACTATCTCTATGCGATTGATGATGTATGTTTGGTTTCAGCTAGATATCATATATCCGAAGGAAGTTGTCGAACCAGTGCACAGTGCCAAGGACTGTGCTACATATTTTGTACCCACATCCATTTGATTCTCATTAGTCATAATTAAGTCTTCCACTCCACCTTGTTCCTATCCCGTCTGTCCTGAAAATTCCCTACAGGACCACACATTTCTTGCTGAGCAAGAAGTGAGGCTGCGGGGACGGGGCGTGAGTCGTGCTTGGGTAGCTCAGTTGGTTGCCGGCACGGTAGCTCAGCGTGTTCGGTCAGAGGGTTAGCTACCCTTTATAACAAAAAAACTGAGTGAATGGATCAACGAAGGACCTAAATGGGTGTCTTCGGAAGTCCGCGTCGAACAAATTCAACGAACAATATCGAACAAAATGAGATAAAAAAAGAAAAACAATGTTGGTAGGGCACTTGCCCGCGAAAGGCAAAGGTCCTGAGTTCGAGTCTCGGTCTGGCACACAGTTTTAATCTGACAGGAAGTTTCAACATTCACTTAAATTCTCAGGATGGATACGTCACTGACTTTATGGTCTTCTTTTTTTTAATAGTGACTAGTGTTTTCGACAGTACTGGTGGACATGAGGCTCAAAACGTTTCATTTTGTAGTGCTGTAAAATAGTTCAGATGTTGGTGAGAACGCCACACAGTAGGTATTATGATGTGTCTGTATATTCCATACGGCAGGAAACGGTAGTAATGTAGTGTAACGCATGCCGGAAAGATCATATAATGCTAAATGAAATTTACGTGAAGCAAATTAGAGTATTGAGTAACGAAATGCTACCATTTGCGCTCATGCTAACGTAATAAGCTGCGTTCAGTTGAGGAACAAACAATTATGGCAAAGAATGAGATTTTCACTCTGCAGCGGAGTGTGCGCTGCTGTGAAACTTCCTGGAAGATTAAAACTGTCTGCCGGACCGAGACTCGAACACGGGACCTTCCCCTTTCATGGGCAAGTGCTCTACCATCTGAGCTACCCAAGCACGACTCACGCCCCGTCCTCACAGCTTTACTTCTGCCAGTACCTCGTCTCCTACCTTCCAAATTTTACAGAAGTTCTCCTGCGAACCTTGAAGAACTAGCACTCCTGAAAGAAAGGATATTGCGGAGGCATGGCTTAGCCATGGTAGAGCACTTGCCCGCGAAAAGCAGAGGTCCCGAGTTAGAGTCTCGGTCCGGCACACAATTAAGGCAAACTTCTAGTAGGACATTATAAAAACTGATGAACAGTGACTCGTTAAAATGTGTTCATAAATTAAATTACTATCTTGTAGATGCACACTTAAATGAGAAATTATGTTTGTGACATAGCTCAAAGAAAGATGTACATAACCAAGGACACGTAGGTTTACTACCACAGGCACCTTTCAAATAGTTCGCTGTTCGCAATAGACTACTTAAAGTACTGTGGGGTCTAGCAAGATAACAAAGGGGCCGTCTTAAAAAAAAAAAAAATTGTTCAAATGGCTCTGAGCACTATGTGACTTAACATCTGTGGTCATCAGTCCCCTAGAACTTATAACTACTTAAAGCTAACTAACTTAAGGACATCATACACATCCATGCCCGAGGCTGGATTCAAACCTGCGACCGTAGCGGTCACGCGGTTCCAGACTGAAGCGCCTACAACCGCACGGCCACACCGGCCGGCACCGTCTTCATAAATAAAATTTTTCATCTTCTAATGTTAAGTACAATGTACAATCTTAATACTGGAACTTAGCTCCCCATAAGTGTGTAAAACAAGAAAATAGCATATGGAATATTTATATAGGCATACCTGCAGTAATACTAACACGAACCGCTACCTCTTAGCAGTTTTTGTCAGCAGAGAGAAGAAATAACCTCACTGTTCACTAATAAGAACAGCTACTATGTCAGGGTGCTCTACAGGTGTACCTACGAAATACTCGTTGTACACTGCTAGCCATTAAAATTGCTACACCAAGAAGAAATGCAGATGATAAACGGGTATTCATTGGACATATATATTATACTAGAACCGACATGTGATTACATTTTCACGCAATTTGGGTGCATAGATCCTGAGAAATCAGTACCCAGAACAACCACCTCTGGCCGTAATAACTGCCTTGATACTCCTGGGCATTGAGTCAGAGCTTGGATGGCATGTACAGGTACAGCTGCCCATGCAGCTTCAACACGATACCACAGTTCATCAAGAGTAGTGACTGGCCTATTGTGACGAGCCAGTTACTCGGCCACCATTGACCAGACGTTTTCAGTTGGTGAGAGATCTGGAGAATGTGCCCGTACAGGACCTGCAACATGCGGTCGTGCATTATCCTGCTGAAATGTAGGGTTTCGCAGGGATCGAATGAAGGGTAGAGCCACGGGTCGTAACACATCTGAAATGTAACGTCTACTGTTCAAAGTGCCGTCAATGCGAACAAGAGATGACCTAGACGTGTAACCAATGGCACCCCATACCATTACGCCGGGTGATACGCCAGTATGACGATGACGAATACACGGTTCTAATGTGCGTTCACCGCGATGTCGCCAAACACGGATGCGACCATCATGATGCTGTAAACAGAACCTGGATTCATCCGAAAAAATGACGTCTTGCCATTCGTGCACCCAGGTTCGCCATTGAGTACACCATCGCAGGCGCTCCTGTCTGTGATGCAGCGTCAAGGGTAACTGCTGCCATGGTCTCCGAGCTGATAGTCCATGCTGCTGCAAACGTCGTCGAACTATTCGTGCAGATGGTTGTTGTCTTGCAAACGTCCCCATCTGTTGACTCAGGGATCGAGACGTGGCTGCACGATCCGTTACAGCCATGCGGATAAGATGCCTGACATCTCGACTGCTAGTGATACGAGGCCGTTGGGATCCATCACGGCCTTCTGTATTACCCTCCCGAACTCACCGATTCCATATTCTGCTAACAGTCATTGGATCTCCACCAACGCAAGCAGCAATGTCGCGATACGATAAACCGCAATCGCGATAGGCTACAATTCGACCTTTATCAAAGTCGGAAACGTGATGGTACGCATTTCTCCTCCTTACACGAGGAATCACAACAACGTTTCACCAGGCAACGCCGGTCAACTTCTGTTAGTGTATGAGAAATCGGTTGGAAACTTTCCTCATGTCAGCACGTTGTAGGTGTTGCCACCGGTGCCAACCTTGTGTGACAGCTCTGAAAAGCTAAACATTTGCATATCACAGCATCTTTTTCCTGTAGGTTAAATTTCGCGTCTGTAGCACGTCATCTTCGTTGTGTAGCAATTTTAATGGCCAGTAGTGTACTTACGAGAATGGAAAATTTCGCGACGATGTATACACTTGAAATTCTCTCGGGCTTCCAGCCGTGTCAAGTGGTTTAAAATCCACGATCTTTCGGCCGACTGCTCCTCGGCAATTGTCACGTGTTGTCTTATGATTGCTGCTGCCGTCCTTGTATAGCCACGATGCCTTTAGTGACATCACTGGCGCTCGCTCCCGAGTCATATATGGTAATGTTTTCGCTACGCACTTGCCGCGCCCGCTCCGACCTTCTGATGGACTCGTTCCAAGCCGTGCTTAGCTGCACGCCGCCGTCTTTCTTGAGGTTGCTGTCAGAAATTTTTATCTCGATCGCTTTTTTTATGACCCAGTCCCAGAAAATATTAGTCCGTGTAATAATAAATGCAATGCGGTGTCCCTCTTCAAGAGCATCTTCCACTACCATTGATATCTCAGAATACCGTAGGCGAAAATATTTCTCGTATTGTACACGACTCTTTTCAGTAGTACATAAAATTGTTCACATTTACACTCTATTTCATGTACTAATGGCGTTCCAGGACTTACATCTTCTTTGATTGCCTAATTTTGACTGGGGCCCTGAAGACTGACAAGGGGAGGCCGCCAATTGTGAAATTCAGATTGGATTCATACTGCGCATAATAAAAGCTCATGGCCACAGGTGTAATGTGGCAAAGCACCAAGATGCACTTCTCAGCCGTTGTCGAGAAAATCGACAGTTAAAAGAAACCGCTGCGGTGAAATACTCTCTACGATTAATAATTTTCCGCAGCTTCGAGGCGCAGCGGTAAGCGCTTGGGTTTGTAATCCGAAGGTCGCCGGATCGAATCTCGCGCCATGCAAATTTTTTTTTTTAGTATTTGTTTTTTGTAATTCAAATGTGTATACACACACACACACACACACACACACACACACATATATATATATATATATATATATATATATATATAATTCCCGGCAATCAGTTGCAACAATTATGCATTTAATAAGTCGTTTGTCGCGGAAAAACTGGTGACTTCGAACATCATTATGTTTTCCGCAAACAAAGTTGTATTTCACAAATGTTAGTAATTGTTTTCATAATGTTAACCACGTATAGTTAACGGAAGACGTAGAAACGATATTCCGAAACGAATACGAATAGCGTAAGTCATACGTTCGAATTAAAATAGAGACCCCACGAACACAAATTCGCTGTGGCAGGTATGAAATATAAACTCCGTTACTCGCACAATAACAATATATATATATTTGAATTACAAAAAAGCAAATACTAAAAAAAAGGTTGCATAGCGCGAGATTCGATCCGGTGACCTTCGGATTACGAACCCAAGCGCTTTCCGCTGCATCACGACGCTGTAGAAACCTATTGATCGTAGAGAATATTTCACCGTAACGGTTTCTTATAACTGTCGATTTTCTCGACAACGGCTGAGAAGTGCATCTTGGTGCTTTGCCACATTACACCTCTGGCCATGAGCTTTTATTATGCGCAGTATGAATCCAATCTGAATTTCACAATTGGCGGCCTCCCCTTGTGAGTCGACTTTACGTCTCCCTAGGAGGCGGCTAATCTTTTTTGTTATTGAGCCACAGACGGCAAAAACGCAAGCCTCTTCGTGTCCTCCTCGGGGGTTTTCTGCTTACGTTTCTTCGGCAAGATGGCTTGCAAAATCTGACAGTTGTTGTAGCCGTTTTCATTGAATACCTTTCATATGTAGCTCAGTTCCTTCGGAAGGTTTTCGGCGTATGAAACGACCTGCGCTCGATGCACCATGGTACTCAGAACAGAATTTTTTCGCGAAGGGTGGTGATAGCTGATATTATGCAGACATCGGTCCCTGGCGGTGGGTTTCCAGTAAACACTACGGCTTGGACACCCATTTTGTTTGCAGCGGACGAGGACCTCAAGAAAGGAAAGGCACGTCTGTCTCTACCTGCATCATGAACTTGATGTCATGGATGCTATTTATGTGTTTAGTACTTGTTACTGATACATTCATCACAAGAATGTGTGACTTTGTTTTTTAGATATTGTTCTTGTTGTGTTCTTCAGTCCGAAGACTGGTTTGATGCAGCTGTCCATCATACTCTGTCCCGTGCGAGCCTCTTCTTCTCCGAACAATTCCTGTAATCTACACCCTTCTGAATCTGCTTACTGTATTCATCTCTTTGTCTCCCTCTACGAATTTTACCCATCACACTTTCCTCCAGTACTACACTGGTGATCCCTTGATGTCTCAGAATATGTCCTATCAACCGATCCCTTCTTTTGGTCAAGTTGTGCCACAAATTTTTCTTCTCCTCAATTCTATTCAGTACCCCCCCAACAGTAACATGCTCGACCCATCTAACCATCAATATTCTCCTGTATCATCACATTTCAAAAGCTTCCATTCACTTTTTGTCTAAACTGTTTATCGTCCATGTTTCACTTCCACACATGGCTACACTCCAAAAAAATACTTTCAGAAAAGATTTTCTAACACTTAAATCTATTTTCGGTTCTAACAAATTTTTCTTCTTCATAAATTGCTTTTCTTGCCATTGCCATTTATATTCTTTGTACTTTGACCATCATCAGTTACTTATCTGACCAAATATTAAAACTCATCTACTACTTTCAGTGTCTCCTTCCCTAATCTAATTCCCTTAGAGTCACCTGATTAAATTCGACTAAATTCTATTATCCTTGTTTTGCTTTAGTTGATGTTCATCATATATCCTCCATTCAAGACACTGTCCATTTCGTTCAAACTGCACTTCCAAGTCTTTTGCTGTCTCTGATAGAGTTACAGTGTCATTAGCAAACCGCAAACGTTTTATGTTTTCTCCTTAAACTTTAACTGCTACTCCAAATTTTTCTTTGGTTTCCTTTATTGTTTGTTCATTGTGCAGACTGAATAACATCGGGAAAAGACTACAACACTGTTTCGCCCCCTTCTCAACCAAGGCTTACCATTTCTGCCTCTCGACTCTTGTAACTCCTGTATGGTTTCTGTAGAAGTTATAAATAGCTTTTCGCTCCCTGTATTTTATCCCTGCTGCCTTCAGAATTTGGAAGAGAGTATTTCAGTCAACACTGTCAAAAAGGTTCCTGCAAGTCTACAAATGTTATAAAAGTAGGTTTGTCTTTCCTAAACCTATGTTGTTGTAGGTTCAGTATTGCCTCAAGTGTTCCTACATTTATCAGGAATCCAAACTGATCTTCTCTGAGGTCGGCTTGTACCAGTTTTCCCATTCTTATGTAATGAATTTGTGTATTTCGCAACCGTGACTTATTAAACTGATAGTGTGGCAATTTTCACGCTCGTCAGCAAGTGCTTCTTTTGGAGTTGGAGTTACTACATTATTCTTAAAGTTTGACGGCATTTTGCCTGTCTGATACATCTTGCACACCAGATGGAAGAGTTTTGTTATGGATGGCTCTCCCAAGGCTATCAGAATTTCTGATGGAATATCTTGTACCCCCGGGGCCGTGTTTCGACTTAGATCGGTCTTCTCGCTGTATCATATCTCCCATCTCTTCATTATCTACGTCCACTTCCCTTTCTATAATATTTATCTCAACTTCATCTCCTTTTTATAGACCATCTATATACTCCTTTCACCTTCCATCTTTCCCTTCTTTGCTTAGGACTGGTTTTCCATCTGAGCTCTTGATACTCATACTTTTCTCTTTTCGCCAAAGGCCTCTTTAATTTTCCTGTAGGCGGTATCTGTCTTTCCCTAGTAAAATATGTGTCTAAATACTTACATTTGTCCTCTACTAGCCATTCCGGCTTAGCTATTTTGCACTTCCTATCAATCTCATATTTTTATGCGGTTTTGGTCCCTTTCACCTGCTTAATTTGCTGCATTTTAAAATTTTCTGCTTTCATCAGTTAAATATCAGTTAAATTCGATATCTCTTGTGTTATCCAAGGATTTCTGCTAGGCATTGTCTTTTTACCTGCCTGATTCTCTACTGCCTCAATTATTTCATCTCTGAAAGCTACCCATTCGTCTTGTACTGTACGTTTTTCCATTGTTCTTGTCAACCGTTGATCCCTCTGAAACCCGCAAAAACTTTCGGTTCTTTCAACTTATCCAGGTACCACGTCCTTAATTTCCCACCTTTTTTGTAAGGTCTTCATTTCTAAACTACAGTTGATAACGAATAAATTGTTGTCCGAGTTCATAATGGCCCCTAGAAACGTTCCGCAATTTAAAATCTGAGTCCTAAATCTCTGTTTTTAACCATTATGCAATCAATGAGAAATCTTCAGATGTCTCTAGGTCTCTTCCAGGTATACAACCTCCTTTTATGATTCATAAACCAAATATTAAGGGTGATTAAATTATGCTCTGTGCAAAATTCTACCAGGCAGCTCCTTCTTCATTCCTTTCCCCCAGTCCATATTCGTCTATAAATTTTCCTTCACTTCCTTCTCCTACTATCGAATTACAGTCCCCTATTACAATTAAATTTTCGTCTCCTTTAACTTTCTGAATAATTCATTTCATCTAATCACACATTTCTTCAGTCTCTTCACCATCTGCGGAGCCAGTTGGCATATAAACTTGTACTGCTGTGGAAGGCGTGGGCTTCATGTCCTTCATGGGTACGATAATGCAATCCTCATGCTGTTCATGGCAGCTTTTTCTTATTCAATATTAAACCTACTTCTGCATTACTTCTATTTGACTACGCATTCATAGCCCTGTATTCCCCTGATCATAGTTCCTGTCCCTACTGCCACCGAACTACAGTAATTCCCACTATTTATTACTTCAACCTATCCGTTTCCCTTTTTAAACTTTCTAACTTACCTGCCTGATTAAGAGATTTAACATTCAGAGCTCCGATGCCAGTTTTGTTTCTCCTGAAGATGACCCCCTCATGGGTAGTCCTCACCTAGATATCCGAATGGGAGACTTTTTTACCTTCACGATATTTTATCCGAGAAGATGGCATCATCATTTAACCAAACAGCTGATCTGTATGTCCCTGGGAAAAATTGAGGGTGTAGTTTTCCATCGCTCTGAGCTGTTTGTAGTACCACCACGAGGCTGTTTTGGTTAATGTTACAGGGTCAGATTAGTCACTAATCCAGACTGATGTGTCGGCTATTGCGGGCTGTCAGCACCGACACAAACAAGGGAGGAGAGGAAGTTGCGATGGCCGGTGGCAAGAATCCAAAATGAACTGTACGTTAAACTTTCTAATCAATAGGACAGTTTATTTCTAAAAAGGAAAGAAACATAACTTGCTTCCAGTGCCTCCTACATGCAAGTACATTAATTACTATTAGTACAAGCAAAACGTAGGCTAAGTAGCGTCCTCGACTTAGTACTGACATTCTCGAAGTCTGCACGCGTTGACACTCGTTTACTCTGTCCACGGCGCGATGACCTGTTTGCACACAGTGATCAATCGCAAGGCCGTAAGTGTTCGTTACTTTGCGCTGCACTGAGAAGGGAGCTATCTAGACGTTTCCCACGGCACTGTCACACGAGTCCTGATGTTCAATAACTTGTAACACTTGTTGCAAAGTAGGATGAATATCTATGAGAAATTTTTCATATATCCTACTGTCTGGTACGTTGTACGTAATTGCATTACGGATGATCGCGCCGCACGGGATTAGCCGAGCGGTCTGAGGCGCTGCAGTGATGGACTGTGCGGCTGGTTCCGGCGGAGGTTCGAGTCCTCCCTCGGGCATGGGTGTGTGTGTTTGTTCTTGGGATAATTTAGGTTAAGCAGTGTGTAAGCTTAGGGACTGATGACCTTAGCAGTTAAGTCCCGTAAGATTTCACACATATTTGTACATTTTGATCATCTCGTCACTATAATACTGTCCATAGCTACAAAGAAACCGACAGTATGTCTGCTTTCGCTTTTTCCGCACTCGAAATAACTTGTAACGAGGTGCAGCATCCTGCACCTGATCCTCATAATACTGAGTGAGGGTGGAAACTATATCTTCAAAACCTAGCAACTCTGGCCTACCTGTCTCGAATAACCTCCGAATTAGGTGGTACATTGCTGTGTCGTCCGTTGACAAGAAATAAGAAAGTTTCACAGTACCTTGCACTTGATGTACAGCACAACGAGCGTGGAACTGAGCATAGTAGTCGTTCCATTCCTCTTGTTCATTGTTCATTGAATGCTCTGAACGGTGGAACGCACTGATGTGGCTGGCTGTTGCGGAGGAATTAATGCTGCAGCAACTTGTGAATTAATGAGCTACTGGACTGCTGTCAGCAACTGTGACATTTGGTGGTTCTGAAATTGAATAAACTGCACTAGATGATCAAAGCCAGCAGCAAGCGGAGGCGTAGGCGCAGGTGGTGTGGAGGCGGGTTGGAGGCCATTTTGGCGAGAGAAGCGCCAGAACAAAGTACTTATACGCAAATAGCGAAAGCGTTGTGGCTAGTCTTCATGAATGAACACAATCAGGAGCATTGCATCTCTGAAGGGAAAACAGAGGAATATTAGTGACGCACTGTGGCAGAGCGGCAAAGAGCGAAGGTAGCGTTGGTTCTGTAATCGTCGACGCCAGATGGTGTATTGGCTACTGTGGGCTGTCAGCACTGGCACAAAAGACCCGATGGCCGGTGGCAGGAATCCAAAATGATTTGCACAAATTAGGGGGGCTAGGACATCAAACGGGCAGACTCGCAGCAGGAGAGGCACCACAGGACATTTTAATTTTCACTGTCTATACTTTTACAAGTAAATTCATAAAACTTTGTCAACATCACCAGGAAGGATTCAGAATTCATACTCATAGCCGTGGAAGTTGGAATACATAACGAAGTAATTTTTCCACCTGTGAGATGTTTCGATGAATTTTTCACAGCATAAAATGGTTCAAATGGCTCTGAGCACTATGGGACTTAACATCTGAAGTCATCAGTCGCCTAGAACTTAGAACTACTTATACCTAACTAAACTAAGGACAGCCGGCCAAAGTGGCCGTGCGGTTAAAGGCGCTGCAGTCTGGAACCGCAAGACCGCTATGGTCGCAGGTTCGAATCCTGCCTCGGGCATGGATGTTTATGATGTCCTTAGGTTAGTTAGGTTTAACTAGTTCTAAGTTCTAGGGGACTAATGACCTCAGCAGTTGAGTCCCATAGTGCTCAGAGCCATTTGAACCATTTAAACTAAGGACATAACACACATCCATGCCCGAGGCAGGACTCGAACCTGCCACCGTAGCGGTCGCTCGGCTCCAGACTGTAGCGCCTAGAACCGCACGGCCACTCCGGGCGGTTGCACAGCATACAAACCATACTTAAAGGTGTATCAAACTCTAGAATTTTCCAAATCTATTAAAAACTGTGCTGAAATTGAGGTAATTAACTGCAAAATTTGTGTTTTTTCTAAACATGAAGTCTGAAATACAACAGATCATTCGTTTTTCATAAATTAAATGAATTCTAGAGTTTCATGCACCTGTAAGTATTATATGAATGCTGTGCAAAATTCATCGAAGAATCTCTCTAACTTATGAAGAAAAGTGTACCTATAGCAACAAATGCAGCCATTAGTAAGTGAAAAAATGATGAAATTTCACACGTGAAATTTTTTTTTTTTTTTTTTTTTTTTGTGTTTTCGAACTTCCGCTGCAATGAGTGTGAATTCTGAATTCTTCCTGGTGCTGCTGACAAAGTTTTATGAATTTATTTGTAAAAGTATAGACACTGGAAATTAAAATGTCTTGTGATGCCTCTCCTGCTCCAAGTCGACCCGTTTGACGTCCTACCCCCTTTAAACTTTAGAATCAAGAGGACACTTTATTTCTAAAATGCAAAGAAACGTAACATAACCTGCTCCCTGTGCCGCCTACAAGCCAGTACTTTAACCACTATTGGTACTCGCAGAATGCAAGCTAAGTAACGTCCTCCTATTACTCAGTACTGCTGATGCTCTGCCGCCAAACTGGGCCGACCACCGATTAGCGGCTGGTTACGTCAGCGTTCAGAAGGGGGCGCTG
This sequence comes from Schistocerca americana, assembly GCF_021461395.2. Lineage (NCBI taxonomy): Eukaryota > Metazoa > Arthropoda > Insecta > Orthoptera > Acrididae > Schistocerca > Schistocerca americana. The sequence continues at coordinate 1,221,322,042 of NC_060119.1, read as the reverse complement.
AACTCTGTCTTCCTGTAAAGAGCCTGTGTAGGGAGAGTGTGGCCATAGGTGAAGTTGGCCGTGATTGATTGATTAGCTTCGGCAGAAAAATGGCGCCAAACGTCTCTCGCGCTTCCTATGTTCGCCGTGCTTTTGAATTGAATTTCAGAGGACTTTTGGAAACGATTAAAAGGTGTTTGAATTATTGAGAGGCCGGCCGGAGTGGCCGAGAGGTTAAAGCGCTACAGTCTGGAACCGCACGACCACAACGGTCGCAGGTTCGAATCCTGCCTCGGGCATGGATGTGTGTGATGTCCTTAGGTTAGTTAGGTTTAAGTAGTTCTAAGTTCTAGGGGACTAATGACCACAGCAGTTGACTCCCATAGTGCTCAGAGCCATTTGAACCAATTATTGAGAGACTTGTTATGTGTTGTGCATGCATGTTCGATTTAGCTGTATATCGTTTTTAGGACGTAATTAGCGTTTGCGATCTTAAATACGAGTTGAGACAATGAAGCGTTCTGTGATGAAGTCGGTAGGCCTACATGTTTCAAGTAAACACGTTAGTACAGGGTGTTTCAAAAATGACCGGTATATTTGAAACGGCAATAAAAACTAAACGAGCAGCGATAGAAATACACCGTTTGTTGCAATATGCTTGGGACAACAGTACATTTTCAGGCAGACAAACTTTCGAAATTACAGTAGTTACAATTTTCAACAACAGATGGCGCTGCGGTCTGGGAAACTCTATAGTACGATATTTTCCACATATCCACCATGCGTAACAATAATATGGCGTAGTCTCTGAATGAAATTACCCGAAACCTTTGACAACGTGTCTGGCGGAATGGCTTCACATGCAGATGAGATGTACTGCTTCAGCTGTTCAATTGTTTCTGGATTCTGGCGGTACACCTGGTCTTTCAAGTGTCCCCACAGAAAGAAGTCACAGGGCTTCATGTCTGGCGAAGAGGGAGGCCAATCCACGTCGCCTCCTGTATGTTTCGGATAGCCCAAAGCAATCACACGATCATCGAAATATTCATTCAGGAAATTAAAGACGTCTGCCGTGCGATGTGGCCGGGCACCATCTTGCATAAACCACGAGGTGTTCGCAGTGTCGTCTAAGGCAGTTTGTACCGCCACAAATTCACGAAGAATGTCCAGATAGCGTGATGCAGTAATCGTTTCGGATCTGAAAAATGGGCCAATGATTCCTTTGGAAGAAATGGCGGCCCAGACCAGTACTTTTTGAGGATGCAGGGACGATGGGACTGCAACATGGGGCTTTTCGGTTCCCCATATGCGCCAGTTCTGTTTATTGACGAAGCTGTCCAGGTAAAAATAAGCTTCGTCAGTAAACCAAATGCTGCCCACATGCATATCGCCGTCATCAATCCTGTGCACTATATCGTTAGCGAATGTCTCTCGTGCAGCAATGGTAGCGGCGCTGAGAGGTTGCCGCGTTTGAATTTTGTATGGATAGAGGTGTAAACTCTGGCGCATGAGACGATACGTGGACGTTGGCGTCATTTGGACCGCAGCTGCAACACGGCGAACGGAAACCCGAGGCCGCTGTTGGATCACCTGCTGCACTAGCTGCGCGTTGCCCTCTGTGGTTGCCGTACGTGGTCGGCCTACCTTTCCAGCACGTTCATCCGTCACGTTCCCAGTCCGTTGAAATTTTTCAAACAGATCCTTTATTGTATCGCTTTTCGGTCCTTTGGTTACATTAAACCTCCGTTGAAAACTTCGTCTTGTTGCAACAACACTTGTTCTAGGCGGTGGAATTCCAACACCAGAAAAATCCTCTGTTCTAAGGAATAGACCATGTTGTCGACAGCACACTTGCACGTTGTGAACAGCACACGCTTACAGCAGAAAGACGACATACAGAATGGCGCACCCACAGACTGCAGCGCCATCTGTTGTTGAAAATTGTAACTACTGTAATTTCGGAAGTTTGTCCGCCTGAAAATGTACTGTTGTCCCAAGCATATTGCAACAAACGGTGTATTTCTATCGCTGCTAGTTTAGTTTTTATTGCCGTTTCAAATATACCGGTCATTTTTGAAACACCCTGTAATTGTACAGTATTGTTTTTGACATCTGTAATTCGTTCTGCAGACGTTCGCAAACGATGCCAGGTTGTGCTGCATTTGGTTGTTCCAATAGAAGCGAGGTGGATTTCGCATGTTAACATTTCCACGCAATGAAGGAAAACGAAAGCAGTGGGCAGTCGCAGTCAACAGGGCTGACATAAGTCAAACAGGAGCCTTGTGGAAACCAACCAAGTACTCTTATCTGTGCGAAGAAAGTCGTTTTTGCTCTTCACTACATATAAAACCACTTGCAATATACGTAGTTAAATTTGAAAACAGACCTGTAAATTGGCTGTGTGAAAATTATTATAACACATTATTCTTATAATCATAGAATCAAAGTGGGATTGTGTGTCTAATGTGTAAGAATTTTGCTTAGCTGCGGACGTCATAATTACGTCCTCCAGTGTCATAAGGTTTTTTTTCCAGGAGTGTCATTTGATTTCTAGGCCACTGTTAGTAATTCCAGGTAATCTGATTGTAGTTTTATAACTATTTAATTAATGCTGTTAGGGCAGGAAGTTTCCCAGATTTCTGTCTTCAATTTGTCGTGGTTGGTGAAACATTATTCGTAGTAAATAATTGTAGGTACTCTTGAAGACAGTTTTTAATACGCCTACTTACTGTGGGGTAGAAGGGATACGGTAGTTTTCTTGTTATATTTGGTCGTTATTACAGTAGCCTACATTTAACATTACCGGATTTTTGTTATATTTTCGTTTGTTACGTACGAGAGGTATTCAGTATATATATGTATGAAAGAAAGTCGTAAGCAGTTGTTTACTTCTGACATGCAAAAAGTTTGAAGACGTGACAAGAAGTACTAATATGTCTCACACTTTTTGCATGTCACAAGTAAACAACTGCTTACGACTTCCATTCATCTGACGTAATACAGGTACGTTAAATCTTTAGCGTTATGCACTTCCGATACAAAACAAATGATATACACAACATTTTTCTATTTAGGTTACTTTCATTGCAATATGTCTAGTGAACGAACTTTAAAAGAGATGAATGCAAGTAACGAATAATTTTTACAGCTACTGTATCAAATTTTCCTGTGCTGTACGTAGTAGGCTACTATGAGTATATTGTAGCTGTAAAGCAAGGCATTTAACGAATGATTTCGCCATATTGTCTTGTGCTTTTGATTCGATGAGTGTGTACTCCACTACTCCACTACTGGCCATTCAAAAGTCCCGCCCGCAGTTTGCCAGAAAAATGGCCGCCGTATCGTCCGGTTGGAAACTCTCTCCCTATACAGGCTCTCTCTATGTTCGTGGTGGTGTGGCGCTGCCTGCTCTTTCCACTGGCTCGCGGTCAGCGCCTTCTTGACTCCGTTTCGCGGAGCTGCGCTTGTCAGCGTTCATTCGATGCGTTAGGACCGCACAACTGATGGCCCTGCAACTACTGGAAAGGCTGCTGTCCCTTTTCAGGAACCAAAAGTTTATCTGGCCTCTCAACAAATACCCCCCCTGTCGTGGTTGCACCTACGGTATGGCTGTTTGTATCGCTGAGGTACTCAAGCCATCCCAACGACGGCAGAGTACATGGTTCGCGGGGGGAGAGGGGGCATAAATTACTATCTAGGGATCACAATACCACCCTTACCCCTATTAGTTAACAGACACTGACAAACTGCCTGTTGGCTTCTGTCTCGCGTTCTTCGATCGATGTTAGCTCGTCGATTGTTCCGACATTTCGCCAGCCTGAGAGCCAGGAATTTCCATAGCTTCGCCCTCCACCTGTTGGTGGTGGACTGGAGTCGAACTCACGGCCGCAGACTGTACAGAGTGATTCAGCTGCTCCCATCGTTGACGTTTTATGCAACCCGTACTGGGATACGTTTGCACTAGAGGCAGTACTTTTCTAGATATTCAAGAAAATCGGACAAAAGTGACCCTCGAACGCACCCCCACACGCAGCCCTCATCGGTCAAAATGTCTATTATGTTGCTCAAGGCATTCTCTCCTACCACTATGCAAATATTTGCGAAAGCACGAATTATTTCGCACATTCTACGTTGTTCGGTCTTTATTGACTGGCCTTATTACCCCAACGGCTTAGTCGACCTCTTGCAAATTGTAAAATTACGTTTGTGTGAATTTCACCTAGCAAGTCTGTGAATGTTAACAGCATAAAATAAACAATTATGTCATTGTGTTCGTCAGGCCTTTTGATACGAAACTACAGTGCCTGTAAAGGTTAATGTTGTATTGAAATGTCAATGTAACTTGTTTTAGCGTAACGTTTACAAACCTCGTTTTTCTTTATATATACTGCCATGGTATCGGACATGTCCGAAATAACAGATAACATCTTAGTATATATATATATATATATATATATATATATATATATATATATATATATATATAGTTAAGGCTCACCGGCCACTTGACCATCACCTTCTTCTGTGCGAATGCACAAACAGTGCCCGAACTCTTACGGGAATCGGCAACGCGCCGCGAGTAATGAGTATAATGGGCGGGGGCACTACGAATGTAGTGCGGGACAATACGTTGAGAATGTGGGTTTTGCGGTAGGCGTGCCAGAGATAAATCCCTGCAGTCGCTCTATTCTCCGTGTCCTCGGTGGCTCAGATGGACAGAGCGTCTGCCGTGTAAGCAGGAGAGCCCGGGTTCGAGTCCCAGTCGGGGCACACATTTTCATCTGTCCCCGTTGACGTATGTCAACGCCTGTAAGCAGCTAAGGGTGTTCATTTCATTGTGATTTCGTTTTTCTTTCATTACGCGCAAGGCCACGTTTAAATTAATAACGTTAACTAAGTAGCCGACTATGCTGGTGGCGTAACATCCCAATCAACAGAGACCAAAAAATGTTATATATATATATAGAATAGTCCGAAAGTTTTGTATAGTGAGTGCCACGAAGAACATACTAGAGATCTTGAATTATGAGGGATGAGTATAGGGTAGAGGTGCGTTTGAAGATCAGCCTTGTAAGTTTTCTTGAATAACTCGAAAACCTTGGCCTCCAGTACTAAATTTCTTACAAAAACCTCCTGTTCATTTCTTCTGAGGGACTAACAGGTTGTGTGTAGCGACAGAGAGAATATGAAAGTCTCGTACGTGGTTTATGAAGACCGGATATATCAGTGTAGGTTGCAGTATCGACAGCGGTAGGGGCACTTGAATCACCCGATATGTAACTGGTGCAGCAACACCCGAGAGCTTAACTGTGGCCATTACCACTATGATTTTCTCGTAGCTACCTGCAACGGTCGTTCGCTGCAACAATGGAATCCAGGGTCGGATCACCTTAAGGCTTTCCTCTTATTTGTTGAGGCTATTGCTATGTTCGTGAATATCTATAATTTCGGTCACCTGCCCTGGAGGGTCAAGCTTTGAAATGCCAGTCACTCGTGATGCTAAATCGTCAGAAAAATCGTTGAAAGAGCATCAGTCGAAGATTCCGAAACAGAAGCCAACAAGTGGTTTATCAACAGGTGATCACAAAGGCCTTAATAATTTTGTATTTACGCACATTGCTTTATTGAGTTTTCCCATTAGTAGTCAAAATTTAAATACACTAGTGGCCAATAAAATTGCTACACCACGAAGATGACGTCCTACAGACACGAAATTTAACCGACAGGAAGAAGATGCTGTGATATGCAAATTATTAGGTTTGCAGAGCATTCACACAAGGCTGGCGTCGGTGGCGACACCTATAACGTGCTGACATGAGGAAAGTTTCCAACGGATTTCTCATACACAAACAGCAGTTGACCGCCGTTGCCTGGTGAAACGTTGTTGTGATGCCTCGTGTTAGGAGGAGAAATGCGTACCATAACGTTTCCGACTTTGATAAAGGTCTGATTGTAGCCTTTCGCGATTGCGGTTTATCATATCGCGACATTGCTGTTCGCATCGGTCGAGATCCAATGACTGTTAGCAGAATATGGAATCTGTGGGTTCAGGCGGGTAATACGGAACGCCGTTCTGGATCCCAACGGCCTCGTATCACTAACAGTCGAGATGACAGGCATCTTATCCGCATGGCTGTAACGGATCGTGCAGCCACGTCTCGATCCCTGAATCGACAGATGGGGACGTTTTCAAGACGACAACCATCTGGACGAACGCTTCGACGACGTATGCAGCAGCACGGACTATCAGCTCGGAGACCATGGCTGCGGTTACCCTCGACGCTGCATCATAGAGAGGAGCGCCTGCGACGGTGTACTCAACGACGAACCTGGGTGCACGAATGGCAAGACGTCATTTTTTCGGATGAATCCAGGTTCTGTTTACAGCATAATGATGGTCGCATACGTGTTTGGCGACATCGCGGTGAACGTACATTAGAACCGTGTATTCGTCATCGCCATACTGGCGTATCACCTGGCGTGATGGTATGGGGTGCCATTGGTTACACGTCTCGGTCACATCTTGTTCGCATTGACGGCACTTTGAACAATGGACGTTACATTTCAGATGTGTTACGACCCGTGGCTCTACCCTTCATTCGATCCCAGCGAAACACTACATTTCGGCAGGATAATGCACGACCGCATGTTGCAGGTTCTGTACGGGCATTTCTGGATACAGAAAATGTTCGACTGCTGCCCTGGCCAGCACATTCTCCAGATCTCTCACCAACTGAAAACGTCTGATCAATGGTGGCCGAGCAACTGGCTCGTCATAATGCGCCAGTCACTGCTCTTGATAGGTGTGGTATCGTGTTGAAGCTGCATGGGCAGCTGTACCTGTACATGCCATCCAAGCTCTGTTTGACTCAATGCCCAGGCGTATCAAGGACGTTATTACGGCCAGAGGTGGTTGTTCTGGCTCCTGATTTCTCAGGATCTATGCACCCAAATTGCGTGAAAATGTAACCACATGTCACTTCTAGTGCAATATATTTGTCCAATGAATACCCGTTTATCATCTGCATTTCTTCTTCGTGTAGCAATTTTAATGGCCAGTAGTGTAATAGAGTCGGCTGCTGGGGCCCCCATCTTGCAGAAATTTTGTGAAATTAGAGCACACTGGACAGAGCACGGTAGTCCGAATCACAAATCATGTCTATAATTGCTGCCAAGTCATCCAGTGTACTTTAATCCATCACAATAACTTCAGTGTCTTCAGTAGTATGGTATCTTGAGACAAAGTGCGATCCGCCCAACCCAGAAGAATAACACCGGATATGAATGTATCACCGTTTATATTATCGGTTTGCGTGCGACAGCCTGCGTGTTTAATACGTTCCAAAACGGCTCGCACAAAAACAGAATTTTCCAGTGTTCATAACTTATATTCTATTGGTTATAAAAAGGTAGAGTCAAGTTCCTTGGATAGCCCTTGGGCTAAGGGCCGTTTGTATAACCAGTAGAAGGATCGTCTTGGTGTCACTATCCATCAGTACAGATCAAAAGATTAATATTACACATTCCTGCTTAGACAAATGGAGCAAATCCGTTGGTTCTTTTTGCATTTGGTATGGTCTATGTTGGGCTTTATGGAACTTATGTAGTAACCATTAGTTCATGGGCGGTTCCTCAGAGGTTCAAAGCTACCCTACTTCTCCACGTCATTGTGAGGCGAAATGCAAATAGTAAATAATAGCAGCGAATTGCTCAAATTTTATAGGGATAATCTCTAGGCATTTATCTGGAAGAACCAGTGACCTGGTATCGCACAACAGAGCGGATCAGGATAATGTTGTGGAAAGGGGTCAAAATCAGTTACTGTTAGTTACACAAGAACATACAACTTTATTCCTCGAAAACCAATGCACAGTTTTCTCTTTAAAACAACAACGATCAATTCAGGGCTGAGGGCCCAAGTAAGTTCTCAATAATAAAGTTTAAATCATTCCTTTTAAAACGCAAGGATTTAGAGAAACAGCTGAAGGCCTTACTTAATTAAAATAAAAATATGCTTAAATAAATACTTTTAAGGCACAAGAATTTAGAAAAACGGCCGAAGGCCGTAATTAAGTACAATTAAAATATCTTCTCGGCTAAGGGCCCAAATAATATTTCAGATCAGCAAAGGAAATTGTTTAAAAAACAAGCATTTACAAATTTCGGCTGAAAGCCATACTAAGGAAAATTTAAATTAATTCCTCTGCTGAAAGCCCAATAATATTTCAACATAATAAAAGGAAAACTTTAAAGACAAGCATTTACACTGTACAACAGAAAACCATCTTAAGAAAACTTGAAATATCTTGACGGCTGAAGGCCCAAACAATTACTCAAAATAATTAAAGCCAACCTTAAGATAAATATTTACACAGTACGGCTGAAGGACACTTTAAGAATTGAGGATAATTCAAGAGAAACCTTGCAGGCAAGGATTTACATATTACGGCTAAAAGCCACAGATTTTGAAACAAACGCGGCTGAAGGCCTAAATAAAGAGCAAGAAGAACTCTAAATAAAACACTGCTGAAGGCCTAATCTTAGAATACTTGACATGAGGTTCGGCTGATGGCCATATACTAAACATAGACCAGACAAACTTAATACACGGCTGAAGGCCTGACGCCGGCCGCTGTGGCCGAGCAGTTATAGGAGCTTCAGTCCGGAACCGCGCTGCTGTACGGTCGCAGGTTCGAATCCTGTCTCGGGCATGGATGTGTGTGGTGTCCTTAGGTCAGTTAGGTTCAAATGGTTCAAATGGCTCTGAGCACTATGCGACTTAACTTCTGAGGTCATCAGTCGCCTAGAACTTAGAACTAATTAAACCTAACTAACCTAAGGACATCACACACATCCATGCCCGAGGCAGGATTCGAACCTGCGACCGTCGCGGTCACGCGGTTCCAGACTGAAGCGCCTTTAACCGCACGGCCACATCGGCCGGCTAGGTCAGTTAGGTTTAAGTAGTTCTAAGTTTAGGGGACTGCTGACCTCAGATGTTAAGTCCCGTAGTGCTCAGAGCCTTTTGAGCCATTTGAAGGCCCGGCACAGTACCTGCGACCAAATAAAATGACGGTCACAAACAACAGACATTGCTCAGAAGTGTACCAAGGGTCGGCCTGGGGAGGAAACCCTAACATAACACGACCTAAGGACGGGTGAAGGACCAACCAAGAACCTGATCTATTTCCTTCCACCCAACGACAACCGCAAATGTCAGCGAGGGCGAAGATACCAGGAGCACTACGTCTTCAAATATCGGCGTCTAAATACATCCAAGACACGATAATCACTGAAGAATACGAAGAAACACCAACGCTCTGGAAGTACACCCCATGCCAGACAGCATCAACACGGCGAAGAAACGCACACACGCTATTCTCTGTCACAACCGACCGACTAGCTACTCCCGTAGGCAGACAGCATTAATCTGCTCCGTGGAAATCACAGAAGCTACACACAGTTCCACGTTGCACCAAGAACTCCGACAATCCTAAAAACCAATCACCGTGGAACAATAAGGAAAAATGAAAAGTCGACACACACAGAGTTTCCATAAGCGATCGGCGACAGAATACACGTCGTCCGCTGAGACGACCGACCGAACAACCAACTAACGGTCAGTTCCCACTCCAGTCTGCTTCCGTCGGACAGTGCACGTGTGTCGCCAGCGGTCGGCGAGCACTGGCTGTCATCACCTCACTGGCGCTCCGTCCCCGACTCACTTCCCGACACACGACGAGCCGGAAATACTAGCGGTCGCTCCAGAGATACTACGGCAGTGCACGTATCGATAAGCGCTGCTGCTGTTTCTCACGGGCAAGCAAACAAGCAACTTAGTGACGTCAATAAATCGAATAATAAAGTAGGCGACAGTACCCTAAAAAGAAGATGACGAGCAGTAAATGGCACGAGCGCGAGCCGCGCACGGATCAGAGCCACCCGTTTTCAGAAATCCACACATCAAAGTAAGTTTTGCATCACCCCGTTTCCCAGAACTCCAAAAGATAGACGTTAACTGTGTATATTGTATCACAGACACAGTGCCTTTGTCTGTTCAGAGATATCACTAAATCCACCCAAAGATGTAAACAACCACGTATGAGCAGCGCCTTTTAGACGGAGGGGGTCCGACAGCAGATCAGTTCCACTCATTCCACCAGGGAGGTGCACGGCTAGTGTTGTCTGTAGTTAACCATGCCTAGACGGTCAATAACGGGGTTCGATCGCGTACGCATAGTTACTTTGTGACAGGAAGGGTTCTCAACAAGGGAAGTGTACTGGCATCTCGGAGTGAACCAAAGCGACGTTGTTAGGACATGGAAGAGATACAGAGAGACAGGAACTGTCGATGACATGCCTCGCTCAGGCCGCCCAAGGGCTACTACTGCAGTGGATGACCTCTACCCATGGATTATGACTCGGAGGAACCCTGACAGCAACGCCACCATGTTGAATATTGCTTTTCGTCCAGCCACAGGACGTCGTGTTACGACTCAAACTGTGCGAAACAGGCTGCATGTTGTCCAACTTCACACCCGACGTCCATGGCGAGGTCCATCTTTGCAACCACGACACCATGCAGCGCGATACAGATGGGCCCAACAACATGTCCATTGGACCGCTCAGGATTGGCATCAAGTTCTCTTCACCGATGAGTGTCGCATATGTGTTCAACCAGACAATCGTCGGAGACGTGCTGGGGGGGGGGGGGGGGGGGGCAACCCGGTCAGGATGAACGCCTTAGACCCACTCTCCAGGGAGCGCAGCAAGGTGGAGGTTCCCTGATGTTTTTAGGTGGCATTATGTGGGGGCGACGTACGCCGCTGGTGGTCGTAGAAGGCGCCGTAAGGGCTGTACAATACGTGAATGCGATAGTGCAACCGTATCGGCAGCATATTGGCGTGGCATTTGTCTTCGTGGACGACAATTCGCGTCCCCATCGTGCACATCTTGTGAATGACTTCCTTCAGGATAACGAAATCGCTCGACTAGAGTGTCCAGCTTGTTCTCCAGACATGAACCCTATCGAACATGCTTGGGGTAGACTGAAAAGGACTGTTTACGGACGACGTGACCCACCAACCACTCTGAGGGATCGACGCGGAATCGCCGTTGAGGAGTGGGACAATCTGGATGGACAGCGCCTTTATGAACTTGTGGGTAGTATGCCACGACGAATACAGTCATGCATCAATGCAAGAGGACGTGCTACTTGGCATCAAAGGTACCAGTGCATACAACAATCTGGACCATCACCTCTGAACGTCTCGCTGTATGGTGGTACAACATGCAATGTGTGGCTTTCATGAGCAATAGAAAGGGCGGAAATAATGTTTATGTTGATCTCTATCCCAATTTTCTGTACAGGTTACGGAACTCTCGGAACAGAGGTGATGCAAAACTTTTTTTGATGTGTGTATTTATCCATTATCTAGAGACACCCCAAAAACTTTTTTGTACCAAAACCCAGCCACGGATTCGCTGACGGCTATGCACAGCAAATGGCTGTAATTTTTTAAATTTTACAAGTATTACTAAGTTCTTGATCCATAACAATCTTGTAAATTTTCTTCATACCTTTACCCGTTTCCGAGATTCGAAAATGTAGTTTATAAGCGATGTAGCACGCGGAAACGTGTTGTTAAGTATCTCCGTTGTATATGGGAACCTCATTCTTTAGCACTGAAGCACATGAATTTTTTTTTTTTTTTTTTTTTTTTTTTTTTTTTTTTTTTTTTTTGCACGTTAAATGAGAGCTGAGACGTAAAATTAGTTTCGAGTTATTTCAATTTCACCGTTGGTAAACTGACCAACACATTTCTTTTCGTATGAATTACATGCCCTACTGCAGAAGGGAAAAGCGAAGAACCGGCAGAAGAATGCAAAATGCCAACATGTTCCTGTTTATTAAGACTTGGACTGAAAAGGAGGGGTACAAGCCATCTCATTCTACTTTCCTCAGAATATTTAGAAATTGTCCTAAATAATTTGGCATGAGATCAAATCCGCGCTTTCTTATGTTGAGAGAGAGGAGGCCAATGGCAGTTGCAGTGAGTCGGAAAAGGAATGAATACTGGAAGATAGAAGACAGTGGTTGTGTAAGCGAAGGAATCAAGGGCAGAGTGAGAGAAAGAGAGGGGACACGGTGGCAGTGGAACAGAGTTGATAAACACAGAGCAGTGCTAGGAAAAGCCAGAAGGAGCCAGAGCTAATGGGTGGAAGAATAAAGAGAAAGTGGAAATAGGTGAAAGCCAATGATAATGAGAGACTTCGTATATGACAACGACAATGAGGAAGAGAGAGAGAGATAGCGACAGTGAGAAGAGAGAGCAGCAGTTGGAAGAAAGGAACGAGACATTAGCGATAAGAGAGAGCAAGAGAGAGACAGTTACAGTGAGAGAAGACAATAGTAGTAGGACAGAGCGAAGAGGACTGTTGCTTCGACACAGGAGGCAGTGACAGAGAGACACAGAGATGATGACAATGAGTTGGGCTGAATGAGTGAGTGAGAAAGGGAACCTGGTAGTGGATGGGTTAGAGCAGCTTATAGCGATGGACTAGTGGGTATGAGTGAGTCACAGTTAGGGGAGCTTGTGGAAGTGCATGTTGCATGTTAAAAAAAAATATATATATATATATATACATATGTTTACATGCCAAATTTTGGGGAATTTTTAAAGTTCTGATGAAGGCAGAATGAGACATCTGGAACTCCACTTTCCAGTCAGAGTCTTTTAAGTAAACAGGACCACTTGGGCCTTTTTTGTGCTCCACCTGGAGCGTTTTTCCACTGGTATAGACTTGCTGCTCTGGCAAACGTGATTCGCCTTAATAGAATTCCGACTGTCGATACGTTTCACGGCTTCAGTGTTCACAAACTAAATAACAGGCTGTAAGGTCCTGGTGTAGGTTGCCAGCAGCGCCGTGAAATCCTCCCACAGCACCTGTTCAATTGTTCGTGCATCTACCTCGAAACCGCCATCTGTTGCATATTCGGCGTACTTTTGCTGACATTCGTACCAACCTGCAGTCTCTTTGCGGTATGTTTTGCTATTCTTTATTAGGGATTTATGTTTCTCAAGTGCGTTCCCCAATATATCTCTACTATTTGCCAAATAGTCAAAGTGATATGGGTTCCATTTTCACAAATCACTTCAGGCGAATGCAGGGTGATCACTAATTAGTCAGTGGTGAATTTCCTTTACATTCATTGTTGAATGGACAACGGAGACGCAAAAACCTGAATAAATTACAACTATTACCAAACAAGAAGCGTGGTGCTACAAAGAACTCAATTTTTTGGTTAAATTTCACGTTGTTGTGAAAAGCTTTAGAAATTTTGGACTATTTTGAAGTTCTCACTCCTGTGTGCTGATTGTATACAGATATGAAAACTAAAATCAACCAACTGAATAGCCTCATAGTTCTGGAAATATTTGTACACACATCAGATGTATCAATATTTTACTGTAGGTTTCTTTTGGTTTACTGATTAGTAAGTGACGTAAGGAATTGTCACCTGTACTGTTAAAGTCAGCAATTACCGAATCGTTGAGGTCCTTTTTCACTACGTTTAGGAAAAATTACATGACCGCTAGTATGCCAGTAAGATCAATTGCTTGTTAACATGATAAGAATATTTATCTTTCATATTAATGATCCTATAAGTATTGAATGCTATAAATTTCCCAGGGTTAAATGTACTGGCTGCTAGTTTATGTTCTGCTTCTTTGACTTATGTCACTCTGTTTGAACAAACATAACGTTTACAAACATTTAAATCAGAAAAAAAGGATGCCAAGCGTAAATTTGGTCATACAATGTTTAGCCAGTCTTCATTTTCTTTACTTTGATTTGTTTCGTCAATTTCTTGAAATTTATGAGATTTAGTGAAGACCAAAAAGGAAAAAAGGTTGATACATGCAATTCATTCGACGAATCATTTATTAAAAATTGCTTACTAACTGGAAGCATCAAGTAGAGAGTAATTTATTTTAGTGTGACCTTGAATGATTTAGACAAGTTACTGAAAAAAAAATAGGAATGCGCGATCCCCCTTGTCAGGCCAGTGGACCTGCGAGATTTCCTTGAATTTCTCTGCTTGTCCTGCCTTCTACACTTCCTCTTCTCTCTGCGTACACGCGTGTTCAGTCGTACTCTCAGCTCGCACACCCATTCACAGAACTGGGCGAGAGCAAACACGAGCACTCCATCATAGCCATTCAATCCTGACGCGAATATACACATGCCTTAAGGACCCTGTTACTACTGTAACAATACACTCTGCGTAGCAATGTGCAAACACACGCACACATGCACACACATACACGCACACACACACACACACACACACACACACACACACACGCTCAAACACATATACACATACAAATCTGCGCCCACGCTCGCCTGTGGATTACATTCAAATGGAAGTCCAATCCATTTATTTTAAATGCTCGATATCACAGGTTTTATTTAAAATAAAGGTGGAGAGAGATCCAAGTAATAACCTGAGCTGAGTTAAGGGGATATTGTTTGGGATCGTACACCAGCACTCATGTCTGAAATATTGATAAAATATCGTCGGGTTAAGATATGTGACATCGCATAGATGGTAGACATATAGTGTAAATGAACATGTATGATCCTGAGTTAAGTTCTGCTTCTAAAGAACTCGATGGGCTGCACTTCTGTTGGGTCCAAATCAAAGATGCTCGAATAAACATATTTATAAATTCGTTCGATTTTACGATCTGTACGACGTCTGGCTTCGTTGTGCAACTGGGGAGGGTACATTACACAAGAAAGGAGACTAATCATCAGTGGAAAACTTCCATCCCATTTCATTAATGGCAATATTTTCAAAAGTATTGGAAAGGGTTATGTACAATAGACTTTATAAACACTTAGTACAGAAAAATATTCTGATTCGCAATCAGTTTGGATTTCGGAAAGGATTGTCAACTGATGAAGCTATATTCACTTTTTCAGATGATATATTAGAATCAATAAATCAAAAGTTATTACCACTTCGAATATCCGCCACCGGTAGCTGAATGGTCAACGTGACGGATTGTCAATTCCTCTGGGCCTGGGTTCGATTCCCGGCTGGGTCGGTGAATTTTCTCCGCCCAGGGAATGTGTGTTGTGCTGTCAACATCATCAACCTATCATCCTCATCGACTGCAGGTCGCCGACGTGGAGTCAAATTGAAAGGCCGGCACCCGGCGAACGGCCTGCCCGACGGGGAGCCCTAGCCATACGATTAAAGAAAAATTAAAACCCATTGGAATATTATGTCATCTGTCTAAAGCTTTTGATTGTGTTAAGCATGATATCCTTATACAAAACTTAAAATATTATGGGATAACGGGAGTAGTAGGCTCATGGTTCTCATCCTATCTTTTTAATAGAACACAGTGTGTGTCTGTATCAGGATTACCACATAACAATAGTCATTAAAAAAATGAAACCAACAGGCAAGGGGTGCCCCATGGCTCTAATTTAGTTTGTTGTTCCTATTATATATCAGTGACCTTCCATTTGCAGTGTCACAAATTTTATCTTATTTGCAGATGATACAAGTATTGGTATAAAAAACAGTACCCGTGATCTCACTAAGCAATCAGCTAACGAAATATTTGCAAGTATCAACGGGTGGTTCACAGCAAATGGATTGTCACTGAATTTTGACAAGGCCCAGTATATACAGTTTAGTACCTCACAAAGAATACCTGACCCTATAAGTATAATGTATTTAAACAATGAAATTAAAGCTGCAGACAGTGTCAAATTTTTAGGGCTATAGATTGACCACAACCTAAATTGGAAAACTCACACTCTAGACTTAATGAAGTGCCTTAGTTCAGCTACATTTGCAGTACGCATATAGCAGAAATAGGTGATTTAAAAATGAAGAAGTTAGTTTATTGGGCCTACTTCCATTCACTAATGAGCTATGGAAACATCTTTTGTTGAACCTCCTCTCACAAAGAGAACAGTTTCAAAATTCAGAAACGAGTCATTAGAATTATATCTGGTGTCAACCCTAGATCATCATGCAGGGACCTCTTTAAGAATCTTGATATTCTAACTACTACGTCTCAGTAAATATACACATTGATGCCCTTTGTCATTTCCGACATGTCTCTTTTTACACAAAATAAAGCAAAACATGATTATAAAACCAGAACCAAAATCGATCTGTATAAGGGCTGTAAAAGCTTAACATTAGTACAAAAAGGTGTCAAATACATGGGTACTCATATATTCAGTAACTTACCAGAGCATATCAAAGGTCTTGCGAGTGATGAAGATCGGTTTTAGAGTGAATTAAAGAACTTTCTGTTGGCCAACTCCTTCTACCCCATCGATGAATATCTTCACAAGGACTATAACTCATAACTCTGTATGCATTAGAATTGTACAATATCCATGTAGCTGAGTTAAAAAAAAAAAAAAACTTTGACTCTTTCCACATCCCAGACACTCCTCTGCAAGGGATCCATGGAAAACGATAAATCTAATGTACTACAAGCGAACGTTATGATGCCCACTATTCACGACTACGAGTCATAATCATTAGTCTGTAAAAGATTCAGCAGAGATTGCATTGTGTTATTGCTGGATAATCTGAATCTTCAGATAAGCTAAAAGCGACGATATTGTCTCACAAAGGACCTGCTGACCCTTCTGTCGCTCTGATCACAAAATTGTGCGAAATCTGTTTTTAAACAGTTCCCTGTACACTCTAAACTCTAATAGATACAGATTTGAATCATGTTATGTTTTTCTGTACCCTGACAGAAAAAAAATATGTGTGGAAGAAACCATTTTGGAATAAAAATGATTTCTTTGGTAAAAGAGTATGCACGAAATAGAAACTACTTATACAGCTTTCATTACAATCTAACGTATTGCTTTTCTTTACCCAAAGTTCACACTCGTTCCCCGTCACACATCGACGAGTTATACTGAGGTCACAACAAAGTTTGAAATGCCGTGCGGTTTACTGCAGCCTGTACATTGGCCGGACTATAATCCTAAAGGGCTTCTAGAGGTATTTTTTTGAATGACGTGTTGAATGTTGTGTTTCATCCACTTGTGAAACATAATAATTGTTCTATAATGGTCTGGGATGTCAGATGTGGTGATCAGCAGTCACTCTGAATGGAAAGATTAGTGGAAAGCCTGCGACTCTTAATCTGCTTCCTAATAACCCCACTTGGGAGACGGCTTCACCCATCACCAACGTACCTTAGAAATCTGAAAAGACCTATTGTATTGTATTATATGTTAACCGGGGCCCTAGAAAAGCCGGAGAGGCTCCGTCCCCGCAGCAGTCGTCCACAATTCCACGACGACTACCGCAGTCCACTTCACCCCTCCGCCGCCTCGCACCGAACTACTCTTTCAGGGTAATTATGCGGTTCGGTCCCCGGTGGACCCCTCAGGGAACTTCTCACACCAGACGAGTGTAATCCCTATGTTTGCGTGGTAGAGTAATGGTGGTGTACGCGTACGTGGAGAACTTGTTTGCGCAGCAATCGCCGACATAGTTTAGCTGAGACGGAATAAGGGGAACCAGCCCGCATTCGCCGAGGCAGACGGAAAACCGCCTAAACACCCGTCCACAAACTGGCTGGCTCACCGAACCTCAGCACAAGTCCGCCGCTAACCGGTCGGGCTGAAAAGACCTAAGCTCTACAAAGAACCGTGCTCTGATTATTAAATATCCGGTTCCTTTCATAAGGAGACGGAAAGTAACGTATTAAAAGAACAATGTGTAGCAACCTCTTTTCTTTCTATATTTAGTTATTTGTTTTAATTCATGCTAAATCTGGGTTTAGCATTTTTTGTAGAAGTTTGAGTTTAATTAAACAGATTGCACCGCAGGTCTGTTCTTTAGCTTAACCCCGCTGCCATGCGACGATAACTTTACCGTGCCTTTCTCGCAGCAGCATAGAGGACTTCAATAATGCAATAATGTGGTGCGCCACAGTGAGATTTTTACTCTAAAGAATAGCTTAGGTCCGCTGATTCGCTCGCGCAGTTTTTAAACAATTTTTTGAGTTGTTCACAAATTGCAAAACCTTCGAAACTTAACACGCTAATTAAGGCCATAGAAGCATGTTGTTTTTCCAGCTGCGTTTCTGACCAAAAAGCGATTCTAGTAGCTGGAGTTCAAGGTTTGTGTAAATCATGACTTTTATGTTATTGTGGTAATATTTTAATAGGAACTTTTAGCGCATAACACATATTTCTATATATCTAACTGAGAAGTAAAATACTAATTATCATAGATTTAGCTTTAAAAATTTAATATAACGAAATATTTTCTTAAGAATTCTCATCCTCTATTTCACTCCCTCAATGACTGTATTTCCAAAACAACGAAAATCTATTTCTTAATTTTTAACAGAAAATTCAAATATAGATTTTCACATATTTAGCTTTGAAAATGTGTTCATAACGACATGATTTCATAAAACTTTTTATCCTCTATTTCAGTCCCTTAGGAGACTGAATTTTCCAAAAAACTGAAACACTTATCTTTTTATTCCTAAGCAAGAAGTCAAATACCAATTTTCGTAGCTGTAGCTTTAACAATACTTTAGTAGTAGGAATTATCGTAGTTCTATCTTCAAAATTACCTTAATAGCGACGTATTTTCAAAAAGCCTTTCATCCCCTATTTAACCCCCTTTAGGAGTCGGATTTCGAACAATCCCTTCTTATCCGATAGCTACAGTATAAGATCCGCATCCTCTCCAAATTTCAAGGTTCTATCCTCAGCGGTTTGGGCAGGGCGATGGTGGGTCAAACGTAGGCAAACCTACGTTTCTAGCATTTGTAGACTTAGAGAAAGCTTTTGACAACGTTGACTGGAATACTCTCTTTCAAATTCTAAAGGTGGCAGGGGTAAAATACAACCTACGTTTCTAGCATTTGTAGACTTAGAGAAAGCTTTTGACAATGTTGACTGGAATACTCTCTTTCAAATTCTAAAGGTGGCAGGGGTAAAATACAGGGAGCGAAAGGCTATTTACAATTTGCACAGAAACCAGATGGCAGTTATAAGAGTCGAGGGACATGAAAGGGAAGCAGTGGTTGGGAAGGGAGTAAGACAGGGTTGTAGCCTCTCCCCGATGTTGTTCAATCTGTATATTGAGCAAGCAGTAAAGGAAACAAAAGAAAAATTCGGAGTAGGTATTAAAATCCATGGAGAAGAAATAAAAACTTTGAGGTTCGCTGATGACATTGTAATTCTCTCAGAGACAGCAAAGGACTTGGAAGAGCAGTTGAATGGAATGGACAGTGTCTTGAAAGGAGGATATAAGATGAACATCAACAAAAGCAAAACAAGGATAATGGAATGTAGTCTAATTAAGTCGGGTGATGCTGAGGGAATTAGATTAGGAAATGAGGCACTTAAAGTAGTAAAGGAGTTTTGCTATTTGGGGAGCAAAATAACTGATGATGGTCGAAGTAGAGAGGATGTAAAATGTAGGCTGGCAATGGCAAGGAAAGCGTTTCTGAAGAAGAGAAATTTGTTAACATCCTGTATTGATTTAAGTGTCAGGAAGTCATTTCTGAAAGTATTCGTATGGAGTGTAGCCATGTATGGAAGTGAAACATGGACGATAAATAGTTTGGACAAGAAGGGAATAGAAGCTTTCGAAATGTGGTGCTACAGAAGAATGTTGAAGATTAGATGGGTAGATCACATAACTAATGAGGAAGTTTTGAATAGGATTGGGGAGAAGAGAAGTTTGTGGCACAACTTGACCAGAAGAAGGGATCGGTTGGTAGGACATGTTCTGAGGCATCAAGGGATCACCAATTTAGTATTGGAGGGCAGCGTGGAGGGTAAAAATCGTAGAGGGAGACCAAGAGATGAATACACTAAGCAGATTCAGAAGGATGTAGGTTGCAGTAGGTACTGGGAGATGAAAAAGCTTGCACAGGATAGAGTAGCATGGAGAGCTGCATCAAACCAGTCTCAGGACTGAAGACCACAACAACAACAACAACATGGTGGGTCAATGAATATGTGATTCAGTTCGTCAGATGCCTACACATAAAATACACGCACAACAACCAGTAGTACATGATCTTATGTGAAATTTAGAGAGCAGCTGATATTACGAACTGCTCTTTAGCACGTCCTAAAACAAGAACTGGGAGACGGATTAACACCAGTGATTTAATATCTGCGTTGAATAACTGTGTTGACAATGATTATAGTTGTTATACGAGAGCCTGCTGGAAAGTAATGCCTTCGAATTTTTTATGTCTAAACTTTTAAAATTTTTTAAATATAACAAAAGTTATGAACATTCCACATCGTTATTCTTCATGTCTACACATTTATTTCTCAACAGAGTCACCCTGGCGACGAATTTCTCCCAATGAGAGAACAGTTTGTTGATACCGTCACTGTAGAAGGTTTGACTTTGTTGACTTAACCAGAGTCTCACTTGGTTGCTCCACTTCGTCACTACTAAAAGTGGTTCAAATGGTTCAAATGGCTCTGAGCACTATGGGACTCAACTGCTGTGGTCATTAGTCCCCTAGAACTTAAACCTCATTAACCTAAGGACATCACACACACCCATGCCCGAGGCAGGATTCGAACCTGCGACCGTAGCAGCAGCGCGGCTCCGGACTGGAGCGCCTAGAACCGCACGGCCACCGCGGCCGGCTACTAAAAGTGAGTTCCTTGCAGGTGTTCTTTAAGTTTCGGAAAAAAGATGAAAATCGCCTGATCGACGACAGTGAACCGAAGGCGTCAGCTTGTTGCAGAAGTTGCAGCGCTCTGGTCTGGTATTGTCATGCTGCAGGATGGGGTACTCCACGAGTGGATGAAGCCCTTTGTGATTAGAAACTGTTTCTCATGGACCAACATAGTTTCGTAACACATCACCATGTTACACGCTACAATTTGGAGTCCTCCAGAGACAGAGGGCTACAAATATGTAGATATATAAATAATAAAGATGTAGAATGTAAAATTACGTTTGTTTTATTTATAAACTTTAATAGTTTATGCAAAAAAGTTTCTGAGGCTTTTCTTCTGAGTAGGCCCTCGCGAGAGTGATGAACTAATTAAGAGACAGCTACATGAATTTATGTCGAAATAGTGATGGATACTACAAATTTTTATTCATAGATTCTCGGTTTATACCCTGTGCAAAATACGTTATAATCGTTCAAACAAATTTTATGCACAAATGTGTTAACCGTATTTTGTGGATTTATGACAGTCAACCAGTTTCAACTCTAATGAATGACGGTCAGAACTAATAATCCTGAGAAGTCAAAAATGAGAAATTACTGACAGATGTAAACACATATACAAATAAAAAAAAATGTAGGACAAAGAGGAAAAACAAAAAATGCCAAAAATCTTCTTGAGAGAGTAGCAAATCCTAATCTTGTTTTGATTTCTTAAAACCAACTACCGTGCCTGCTCATGCCTCCTACTTATAAAATGGAAAAGTTCGTGCAGACCATAAACACGTTTGGCTGCCATGTGCGAGAAGTACTCTCTCACTGTATTTCATTTCGACGTCACATTCGAGGCAGTGCTCTGTGACAGCTGATTTCATTGGTTTTTTTAGTCGGTTGTGACGCTGATGTTCCTTGCATTTCTTCCCGATTTTTCTGAAAGTCTGTCCTACGTAAGGCACGACACCACATTCACCGGACATCATATCCATCACAACTGGGAAACATTGAAAATCCAGACAGCGTGTACACATAGTTCCACTACTCGCAATGTCTGAAGAAGACGGATGGGTCAGTAGTCGTCATTTTGCGCATAAAATGGAAACAACTCGGCTGGACGTCCGGAATCAATCAATCAATCGTGGCGGGAAAACCTGAGAGATTATAAACGAAAGCAGGGAACCAATCGTAAGTTGAAACACAACTGTTGAAAACACAGTATTTTTCCAGGAAAGATCACAAACTGGAAAAGGAGAGTCGACTGACAAACGCCAGGGTTTGTGATGTGAACGCAGTTTCATATTGGCTCGTTACTTCTTTCAGTTGGAATTGGATTACGACACCGAGTAGATGGGCCAGGAGTAAAGGCTACAACTTGTCCGGGGCCTCAGTGGAACGTACAGGCGAAAGAGCAGTCGCACTATGTAAGGCACAGAAGCCGGCCGAAGTGGCCGTGCGGTTAAAGGCGCTGCAGTCTGGAACCGCAAGACCGCTACGGTCGCAGGTTCAAATCCTGCCTCGGGCATGGGTGTGTGTGATGTCCTTAGGTTAGTTAGGTTTAAGTAGTTCTAAGTTCTAGGGGACTGATGACCACAGCAGTTGAGTCCCATAGTGCTCAGAGCCATTTGAACCATTTTTTGTAAGGCACAGAGCAACAACAAATCTTCTCAAAAGGTACTGCATCAGGGGACCCGGCGAACACGCTAGGCACAAGCCAACATCAGAAAACCACTCAGCCTCGCATGTCTTTTCTCACTGTAGAAAGTCTCTTGTTCCTGTAGCAAGTTGTGCACAGAAGACAGAATGGAGGAAATGATCAGATACTAAAATCCAAAATGTAGATTCACGCAAAGTTTGGAGGGGTGGGAAAACAGCGAAAATATTGTATGGCAATAGCTGCAAATACTGATGTCAGATCTAAAATATGGAACATTTTCTTAAAATGCGACTAGTACAATTCTTCAAGCTCAAGAATGTATTTTATAAGGGTAGTACAACTTACTTACCCGCTGGTACAAATTAGGAAACCAAGATCGTAATTTGTACCACTTGCAAATGTTTATAAAACTAAGTGTAGTGTCTTTATTTTTCTCAAAATTGATATTCTGTAAGTCAGGTACTCAAGCAACGTCTTGCAATTGAGCATGACATTGCCTAAATAATTTTGTATCTTACTGTTTAGGCTGTAGTAAATAAAATCTCGGAAGTGGTACAATTCAGGAAACTTCCCCTATGTTAGCGTAGGGTTTGCACCGAGAAAACTACGAAGGAAAGAGAACTGGTAAATAACAATCCTAGTACCTCTGAAAACTCGGACGTGTTGGTCGAATCCTGGCGTATAGTCTCTGGAGCGGTGCCCAGGTAAGCGCGGCTGTGGGGAATCGCAAACCATGTACATTTGATGCCTACGATCGCTTCTCGGTCCTCCTACCGTTTCTGGAATAGCATGAGTTGGTGTCCAGTACTTTGATAACACGCAGTCACGTCCTCAGGACATAGGTGACCTGTCCCTGCAAGAGGCTCGTGAGATATGGCGATAAAGGAGAGAGAATCAAGTTAGATTCGTCCTTTTACTGTCTTGGTTTTGCAGCAGTGTTGGAAGCAGTCCTGCCCATCACCGAATCCCCGTGCCAAGATAACTGTCGAGTAGCAGGAGATGGCACACTTGTCCGTTTATGTAGGGGCATTAAGACTGAGTTTGCTTGTGTAAAGTCGCTAGGAAAAAAAAAAAAGTAGACCGAGGAGCCGTGGAAAACTGTTCGTTGGTGGATCTCAGGTCACTTCTTTTTTTTTTTTTTTTTTACTAATTTCCAGAAATCTGGAATGCATGACCTGGGGAGCTGCGTCGATTACCAAATTATACACCACCTTGCGGAAAACTCCCGTACTTGCAATATTAATTTTCTTTACATGTTGGATATCTGAAGCCTAAGCCCATTATCAAATCATCCAATAAGCTACGTACTAACATAAGCTACGTACTAACATAACACAGCCATAAAGCTTCCCCCCCCCCCCCCCCCCCATGAACCATGGACCTTGCCGTTGGTGGGGAGGCTTGCGTGCCTCAGCGATACAGATAGCCCTACCGTAGGTGCAACCACAACGGAGGGGTAACTGTTGAGAGGCCAGACAAACGTGTGGTTCCTGAAGAGGGGCAGCAGCCTTTTCAGTAGTTGCACGGGCAACAGTCTGGATGATTGACTGATCTGGCCTTGTAACACTAACCAAAACGGCCTTGCTATGCTGGTAGTGCGAACGGTTGAAAGGAAGGGGAAACAACAGCCGTAAATTTTCCAGAGGGCATGCAGCCTTACTGTATGGTTAATGATGATGGCGCCCTCTTGGGTAAAATATTCCGGAGGTAAAATAGTCCCCCATTCGGATTTCCGGGCAGGAAATACTCAAGAGGGCGTCGTTATCAGGAGAAAGAAAACTGGCATTCTACGGATCGGAGAGTGGAATGTCAGATCCCTTAATCGGGCAGGTAGGTTAGAAAATTTAAAAATGGAAATGGATAGGTTAAAGTTAGATATAGTGGGAGTTAGTAAAGTTCGGTGGCAGGAGGAACAAGACTTCTGGTCAGGTGAATACAGGGTTATAAATACAAAGTCAAATAGGGGCATGCAGGAGTAGGTTTAATAATGAATAAAAAAAAAATAGGAACGCGGGTAAGCTACTACAAACAGCATAGTGAACGCATTATTGTGGCCACGATAGACACGAAGCCCACGCCTACTACAGTAGTACAACTTTATATGCCAACTAGCTCTGCAGATGACGAAGAAATTGAAGAAATGTATGATGAAATAAAAGAAATTATTCAGATAGTGAACGGAGACGAAAATTTAATAGTCATGGGTGACTGGAATTCGGTAGTAGGAAAAGGGAGAGAAGGAAACGTACTAGGTGAATATGGATTGGGGTAAGAAATGAAAGAGGAAGCCGCCATGTAGAATTTTGCACAGAGCACATCTTAATCATAGCTAACACTTGGTTCAAGAATCATAAAAGAAGGTTGTATACATGGAAGAAGCACCGAGATACTGACAGGTTTCTGATAGATTATATAATGATAAGACAGAGATTTAGGAACCATGTTATAAATTGTAGGACATTTCCAGGGGCAGATGTGGACTCTGACCACAATCTATTGGTTATGAACTGTAGATTAAAACTGAAGAAACTGCAAAAAAGTGGGAATTTAAGGAGATGGGTCCTGGATAAACTTACTAAACCAGAGGTTGTACAGAGTTGCAGGGAGAGCATAAGGGAACAACTGAGAGGAATGGGGGAAAGAAATACAGTAGAAGAAGAATGGGTAGCTTTGAGGGATGAAGTAATGAAGGCGGCAGAGGATCAAGTAGGTAAAAAGACAAGGTCTAGTAGAAATCCTTGTATAACAGAAGAAATATTGAATTTGATTGATGAATGGAGAAAATACAAAAATGCAGTAAATGAAGCAGGCAAAAAGGAATACAAGCGTCTCAAAAATGAGATCGACAGGAAGTGCAAAATGGCTAAGCAGGGATGGCTAGAGGACAAATGTAAGGATGTAGAGGCTCACTAGGGGTAAGAAGGATACTGCCTACAGGAAAATTAAAGAGACCTTGTATGAATATCAAGAGCTCAGATGGAAACCCAGTTCTAAGCAAAGAAGGGAAAGCAGAAAGGTGGAAGGAATATATAGAGGGTCTATACAAGGGCGATGTACTTGAGGACAATATTATGGAAATGGAAGAGGATGTAGATGAAGATGAAATAGGAGATATGATACTGCATGAAGAGTTTGACAGAGCGCTGAAAGACCTGAGTCGAAACAAGGCCCCGGGAGTGGATAACATTCCATTAGAACTACTGACGGCCATGGGAGAACCAGTCCGAACAAAACTCTACCATCTGGTGGGCAAGATGCATGAGTCAGGCGAAATACCCTCAGACTTCAAGAAGAATATAATAATTCCAATCCCAAAGAAAGCAGGTGTTAACAGATGTGAAATTTATCGAACTATCAGTTTAATAAGTCACGGCTACAAAATACTTATTCGAATTCTTTACAGACGAATGGAAAAACTAATAGAAGCCGACCTCGGGGAAGAGCAGATTGGATTCTGTAGAAATATTGGAACACGTGAGGCAATACTGACACTACGACTTATCTTGGAAGCTAGATTAAGGAAAGGCAAACCTACGTTTCTAGCATTTGTAGACTTAGAGAAAGCTTTTGACAATGTTGACTGGAATACTCTCTTTCAGATTCTGAAGGTGGCAGGGGTAAAATACAGAGAGCGAAAGGCTATTTACAATTTGTACAGAAACCAAATGGCAGTTATAAGGTTGAGGGGCATGAAAGGGAAGCAGTGGTTGGGAAGGGAGTGAGACAGGGTTGTAGCCTCTCCACGATGTTATTCAATCTGTATATTGAGCAAGCAGTGAAGGAAACAAAAGAAACAAAAGAAACAGAGACAGCAAAGGACTTGGAAGAGCAGTTGAACGGAATGGATATCGTCTTGAAAGGAGGATATTAGATGAACACCAACAAAAGCAAAACGAGGATAATGGAATGTAGTCGAACTAAGTCGGGGGATGCTGAGGGTATTAGATTAGGAAATGAGACACTTAAAGTAGTAAAGGAGTTTTGCTATTTGGGCAGCAAAATGATGATGGTCGAAGTACAGAGGACATAAAATGTAGACTGGCAATAGCAAGGAAAGCGTTTTTGAAGATGAGAAATTTGTTAACATCGAGTATAGATTTAAGTGTCAGGAAGTCATTTCTGAAACTATTTGTATTGAGTGTAGCCATGTATGGAAGTGAAACATGGACGATAAATAGTTTGGACAAGAAGAGAATAGAAACTTTCGAAATGTGGTGCTACAGACGAATGTTGAAGATTAGGTGGGTAGATCACATAACTAATGAGGAGGTACTGAACAAGATTGGGGAGAAAAGAAGTTTGTGGCACAACTTGACTACAAAAAGTGATCGATTGGTAGGACATGTTCTGGGGCATCAAGGGATCACAAATTTAGCATTGGAGGGCAGCGTGGGGGGGGGGGGGGTAAAAATCGTAGGGGGAGACGAAGAGATGAATACACCAAGCAGATTCAGAAGAATGTAGGTTGCAGTAGGTACTGGGAGATGAAGAAGCTTGTACAGGATAGAGTAGCATGGAGAGCTGCATCAAACCAATTTCAGGACTGAAGACCACAACAACAACATGGCTTTTTATTCTAATTGAACAAATCTTGTAGAGCTGTGCTGAACTTCTTTGTAACTGAAATCTGTCAGGATGTTTCACCATGAAATAGCAAAGTCGAAGCCTATTCTGCCGTGTCATTGAAAGACAAACATTTTGAAATTGTCTACTACCTTAATCTCTTAGACGCTTGAAAATGAGATAATAACTCTTAGGAAACTTGTGAGATGTAAAACCACTGTGTCCTTCTGACACCACTTGTTGCGACTTCTGCACCACTTGTTAGTAGCAGACACCGTGACTGCGCCAAAGACTGAGACGCCGTGGAGTTTTACAATTATTTATTGAACTTTCTTTACAATTTCTCCCTCGTCGTCGCTGCCCAGCCCTGCGTATCCCTCCGCCTGGCTGCTGCTGTGTAGATTCTCCGACAATGCGCGCAATGCGCGCCGCTGATTGCACTCGGGAGCCTCAGGTCACCAGTGCTCCGCTGAAGCCAGGATACTCTGTGGTTGAGATGAACTCGTGGCCGTGAGGTCAGCTACCGACGCCTGCTGCACCGGCGGCTGCGAAGCCGTCAGTCGCGATGTCCGTGAGGTCCCGTCATGGACGGACCACGCACCGCGGGGCCGGGTTGCCGTGAAGTCCGGGCATCAATCCGCCTGGAAGTTCTTGCTGTAGTTAGTCAGCCATGGTGCCGACCGAACTCGGGCCGACCTCCAGAGCTGAAGTTGACATGTGGCGGCGAACGGATGACTCCTGCGAGCTGGAACAGACTTCCGAAATCGTCACCTACGAAGATTGAACATTCGGACACGGAAAAGGTCGCTCCTCAGATCCAAACTGCTTCCTAGTGGCTTCTGTCTGTTGCTGCCTTCGCTCCACTGTTTATATCCGGCAGGAGGACGTTTTTTACCCTCAGTGGTAACTTTCTGTTATTACTCCTGCAGTACATTGCAGCGTAACTTAGCGTGCTGGCCTCACTTCCCCTTACTCAGCACTCTCCAGGCTTCGCTCGGCGCTCGGTCTGTGTGCGTTCTTGTTTCAGTCTTTCTGTCAGCAAGGCTATCTATGCCTGCCTTCTTTGCAACGCCTCGGTCGCTGGCGCGCCTCTGTTTTGCCATTGTCCATGCGTGAAGCAATGGTTACTACATGTGGCCGCAACAGATGTTATACATCTGATCAGTAGTACATTGATATGACTATTCGAATTTAAATCCTTTCAAGTCCCATGAAATTAGTCAATCCAAAATGTAAGAACAAGTGTTCTGCATGGATTCCCCAGACATTCCTTCCAGTTGTTCATTCCTGTTCTTGCTTCGTTCTCTAGACCCTACAGTTCTCAGACCATTGCAGTTTTAAGCCTATTACGTGGTAGTGTAACATGTTGTGCAACATGTGTGAATTTTCAGTAAGATGAGGTTGTGAGAACCGCTCTTTAGGACCCCCCCCTCGCGTCCTCGCCCACCAGCGCGCCCTCTGTCTTCCGTCCTGAGACTCGGTCCGCGACGGAGAACGGCCGTCCGCTCCATTGCTCGGCGCGACGCGCGGAATGAAGATAAATTGAATCCCAGCAGGGGGCGGCCGCTGTTAATCTCCCATCGCGTGTTTGCCTCGGCCGGCCGCCGTCACCGGCGTCTGGGATCACCTTGAATTCTTCTCTCAATCCACTCAGCTTGTTTTCGCCGCTAACTCAGTGTTATTAAAAAAGGCCCGCGCAGTCATCGTTTCTTGTCGCGCTATACCATCGATAGCAAGTGACGCTTTAAAAGTGTACATCGGCAATTACGTATCGTATGTCATTGTTTAGTACACTACACTAAAATAGGCGAGTGGGAAAGTGAAAAATGAATTCCCTGAATAAATTACTGTTACATGAAGTTTCTGATGTGTCGACAGAAGTGCCGACACAGTGTGATTTGAGGGGACCGCAATGCACGCTATAAACACACGAAGGATGGCGTGAGGTCTGAAACAGGATACGTAATGAATGCTATAAAGAAAAGTACGTAGCTTTTGGAATACTTAACTTTAATCCATCCTTGTTGTATACGTCGTTCTTGATGAGACATGCTTTATACGATAAGTATCAATCGCTATGTAAGGTTAATGGCGCCTTGCTAGGTCGTAGCCATGGACTTAGCTGAAGGCTATTCTAACTATCTGCTCGGCAAAGGAGCGAGGCTTCGTCAGTGTAGTCGCTAGCAAAGTCGTCCGTACAACTGGGGCGAGTGCTAGTCCGTCTCTCGAGACCTGCCGTGTGGTGGCGCTCGGTCTGCGATCACTGACAGTGGCGACACGCGGTTCCGACATGTACTAATGGACCGCGGCCGATTTAAAGCTACCACCTAGCAAGTGTGGTGTCTGGCGGTGACACCACAGTTTCTGTTTTGAAAGACATCATGTTTACGCCAGTGACTGTAAAACTTTTTGTTTCCACTTTTGCAATTTCGGCCTTAGATCATTATCAAGTGCAGATGTTTTGGCTTTAAGCCATATCAACTATATACACGCTGACACATTTATATGTCTTTTTTTTTTCTTTATCGAATTTCGATTTCCCCCGAAGGGGGCGGGCTGGCAGCAGCTTACTACGCCGCTCTTCAGCCTACAGACTTGGTTCTTTATTTAAAAAAAGGATAAGATAATATAAAATAAAAAACAGGCGACAAAATCGGAGACAAAGGGTAACATGGCGAAAAAATCGTGGAACTTAAAACATAGAACAAAGGGATTACGATGCTAATAAAATAAATATGAAGCAGACAGGTAAAAAAATAGACAGACAATTAAAAAAAACCTGGCGACAGTCTGGTTTATGTTCACAAAAGACATAAAATTCACACCCAGTGACAGCATGGTTTCTGTTCGCAAGACGGAAAAAGACGAAAGAACACTGAACAGTCACTGGAACACTGCACTAAAATATGACATACCACAGCAGAGAGCAGATGGAGGGAAACTGGACAGATGATGGGAAAATAAAAAAAGAGGGGTGGAAGGTGAGGAAAAGCGAAGGGGAGAGGGGGGAAAGGAGCCAATGGAGGATGAGAACCCATAAGAGGGGTGGGGGGTGCTGCGCAGACGCGACAGGGAGTGGGGAAGGCAGAGAACGGGAAGACAAAAGGACTCGGGGGGAGGGGGAAGAAATACATGTCGTTGTCATTTGCTGTTATATACATTCGTAACGCTGCTAAGTAGTGCGAGCACACTTGTCCATATACCGTAAAACAGCACAGTCTGTACATACACATGTTTCTTCCACTATCACTAGTAATTAGTTTTCGCAAAAGTTGCTAGTGTTGATGGAACAAACATGTGTATGTACAGACTGTGCTGTTTTACGGTATATGGACATGTGCGCTCACACTACTTAGTAGCGTTACGAATGTATATAACAGCAAATGACAACGACATATAAATGTGTCGGCGTGTATAAAGTTGACATGGCTTAAAGCCAAGACATCTGCACTTGATAACGGTCTAAGGCCGAAATTGCAATAGGGAAATAAAAAGTTTAACAGTCACTGGCGTAAACATGATGTCTTTCAAAAAATTTTACATGACTTTCAATCCCAGTTATGAGAAGTTAATTACATGAAGTTTCGTTCACTGTTTCGGAATGTAGTGAACAAAAGCGGGACATTTCAATAAGTCATGGTTGCAAAATAGTGACACGTAGTACTTACCGAAGCACCGAAAAGATGCCGACGCCAGGGAAGATCAGTTTTGGTTCGGAAGAAATGCAGAAACAAACAAGGCAATACAGAATTTATGGCTTGTAATGTTTCCGTAAGGTGAGGTTGAACAGCCGTAAAGTATTCCATAAAATGCACTTTACCCATCAAAAGTTTATTTGCCCCATTAGTCATCTACCGGTTTCGGCTATTACTCATCATCCAGGATGTAGGAGATTAGTTAAAAGCATCCTATATTTCTTTGAAGCTGAACAATATCGAACTTCAGCTTCAAAGGAATATGGGATGCTTTTAACTAATCTATTGTACCCTACATCCTGGATGATGAGTAATAGCCGAAACCGGTAGATGACTAATGGGGCCGGCCGGAGTGGCCGTGCGGTTAAAGGCGCTGCAGTCTGGAACCGCGAGACCGCTCCGGTCGCAGGTTCGAATCCTGCCTCGGGCATGGATGTTTGTGATGTCCTTAGGTTAGTTAGGTTTAACTAGTTCTAAGTTCTAGGGGACTAATGACCTCAGCAGTTGAGTCCCATAGTGCTCAGTGCCATTTGAACCATTGCCACTAATGGGGCAAATAAACAGCTGATGGTTAAAATGCTTATATATATATGTATATATATATATATATATATATATATATATATATATATATATATATATATATATATAGGACAGGTTAATGAAAGGCAAGCTTCCGTTATATATATATATATATATATATATTACAAAAAGGTACGGCCAAACTTTCAGGAAATATTCCTCACACACAAATAAAGAAAAAATGTTATGTGGACATGTGTCCGGAAACGCTTAATTTCCATGTTAGAGCTCATTTTAGTTTCGTCCACCTACGCTCAATGGAGCACGTTATCATGATTTCATACGGGATACTCTACCTGTGCTGCTAGAACATGTGCCTTTACAAGTACGACACAACATGTGGTTCATGCACGATGGAGCTCCTGCACATTTCAGTCGAAGTGTTCCTACGCTTCTCAACAACAGATTCGGTGACCGATGGATTGGTAGAGGCGGACCAATTCCATGGCCTCCACGCTCTCCTGACCTCAACCCTCTTGACTTTCGTTTATGGGGGCATTTGAAAGCTCTTGTCTACGCAACTTCGGTACCAAATGTACAGACTCTTCTTCGTATTGTGGACGGCTGTGATACAATACGCCATTCTCCAGGGCTGCATCAGCGCATCAGGGATTCAATGCTACGGAGGGTGGATGCACGTATCCTCGCAAACGGAGGACATTGTGAACATTTCCTGTAACAAAGTGTTTGAAGTCACGCTGGTACGTTCTGTTGCTGTGTGTTTCCATTCCATAATTAATGTGATTTGAAGAGAAGTAATAAAATGAGCTCTAACATGGAAAGTAAGCGTTTCGGGACACATGTCCACATAACATATTTTCTTTCTTTGTGTGTGAGGGAATGTTTCCCGAAAGTTTGGCCGTGCCTTTTTGTAACACCCTATATATATATATATATAACTTATGACGTATTTTAGAGGACAGGTTAATGAAAGGCAAGCTTCCGTTATGACATTCATTCTTTTAGAGATAGCTTTTGACAACGCTGACTGAAATACACTATTCGAAACTCCGAAGGTACCAGGGATAAAGTACAGGGAGATAGGGGTTATTGAAAGCTTATACGGTAAATAGTATGCAGTTTAAATACAAGAGGAGTTCATTAAATAATGCAACAATTTTTTTGTGACAGAAGGTTCGTTTTATTGAGGATTCCAATACACTGTATCATTCCCCACTCTTTGGGTTAAAGAAGCCAAATTTCAACATAATCTCCCATCAATGTCACAGCCTTACGCCACCTTACTAGGGGCGGGCGGGCCTTAGCCTGCATGCTACCGCTCTACTGTTCGACGTCGGAGCTACCCTCTTGCTGCAACAGTAACCTCCTCCTCATCCACGTAATGGTTCCCGCGAAGTGCATTCTTCACTGGGCCGGACAAATGGAAGTCGGAAATTGTGAGATACAGGCTGTACCGTGGATAGGGAAGAACGTTCCCACGAAATTTTATGCACTTCTCTCGAGTGAGCAGACTTGGCGATGCCTTGCGTTATCACGAAGGTGTTCGGTTGAATTTTCGTGGCGACAGACGCGCTGACGTCAGCTCTTCATTTCCCTGACGGCCGACCGGCAAGTGGTGATCGCACAGGTTTGTGTTGGCCAACCTTGCGACGATGACAGACACGTCGCCCAACGACTCACCGTGTTTTTGTTCACTGCCAGGTCTCCATCGACACTCTGCGAGCGGCTATGTATGTGTGTAGTGCTACGGTTTTCCGAGCAAGGAAACTCAGTGACAGTTCTCTTTTGGAACGCACCGTCGTTACAGACGCTATTTTGAAGGCTACGTATAGCACCGATACCTATCGGAAATTCATGAAACTATAGGGACAGAAGCGGGAGTATTCCACGACGTCCCACACCAAATTCCGAATATTTTCAACCTAAATTGGCCCGCTAGTTGAAGGGCACGGGAGGGAAATAGTGGCAGAGAAGAGATTGAGAGAAAGCTATATGTAGCCCATCCGAAACGCAATTCAGTCTGTACATTAAGTGGTAACAGAATTCAAGGATAAATGTGGAAAGGGAAATAAAAATTTTGAGGTTCTGCAATTTAATTCTATCAGGGACAGCAAAGGACTTGAAAGAGCAGTTGAACGTAATGGACAATGTGGCGAAAAGAAGTCATACGATGGACATGAGCAAAAGTAAAGCAAGGGTAATAGAATGTAGTTCAACTGAATTAGGCAATGCTAAGGGAAGCAGATTAGGAAATGAGCCACTGTAAGTAATAAATGAGCTATGCTATCTGGGCCACAAAACTGATGACGGCCAAAAAACAGATGACGTAAAATTCACATTGGTAATATCACAGCACACATTTATGTAAAAAGAGGTATTTACTAGCATCGAATAAAATTAAATGTTAGGAAGTATTTTATGAAGGTATTTTGTTAGAGCGTAGCCTTATATGGAACTGAGACGCTGACAATAAACATTTCAGACAAGAAAAGAAGCCGCACGGGGTAGCCGCGCTGTCTCAGGTGTCTTGTCACGGTTCGTGCGGCTGGCCCCGTCAGAGTTTCGAGTCCTCCCTCGGGCATAGGTGTGTGTGTTGTCCTTAGAGTAAGTTAGTTTAAATCACACTACTGGCCATTAAAATTGCTACACCACGATGATGACGTGCTACAGACGCGAAATTTAAGAAGATGCTGTGTAATGCAAATGATTAGCTTTTTAGAGCATTCACACAAGGTTGACGTCGGTGACAGCACCTACAACGTGCTGACATGAGGAAAGTTTCCAACCGATTTCTCATACACAAACAGCGGTTGACCGGCGTCGCCTGGTGAAATGTTGTAGTGATGCTTCGTGTAAGGAGAAATGCGTACCATCACGTTTCCGACTCTGATAAAGGTCGGATTGTAGCCTATCGCGATTGGGTTTATCGTATCGCGACATTGCTGCTCGCGTTGGTCGAGATCCAATGACTGTTAGCAGAATATGGAATCGGTGGGTTCAGGAGGGTAATACGGAACGCCGTGCTGAATCCCAACGGCCTCGTATCACTAGCAGTCGAGATGACAGGCATCTTATCCGCATATGGCTGTAACGGATCGTGCAGCCACGTCTTGATCCCTGAGTCAACGGATGGGGACGTTTGCAAGACAACAACCATATGCACGAACAGTTCGACGACTCTTGCAGCAGCATGGACTATCAGCTCGGAGACCATGGCTGCGGTTACCCTTGACGCTGCATCACTGACAGGAGCGCCTGCGATGGTATACTCAACGACGAACCTGGGTGCACGAATGGCAAAACGTCATATTTTCGGATGAATCCAGGTTCTCAGAATGAGATTTTCACTCTGCAGCGGATCGTGCGCTGAAAATGAAACTTCCTGACAGATTAAAACTGTGTGCCGGACCGAGACTCGAACTCGGGACCTTTGCCTTTCGCGGGTAAGTGCTCTACCAATCCAGGTTCTGCTTACAGCATCATGATGGTCGCATCCGTGTTTGGCGACATCGCGGTGAACGATCATTGGAAGCGTGCATTCGTCATCACCATACTAGCGTATCACCTGGCGTGATGATATGGGGTGCCATTGGTTACACGTCTCGGTCACCTCTTGTTCGCATTGACGTCACATTGAACAGTGGACGCTACATCTCAGATGTGTCACGACCCGTGGCTCTACTCTTCATTCGATCCCTGCGAAACCCTACATTTCAGCAGGATAATGTACGACCGCATGTTGCAGATCCTGTACGGGCCTTTCTGGGTACAAAAAATGTTCGACTGCTGTCCAGTCCAGCACATTCTCCAGATCTCTCACCAACTGAAAACGTCTGGCCAATGGTGGCCAAGTAACTGGCTCGTAACAATACGCCAGTCACTACTCTTGATGAACTGTGTGAAACGTCCCCTTTGAACAATTTATACACGACTGTCCTTAAACTGACACACAATATTTTGTTAGCGCAACGCAATCTGACTTTCAATAATTCTACAAAAGAATGGCCCTGACTAACATTAAACTATACCTTTCACAAATCACCTACCTCACAAAAATCTTCGCTGCTCAAGCTACTGCAATACAGCGAGCGCCACTACTGCCAGCTAAATAAAAGATTCAAACTATGGAAGGCACTAACTACTGATAGGGATAGTTAGCAAATGAAAGATATTAGTAGAGAACAAAGAATGTATTTACCTTGATATCATCATATATAAATATAGCAGTTCATGACAAATTACAAATTTCCGCCATCTCTCTCCCCACATCCACCACTGCTGGCGGCTCACCTCCAACTGCGCAAAGCTACGCGCTGTTAACAGCCAACTGCCTAACACTGCAATGGCGAGTATTACAACAATGCAAAGCAGCCACAGACTGCACACAGCACAGCCAGTGATTTTCATACAGAGGTGGCGTTACCAATAAAAAAACCTAAACAGCCTACTTACATAGAGAAAACATAAACAGCCTACTTACATAGAGAAAACATAAACAGCCTACTTACATGTGGTATCGTGTTGAAGCTGCATGGGCAGCTGTACCTGTACATGGCATCGAAGTTCTGTTTGACTCAATGCCCAGGCGTATCATAGCCGTTATTACGGCCAGAGGTGGTTGTTCTGGGTACTGATTTCTGAGGATCTATGCACCCAAATTGCTTGAAAATGAATCACATGTCAGTTCTAGTATAATATATTTGTCCAATGAATTCCCGTTTATCATCTGCATTTCTTCTTGGTGTAGCACTTTTAATGGCCCGGTGCAGATTAAGTAGTGTGTAAGCTTAGGGACCGATGATCTCAGCAGTTTTTTCCCGTAAGACCTTACCACAAATTTCCAATTTTTTTCAAGAAAAGAATAGAAGACTAGTAGAGTCTGAGACGTAATGCTGCAGTAAAAGAAGATGATTAGATAGGTAGACGGAGTCACTGAATAGGAGATACAGAATCAAATTGACAAAAACATAAGAAATGTTTTGCACAACGTAACTAAAAGAAGGGACGCATTATTAAGCATCAAGTATCGAGGAATCGTCGTTTTGTGGTGGAGACAAATGTGGGATGGTAATGATTGTAGAGGGAAAACAACGGATGGATACAGCAAGCTAATCCAAACAGCTGTAGGATGTAATAGTTATTCGGAGATGAAGAAGCTCGCAGAAGATAAAATAACGTGGAGAGTTACATAAAACAAGTTTTTGGGCTGAAGACCACAACAACAGCAAGAACAAGAAGTGAACATTTAGGCCCAAACTTGTACACTCTAGTGAACCGCAAATTGTTTTGAGTCAGGAAACCATGATCAAAACTGAACAATGGAAATGCTACGAGATCTGATTGCTCAGTGCGTATGAGGAATATGTTTGTCAAGGGCGACGGCACGTTCTGTTACGTGAACAGCTCTTCAGAAGGGCCAGACCATCCCAGAGCGGACTCATTTTTACACTGCCTATTTACGATACTACACTTGGAGTATTGTGTTACATTAAATTTATGTTTTATTGTGTCATTTAGCCTTGTCTCGATCTTAGACTTGTGTTTCTCTTTTAATTTTAGTTCTTGGTGTTTGACTCAAATTATCTTTGGTTCCTGATTTGCTGGGCAATATTCGGAGCGCATCTAGGCTAGCCACCTCCAGGAACACGGTTAGCTGTCTCATCCGCTCGCTGATACCCATTATTTTTACCTCTTTGGGGGTCTTAACGAGAGAATAAGGTCGGACTTCAAGCTGTGAGCGCTACCGATTCCTTACTGCTCCTACCACCGCCCTCCCCAGCCCACGGAGAACCTAATGCACAGAATATAAGTTCCTAACATCTTTAATTCGTAGTTACCAGCCGCTCAGGTGGTTCCTATCGTTACATCTTGCAGATATGCAGTTAATGATACGCTGCAGCAGCAAATAGTGCCCGCAAAGAAGAATTTACGGAGATCACGGTGTCACCGTGATTGAAGAATTTTATCATCGTGAATAAAAACTAATGAATAGCTGGATAGCTTAAACCGCAGTCAGCCATGTACGATTCTCGGTCAAGAATTCGTCACAATGTTGAACTATAGGAATTGGTGCTAAATCTTTCTGCAAAATATTCATAAATAAGCACCCTGTAACTTGCCTGTGTAATACACATTTTATAGAATACGTTGCGGAGATACTCACTTAACGAAGAGAAGCGTCGATGCTTCTCGCGTAGTTGTTTGCAATCCATCAGGCTGTCACAAGTCGATAAAGTCCTAATATGTACTAACGAGAGCCCTACAGTCTCTTATGACGGCAGACGAAGGAAAAACTTGTAAATTTTTCTGCACACAGTACACTGAGAAATCTCAGTAGACCAAAGGGGCGTGTCAGCTGATCCACCTTCAATGGATACCGGAACATTTTGGTATTAGGTGCAACGAACATCCAGACCACCGGGCGAAAATGATGCACCGCCTATTCACCACTGATATACCCCTGCCACATTGAGATTTTCATAGTGCAGCCAAGCTAAAACGCAATGGGCAGTGTTAAAGGACGAGGATCTTAACTTCAAAAGTGTGTGGTACTTGGTGATTCAGCAAAAGATTCCACACCACCGTAGGTTTCTGAAGCCGGTGCTCATGAAAACAGAAATTGTCACTTTTAACAGATTACGATGTCACATGAGTACTAATAAAAGTAACACATTTCCTAAAATTAATACGCTTCTCAACCTGTGATATCTGGCCCATTGCCCAGCACGTCATACATATATTAATAGCATGTGATCTATACAGTTATCAGAGAAGAGGTGAACAGCACAATATTTTTGAAATTGAATATTATTTTTTTCTTAGAGGTGCTCTTAGTTCCATGGATAGCTCCGTTGCCAAATTTATTTTATATTTCATGCATCCTTGTAAAATGCAAGTTTTCCTTTGCAAACGAAACCTTATATGTTCTCCTGCAGTAGACTCGGTGTGAGATGATCCCGGACATTTTATGTACGTCGGATGCAGCGGCGTCGAGTGTCTGCAATTGGTTTCGCCTTCATCCGTTTGGGTTCGCAGTTGAAAACTGTCGCAAGCACTGCAGGTGTCCGGCATTTTTTTTTATTAAATTCACTCGACCGCAGGAGTGTCTTAGTAATAATGATTAATGTATTAAATGGTCAAGCATGATTCCCTATTTTTTTCACGCATCTCAATGCTTATGGCATCATAGCTCTTGACATATGAGTCGTACAATGACGTGTTTGTGTAGGTACATTCAGCAGCATGTGTGCATACCATCTGCAAAATATGTTGCGAATATAGTTAGGAGCTCAGAAGTAATAAATATAAATGTTATGCAAAATGTGGCAGTTTTTCAGTCATCTCATTCCTTGTGGCGGCAGGTCTCCTGGACTATGATAGGTAGCTGGTTCTTTCACCCACAGCGATTATTGTCTGACGCTGAGGGATGTGTCTACAAAGTTTGTTGACATCAGTCCAGCGTGTAGGAGGAGTTGTGTAACTAAAACACACACACACACACACACACACACACACACACACACACACATATCCATTTTTATAAAGAGGATGGATATATAACTTACCGCCCGCTGCTTCGCTGAAGTAGATTGTACGGTCTGCAGAGACATTTTGTTTTCTTTTTATTTAATCAAATTTTTATGTTGTTCACAAATAGTTAAAAGCTTCAAAGCTTTTCACGCTAATTAAGGCCACATAAAAATGGCATTTTCAGAATGTCCTTCTGGCCATAGAGCGATTCTGGTAGCTAGAGCCCAAAGTTTTTGTTAATCACGCCTTTTTCGTTCTTGTGGAGATATTTCCACAGCAATTTCATACCCTAACAAATTTTTCTTCTTGTCTAACCGAGAAGTGAAATACCAGCTTTCATGAATTTAGCTTTAAAATTTTTTAATGTAACGAAATATTTTCTTATAAATTTTCATCCTCTATTGCACTTCCTTTGGAGTTGAATTTCCAGAAACACTGAAGCACGTATTTTTTTGTTTCTAAACGAGAAGTCAAATACGGGATGTCACAGATGTAGTCTTAAAAATCCTTCAGTAGTTCTTTATCAATTATTTATTTTCAGAAAAGCGCTCACTCAGAATTTTACCCCCTTAGTGGTTGAATTTCCAAAATCGCTGAAACACGTATCTTTTTATTTTCCGACTGAGAAA
This sequence comes from Schistocerca americana, assembly GCF_021461395.2. Lineage (NCBI taxonomy): Eukaryota > Metazoa > Arthropoda > Insecta > Orthoptera > Acrididae > Schistocerca > Schistocerca americana. The sequence continues at coordinate 1,221,282,714 of NC_060119.1, read as the reverse complement.
CCAAATATCAGTTTTCGTAGTTCTAGCTTCAAAATTCTTTTAGTAGCGACATACTTTCAAGAAGTTTCTCATCACCTATTTCATCCCCTTAGCTGTTGAGTCACCAAAAACAGCAACACGCCTATGTTCTATTTCTAACTGAGAAGTCAAATTTAAATGTAATACATTTAGCTTTAAAAATGCTTTCATAATGAAATATTTGCATAAAAAATGTCATCCCAAATGCCGACTTCTTAGGGGTTCAATTTCTAAAGATACTAAAGCATTTACTTTTTTATTTGTAACCGGAAATTCAAACAGCAGTGTTCATAGATGTAGCCTTAAAATACTTTAGTAATTCCTTAATAATGATATATTAAAAAAAGCCTTCACTTACTGTTCAATCCTCATAGAGTTAAATTTTCGAAAATGGTGAATGAAACGTATTTCTTTATTTCTGATCGAAAAACCAAATAGCAATTTCCGTAGGTCCAGCTTCAAAATTGCCTTAAGAGCGACATTAAACAAGCCAACCTTCATCCGCTATTTCACCCTTTTAGGGTTGAAACTTCGAAAAATCCCTTCTTGAACCAGTCTTACAGTATAAGATCAACAACTTCTCAAGATTTCAAGTTGCTATGCTTACCGGTTTGGGTTGGGCGATGATGAGTCAGTCAGTTAGTCACAGAATTGCCTTTTGTATATAGAGATTAGATTTTAGATTGAAAATTTCTGACTTTCCCTGTAATGCTACAGTGAGGCTAACATAATTTGTAGACTAATTACTTGGTAATGTACTCACAGACTAATTATCTCCTGTCGTGTAGAATGCTTTGTAATGACGTCAGACAGACAGCCTGTTCGAATCATTATGTGACATATTTGAATCTGACGAAATGGATTTTATCTGAAAAAACAATCCCCTTTGTGGGGAGAGCACTGGTGGAGTAGCCTTTTTGTCCGAACCATGAAGAAATGAAGAAAGTATAGAAGTAATGTGTCCAAACGATTTTGAAAACAAAGTCTAATTGTGTCAATGATCCTACAGCAGAATACTGCTGCAGTTCACAGACGAGGCTTCTATCAGACGCTAAAATAGCTGTTATGAAACAAATCCACTGTCAAAAATGTGTCTGAAAAATGTCATTTTGCTGTCTACTCCCACAATGGTTCTATCTGCATTTGTAATAAACTGGCTCCAAGGGAAAATGTTTGTGGAAATGCGTTTGATGTGCAATATTTGTTCTTGAGTATAGAATTACGTAGTGTGTCGTGATCCGTCTTGTACATTTGAAGAAGTGTCCTTCAAAGCTTGGGAACAAGGTACTCTGTTTCACCTGCAGTGTAGTTGTGAACTCTGGTTGCTTGTGTCACTCCTGTGTTGTTCACGATCTGTGGGAAGAATGATTAAATGGAAGGAGAGACCCACAATCATTGGTTTTAAGTTGTAGATTATTTATTCACAGTTTGTTAATATACACACCCAGTGCCGACTGCACAGTACTGATTTGTCATATTCCACACTTTGGCGATCAAAACTCGTTCCATTATTTAACTTTTAATAAGAGGAATCAGAGCTCGTACAGAGAGGTTCAAGTGTTTATTCCCGTGCGCAATTAGGATGTGGAGCGGCAGAGAAATAGTCTGGAGGTAGTTCAAAGAACCCTGTGCCAGGAGCTTGAGTGTGAATTGCAGAACAGTCATGTAGATGTAATACTCGCGTCTTTCTTTCACCCTAGACACTCTTACCCCAAGCCTAATTTCATCAACATTTTTGCGCGCACTCCTACTTCATCCATCTTCGTTGCTGTCACTGCTGCTTTCCGACTAACTCTGGCGTTCCTTCGTCCAGGTGCGTCCACCTACATCGTATGCCATAAACACGCGAAGAGCCAACAGGCGCTGAGAGTGACAAACAATAAATCATGCACCAGTCACGTGATATATGTCCATCATTGTGATTGGAGGTCTAGGGGACTTCGTCCGTTCACTTATGTAAAAAAATGAAACACCTACAGCTGTGATTACGATGTCATTTACTGTATGGCTTTCAGTTTCGGTATTTCAGTGCACTATCTTCATGTGTTGGCTGATGCTAAGGGGGTTAACACCAACAACTGCCGACTATTGATAGTTGATGGTTGGAGAGACAACATCGCAGTTACGTGTAGTCTGCGAAAACCAGTTACAGATGGTGGTCACTGATGCATCGTGAACACGCAAGGTGTTAATCCCTTTAGCATCAGCTAACGCGTGAAGATGGTGTACTGAAACACCGAAACTGGAAGCCATATAATAAATGACATCGTAAGGGCGACTGTAGGTGTTTCTTTTTCTTACATTCATGAGATCATCCGAGGAGCGTAGTACAATGGTGTCCAAAATTAACGCAACAATCGGAAATTACATTGCCACAAAAAAGTTTGAACATGTGACAGTAAGCAGAATGAGATTTTCACTCTGCAGCGGAGTGTGCGCTGCTATGAAACTTCCTGGCAGATTAAAACTGTGTGCCGGACCGAGACTCGAACTCGGGACCTTTGTCCCGAAAGATAGGAGTGCTAGTTCTGCTAAGTTCGCAGGAGAGCTTCTGTAAAGCTTGGAAGTAGGAGACGAGGTACTGGCAGAAGTAAAACTGTGAGGACGGGGCGTGAGTCGTGCTTGGGTAGCTCAGATAGTAGAGCACTTGCCCGCGAGAGGCAAAGGTCCCGAGTTCGACTCTCGGTCCGGCACACAGTTTTAATCTGCCAGGAAGTTTCATGTGACAGTAAAGTAGAAACAATGTAAAGAACACAGAATGTAACCAACTGCAACATGCATTTTATTTTGCATCATCAGTATTCTGACTGCATTGATGTGGCCCGCCACGAATTCGTCTCCGGTTTCAGCTTCTACTCCCCGGAGTAGCATTTGAAAGTCTTCAATTATTTGCTGGATGTATTCCAGTCTTAGTCTTTCTCTACAGTTTTGCCCTCTACAGCTCCACGCAATACCACGGAAGTCATTCCCTGATGTCTTAACAGATATCCTGTCATCTTGCCCCTTCTCCTTGTCAGTGTTATCAACATATTCCGTTCCTCTCCGATTTTGCGATGAACGTCCTCATCTTATCAGTACATCTAATTTTCAACATTCGTCTGTAGCACCACATCTCAAATGCTTCTCTTCTATTCTGTTCAGGTTTCCCCGCAGTCCATGTTTCACTACCATACAATGCTGCGAACGCACTTTCTTAGAAATTTCTTCCTCAAGTTAAGGACTGTTTGATCTAGTAGTCTTCTCTCGGCGAGCAATGCCCTTTCTTCACGTGCTAGTCTGCTTTTGATGTCATTCTTGCTCTGTCCGTCACTGCTTATTTTGCTGCTTGGGTGGTAGAATTCTACTTGCTGACGATCAATCCTCGTGTTAATTTTCTCGCTGCTCTCATTTCTACTATTTCTCACTACTTTCGTCTTTCTTAGATTTACTCTTGGCCTATATTCGGTAGTCATTACACTGTGCGTTGCATTCAGCAGATCATGTAATTCTTTTTCACTTTCACTGAGGAAAGCAATGTCATCAGCGAATCGAATCATTGACATCCTTTCACCCTGAGTTTTAATTCTACTCCTGAACCTTTCTTTTATTTCCGCTATTGCGTCTTCGATGTACAGATTGAACAATAGGGGCGAAAGACTAAATCCTTCTCTTACACCCTTTTTTATCCGACCGCTTCGTTCCTGGTCTTCCACTCATTGTTCTCTCTTGGCTCTTCTACACATTGAATGTTACCCGTCCCTTCCTACAGCTTGCCTCTATTTTTCTCAGAAATTCGAACATCTTGCACCATTTTACATTGTCGAACGCTTTTTCCAGGTCGACAAATCCTATGAACGAGTCTCGATTTTTCTTTAGTCTTTCTTCCGTTATCTTCCGTAACGTCAAAATTACCTCTCTCGTGCCTTTACCTTTCCTAAAGCCAAACTGATCATCATCCAACACATCCTCAATTTTTTGTTTCATTTTTCTGTATATTATTCTTTTAAGCAACTTGGACGCATGAGCTGTTAAGCTGATTATGCGATAATTCTCGCACTTGTCGGCTCTTGCAGTCTTTGGAATAGTGTGGAAGATATTTTTCCGAATGTTAGATGGTATATCGCCAGACTCACACATTCTACACACTAACGTGAATAGTCATTTTGTTGCCACTTCCCGCCAATGATTTTAGAAATTCTGATGGGACGTTATCTATCCCTTCTGCTTTAGTTGATCTTAAGTCCTCCAAAGCTCTGTTAAATTCTAATACTGGATCCCCTATCTCTTCTATATCGACTCTTGTTTCTTCTCCAATCACATCAGACAGAGCTTCCCCCTCATAGAGGCCTTCAATGTACTCTTTCCACTTACGCTCTCTCCTCTCCATTTAATAGTGGAATTCTCGCTGCACTCTCTATGTTACCACCCTTGCTTTTAATTTCACCGAACGTTTTTTGACTTTCCTATATGATGAGTCAGTCCTTCAGACAATCATTTCTTTTCGATTTCTTCACATTTTTCATGCAGCCATTTCGTCTTAGGTTCGCTGACATTCCTTTTTATTTCACTCCGCAGCGACTTGTATTTATGTGTTTCTGAATTTCCCTGAACATTTTTCTACTTTCTTCTTTCATCGATCAACTGAAGTATTCATTCTGCTACTCATGGTTTCTTGCAGTTACCTTCTTTGTACTTACGTTCTTCTCTCCAACTTCTGAGATTGCTCCTTTCAGTTATGTACATTCTTCTTCAACTGTACTGACTGCTGGGATATTCTCTATTGCTGTATCTACCGCGTATCTCCTAATTTCTTAGTACTTCCGTATCCGACTTTGCGTATTGATTCTTCCCGGCTGATTTCTTAAACTTCAGCCTACTCTTCATCACCACTATATTTTGCTCTAACTATATCTGCTCCCGGGTCCGCTTTACAATCAAGTACCTGATTTCGAAACCTCTGTCTGACGATGATGTAATCTTTGAGATGTAAAATTTTCCCGGCCTACATATTGTCCCACAAAATTTCGGATGTTTCTAACCTCCTGCCACAATATTTCGGCGCAGAGTCTTCTGACCATCTTCAGGTGATACTGGTGAAGACTCCCTGAGCTCTGGTATTTAAGGCCCCGCCGGCACATGCGTGGTGGATTAACTTGGCGTTGCGCGTGCACTACTTGAGCGCGTTCGATTCTGCTGCGCCGCGAACCCTCCGTGGTGTAAACTCGCCGCATTGATATCAATTCGATAATCTTCTCGCGGTTCCATCACAGAACTGCGCCGGCTACGGAGGACACGACGTTTCTCGACTATTGGATTCCATGCCGAATTCAATTGGAAACCGCTGTCACTGTCAGACAGCCGTATTTTCACGGATTCATTAATAATAGAACTCCAAAAATTAGACTATGGGCCACAATTTTTGTCTCATTGTAATTCATAACATGACCAGTGGAAATACAGTGTTCGGCGATGGCAGACTTACAAGGCTGAAGAAGGCGAGTATACCGCTGATGTACCACAGTGCGACCCTGCACAGTACGCGTCATTTGCCCTATATGAGATTTGCCGCATTCGCACGGAATCCTGTAAACACCTGCCTTGCGCAGCTCATGGTCGTCTTTGACAGATCGCAAAAGCGACGAAATTTTTGTAGGAGGGCGGAAAGATTGGTTTCACTTTATATTTTCTTAGTATTCTGCCTCCGTCGTTTACAGGTCTGCAGCGCTCCATCCACTTGCTGGGACGAATACCCATTCTTCAGAAATACAGTCTGCATGTGCTCCAGTTCTATTTGCAAACTATCGGCGTCAGAGATGACGTGGGTTCGGCGAATCAAAGTCTTCGAAACACCCATCGTTTGTGCCGGATGGTGGCAACTAGCGGCTTATAAGTAAAGGTCTGTGTGAGTAGTCTTTCTATATACCGAATGAGCAACTGTGCCATCGCTATAACGTCGCATCAAGGCGTATAAAAACGGCAGGCAACCCTTCTCCAGCTCCGTAGTAAATTTTATATTTTCGTGCATGGAGCTCAAATGTTGTAGGAACTCTCGCAGATGATCCAAACCATGAGGCCAGACTATAAAAGTATCATCAACATATCACCAAAATACTGTTGGTTCAAAAATGGCTGAGGCGAGTGCTAGCTCCGCAAAATGTTCCATAAAAAGATTGGACACCAGGGAAGACAAAGGACTCCCCATGGCGACACCGTCTGATTGCTCATAAAACTCGTTCTTAAATGAAAAATATGTAGAGGAGAGAGTGTAATCAAACAGCGCTGTAATGTCAGATCCAAAGCTATTGCCAATGAGATGTAGTGAGTCCACAAGAGGGACATTTGTAAAAAGTGAAACTACGACAAAACTGACCAACAATCTCACATCAAGCATCTCTCCGGGGAGGAACTGATGCAGTGTATTCGAAGATTCGGTAAGTTACGGGAAAAAAGAGCAAGACTACTGAGCTCTCTCATATTTATCTTATATAGGGCAAACGACGCATTATGGAACATCAGCGGCATACTCGCCTTCTTCAGCCTTGTAGGTCTGCCATCGCCGAACGCGGTATTTCCACTGGTCATGTCATGAATTACAATGAGACAAAAATTGTGAGCCATACGTCTAACTTTTAGAGTTCTGTTATTAATGAATCCATGGAAATAAGGCTGTCTGACAGTGAGTCTCTTACTAATCGTGAAGGCGGTTTCCAGTTGAATCCAATCGTCGAAAAACTTAGTGTCTTCCGAAGCCGACGTAGTTCTGTGATAGAACCCAGGAGGATAATCGAATTGATATCGATGCGGCGAGTTTTCGCCACGGAGGGCTCGCGGCGCAGTAGAATCGTAAGCGCTCAAGTAGCGCATGCGCAACGCCAAGTGAATCCACCACGCATCTGCCGGCGGGGCCTTAAATACCAGAGCTCAGGGAGTTTCGCCAGTATCACTTGAAGATGGCCAGAAGACTCTGCACCGAAATATTGTGGCAGGAAGTTACAAACATCCGGCAGTTCTCTCGGAATTTTGTGGAACATAATGTAATTTAACTGAGATCTTCCCGTATGACCCGGCCTTTTCCAAGTATACCTCCTTCTCTTGTGATTCTTGTACAGAGTATTCGCTAGTACTAGCTGAAATTTAGTACAGAGCTCAATTAGTGTTCCTCCTCTCTAATTCCTTGTCCCAAGCCCATATTCTTCTGTAAGCCTTTCTTCTACTTCTTCCCCCACAACTGCATTCCAGTCCCCCATGACTATTAAATGTTCGCCAGCTGCTGTGGCCGAGTGGTTCTAGGCGCTTCAGTCAAGAACCGTGCGGCTGCCACGGTCGCAGGTTCGAATCCTGCCTCAGGCACGGATGTGTTGATATCCTTAGGTTAGTTAGGTGTAAGTAGTTTTAAGTCTAGAGGAGTGAGGACCGCAGATGTTAAGTCCTATAGTGCTGAGAGCCATTTGAACCATTTATTAAATTTTCATCTTCCTTTATCTTCCGTATTACCCTTTCAATATCCTAGTATACTTTCTCTATCTCTCAATCGTCAGCTTGCGACGTCGGCATGTACACCAGAACTATTGTTGTCAGTGTTAGTTTGCTGTTGATTCTGATAAGAACGAATCTATCACTGAGCTGTTCACAGTGACACACACTAATGTCATACCACTTTCCGCGGCAGTTGATATTACCCTAAACTTATCTGACCAGAAAACCTTGACTTTCCATTTCACTTCATGGACACCTACTATATCTACACTCAGCGTTTGCATTTCACTTTTCAGATCTTTTAGTTTCGTACCACATAACAACATGCGTAACGGTAGGCAAAAACGTTCTTCGTTATTCTCCAACTTAACGGATTGGTATATAAATTCTGCTAACTGATTAACGTGGTCATTATGGGTTGTGACCACCTCTGGCAACAATACAGGCTTGACAAGGATGGGACATACTGTGAATGATGTTATAAATCTCATGTTGGGGTAATACCGTCCATTCTTCGTACATAATCGCTCGCAAGTCTTAGAGAATGGTTGGTGAATGATGACGTGGTGGAGACCGTCTCCCTAGAGCATCCCAGACGTGCTGTATGCCATTCAAATTGGGAGAGCGGGCAGGACACGGCATGCATGCAGCATCTTCCGTTTTCATGAAAACAGCAACCACACGTGCTCTATGAGGTCGAGCATTATCGTCCATCAAAAATGGTTCAAATGGCTCTGAGGACTATGGGACTCAACTTCTGAGGTCATCAGTCCCCTAGAACTTAGAACTACTTAAACCTAACTAACCTAAGGACATCATCCATGCCCAAGGCAGAATTCGAACCTGCGACCGTAGCGGTCACGCGGTTCAAGACTGTAGCGCCTAGAACCGCTCGGCCACTCCGGCCGGCTATCGTCCATCAATAAGAAGTAGGGACCAACAGCACCTCGTGACAACCGCACCTTTGGGTCCAAAGGTTTCGTCGCGATACCTGACAACAATTAAACCTTGCCGATTCAGCGTTACAATTTCATGAAGAGGTGTTCGAACTGTCGACAAAATCCCTGCGCACACCTTTAGGGATCGTCGTCGATATCCGTCTCTTTCTAAATGTTTGGGTCAGAAATCGTGCTCCTTCGGATGTGAATTGGTCGACGATCACGTTCTAGACGAAATCAGATCTGTGAAAAGAACATTGTCCCACAGGTCGACCTTCCAGGTGGCATATTGACGACTCCACTCTAGTCGTTCCTTTCTGTGAAGACGCCTCAGATGTATATATACAGCAGGTCTCCGGCAATAAAAGCCACTTTGCCGAAGCCTTCTGTACACCACTTGCCTCGATATAACACGTCCAGTGGACGCTGCGGTCAAGTGCCTGTTCCCTTGCAGTGCTAAGGCGGTACTGTCGTTCCCTTAAGGCCAAAGAACGGTCCTATCTTCCTGATGTCACACGTGGTCAGCCGTGACCTGGTGTTCGGGATACGACTTCGGTCTCCATAAAATGTTGCCATACACGAGAAACAACAACCGTCGGGCCCCATCACTTTTGCGGATGTCCTGTTTCCACTCTTCCTATGGCATTACACCGCAGAGAGTCTGCTAGGCGTCTTCACTGTCTATGACTGTACACCCAGAGTGTGCGGATACGGGACTATCCGGCGAACACTGCGCTGTTTAATAGGTGCCCTGACGTCATCGATGACATGGTTGTCCTTTCACCGGTATGGTATCTTCCGAGAAGAATACTATCGTACTGACGTCTGTTGACAGTTTGTGTGATCATATCAGCCGTGACCTGGTCTTCGGGATACGACTTCGGTCTCCATAAAATGTTGCCATACACGAGAAACAACAGCCGTCGGGCCCCATCACTTTTGCGGCTGTCCTGTTTCCACTCTTCCTATGGCATTACACCGCAGAGAGTCTGCTAGGCGTCTTCACTGTTTGTGACTGTACACCCAGAGTGTGCGGATACGGGACTATCCGGCGAACACTGCGCTGTTTAATAGGTGCCCTGACGTCATCGATGACATGGTTGTCCTTTCACCGGTATGGTATCTTCCGAGAAGAATACTATCGTACTGACGTCTGTTGACAGTTTGTGTGATTATATCAGCCGTGACCTGGTCTTCGGGATACGACTTCGGTCTCCATAAAATGTTGCCATACACGAGAAACAACAGCCGTCGGGCCCCATCACTTTTGCGGCTGTCCTGTTTCCACACTTCCTATGGCATTACACCGCAGAGAGTCTGCTAGGCGTCTTCACTGTTTGTGACTGTACACCCAGAGTGTGCGGATACGGGACTATCCGGCGAACACTGCGCTGTTTAATAGGTGCCCTGACGTCATCGATGACATGGTTGTCCTTTCACCGGTATGGTATCTTCCGAGAAGAATACTATCGTACTGACGTCTGTTGACAGTTTGTGTGATTATATCGCGAATTAGACATGGAAAGGGGAAATAGCGGTTTTTTTGCTTTAATTTGGACACTGATGTACTAAACTGAACAACTTCAATTCTGTCCAACGTTTTGTAATGAAACGGCTGCATAAGAAAGGGCACTGAGGCGAACTGAAGTATTCACTCACATGTAAAGAATTTTAACTATCTCTACGTTAGTGAGAATGTCAGCTGACGTCTGAAGTTTCTGATATTATGGTCACTTAACGTTATGTAAGGATTTATGTAAATCCACACTTCGCACTGGTCTCAGGTCGTCAGGAACGATTCTCTATCAAAGCGTGGGGTCGAATTTTACAAGCTAAGAGTTTCTCACGTGATGTAAACCGCTATGTACGACGTGCGGTACCTCATATTCATCGTAGATGTGTCCGCCCCGATTGTTGAGTGGTCAGCGTGACGGATTGCCGTCCTACGGGCCCGGTTTCGATTCCAGGCTGGGTCGGGGATTTTCTCCGCTCAGGTACTGGGGGTTGTGTTGTCTTCATCACAATTTCACCCCCATCCGGCGAGCGGGTTGCCCAACCTGGCGTCGAATATAATAAGACCTTCACCAAGGCGGCCGGACCTGCCCCGTAAGGGGCTTCGCGGCCAAAGACGCCCAACGCAGATTTCCATTGTAGTCTTGAAGACCGTGCGTCCTCTTATTTACTGGAAGATTTGGCTTCGGCGTGGGGGTGCACCTTTCCATTTCGATCTTAATGTCCACTACGTGGATAGAAAGACTAACGTAATTAGGTCTCAGTTCTATGGATGTATAGTTACATGTTTGTGTGAGGTCGTTATGGAATGAAACCTCAATAGCTTTGTATCTGCCTGTGCCTCTATTCCGTAAACACGTAAAGTATACGTGTTGAGATCTAGCTAAAGCAAGGCAGTACAGGTAACAACGTTAAAGTGCAGCACTGTAAAGGACAACATACGCAAAGCTAACTGAATAATGTGCTGCACATGTGTCCCTTGTACTGAAACACGATCCTGCACTCGTCCTGTAAATTTTTCACGCGCGCGGCTTGGAACAACGTGGGCGTGTCGCAGTCCGCTGTGATCTGTTCGCCCAGATGCTGCACAAAACCGAAACATAATATTTACTAATTCGTGCATAATTTGTTACACAATAAATATTTATAGGGATGTAGCATTATTGAATTGCTTTCTATCCTCTCTTTGTAAACCAGTCCGTACTGCGCTGAGCTTACGTAACGCAGTGGCTAAGGCACTGGCCTCAAATTCGGCCATTCAGATTTAGATTTTTGGTGGTTTCTGTAACTCGATTACCGCAAGTGTCGGGTGGGTCGTTTTTAATTGACAAACTTTCTCCCAAGAGGCAGAAAGTTTATGGTTTAGTTTCCCAATGATGACGAGGCCATTTAAGATTGGGTAAAACTAGATTTGTAAAGGGAATTCGACTGTGACCTTTCAAAAGGATCGTTGTGGTTTCTGTCTTAAGCGGTTTGTGGAAATCGCTGGAAACATGCATCTGAAAGGTGAAATATCCCCTTAGAAAAATTAATGAATTACTGTGCTGATAAACCTGTTACGTTATTTGATTTTCAAACAGCTGAGCAGAACTGAACGTACTCAGACATTTCTCTCTTTACTTATTCTGATCAACACTAAACTGACACACAATATTTTTAGCGCAACGCAATCTGACTTTCAATAATCTCTACAAAAGAATGGCCCTGACTAACGATAACCTTTACCTTTCATGAATCACTTACCTCACAAAAATCTTCGTTACTCGAACTACTGCAATACAGCGAGTGCCAATACTGCCTGCTAAAAAAAAGATTCTAACTACTGAAGGCACTAACTACTGATAGCCATAGTTAGCAAATGAAAGATATTGATAGAGAACAAACAACATATTTACCTTAATAATATTCAAAAGTCATCATATATACGTATCAGTTCATGATATACAGTATTACAAATTCACTCTTTCTGATGGACACATGACCAGATCGTCTGCTCTCAAAATTCTGCCATCTCTCTCCCCACATTCACCACTGCTGGCGGCTCACCTTCACTTGCGCTACTCAACACGCCGTTCACATTCAACTGCCCAACACTATAATAGCGAATATTCCAACAATGCCAACCAGCTGCTTGCACACAGCACAGCCAGTGATTTTTATACAGAGCGCTACGTGGCGTTACCAACATAAAAACCTAAACAGCCTACTTACAAGGGACAGTCAGAAATTTCAAAGGTCGTCTTCGGGAATGCGAGACGAATGTCTTAATACTGTATCACCTCGCTAGTTTCCCTCCAATCTGTCCTCATTCCAAGCTCATCCTCTGATTATCAGGTAATTGACGGGACGTTAGAACCTAATCTTTCTTCCTTCCTTGCTGGTTTTGCACGAAGAGGAGCATATTGCACAGATACAAGACGGCGAGTTATAGCCAAACCGGAAACACGTCAGATTAACGATCATTGACCTGGGAAATGCTCAGTCAGAATGTTTGGGCTGTTTCCCACACTCGTACAATCGACATGAGGGGCGGTTTTCAGTATAGAATTTAGAAACACCATAGCAACATTGAAAATACAAAACTTAGCAGAAATAAACTGAAATATTGTACCTGTAACTTACACTACTGCTTCCGCCTGAGGTAGGTCTGGTCGAATGTTTTCATACCGAGGCAGCTGAACGAAAAGCATGGCTATTTCAGGTGAGTGTACAGAGCTGACTTGCTTCCCGTTTCGGTTAAGCTTAAGATTTTGTTGGACGTAGGCGAGTTTTCCCGTCAGAGAGGAAGTAAATGCTACAAGCGTAAAGAATGATATACTGACCGCTGTTGAACCAGAACTAACACGATAACACATTGTTCTGAGGTGGAGAGCAGGAAAAAATTACGAGACCCAGCAATGCAAATAAATTACGATCAACTAGATATACAATGTATCTCTCAGCACAGCTATTTTTTTAAGTCAATCATATAAAAACTTTTGTCTTTCGCGTGCAGTGATCTTACCACCTGTGCAGTCCAAGCAAGACACAACATGACTTCTGTCAGTACCTACTTTACAAATTGAGACGAGGCTCTCCTCAGTCCATAGCCTGATTAGCATTCCTGGAAGAAAGTATATCCCGAAGAAATTGCTTAGTCACAGCCTAAATATTGATCCCAGAATAAATTCACAACATGCTTTCTTGTTTTGAACCTTCCGTGCAGATGAATACCGAGTAGCGGCCTGTGACTCCAACACGATATTTCCTCTTTTTACAGGAAATCCTCTTACTGAGGATGCAAAATAGCGTTTCTTGGCTCACATCCGTTGACCTACACTCCCCTTTTCCAGATTCCTGTTCCGTGCGATGAGTGGGAAGATGTCCTGCATTCTTGTAATGATGTATATGTTAAACTATGGAAAAAGGAGCAGTCCTCTTGCTAAACGATGCATCTGAATGAAATTAACGATTTTCTGTGTGAAGGTGACATGACTTACAATCATGGTGACTTATTGGATAAAAATTTTCCATATGAAAATGAAACCAAATCATTATCTTTTTAAATAGGAGAACGTCTTAATATAAATATTTTTCGCAATAAACTTAGAGTTGTAATCCACTAGGAATAAATCATGTTAATGTAGATCTTTTAGGGTAAACGAAAAGTCCTCTTGACCACTCCAATACTTTTGTCAAATAATTCCTCTTGGTAGCTGATATTCACAAAAATCTGTTCTTTAGAAATGTCTGTTAGCCACCCTAATAATAATGAAAGAGTCTTCTTCAAAGGTGGGTGATCAAAACTCAATATTGTCTTGCGCTGGTGCTCTGTGTTTTATTAGCGAGGAGTCAATTCAATATCGGTCCATAAAATGATGTCACCTGGTATTCAGTCTCTGATCCCCTAAAGCTATTTCCAGAAACGTTTGCAATTGATCGCTATATTTCTGTCCACATCTGTTAACTGTATCCAACGTTGTGGTGTAATAGCATCAGCCTTCTAAATTTCAGTTGTGAGTTGCTGTAATAGTAGAAAAGCCCGGTTAACCACACGCAAATGTCGTTCCTGATCCTTGGATAAATCCTCCATTCTGGTGTGAGCACTGAGCATAACACTCCACTGGTTGGCAAAGACAGTTTAAATTAATGGGTAAACACTATCATTTTTGTAGCAAATGAGCAATATGTTGTTGGTGTGGTCTTCAGTCGGAAGACCGGTTTGATCATGCTCTTCGCGCTGGATTCTGTCCTTTGCAAGTGTCTTCATTCCTGCATAATTACTGAAGCCTACGTCCATGTAAGTCTACTTGCTGTATTTAAGCCTTGATCCCTCTCTGTCTCTCTACAATTCTTATCACCCAAACTTCCCTCCATTACGAAATGCACAAGCCCTTGATGTTGTAGGCTGCGTCCTATCAACCAATCCCTTCTTTTAGTGAGGTTGTGCATAAATTTCTATTTTCCTCAGTTCGATTCAGTACTTATTCTAGCCTTCTAAGTACTATCTAGCCTTCTAATCTTGAATGTCATTTTGTAGCGCCACATGTCAGGAGGTTCTACTAACTTCTAGTCTGAACTGTTTATCGCCCATAAGAGACTACACTATAATGACTTCCTAACATTTCTGTTTACATTCGATTGTATAGAATGTCTCTTTTTCATAAATATTTTCCTTGTTATGGCCAGTCTCCACTTCGGCAACTGGGCCTCCATCAGTTGTCTTCCTGCTCAACTAACAAAGCTCACTTACTGCTTTTAATGTCTAACTTCCTAAACTCCTTGGCTAGGTCAGTGACTCATGAGATGCGAGCAATAATAATAGTAATCCAGAATGACTATTTCATCCTCCAGCTTAGTGCGTGTTTCCACGCAGATTAAACTTCTATGCCGAACCGGGACTCGAATCCGGGAGATTGGCCTTTTGGCAATGTGGGGAAGAAGTTGACTGGTGAGAGGAAATCATTGAGTAATCTTAGCAGATGGCAGAAAACAGAAATAGAGAGGTATGAGAAAGTATGGGTAGCTTAAAATATGGCGGAGATAGTAGTTTCCTGTTGGGCAGAAGGAAGACAGCTGAAATAAACCCATGTTGGAGGTAACAGATAGTGCTTTAATCTCATGGCAGCTGTGTGATATATACGTCTGTGTGAGTCTCCTCCCCAGAGTGGCACAGTTGATTTAGGTAGGATTTAGGTTACAGCGTACTTTGTTCCACAGCCATATTTCTGAAAAGGAGTATATGGAGACTGATTTTATGTGCAAATGAACTGCCAAAATGCTAGACGCATCTCATCTGATGTTGCATTTACGGATTAATGATAGGTATTTGATATATAAGGAAAGGTACTGACGCCGGTTGCTGTGGCCGAGTGGTTCTAGGCGCTTCAGTCTGGAACCGCGCTGCTGCTACGGTCGCAGGTTCGAATCCTGCCTCGGGCATGGATATGTGTCATGTCCTTAGGTTAGTTAGGTATAAATAGTTCTACGTTCTAGGGGACTGATGACCACCTATGTTAGGTCCCATAGTGCTCAGAGACATTTGAACCATTTTTGATGTCCTTAGGTTAGTTAGGTTTAAGTAGTTCTAAGTCTAGGTGACTTGTGACCTCAGATGTTTAGTCCCATAGTGCTTAGAGCCATTTGAACCATTTTGAAAGGTACTGTTGACACTGGACTAAGAACCCGATGACGTAAATAGAGGGTGTAATAATTACGTCGCCTTCCCGGTCGCATCCCGTATGATTCAGCTGAGGAGTCAGTAACGCGATAAAATCAAATGTGACACACATATCTTAGGCAACTAATCACAGTTATCGCGAGTCTACTAGAGGTTTCACAATTTTTTGTGTAACTAAATCACCGCATTAAAATTAGAAACGAAGAATAGAGCAATTTTGGATTAAAGTGAGGGGGAAATAATTTTCCAAATCTATAATGAGATATTTTCACTCTGCAGCCGAGTGTGCGCTGATATAAAACTTCCTGGTAGAGTGAGAATCTCATTCTGTAAACATACCCCAGGCTGTAGCTAAGCCACGTCTCCGCAGTATCCTTTCTTCCAGGAGTGCTAGTTCTGCAAGGTTCGCAGGAGAGCCTCTGTGAACTTTGGAAGAGCCGGCACGGTAGCTCAGCGTGTTCAGTCAGAGGGGTAGAGGACCTCTGTAATAATAATAATAATAATAATAATAATAATAACAAAAAAAACTGACTTACTCAACGATGAACTTGAACAAACGTCATCGAACGTCCGTCCGCACAAATAAAATGAACGAAATCGTACAAAATGAGATTACAAAATAAATGTCCAACACAAATAAGAAAAAAAAAGATGGTAGAGCACTTGTCCGCGAAAGGCAGAGGGCCCAAGTTCGAGTCTGCCAGGAAGTTTCAGTTTTCTAAATTCTTGGATATAATTTTTTAAATTCTTGTTCTGAATGTAGGCAGGAGAGATATTTTCTACATGTTGCAACAGTTTGTTTCTCCTAATTTAGCTGCCCTACCCCCACGAACCATGGACTTTGCCGTTGGTGGGGAGGCTTGCGTGCCTCTGCGATACAGATGGCCGCACCGTAGGTGCAACCACAACGGAGGGGTATCTGTTGAGAGGCCAGACAAACGTGTGGTTCCTGAAGAGGGGCAGCAGCCTTTTCAATAGTTGCAGGGGCAACAGTCTGGATGATTGACTGATCTGGCCTTGTAACACTAACCAAAACGGCCTTGCTGTGCTGATACTGCGAACGGCTGAAAGCAAGGGGAAACTACAGCCGTAATTTTTCCCAAGGGCATGCAGCTTTAGTGTATGGTTAAATTATGATGGCGTCCTCTTCGATAAAATATTCCGGAGGTAAAATAGTCACCCATTCGGATCTCCAGGTGGGGAATGCTCAGGAAGACGTCGTTATCAGGAGGAACAAAACTGGCGTTCTACGGATCGGAGCGTGGAATGTCAGATCCCTTTATCGGGCAGGTAGGTTAGAAAATTTAAAAAGGGAAATGGATAGGTTGAAGTTAGATATAGTGGGAATTAGTGAAGTTCGGTGGCAGGAGGAACAAGACTTTTGGTCAGGTGAATACAGGGTTATAAATACAAAACCAAATAGGGGTAATGCAGGAGTAGGTTTAATAATGAATAAAAAAAATAGAAGTACGGATAAGCTACTACAAACAGCATAGTGAACGTATTATTGTTGCCAAGATAGACACGAAGCCCATGCCTAATACAGTAGTACAAGTTTATATGCCAACAGGCTCTGAAGATGATGAAGAAATTGATGAAATGTATGATGAGATAAAAGAAATTATTCAGGTAGTGAAGGAAGACGAAAATTTAATAGTCATGGGTGACTGGAATTCGAGAGTAGGAAAAGGGAGAGAAGGAAACGTACTAGGTGAATATGGATTGGGGGAGAGAAATGAAAGAGGAAGCCGTCTGGTAGAATTTTGCACAGAGCATAACTTAATCATAGCTAACACTTGGTTCAAGAATCATAAAAGAAGGATGTATACATGGAAGAATCCTGGAGATACTAGAAGGTATCAGATAGATTATATAATGGTAAGGCAGAGATTTAAGAACCAGGTTTTAAATTGTAAGACATTTCCAGGGGCAGATGTGGACTCTGACCACAATCTGTTGGTTATGAACTGTAGATTAAAACTGAAGAAACTGCAAAAAGGTGGGAATTTAAGCAGATGGGACCTGGATAAACTGACTAAACCAGAGGTTGTACAGAGTTTCAGGCAGAGCACAAGGGAACAATTGACAGGAATGGGGGAAAGAAATACAGGGGAAGAAGAGTGGGTAGCTCTGAGGGATGACGTAATGAAGGCGGCAGAGGATCAAGTAGGTAAATAGACAAGGACTAGTAGAAATCCTTGGGTAACAGAAGAAATATTAAATTTAAATGATGAAAGGAGAAAATATAAAAACGCAGTAAATGAAGCAGGCAAAAAGGAATACAAACGTCTCGAAAATGAGATTGACAGGAACTGCAAAATGGCTAAGCAGGGATGGCTAGAGGACAAATGTAAGGATGTAGAGGCTTATCTCACTAGGGGTAAGATAGATACTGCCTACAGGAAAATTAAAGAGACCTTTGGAGAAAAGAGAGCCACTTGTATGAATATCAAGAGCTCAGATGGAAACCCAGTTCTAAGCAAAGAAGGGAAAGCAGAAAGGTGGAAGAAGTATATAGAGGGTCTATACAAGGGCGATGTACTTGAGGACAATATTATGGAAATGGAAGAGGATGTAGATGAAGATGAAATGGGAGATACGATACCGCGTGAAGAGTTTGACAGAGCACTGAAAAACCTGAGTCGAAACAAGAGCCCGGGAGTAGATAACATTCCATTGGAACTACTGACGGCCTTGAGAGACATGTGAAATACCCTCAGACTTCAAAAAGAATATAATAATTCCAATCCCAAAGAAAGCAGGTGTTGACAGATGTGAAAATCCGAACTATCAGTTTAATAAGTCACTGCTGCAAAATACTAACGCGAATTCTTTACAGAAGAATGGAGAAACTGTTTGGATTCCGCAGAAATGTTGGAACACGGGAGGCAATACTGACCCTACGACGTATCTTAGAAAATAGATAAGGAAAGGCAAATCTAATTTTCTAGCATTTGCAGACGTAGAGAAATCTTTTGAAAATGTTTACTGGAATACTCTCTTTCAAATTCTAAAGGTGGCAGTGGTAAAATACAGGGAGCGAAAGGCTATTTACAATTTGTACAGAAACCAGATGGCAATTATAAGAGTCGAGGGGCACGAAAGGGAAGCAGTGGTTGAGAAGGGAGTGAGACAGAGTTGTAGCCTCTCCCCAATGTTATTCAATCAGTATATTGAGCAAGCAGTAAAGGAAACAAAAGAAAAATTCGGAGTAGGTATTAAAATCCATGGAGAAGAAATAAAAATGTTGAGTTTCGCCGATGACATTGTAATTCTGTCAGACACAGCAAAGGTCTTGGAAGAGCAGTTGAACGGACTGGACAGTGTCTTGAAAGGAGGATATAAGATGAACATCAACAAAAGCAAAACGAGGGTAATCGAATGTAGTCGAATTAAGTCGGGTGACGCTGAGGGAATTAGATTAGGAAATGAGACACTTAAAGTAGTAAAGGAGTTTTGCTATTTAGGGAGTAAAATAACTGATGATGGTCGAAGTAGAGAGGATATAAGATGTAGACTGGCAATGGCAAGGAAATCGTTTCTGAAGAAGAGAAATTTATTAACATCGAGTATAGATTTAAGTGTCAGGAAGTCGTTTCTGAAAGTATTTGTATGGAGCGTAGCCATGTATGGAAGTGAAACATGGACGATAACTAGTTTGGACAAGAAGAGAATAGAAGCTTTCGAAATGTGGTGCTACAGAAGAATGCTGAAGATTAGATGGGTAGATCACGTAACTAAAGAGGAGGTATTGAATAGAATTGGGGAGAAGAGAAGTTTGTGGCACAACTTGACAAGAAGAAGGGACCGGTTGGTAGGACATGTTCTGAGGCATCAAGGGATCAGAAATTTAGCATTGGAGGGCAGCGTGGTGGGTAAGAAACGTAGAGGGAGACCAAGTGATGAATACACTAAGCAGATTCAGAAGGATGTAGGTTGCAGTAAGTACTGGGAGATGAAGAAGCTTGCACAGGATAGAGTAGCATGGGGAGCTGCATCAAAGCAGTCTCAGGACTGAAGACAACAACAACAACTACTACTACTATTTAGCTGCTTATTCAAGATCGTGTTGAGACCATTTGACGTATTGTAATTGGATGCCGTTGGAGAAACTTCGATGAAAATGGGTGCTGATCGTTGTGGTAGATAAGTCTTTAACAGATGATGCCTTTACTGCGACTGTGGTAAGCAGGTTTCTGTAATTACGTGACTGCACAGTAGAGACAGGACGCCTGTCTTTTTTCGAGCACTTGGGGTTTCGGAATGTTTTATTCTAATTGAATTAATTACAGGACATTATTTCTGCATGTCACCCATAAAACATGTAGCTCGTGCCAGGTAACTAAAAAATTTCATTAATAATTTCATGGGTTGCATTTTGTAGAGTTATTTCTTCCACTGACGTTTCGAATCTTCTCCCACAATAACAGCGCTTATCTTTGTGTTATTTACTTAGTTCTATAAAAATGTAATAATAACCAGACTCACAGTACCTTATCATCCGTCGCTATTTCACCCAGAAAGACAGGACAGCAGAACTTATTGTTTAGAATCCTGCGTCTTGGAAATGATACTCTGTCAAACCATAACAATTCTGTGCATTCAGGACGTCTTAGGATATCGAACGTGGAATTGAGAAATTCCCTGCACGTCTGTGTGTATGCATTTAACAGTGAAGTAAAAGCTTATCTTCATGTAATGTGTTATATGCCGGCCGCGGTGGTCTCGCGGTTCTAGGCGCGCAGTCCGGAACCGTGCGACTGCTACGGTCGCAGGTTCGAATCCTGCCTCGGGCATGGGTGTGTGTGATGTCCTTAGGTTAGTTAGGTTTAAGTAGTTCTAAGTTCTAGGGGACTGATGACCACAGCTGTTAAGTCCCATAGTGCTCAGAGCCATTTGAACCAATTTTGTTATATATTGTGTGCGCTCTTTTTTTCTACTATGCATTTCAACGAAGTCTTCTGTTTACATGCGTCTACAAATTTATGTTCTACCTCCAACTGTCATGTCCTCCGCTACATACTTCTCATAATTCCGACAGCAAAATCCATAAAATTCTCATGGTGTTACTTGATCAAGGGTTCAAACTCGTGATAGTAAACCTATCCACACCATGTTCCCCCACAAAAAAAATTATGAAAATATATACTGTTTTTAATGAATTATTTTACCAGATTACTTAAATGTTTCAAATTATTCAGTTAAAGTTAACTCCAAAACTACAATTTTGGTAGTAGATGCCACTTTCCCCAATGAATGTTATATTCAATATTTTCATATTCTGGACCTTACATACACATCACTGTCTCTTTAAAAAGAATGTTGTGAGTAAAAGCTAACAACAGTTAACGAACAGGTTGATTCTGACTTGCTAAGGTGGCACATGTTGATTATGACCGTTGCTTAGGCTTACTTTGTAAAGTGTGTTTTGTCACTGTGATGCTCGTTACTGAGATCAGTCACTTGCAGTTTAGCCTCAGTAGATCATACTTGAGAATGAACCAGTTGGTTCGAACCTAGTCGCCAAACATATGTACTGCAACTGCGACAGATTTTTTAATAAACTCTTCATCAAATATTAGAAAAAAGGTTGCTGGCCCTTCATCAACAGAATAGTGAAAAAAATTAATCGTTGCGAATGATTCGTCTCGTCTGTAGGCGGGGCGAAGGGGTGGGGGGAGGGTAAGGGGGAGGGGGGAGGGGGAGGGCATTTCTTTGGATCTTACAGTGATACTGCCTTACAGCTATGTTTATACGGAATGGATGGAGATTTGCCTCCTCTAACGTACCCTAGTGTACATACACCTATATGTGTAGAAGTCTTTCATACACGGATACCAGAATACGCATTAGGAGTAACGCGCAGGGTTTCTGTGATCCCGCTCGCCAAACCGGACTGCACGGAAGCTTATAGGCACAGGGTGCACATGTGTGCAAATGTACGAGGATGTGAATATAATCAATATTTTCAATGTCTTAGTGTATTTATTGTTACTATTATTAAGCTTTACATTACTTAGATTGTTTCTTCTACTGTCGTTGAAATGCTAGGTTAAAGCCCCCGAAGGACGCCAACCTCTTTCCCCACCTCGGAGCACACTGCTTTCATTTTCTGTGGAAAAGGCCCACACAGGCTGGGATCTCATACAGGGACAGTACGGAGAAACCCCACATAATTCTGTTTTACACTCTTTTGCTGTATTAAGAGGTTTCCTTTTTCTATGCTAGGAAGATATATTACAACTTTTATAACTTTTTAGTTTTTGCCTTTGTTCACTGTTAGTTTGCTTTCTACCTTCGTGTTTTTTCCCTGTTTGATATCTTTCATTCGGATGAAAGTGCATGTCCTTACGAAACACATTACAGCAAAGTCCTGACAAAAGATGGCACTTTGTAACGTAGTCATATTAAATTCGCTGTGTGGGCCATCGGGTTGATTGTCATAATAATAATCATTAGTCATAAGAGGAAATTCGAATTGTTGTTAATATTGTTTGCTGTCTTTTACGAAAGCCTGGCAGCTATTTTTTTGGGCAGCCAGAAAACTATGGATGTTCAAATGTGTGTGAAATCGTATGGGACTTAACTGCTAAGGTCATCAGTCCCGAAGCTTACACACTACTTAACCTAAATTATCCTAACACACACACTCATGCCCGAGGAGGACTCGAACCTCCGCCAGGACCAGCCGCACAGTCCATGATTGCAGCGCCTTAGACTGCTCGGCTAATCCCACGCGGCGGAAAACGATGGAGTGCATACTGGTCATAGTTCCCAGATTGCGACTCCACATTCTCGTCCAGCCCACAGAAGGAAATGTTTCTATTCTCTATTTGCACAGAGGGATCAAGACTATGATTATAAATGAAGATTTTGAGTTCTAATTGATACATATATCTGGTAAATTTTCACACGCACATCATTATAATACTTATTATGTTCATACTGACAGTAAATCTCTCTGTCCTAAACAGCACTACGAACAGTTCAGAGCCGACCTCTACGGTAATTCCTACTAAATGGTCTTTCACCCTAACTAATGACAATAAAAAAAAATTCTCACCAAAAAAGTGGAAAATAATAGTCACTACTTTCCACACGCGTTTGTTAACATTACGGGCGGCATACTAACAGTTACTTTTGCGAAATCTAAGCGACCCAGGACGGTGTACAGTCCTCGCGAGCTCACTATCTATTAATACTGAAAATAAGCGTTTTGTAACAGCCCGTCTCAGACGTCATTAGGCAGTGCGCACTCCGGTGTTTGACGCGGATCTTACGGCAGCTGGGTGCGAAGTGAAGTCTTGCCTCTGGGGCTGTACTAATATACAGGGTGTCCCAGCTATCCTGTACACCCAAAATATCTCTGGAACAACAACAGCTATTGGAAAACGACTTTCACCGTTATCAATGTAGGGCTGGGGCCCATGAATGTACATATTTGGAAATATTCTAAAACGAAAGCATATGTGTTTTTTAACACAAACTTATGTTTTTTTAAATGAACCTCCTGTATTTTTTCTTCAGTAATCCATAGCATGACAAATCACATACACAATGGCGTTGATTGCATCGCAATGTTCCCATTACATCCCGAGATATTAAGACGCGAAGTTGACGCTTGAAACACCCGACATGCGCTGCTAGCGCACGTCCTGAGGCTCAGGCGTGAACCCCATGCTGCCCGTAATCGCGATGTGATTGACATGCGTAATCACACCTCCATACTTATCAAGAGGTCCGAAACGAATAATACAGTCTGCTGCGTCCTTCATTAACGTCGTACATTCCAGCAGGTATTTATCCCATAGGCTAGGGGTGATGCGGTTCTGTAACATATCCGTGTACCGCAACGTTAGTCACAAAGTTAACTTCGCTTATCGTTAATCCGTTACTAGAAAGGTAATGCCGTTCAACGTTAAAACTTTACTTTACTGTAGATCTAGCGCAAGTGACAGTTAATCATTCACTCGTAATAGTAAAATTCATGTTGATGGTTTTAGTGAAACGAGCAAGTGGACTAAAAGTTTTGCCGTTGTTTAGGTAAAAATGTTTTGATTTGGGAAGTTCAGGTAGGACATAGAAGATGAATGTAAACATGTTTAACCAATTAGTTTTATTATCACATAATTATCAACGCTATGTTTATCTAATGCGTTAAATGACAAATTGTTGCAAACAAATGTTTCTTAACATCACTGGTAAAATGGCCCTTTGTAGAAACTTCCACTGTGATACCAGCACTACATACTAAACATAGCGTTCACATCTCATGCTCAAAGTGATGCCCATTGGCTTGCATACATAGGGTCACTCTGCGGATGAAGGATGCCCTACTTCGTGCTACTGTTTCCTCTTTGGTGGCTGTACAAGCATCAATAATGCGTTGCTTCATGTCCTCTGGTGTTGTTGGTTCATGTTGGTAAACAGCATCCTTCACTGCTCCCCAAAGAAAATAATCCAGCGGTGTAAGGTCCGGAGATCGGGCAGGCCACCTAACTGGGCCACCTCGTCCAATCCACCTACCAGGGAACTTACGGTTCAGAAGTCGTCGTGCTCGTAAGGCGTTATGTTCAGGGCGTCCGTCATGTTGATACCACATGACCATTCTCCGGTTCAGAGGTACGGTGTCCAAGAGAACAGGAAGATTGTGTCGTATAAATCTGGAGTATTGTCTGCCATTTTGGATGCCATTTATAAAGAAAGGTCCGATAATGGTATCTCCAATAATCCCACACCAAACATTAATTTTCCACGGACGTTGATGCTCTACCTGACGGAGACATTTTGGATTGTATGCGGACCAATAATGCATATTCCTCATATTGACAGTTCCTTTGTTGGAGAATGATGCCTCGTCGGTAAAGAGAACATCTGCAAAAAAATTTGGATTAGTCAGAAGCTTTTGCTGAGCCCTTCGACAAAATGTTACCCTATTGCGGAAGTCATTTCCATGAAGACCCTGGTGTAAATGAACATTGTAAGGATGAAATTTATGACGTTTAAGAATACGCTGTGCACTTGATTTCGACACACCAACTTCACGTTCAATTTGACGTGTGCTGATTTGAGGATTCACAGCTATGGTAGCGAGCACAGCAACTTCAGCACGTTCATCCGTGCGTGTTCTAGGACGATGTCGAGGTCTTGGATTTAAGCTTCCCGTTTCACGTAGACGAGATGTGAGACGACCAAACATCCGGCGCTAAGGCGATGGCTTGTCAGGGAATCGTCTTCTGTACAGTCGTTCTGCCTGAACAGCATTTCGTCCACCTACAACAGGGTACAGTACAGGTATGCAGAGTAGGGTAGAAAACAGACATATTAACTTAATGTTCGCTAACAGTACTATCAACAAACAAGCAATCTCATAACGTATTTCCCGTCAACGTACATTCACCATAGATCAGCAGCATTTCTACCATATCTTCATGTGTGTACATTGTACTGTACAGTATAAGCTCCACAACACAACGTTTATTCACAATGTGTGCTACCTCCGTGCCGTCACTAGATTACTCTGATGCACGACTACACTGGCAAGCGGTGTACTGCATGCCAAAGCAACAACAAATGGGATGCTCGGGGGGTGGTGGAGTACAGGAGTTTGCATGGGTCGCAAATCATAAACAAGGCGAAGTGGTAACTGTGGCAGTAGTGGGAACTACGTTGGACACTTGACTAGGTAGAGCCAGGCCCTGCGCGACAGGCACAATGGGTCATATAACGCATTAGATAAACCTCATTTTGGGTGTGCAGGATAAATAAGACAACCTGACGGGTGTACACCGATCGGTACTGGTTCATATTGCGTACGTAGATACGTAAAACGTGCAAGAGGCAAACCATTATGTGCTTATGAGAGTTGATGGCAGCAGACCGTATTATTCGTTTCGGACCTCTTGATAAGTACGGATGTGTGATTACGCATGATAATCACATCGCGATCACGCCTGAGCCTCAGGACGTGCGCTAGCAGTGCATGTCGGGTGTTTCCAGCGTCAAGTTCGCGTCTCAATATCTCGGGATTTAATGGGAATATTGCGATGCAATCAACGCCATTGTGTATGTGCTTTGTCATGCTATGAAATGCTGAAGAAAAAATGTAAGAGGTCCATTTAAAAAAACATAAGTTTGTGTTAAAAAACACATATGTTTTCGTTTTAGAATGTTTCCAAATATGTACATTCATGGGCCCCAGCCCTACATTGATACCGGTGAAAGTCGTTTCCCAATAGCTGTTATTGTTCCAGAGATATTCTGGGTGGACAAGATAGATGGGACACCCTGTATATGGCGCAGCGGACGGCCAAGGGAACACCTGCTGTCATCCGCCCTATGCCCACGGCAGCAGTCTCTAAACGTCCGCTTTCTCGGTCTCGGGCACATAATATTTAATAACAGTTTTATGAATCGATTTAGAATCTTCGCAATTTTTTGTATGAATGTAGGCAAGTTAGTTAAAATCACAGAAAATTTTTTATCTCACCTGCATTACAACTTAGCCTTCTAGAATTTTTAGAACTACAACTTTTAGAGACGTCGTATTGGTTGTACCTAGCATCAAGGTCCTAAAACTTGTTGTAACTGTATTATTTAGTAGGTTTCATCACGTACTATAATCAAAATTTCCTAGCATTAAAATAACAGATACTTAATCTACTACAAATAAGGATGTTTTTCTTCCAAATTTAGTTTTCAGTAAATTACTCGAAAACGATTAGAGATAGCTTAATGGGATCACGTAGTTATTATTTTGATGTTGAACTGCTGCATCATACAAATTTTCCTCTTTATTAGTCAAATATTTAGCGCCTTCAGTTTCTCTTAAAACCATGGATTCTAGCCAAAATATTGCTTTAATCACGTTGAGACTTGTATCAGTTAATTTTGACATACATCTGCACATTATGACCAATTCTGGCTTCCTAGCTGTATTATTTAGCGCCACTTATTTTTTCTTAAAACGATGTCTTTAGGTAAAATATTGACCTAATGAATCTGATACTTGACATATTAAATGTTTTTACACTAAGGCATATGTTAACAAAGGTTGAAAAAGCAACTTTAACTTTTAATTTCCTTCTTAATTATGGTGCAATACTTGTGTGTTTCGCACATACGAGTTATGGTGCGCTAGTAGCAGTGAACTAGGTTAAGTCGCTCGCCTCTATATCTCTCAAACGATACAGTGCTTGTTTCGCCACAAAGCCTTTGCAGTATATTCAGATGTACAGTTAGTACTCCGTTCTTCCATAACCACTTGTTGTTGACAGTGATAAAAAAGCTCTGATTAACTTTTCGAACATGTTTTAATACTAGTGACTCAGGGCTGCACCGAAAGAGACGATCATGTAAATCTGCATTCTTTTGCCTAAGTTCTCTGCTAGATTTAGGACTGAAACAGCATCAGTCTTCAGCTTCCGTTTCGAGGAAATATTCAACAGTTCACTTTTCAAATCCCTTTTATTATGTGAATGAGTAAAACGTATTGAGCAGACAGACACAAGCATTTCCAACTCAGGACGGATCTGGATGCTTGAAAGAATCTGTACAACTGGCGATCGTGCAGCAAACCATTATTTTTAATTTAAAAATTTGCTGTAAGAAATCTCTTAATATACTGATAAATATGGCGTTATTCTCTACTCAATAGCCAGTTACTAATAAAAATTCGGACGGCCGTAAACAACCTCGTTTTCAGAATGAGATTTTCACCCTGTAGCGGACTGTGCGCTGATATGAAACTCCCTGGCAGATCAAAACTGTGTGCCGGACCGAGACTCGAACTCGGGACCTTTGCCTTTCGCGGGCAAGTGCTCTCCCAACTTAGCTACCCTAGCACGACTCACTTCCCGTCTTCACAGCTTTACTTCTGCCAGTACCTCGTAACCTACCTTCCAAACTTTACAGAAGCTCTCCTGCTTCGCAGGCAGAAGTAAAGCTGTGAGGACAGGGCGTGAGTCGTGCTTGGGTAGCTCTGTTGGTAGAGCACTTGCCCGCGAAAGGTGAAGGTCCCGAGTTCGAGTCTCGGTCCGGCACACAGTTTTAATCTGACAGGAAGTTTAAACCTCGTTTTCACTCGTAATCGTAATTATCACACAGTACGTTGTGGCAGTTGCGGACCACTGAACTCTGACTAGGTTCAGTCTGACGTCAGCAGTATGGCTTGCTACTGCGCATACCCCGCGTGGTCCCTAACGTGTATTCTAGTATCAGTTCTTTCATATGTAGTGCACACCTTATCCAGTACTCAACCACGTGGCGCAAGTCTAAGAAGTAGCAGCCTAAAGGTATTTTATCCTTAATGGATCAGAGAACCTATGCAGTCTCCAGTTATGACCATCTATTCGCCGGCCGCTGTGGGCGAGCAGTTCTAGGACCTTCAGTCAGGAAGCGCGCGACTGCTACGGTCACAGGTTCGAATCCTGCCTCGGGCCTGGATGTGTGTAATGTCCTTAGGTTAGTTAGGTTTAAATAGTTCTAAGTCTAGGGGACTGATGACCTCAGAAGTTAAGTCCCATAGTGCTTAGAGCCATTTGAACCGTTTGAAGCCACCTATTCGACCAGAAACAAATCAGTCCTGAGGACGATGCTACAGACTATCAGGTACGTTGAAACTACGTGAGCAAAGTTTGTATTCTGAACCTTCTCTGCTAGTCGGTGGAATGATCTACATATGACTCTCGAGCCCAGACGACAGACATTGTTTCTTCCAGCATGTGCCACTACCTGCAGTTAGCTTTACCTTCTTCTGTCTAAGGATGCCAGGATAGCCGCTTCAACATACTGAATGGGACCCCCAGGCACACTCTCCATCTGTTATTCTTTCACATCCCTTGCTGCCATTTCCCTAAGGGCTACCATTATTCACGACACTTTTGAACTTCGACAATTAATAGCCTCTACCTTTCGGTTTTGTCTCCTCTTGACAAAGGGATGGATATAACATCCCGAGCTCCTACCTGGCGCCTGTCTTGTGTGTGCAGGGCGCCTAGATATACCACTGACATACCGCTCATAATCAAGTGGACAAGCAATAATAGATTAAGTGCCGCCATCAGTATCCACAGGAGAGGATAGTATTTGAGGTACCTTTTGTGCCTCTCCCAATACACCCATTCACAGCAGCTTCCAGTAGCCTGAGGGTAGTTTGGATGATTTCCAGCTGCTTACAAAACTACCATAAAAATAAGTCGATACAGAGGAAAAGAACAACTTCTACCTTAACCCATTCCTGAGAAAAGCATTGGCTTTTGCGGTAATAAACGAGCTCCGGAAATGCCTTTGTGTCAGTTTTTTTAGTGCCATCTACAGCTACGTTTAGACAATACCGTTGTAGAATGATGTCAGATTGAGGGAGAATATGTTGTTTAATAGCACTCGAGTAAAAGTGCGAATTCAGTGATATGTAATTATCATCAAAGTAAATCATCTAGTTGTAATTATGGTAACACAGTGATTCCATAGAATGACAGTTTAGTTCCACAGTTCACTGAATGTCTGCTAGAAAATTAATTTCCTGTTTCAGTTTCTCCTTGATCCAAAGATTTGCGAGATTTCTGATATGCTTACAGCACTCAAACTGCGAAATACGCGTCAAGTCAGTACACGATTTACTGTTTCTGTACTGAAACGAAAGCAACACGTTTTTGGTAAGCAATTATTTTCTATCGTGTCTCTCCTATAGAAGGACGAGTGTTGTTCTTTAATGTCTCTTAACATATTAATCGCAGTTTTCTTCTTAGTACCTTTTTCAATATACGCAGCGTGGGAACAGTGTACGTTACTGTGAGCTTGAAGGAAAACACCGTTTCCGACAGAAGGAAATTTCTTTAATTTACATTTCCTTTCTACAAAGTTGCTTCAGACGTCGTCAGATTTCTTTTAGAATTGCTTCGTTATTAAGCAGGCGTATAAGGCTTACACAAAGAAAGCTTTTAGGATTTTCAATTTATTCGACTCTACAGTAAATTATTTCTGCGCAAATAAAATACACTCGTGAGAAATTGAAAGTAAACGTCGCCGATGCTTAACGAAAGGAAAATCTGTAATCTGCTGTTAATATTGCAACGAACCCAGCAAAGAGAGACGGTAAACACAGCCCTCCCAGTCAGCGAGTGTACTCAAACAATTCTATCAGATAGTAAGGAACTCTACCGGTTTAGTTTAGTATTTTACGTCAAGCGATGTTACGTACGCAGATAAATATGACGCTCTTTTCTTTCTCTATCTCTGTTTACTTTTGGTGTTGTGTAACTACCATAACGAAATAGCGAAGGCAAATATACGGCTTCTGCAGTTCTTTGTCAAGCACTTCCTTTTTCACTCTTCGACCGCTAATTTTCATTTCTGTCTTTTACACGTTTTGTAAGTGCATGAATTTATGTCATCCTGGAAACAACGGCAATTTCGTTGATATTTGATTTGTGGTCATAAGGCCGTGGTCCAAGAGAATTATGCCTTGGATCACGCCCTTACGCCCATAAATCAAATGTCAGCAATAACGTAAATACTGACCGCGAAAGCTTGCATTCTATAATGGCAGTTTTGCATTTCGGTTCGGATCAATGGTCAGGTTATTATTTATTATTTACACATATCAAATACATGTGTCGCTTACACATTTCAATATTATCAAAACATTAATATACTTTTTTAAGCCTTTTATGTTTACATTTTTATTTTTAGCAAATGGAGTACACCCTTTCTTGATGACAGATCTTTCGAATAATGTGCCCCACTTTGTAATTATCTTCAGCATGTTTGTAATCTCCTGTTTTACGCCTTAACAAATATAAAATCTACCACACTGTCATCTCTTTTTCTTAATATCTATCCTAAAAGCAATGCCTTTAGTACAAGTGAGAATTATAGCCAACGACTTTATTGCAACCTCAAATTACAGCAATTCTGTTGGCTGAGTTATCAATTACAACTGCTTTATTGTAACATTATAGCGATGCTGTTGAGTGACTTATAAATTTACAGGTTTGCATTGTTTGTATTTCGCAGTGCCTGAATAGTACATACTATGTCCTTTGGGTGGGTTGTTTGGGGGAAGAGACAAAACTGCGAGCTCATCGGGTTCATCGGAATAGGAAGGACGGCAAAGGAAGTCGGCCGTGCTCTTTTGATGGAATCATCCTGGCATTTGCCTGGAGCGATTTAGGGAAATCACAGAAAACCTGAATCAGGACGGCCGGACGCAGGATTGAACCGTCGTCCTCCCGAATGCGTGTCCAGTGTGCGAACCACTGCACCACCTCGCTCGGTGTGTCCATCGAACATGCATGCAAGCGGCACCCTCAACCACATCGGCTATCTGTGCTTGCATGTCCGAAGGACATTGTACAGTACTGCTCAGACTCTGCGAAATACGAGTACAGACATTGCAAACCTCTATTGCATGTCCAGCAAAGCGAATCAGAAGAGAGTAACACCGTTCCTGGCTGTGCAAGAATCACATGAAAGCTGTGAGAGCATGAAGTCTTAAACACTGTGATATGCAGAGGTTTGGGCCGGTCCGGGAGGGGTGTACGGATAGCCGAAGTGGTAGCCTGTCGGGCCATTACGTTGTACCTAGAGAGGGCGATACGATCCCATTCGCCTTCCGCCAATTGCCTGTTGGAAATGTTTGCACCTGTCACGTTATCGCGATTTATTCGCTAGTATGTTGAAACTTGTATTCCGTCGTCAACATATCGGTTGAGTTAGCCAGTCCTTGAGGTTTAGTCGTGACCCCTTTTCGGGTGTATTGTTTCGCAGTTTATTTCATTTTTGTGGCCGCGTTTGTTTTGCTTAAATAATGATATTAGCAAAAAAAGTAGTCGGTGTGACTAAATGCCACGCGACAAGCCCTTGTTCGATACCTCCCAGAAATAAATATATACATAAAAATAAAGAAGAGGTAAACTGCGAAGTCCAGTCGCACAAGTTTCTTTTGAGGACTACTTTCTCTTTCTCCAAAACACTTGAATTTGCTAGCGCTTTTTCAGTTTTTTATTATTAAACATGTTTTATGATCGCATATTACAATCTTTTGCAGTAAGAAAGTTTCCTCTAAAGGTATCAGTAATGATTCTTAAGCCTCATGTGACCATTGCGAGAATGGAGTCAGTAACTTTGTCAGTCTGGTACACTGGGCGCCATAAATTTACTGTTCGATTACCTGAGCATTGTCATCCACAACAAAACTTCAGGGTTGCAGCTAACAAATAATTGTAAGCCACCTGTCGTTTTGAAATGAACTGAGAGGATATGGTCATCTACACAGAAACTGGGTCTGCTGAAAATGCCTTCTTTTATACAACTCTGTCGACCTGTGGAATACTTGTAGAACGCAGTATGACGTCAAGAATAATCTAACATAGCAAACTTACTTATGCCACGATTAACTGGACATCTGAAATTGTTTACTGCTTGTTAGTGCACAAATTACCTAAAGCAGATGCTGACTTGATCCTCTAAGTGTTTCTTACATTACATTTCATAGAGAGAGGAAGTGTTCAAATGGCTCTGAGCACTATGGGACTTAACGTCTGTGGTCATCAGTCCCCTAGAACTTAGAACTACTTAAACGTAAGAAAGGAAGTGTAAGGAACCTGCCCGGATCTTGCTTTTAACCCAAAACATGCATTCGTGGAGAAGCTGATAATATAAGGCTGTAACAAAGCATTTCACAGACTATGCCACTATCATTGCCGATCCGAAGTTCGCGGCGTAAACGTATGTACCAGAATGTTGCAATTACCGTACACACTTGAAAACCATATATGCTGTAAAGTTATTGTTACTGAAATAAACGTAGTGCTGACGGTGCAGGATCACAGTTCATTAGCTTTACTGCACCTCTTATGCACTTACTGCCAAGTATTTCAAAGACAAACATTATGGCAAATGTACCTTTGTGCTTAATTTGATGAGTGTACTACATGAAACTATATGCAAGAGGTCTTGCAATATCTGATTATTATTTAAATCCACAACGTACTTGTACTTCTAAAAACCACATCGTGGCTAATATCATAAAAACCATGGCAGATCTGGCGACAATGAGACAAAGACTTTATTACACAGTAGTAGTCAAACTAACCACATGCAACAATCTTCGGATGAATGATATACCAGTTTTGTCAACTCTATTGCGAATCAAATACACTATATAAACAGAACGTAAACTACCCTACGTTAATCGTAACCACTAGTTCTACTTAAGTACCTAAAGGAAAACTGGTTCTCCAATATGGCTCGCCAAGTTCGTAAGTACAGAAAAATATTGCTTGTCTTACATAGCAGACGGATGGAGGAAGTATATGTATAATTTTCACCATAGCCTCATATATAGAAACCCGAGGCTATCTTCATATATTACTCTCCTTTCTTCTTAGTACAGTTAAGAGCAGTCACGCTTATTACAACGCAAAACACGCAAGGAAAATGCACAGCACCAGTAGCCAGAACGGAGTCGAATACAATAGACCGAGGGAAGCTTTGTTCCTTTCGAACTTGGAAGCCATCTGTACAATAACCGTGCCTTCATTTCTCAATGGCGATCCCTCGCTTGCCTCAAAGGTCTTAATTAAGACAGAAAGGCGCATCGGAAGAAGGAGTGCTTACACGGATTATCGACCGGTGGGAAGGGACGTACAGCAAAAACGTTATGCCTGGCATATGAAAGTTGGTAAACCATAACAGAAAATTTTCGTGGTGTATTAATTTAATCCATAAAATTTCGGAAATACTGTCGTATCCAAACTCACCCTTCTGCTAATATTTCGGCTGTAATGCCTTTAACAATCTTCGGAGCAAACTGTAGACATTTACGATAATTATTTTCTATATTGTTATCACAGTATCCCACGAAGAGATGGCGGGCAGTGAGCTCTAAGTTATACATATTTAATAGGTTTGAAATATACGGAAAAACATGAAAATAAATGGTTTCAAAAAACACATCGTTAAACTATTTTTACAATTTAAATAACGCGTTAGGTGAATTCATAGTACAATTAAGATCCGAATTGCTGATATGCGACGGTATAATGGTAACGCTGCTAACTCTTGAAAATGCACGAGCGGCGTGACGTGGAGCCCTGTGACTAGGGCTAGAAAGAAGGGTGTATCTAAGAACGGATTTTGTTCTTGCGTAGTAGGAGTTGGTTGAAGTTCCACCGGGAGAGGATGAATAAGTCATGAAGGTGAATGGAAGGTGTGACGTGGAAGAAGTGGCGCAGCAGGGGACCTTGTTTGGTGAAACGTGTGTAGGATACTGACTGCTGGGACCGAGTTTTGAGATTTATGTGTTGAGTCCGAAGATGCTCCAAGAGGAAAGGAAACAGTCGAAATGCATGAGTTGATGTAGGATTTGAATTGGGAAATGCAGACGGTCGCAAATGAGGTGGTGGGGGATTTATTGGTGAATATAATGGTAGAACAATATAGACCCGGTGGAGGGAGGTTTGGGCTTTGTGTTGCATGATAAGGATATGTGCATTCAATCCAATCAAGGACTAGTCCTAAATAAGTTACTACATTACTTAGCAGGATAGGGTGATCGTGGACGGAGAGGTGGAAATCTGGACAATGGAAATGCCGAGTGTTGCAACTAAAGATTTTTTTGTGGGTTTACTGAGCGAAGTTCGGTCCTCAGTTCAAACCCTCAAACGATAGAATTTTGAATGAAAATTATCAGCAATGGCGGCTGAAGGCTTCCAGCATAAGAAGTCACCCTCGTTTTGCGAACAGCCTTGTCAAAGGGGGCGACGGAGCGGACAGAGGTTCAGGGCACACTCTTGCCCTTCGGGTGGGAAACTGCCTCTACAGGCAGAAGAATCAGCAATGATCAACGACATGAGGATGCAGAGGGCAATGGAAACCATTGCATGAAAGACATACAATAGGCATCCACAAGACACGAGGATTGTAACAGAAAAAGGGTGATGATGATCTCTCCACTTGTAACCTCCCCCTCACTTATCGACCTTAATGACAGTGAAAAATTAAACGGCGTGTACCTAATGAAAGTTTGGGAAAAGCAATCGTCACCGAAGTTAATCTGTCGGTAAAGAGGGAGGAAAGAGTTACATCTAAATGAAAGGAAAAATGCAAATGAAATTGGTGGAAATTAATTTTGAGAAAAGGGTAAAATTAATAAAGAAAGTAAATGTGCGGTCGTCACGTTAACAATTAATTGGCGTTAATTAGATATTTGAGATTTGGGGAAAATCACGGTCGCCAGTCCAATGGACAACTACTATAACAACTGAAAAAGCTGAAAAAGAAAGGTTATTGCACATAAAATTAGCACAAAAAGCGTGGCAACTGAAGGTTGACACGTGTTGTGTGAAAACTGAAAGTTTGTCAGGAGTAATAAATTGTGCTACACTCTGACTTAATTTAGCAAAAGAATTAATAAAACCGGAAAATTGAAAGTTAATTTAGTGACTGAAATTAATAGTGAACTTTGTTTCTGAAGCACTAAGACATTCAATAAAGTAAGGTTAGTCTTGGGCTACCTCAACAATCATTTCAAAAGCTACTTGAATCTACGGAATTTGGAAATGAGAGATTTAACTTTGAACTTGAATTAAATGATTCTGAGCAATTAACAGTAGTAAAATTTATTACGTACCAAGCCGAGCTGCAGTCACAGGTAAGCTAAAATATGGTAACAAAACTCGCACTCTTAATTTGTGCTTGTGTAATATAAATATTGTAGCCAGCTATGAATACTTTAACTGAACTTTGAAATTAAAGCAGTGAAATGGAATGATATTACTTTAATGCTGCCGTTTGAAATTCAACGACACTCGGGTTCATTCCGGAAAAGGAAGGGACCCTGCTTGGTAATGCAATTGCGACAATGAGCAACAAAGGTTCATGCTAAGTTGCTGTAATTTTGTGATTTGAACAGTTTGAAAAGATGAGGTCTGCCATACAGTTCTACAACTTTACGTGCTTTCAGTCTTCCTTGTTGGTTGACTGAAGGTTTGAAGTCGTCGATAGAGGAAATGGCGACAATCACTTACTGTCGGCCGTCGCTGTTGCAGAAGCTGGATGTTGGCGCACCTTCTTCTTGACACGGTCACCAGACGGAACGGGCTCTTGATGTGTGCCAGCCAATGTTTCCCGTCCGCAACACCGTGTCAGAAACTATCATAGCAAGTGGAGCGCAATTACATGCTGCCAAACCCCGAAAGCGCGGCAACTCGCGGGAGCGTCACTCAACACACCTGCTTCACTGCACTACCCCAGCCAGACTCCCCTCTGCCCGCGCTCCACGCGACAGAGTTAACACTACCAAAGATCCTAAACACTTCGGTTCTCCACACGACCTATCGATGTAGACGTTCGAGAGCATAGTTTTCCCTAGGCCAGACCCAGCGTAAAAGTACA
Organism: Schistocerca americana; assembly: GCF_021461395.2. Lineage (NCBI taxonomy): Eukaryota > Metazoa > Arthropoda > Insecta > Orthoptera > Acrididae > Schistocerca > Schistocerca americana. The sequence goes on along the minus strand of NC_060119.1, from coordinate 1,221,246,735 downwards.
AATAATATTTACAAAACAAACCAATTATACATCCACATAAATGCATAAATAAATAAATAAATAAATAAATAAATATATATATATATATATATATATATATATATATATATATATATATATATACAATTAGTAAAACAATTACAATATATAGAGACACAGAAATGTCATATCTTCAGGTAACAAAATAAGGAAAAAAATTTACAGTACAATAGATGGAAATAGAAGAATATGCATTTCCGGCGTTACACATTGACAAGAAATACCGGACTAGTACCTCTTTCGGTTCTCGGGAAGGGGACTGCTGAATCTCTATCTAGATATAGTGAGGGTCAGTGAAGTGAAATCGAAAGAACGCAAGAATATCTGGCCAGATGTGTATAGAATAATTTCAACAGCACCAGAAAATGGAATAACGGGAGTAGGATTTGTTATGCATAGGAAGGCAGGAGAGAGTTCAGTGGCAGGGCTGTTCACATTAGTATCGACAGCAAACCAACACCGACAACGATAGTTCAGGTTACATGCCGACGTCGCAGGCCGAAGATGAAGAGCTAGAGAAAGTATATGAGATGCTGAACAGGTAATTCAGTACGTAAACGGAGATGAAAGTCTAATAGTCATGATAGTCATGGGAAGCTGGATTGCGGTAGTAGGGAAAGAAGTAGAAGAAAAGGTTACCAGAGAATATGGGCTTCCTAATGGGAATCAGAAATGTGAAAGACTAATTGAATTCTGCATTAAACTGCAGCTAATAATAGCGAATACTCTGTTCGCGAATCACAAGAGCACACACACACACGCACACACACACACACACACACACACACACACACACACACACATATATATATATATATATATATATATATATATATATATATATATATATATAATGTTGAAGAGGAATGGAAATATGTAAAAAAAAGGGCACTCACAGAAGTTGGAAAGGAATATACAGGTACAAAGGAGGTAACTGTGAAGAGACCATGGGTAACAGAAGAAATCTTTCAGTTGATCGATGACAGAACGGAGTACAAAAATGTTCGGGGATATCAGGATTACTGAAACACATTTCACTTACGAATGAAATAAGTGGAGTTGCAGGCAAACTAGGCAAAATTTCTGCATGAAACATGTGAAAAAATCGAAAAAGAAATGATTGTCGGAAAGACTGACTCAGCATATCGAAAAGTCAAAACAACATTCGCTGAAGTTAAAAGGAAATATGATAACATTAATGTGAATTTCACTGTTAGATGTAGAGGAGAGAGCAGGCAGGTGGAAATAGTATATTGAAGGCCTCTATGAAGGGAAGACTTGTCTTATGACGTGGTAGAAGAAGAAACGTCAATCGATATCAAAGAGACAGGGGATCCAGTACTAGAATTAGAATTTAAAACAGCTTTGGAAGAGTTAAGATCAAATAAGGAAGAAGGGGCAGATAACATCGCATCAGAATTTCTAAAATCAGTGGGGGAAGTGGCGACAAAACGAGTACGGAATGTAGAGTGTATGAGTCTGGCGACATACCATCTCACTTTCGGAAAAAACATCGTCCACACAATTCCGAAGATTGCAAGAGGTTAAACGTGCGAGAATTATCGCAAAATCAGCTTAACAGCTCATGTATCCAAATGTCTGACGGGAATAATATACAGATGACTGGAAAAGAAAAGTGAAGTTGTTTTTGATGACTATCAGTTCGGCTTTAGGAACGGTAAAGGAATCAGACAGGCAGTTCTGACGATTCGTTTGATAATGGAAGCAAGACTAAAGAAAAATCAAGACACATTCATATAATTTGTCTACCTGGAAAAACGTCAACAGTGTCAAATGCTGCAAGATGTTACATATTCTGTCAAGAGGGAATAATAAGTCTGGAAGACCAAGAATGAAGTACTCGAATTAAAAAAGTTCAAAGACAAGGATGTAGTCTTTCGTCCCTATTGTTGGATCTATACATTAAAGAATCAGTGACGGAAATAAAACAAAGTTTCAAGAGTGGAATTAAAATTCAAGGCGAAAGGATATCAGTGATGAGAATGGCTGAATGACATTTCCCTACCAAATGAAATTGTAAAAGAAATACAAGATCTGCTGAATGGAATGAACAGTCTAATAGGTACAGATGGTTTGAGAGTAAATTGAAGAAAGACGAAAGGAATGAGAAGTAGCAGCAGATGAAATTAAGGAATTCTTCTTCCTACGCAGCGAAACAACTCATGACAGAGGCAGGAAGCAGGACGTAAAACGCTGTCTAGCACTGTAAAAAACGGCATTTCCGTCGAAGAGAAGTCTACTAATATAAAAAATAGGCTTTAATTTGAGGAAGAAATTTCTCAGAATGTATGTCTGGTGAACAGAACTGTATGGCAGTGAAAAGTGGACGGTGGGAAACAGGAAAAAGAACAGAATTGATGCATTTGTGATGTGGTGCAACAGAAGAATGTTGAAAGTTAGTTGGTCTAATAAGATAAAGAATGGAGAGGTTCTCCGGAGGATCGGCGAGGAAAGTAATACTTGGAAAACGCTGACAAGAAGGGACAGGGTGGCAAGACATCTCTTAAGACCTCCCGGAATAACTTCCATGATACTAAAGGGAGTTATAGAGGGTAAAACTGTAGAGGAAGACAGAGATTCGAACACATCCGGCAAATAATTGAGGACGTTAGTTGCAACTGCTATTCCGAGATGAAGTGGTTGGCACAGGAGAGAAATTCGTGGCAGACCGCGTGAAACTGAAGACTGATGACTAAGAAATATAATGAATGAACGTGATAATGTTTTATTCATGTGCTAAGTGTTTGGAGAGTTCATATTCAGCCAGGGCACCCTCTACCAACCATGGACACGACAGTCATATGTGCCACGTTTAAAAGTGTCCAGAACACCAGTGGTGTCCAGGGGCGCGGAATGGCCGCGCGGTTTGAGGCGTCCTGTCACGGACTGCGCGGCCCCTCGCACCGGAGGTTCGAGAGTTAGTTTAGGTTAGTTTAATCAGTCTGTAAGTCTAGGAACCAATGACCTAAGCACTTTGGTCCCTTGGGAATTCACACACATTTGAACATTTGATCCAGTGGTGTTCGCGGAATGATGACAGCTGTCTATTTGCAGGTGCAGATCCGTATATGTTGCTTTGTGAGAAATATCACATCCTAGTTTGCAGTTTGTGTAACTGTGATCCAAAAAATCCATAAAAGGGAACAATCCATCTTTATTCCAGCTTCATGATAAATTCTATGTTCCCATGAATGGAGTTAAGAATCTCCTCGCTACGGGTCCCTCCTACAAGTCCAGAAGATGACAGGCTTAAAACTTGCGGAGTCTAAAGCCTTCACCTCAGAATTCCCCACAAAGAGCTAGGCCACCCAGGGTCACAAGTGTCCTCCCATGACTGCCCCGTCAGTTATTATTTAGAAAACTCTTTATTAAATGAAAAATAAACTGAGAGAACTTGCTGAAACAAGGTTACAATCTGATAAAGTGAAGTATAGGACTCTGCGAGTGGAACTAATAATATTACAACGAAACTAGTCGGCATACGTAACCTGCTGAGTGTTATAGGTTTGTTGCAAAGTCAGTATTCTGTGAAACACAGAGACACATCTTTCTTGTTGGCGCTAGGATGATCATATAATCTCGGCTTTTTTATATACTCACAACTTCTTTAGCTAACGAGGACACATTCAGGTGTTGTGTTGTCTTTCGAATCAGCGACTTCGTATGGTTCTTATTCTCCTTGCACGTGGCACTAGCGAAGTGGTGTTTCCTTTATCGGCAAGGAAAAATAACATGTCTGCATCTTCATGAGGTCTTCGTAGTGCCGCTCTTTCTGCACTAGACGTATTACGTCGTTTCGACGAAATTGAAAATTTATTACCACACTTGATCAAATATTGCACAGAGTCTAGAGGTATAACACGTGTGGTACGCTCTGGTATAAAAACGATTAAATTCCTGTTTTGTAGGTGGAAATAGAGGTCGAATACAGGGTGACCCAGGGGGACTGGTTAATATTCAGGGATATACAGGGTAGTCCATTGATCGTGACCGGGCCAAATATCAAACGAAAATCTACAAAGAACGAAACTTGTCTAGCTTGAAGGGGGAAATCAGATCGCGCTATGGTTGGCCCGCTAGATGGCGCTGCCATAGGTCAAACGGATATCAACTGCGTTTTTTAAAATAGGAACCCCCATTTTCTATTACATATTCGTGTGGTACGTAAAGAAATATGAATGTTTTAGTTGGACCATTTTTTTCGCTTTGTGATAGATGGCGCTGTAATAGTCACAATGATACGGCTCACGATTTCAGACGAACAGTTGGCAACAGGTAGGTTTCTTAAATTAAAATACACAACATACGTACGTTCGAACGTTTTATTTCGCTTGTTCCAATGTGATACATGTACCTTTGTGAACTTATCATTTTTGAGAAAGCACGCTGTTACAGCGTGATTACCTGTAAGTACCACATTAATGCAATAAATGCTCAAAATGGTGACCGTCAACGTCAATGCATTTGGCAATACGTGTAACGACATTCCTCTCAACAGCGAGTAGTTCGCCTTCCGTAATGTTCGCACATGCATTGACAATGCGCTGACGCAGGCGTTGTCGGTGGATCACTATAGGAAATATCCTTCAACTTTCCCCACAGAAAGAAATCCGGGGACGTCAGATCCGTGAATGTGTGGGCGAATCCACCTGTCATGAAATATGCTATTAAATACCGCTTCAAGCGCACGCGAGCTATGTGCCGGACATCCATCATGTTGGATGTACATCGCCATTCTGTCATGCAATGAAACATCTTGTAGTAACATCGGTAGAAGATTACGTAAGAAATCAGCATACATTGCACCATTTAGATTGCCATTGACGGCCAATTATCCTTTATCCCATAATGCCGCACCATACATTAACCCGCCGACGTCGCTGGTGTTCCACTTGTCGCAGCCATCGTGGATTTTCCGTTGCCCAATAGTGCATATTGTGCCAGTTTACGTTACCGCTGTTGGTGAATGACGCTTAGTCGCTAAATAGAACGAGTGCAAACGATCTGTCATCGTCCCGTAATTTCTCTTGTGCCAGTGGCAGAACTGTACACGACGTTCAAATTCGTCGCCGTGCAATTCCTGGTGCATAGAAACATGGTACGGGTGCAATCGATGTTGATTGTAGCATTATCACATCGAAGTTTTTGAGATTCCCGATTTTCGCGCAATTTGTCTTCTACTTATGTGCGGATTAGCCGCGACAGCAGGTAAAACACCTACTTCGACAAATAATTTGTTGGAGGTCGTGGCTGACGTTTCATTTCCTTAAATAACGTAACTATCCGGCGAACGGCATTTTGATCACATTAGCCATACATGAACACGATATCAAACTTTTCCGCAATTGGTAAACGGTCCATTTTAACAAGAGTAATGTATCACGAAGCAAATACCGCCCGCACTGGCGGAATGTTACGTCATACCACGTACTTATACGTTTGTGACTATTGCAACGCCATCTATCACAAAACGAAAAAAGTGGTCCAACTAAAACATTCATATTTCTTTATGTTCTACAAGAATATGTAATAAAAAATGGGGGTTCCTATTTTAAAGAAAAACAGTTGATATCCGTTCGACCTATGGCAGCGTCATGTAGCGGGCCAACCATAGCGCCATTTGGTTTCCCACACGAAGGAGTTAAGGCCATTAGCTGCCAGTGGGCATTCATGTAAATCAATGGGGCAAGTTGAAAATTTGTGCCAGACCCGGATCCGATTTCAGGTCTCTTTCTTGCTAGGCAGATGTGTCCAGATTGTGCATCTGCCTAGAAAGCAGGAGACTCGTTCTCGAATACAAGTCCTGCAACACCGCATACAACTACGGCGATGATGGCCAATGATCCCTTCAGTGTCGATGTACGCCGAGCTCGAACTGATGGGGATCAGCGAGATGCTGCGAGTAACGAGGATAATGAGCAGAGGCACTACAAAAAAATGGCTCTGAGCACTATGGGACTCAACTGCTGTGGTCATTAGTCCCCTAGAACTTAGAACTAGTTAAACCTAACTAACCTAAGGAAATCACAAACATCCATGCCCGAGGCAGGATTCGAACCTGTGACCGTAGCGGTCTTGCGGTTCCAGACTGCAGCGCCTTTAACCGCACGGCCACTTCGGCCGGCGGAGGCACTACAGGTAGTGCGTGGTACAAGTTGAGAATTTGAGTCTAACAGTAGGTGTGCGGGGGTAGTCCGTGCAGTTGTGATGACTGCTGTGTCCGGATGGCGTTGCGGTTATCGCAACTGTCTTCTAAGAGGGAGACCCACGTTTGAATCCTGGTCCGGCAAATACTCTTAACTAGCCCCTAGACGGCAAGAGCTGACAAGTGCGAGAATTATCGCACAATCAGCTTAACAGCTCATGCATCGAAGCTGCTTATAAGAATAATATACAGAAGAATGGAAAAGAAAATTGACAATGCGCTAGGTGACGATCAGTTTGGCTTTAGGAAAAGTAAAGGGACGAGAGAGGCAATTGTGACGTTACGGCTAATAATGGAAACAAGGCTAAAGAAAAATCAAGACACTTTCATAGGATTTGTCGACCTGGAAAAAGCGTTCGACAATATAAAATGGTGCAAGCTGTTCGAGATTCTGAAAAAAGTAGGGGTAAGCTATAGGGAGAGACGGGTCATATACAATATGTACAACAACCAAGAGGGAATAAAAGAGTGGACGATCAAGAACGAAGTGCTCGTATTAAGAAGGGTGTAATACAAGGCTGTAGCCTTTCGCCCCTACTCTTCAATCTGTACATCGAGGAAGCAATGATGGAAATAAAAGAAAGGTTCAGGAGTGGAATTAAAATACAAGGTGAAAGGATATCAATGATACGATTCGCTGATGACATTGTTATCCTGAGTGAAAGTGAAGAAGAATTAAATGATCTGCTGAACGGAATGAACAGTCTAATGAGTACACAGTATGGTTTGAGAGTAAATCGGAGAAAGACGAAGGTAATGAGAAGTAGTAGAAATGAGAACAGCGAGAAAGTTAACATCAGTCAATGTAGTTAAGGAATTCTGCTACCTAGGCAGTAAAATAACCAATGACAGACGGAGCAAGGAGGACGTCAAAAGCAGACTCGCTATGGCAAAAAAGGCATTTCTGGCCAAGAGAAGCCTACTAATATCAAATACTGGCCTTAATTTGAGGAAGAAATTTCTGAGGATGTACGTCTGGAGTTCAGCACTGTATGGTAGTGAAACATGGACTGTGGGAAAACCGGAACAGAAGAGAATCGAAGCATTTGAGATGTGGTGCTATAGACGAATGTTGAAAATTTGGTGGACTGATAAGGTAAGGAATGAGGAGGTTCTACGCAGAAGCGGAGAGGAAAGGAATACGTGGAAAACACTGATAAGGAGAAGGGACAGGATGATAGGACATCTGCTAAGACATGAGGGAATGGCTTCCATGGTACTAGAGGGAGCTGTAGAGGGCAAAAACTGTAGAGGAAGACAGAGATTGGAATACGTCAAGCAAATAATTGAGGACGTAGGTTGCAAGTGCTACTCTGAGATGAAGATGTTAGCACAGGAAAGGAATTCGTGGGGAGCCGCATCAAACCAGTCAGTAGACTGATGACAAAAAAAAGCCCCATTGTTCCAATTCAATGCCCACTAGCAACTAATGTGTTTAATTCCTCTGTGTCTTGACTCAGGAATAAGACAGGAACGACCATTCGAAGCAAAAGAATCTAGTAAACATGCACTCTAAAGCGAATACTTTAGGAGCTATGAGCACTTGTTCATCTTCGCTGCTGTGAAACTCATTGCATCTAGTGCACATGGGCTCGTAGCTTTTAAGTTACGCATTTTGAAACAATGTTCACTGAACGACTTTTTCTTGTTTTGGTCCACGCTACTTCCTCCGAAAAAATAGAAAGCGGAGAGCTTACTGTAGAAGAGAGCTTTTCAAAGTATCGAAGATGGTGAAGTGCTCATAGACCTCAAGGTTTACATTTTAGAGCCCGCTGCACTTTTCTCTTTCAAATGATCGACCATGTCATTTCCCCGAATACTGACCATTCGTTCTGGGATACTCTGCATAACGGCATTGGGTACTGTGAAATACGGCTGTGACCAACGTGCAATATAAATTGCTAAAATGTTCTCTGAGAAAAGTTTGACTGGTGAGGAAAAAGCAAGTCTTCCGACTACACCGTAACCAAGATACTTATATGGCGTCAGTCATTGAATGAGAACAGTGTGACATGCTATATGGCTGTAACACCTCTGATTCCATGTGGTGCGTTACTGATGGTTGTAGAACTCCAGTAACTCTAGTTTACTATGGATGGCGTCGTATTGTCTATGTTAAAGTGCTTTGGGTTGGCATATTTATGATACCTGATCTCGGTTTTAACCTCTTAGCAAATAAATCCTTTTTTTCAGACATGAGTCTTGGCGATTATATCTTGAAGTTTTTTAGAAGTCTTGTGTTAGTGGTGAATAAAATGCATTTAATTGTTTGTGTTGGTAACTTTATAAACTGTTGATTGTTCACAGGTGGTCGACCAGTTTTTCACAAATGGTAAAAAAAGCAAATACATGAGATTAGTTATGGATGCTGTACAATAAATGAGTTGTGTGTAATTTTTGTTACTACTTACTTATCAGGACTGTAAACAGAAATACTAGTCGCGTTCTGAACTTCAAGTATAAATGGAATACATATCATGAAGGACAAATATAATTTAGATCGTGGAGGTGAAACGAAAAGAATGGGTATTACAATTTACATAGGGAGAGATTTCATATTTAAAGTAACAGTCATTCATAATGACAGATATTTGACGTGTAAAATCTCTCAGAAATAACTCGACGTTAGATGAAAATTAATTACTATATGGAAATATGTGTTCTTATGCTGCACGAAGTCTTTCTTCTACTCCTGGAATTTCAGACGTATCATGCTGTTAGCGTACACAATACTTGGCGAGAGGCTTTTCGCGGTATCGTCCGCATGAACGTTGCAAATTGAACTGACGTGATTTCACAGTAAACAGTCGGATTTTATGCCGCTATTTTGCGAAGGCAAAACATTCATCGCTTATATTTTTGTTATTTGTCTTTTGCCAGAACGTTATACAGCACTTCACACGGTACAAACGGATTGTCGTACTTGATTTAACAAGGTAAATTTGATGTGCCTGAAATCTGTTGAGGACGCCAAAACTTATTTGCTCAGCGATAATAAAATTTAATTATTTGCGTAAAAATTTACTGTGAATTGGTGTCTGTTTGGCAATTTGATGGTCTGAGCTACAGTACTGGCTGAGTTACGCGAATGAGTTATGCCATTAGAGACGGGGATGGAAATGTAAAAAGACTAACGAAGTGGGATTTTAACTTTTCTATTCTTGAATAATAAAATTAACTTTCGTAGAAATTTAAACGAATGGCAGAAACATTAAGAGTGCCAAAGAGACTCCTAACTAAGGTACGAGCATATGGGATTAGTTCCCAAGTATGTGAGTGACTCGAAGACTTCTTAAGTAATAGAACCGGAGGTGAGAGTATCATCTGGAGTGCCCCAGGGAAGTGTGGTAGGTCCGCTGTTGTTTTCTATCTACATAAATGATCTTTTGGATACGGTGGATAGCAATGTGCGGCTGTTTGCTAATGATGCTGTGGTGTACGGGAAGGTGTCGTCGTTGAGTGACTGTAGGAGGATACAAGATAACTGGTGATTGGTGTAAAGAATGGCAGATAACTCTAAATATAGATAAATGTAAATTAATGCAGATGAATAGGAAAAAGAATCCCGTAATTTTTGAATACTCCATTAGTAGTGTAGCGTTTGACAGAGTCAAGTCGATTAAATATTTGGGCGTAACATTGCAGAGCGAGATGAAGTGTGGCAAACATGTAATAGCAGTTGTGGGGAAGGCGGATAGTCGTCTTCGGTTCATTGGTAGAATTTTGGGAAGATGTGGTTCATCTGTAAAGGAGACCGCTTATAAAACACTAAAACGACCTATTCTTGAGTACTGCTCGAGCGTTTGGGATTCCTATCAGGTCGGATTGAGGGAGGACATAGAAGCAATTCAGAGGCGGGCTGCTAGATTTTTTAATGGTAGGTTTGATCATTACACGAGTGTTACGGAAATGCTTCACGAACTTGGATGGGAGTCTCTAGAGAAAAGGAGGCGTTCTTTCCGTGAATCGCTACTGAGGAAATTTAGAGAACCAGCATTTAAGGCTGACTGCAGTACAATTTTCTGCCGCCAATTTATATTTCGCGGAAAGACCAGGGCTCGTACAGAGGCATATAGGCAGTCATTTTTCCCTCGTTCTGTTTGGAGTGGAACAGGGAGAGAAGATGCTACTTGTGGTACGAGGTACTCTCCGCCGCGCACCGTATGGTGGATTGCGGAGTATGTACGTAGATGTAGATGTAGAGATGCCGCTCTTAGTCGCGGAGGAGAGAGCGGATCGAAGGAAAAAGTCCATTGAGGGCCTGTAAGAGTGGAAGGAAGTGCTTGCAGAAGTGACAGGAAGGTATGTGTCGTTGTTGAGGACAAAGAAAATCTGCTAATAGAGTCATACTATGACAGAGCTTTGCAAGACTTGTTATTAAGGCAGAAATATTGTGTATGGATATTTCGGAATGTCTAAAATCGTTGGCAAACAATGGCAAACAAGTTAGTGTGTAACAACGTGTAAGACAGGCGACACTACTAGCCGATTTTCGGTAGAATATCGCCTAAGTGGTATCAAGTGTCGACACCACCCCACGGGCGCCAAAACTGGCAACGATTGCAAGTTTCCATCAGACGTCGACAGCTGTCGCGCTTGATCTGGCGCACTCAAAGGTGCGCACCCCCCCTAGGCCACCCTTCCAGCCGCTCTGTACCACGAGCACTCTCTGCCACTGTAACGGAGGATGCCCGGTGGCAGCCACGCAGTCCATTAGCACTTGGAGCCTCTCCGCTATGTGACGCTATGCAGACCTCACCTAGTTGCGCCTCCGGGACACCATCGTTTGTGCTTTAGTTCAGAGAATTTCCTTATCGACATTGAGAGCTGGTCTCTTTCTTACTGCATTATTTGCAATGGGTCTTTGTACGCTTGGAGCCATATAAGTTAAGGAAATTATCTGTTTACTGTGTTAATTTGTTTTTGTAATTATTTCCGCTCCTGTCCAGTTGCCACACCACTCTGTAATCCATCTCTCCCCACCATTGTGTAAAAAGACGTGCACAACAATCTACACAATCCGAAAACAGCAAGAGCAGATAAATTCGAGAGCTAATTGTTGAAAAGAATGGAAAAGAAAGCTGAAGATCTCTTAGCTGATGGACAGTTCGTTTTTGGAAAAGGCAAAATCACCAGAGAGAGTGTTCTTACATTATGCTTGACAGTGTAAGCATGTCGCAAGATTGAGTCGCATTCAAACGATTTGTCGGAAATTTAAGAATAGCTCTACAAGGTGTTAACAAATTACTAAAAGATAGTGGTAAGAGAGTGGTGAACAAGATGCTGTTGCTTTCGGAGCTAAAATTAACTTCTACACTGCAGATACTGTTTGGGAAAGATTTTGTGGGATCAGAAAGAGGTCAGGTAGATCATAGAATTCATGAGAGATCGATCAAGATGACACAGTGGATTGTTTGCGGTGCCTTCTTATCACATGGTAGTGTCGAACATGGCCTGCAAATTCAGCAGGCAGTTACAACGCTGCTATTAAGAAGAATTGATCACTGTTCGTTAACACGGTGGCGTATTATCGCGGGCGTCATTATTGCCGCAGTTACCACAGACGCCTACTGCAGCAGCAACTCCGCAGACAGACGAGCGATGCTGGTTGCCGACTCCGCTGCGAAGTCTGGCCGATGCAAGAGTGTTTACAAACAACACAGTTGACAAACACGTAGGTACGGCCAACGTCCATCAGAGGGCACCTAACCAGCCGCAGAGGAAGGGTGTGCGACGGTCACATGTGTGCAAATAGTCCTGGAAATATACTTCCACCCGAGTCTAGATAAGCCATCACCCAGCCGTTCAGCAGGCAGTTCTGGACTCGATGAGTGCAGAGATGATTGGGTGGTCCAGCAGTGTGCCATCTCCACCATTCACTCTTCTGCAACGATTGCGAGACGTCGCTTCCGTCGTGTGAGGCTATCTACCAGCTGCTAACAACGGACTTCGATGTTGATGATGTTTGGTTTGTGGGGGCTCAACTGTGCGGTCATCAGCACCCATACAAATTACAGTTTTCACACAGTCCAATATGTTCATGTAATCCAATCAAGCCACTGTGACGAATGACGATGACGATGAAATGATGAGGACAACACAAACGCCCAGCGAGCAGAGAAAATCCACAATTCGGCCGGGAATCGAACCCAGGACCCCGTGATCCAGGGGCAGGAACGCTAGCCTCTAGAGACTTGTTGTGTGGGTACAGAGTCGAGGGGAACTCTGGTTACAGGAATTCGTTGTTATTTGCTTGATCCGCAGAACGGATCCTTATTGTTTTTGGTTTTGAAGAGTGTCTTACTGTTGGTGGTTTATTGTAGTTACCTTAATAAAAAAAGTTGGCTAAATGAGTTGGTTCTTGCTGCTTAGATTTAGCAGTTACGCATCTCTCTCTCCAAGGTAACGAACAGCAAAATCGTTACAAAGCTCTATCGGTAAGTTCCTGGGACCGAATGCGATAAGTGTCAGCATCTAATGCAACCGCTGATATCTGGATGAACAGATCAGGAATGAGACGGCCGCGTTCCGAAATTTTATGACCTTGCAGTGACCAGTCTCAACTAACAAAGACGATACAATATGGTCTTGAAGTCGATTGTACGTACATGAGGTAAGCTGCAAAATAAAATAACGAATACGGCTGAAAGAAAATTGGTTTTCATTGGAATTAACAAATAGCTGCTGGAAATCCTACAGTCACCCGGTGCATAGCCCATTACACGAAAAAACTCACGAGAAAGCCTTTGACAACGAAAAAGAGGTCTCCGGCCACCTGCTGAGAAGGACAGGGAGTACGTTCTACGTGGTGGCACACAGATGATAGACAATACCTTCACTCCTTAGGTCTGCCGTCCTGCCCTCACGCCAACTATCAGAGGATTATAACGGTTGTAAACATTTTGGAGAAATTGCTACATTCTTTTGTGATGAGTGTATCATTTAGCCATTTCCTGAATACGGCTATCTAGCATGTAAGGAATCTGGTTATGACTTCCTCTTTATTCCCTGCATTGCTTTGACAAACATATCTGCACGTAAAATTATACAGACGTCGAAATAAAAATGATATTAAGAAATGACATACACCAGAGTGTTAGTTGCAAGGAAGGTATCAATATTCCACAGGAATATAAATGTGATAATTAATCGGGACCTCATCCTTTGTGACCTCGCACAGTGCATACATGGCTCTCGGCATTTGGAGAGACTGGCTAGAGCTGTAATTTCACATACTATTCAACCTGTTGTAAGATATAGGTACAAGGAAGTAACACTGTACAGCGAACGAAATATGGACTTCGAGACAACCAAAGAAAGGAAAAAGTCCAGAGGTGTCGCAAAAAGCCGTAACGGACATCTACCAGAGGACCTGAAGCAACCACTACCTTGTAAGAAAATAACTAATGCCAGAGCTAAAAATGGTTCAACTGGCTCTGAGCACTATGGGACTTAACAACTGGGGTCATCAGTTCCCTAGAACTTAGAACTACTTAAACCTAACTAACCTAAGGACATCACACAGATCCATGCCCGAGGTAGGATTCGAACCTGCGACCGTAGCGGTCGCGCGGTTCCAGACTGTAGCGCCTAGAACAGCTCGGCCACACCAGCCAGTAATGACGGAGCAAAAAATGGTTCAAATGGCTCTGAGCACTGTGGTACTTAACTGCTGTGGTCATCAGTCCGCTAGAACTTAGAACTGCTTAAACCTAACTAACCTAAGGACATCACACATAGAAGCCCGAGGCAGGATTCGAACCTGCGACCGCAGCGGTCGCGCGGTTCCTGACTGTAGCACCTAGAGCCGCTCGGCTACTCCGGCCGGCAATGGCAGAGCACTGACGGAAGGTACAAGAAGACTATCAAAGGGAAAAATAGCATTCATTGCCAAGGGACGTATACCAGCTGTTAACATAAACCTTTATTTGAGAAAGAAAATCTGAGAGTGTACATTGGTACACTGCATTGCACCGAAGTGTGGGGAAACCAGAAAAGAAGTGAATCAAATTGTTAAATTTTAGTTTTGCATGTTAAAATTTAAATAGACTAATAATACAGTGAGAGAAGAGAGTTTCTACAAAATCAAGGAGATACGAAATGTGTGAAATCACAGGGACAGGATGATAGGACACATTTATGATACGAAATAAAAACATAGTAGTACAAGGAGTCATAGAAGGGAAAAGCGTTAGAGAGGACTGAGATTTAGCTAGACGATCCAGTCACATTAATGTGATCACCCTCTATGTTTGATGTCAACGTGCAGTAACCACTCACAGACACCAGATGGCACCAGTAACAGTGGAGAATATACACTCCTGGAAATGGAAAAAAGAGCACATTGACACCGGTGTGTCAGACCCACCATACTTGCTCCGGACACTGCGTTAGGGCTGTACAAGCAATGATCACACGCGCGGCACAGCGGACACACCAGGAACCACGGTGTTGGCCGTCGAATGGCGCTAGCTGCGCAACATTTGTGCACCGCCGCCGTCAGTGTCAGCCAGTTTGCCGTGGCATACGGAGCTCCATCGCAGTCTTTAACACTGGTAGCATGCCGCGACAGCGTGGACGTGAACCGTATGTGCAGTTGACGGACTTTGAGCAAGGGCGTATAGTGGGCATGCGGGAGGCCGGGTGGACGTACCGCCGAATTGCTCAACACGTGGGGCGTGAGGTCTCCACAGTACATCGATGTTGTCGCCAGTGGTCGGCGGAAGGTGCACGTGCCCGTCGACCTGGGACCGGACCGCAGCGACGCACGGATGCACGCCAAGACCGTAGGATCCTACGCAGTGCCGTAGGGGACCGCACCGCCACTTCCCAGCAAATTAGGGACACTGTTGCTCCTGGGGTATCGGCGAGGACCATTCGCAACCGTCTCCATGAAGCTGGGCTACGGTCCCGCACACCGTTAGGCCGTCTTCCGCTCACGTCCCAACATCGTGCAGCCCGCCTCCAGTGGTGTCGCGACAGGCGTGAATGGAGGGACGAATGGAGACGTGTCGTCTTCAGCGATGAGAGTCGCTTCTGCCTTGGTGCCAATGATGGTCGTATGCTGTTTGGCGCCGTGCAGGTGAGCGCCACAATCAGGACTGCATACGACCGAGGCACACAGGGCCAACATCCGGCATCGTGGTGTGGGGAGCGATCTCCTACACTGGCCGTACACCACTGGTGATCGTCGAGGGGACACTGAATAGTGCACGGTACATCCAAACCGTCATCGAACCCATCGTTCTACCATTCCTAGACCGGCAAGGGAACTTGCTGTTCCAACAGGACTATGCACGTCCGCATGTATCCCGTGCCACCCAACGTGCTCTAGAAGGTGTAAGTCAACTACCCTGGCCAGCAAGATCTATGGATCTGTCCCCCATTGAGCATGTTTGGGACTGGATGAAGCGTCGTCTCACGCGGTCTGCACGTCCAGCACGAACGCTGGTCCAACTGAGGCGCCAGGTGGAAATGGCATGGCAAGCCGTTCCACAGGACTACATCCAGCATCTCTACGATCGTCTCCATGGGAGAATAGCAGCCTGCATTGCTGCGAAAGGTGGATATACACTGTACTAGTGCCGACATTGTGCATGCTCTGTTGCCTGTGTCTATGTGCCTGTGGTTCTGTCAGTGTGATCATGTGATGTATCTGACCCCAGGAATGTGTCAATAAAGTTTCCCCTTCCTGGGACAATGAATTAACGGTGTTCTTATTTCAATTTCCAGGAGTGTATAAAGCAAGTCCCGGAGTGGCCGAGCGGTTCTAAGCGCTACAGTCTGGAACCGCGCGACCGCTACGGTCGCAGGTTCGAATCCTGCCTCGGGCATGGATGTGTGTGATGTCCTTAGGTTTGTTAGGTTTAAGTAGTTTTAAGTTCTAGGGAACTGATGACCTCAGAAGTTAAGTCCTATAGTGCTCAGAGCCATTTGAACATCCGGCAATGAGGCAACAGTGATACACCACGGACCATGCATGATGGCTGTAAATAAAAGCTGCGACGTGTACGGGCGAATAGGCGTGCAATTCTTGACCAACTGTCAGCCCTCAATGGTCGTTTAGCGCTTGTTGCTGCGTATGGGCTTCCGCAACAGGCGAGTAGTTCACGCCCTCATGCCAACTGCTGTTACTGGGCGACAAAGGCTGGAATTTGCATGCGAATACCGCAGCTGGTCATCCACTTAAAGGCGACAGATGGCCTTTTGAGCTGAATGACATTTCTTCTCTCTCGGCCAGATGGGTGTTGGCTCGTACTGCGTGAAACGTCTAAAAGCAAACACGCTGCAGCAGGAGGGAGCGTTATGGGCTGCGGATTGATTTCGTGGCATTCTCTGGTTGGTCATTGCGGAAGGCACAGTGAATCAATACAAGTCTGCATCTATCCTTGGGGACCATGTCCACCCCTACATACACACTCCTGGAAATTGAAATAAGAACACCGTGAATTCATTGTCCCAGGAAGGGGAAACTTTATTGACACATTCCTGGGGTCAGATAAATCACATGATCACACTGACAGAACCACAGGCACATAGACACAGGCAACAGAGCATGCACAATGTCGGCACTAGTACAGTGTATATCCACCTTTCGCAGCAATGCAGGCTGCTATTCTCCCGTGGAGACGATCGTAGAGATGCTGGATGTAGTCCTGTGGAACGGCTTGCCATGCCATTTCCACCTGGCTCCTCAGTTGGACCAGCGTTCGTGCTGGACGTGCAGACCGCGTGAGATGACGCTTCATCCAGTCCCAAACATGCTCAATGGGGGACAGATCCGGAGATCTTGCTGGCCAGGGTAGTTGACTTACACCTTCTAGAGCACGTTGGGTGGCACGGGATACATGCGGACGTGCATTGTCCTGTTGGAACAGCAAGTGGCCTTGCCGGTCTAGGAATGGTAGAACGATGGGTTCGATGACGGTTTGGATGTACCGTGCACTATTCAGTGTCCCCTCGACGATCACCAGTGGTGTACGGCCAGTGTAGGAGATCGCTCCCCACACCATAATGCCGGGTGTTGGCCCTGTGTGCCTCGGTCGTATGCAGTCCTGATTGTGGCGCTCACCTGCACGGCGCCAAACACGCATACGACCATCATTGGCACCAAGGCAGAAGCGACTCTCATCGCTGAAGACGACACGTCTCCATTCGTCCCTCCATTCACGCCTGTCGCGACACCACTGGAGGCGGGCTGCACGATGTTGGGGCGTGAGCGGAAGACGGCCTAACGGTGTGCGGGACCGTAGCCCAGCTTCATGGAGACGGTTGCGAATGGTCCTCGCCGATACCCCAGGAGCAACAGTGTCCCTAATTTGCTGGGAAGTGGCGGTGCGGTCCCCTACGGCACTGCGTAGGATCCTACGGTCTTGGCGTGCATCCGTGCGTCGCTGCGGTCCGGTCCCAGGTCGACGGGCACGTGCACCTTCCGCCGACCACTGGCGACAACATCGATGTACTGTGGAGACCTCACGCCCCACGTGTTGAGGAATTCGGCGGTGCGTCCACCCAGCCCCCCGCATGCCCACTATACGCCCTCGCTCAAAGTCCGTCAGCTGCACATACTGTTCACGTCCACGCTGTCGCGGCATGCTACCAGTGTTAAAGACTGCGATGGAGCTCCGTATGCCACGGCAAACTGGCTGACACTGACGGCGGCGGTGCATAAATGCTGCGCAGTTAGCGCCATTTGACGGCCAACACCGCGGTTCCTGGTGTGTCCACTGTGCCGTGCGTGTGATCATTGCTTGTACAGCCCTCTCGCAGTGTCCGGAGCAAGTATGGTGGGTCTGACACGCCGGTGTCAATGTGTTCTTTTTTCCATTTCCAAGAGTGTAGTTTGTCTCTCTTCGGCTAGATGGCATCTACCAACGGGACAGCACAACGCACCACATGGCTCGCAGTGTACGTGAGTGGTTCGAAGAGCACCAGGAGACGTTTAACTAACGTTGTTGACCACCAAACTCGCCGTGTTTACACCCAGTCCACAGGGCTGTTCGCGTGACAGATCCACAACTGAGAAACCTAGCGCAGGTGGCCACGCGGCTGGAGTCTGCACGGCACCACATTCCTGCCGGTACCGACCGGACGCTCAGGCACTCCCTTCCGTCACGTCCCATAGCGGCCCGCACTACAAAACGTGGTTGCTCAAGTATTTGTCACCAGGTCACATTAATGTGATAGGACAGCATATATAGGACAAATAAACTACTGGCCATTAAAATTGCTACACCAAGAAGAAATGCAGATGATAAACAGGTATTCATTTGGCAAATATATTATACTAGACCTGAGATGTGTTTACATTTTCACGCAATTAGAGTGCAATGATCCTGAGAAATCAGTACCCAGAACAACCACCTCTGGCCGTAATAACGGCCTTGATACGCCTGGGCATTGAGTCAAACAGAGCTTGGATGGCGTGTACAGATACAGCTGCCCATGCAGATTCAACACGATACCACAGTTCACCAAGAGTAGTGACTGGCGTATTGTGACGAGACAGTTGCTCGGCCACCATTGACCAGGCGTTTTCAATTGGTGAGAGATCTGGAGAATGTCCTGGCCAGGGCAGCAGTCGAACATTTTCTCTATCCAGAAAGGCCCGTACGGGACCTGCAACATGCGATCGTGCATTATCCTGCTGAAATGTAGGGTTTCGAAGGGATCGAATGAAGGGTAGAGCCACGGGTCGTAACACATCTGAAATGTAACTTCCATTGTTCAATGTGCCGTCAATGCGAACAAGAGGTGACCGAGACGTGTAACCAATGGAACCCCATACCATCACACCGGGTGATACGCCAGTATGGCGATGACGAATGCACGCTTCCAATGTGCGTTCACCGCGATGACGCCAAACACGGATGCGACCATCATGATGCTGTAAACACAACCTGGATTCATCCGAAAAAATGACGTTTTGCCATTCGTGCACCCAAGTTCGTCGTTGAGTACACCATCGCAGGCGTTCCTGTCTGTGGTGCAGCGTCAAGGGTAACCGCAGCCATGGTCTCCGAGCTGATAGTCCGTGCTGCTGCAAACGTCGTCGAACTGCTCGTGCAGATGGTTGTTGTCTTGCAAACTCCACCACCTGTTGGCTCAGGGATCGAGACGTGGCTGCACGATCCGTTACAGCTATGGGGATAAGATGCCTGTCATCTCGACTGCTATTGATACGAGGCCGTTTGGATCCAGCACAGCGTTCCGTATTACCTTCCTGAACCCACCGATTCCATATTCTGCTAACAGTCATTGGATCTCGACCAACGCGAGCAGCAATGTCGCAATACGATAAACCGCAATCGCGATAGGCTACAATTCGACCTTTATCAAAGTCGGAAACGTTATGGTATGCATTTCTCCTCCTTACACGAGGCATCAGAACAACGTTTCACCAGGCAACGCCGGTCAATTGCTGTTTGTGTATGAGAAATCAGTTGGAAACTTTTCTTATGTCAGCACGTTGTAGGTGTCGCCACCGGCGCCAACATTGTGTGAATGCTCTGAAAAGCTGATCATTTTCATATGACAGCATCTTCTTCCTGTCGGTTAAATTTCGCGTCTGTAGAACGTCATCTTCGTGGTGTAGCAATTTTAATGGCCAGTAGTGTACTCGCAAACACTGAGTGTGTTTTTATAACAAGAAGAGCTTGACACAGGAGAGAAAATCGTCGATCGCTGGATCTAGACAATCAGAGAACCGATGAACGTCGCAGCGAAAACATTCCACAACTGAGGACCAGTGGTAAACAGTGGCACTGTGTTCAGTTCAGTTAAAAAATAATGATGAGCAACCTATTCTTAACAAATACGAAGACTGGAAGATAACAGAACATTTTGAATTACGCGCCAACGGAGATATTGAATGGTATGCGGTTGGCAGTGCTGCCATTCGCATTAACTCATGTTTGAAGCAATGGTATCTCATCTAATTTTCGTGATATTTTTATTTGAGTCCAGCGTGTTTATGTATTAGTGGTGGTTTGTGAAATGTGTGCAATATAAATTTATATGGAACCTTCGGAGCCTTTAGAGGACTGGTTTAGCTTTTGAAACAAGCCTACAGAATGATGCCCTGGGTCGCACGAAACGTTGCAAATGATTTTCGTGATTCGCAAGTCATCGTCAGTCAACTGAAGAAGATCGTCGACCACAAACGCCTTCGACTTCAACTGATGAATCACACGTTCAAGAAATCGATGATCTGTTACTTGAAAACTTGACTGACTATCAAAGAAATTGTAGAAGGGGTTAACATTTCAGTTTGGTAACGATGTGAAATTTTGCTGGAAAAACTGAAAATGCATCATGTTACAGCACAATTTGTTCTGTGTTTGATGACAGAACAATGCAAAGAAAATCGAGTTGCTCTATGTTGATGAAACATTCATGCAAAGGACCATAACCGCTACAGCCGCTGAGACAAATGTTCAATCATTACACCGGATTGTCAAACAATCCAACATCCCAAGAAAGCACGACAGTCTCGATCCAATGTCAAAGTGTTGTTTGCGGTTTCTTTCGACTTTAACAGAACCGTGAATTTTGAATTCTTGCTTTAAGATGAAACAGTTAATTGTGTGTTCTGCAACTGCCACTTGGAAACATCCGCATAAAGAGATCAGAGTTGTGGCGTGACAGTTGATGGTTCTTGCACCACGAAAGATTGCCCACACACTTAGCTCTGTCAGTTCGTCGGTTTTAGGAGCTTCAGTCCGGAACCGCGCTGCTGCTACGGTCGCAGATTCGAATACTGCTTCGGGCATGGACGTGTGTGATGTCCTTAGGTTAGTTACGTTTAAGTAGTCCAGGGGACTGATGTCAGATGTTAAGTCCCATAGTGCTTAGAGCCATTTGAACCATTTGTCAGTTCGTCAGGTTTCTGTCAGATTTCTGCCCTGCCATAGTCTCTTTACTCACCAGTCCTAGCTCATTACGATTTCTTCTTATTTGCTAAATTAAAATCAGTACTGAAAGCTCACCGTTTTCAGAATGTTGATGGCATCAAAGGGAATTCGTCACAGAACTTAAAAGCCATCTTAGATGAAACAAAACAGGCCTGCTTCGCGAAATGAAAACGCCGCTGCGAAAAGTATGTGAGTAATAATCTTTAAAATTAATAATAATGTTTTAAGAAAATTAAGTTGGGTTATTTTCTTAACAGACCTGGTAAATGCAAATTTCTCACATCACGCGTTCAGTAATGCTTATCAGTCACTGATCGTACAAAACCGACTATTGTTGGGGATCTTTTAGTTATTTGCTTAATGCCTTCCTTCACTCATGACACACTCTATGTGTCATTTTACATGCTCTTGTAGATTGCTCAATAACGTCTGCCTGTGTATACGATTCCTTTCTGTACTAATATGACTTCCTTGAAGTCCAAATTCTTAGCCCTTCCTACTTTCTGTTCACTGTTGGGAGACACCTGTTTTACAGTAGTGGAGTACTGAACCACATATACTGACACTTGTCAAAACTGAATGATAATCAACTTGCCTTGAACCATCTATTGATGTTTCCCAATATTTCATTAGTTGTTCTTTCAGTGAGGAGACTGGTACTAGTTTTTATTCTTACACAACTTCTAACTTCTTATACATTAATATATCATGGCTCATGCAAAACAAAGCGGTGCGTGAATCACAAAATTTCCACAGTGATTGTAATTTATGACTATATAAAGTTAAAAAATTAATAAAATGTTTCAACAATACCGATCTGAGGTAAATAACATTAAGTGATTACTAGTACCAAATAGCTGTACAGTCTACTTCAGATCTAGAATTATGTAAGGAGGTATACAAAGGACAAGTTCACAGTACAGAAACCTTAATAATATAAGCAAAAGCTCAACTATATACCGATTACAAAAAGCGTATGCAGCATCTGCTCGTAAAATAAGGCTAAGATAGAACATCTACATCACGTTGGACACCAATGTAAGAGACGGACCTCAATAAAATAGTGGCGTATATCATTAAGATAAAATATTATGTACTGAAGGCCTAAGAAATAAACAAAGACGTCAGTACAAAATAGAATACAAAAGGTAATTAAAACTGGAATAAACCAAGCAGAATTACGCAAAGTACAGTTGTATCTTACAAGTCCGCATTCGTATGCAACACTTTGAACACAGTGTAGTTACACCTGTCAAGCAACACCATGTTATGCACAAGAATGCTAGTGGGCCTAGTAGTATATGACCCATTCAGAGTTTCAAGCAGGCTAAACGATTATGAGCGCTCGGGCAGTACCACAAGAAAAGACACACGTAAAAACATAGTTACAGTGAATAAGGATATGTAATATATGCAACAAAATGTATATGCATATCAATGCAGGCTTGTAAGGTTGGTTTGTACTCTGTGCAATTGAACTTCGTTTAATGCATTTTCTATTCCATTTTGTAGTGGCGTCGTTGTTTACTTCTTAGCCTTTGAATAGCTAATATTTTACCTCAGTGGTGAATGTCATTATTTTATTGATATCCACTCTGATGCAGAAGTTGTGTCTCAGCCTCATTTTATGGGTAGACAATAAACAAATTTTTATAATTGGTATTTAATTGATGTTTTCCTTAAATTATAAAGATCTAGGCAATCTCTTCTGGTACTCTTCCTTATTGCAGTTTTCTGTTATTATTCCAGATATGAATATTGCAATATAATCATCTGATACAAGTCTACATCTACATCTACATTTATACTCCGCAAGCCACCCAACGGTGTGTGGCGGAGGGCACTTTACGTGCCACTGTCATTACCTCACTTTCCTGTTCCAGTCGCATATGGTTCGCGGGTAGAACGACTGCCGGAAAGCCTCCGTGCGCGCTCGAATCTCTCTGATTTTGCATTCGTGATCTCCTCAGGAGGTTTAAGTAGGGGGAATCAATATATTCAGAAACGCACCCTCTCTAAACCTGGACAGCAAGCTACACCGCGATGCAGAGCGCCTCTCTTGCAGAGTCTGCCACTGGAGTTTGCTAAGCATCTCTGTAACGCTATCACGCTTACCAAATAACCCTGTGACGAAACGCGCCTCTCTTCTTTGGATCTTCTGTATCTCCTCTGTCAACCCGACCTGGTACGGATCCCACACTGATGAGCAATACTCAAGTATAGGTCGAAAGAGTGTTTTGTAAGCCACCTCCTTTGTTGATGGACTACATTTTCTAAGGACTCTCCCAATGAATCTCAACCTGGCACCCACCTTACCAACAATTAATTTTATATCAGCATTCCACTTCAAATGGTTCCGTACGCATACTCCCACATGTTTTACAGAAGTAACTGCTACCAGTGTTTGTTCCGCTGTCATATAATCATACAATAAAGGATCCTTCTTCTATGTATTCGCAATGCATTAAATTTGTCTATGTTAAGGGTCAGTTGCCACTCTCTGCACCAAGTGCCTATCCGCTGCAGATCTTCCTGCATTTCGCTGCAATTTTCTGATGCTGCAACTTCTCTATATACAACAGCATCGTCCGCGAAAAGCCGCATGAAACTTCCGACACTATGTACTAGGTCATTTATATATATTGTGAAAAGCAATGGTCCCATAACTCTCCCCTGTGGTCATACCTTAATATTATTTACTTGCGATATTGACTATCAAAAGATTTTATTAAGAACATTTTTAGTTTATGTAAAATTTTTGGGTCGTTTGGCTCCATCCTAGGGATTTACAGTTCTTGATTTATTGAGATCAGTATGTCACGTGATAAGGTAAATATGCCTACAGCCTGTTAACAGACCTTATTGAAAACGGTATGTTACTGAGAACATAATATATATGATTATCTGTAACTCTTTTGAAAATACTCGTAATAAGGAGATGCATCATAATTCTTTTCCATCGTTTTCTCTTCTTTTTTGTTAAGTGCCTTGACAATAGAATGTCCAACTCTCTTTGACAACAACATCAATGTGAGAAGACTGATTATACAAGCAGATTAATACACTAAATTCAGCAGAACAATACTTCATTGTTTTACTATTTACTCTATCATAAACATTTGAAATATATTTTTGACTTGATAACAATGAAAATGTTTTTTTGGAGATATTAGATGAAGTTAAGCTTTATCATAGGTGTGGAAGGCTATCTACTAAGGAAGTGTTCAACCCTCAGCTATCTATTAACAACATAAAATGTTATTAAAGGTTTTTGAACTTTTAGAGCTAGCTTCCGGTTTCCTTTTTCAATATCGTTCAAATATTTCTCATCTGATTACTGTAGACGCTTATTTTTTCTGTGAAGTGAAGAAGTGAAGACATTTTGATACAGCATTTTTGTCAGAATTTTTCAGTGCAGTTTTCTATATAATTTCACCCTTAAATCATTAATGTCTGTGGATGCCAAATAAAATCTTCTCTCAGTTGCGAATAATACTCTTATTCCATTTGTAGCCAAGGGTTTAGGTATATTAAATTTTCTTCTGCCACTTTAATTTCTAAGTAGCGTGTGACCCTCTTACAGAATGTGTTCAACTTTCCCTATTCGTTTTTCACTGATTGCCATAGTCATTATCCCGTTATTTTTTATCATGTTACGCACTCTGATATTAAACGTCAGTAGTTGACTATCATGGTCTAGTAGGCTATAAACCTGGGAATTATATTGTGATTGAATGATCTTTATTCATTCATAAAAATATTGTCAAAAACAGTTGTGCTGGTTCCCATAACTTTTGTCGCAAGAGGAGCAAGAGAATGTAAAGTGAGAAGGAACATTGTATAGCTCTAAAATACTTAAGATAAAAAAACTTAAACTGAAATTTCCACTTAATATTATCTTATTCCACTGGGTAATTAAGAAGTTTGACAAGGGAATTATATGTTTCATAATTAATCCAAAATCACAATATCGAGCCCTGTATATCTTTGTCGGCAAAAGATCAACGTTTTGGTCACTGCAAACTATCTGGGTATCAACTAATAACTCCTCCTTTCTCCATACTTGACCTGCAGTAACTTAACGCTAAATTTTATCCACTCATATTGAATATTCCTATCTCTGCGATTAAACGACGGTTAGAAATAGATAGTACATCTACATGATTTGCCTACTACAGTTGAGCTAAACCATTCAGGATGCGTAGATTTTTTTTTAAACCTCTAATGCACAGATATAGGAGTAGCCTCTTTCACTTGTAACGAGCATGCCCTGGGTCACAGGTTCGAACTTAGTCATTGCTTACATTTTGAAATCAAATCACCCCGGCCGAAGTGGCCGTGCGGTTAAAGGCGCTGCAGTCTGTAACCGCAGGACCGCTACGGTCGCAGGTTCGAATCCTGCCTCGGGCATGGATGTTTGTGATGTCCTTAGGTTAGTTAGGTTTAACTAGTTCTAAGTTCTAGGGGACTTATGACCTCAGCAGTTGAGTCCCATAGTGCTCAGAGCCATTTGAACCATTTGAAATCAAATCACCAGCAATAACAACCGAAGACCTCCGGCATAAAAGTCACCGTGGTTCTTCCAACTTTCTTGTCAAAGAGGGTGGACGAGCGGACAGAGGATCAGGGCAGTCTCTTACTGTTTAGTTGGGAAAATGGCCCTAAAAGACGAAAGAATCAGCAACGATTAACGGCAACTGGAAGCAGAAGGTACTAAACACAATGTGAAGAAGCGTCATGATGATCTTTCCATCGCAAGAGATCCAGGAGTAGCCGCCATTCAGATTTACAAGAGAAAAACGTGGAATAACCAACAAAAGGATAATATTCTAAGAGTCGGAGTGTGCGACAGAAGCTAGAAAATCTGGAAAGGCAAATGCACGGGCATTCCACAGCCGTATGTGCAGTGATTATGAAGATTATTTTTGATGAGCATAGCTGATTGCTAAATGTACTCACATGGCATAGTTAAAATCCCAAAATATTTTAACACATATTTATAGTAAGTTCTATAACTATTTTTATTCTTATGGCCTTTTTCTGTAGTTGTGTTCATATTTTGCGCATTTGTTCACCAGAGAACTCCATTGCTAATTATCGAGGGTACAACTCAGAATTTATATCTGCGTTAGACCATACTCAACATACAATGTTGTACTACAGACTCACATTCACAGAAATATATTTCTGAAGTTTGATATTTTGGACTTGTATTAGCGAGGAATGCTCTCTTGGTTTTGCACAGGCTCTTATGTGTCCCTTGCTGAGTCTGTCATGCATTATTTTGCCTCGCTGACAACAAAACTCCCTTAAATAGTCTACATTCCGTAGCAACGGATTTACCCACTACGCTATCCGCAAACTTAGAAAACATCGAATGAACACCACCATACTTAGTATTCCAGTATCCCATTCCTTGTTCCTGAATACAGCCTGTTCTTCATTGTTACTAAATTCTGCAACTACAGGTGATGTAAACGTCCCACGCTCTCAATTCCGATTTTGGAATTTCTCTCTCAATACGATGTAATCCAACTGGTTTCTTTCTGTGCCTTCTGGCTTTTCAAAGTACGCACCCTGTTGTGATTTTGGAACAGCTTAGTTGCTATGGCTATCTGAAGTTTATTGCGGAACTCAGAGAGTCTTTATATTCTCTCATTCCTATCGCCAACGTAGCTCTTCATTTTATGACTTTTCCTGGTACACCTTCGCAGTAGCCCATGCTCATTATATTTTAATCCCAATTTGCACACTTAATTATGCGCTCAGTTCCCACGATGCTCTTCCTATCTGCTCATTGCCTGGGGTCGTCTATATCTGAACTATCATCTTAGGTTAACACAGACAGATCAAACTGCCCAGGTCTTAGTTTCGTCTTTATGTGTGTTCTGTTTGAAACAGGGTGTGAGCAGCTGAGCTGTACTCGGCAGTAGTTTCGTGTTTCTGTCGACCTGAGCTATAGTTCTGGTGTCACCATTATAAGTTTTCCCGTGTCTTTCGTAAATAAAATAACACTATTAACCATTTCACAGCTGATTACTTCGTCCATACTTGTTCCGCTGTGATAGTGCACTGTCTGTAATGACCAAAACTTCGACTACATCTTCCTTCACACCCTTTGGCTTGGTTCTGCAACTAGGCAACACAGAGAAAATATTAACAGTTTTTCAATATAATTTTAATAAGTGCTCCGTACGGAAATTACTACTAGAAGGACAGAAATGAAGTATCGCTGCTCATAAATGTTCGTTAATTCTGGTGGAATGGATGTTTTACAGACGTGTTCACTAGTTTAAAGTCCTGTGAGCGACCACATCGGCTCACGCGCATATTGTTCGACCAGCAAACAGCGGGAAAAGAAAATAAATATACAGATCACGTGGTTTAATGCTGTGAAAAACACCCGGTAAGCATTGATGCAGTGTGCGTGGAATATAGGATTATCAAAAATGGAAAAAAAAGAGGAATAAGCGCTTAACGGCCTCGTTTTTGTATAATGCATTGTGCGCGAATTGGTAAATACTGAAATAATTCCAGGAACTGACCAGCATTCAAATTTTCAGCTTTTTCTTTATTTTGCAGTGAAAATGTAACTTCGCTATCAGGTACAAAGCACTGCTGTTTGAAGCGTAGAGATACTGACCGATTTGTTGTCAATATGAGCCAGACAAATTGGAGAGCCATTTCCGACGAGAAAATTTTACAAAACTGTTTATACATGGTGCTACCGACAACAGTAGGAAATTCTTTGAGACAGAATTCCTTAGGTAAAAATGAAGTAACAGTACTCGTATCTCTAAGTGGGCCTGGAGTGTTTGGTCAGTCGAAGTGATTCTTGCTTACACTAATCCTTTAATGTATTTGAAGAATGGTTCTCAACACGTCCTACAGTTTTCAGAATATCATCCGAGATCACCAGGATACTACCTGAAAACTGCTTACTTCGACTACTCGAGCAAGAAGATGGGTATAAACTTTCGATTTGAATAAATCGAGATAAATAAGGCCATCGCGAAAAACCAGATTGTCTTGGAGATCAGAATATAGTTCCACTTGAACCTACCAAACATCACGGCTGATGTTCATAAAATGCGTTTGGACACGAACTCTATAAATATTTTTCACTACCGTAGTTCATGACACTTCCACCAAAACGCTGGTGGTATTTATGCAAGGAGCGAGGTACTGCACGAGGTAATGAGTTGCCCAAAACTGTTCCTCTTTCGTGTTTTCACGATCCTTTTGCATTACCAGGACTCCGATTTTGAAGGTGCTGGGTTCAGATCCCCGTTCATTCATTGATATTTAGGTGTACAGCGGTTTCCCTAAGTCGTTGGAGACAAATACCTGGACGGTTTCTTATCGAAAGTTGATATCGGTCAGTAGCTTCCATTTCATAAGGATTAACTGCTTCTGGCACCTTAACATGCAGACAGTCCAGTTTTTCTGCCATTTCCGTGCCACAGCAACACGTAGCCTCTGGAAAGGGGATGAACAACTTTCTTTACTTGCTACCCCTCGCACAGTCTGTTGTTTCCCCTTTACCCTATATGAGCGAGTAAATGCTGTAATAGGAGTGTTTTGAAATTCCCTCTAGTGCGTCCAGTCCTCAGAGAGCGGTGGAATCACAGTAGAAACTTAACTTCCTGGTACATAGTGCTGAAACCAGAGAGGTTTAGTCAGTGTTACGAGGCGAAAGTCTGTCTTCCCACATTTCAGGTTTTGTATCCCGCCTGGAAGGTTCAAATGGTTCAAATGGCTCTGAGCACTATGGGACTCAACTGCTGTGGTCATAAGTCCCCTAGAACTTAGAACTACTTAAACCTAACTAACCTAAGGACAGCACACAACACCCAGCCATCACGAGGCAGAGAAAATCCCTGACCCCGCCGGGAATCGAACCCGGGAACCCGGGCGTGGGAAGCGAGAACGCTACCGCACGACCACGAGATGCGGGCCCGCCTGGAAGGCAGCGCGTGGGTAGGAGCAGGGAAAGGTAATACACGTCGGTACTGCAAATACAGTTAAAGCACCTTTACTAGTGTATAAACATATGCAGACATATTAAATAACTTTAGGTGACGACACGTAGGTGCGACGTTGTGGCCCCATCGTAACTGACTCAAAGTCTCAATAGTAAACTAAGCTGAAGCGATGTTTCCTGGCTGTCTACACCTGATGAAATGGGGAGAATCTGTAGCGATGCTCGTAGAGCTCTCCAGCGCCGGCTAGAGGGCGCTGTCATCGGTGTTGCTGTCGTAATGCCAACTGGTACCTAAACCGTGGCATCGTAGCTATCGACACCACATCAGGTGCACAGTTGGTAAGAGAAACTTCCCCCTCCCCTGCTCGCTTGGTGTATGCTCTGGAACGAGGCAACCTGGAGCACACTTCGTTTGAGTGTGGGAAGTGCTGGACGTTTTCTTGATGCGTTCCTCTGGTATCATTCACAAAGGTATCCGATTAAATTCGTCTAAATTGAGATTACGATTAATTCATTTCATTTCTTTGCAGAGGTTAAGTAAATATTTCGCGATAAGTTAGGCAGCAGCGTCTGTCCCTGGATCAGCTCAGCGTTTCGTTTGTGAATCATTTTATGAGATTCTAACTATAAGTGACGCATTTGGTTTACCTGTGTGCTTTGTAACTTAAATTCTTAAATTTTTGCGTGTTTGTGTATGTACTAGGAACAGTCACGTATTTTAATAAGTACCTGGTGTATAGTTACACTTTCCGCTTGATAGGGCTGTGTTTATATAGAAGGTGAGTTGGTGAACGTTGCTCACAGCTCCAGGCCGTGCTGGCTTTGGTCACCCTTCTTGAGGCTGTTGCCAGTGGGCATGACTGTCAGGGCCGGATGTGGGGACGTCCTGCGTGTGCCCCAACTGGCCCACTAGTGTTGCTGCCCTGGTTGCCGACCACACTGATGTTGCTCACAGCTCCAGGCTGTGCTGGCTTTGGTCACCCTTCTTGAGGCTGTTGCCAGTGGGCATGACTGTCAGGGCCGGATGTGGGGATGCCCTGCGTGTGCCCCAACTGGCCCACTAGTGTTGCTGTCCTGGTTACTGACCACACTGATGTGGCTTTTGTATGTCCATCCTTTTTGAAGGACGTCTCTGGGACGAAGGCCGTTTGCTGTCTTGACAAAGAATATAAACACCTACAGCCATCCTTATGATTTCATTTTATTTTGTCGCTATGACGCTTCAGTGCGTCATCTTCAGGCTGTATTGATGCGGAACTGGTGGATACAATCTCCATGCATAAGCGATCAGTTGCCAGCCCTAATGGATTCACAGATAATCTGAAGCTCACGTGTCAGCACTCCAACCATCAACTGTCCACCTGTAGTGCATCAAAACAGCCCAAAGATGGCGCAATGAAGCATCGTAAATGGTAGCGGCAAAATAAAATAAAATCACAAGGACAGCTGTAGGTGTTTTTATTTTTTGTCAAGGCCCTCATCCATGACTGAGTGGGAGGTGGTTTAATGGTGTGGAAGGTAACAAAAAGCTTTCGATGGGGCCGAATGAAGTGCCTCCCCAGTTCGTCCGAAAAAAACGCTTCATGCTGATGACGATCATGAGCCAGATGCAGTCCCTTCTCGTGCTTCAAAGGAAGCCTCTCTTCCTGAAAGGCCTGGCATTTACAGAGGATGGCACTACTGGTATTTGAAGCTGCAGTGGTGATCATGAAATGGGGTCACTTAGGGATATGTCTGCCAAGGAGGGGAAGAAGTCCAGGATGCACACTATGTGCATATTTCCTGGAGTTCTCCCAGCTTTTAAATGGTTTTTTTCAGACCCAATAAAGAGATCAGCGTGCAGCCAACTGCATGTAGTGGCTTATGTCGATATTAACGATGCGTGCCGCTTTGGATTGGAAGATGTTCTCCCTGGTTTTGGATGGTGAAGACTGTCAGTCTTGGTTCCGAACTGGGGGCAGATCACACTATCTGTTGCATCGTCGATACGAGGGATTGCAGACCTTTCTAAAGAGCCAAGTGAAGGGTTGGGTTGGGTTGGGTCTTTTGGGAAAGGGGACCAAACAGTGAGGTCACCGGTCCCATCAGATTAGGGAAGGATGCGGAAGGAAGTCGCCCATGCCCTTTCATAGGAACCACCCTGGCATTTGCCTGAAGCGATTTAGGGAAATCACGGAAAACCTAAATCAGGAGGGCCGGAGCGGGATTGAACCGTCGTCCTCCCCAAGTGAAGGGTCTGACTCAGAGGCTCAGACGGTTCTATAACTGTGTATGGTGCAGATTCCTCAATTTATACCATAGGGTGGCCGGGTTCCAGGTTCAAAATATGGAAAGGGCTTTAGTCTCAAAGGGTGCAGGGCAAACACTGGTCGAGAGTAGACCTAGCAACAATCGGTTTTGTAAGTTGTTATAACAGTGTTGGGAAAGAATCAGAATTCCAGGTCCTAACAGAAAGCACTGAAGATCAAATCTTTATAGGTACAGAAGGCTGACTAAAGTTGGAGATAAGATCAAGTGCAAATTTTTCCAAAGGACCAAACGGTTTTCATAAAGGATGGGTTATATACTGCTGGTGATAACGTGTTTGTTTCTACTAGTAATAGGTTATCTTGTAGCAAAATTGAAGTAGATAATTTCTGTGGGTCAGTGTGAGTAGAGGTATGCGTCACAACCAGAATAAATTAATAACTGGTTCCACTGACTGTCTTCCCCCCCCACCCCCCCTCCTCCACTCCCTCCCCCCTTCCCACCACCACCACACTGTCGTCACAGTTAGTGCGTGAGATAAATATTGACAGACCATCGAGGTCTCACTTTATTGGTCTACCCAGCATCAGACCTTGGGAAGGCATGGACTACGCACCCTACTTGCAGGGAGCCACTAATCTGAGTAGATGCTGTGGGAAGGTGTAGAAATCGGAACACAAATAAAAGAATCAGACATTTAGAACAGAGCAACGTACACTTAACGGTGGGCAGCCTTCACTGGCATACACGTATTAACGGAACACATATAGAGAACAGAGACACAGAATTCTCCTATCACTACATAAACTGAACTGATAACACTTCTGAGTGAGAATCTTGAACCATGAGAACTTGGTTTCAGTAACAAAAGCAGTGGGGGGGGGGGGGGGGGGGTGAGGAGAGGTAGAATTCAAGAATTCAATCTTACCGTACGGCTGGCGCTGCTGCTCTTCCGTCGTGTTGCGAAATACTGGCGATAGCCAAATGACCGAGTCGGTGATCGAATCCGAGCATCATTATTAGACCGTGCCCGAAGACACGAACCATCAATCTTCACCGCCGCATGGCGGAGCGTACCTATGGGCAATAATAGATCTAATAGATCGCGGGTGAGACGTCAGCTAGTGGACCTTCAATAAAGACGCTCCGGAATGGGCTAGAGCGGCGATGCTGGTCAACAGTTCATGCTAGTGTATCTACGACTGAAAACAATAGTTCCTTTGCAAAAATAGACATAATGTCTTATGGGATAACAGCAATCAGTGATTTTATAATGTTACTTAAAATCCGTCTTGATTGCAAAATTTTTTTTTATTCATATGATCGGTTTCGGTTCATTCAGAACCATCTTCAGATCTGATATTTCAGTTACAGGAGTAACCCGTCCAAATCCAGCAACTTTCACATGCTACGTCACAGATGGGAAGCATGAATTTAGCATATTCAGAAAAGCTACATGTACAGATCTAGTTATCAATGAGCGCTCTTGTCACCCACCGCGATACAAATGGGCATATTTTACTTCGATGGTATACAGGCTACTAAGATTGCCACTAAACCAACAGGAAGTAGAAAAGGAGTTAAGTATTTTGAAACAAGTGGCCGTAGCGAACGGATATACGTGTAAGCAGGTGATGAATATTTATAGGAAGATAAAGAAGAGGCAAATGGAACAAATAGAAGGAAGTTAAGTAGCAGTTAAGAGGAAAAACAAGAAAAAATATGTAGCTCTCACTTACAATGGAAGAATTACAGACAAAATTGAAAGATGCTTTCGTAAATACGGCGTTAAAATAGGGTTCCGAACAAATAACACGTTAAAATTGAAGCTCCGGCATAGAATATGTAATAGTAGGAAGAAATTTCGGGATTCAGGTGTATATAAGATCAAATGTAATGACTGCTGTAAACAATATATAGGGCAGACTGGTAGGAACTTTGAAACCAGATTCAGGGAGCACACCTACTCTCAAAACAAAACAGCTTTTGGGGCGCATATGTCTGCGACAAAGCACTCAGTCACGATTGAACACAATTTAGACATCCTGCATAGAGCTCATAAGGGACGGTTTCTTAACATTTTGGAAGAGATTGAAATATACACCCACAAAAATAAAGAACCGGATTTAATCCTCAACGAGCAAAGCGAATTCAATCATAACGCCTATTTTAGCATTTATGACGACCTGCTAAGATGACAACTGTTGCGTGTAGAGATCCAGGCCGAGGGATGAGAGATGGTGCGCGGTGGAGAAGCCGGAAGACGTGTGCAGCGCCTGGCGTCGTTGACGGGGCCCTCCTGGTGCGGCTCTCTTGCCCACGGCGATGGACATCAGACGACTGAGCGGACCGCGGCACAACACCGAAATGGTGGGAACCACGGAAGCAGACCGTAGAGGAAAACAAGTTCACACCAGCACCATAGATATATGAATCGCCCTATGTTTTTTAGATCGTATAAAAATGATAATTTTACTGTTTTTTGAAACTTCCTGGCAGATTAAAACTGTGTGCCCGACCGAGACTCGAACTCGGGACCTTTGCCTTTCGCGGGCAAGTGCTCTACCAACTGAGCTACCGAAGTACGACTCACGGCCGGTACTCACAGCTTTACTTCTGCCAGTATCTCGTCTCCTACATTCCAAACTTTACAGAAGTTACTGTTTTTTAAGTACAGATTTTAACCTTGACATCTACATATTTTAATTAAGTATTTTTAATATAAAAAAAGATCTACTGAATACAGTATGTGCAAATGGAATGTAACAAATGTACCAGACGCCACCTGTCGGTTATAGTGTTATAATTAATATAAATGACGTGCACTCTGCCAACCAATTTTATGTGACGTAGCATGTGAAAGTTGCTGGATTTGGACGGGTTACTCCTGTAACTGAAATATCAGATCTGAAGATGGTTCTGAATGAACCGAAACCGGTCATATGAATAAAAAAAAATTTGCAATCAAGACGTATTTTAAGTAACAATAGTTCCGTTGCCAACTTGCTGGGTGGTCAAGCGGCTAGCTGTCACCTGCTGCTCCATAGACCTGGTCACTTCCTTTTTGCCCCAGAAGTTTCTTAACCTCCCCGCAGCCTCGGCCTTTGGGACGGTGAGATGTTGTGTGTTCGATCTAGCCACAAGACGAAGAAGACGACCCCTTTAAATCTGAATCTTCCTCAACGGCCGCCAGCACTTTGAAAAACTTGGTAATTGCTCTCAAAACTGCGGGAGCCGAGATCTGTCTACAGATTTCAGTTTCTCTTTTTGTAGGGAATTATTATTACAAGATTGCTTTCGTTTCTGTAATTATTTACCTGCTTTTATTCCCGGTTGAATCTTTAGAAACTTCGGAATAAAATTAATATCCAATTATGGACACTGCAGCGGTTTTTCTTCGTCAAAAGGTCCCGAATACGTAATCTGATTTCATATTCATCAATTACTCTTTGACTCATTCTTTATTTCCGGCCTTGCACGGCCGCCCACATACTCGTCCTTGGGAAGGTTCGTAACACGATGTATTACAAGATACACATAGGTAACACATTCGTGCATTTATAGTTGGGGGTCACTTCAAGCACCCTCTATATGTTGTCGAACTTTTTTTTTTTGTCATCAGTCTACTGACTGGTTTGATGCGGCCCGCCACGAATTCCTTTCCTGTGCTAACCTCTTCATCTCAGAGTAGCACTTGCAACCTACGTCTTCAATTATTTGCTTGACATATTCCAATCTCTGTCTTCCTCTACAGTTTTTGCCCTCTACAGCTCCCTCTAGTACCATGGAAGTCATTCCCTCATGTCTTAGCAGATGTCCTATCATCCTGTCCCTTCTCCTTATCAGTGTTTTCCACATATTCCTTTCCTCTCCGATTCTGCGTAGAACCTCCTCATTCCTTACCTTATCAGTCCACCTAATTTTCAACATTCGTCTATAGCACCACATCTCAAATGCTTCGATTCTCTTCTGTTCCGGTTTTCCCACAGTCCATGTTTCACTACCATACAATGCTGTACTCCAGACGTACATTCTCAGAAATTTCTTCCTCAAATTAAGGCCGGTTTTTTTATATTAGTAGACTTCTCTTGGCCAGAAATGCCTTTTTTGCCATAGCGAGTCATACACGGCATAAAATATCGCCCTGAATCGGGCTAAATGCTTTATTTCAAAATTATTTTGAACAATTAGTTTAGGAGTCCACTCGAAGTGTATATGGTTGCGAAAACCTTCTTGACCTCTTGGCAACAAATAGTCCAGGGGGAACAGTGAGCATCATGACACATACAGCGATTAGCGACCATGTGCTGTTTGTAGCGAGGCTGAATACCATAACACCGAAGTCCATGGAAAATAAATTACAGATATTCATATACCTATTTAAAAAGATGCCAGTTGAGAGATTTAGACCAAATAATTTGATAACAAACGGGATGTTGCCCCAGAGCAAGCTAAGTAGCAATAACGCGGTTACAGAAGCAACAAAAAAAGTACGTTTAATTTAAAATAAAGCAATACCTACAAGATGGGCCATGTTTTACTGAATATGGAAACTTACTGACGATTTCAATGCGAGATGTTTTTAATAGTTTCCGTAATGGAACTGTCACGAAATCGGGGAGAAAATCCAAAGATACTCTGGTCATGTGTAATGTACACAGATGCAATCAACACCTTCAAAAAAATGGTTCAAATGGCTCTGATCACTATGGGACTCAACTGCTGAGGTCATTAGTCCCCTAGAACTTAGAACTAGTTAAACCTAACTAACCTAAGGACATCACAAACATCCACGCCCGAGGCAGGATTCGAACCTGCGACCGTAGCGGTCTTGCGGTTCCAGACTGCAGCGCCTTTAACCGCACGGCCACTTCGGCCGGCCAACACCTTCAATGTGAGATACTAATGATAGTGTTACGGATGAGAGTTCCACTAAAGCTGAGTTACTGAATACAATTTTTCGAAATTCCTTCACCACACAATACGAAGTAAATATTTTCAGAATTCTGATCAACAAAAGCTGCCTACATGAGTCACACACAGATATCCTCGGTGTAGAGAAGCAGCTTGGATCACTTAATAAAGGCAAGTTTTCCCGTCCAGACTGAGTACTCCTCTCAGAGTACGCTGATGTAATACTTACACACTTAAATCCCTCGCACGTAAAGACGGGTCTCACTAACATGGAAATAAACCGCGCGGAGTGGCCGCGCGGTTTGGGGCGTCATGTCACGGACTGCGTGGCCGCTCCCACCGGAGGTTCGAGTCCTCCCTCGGGAATGGGTGTGTGTGTGTTGTTCTTAGCATATTGAAGTTAGTTTAAGTGGTGTATAAGTCTAGGGAACGATGACCCAGGCAGTTTGGTCCCTTAGCAATTCACACACATTTGAACATTTGATGGAAATAAAGGTGATCCGCGTATCACTAACGTCGACTTACAGTAGGAATTTTGAACATAAACGATTATCTCGAAGAAAACGATCTACTGGCGCATAGTCGGCATGGGTTCAGAAACACTGAAACGTAACCAGCTCCTCACTTACAGGAAGTAGTGAATGCTGTCGACATGGGATCTCCCATTGATTCCGTATCTCTAGACTCCCAGAAGACTTTTGATATCTTTCCTTTCAAGTGGATTCTAGTCAACGTACATGCCTATGGCGTATCGTCTCGAAAGTGGGACTGGGTTCGTCACTTCCTGACAGAAAGGTCACAATTCGTTGTAATTGACGGAAAGTCGTCAAGTAAAACAAAAATGATATCTCTAGTTCCAAAAGCAACTATCATAGGTCCTCTGATGTTTTTAATGTATATAAATAATGTAGGAGATAAAATGAGCAGCCCTCCTAGATTGTTTACACATGATGCTGTTATTTAAAGTCTTGTAAAGTCATCAGAAGGTCAAAACCAATACGAGATTGATTTAGACAAGATGTGTGTATGGTACGCAAAGCGACGATTGACTCTAATCAAGATATATCTGAGGCGATCTATGTGAGTTAAATTTCGGTTACGCGAGAAATCACACAAATCTAGAGGCTTTTAATTCACATGAATATCTAGGAATTACAATTACGAACATGTTAAACTGCAAGGATCGCATAGATAATTTTGTGGGACAGCCGAACAAAAGACTGGGTTTTTATTGGAAGAACACTTGGAAGTCTACTAAAGAGACTGCCTACACAACGCTTGTCCATCTTCTTCTGAAGTATTCATGCACCGTGTGGGATCTGTAAAAGATAGGAGTGACAGAGGACGCAAAGAAAGTTGAAAGAAGGGCAGCTCGTTTCACATTATCGCGATGTAGGAGACAAAGCGCCACGGATACGATACGCAATACGTGATAGCAGTCATTAGCACAAAGACGTTTATCTCTGCGGCGAGATCTTTTTGAGAATTTTCAGTCACCTAGTTTCTCCTCCGAATGCGAAAATATATTGTTGACAAAGCATGAAATGATCGTTGTGGTATACACCACTTCTAACAAACATCGAACAACGCGCTCCAGTACGCGGCCGCCAAATACATCGCTGGCCGCACTTCTCCGGGCGGCCCGCTGCTTCCATCGCTGGCCGTCTTCACACGCACGCTCCCTTACGTGGCCGAGAAATACATCGCTGGCCGCACTTCTCCGGGCGGCTCGCGGCTACCATCGCTGGCCACCTTCGCGCGCGCGCGTTTGTCAACACACAGCAATTGGCTACGCCAGGAAACATTCCGATTGGTTTTCCCTGGAAAACAGCGACCCCAGCCGACGTCTCCATTAACTAGCAAGCCTTATATAAACCCGGCCGCCGCCGCAAACGACAGTTCTCACCGGGAAGTGCAGTACGCCGTGTTCCAGCTGCTTGTGGATGACTCGCCGCACCACTCGAGGTTACCTGGCTGCTCGGCGGAAATCTAGCGACTTCACTTGGAGAGACTGAACTTCACTGAACTTGGGAATAATTACGGGACGTGCACCCCACTATGCACATTTGTACATTGGTATAACCAAACTTTAATTATGCATTACTTCTGAGTGTGAGCCTGGGTAGACGCTTGGTTAACATAATTGTTAAAAAGTGATTTGTGATTTAATTAACCAGACTGACGAGGTTATTGTGTTATTCCTGGTTATAACAATCATCACAATAAAATAAGAGAAATCAGAGGTCGCGTGAAAAGATTTGTGTGTTCGTTTTTTCCGCTCTATGTTCGAGCGTGGAACAGTAAAGAAACTATCTGAAGCTAGTTCGATGAAACCTGTGCTAGAAACTTAACTGTGAATAGCAAAGTAGTCGTGTAGATGCAGGTTATTAATTTTCGTGTACAAATCGACGTGCTGCATATAACTTCGAGTGATTCACTTTGTGTCGTTGGGCAATCCGTTAAATCTGAGACCTGCTGGGTACAATGTTCAGGTATCACGAACGGCTCTATTTTTAGTGTATTTCTGTCTTTCTGTTATTCGCGTCATGATTTGTAAATGGTGAATTTTCGCGGTTTTGATTGAATTTACTTTGTGAGATAGGCCAAATTCTGGCCCTCAGCCGACCACGTACCACTTACTTTGAAATTATTAATAAATGGCACTGGTTGAACGGTATAACTCAAATCCTTGAGTTTAATGAACAGTTACGTGCGTGTCTAATGTCAGTCTGTTTTGCTGTTTTCGAATTTACTGCAGTTTAAATTCTGGCCATCAGCTAATGGTGCGCATTGAACCTGGTCACAACCGATGACCAATCCATGCAATGATTGGAAGTGATTAACTGTGAATTCAGTGGCTACCTATACATGTGGGAAACGCCTTTTGGTTTCTGCTTTTCATATACTTGTCCCACTTCATTTGACGGCCGTGCATGTGTCTTGTGCGACTAGATGCTTGCCTCTGCATTTCCCAGTCACTGTCTGAGTCCTAGCAAGAAGGTACACGGTGGAATTGAAGATGTTGGTATATAGCGCTTAAAAGTACACGAAAAACTTGAATGTTTTCCAATCCCATTTCCCATACTGTCTCCTAATATTTCAACATCAGGCTGCGCTCATGTTCGCCGAACCATTCTTAATATTTCATAAAGAAGCATTCATTAAAGGATCAGAGCAGAATAGTATTTTTGTTGTGTTCATATACTGTGGGTTTTTATCCCATCATCATTCTCATGTTTGTGTGACGATTCATAATTGATGAATAAACTCACCTCATATTCAAAGAATCTCCAAATAACATGACTCACCCCGAGATTAATAATCTCTCTTCAACAAATCCATGCCACACGAAACCCTAAAAATCTTCAGCTAAATAAATCGTGGGTAAGGCAATTGAAAAGGACCTTAGAAGTGAAGTCCCATAGTGCTCAGAGCTATTTGAATCATTTCGAAAGAAATATTCAGTGATTATAAAGGCGCAAGTCGTTCGGAAGTGTTGTGTGGTT
The DNA here is from genome assembly GCF_021461395.2 of Schistocerca americana. Taxonomy (NCBI): domain Eukaryota; kingdom Metazoa; phylum Arthropoda; class Insecta; order Orthoptera; family Acrididae; genus Schistocerca; species Schistocerca americana. The sequence continues at coordinate 1,221,206,907 of NC_060119.1, read as the reverse complement.
TAAAGGTAGCGAACCTGCAGTTTAACACGGTTTTGGGATTCGTCGAGAATATTTCTCCGAAGACCTAAATAATCTGACGAACTAAAGTTGGACGCCACGTTCCATTCACATGACACAGCATAGCACTTGGCTGTACCGATCGATTTCCGTAGAGCGATAAATTATCTTTATCGATTTCAGGTGGAGAAGTTCCAGCAAGGGGACTCAACGACATCTGCTGCCGCGAAACGCGTGTGGTATTACAGTATTTTTTAACTTACGGTGAACAGTAAGGGATATAGACTTCATAACTAATGCAAACATAATTAAAAGGACTCAAACAAAAGGAGCAAACAGTAAAAAGGAGTCGCTATGCCAAACCATAAATAAAAATAAATAATAATACGCAATCACATTAATAAAACGCTCATTGAATAATAGAGAAAATAAGAATAAGAACTTTAAACAGACCTCTCTATTATGTGCCATATATGTTCGATGTGATTCATGTCAATCCGCTCGAATTGTCAAGAATGTTCTTGAAACCAATCGTGAACAATTATGACGTGACGCATTGTCATCCGTAAAAATTCCATCGTTAATTGGGAGCACGAAGGCTGTGAATCGCTGAAAATGGTCCTAAAGTATCCGAACATACGCAATTACAAATAGTTGGACCATAGGATCCAGTCCATTCCATGTAAACACAGCCCACATCGTTATGGGGCCACCAACATCTTACACAGTTCGTTGTTGACTGATAACTTGAGTCCATGACTTCGTCGAGTGTTCGCCACACTCAAATCCTACAATCAGCTCTTACCAACTGAAATCGGGACTCGTCTGACCAGGCCACCGTTTTCCAGCCTTCTAGGGTCCAACCGATATGGTCACGAGCAGGCGATGTTGTGCTGTTAGCAAAGGCATCCGAGTCGGTCGTCTGCTGCCATTGCCCATTAACGCCAGATTACGCCACGCTGCCGTACCGGATACGTTCGTCGTAATTCCAACATTCATTTCTGCAGCTACTTCATGCCGTGTTGCTTGTCTGTTAGCAGTGACAAGTCTACACAAACGCCGCGACTGGTGGTCGTTAAGTGAAGACCGTCGGCCACTGCGTTGTACGTGATGAGAGAGAATACCTGAAATGCGGTATTCTCGGCACCCTCTTGTCACTGTGGATCTCGAAATACTGAATTTCCTAACGATTTCCGAAATAGAATGTCCCATGCCTCTAGCTCCAACTGCCATTCCGACTTTATTGACTACAGGCATGTCGGAAACCTTTTCGCATGAATCACCTGCTTACAGCTGACAGCTCCGCCCTTTTATCCCTCGTGTATGCGATACTACTGTCATCTGTATATGTGCATATCACTATCCCATGACTATTGTCACCTCACTGCAGACAACCCTCATTCAGTGTCCTTCTCCAACTATCTCCATTCCGACTGTGTTGTCACTCTACAGATGAGCCAAAACATTATGCTGTCTCCTTAATAGCTCGTATGTCCGTCTTCGGATCGAAATACATCACTGATTCTGCGTATCAGGGATCCGGTTTTTTGGTAGGTTTGTGGACGTACTGAAATCTTGTTTCGCAGGACAGAGCGGTGAAAAAAATGATTCAAATGGCTGTAAGCACTATGGGACTTAACATCTGTAGTCATCAGTCCCCTAAAACTTAGAACTACTTAAACCTAACTAACCTAAGGACATCACACACATCCATGCCCAAGGCAGGATTCGAACCTGCGATCGTAGCGATCACGCGGTTCTAGACTGAAGCGCCTAGAACCGCACGGCCACACCGGCGGGCTCAGAGCGGTCAGGTTACGGTTGTGGAAAGGGGCCAAAATCAGTTGTTGTCAGTTGCTCGAAACACACATACCTTATTCTCCTAAAAACACTTAATCACACATGCCCTTAAAAAGATTCAAAACAATACGGATGGAAACCCGAACACAAGTTATTACCATTATTTTAAGGAATACACGCGGCTGAAATCCTTACCGAAAAAGGAAAATCTTGTGTAAATACTCGGCCGAAGGCCACACACTGGACACAGAAGGACTAAGGCTTAAGGCCTGGATAATAAGAATTTCCAATAGACAAGAAAATTTTAAAAGGTTTTAAACAAGTGAATTTTCAAATTTTAATTTAAGACGGCTGAAGACCTAATACTAAAAATATTTGACATAAAAGCTCGCCTGAAGGCCACATACTGAACGTAAAACTACTCACGGCTTAAGGCCTAGATAACAAAGATCTGCAATAGAGCAAAATTCCCCTTTTTTCTTTTAAGAAAATTTAATTCAAACAAGAATATTCAAAGTTTTAACTTCATATGGCTGAAGGCCTCATTTTAAAATTAAAACAAACTAAATTAATAGGTGGCTGAAGGCCTCGCACCGTACTTGAGACTAAAATCACAATCTAAAAACAACAGAACAATGGCGCTCAGAAGTGTTCCAAGGGTCGGCCTGAGGAGGTAACTCTAACGTAAGGTTAAGTGAGTTAGCCAGCCAAGAATAAGATTGAGTAATCAGATGGCAACCGGACCCAGGGACGGCTGAAGGACCGACGAACAACCTAATCAATTCCGCTGCGCCGACCAGCGGCACGACAACGGAAAACGTCAGCCGAAGGGGAAGATATCAGCCGCATTACGTCTTAAAAATTGGCGTCTAAAAACACCCAAGGCACAATAACCACTCAAAAATATTAACAACACCAAAGGCTGTCAAACTACGCGCGGTACGGACGGCATCAACACGACGAGGAAAAACACACTGCGGAACACTACGCCAATGCCCTCGCCGCGGAGACTTGCTCGCTGCACTGTCCCAACCGACCGACTGCCTACTACAGTACACAGACAGCATTAACATGACTGCTCAGTCGAAATTACACAAGCTAGACACATTTCCACGAAAACGCTTCCACAAGAACTCGAACAATCGTAAAAGCAATCACAGTGGAACAACCAGGAAGAACAAGTCGACACACACAGAAAACCTGAAGCGGTCGGCGACCAAGTACACGTCGTCCGATGAAACGACCGACCGAACGACCAACCACCGTCGTCCCCACTCAAGTCATGTGTGTCAGCAACAGTCCGGCGTGTCTTGGCTGACCGGACCTCACAGCAGCTCCATCCCGACTCTACTCCATGTCCGTTCGGAACTCGGAGACACGGCGACCCGGGCACACTGGCTCGGATCCAACCATGCAGAGGTAACACTTGCCCATTGGCCACCCGACATCTCTGCACAAGGAGGGAACCGACCCACGTCCGGCAAGATGACCACCTGACGAGGCCCAGAAACGGTCAAAAGACCAAATACAAGTCGCCAAGATGAGATGACCGACCGAACGACCAACCAACAGTCGTTTACGCTCCAGTCTCCTTCCGTCGGACAGTGCGCGTGTGTCGCAAGCGGTCGGCGAGTACTTGCTGTCCCGACCTGACTGGCGCTGCGTCCCGACTGAACCGCCGACACACGACGACCCGGAAATACTAGCGGCCACTTCAAAGATAATACGACAGTGTTCTTATCCTAAAATGTAGACTTTCACGGCCGGAAATGTCATGATGTTGTTGTTGTGGTCTTCAGTCCTGAGACTGATTTGATGCAGCTCTACATGCTACTCTATCCTGTGCAAGTTTCTTCATCTCCCAGTACCTACTGCAACCCACATCCTTCTGAATCTGCTTAGTGTATTCATCTCTTGGTCTCCCTCTACGATTTTTACCCTCCACGCTGCCCTCCAATACTAAATTGGTGATCCCTTGATACCTCAGAACATGTCCTACCAACCGATCCCTTCTTCTGGTCAAGTTGTGCCACAAACTACTCTTCTCCCCAATCCTATTCAGTACCTCCTCATTAGTTACGTGATCTACCCACCTTATCTTCAGCATTCTTCTGTAGCACCACATTTCGAAAGCTTCTATTCTCTTTTTGTCCAAACTATTTATCGTCCATGTTTCACTTCCATACATGGCTACACTCCATACAAATACTTTCAGCAATGACTTCCTGACACTTAAATCTGTACTGGATGTTAACAAATTTCTCTTCTTCAGAAACGCTTTCCTTGCCATTGCCACTCTACATTTTATATCCTCTCTACTTCGATCATCGTCAGTTATTTTGCTCCCCAAATAGCAAAACTCCTTTACTACTTTAAGTGTCCCATTTCCTAATCTAATTCCCTCAGCATCACCCGACTTAATTCGACTACATTCCATCATCCTCGTTTTGCTTTTGTTTATGTTCATCTTATATCCTCCTTTCAAGACACTGTCCATTCCATTCAAGTGCTCTTCCAAGTCCTTTGCTGTCTCTGACAGAATTACAATGTCATGGGCGAACCTCAAAGTTTTTATTTCTTCTCAATGGATCTTAATACCTACTTCGAATCTTTCTTTTGTTTCCTTTACTGCTTGCTCTATATACAGATTGAATAACATCGGGGAGAGGCTACAACCCTGTCTTACTCCCTTCCCAACCACTGCTTGCCTTTCATGTCCCTCGACTCTTATAACTGCCATCTGGTTTCTGTACAAATTGTAAATAGCCTTTCGCTCCCTGTATTTTACCCCTGCCACCTTCAGAATTTGAAATAGACTATTCCAGTCAACATTGTCAATAGCTTTCTCTAAGTCTACAAATGCTAGAAACGTGGGTTTGCCTTTCCTTAATCTTTCTTCTGAGATAAGTCGTAAGGTCAGTATTGCCTGACGTGTTCCAGTATTTCTATGGAATCCAAACTGATCTTCCCCGAGGTCGGCTTCTACTAGTTTTTCCATTCTTCTGTAAAGAATTCGTGTTAGTATTTTGCAGCTGTGGCTTATTAAACTGATTGATCGGTAATTTTCACATCTGTCAACACTTGCTTTCTTTGGGATTGGAATTTTTATATTCTTCTTGAAGACTGAGGGTATTTCGCCTGTTTCATACATCTTGCTTACCAGATGGTAGAGTTTTGTCAGGACTGGCTCTCCCAAGGCCGTCAGTAGTTCCAATGGAGTGTTGTCTACTCCGGGGGCCTTGTTTCGACTCAGGTCTATCAGTACTCTGTCAAACTCTTCACGCAGTATCATATCTCCCATTTCATCTTCATCTACATCCTCTTCCATTTCCATAATATTGTCCTCAAGTCCATCGCCCTTGTATAGACCCTCTATATACTCCTTCCACCTTTCTGCTTTCCCTTCTTTGCTTAGAACTGGGTTTCCATCTGAGCTCTTGATGTTCATACAAGTGTTTCTCTTATCTCCAAAGGTCTCTTTAATTTTCCTGTAGTCAATATCTATCTTACCTCTAGTGAGATAAGCCTCTACATCCTTACATTTGTCCTCTAGCCATGTCTGCTTAGCCATTTTGCACTTCCTATCGATCTCATTTTTGAGACGTTTGTATTCCTTTTTGCCTGCTTCATTCATTGCATTTTTATGTTTTCTCCTTTCATCAATTAAATTCAATATTTCTTCTGTTACCCAAGGATTTCTACTAGCCCTCGTCCTTTTACCTAGTTGATCCTCTGCTGCCTTAACTACTTCATCCCTCAAAGCTACCCATTCTTCTTCAACTGTATTTCTTTCCCACATTCCTGTCAATTGTTCCCTTATGCTCTCCTTGAAACTTTCTTTCAGTTTATCCAGGTCCCATCTCCTTAAATTCCCACCTTTTTGGAGTTTCTTCAGTTTTAATCTACAGGTCATAACCAATAGATTGTGGTCAGAGTCCACATCTGCCCTTGGAAATGTCTTACAATTTAAAACCTGGTTCCTAAATCTCTGTCTTAACATTGTATAATCTATCTGATACCTTCTAGTATCTCCAGAGTTTTTCCATGTATACAACAATCTTTCATGATTCTTAAACCAAGTGCTAGCTATGATTAAGTTGTGCTCTGTGCAAAATTCTACCAGGTGGGTTCCTCTTTCATTTCTTAGCCCCAATCCATATTCACCTACTATGTTTCCTTCTCTCCCTTTTCCTACTACCGAATTCCAGTCACCCATGACTATTAAATTTTCGTCATCCTTCACTATCTGAATAATTTCTTTTATTTCATCATACATTTCTTCAATTTCTTCGTTATCTGCAGAGCTAGTTGGCATATAAACTTGTACTACTGTAGTAGGTGTGGGCTTCGTATCTATCTTGGCCACAATAATGCGTTCACTATGCTGTTTGTAGTAGCTTACCCGCATTCCTAATTTCCTATTCATTATTAAACCTATTCCTGCATTACCCCTATTTGATTTTGTGTTTATAACCCTGTAGTCACCTGACCAGAAGTCTTGTTCCTGCTGCCACCGAACTTCACTAATTCCCACTATATCTAACTTGAACCTATCCATTTCCGATTTTAAATTTTCTAACCTACCTGCCCGATTAAGGGATCTGACATTCCACGCTCCGATCCGTAGGACGCGTTTTCTTTCTCCAGATAACGACATCCTCTTGAGTAGTCCCCGCCCGGAGATCCGTATGGGGGACTATTTTACCTCCGGAATATTTTACCCAAGAGGACGCCATCATCATTTAATCATACAGTAAAGCTGCATGCCCTCGGAAAAATTACGGCCGTAGTTTCCCCTTGCTTTCAGCCGTTCGCAGTACCAGCACAGCAAGGCCGTTTTGGTTACTGTTACAAGGCCAGATCAGCCAATCATCCAGACTGTTGCCCTTGCAACTACTGAAAAGGCTGCTGCCCCTCTTCAGGAACCACACGTTTGTCTGGCCTCTCAACAGATACCCCTCCATTGTGTTTGCACCTACGGTACGGCTATCTGTATCGCTGAGGCACGCAAGCCTCCCCACCAATGGCAAGGTCCATGGTTCTAGGGGGGGGGGGGGTTATGTCATGTCCATTATAATTATCCGGGCTATATGCCGCGGTCGGTTGATGAATTCTGTGTCAATTCCCAACGTTTTGTCCCCGTCTGCGGAGGAAATCTTCAAGGGGGTCTGTAGCTCGATGGAAGGTCGAACACACGCACTGGCTCGCTACTGACTGCCGCTAAATTCCGTGTCCGCGCGCTGCCGCCCCGAGGCGTGACGTCACGTGTTTTGAAAACGTCAGTGCAATTGGCCGCTGTCGGCTGCCGTCGATCGCCGTTGCCACCACCCAATGGATGACGGGTGGTACACATCTTCTTCAACACCGGCATGCATATATCGTTTAATTTCACGCCCTCCTCCTTTCGACTGAAATTATTAGGGTGTTTGGCGATTTCGATTGCCTCCCTGTAGAGCCTTTCGTAATATCCGCTTGTGGCCACTAGTACTTACGTCTCCTCGGTATCAAAATGGTGGTTACCCGGCTGGAAAGCATGCTCCGCAACAGCTGATCGTTCCGTTTCCCCTCTTTACAATTGCACCTGAAGATGTCTTCCGCAGACGGGGACGAAACGTTGAGAATTGAGACAGAATTCATCAACCGACCACGGCATAACAGTCCGGATAATTATAATGGACAGTGTTCTTATCGATATGTACTGCTGTTGCCACTCATGGGCAGGCAAGCCAGCAACTTAGTGACGGCAGTAAATCGAATAAGAATCGAGGTGACAGTTTGTAGGGAAGCAGCCTACTCACGCCGTATAAAATTCACATCAGTCTTTCCGTTGTGTGCCAGCCTAGTCCGCTGTAACTTGCTCTGATGTCATAAATGTTGCGCAATAATTTAAAAATCAATTAAATAACCTTAAACATTTGTAGCATGTCAGGAGTAATACTAAATCAATGTATGATGAATATCAGTTCAATAACTTTAACCATTTTCGAAATTTTGAAGTTTTTCTGTAAAAATCATTGGCGCAACAGAAAAGAGCTAGAGCCTTAAAAATTTATATTTAGATTCCTTTTTCATAATAATTTAGTAGAAACAATATTCTGGATCTCACAAATTGAAATTTTAGTTGAAATTCATGATTTTCTGGTTTTTGTCTTAAAAACTAAGGAAGCAAGATAGATTAAGTAGGCGAATAAATAAGGCTAGGATGTTTAAATTTAAGTAGAAGGGAGATCCGCTATAATCATAATGAAGTGAGATGTTTCAACTGAATAACTATAAAACTATAGCGATAGCGTTTCTCCAAAGGGGAAGTTCAGAGCTCGTCTACTGCGTGTAGTGTAATTAAATTAATTGTCTCACCCAAAATATTTGACTTAGCCACGTCAGACTTTTATTATGATTACTTACTTGTGTGCTGATTGCACATATAAATTGAGAGCTTCATCGGCCATCAGCAAAAGAAGCAATGATTTATTCGGTAACTTGAAGTGGTGCATTACTAGCCCCGCGGCTAGTCGGGAGTGCGGATTTGATCAGGTGTTCCCTTAGCCGTCCGCACCGTGGCTTTAAATATAAGAACGCTGCGCGAGAGAAAAGGCCCCAGTTCTCTCCGGGCGCTGATTAGCGCACCACCTGTGCGGGCAGTCGCGTCGCTTCGGTATCATTGCTATAAATGCTATAAACAGCCTCAGATGCCGTAGTAAGTTACTCTTGATAAGCGTAACCATGAAATCGTTTTCGAGTGAAGTGTTAATTCTGGGATGACTTTAATGGTCTATCTTCAGTTTGCGTATGTCGTATTTTCACGTGCCGCTGCGGGACAGACATTCTACCATTATTTAGCGTGGCGTTTGATGAACAATATCATCAAATTATGGCGAACATTCACTTAAACATTTAATTTGGACAGTTATAGTTGCATCAGCGCGTTAAGACTCTGAACTGCTCTGGTAGTTGGATTGTGTGGATTCTTTTTTATCTGTGACTTTCAGAATATAGTGAGCATTTTAGACGGAGTCGTTTTTGATTATGAATCCCAGACAATCTCCTAATTCCTCAGAGCTATAAGCCGTAGCTATAAGTGTATTTCTCAGATGAAGTGGGCACTAGGAATTCTAATTACAGGCTTCACGTTTTGCTAATCACTTTCTGGTTGCCAATATTGTAGTTAGAGAGCCAGTGTTGAGAACGGCAAACAACAGCATTAAATAAATAAATAATAGGAACATTTATAATAACAATTATTCCACCCGCAGCCCCACATATATGGTTAATCGGCCGGGAGATGCATCTACATTACAAAACATTCTATATTTAAATAACACCACTTTCTGGTTGCCAATATTGTAGTTAGAGAGCCAGTGTTGAGAACGGCAAACAACAGCATTAAATAAATAAATAATAGGAACATTTATAATAACAATTATTCCACACGCAGCCCCACATATATGGTTAATCGGCCGGGAGATGCATCTACATTACAAAACATTCTACATTTAAATAACACCATTTATTCCACCCGCCGCCCCACAAGTTCCGTAAAGAGAAGCTGTCGAGCAAGAAACGGCATGAACACGAGCTGCACACGGCTCACGCACGGGTCATTAAATTCGATTAAATAACGAGCCGCTGGTCTGAATACGTGGTGATGGATTCCGATAGCGACCCACATGGGTTCTATAGGCTACACATCAGGTGAATTTGCTTGGCGAGACATCAAAGTGTGTTCACTATAACGGTCCACAAAGCTCTGTGGCACGGTTCTGGTTCCGAGACACGGACAGTTACACTGCTGAGACATGACACCGCCGTCGAGGAAGACGTCCTGCATCAAAGGATACAGATGGTTCGCAGCTGCCGGAGTCTCCTCAATTACTACCACAGCGAAGGAGAATGTCTCCCATAGCATGATGCCGTTTACATGAGCCTGCGTCTGTGGCGCGCTGCATGTTTCAAAAACGGTTCAAATGGTTCTGAGCACTATGGGATTTAACTTCTGAGGTCATCAGTCTCCTAGGACTTAGAACGACTTAAACCTAACTAACCTAAGGACATCACACACATCCATGCCCGAGGCAGGATTCGAACCTGCGACCGTAGCGGTCGCGCGGTTCCAGACTGTAGCGCCTAGAGCCGCTCGGTCACACCGCCGGCGCTGCATGTATCGAGCCGCCGTTTACCTTGATGACAGCGTTTGTGGAGACGACCATACACAGTGTAGCAAAAATGTGATTCACCTGCAGAGCCGACACGTTTCCGTTGATTGACGGCCGAATTCCATGGTCTCGTGCCCATTGCAATTGTAATTGACATCGTCGTTGCGTCAACATGTGAACGCTGCTGCGGCGATTCATGCTCAACATTGTGAGATGGACGATGTGCTCCGAAACACTTGTGCGTGAACCAGCATTGTGCTCTTTCGGCAGAGATACCACAGATCACCATATGTCCTACTTTACAAGGCTAACAAGCCTCCGAACCCCACGTTCTGTGAAGAGTCATGGAAATCCAACCGTTTAGGGCGTAGTTGCAGTTTCACTGTCCTTTAGCTCTTTCCATAGGTGCTCACGGCATTAGCACGTTAATATTCGACCAGCTTCGCCGTTTTCGAGATACTCTTACATACTTTTGTTATCACTTCCTTCTCGTGCCCGCAACGCACCAGGCAGCAGCATCCAGGGTCGCTGTGGGGAGTGATCATAACGTTGTGACTCGTCAGATGGTCGATGCGACAATAAACTGTACATCAAGCTGCCTCTCTTCATAACTCGATTAACAACGAGTGATCCCTGGCAACACCTGCCTGGACTGGAAATCGGTACTGCAGTCACTTGCCTGAAGATGTATAGGCCTACATGTGTTTCTTACTGATACTTGACATTCAAATTGCCATCTTCGTATCTGACTGCATAAAAACTAGAAAACTGAACAAAGATTTTGATGCAGTGCTTAATTTCAGTATCAATTTTGCTGTTGTGTTGAAATGCAGAGTTTTAACTAGGTAAAACAGTCTGCTTTTCTTTTCATGTCGTCATCGCGTCCACAACGTAATTCTGTGCAGAAGCTGCCTTTTATTCAAGTATCGAATAAGCGCATCTTGTGCTCCAAAGAAAACAAATATTCTGGCTCAAAAATGGTTCAAATGGCTCTGAGCACTATGGGACTCAACTGCTGAGGTCATTAGTCCCCTAGAACTTAGAACTAGTTAAACCTATCTAACCTAAGGACATCACAAACATCCATGCCCGAGGCAGGATTCGAACCTGCGACCGTAGCGGTCTTGCGGTTCCAGACTGCAGCGCCTTTAACCGCACGGCCACTTCGGCCGGCCAAACATTCTGTGTAAATTTGCATTTTGTTTCCATTACATTGCGTCATGTGATTAATTCATTTCTGCTGATGAGTTTTTTACTCAGTGTGACAATATGTAGGCTGTTTAGGTAGGCTGTTTAGGTTTTTATGTTCGTAACGCCACGTAGTGCTCGGCAGGAAAATCACTGACTGTGCTGTGTGCAGTCTGTGGCTGGTTGGTATTGTTGGAATATTCGCTATTGTAGTGTTGGGCAGATGTATGTGAAAAGGGCGTAGCGTTGTGCAGTTGGAGGTGAGCCGCCAGCAGTGGTGGATGTGGGGAGAGAGATGCCAGAGTTTTGAGAGGGTGCTATAAGCGGACGATCTGGACGTGTGTCCACCAGGAAAAGGAAATTTGTAAAGATGGAGGTCATGAATTGATATATATATAATGACTTTTGAACATTATTAAGGTAAATACATTGTTTGTTCTCCATCAGCTATGCCTATTAGTATTTAATGCGATTGATGAAAGGTATAGCTTATTGTTAGTCAGGGCCATTCTTTTGTGGGGATTATTGAAAGTCAGATTGCGTTTAGCTAAAAATATTGTGTGTCTGTTTAGTGATGATCAGAATAAGTAAAGAGAGCAATGTCTGAGTACGTTCAGTTTTACTCAGCTGTTTGAAAATCAAATAACGTAGAACTTTCCCACCACAATCATTTTTAATTTTTCAAGTGGGACGTTTCAAATATTATCTAATTTTAGGGCCGCAGGTCGTTAATGCATATCGTACGCCATGTTTCTAATAAAAACCAGCTTCTGTAGCGGTCTAAGCACATAATGAAGGCCGACTAAATTTCTTGATCACTGTTAAAATAAATCGGTGAAACCTTCAGCTGTCATTTATTTTGCACAGTTCCCAGCTAGTTTTGTTCAATGACCACTATCCAGCTTAGCTGCCATAAACGGCAGGAGAGCTATACCATAATTTGAAAAAAAAGTACTTTGCTCTTTTAAGCTCACCTGTTGCACAGTGCAGACACTGTGACGCGGCTCTTGTCTTGAAAGCGCGTCGCATCTGCTGAGCTGCACCTCTCTACTGAGATGCGTGTGGTGCAATGCGCAAGGCACAGCATTCTTGGTGCATAAAAAACTTCGAATAAATAAAAAGGACTACTCATATGTTGGCATAGACTTCGTACGAGGACAATGACTTGGAATAAATTATAACTTCAGATGTACTCAGTTTTGTGATTAGAAAAGTTCTGAATTGAAAAATAATCTCCTTTCTTTACGAATTTTAATACACGAAAAATTACATTTCTTGAGAGGACAAACGTAAGTAAATGATATTTTTTTTTTTAAATTCAGCTCGTAAAAATGACATTAAATATCCAGCAATTATTCCTACCCAAATTCAAATTGAAAATTGTGCATGACTGTTTATCTTTCCCTGAGCACAAGTCTCTGGATGTCTGAACCAAGAATGCGTAACTTTAAGCTGCTGCAATAATGTACAAAATGTGAAATCAATTACCTTAAATGAAATCCTCTTGTGTTACTCATCAAAATAATTATATTCAATTTTTTTCCTCAAAACACTTCAATCTCTTTCTTCATCTCAAATACTTAATAAGTGAATCAGCATGTTCCACTTCCTCAGTATATACCTGGAATCGTACCACTCAGCCTATGGCGCACCACTACTTACGACACACCACTGCCGACTACTGTGTCACTTCATCTCACGATGTAGACTTGCAATGGCAAGGAAAGCTTTTCTGAAGAAGAGAAATTTGTTAACATCTAGTATAGATTTAAGCGTCAGGAAGTCATTTCTGAAAGTATTTGTATGGAGTGTAGCCATGTATGGAAGTGAAACATGGACGATATATAGTTTGGACAAGAAGAGAATAGAAGCATTCGAAATGTGGTGCTACAGAAGAATGCTGAAGATTAGATGGGTAGATCACGTAACTAATGAGGAAGCATTGAACAGGATTGGGGAGAAGAGAAGTTTGTGGTACAACTTGACCAGAAGACGGGATCGGTTGGTAGGACATGCTCTGAGGCATCAAGGGATCATCAATTTAGTATTGGAGGGCAGCGTGGAGGGTAAAAATCGTAGAGGGAGAACAAGAGTTGAATACAGATTCAGAAGGATGTAGATTGCAGTAGGTACTGGGAGATGAAGAAGCTTGCACAGGATAGAGTAGCATGAAGAGCTGCATCAAACCAGTCTCAGGACTGAGGACCACAACACGATTAACGGTGCGCATCATCTCCTACGTATGTTGCAAAGCAGAGATGGTTCGGGTAGGACTCAAGGCGACACAGCATCTCTGATAGCACTAGGCGCTTACAATTTCAACCAGTACAAAGGCGCTTATGCGTTCACGACATCCAAATAATAGAGAAATGCCCATGAAATTATCTACAGCCCTCGAGTGAAGTGTATATTATGCGAATGTTGGAGATACGCGCAGCTGTTCCATACAGTTGGGGAAGCAGCACCAGCGTTCAAAGTAGAAGCTCTTTTTCTAATTTACTTTATTACGGTAATCGGTCGTAACCATAGGCAGCGCTAAGCCGTACGGTGATATTGTTAAATATTCTGAAGTTTCTATATCGAGAAAGAATGTTTCACTCTAAAGCGGAATGTGGGCGTATTCAATCTTCCTGGTGCATTAAAACTATGTTGCAGACAGAGATGCGAACCCAGAACCTTGCCTTTCACGGGAAACGTTCTTTTCGACTGACCTATCCAGGTACGAACCACAACCAATTCCCACAGTACTCTCCTTCAAATTCCACAGAAGCTTTCATGCTTACGGTACACCATTAATTCCTTTCTTGTAGTTACAAGCGTAATGGTTGCTTGAAGGCCTTCAAAAAGGCCTGGAACGGACGGTAGAGACCAACGAACGCCCATTCTGAAAGCACGCTAGGACGCAAATTAATTACTGGTTTTGTTCGTGTAACAGAGTGAATGTTTCAGAGCTGAACCCGCCGAGTATTTTGCTTAAGTGTTCGAAGAACTGAGAAGTTAATATTCCATTAGACTAAGATTCGTATATGGTAACTTCGAATGGAACTCAGTTTGTTAATTAAGTCAGATTTCTGCCTTAGTCCTAGTAGCGAGCCGTCTAGAAAACGGCTTCGTTTGCGCTATGAGATTATGTGCCTGTTTGAGTTAGGGGCATTAAAACAGCCGGCGACGCACGCTGTATTTGTTACTTCATTAACTAGGTAATTTTGTTGCGAATTGAAGTGCCGGAATACATTAGCCGAGCGTGCTAATCATAAACTGTTGTTTTTTGCAACGTCCACCTGTCAGTGAGAATGCATTACGAAACCATTAGCACCAATTAATAGAATTATATACGAATCAACTAAATTTCATGCGCAGCTCGTGTTTAAAACTGGGTGCGATATTGACTTACGTATTTACTAGCTTTTATTCGCAGGCTACGCGAGAGACAATGCATTTACGTTTTTAAGGTTGATTTGCGACGCTTCATGTCATTTCAGCAGGCGAAAAACACGATGCGCCCAGTTGCGTGAAAACACGATTACCCCGTATGCAGTTCCAGTTTTTACTACATCTTTTCATATTTTACTGTCGCATCTTTCTCTCGTACATTTAATCAGTAATTCTGTGCAAACTCCACTAACATCGAATATTATTCTAGAAAATGAAAAACCCAAAGGAGTAAAATACAGTAAGAATAAACTACCACCGCGAGAATATTAGCAACAATTTTAAGAAGAGTAATACTAATGACTAGAGAAGCAATGTACTGGTAATTTGAGGTACAAGAGTTTGGTAGGAGAATAATAATAAATAAATAAATAATTATCAGGGCCTACCGTCGGATAGACCGTTCGCCGGGTGCAAGTCTTTCGATTTGACTCCACTTCGGCGACTTGCTCGTCGATGGGGATGAAATGATGATGATTAGGACACCACAACACCCAGTCCCTGAGCGGAGAAAATCATCCACCCAGCCGGGAATCGAAGCCGGAGCCTTAGGATTGACATTCTGTCATGCTGACCACTCAGCTACCGGGGGCGGACAATAATAACAACAACAATAATAATAGTAATAATAATACACACGATATACACATGTTAACAAAGAGTTTTGAAACTCCAGCGGAAGAAATAAATGCTCTGGAAGAAATAGGAGAAAAAACAGGCTTTCATAAATCCATTGGGAAAACCAAAATAATCTGAACTTCCAAATTTCAAATAAATTTCAAATATGTAAGAGTAAGTCTTATGACTGAACAGAAATACTTTTTGAATGAGCTCAATTACATGGACTTGATAATGACGCCTTAATGTGAAGACTGAGATAAGCGTTTTAGATTCAGATCACAGCGCGTTCTTCAAGGCGGTATCTCTGAATGTTCTGATTTTCCATACAACTTAAAAAAAAAAAAAGTTTTCTTGCTGAACTAGAATGTAAAGAGTAAAAGATTTTAAACAATTCAGTTAGCCCTAATTACAAAACGGGAGGTTACGTAAGGCCAAACAGAGAATATGCTCTGACCTACATAGATAACAGATGCATTTACAAATGACAGACCTTGATTTTACAGTCCTATACGACCGAAGGACAGCGCTCGATAATCTGTAATTCATAACTAGAAACAATAATATCGTAATACGCGAATTTAAAGAAACGTCAGTAAAATTGAGTACACGATGGAGAATATTCCGTAATGATTATTGCGAATTTAAGACATTGTGGGATGTGAAATTTCCTACTGTCACCAAATGGAATGGGGAACGCAATGCTCTGTACAATTAAATGATGGAAAGAAAACTGAAAAAGTGTCAGAGTGTTACGTGCAGCTGGCCGTTGTTCACAATAGGTTGAAAGCAAAATAAATAAAATGATGAAAATAGAAATGGTACTTGAGAAAAAAATAATATGTTTTTACTGTGTTTTAAGTTATTAGGGAGTTTGAATACAGCACATGAGTCAGACAAAACAGTATACTGTGCTGACAAAAATCATATGATACCAACGTGCACATATAAAGTATAAAAGTGCAGTACATTGGCGAAGCTGTCTTTTGTACTCAGGTCATTCATGTGAAAATGTTTTCGACGTCATTTTGGCTGCACGAATGGAATTTGAACGCGGAATGTTGGATGTAGACCCATGGGATATTCCATTTCGGAAATCGTTAGCGAATTCAGTACTTCGGTATCCACAGGGTCAAGTGTGCGTCGAGAAATTTAAGGTATTACCTCTCCCCGATGTTATTCAATCTGTATATCGAGTCAAGCAGTGTATTGCTTCCTCCTACGTATATCTCGCAAAGAGACCATGAGGATAAAACCAGAGAGATTAGAGCCGACACAGAGGCATACGGACAATCCTTCTTTCCACGATCAATACGAGACTGAAATAGAAGGTAGAACCGATAGAGGTATTCAAGGTACCCTCTGGCACACACCGTCAGGTGGCTTACGGAGTGTGGATGTAGATGTAGATGCACGAGGACTAGACGATGCTCACGGCAATGACCGTGCAATAACGAGGACGAACCACGAGTCGGCGGACACAGCCAACCCATAAGCAATAGCCCCTTCCAAATACATGTCTAACAAGACGGCCGACCGACGGTGAACCAAGGTCGTCCCCAGTCAAAACATGTGTGTCGGCAATCGTCGGGCAAGTTATGGCTATCCGCACCTTCTTGACGCTGCATGCTCCAATGGTGCTACGTCGCGACTGCGCAAACCGACCAACTGCTACACATCAGCACGCAAACAGCACTAAAATAATTGGGCAGCCGACATCATAATCTACACAGAATATCACAAATACTTGGACGAAGAAGCGACCAATGGTAAAAGCAGTGACTATGCAGTGACGAGGTCAAACCACGAGTTCATAACACACATCTCCAACACATAAACGATTGGGGAGCAACCACGTCGTTGAGTAAGACTACCAACCGGCGATCAACCAAGAACGTCCCTATTGAAACCATGTGTGCCGGCAAAGGTCGAGCGAGTCAGGGCTATCCGGACCTCACTACTGCTCCAACCCGACCGACTCCTGCCGCGTCCCGGCTGTCCGACTGCCAGGTCCGAATCCCACTGCTGGCGCATTGCAACTCACTGCCTGATACGAACTAATTCCCAACTCACGACAACCGGGAAGTAATAGCAGTCAGCAAAGATGAACTTCATGCGCCGCGCTAGAAATAGTCACGCGAGCGCTCGCGCGGGCGGTCGGCCGACCGTCCGAGAAATTTCATCAATCTCTTGACGTTTTCCGTTTTTAAAGGTCACATTTCCGTAAAATATCGACATAGGATATCTCACACAATATTGCAAACACATTTGTAATCAAAATTATTTATTTAACAATAAAATATACAATGGAATACAAAAAGGAAGCCAAATACCCAAATGAAATATAAGAACATTTTTGTAATTGCAATGTTTTGGGACTATATAATGTAATACTTAAGACTAGAATTATTCACTGGCTTAATTCGTCACAACAAAAGCTAATTTTGGTTTGAAAAAAGAATTTTTGATTGAAAACGTCACAAACATTTCTGTCAGATGAAAACTGCTGATCAGTCTGTATGCATTTCATTTTCGTTTTGAGGCTGACAATAATTATTGCACGCAACTGTCGTGGTTGAATGTCGTAGACAGACGTTTCTTCCACATTCGCCGAATTCTCGCTTTGTTTTTATATTCTTTTTGGAGCCACACAAATAACATATTCCTCTCCTTGTAGGGGTTGATACAGCTGGATAGACTACGTCACTCTCTCTGTAATTTTCCAAAAATACTAACAAATCTTTTGGTAAATGCTTCAATTTAGCTCTTTCTTTCAGGTTTTCGCTCATCAGTTCCAAAGATAACGCATGTAAGAATTGTCTTCTCGTTTTTTCTTTCATATTACCTGTGCTGAATTGTAAAATGCGTAACGAATTTATTCCTGCCAAGTGAAGTAAGCGGAAAAATATACATGCAGGCCACCTTTTTGTTCTTCTTGATGTTGAAATTCTGGAGCACATGCACATTCACTAGAGAATCGGAAGAGTCTATAAAACTGAGGAATTATAGGGGAATTACAAAAAGAAATACTTACATTCCGAAGTATACGAGTAGAAAAAAGTCTCGTAAGCGCTCGCAAGGCGGTAACTGACCGTTTTTGTAGGTGCCGTAAGCGCTCGCGAGGCGGTAAACTGACCGCCGAACGTGTTCGGTCCTATTTGAACTTGTCCTGAGAGGCAGAGAGGTGCGACTTGGACGAACTTTGAGCAGCATCTGTCGGAAAAAGGTGCAACTAGAGAATACATGTCCCTCCCGCCGCCTCGTTACCTTTGTGGAGTAAGTATGGCGCGAAATTGCAAAAAGGCGATCACTTCACCGCCCGCGCGAGCGCCTGAAGGATAATATGCCAGGGCTTATATAGATAAGCGCCTCTGCTGCCGCTCACGGGCAAGCAAGGGGGCAACTCGGTGACACCAGTAATTGAAATTAACATAACGAGGTGGTAGTACAGTAAGAACAGGATGTCAAATGAGATATGGCACGAACAAGAGCCACGCACTGCTCACCCAGGTGTGCTTATGTTTCTCGGCTATATGTTGCTAAACACGCGTTGTATTTGCATAGTTCGGAGCGCGTACTGTCCCTGGTGGAGAGGGCCTGCGGTCCTGGAGCTAGACTACCCGCTGGTCCCCAGTGCTGTGTCGTTAGTCGTAGTGGCCGGGCGACACGCCAATTGCAGTGTAAGCAGCCGTCTGTGGACCGGTGCAGGAAGGGAGATTAGGCTATAACGTCCGGTCAATAGGGCGGTTGTTAGAGACGGAGCGCAAGATCGCATTACGAAAGAATGGGAAGTAAATCGGCCAGGCCCTTTACAAAGGAGCCATCCAAGCGTTTGCTGGAGCGACTCGAGGAAATCACAGGCACGGTGCATATTTCGACCATCCTTTGACCTCGATGATGACGTATTCGGACATGTTCGGACACGATCATCTATCTGGTCTAACAAGTAACGTAAATTACCTAACCAGGTGATACGTTTCCATTGATCTACCATCCAGTCTCGGTTATCACGTTCCACTGCAGTGATAAATGACGATGCCTTTGGGTCAACATAAGAAAACATAGAGGTTACTTGTTGTGGAAATTCGTGTTCATCGATGTACACTGAACGATGTGTTTCATAACACTTTATTGTTCGCTGGCGTCAGATCAGCCACAGAACGCCGTCTGTCCTGATTTACAAAGCGGTCAAACCTCCGACCTTCATATTGTGTAATAAGACATAGACATCCTACACCTTATCGCCTATCCATGGTTTCCTTCAGCCACTTTCCATAGACGCTCACGACGGTAGCCCGTAAGCAGCCATCCAGCTCGGGTGTTTCCTAGGCGCAGGGCCATAACAATCAAACCTCTGTCAAAGTAGCTTATGTCAGTGTATTTCCCATCTAGCGACCTGCACCGTTGCTAAAATGGCTCTACATTCGTCTCTCTACTTTCTTTACCGCGTAACGTGCCCGAAACCCCACCAGGTGACATTTCGCCTTGCTGTGGGCAGTGATCATAGTGTTTTTTTGTCGTGAATGTAGGTTTACATACTGCTATTTTAAGAGGATATAACATAGTTGTAGATTACGCGTACTCCCATGGTGACCTTCTGTGTTATGCCCTGTATTATCAGCACCTGACAGGTGCCCTGCAGACAGCACCTGAAGAAGACTGCGAGTCACGCAGTTGAAATATCGTGCAGGAAAGCCTCGAATAACCGGCAGAAACCCTATTTATCAACATGACAACGCCTCCCCGGGAAAGCTTGAAGACAACAATAATATCCATTATACAATAAACGTTAAATCCTTTTACATAAAACGAATACAATTTCCTTCTTAACTTTGAATTTCACGGCCAATAGCCTTGCACCAATGTGCTTTCTGATAAAAAAATAAAGAAAAAAAGTAACTATTATGCACTAAACTTTACAACAAATATTCTATTACCTAATGATTCAATAAGGTGTCATGCTGTCATCGTTCAGTGTGTTTTGTGTGGAGGAAATGATAATCTAATGCTTAACTGAAAATACTGATAATTTAAATTTACTATATCGTTTAAAAAAAAGTTATAGAGTTGATATTTACAACATTTTTCATTTTAATGATGCGCTTCTATATGAAATGTCGATCGTTAAGATCGAACAAAGCGTTCAGATTTTGACATTCAGGTCTTTGTTACGAAACTTGTTAACTTCACCTTAACAGTAAATCCTAAACTATTATAGATATGATAGATATTCAAGTTTTATTGCGATCACCATGAACATTTATGAAGGATGGTAGGTTAAAATTACTGTGGCTTCTTCCCTGAATTACTACAGAATTAAATAGCTTTCATAAATCTTTCCCTTTATGGCAGATCTTAAGTCCGCCATATTTAACAGTTCTACGTCTCCTTAGTCACAAATAGCTTCTATGGGGGTTCTCTATGACGCGAGTTCTCGTCTGCCTCACTCGCACACTACAGCATTTAGGCCTCATTCAGCACAATAAACGTCTGTGAATTTCCCCATCTCGTGGCTAATCTGCGCTCTTTGTGGCACATGGTCCTGGACGATAGGGCTCATTTCACAATTCCCGAAGGCTGCCTCTTTCGGCCATATATTTAAATGAGAGCGAAATGCTCATTAACTCACGCCTTGGCATCTGTGACGCTCTCATTAGCATAAGTGTGACTATATACTCTAATCGAAGATGCATGATTAATTCAAAGTCGGAATATTGACACGAGAATGTTACTGTGATGGACTCCAGATTCGAACTGCTGCCGTAAAGGAATGTTCGCGATACATCCCATGCTTTGGTATACAGCTCAGTTTGGTGCTACATGTACTGCGGTAGATTTACGTGGAGAACCTCGTCATAACTCTTCGTCCCGTTGCGAACTGGCGACAACTTGATCTCTTTGTGCTGACGTCTGTCAGTGGTTGAATCAGAGCACAGGAATCCGTAATCCACATGACATGAGTGGATTAGAGCGGAGTGTCACGTTACACACACTCTTGCGTCTGCAGTGACGGAGCAGCTGCCAGTAATTGCGCGAATGTATTGGTTGCTAACGAGCAGAATATGTCAGCTTCGTATCAATATGCTATATAATCCAAGATTAAGGACGACTCGTTCTACTCGTGATGTGGGGAGCGGCCCGAGATAGAGATAGGTGAGGAAGGCTAGTTTTTCCAGCCTCCTGTGCCACAGTCAGACACACGTAGGCGACACGGTGTAATGAAATAAAGTCTTCCTTTGTTTACAGCAATCGTTAAAGTGAAACCGTGTAGCTAAAATTAAAAAGAAAAAATAACTCCAGGATTAAGACACGCTTCTCTAAAATAGAAATGGTTCAAATGGCTCTAAAACCTATGGGACTTAGCATCTGAGGTCATCAGTTCACTAGACTTAGAACTACTTAAACATAACTAACCTAAGGACATCACACACATCCATGCCCGAGGCAGGATTCGAACCTGCGACCGTAGCAGCAGCGTGGTTTCGGTCTGAAGCTCCTAGAATCGCTCGACCACAGCGGCCGGCTCTAAAATAGAAAAAATGTCACGTAACGTGTGGAATTTCTACACAGTATGTAGAGGTAATTGTTTTCAACATACGACATCCGTGAAGAGGTCACTTCAGGTGCTTAAGCTGTGTTTTAGTACATGAGACTTGGGGTTAACCAACTTCGGTAAGAACCTCAAATTGGCCTGCAAAAACGAACTAAGCTACAGTGCGTGCGCTTCGCGTGAAATTTTCATATTCTATCGGTCTACACGGGCAAGTTATTAGTCCTAGAGAAAAAAAATTATAAATGGTAACTTTTGTATAAGGTTTTAAGTTGTTTAATTTAGTATCTAGTTCTCCAATAGAGGCCACGATTTCCGAGTTATTCAGATGTGCCCTTGAAATGCCCTCTCATTCCCACACCCATAGGTCAGGATTTTTAGTCCTACCGATGTACAAAAAACTTGCGACTACACTAATTATGTCCCCGCATTCCACCTTTTTTTTGGTTTTCATTGGCTGGACTTTATTACGTCACCGGCTTAGTCGTGCACTTACATATTGTAAATTTGACGTTTGCGTAAATTTTACTTAACGGTTTTGTGAAATTGAACAGCATAAAATTAAGAATTGAGTCGTTTTATTTGGTTTGCCTTCTAACTACAAAACTACTGTGTTCGCCGGCCGTTGTGGCCGAGCGGTTTTAGGTGCTTCAGTCCGGAAGCGCGTTGCTGCTACAGTCGGAGGTTCGAATCCTGCCTCGGGCATGGATGTGTGTGATTTCCGTAGGTTAGTTACGTTTAAGTAGTTCTAAGTCTAGGGGACTGATGATCTCAGATGTTAAGTCGCATAGTGCTTAGAGCCATTTTTTGAACTACTATCTTCGTACAAATTAAGTATGGGTCTAACTGCCAAAGTAATAAATTTTTGCATCTTCTTTACAAAATTCTTTTTTACTTCATTACCCTCATGTGCACGTTTAAATTATTAATGTTAACGGAATAGTCGAGTAACCGGCGGTGTAATAACTCAGTCAACGAAGCCGGAAAAAGATCGAAATGGGAAATAATTAGTGTAGGAGCAAATATTTGTAGAGTGTGAGGGGAGAGTGCCATGAACAACACATTGAAATTACCGACCGGTGGTGGGTGAGGTGCATTTGAATGTCACTTGTGTAGGTTTTCCTTGAGTAACTCGGAAACCGTAGCCTGTAGTGGAAACGTACCCCAGTACAAAATTAAACTACATTAAATTTCCTACAATAATAAAGGTCATATTCAGTTTTTGTCTAGGACTAATAGTTTGCGAGTAAACAGCGAAAGAATACGAAAATCCCAATGACGCGCATGCGCTGTAGCTTAGGCGGGTTTTGCCGGCCAATTTGAGATACTTACTCAACTTGATAGGTGACAAGTGTCCTTTATCTCTGTGTCCTGTACACTACTAGGGTACGTCGTAAACAATTCTCGTTTACACCCTGTAGAGCTTCTTGACTCCATTCCTAAGTTAAGAAAGAAAAAAAAAATGTAAATTAGAAGAGGAAATTAAAATCGTTCAGAATTTACAGCAAACACATCCACTTGTGCTGTAATGACTACGTACGATAACTGAAGAGTCGTACATATTCCCTCAACAACGGAAAGACCGATGACACGAAACAATACTGTCTCGTACGAGGTGTCAGTTTTAAATATTTCGTTGTGTCTGAGCGTTGCAGCAATGAGAAACTCTACTATGCTTTGATCGGCCAAACAAGAACTCCATTCTTACGTGCGCGTATATTCCATTTCAATAGAGTTTAGAAATAAATACTCTAAGCATACACAAACGTGCAAGAGCACGCGTCAGAACACTTGAAACTTTCATACACAGATAGGACAATAAAGGCTGTAACTAAATACACTCTACAGACTTTGAAGACGTGTTATGGGAAGCAAGAAGATTAAGTTTAGCGTAGGAACTCATATACGGAAACGTACTGTTTTCCCGCTACTCGCAAAATATAACATACGTTGCCCCTTGAATACCTACCGTCTTGGTCCACTTAAAAGTAGAACTCGATGTGACGACCGCCGACGACGACACAGATACGATACCTGCTCACCAAATACCAGTGGACACGATCAACAATCGATGGTCTTCTTGCATCGGCCGCAGCTACTTCACTCTAAGCAACAGGTATTCCTCGGATGATCTCGTAAATCAAAGGTTTCATTTCACGTCAGCAGTACGTTAAGGTCATGAAGTCGTATCATCATGACCTATCCACTGTTGCCTAACTCATCGGTCCAGATGATCTCGGACCACAAGTGGAAAAAGAGGTGTTAAGCCATGGCATTGGAACCAAAGGCTTTGACGCACATCCAGTGCCACAACTGGGCATAAAAATTCAAGTGATCGGTGAATGACTTGCGTAATACAGTACACAGTAGTTAGCGGTGCCGAAAATGGAGGAGATTTGAACGTGTGTTATGGGATTTTACATGTAGCGAGAAAATGTTAAGTTCCCGAATACGAGTTTCGGTGCTAAACTATGAGTCCTTCAAGTCTGGAAAGGGTATGTAGTTACACGCTGTATATCGGACATCGTATAAAGTACTCAGGAAGATGTGATGCATGTAATGTAAAATTAAGTACTTTATAAGTGAAACCACCACGCCGTAAATAGATTCCTTTTATCATATGCCCGCTGAGATACTGAAACTCTTATGGGTAGGCTACGCAAAACATACACTGGGACAAGTAGGTCGCTGGTGAATGACAGATACTATAACAGTCTTATTTATTAAAAAACGACAGAGTTTTCAAGTTGAATTTTGCGACAGTATTTACGAATGGAGAGCTTTCTAACACTGTAAAATGTCGGTCAGCTGTAGCTGATGAGCGACAGATCCCCACGTTAGTGCCTCTTAGACAATCGCCATGTGGAGTGTTCAGCAGGTGCATTCCCACCAGTACTGATATTATTGACGTGTGCACATGTATCTTTACAGCCACGAAACGAATGATAAGCAGTCTCATCGACAGTTTCATTGATGCAGGATGTGGCACTAGTTCTTTTGAAAAAGTAACAGCGCATTTCACTGACTACAGTTTTGCACGTCAATGCAATTAGCATAGTAAGGCAATAACTCTTCTTTGCGTAGTAAAGCTTGCATCACAAATATTTAATGCATTTTGAAAACACTGGTAGCCTCGAACATACATCAACCAAAGACTGTACAAGGTGTCCCATTTATAATGATGACTCCAAATAACTTTTGGCCCAGAATCAGTGTATCACAGTGTACCATTCAACTAAAAATGACGTTATTGGAAACGCAATACGGTACTGACATCGACCCTCATGTACTAAAACACAAGTTAAGCATTTGAGGTGACGTAATTTGACCACTTGTTGGAGGTGACGTTAACCAAATCAAAATTTTAGGAAAATGCACACCGTTCGTTATCGTTCTTCTAACTTATAGATCATCAGCATTTCCATAGATTGCCGGCCGGTGTGGCCGTGCGGTTCTAAGCGCTTCAGTTTGGAACCGCGTGACCGCTACGGTCGCAGGTTCGAATCCTGCCTCGGGCATGGATGTGTGTGATGTCCTTAGGTTAGTTAGGTTTAAGTAGTTCTAAATTCTAGGGGACTGATGACCTCAGTAGTTAAGTCCCACAGTGCTCAGAGCCATTTGAACCATTTGAACCATTGCTCATCAGCATTTATACCTTCTCTTCGGTGGTGCACAGTGCATATTGCTTGTGTTTCCATTTGTTAACTGTCATTTCCAGCGAGTTACGTTAACCTAGGTACCTGTCCTGTGTGTCATTACAGGACACGCGAAGCCAATTTTGTGTTACGTCTCTTTGACATGAATTAACGAATAAAAAATATACAGTGATATTTAAAAAGACGTCCTGGTTTTAATAACTTGCTCGTTTTATTGCTATCATTGCATTCTGACGGTTCAATATTCATTGACTGAAACCTTAATGCGCAATGCCGAAGTAATTTGTCCGTATGCAGTACAAATAGATAAATAAGAATACTTCAATTTTCGTAGACTGTTTCGCACCCAATAATACAACGTGGTCAATGATGATGCTGTAATGTGAAAAGAATATTTATTAAAGGGTATTGTGACATTCAAAAGCAGAAACGTCTAAATTAAATCTTGTACGCCTTCATTTATTGCCAAGAAACGAATATGGAAGTAAAATGAAAGACAGAGTAGATTACGTTGGTTTGTTAGTTTCTTTCGTGATAAAGAGCGAGAAAAATATTAATCTCAGTGTGAAGCTTTAATTTTCGACGATCATAAATATTTCACTTTGAATGAAGCCTACGTTTTGAATTTGTCATTGCCACATGGCATAACCACGGCGGAATAAACTCTTCTGGTAAATGCGAAAAATTGCTTTCGTGGAGTGATTTATTTTTAATTCGTGGTGCTGACTGCAAGCGGAGACTCTCTGCCACAAACCGAGAGGAACATTTGTGGAGAAAATAATGTTTCGAGATTAAGCAAAATACAATTATCCGCAAAGAGTGAAAGTCAGAAAATCGGGACTGACTAAAAGATGGACAGCAGAACACCGAATGCAATAATAGTTTACTGCTGGTGCCTCTACCCCGAGCGTATGTACTAACCATGTACACTCTGCAGTCCACAGTCTCCGTTTGTATCATGTATTGGTATTTCGCTGGATTCTCGAATGGAATGCGGAGGGAATGATTGCTTAAACGCCATTACGCCTGTTGTACCCTGTAGAAGGACTTCTTAAGATTCCATTGGCGAATGGAGAACAGGCATAACAATTCCTTACACACATCTATGCGCATGGAAATTAGTCTAGTGTTGTCTTTGTCGTCGCTACGGGAGCAGTACGCAGCATTCCGAAGTATGTGCCTAAATCCTGTATCAAATTCTGGTCTCAAAATTTCGTAAACTGGCTTCCGTGGAATAGTTGACATCTATGTTCCACTTTTTCAGCATTTCCATTACGCTTTTCTGTCGCACTACAGTCTGGAACCGCGCGACCGCTACGGTCGCAGGTTCGAATCCTGCCTCGGGCATGGATGTGTGTGATGTCCTTAGCTTAGTTAGGTTTAAGTAGTTCTAAGTTCTAGGGGACTGATGACCTCAGAAGTTAAGTCCCACAGTGCTCAGAGCCATTTGAACCATTTTTCTGTCGCACAAACAAACCTTCTTTGTACCTGACTGACGCTAACATCTGCCAGCTTAGTATTCTTCACCAATATTTTAAATGGCTTCCAGAAACGGCGTCTATTCTGTCTATTTCTCTCTCTGTATGGATTGGAGATACATGCTCGCTTGTGTCTGTGTGTGTAGGCTATTTACTCTATTAGTCAAAACCGGATCAAAGTACTGTGAAGATATTATCCGATATTGACTAATAGAGCGTTTCGCGTGGGAGGTTCACGCAAATAATTTATAAATACTTCGTGGAAATTCGTTGAACTATAATGCATTAAATTCCGCCGCCGCCGTGGAAATGATGGCATTTCCATCTAGTGGCACAGCCGCCGCAACTCCAGCCATCAGCGAAACTAGATTAGAATTCGAGTTGGACGTGGTAATCTAGTGATTGCATCAGCACCGAAAAGTCGCGTGATAGAATCCCAGTCGGACCACGGATTTTTTCGCTCCATTTTAACCCTGCCTAAGCTCGCAGTTAGTTTTACATTCACCAGAATCGTTTCCCGGTTCTATGAATGGCTAGGGAGACGCAAGTCGCCGAAGTGACTCCGATTTATACTTCCACCAGGACATTAAGCCGTGCAAAATTATTGTTACCAGAATATAACATTTACACATACATTCTCCTTCTACACAAGTTATAAATTAATGTCCCTTATCAGCACGTGGCACATTTTATGTCTATATTTGAAGTCTAATGCCAGGAATGGCTGTAGGAATTTTATAACGCTTTCACTATTGGATACATCGATTCACAAGGAAGGTACGTCTGTATAATTTATAAATACGAGGGTCACTCCAAAAGAAATGCACACTATTTTTTAAAAATACATCTTTTATTCTACATCTTTGAAAGTTTTACAATGTGTAGATACATCCTTCATGAACAATATTTTCATTTCTCCACATAATTTCCATCCCTCTCAACTACCTTACGCCATCTTGGAACCAGCGCCTGTATACCCGCACGGTAAAATTCTGGACCAACCTGTTGGAGGCACTATTTGGCAGCGTGCACAAGGGAGTCATCATTTTCAAACCCTGTTCCACGAAAACAGTCTTACATTTTCGCAAAGAGATGATAATCACATGAAGCCAGGTCATGACTGTAAGGCGGGTGTTTCAGTGTTGTCCATCCAAGCTTTGGGATCGCTTCCATGGTGTTTTTGACTGCTATGTGGCCGTGCAACAGTAAAACATCCTGCTTTTGCCGATGTGGGCGAACAGGACTCAGTCGAGCTTGAAGTTTCTTCAGTGTCGTCACATATGCATCCGAATTTATTGTGGTTCCACTAGGCATAATGTCCACAAGCAAGAGTCCTTCGGAATCGAAAAACACTGAAGCTAGAAGAAGGTGTGGTTCTGAATTTTTTTTCTGGGGTGAATTTGCATGATGCCACTCCATTGATCGCCTCTTCGTCTCTGGTGAAAAATGATGGGGCCATGTTTCATCACCTGCCACAATTCTTCCAAGAAATTCATCTCCACCATTCTTGTACTGTTCCAAAAGTTCGCTGCATACCCTTCTCCTTGTTTCTTTATGAGCCACTGTCAACATCCTGGGAACCCACCTGGCACAAACCTTTTTTAACGCCAACACTTTCAGTATTCTGCAAACACTTCCTTCCCTTATCCAAACGTAGCGTGACAATTCGTTCACTGCTATGCGTCTGTCAGCAGTCATCAATTCGTTAACTCTCTGCACATTGTCTGGAGTGTGTGCAGTACGAGGCCTGCCGCTGCGAGGACAATCCCCAATATTGCCGTGCCCGCTTTCATCACGTAACCTGCCTACCCACCGACTAACTGCACTGCGATCGACAGCAGCATCTCCATACACCTTTTTCAACCCCTTGTGGACGTTTCCCACTGTCTCGTTTTCACAGCACAAGGAATTCTATGACAGCACGTTGCTTCTGACGAACGGCAAGTGTAGCAGCCATCTTGAAGACATGCTGTGACGGCGCCACTCACGGGAACAGGTTGAACTAAGTTTGAAAACAAGCGGGAAGGATGCATCTACACATTGTAAAACTATCACACATGCAGAATGAAAACTGTATTTTTACAAAAATAGTGTGCATTTATTTTGGTGTGACCCTCGTATTTGTTGCAAATTTGCCGAATTCTAATCAATTACAGTCTGTTTGTGTGTGAAGACTATTCACGGGGACTACTATAGGGATTTTGATACTCGTTGCGTACTGGCTCGACCGCCCCACCGACAAATGAGCGATGACGCAGTGTGTTTCAAGCACGGCTCGCATTGGTAGCACGTTGCTACGCCGGCAACTGACGTGTGCTGCTTAAATGGATTAGTTTATATGAAAGAGATGATATTCCATCACCTAACGTTGTGCTCTGATTTTTAGTCATAACACTGCGTAGTGCTCCAAATTACGCTACGCCAGTCCGCCGGCTGCTGTGGCCGAGCGGTTCTAGGCGCTTCAGTCCGGAACCGCACTACTGCTACGGTCGCAGGTTCGAATCCTGCCTTGGGCACGGATGTGTGTGATGTCCTTAGGTTAGTTAGGTTTAAGTAGTTTCAAGTCTAGGGGACTGATGACCTCAGATGTTAAGTCCCATAATGCTTGGAGCCATTTGAACCATTTTTTACGCCAGTCCGTCCGAAGACACTTACTGCTATCCTTGCGAAGCCGTGACGGGTCGCTGGTACTGCTATATGCGTAAGTAATTGCTCCAAGTTTCTTCAAGTTTATTTTAGATATTGCTGCACAGTTGTTAATTTTGTAATTCCGTTTCGTGAACTGTTCTCTGTTAAGAGAAAGAAAATACCGTACCTGACATTCGTAGCGAGAGACTTCAGAAACTAGGTTAAATATCTGAAACTTTATATATTTTTTTTCCATCTCAGTTGCACAGTTTATACAGCGTGATTAATTTCTAACACATGTGATTGCCTACGGATCAATAGATTCGTAAGCAAATGTTGTGTCATGCAGAACTGCATGTCACATTACTGTATTCTGATGTGTGACTGCTGCACGATAAAACGTGTTGTTTACGCATCTACATAGATCTACAGATTCTCACATGTGATCGAAACTAATATTATAAAAACTGTACACTGAGATGGAAAAAATAAACGATATATAAATTTATAGGAAGAAAGTAGTTTAAACTGTTTGCGGTATGTATAAATTGTTAGGAAGAAGCATTCTATCCATATTTTACTAGTGAATTTTGGCACCACTAAACAGTGGAGAATATCGCGGTAGAGCCTGTAACCTTCTCCCTTACTAATTCGTTTTAATGCGATAATATCACGGTAGTCGTATATGCCTTATGAACTTGATTTTGAATAAAGCTGCTACCCCAGGGGAAATTTTGATCGGTTAGTGACGAAAAGTGTACATCAAGTAGCTGTAAAGAACAACCTAGACTACTCCAAAACTTTCTACTTATAAGGATCTTGTTTAGTACGTAAAGGAGTGCCGACACTCACGTAAGACACGAGAAGGGGTACCACATAACTCAAATGAACACAACTAAACTAATTAAAACAATAAAGAAATTATTTAATACGGTCTCCAGCCCAATTTTCCACTGTTTGTCCACTACGTGATCAATAATGCGGACTGCAATGGATACGTAAACGTTCGGCTGTAAGTCGTGCGAAAACAAACGGTTGACACACAAAACCTTACGAAATAATTATGAATAAGGAACGTAACTGTCTCATTTCGTTAATACTCAAATACGCCGATTTGGAAAAGGTACTGAAACTAATTATTAAAAAAATATTAAGGCAGTAATTTATGTAACCTCAGATTAATGTTTACTGACGTGCACTAGATCCCTAGACATGGTAAGCTATGCACTTTGAATATAATGTAATTAATATGGAAATTTACTGAATCAAATAAGCTACTTTTGGGTTTCAGCAGACTGACAACACCGAAATACGAACAAACCGGCACATAACAGCATTACAACAATAAACACAGATATGACATATATAAACATAATTTATTCTTTTCTTTAATTTGAGATTACCAGAATTATTTTAATTTTAAATTATTTTGCTTTGCCTTCACTCAGTTATCGAGAATGACTGCCACCCCCCCCCTCCCCCACCTAAATAGTATTGTTGAACGACACTGATAACGGATTGAGCCTTCAGTATCAATTACTTTCAATTATCTGGTAATAATAGTCTTCTATTACTTTTCTCTTAGCTATTTAAACAATGACACTAGCGCACTCAATAACTGGAAACGAGTGGGACCCTAAGTAGGTGGCAATTACTGAGGGTAATGACAAGATCAGGTACCTACAGCTTTTACGCACAACACATATTACTGCAATAAATTTCACTGATAATGTCACTGGGAACTGCCTTACCACGTTTCTTACGTAAACTAAAATAAAACAACCTTGTACCTCATTGCAGATGTTAACCCGTCGTCTTCGTAGTCGTCTGGAATGCCCCCATTGTTCCACGTAACACCGGAGCTCACCTTCATTCACAATGACCTATTACGGGGCACAATGTTCATGTTATTCGTGGTTCTTAAGTCTGCACACATTCGTCATACCCTTGGCGTGTCTCTAGTAACAACTGCCACTCAAACAGGCCAGATGGTGAACACCATTGGCGTGTGTTCACTCGTAAATTTCACAATTAAGTACATTGAGGTGACAAAATTCGTGGGATAGCTATATGTTCATACAAAGATGGCGGTCGTATCGCATACACATGGTATAAAAGGGCAGTGCATTGGCGGTGCTGTCATCCAGTGTTCAGTGCAGACCGCAGCGCGAGAGATGTCGAAGCGAACGGAGCTACGTACTGCGAAGGGTGTGGCAGATCGCCGTCCGGCGGAGATTGCTACGTCGGCGGCCCGATCTGGCCCCCCACTTATGACGGACCACGCAACGAATGAGGACATGATGGATATCGCTATGGATGCGCTTACAGTTCCACTTCCGGAGTCGGAAGCAGACGAGCCGTCTGCCGTACCACCACCTCGTCGGCAATCCGGCAAAAGCAGAAGAGAAGACGATACGGCCCCTACCGGCGGGCGCAGCTCCCCGGCTGAGAAGCGATCGAAACAAACGCCTGCTGACGATGCTGACGGATTCACTCTCCCGAAGCGACGCCATACAGCGCGACGACGGGTGCTGTCCACCCACGAGCCGGCATCCACTGCCAACACTTTTGCTGCCCTTGAGGATGCCCCAGAGGAACCACCGCGCCCTTCCACGGCGCCAAGGAGGGATGCGCCACTTCCGCCGATCGTTCTGAAATACGAAGGGACCTTCCGGCAGCTGCAACAGCTTCCCAATAGCTGGACGACGGCAGTCTACAATGTGAAGGTCGCCGGACGAGACATGTACAAGATTACGCTGCGCTCAGCAGACGACTTCCGACGCGTGACGCAGGAGGCGTCTGAAAGGGCAATCCCTTTCTTCACTCACGCCACCACACCGGACCGCGTCCTGAAGATTGTCATCCGGCATCTGCCCTTCAACATGGAGCCGGATCACATTAAAGAAGAACTCGAAGAGCTCGACTTCAGTGTCAGAACTGTGGTCAAGATGAAGCAGCCCAAATCACGTGACTACATGCCCCTGTTTCTCGTCATCGCAACCGATACAATCGAGAACAGGAAGCTCTACCAGCTCACCCGACTCGCCAACGTCTCGGTGACCACAGAAGACTTGCGCGCCAAGAGAGGCCCTGTTCAGTGCTACCGGTGCCAGGGCATCAACCATGTCGCCCGGCATTGCTCCATGCCTGAAAAATGTGTGAAGTGCGCCGGTGCACACCCAGCGAAGGACTGTCCCATCCCTCGGAAGCAGCAGCCAACGTGCGCTCTCTGTGGGGGCGCTCACGTTGCCAGCTACCGCGGCTGTGAAGCTTGGAGACGCGCCAGTGCTCGTCAGCGAGGCCAGCCAGTCGCCGCGAAACAGAAGAAGTCTGCCAAGGCTGAACCTACAATCTCCCACGCCACGGTTGTCGCCAGAGGACTGGCGCCCCGCCGACCCAACAGCGATGACGCCGACCATGCAGGCCCACAGGCACGTCGCCGCCATGAAGACTCCCACACCCGCGATGTTTTTGAAGACGCAGGGGCACGACATCCACTACTAAACTGCGCCACTCCACCTGTGCAGAATTCGTCGGACCCGGAATCGGGCCCCTCCTCTGCTGCTCTACCCGTGACGTCTGGTGCACGCCCCCAACGCCGCGGCGGCCGGCGCAAGACGGGGGGTCGCACATCCAACGCCCCAGAAGAAGCCACATACAATGGCGAAGACGTGGCCACTTCCATCGGCGCCAGAGAAGATACGGCTCCTGCCGCCTCCGCCACGGACATCGCCAGTCTGATTACTCAACTCACCGCACTTGTGACGAGCACAACCAAACTGCTTGATGTCCTCACGCAGCACCTGACCGCTGCACGGTCGTCGCGTGGAACACCCTCTGTCTACGCACACAAGCTGGCGAATTTCGTCAATTTCTTCGTGATGAAGCCGTGGACATCTGTCTGCTCAGCGAAACCCGCCTTAAACCAGGCATTGCAGTCAAAGCGCCGAACTACTCCTGTTACCGTGCTGACAGGCCAACTGCCGGCGGAGGAATGGCCATCTACATACGGAATGGGATCCGTCACCACCAGATTCAACTGCCGCCGCTCGTGACTCTGGAGGCGATTGGAGTTGTCGCGCACACGTCAGCGGGAGCCATAACCTTCATTGCCATCTACAAACCACCGTCGCATCCATGGGTAGATGCGGACTTAGAATCTCTTCTCTCCATCGGAGGCAAGCTGTTCATCGCTGGAGACTATAACTCCAAGCACGTCGCTTGGCGTTGACGACTCACCAACAGAGACGGACGCCGCGTCCTCCGAATCGTGGATCGCAATGACGCCGTGGTAGTGGGTCCCTATGATCCCACCATCTTCCCCGCTAATGGACAACCGGACATCGTCGACTTCGCGGTCGTGAAAGGCATTCCGCACCGCATCCTCGCCTCGACACGGAATGTTCTCTCCTCTGACCATGTGCCAGTTGTTTTTGACGTCGACCTCGACCCACTGCAGCTACCCAGGCGTGGGGTGTCACTCTCTGGAGTCAACTGGGATCTCTTTCGCCACACCCTGACCGAGTCCCTAGTTGGGATGCCACCTGTAGACGACGCAGAAGCTGAAGATTCCCTCCTCCACTTCACGGACGCCGCCCTCGCCGCAGTCAATGAAGCGGCTCCACCCAGACGCGAGCGCCAGGACCACTCTCGACAGCTGCCCCCCGATCTCCTTGCACAAATTGCCGAGAAGAACAGAGTGTACCGCGAATGGCAGCGTACACGGAACCCCGCCACCAAACGGCAACTCAACCGTATGCGGCGCGAAATCACGGTGGCTGTGGCCAATCACCGCAACCGGGAGTGGGTTAGCCGTGTGGCGACTCTTCAGCTTGACGACGGGTCTGCCTGGAGGACCGCGAAACACTTCCTACGGCGAACGCAGCGTATGCCGCCTCTCCGATCTGCAACCGGAACTGTCTGTGAACCGAACGCGAAGGCTGATGCCCTCGCCGATGTTTTTGAAGAGAACTTCAAGCCTGTAGAGGATCCACTGGACGCAGAACATGAAGAGATGGTCGCTGACCGGCTCCCTCGCTATCTGGAAACGGAGGGCGATGATGACATCGAGGCCACAACTCCTGAAGAAGTCTCGGCGGCTCTGAAGGCCCTCAATCCAAAGAGAGCTGCAGGCCCTGACGACGTCTCCACTGCCATGCTGAAACAACTGCCTGAGGACGCCTCTACTCACCTGGCTGCAATCTTCAACAAGGTCTTTCGCACCGGTCACTTTCCCCTGCAGTGGAAGCATGCTGAGATTGTGGCTATTCCTAAGATGGGAAAAGATCTCCGGCAGCCGAAGAGCTATCGCCCGATTAGTCTGCTGCCTGCCATCTCGAAAGTTTTCGAGCGCATCTACCTGAAGAGGCTACAGCAACACGTCACCGCCGAAGCTCTACTCCCAGATGCCCAGTTCGGCTTCCGTAAGGGCCACTCTACGGAGCACCAACTTCTCCGACTCGTGGAAGAAGCCTTCGATTCCCTGGAGAGGCGCGAATACTTCGGAGCAGTCTTCCTTGATGTCTCGCGCGCTTTTGACAGCGTCTGGCACGATGGGCTGCTCTTCAAACTTCTCGAAATGGGGGTCCCTGGATCCCACATCCGTCTGCTACGGTCCTTCCTCGATGGACGGACTTTTCACGTCCGTGCAGAAACTGGCCTGTCGACAGTCCGTCCCATCAGAGCAGGCGTGCCACAATGGTCGGTCTTGGGGCCGATCCTGTACACGCTCTACACGGCTGATACGCCGACGGTCCCTCGTGTGCATCTAGCACTGTACGCCGACGACACTGCGCTCTACTCACGAAGTATGCGCGCGGACACACTTCGCCAGAGGTTGCAGCACGCTGTCGACAACCTAGCCGATTGGGCCGTCAAGTGGAAACTGCAGTTCAATGGCGCCAAGACGCAATTTTTCATTGCAACCCGTCGTGTCATCCCAGCCGCTATGCCCCCACTCGTCGTTGGAGGCAGTCCTGTCAACTGGCGACCGACCGCGCAGTATCTTGGGGTCACCATAGATCGCCGCCTCACCTGGGGCCCACACGTGAAGGGCGTCGTAAACAAAGCAAGGGGTCGACTTCTCCAGCTCTACCCCCTGCTCAACCCGACGTCGACTCTTCCTCCGCGACTGGGCGTCACGTTGTACAGGGCGCTAATCCGCCCTGTCTTCGATTACGTGGCTGTCGTCTGGGGGAATGCGGCAGACGACCACCTGAAGAAACTACAATCTCTGCAGAACAGGGCTCTCCGCCTCGCGCTGCACCTGCCGCGGGACTTCCCATCTGGACCACTGCACGACCTCGCTGAGGTCCGCAAAGTCAAGGACCACGTCCGTATGGTTGCCCGCCGCTTCTACGAACAGGCGCGGCAATCCGAGAACCGGTACATACGCTCTCTGGGGCAGAAGATACGGCGCAATGCCAACACACGCTGGCCCCAGCTCCTTGCAGCATAGGCTGCAACTGAAGAAGAAGACAGAGTGGAAACAACCAGCGGCCAATCACCTCTAGAAGACGCACCACCAGAATAAATAGGAGGCAAAACATGTATATGTTGTGAACTCCGCTTTACTCGAAGACTGAAGTTTCTTCGCGAAGAAGCAACGCAGAGAGGTGCTGTCATTTGTAATCGGGAGATTCGTGTGAAATGATTTCCGACATGATTATCGCAGCGCGACGGGAATTAACAGACCGTAAACGCGGTATGTTAGTTGGAGCTGGACGCATGGGATTTCCAGTTGCGTATATCGTTAGGGAATTCAATATTCCGAGATCCACAGTGTCAGGAGTGTGCTGAGAATACCACATTTCTAGCATTACCTCTCACCACGACAACGCGGCCTTCATCGACATCTACGTGAATACTCTGCTATTCATAATAAAGCGCCTGGCAGAGGGTTCAGTGAACCACTTCAAGCTGTCTACCTTTCCACTTTCAAAGGGCGCGCAGGGGAAACGAGCACTTAATTTTTTCTGTGCGAGCCCTGATTTCTTTTATTTTATCGTAATGACCATTTCTCCCTATATAGGTGGGTGCCAACAGAATGTTTTCGAAATCGTAGGAGAAAACAGGTGATTGAAATTTCATGAGAAGATCCCGTCGCAAAGAATAACGCCTTATTTTAATGATTACTACTCCGATTCATGCATCATGTCTGGGCACTATCTCACCTATTTTGCGATAATACAAAACGAGCCGCCCTTCTGTGAACTTTTTCGATGACATCCGTCAGTCCCACCTGATATGGATCTCACACCGCGCAGCAATACTCCAGAATATGGCGGACAAGCGTAGTGTAAGCAGTCTGTTTGGTAGACCTGTTGCACCTTCTAAGTGTTCTGCCAATGAATCCCAGTCTTTGGTTTGCTCTACCCACGATATTATCTATGTGATCGTTCCAATTTAGGTTATTTCTAATTGTAATCCCTAAGTATTTAGTAGAAATTACAGCCTTACAGCCTTTGTGAGAGTTATCGCGTAATCGAAATTTAGCTGATTTCTTTTAGTAGTCATGTGAACAATTTCACACTTTTCTTTATTCAGGGTCAACTGCCACTTTTCGCACCAAACAGATATCGTATCTAAATTATTTTGCAATTCGTTTTCGTCATCTGATGACGTTAGAACACAGCAAATGACAGCATCATCTGCAAATAATCTAAGAGGGCTACTCAGATTGTCTCCTGTGTTGTTAATATAGACCAGGAACAATAAAAGGGCCTGTAACAGTTCCTTGGGGAACACCGGATATTACTTCTGTTTCACTCGATGGCTTTCCGTATGTTACTACGAACTGTGACCTTTCCGACAGTAAAATCACGGATCCAGTCGCACAACTCAGGTGATATTCCATAGGCATGCAGTTGGGTTAGAAGACGCTTGTGAGGAACGGTGTCGAAAGCCTTCTGGAAATCTAAAAATATGGAATCAACTGTGCTGCTAGCTGTCAGGGACCGTCTTACGGCTGATGTGTTAGAGTACCTCAAACCCTCTAGGAAAGGACGAAAGTATAATAAAGTGTAGACTAGATTTATCAGTTAACGTGAGTCGTCAACAGGTGGCACAATGGGAACTTGAACTTAGTATTTTGGTGGGAAAGAAATGGACGTGACCTACTGTCCCCAGGGTTCGTTAAAAGCAAAAATAATAAATATGTGTACTGCGAATCAGACGTCGCTGCATTCTTCTCCTTTTTCATAGAATTTCATCAATATCTTCACGTGGTGGACGAGTTAATTTTTGAATTTGTAATGTTGGTTGTAGAGAGTGGCTGCAAGCTCTTCTTGCAGCCACCCCTCCTTATTAAGATTTGCCTGAATACTTGACTATGTTTTGATGAAAAAAGAAGTTACTGATAGTGAAAGTTTTCTCGACGAATTTAACAGATGAAATATTCTAGGATGAGTAATAAAGTCGTCATGAAACATCGTTTCGATGTATTTCCTATTCGTAATTATCAGGCGAAATGTAGACCTCTCGACATTTTTCCATCTCAGTAATGGCTAACTGAGTTTCTACACGTCACAGCTGCAGAAAGATCTTATTCACACACAAATCAGCTTCCCGCTGAGGGTGTCACAAGATACAGGAGTCTAGTGTAGTCCACAAGTCTGGATAAATTCTGTTCTGTTTCTAAAAGAAGTTCTCTTTCCACTTTTTAAGAAACTGTCTCTTTCTTGACATCCAGGAGATTAATTTTTCTACACTGTCCTGATGAACATGTAGGAGTAGTACATGGGTGAGTCTCGACTGAATAAATGTAAATGTAAATTGTGGTAAGTTCCTATGGACCAAACTGCTCTTGTCATCAGTCCCTAGGCTTACACACTACTTAATATAACTTAAACTAACTTACTCTAAGGACAACACACACACCCATGCTCGAGGGGGGACTCGAACCTCCGACGGTGGCAGCCGTGCGAACTGTGGCAAGGCGCCCTAGACCGCGCGGCTACCCTGCGCGGCAGTCTCGACTGAGTCGGTGTTTATCTGTGGCACGTTTTAAGTCCCCGAAAGGCACTGTGTGACCTCTGAGAAGCTACTGACGACACTGGAACTGTCATATCGCAATGATTAAGCAAATAATTTCCAGAAACAGTTCTTCAATCCTACCATGTTTAGCATTACATACATTACAATGTTGTACACCTGTCATAATGGTTCGCAGGAATTCGAGTTGTGCATGAAGCTATC
Organism: Schistocerca americana; assembly: GCF_021461395.2. Taxonomy (NCBI): domain Eukaryota; kingdom Metazoa; phylum Arthropoda; class Insecta; order Orthoptera; family Acrididae; genus Schistocerca; species Schistocerca americana. Next base: position 1,221,168,212 of record NC_060119.1, on the reverse strand, counting down.
CATATACTCCAAGCGATTCCTGCAAACTTTAAACGTCGTGTAGGTGGAGGATTCGTTTCGGTGGACGTAACAGTTATGACATCAAGATGGATATTCGCTTTAAATACTGCTGGTTAACATGCGATCAATTTCATTCTGAAGAAGATCAAACATTTTATACACGTTTTTCTTAAATATTCATGTGACAGTTCTTCAGGAATAGACCGTGTTTCTGTGTGTTTCAATCTCACTGCTATTTTTGTTGGTTATGAGTTCTTTGGATTTTTCAGATTTAGAGTCTTAGAACAATCTTCAGCTTACTGTAACGGCATACAAAATGAGCTTTACTCTGGAGAACTTTTAACGCAGGACATGTTTCACCAGACTGTTTGGTCCAAGGAGACCATTGTTTCACCTATAAGGCCCTACATGCGATTTCCTGGGACGTTGGCAACTCAGCTTCTATTAAAAGCAGTTTGATTCAGTTATAAGCAGAAATTGGTGTCAACCGCTTTAGTAATAGCGTTTCTGCTGACGTGCAGCAACCGACTCTGACTATAGATCATTCACATCTCTGGGATTGGTGGTGAATGTGGCGGAAGCGTGCTGAAACCGTATTTCGCTGCCCCAGAAGAGTGGAGGGGGCGGAAGTGCCTTCACGTCCCACTCCCCCTCTCCTCTCTCCCGACTGATACGCCATTGATCATAGATTTGACGTGACTATTTATGTTTTTTTTTTTCAGCTTCCTGTTCGTCCCGCAATGTTTGCAGGAGCTTAGTCCAGAGGTTGTTGCTCCGATTCAGAATGACCTACTACAGGTTGAAGTCCCCCCCCCCCACTATTCTCTCCCGTGAGGGGTATGCTGTTGTAGATCCAAGAGAATTCTTCAGAATGAAATTTTCACTCTGCAGCGGAATGTGCGCTGATATGAAACTTCCTGTCAGATGAAAACTGTGTGCCGGGCCGTTTTAATCTGGCAGGAGGTTTCAAGAGAATTCTTGCTGAATTTTGCGAAAATACAGGACTGCACGAAAATCTGAATACTAAATCATTTTGCCAGTTGAATACTATTCAAATGGTTCAAATGGCTCTGAGCGCTATGGGACTTAACATCTGAGGTCATCAGTCCCATAGAACTTAGAACTAAGTAAACCTAACTAACCTAAGGACATCACACACATTCATGCCCGAGGCAGGATTCGAACCTGCGACCGTAGCGGTCACTCAGTTCCAGACTGTAACGCCTAGAACCGGTCGGCCACCCCGGCCGGCGTAGATCGAATTCTTGATCACATACCCAGTACGCTCTTGCCACGGCGCAGTATTTCTTCTATTCAAATTCTAATATGTATCAGCTGCAGCTTTCTCAACCGCAGCTGAACACTTTTGCGAATTGAGGACTTCTCAGATGGTCCACGCAACCATACGACATTCAGAAACTTTATTTTAGTGAATGCGCAGGTAAATTCCTCAAGCGCTACGAGTATCTTGTCATTAGCAGTAAGCCATGGCTGCATCAGAATATGCCAGGAGTCAAAATTTTCCTGATGCTTCTACTAGAGATCTGACGGGTGGTATTTTAGGTCCTTATGTAATGAAGTCTCGATGTGGCGATACCATCATTTCCTCCTCTTCGTCTCTTTCCGTCTTAATGATGTGCACAGAAGTGTAAAGCCGTGACGTAGCACGGAAGTTCAGTGCACGATCTTGCTACTGCGGCGTACCACTGACACGATGAAAATGACCGAGTTACGTATCAGATGACTTCTAACGAAGTAGTATTTTGTGCCACTATGGAGGGTGTAAGATAAAAATTGATGCAATGTATGCAATTGTAAATTTGTGCCGGCCGGAGTGGCCGAGCGGTTCTAGGCACTACAGTCTGGAACCGCGCGACCGCTACGGTCGCAGGTTCGAATCCTTCCTCGGGCATGGATGTGTGTGATGTCCTTAGGTTAGTTAGGTTTAAGAAGTTCTAATTCTAGGGGGACTTATGATCTCAGATGCTAAGTCCCATAGTGCTCAGAGCCGACTGAACCATTTTTTATAAATTTGCTCTGTAACAGGAAGACTGAGTTCCAGAAAACGTTCTATGCTACAGTTCACACTTCAAACTGTAAACATACAAAATTTTCCCGGTGCAAAGCAGTGACCGTATTCCTATTTAAAAATTACGGTGGTCAGCGAAATAGTAAATAATTCTGGACGGTATTTTTCTTCTGTCGTTGCAGCTACAAAATGCGTGATTTTTTCACCAGACGCGTTTCGCTTTATTAAGGTAAAGCATCATCAGTGGTCTGTAATTAAGTTATTTGCATTTTGATTTGCTTTCTAGATCGAAAAACAGTTCGTTAAGAATAGGTTGATTTGTACTTACGGTGATTTTTCGGCTGATTTCTCCCTTATATCGGGAATTGCCGTCTGCTATCACATCGTTGTTTTTCTGTGTTAGACGCTGATCATTTTGTTCTAATTTTTAGATGTTCTGCAGCACTATGCATTTCTCACAACACACTTTTATGCACATCACTGTATTTTGTTTGTTTTTGTGATTCAAGTATGTGTTTTTGTTTGTGTTTTGTAGTGTTGCCAACATAACCTTTCCCCTACTTTGACTTTGAGCTACAACTTAAAAAAAAAAATAGATTATTGTATGTGTGATTCTATTTAACTATGTTTCTGTGTATTTATGTACTGTGTAAGAGTTGAGAAGGAATACCGATGGAGAGATTTATTATTTTTATTTTTATTTTTTTATTTTTTTTTGGGGGTGAGGGGGGTGAAACGATGACGAGTGGACATAAGTATATATCGGTGCGATGGAGTGTGAGTTAGGGGAGAAAGTGAGGAGCGAGAAGTGAAATGAAACTGTGAAGGGTGGGGGGGGGGGGGGGGGGTTGTGGGAGTGTGGGAGGGGGTGCAGAATGGAAAAGGCTCTCTTCTTTGTCATGTAATTTCATCACTTTTCTATATGGAGTCTGATTTCCAATATTTATCTGGTCAGTGAGCAACTTTTTATCTTGTGTTAATGGTTTTTGTATATGGAAATTTTCTTGGAAAGGAAGGAGGTGTCTGTCTTTACCGATTTTTATGATGTTCATATCGTTTTCAATATTGCTTGGTCTCTGGTGTTCTTCTTTTACATGATCCGCAAATGTTCAACGATTTGTACCGTATTTGAATGCTCTGATGTGTTCTTTATATCTTGTGTCAAATGCCCTGCCAGTCATTCCGATGTATATCTTCTCATAATCTCTGCAACTGAGCTGATAGATACCACATTGCTGGTATCTGTCTGGTTTTGATTTTATTTTTGGGATGTGATTTGTATGGAATTGTTAGTTTTGTAAGCAATGTTTATGCCTATTTTATGAGTGAATTTGTTGTGGTAGGTCATTGTATGCCACTTCTTTGTTGTATTGCAAGTTTTACGAGTTAGTGTGGTTTGGTTGGTTTTTTTCACTATTTGTTTCTTTATTTTTTATTTAGTTTGTCTACCATTGTTGCTTTGTGTCCAGGTTTTAATGCTATTTGTTTGATAATGGCTTAGCCATTAGCGAGTTCGGAAATGACGTCATACGATCGCCTAGCCAGTTTAAAGCAAGTATACAGGCATAATTTGCGATTTCTGATCTCTCCAAGCATCTCTTTTTTTGTGGGTGTCGAGTCTCTTGACTGTAATTGAAAAAAAAAATCGTGATAGTCTGCATGAAATAACCATGTGAAACCTAAGACAAAGGAGGTTGTGGAGACAACACTCGTCTCCTTCCCCTCCGACCCTCACCAAAAATATCATTAGAAGTTCAAAACAATGGTACCTGTAAAGAAATTACGTTCTCTCCATAGACGAGGAAATAGATTTGCAGGAGAACCTTCGTGTCTCAAACGACTGTGGTCAAAACTTTCGTCAAAGATACTTTTGCAGTGAACTTATGAGACAGGTGATGAGAGGGCATGAGGGTATGAAAGGTGTCTTCATAACAGTGACACTACCTTTGTCTCAGGCGTTACGTGTTATGTTTAAGCAGATCGCCTCGTTGGTTTTAATTACAGGCCACATTTCCTACGGATACACATTATTTATGTTTATTGCAATGGTTTCCATTATCATCTACATCGTCATGCCGTTGATCATGCCGATTCTTCCGCTTTTAGCATCAAGAGCCGTGAAATCTATCCGCTATTCAGCTCTCTTTATAAGGTCTTTGACAGAATTAGGTTTGCATCGGTCGCTATTGGTTACCATTTTCACTCAAAATCTAATCTGCGATACAGTAAGTATATTAGTAATTTTTCACGCAGTTTCTTTTGTCGTGCTCAAGTACCATGAATTATACAGCTGTGCAAATAGTTAACACTGGCGTCCTGCAGATTCTGTAGAGTAAAGGTTTGTATTCAAGTGGCAATACCAGTGTGCAGTTCTGTATCGACAAGCGGAAACTAATATTAAATTCAACGTCACCAAACTTTTCTCTATCCACAGTGGAGTTATAGAAAAGAAAATGTATTTGCTGTTGCGAATATGAAACACCTTCGACAGTGTATTAGAATTGCGACAGTGAAACTTTGTGCCAGGCCTGATCTCAAAACCGTATTTCCACCTTCTCGTGGGCAGTCGCAATAAGGGTGTAACACCATAGCTCTAATGCTCTACTGATTTATTTTGCTTTTGTTTCATTTAATATTACATCGTTAAACTTCTGTAAATATTGTTTGATTGAACGATAACACAAAACTGTATACTCCTTTCTTTGTTAAAACTTTGATGTCATGGTTTGATCCTATGCAAAGTACTGTAGTATATCTGTCATTTAAATTCTTTGTCCCATTTGGAGGGAACAAAACTTACTAAATATAATTGTAATTTCTGTGTGAATAATTTTTTGTAGAAATGTCAATACGTGCACATGTTCTATTTTATTTAATGTGTTTGGTTGCTGTTATGTAAACTGCTGATCCTCACTTAGGGTTCTTAGTTCTTTAGTATGTAAAGGGTGTAGTGGTTCCCCTCGGGAACGGAACCGTGTAGCGCGCGCAAATTGTGGTTGGCCTAGGTGGAAAAGGTGGAACAAGAGTCAGTCGGGGACGAGCTACAAGTCGGGGACGAGCTACCAAACTGTGCACTGCCATGTAAAAGATGCATATTGTGCTGGTTCCGAGAGAGGCTTTTTCTGCTACTTTCCAATGCCTCGGATGGATGGATAAATAGCTGGAACTATTCTGGAATTGGTATCTATCATCGCAACCAAGAAATGACAGAGTCCAGCATTTCTACCTGCAATTCCACCTACCAACATGTAATCGCCACCACATTGCGCAATTACTATAATGGAGCACTATAGTAATGTACAGTGAAGGATCAGCTTATTGGATGTTTTAGTGTGCTCAAATATAAGGTAATTTATAACTGGCTTGCCGGCCGGTGTGGCCGTGCGGTTAAAGGCGCTTCAGTCTGGAACCGCGTGACCGCTACGGTCGCAGGTTCGAATCCTGCCTCGGGCATGGATGTGTGTGATGTCCTTAGGTTAGTTAGGTTTAAGTAGTTCTAAGTTCTAGGGGACTGATGACCACAGTAGTTAAGTCCCATAGTGCTCAGAGCCATTTGAACCATATAACTGGCTTTATGTACCTACCTTGATTTTTTCCTTATCATAACACCTCTCAGGTTCCTCTCCGTTTGAACTAAAGTGATTACCGAGTGTCCTTACCGAATGAACATTAAAGCCCAGTGTTTTGCTAATTAATCTCTTGAACATAGCAAAAGTAAAGTTAATGTGGCAAGAGAGTGAGTTAAAGTAAATGATGCTTACTGAAAATAATTTTGCTATTAAAACTGCTTATTAAAGTGTTGTTGCCAACTTCAAAATTAAAAGTTCTTAAGACTGAAGCTTATAAAGTTTTGCTTAGTAAATGATCACATTGCTGTCTGTTGTAAATCGCAGAAGGTGAGTCAGTTTCTTGCAAATTTGTACACATTGTGTCTCACTGTAGTAAAAATCGTGAATTGCATTTATGGAAAGTTATATACTCGTTTGCTAAGTGTTTGTCTATCTTGTGTATTGGAAGTGCATATTAATAGTATAACAGGATCCACAGTTTGTCTATTGTGCTATTGCTAGGTAACAAGTAACGGAAAGACCACTAATTATGAAAACCACAATTTATGTATTTAAAAGACAGTGAGAAGTAACATGTTATCCAATTTCATATAACTTTCATTTTAAATAGTAAAGTATTTAACTGGGAGAGACTTAACCTGTGATCAGCTCATAATTTAGCAATGCAGTACATTTAAAATTTTATGTCAGCTAGAAAAATGCGTGAGAAGTAATACTGAACTTATGTCCATTTTATGATCTTACAGTGAATATTAATAGTAATGTTATAAAGACCATTCAGTTTGAATAAGCCCTGAAAGTAATAGTGTGTTTCGGTATCCGTTATATTTTTGCAAATAGTTTGTGCCGCTCTAGCTGTTAGCTTCAATCTTACGGTAAACATATGTATGTTTCACAGTACATTGCACTCGCGTGTGGCCAAGTCTAGGTTGTGTTTGTCCGTTCAAGTTACGCATACCTAATTTCATTAACAAGAATGTTAATCATTCTCTTGCCTAATTAGTCTGGCGACCGTTTTCCTTACTCTTTAAACAGTGTAGCTAGGTAAAATATTATTTATTACTGTTTAAATATTTACGTAATTCTGACTTTCACTTCCGATAAGCCACCTCCGTTAGGTATATCACGGTCAACGTAACAAAATTCCCTTCAGAGGGTAACACTGCTCTGTTGCTGTATACCATAATTGCTTTAACAAGATAGTTTTATTTAACGACCTGCCTTCAACTTTAAGGTTATGGTATAGTAGTAGCGGACAGGAGTGTTATACGTGGCTTTTCCGTGACAGGACTAATTGTTCTGTTGGGGAATCGTACGTACTAAGCCAAACTTGGTATTTGATTGAATAAAGTACATAAATGCTGTTGCAGTGTTATAAGGGCTTCGGCTATCCGTGAGCGAATTACATTCAGACCCAAACTTCCGTGTGTCGACGTTCTTGTGTCACAACCTGTACTCCTAAGTTGCGTATATTCCCATACACACAATGATAAGCTAAAACATTACGACCATGGATATCGTCTGATGGCGTTGCGGGCACATGAAGCGGTTACAAAAGTATGTAAGAGTATCTCAAAAGCGGCGAAGCTGGTCGAATGCTCACGTGCTACTGTCGTGAGCATCTACGGAAACAGGTAGAAGAACAGTGAAACTACTGCTGCGTAGTAAATCGTTGCCGGCCTCTATGACCGACCGGTTCCAGGCGCTTCAGTCTGGAACCGCGCGAACGCTACGGTCGCAGGTTCGAATCCTGTCTCGGGCATGGCAATGTGTGATGTCCTTAGGTTGGTTAGGATTAAGTAGTTCTAAGCCTGTAGGGGACTGATGACCTCAGATGTTAAGTCCCATAGTGCTCAGAGCCATTTGGTAAGTCGTTGGACGTCCACGACTCTTCAGAGAACGTGAGTTCGGAGGCTTGTATGCTATGGATGGTGATTTGTCGCATCTCTGCCGAAAGAGCATGATGCTGGCACGCACACACACACACACACACACACACACACACACACACACACACACACACACACACACGTGTTTCGGAGCACAACATTGCTGAATATAGAGCTTCGCAGAACATGATGACCCAACGACATCGGCTATTACGGTTGCAGTTGGCACGGCAACACCACGATTCATCGCCGATCAATGGAAACATGCCTCCTTTTCGAATGAATCAAATTTTTGACACACTAGGTTGATGCTCTTCTCCACAAACGCCGTCCTCAAGGCGAACGGCGGCTGGAAACGCACAGCGCGCCGTGGATGCAGGCTGGTTGGACTAGTATTACGCAGTGGGCGACATTCTCCTGCGTTTGCATGGGACGCAGCTGCGAACCACCTGCATCCTTTCGTGTTTGATGTCTTCCCTGACGACGATGTTATCTTTCAGTAGTATAAATTTCCGTGCCTCGGAGCCAGAACCGTGCTACAGAGGTTGGAGGAGCATTGTAATGAACTCACGTTGATGTCTCGCCTGATGCAAATCCTGTGGAACCCACTGGACTGCTAAGGGGCGGCATCAACACGTACACAAATCAGCGGCTCTCTACATGAAAGTTTTCTGGGTATGGTACCGCGCCATAATGCAAAATAATAATAATAATAATAAAATAAAAATAAAAACAAAAAAATAAAATAAAAAGAACTAATACTGCTGGAGAAAAAACAACGTTTCGGCCACGGTTTCAGCGGCCTTCTTGTCCGCAGCTCGTGGTCATGCGGTATCGTTCTCGGTTCCCGCGCCCGGGTTCCCGGGTTCGATTCCCGGCGGGGTCAGGGATTTTCTCTGCCTCGTGATGACTGGGTGTTGTGTGATGTCCTTAGGTTAGTTAGGTTTAAGTAGTTCTAAGTTCTAGGGGACTGATGACCATCGATGTTAAGTCCCATAGTGCTCAGAGCCAGCCAGCGGCCTTCTTCCGGGTCTACTGGTGCGTTCTAGCTACGCAGTGCCCTTTATATCTATTGTCACTGTTCACTGCGCATGCCATTACGTTAGAATTTTAAAAACGTAGTTAGTTTCATTGGTCACTTAAGGAAGAAGGAGAGGGAACTTTATTTTAATAGGTTATTGCGCAGGAAGGAGAACGTGACATCTGTTGTCTATTGGCTCTTGTGTTGTGTACCATGATTGGTGGCCACCGTCGAATGAGACGTTGGCTGCTGTTTACCAACTGCTGGACGTCGGCCGCGCGGCGGCAGTCACTCGCCGGTAGTGCTCGTGCCTCGTGTTGACAGTGCGGTCTGTTGGGCTCTGATTGCTGGCAGCCAAGATGGGGCAAGCCTGAGTCCATTCACCCTGTTCATGTTATTAGGGTGTTTAAGTATTTCGATGGCCTCTCTGATTTTGCGTTTCGTCATAATTGGCTGCTTGGCCGACACACAGGTTTCGCTGAATTGTATTTCTTTTCCGCCGTCTTGCTGATGTTCTACCACTGCGGATTTGCTGTGTTGCCCTAGACGAATATAGCGCTCGTGTTCCCGAATGCGCGTTGCTATTCGCCTACCAGTCTCGCCAATGTATGCCTCTCCACACTCGCATTCCACCTTGTAAACGCCTGCAGTGTGTATTGCATCCACCTTGTCCTTAGTGGAGCCTAGTCCGCCGTGGATCCTACGACCTCTATAGAAGACAGGCTGCATCCCAACGCGGCGAAGACGTTTGCCCATTCGGTCAGAAACATTTTTCAAATAAGGTAAGTGCACTGTTGGCCGCTGTTTGTCTATTTCTTGCCTTTCTTTGTTACTTGTGTTCGTCGACAAGGCTGTGTTTATCGATTTATGATTGTAGCCATTGGCTAGAAACGTTGTGCGTAGCCTTTTAAGATCAGGTGTGATGTTTTGAGCATCACTTCGGTGCTGCGCACGGATTGCCAAAGAACGGATGACAGAGTTCTTCTGCGCTGGGTGGTGGTAGGATTGGGCGTGCAGACACCTGTCTGTGTGTGTAGGCTTGCGATATACTCTGTGTCCCAGTGTGCCCTCCGTTCTCCTGTATACTTCGACGTCTAGAAGTGGGATTGCACCATTCTTTTCTACTTTTTTTTTACATTATGACGCGGTACTATACACAGAAAACTTTTATGTCAACTGACTCTGCCTGCGGAAGCCTACGCAATTATATCAGCGGCTCTCTACGCGAATTACATGACCTGTGCGTAGATATCTACTGCTGCATACCTCCACAAACCTAACAACAAACTGACGGATCCCTGATACGCAGAATCATGCTATATTTCGTTCAAAAGACGGACGAACAAGCTATTAAACAGGTGGTCATAATGTGTTGGCTCATCAGTGTATTTATGGAGAGTCGAGGGCATGGTATTGGCGAATAAATACGAAATGACAGTGCCTGTGTATTAAGAAGTATGATGCATTGTTCCTTCTGATATGTGTGTTTTACGAAGCACTGTACCTTAGATACAATGTTCCTTCTGATATGTGTGTTTTGCGAAGCACTGTACCTTCGATACAATGTTCCTTCTGATATGTGTGTTTTACGAAGCACTGTACCTTCGATACAATGATCCTTCCGATATGTGTGTTTTACGAAGCACTGTACCTTCGATACAATGTTCCTTCTGATATTGTGTGTTTTGCGAAGCACTGTACCTTCGATACAATGTTCCTTCTGATATGCGTGTTTTTTTACGAAGCACTATACCTTCGATACAATGTTCCTTCTGATATGTGTGTTTTACAAAGCACTGTACCTTCGATACAATGTTCCTTCTGATATGTGTGTTTTACGAAGCACTGTACCTTTGATACAATGTTCCTTCTGATATGTGTGTTCTGCAAAGCACTGTACCTTCAATACAATGTTCCTTCTGATATGTGTGTTTTACGAAGCACTGTACCTACGATACAATGTTCCTTCTGATATGTGTGTTTTACGAAGCACTGTACCTTCGATACAATGTTCCATCTGATATGTGTTTTTTGCGAAGCACTGTACCTTCGATACAATGTTCCTTCTGATATGCATTTTTTGCGAAGCACTGTACCTTCGATACAATGTTCCTTCTGATATGTGTGTTTCACCAAGCACTGTACCTTCGATACAATGTTCCTTCTGATATGTGTGTTTTACAATGCACTGTACCTTCGATACAATGTTCCTTCTCATATGTGTGTTTTACGAAGCACTGTACCTTCGATACAATGTTCCTTCTGATATGTGTGTTTTACAATGCACTGTACCTTCGATACAATGTTTCTTCTGATATGTGTGTTTTACGAAGCACTGTACCTTCGATACAATGTTCCTTCTGATATGTGTGTTTTACGAAGCACTGTACCTTCGATACAATGTTCCTTCTGATATGTGTGTTTTGCCAAGCACTGTACCTTCGATACAATGTTACTTCTGATATGTGTGTTTTACGAAGCACTGTACCTTCGATACAATGTTACTTCTGATATGTGTGTTTTAAGAAGCACTGTACCTTCGATACAATGTTCCTTCTGATATGTGTGTTTTACGAAGCACTGTACCTTCGATACAATGTTCCTTCTGATATGTGTGTTTTGCGAAGCACTGTACCTTCGATACAATGTTCCTTCTGATATGTGTGTTTTAAGAAGCACTGTTCGTTCAGACATGCATGAATGACCGAAGGAACATGGCGTCGTACTTCTTAATGACACAGGCACTGTTATTTCGTATTCTTCGGAGTTACAGCTATTTCCTGAAAATATATGTTATCTTAAAAAAAAGTGTGCTTAAAAAAAGCGAAATTTATCGACTTAATCAAATGCAGTGGTTCTGCTTTTCCTACTCACAAGAAACTTTTTGTTGTTTCGTGACTCTTATTACAATCTCAACTGCATACTCGTGGAAACGAGGGCGCAAAGAATTTTCGAATAAAAACGCATTTCACAGTTGAAACTGTAGTGGCATCCTGCAGTCCCGCGCTTGGGGCCATCGCAGATGAACGCACCGATTAGCGGGACAGATGGCGAGCGCTACCGAGGCGACGGTGGCGCCGCGCAGCGGAGAGCCCCGCAGTCACTCGCGTTTCAATCTAAATGCAATCTGCGCTCTGCTCTTTCGTCGCAAATGGACCGACCGCGCTGCTCCTGGCCTCCATAACTCGCGTTCCGCTTCATCTAGCGAGATAGCGCCCGCCGCCTTTGTAACTGCGAATATAAATCACCCGTTTAGCTATCTCGCGAACCGGCACCGGCGCGCATCTGCCGCGTCAGTGTGTAAACATAAGGGAGCCGTCGCGTTGCGGTGTGTGACGGCTTCTGCCTGGGCCCACCTCAACAAGTCTCCGCAAAGATATGAAAAGCTATCGACTATTGTGTACCATTAAAGCTTTCTGGGTTGCTGACCTCGACTTCTGTAAAATGTTGAACCAGCGTTTGGGCCACTACGGCAAGAAGCATTTGGTGTGATACGCCAACAAACGTGAAATCTTCAGTCCTAAAGAGCTCTATAGTTTCGGCGCGACGTTGCTGTTCAAATGTACCAGAGGAAGACACGGTAAATATATTACAACAAGCTATGCCCTATACGCAGAGATAAGATGGTGTTTTTATTGGCACTCAGGGATCAAGGGTAAATACAGAAGGGTCCAAAAAAAAATGTATCCACTGTTTAAAAGTCCATAACTGGCAAACTAATTGACGGAGTTGTCTCATCTTTGGTAGTGTAATAGTTTGTAGTTCCGGCAATCGCCACACAAGCGTTGTATCGCATTGTTTTGTTTTGTCAGATGACAGTCGCCAGATTGTCAGTGATTTGTTCTGAGTTGCACCTAGTTACTCGAGTAAACATGGTTGTCGCAAGGCTTACATTCTATGAAAGGAGATCGGTTTTGAAGTGGTATTTTAAGTACGAAAATATTAATGAGGTTCAACGGCAATGGCGAAATGAGTATCAAACAGAGCCACCGATACGTTCATCACTTTCGAGACAAATTTGAAGCCAATGGCTGTGTTAAAGACGTACACAAACAACGATCTGGACTACCTGTAACAGTACCAAGTCCAGTTAACTCCCGTCGTGTGTTACAACAATTTTCTCGCTCACCACAGAAGTCTGTGACAGAGTGTGCCCGTGAAACTGGAGTCGCTCAAGTGTTCGGCGAATTTTGAAGACAGCAAAGTGGAAGTGCTACATCCCACGATTGCTACGCGCAATGAACGAGGACGACCCAGATCGTAGAATGGAGTACTGCGAGTGGTTTACTAACATGGTGCGCAACGATGAAGAGTTTGCAGAGATGATTGTGTGGTCTGATGAGGCACAGTTCAACTCAGTGGTACAGTAAATCGCCACAGTTGCATCTACTGGGCCGCCGAAAATCCAAACGTCCATGTAGACAAAGCCGTGTATTTGCCTGGAGTAAATGTGTGGTGTGGATTGTCTTACCGGGGCTAGATTGGGCCATTCTTCTTTGCCAGCACAGTTACCGGTGAGGTGTACCTTCAGAAGCTTCAGACATCCATTTTGTCTGCCATCCGAGACTTGTATGGAGATCGAAGAGTTTACTTTCAACAAGATTGTGCCCCAGCCGACTACCAAAATCGTCTTAGGGCGTATCTCGACAAAAATCTACCAGGAAGATGTATAGGCCGTCGAGGTGGTGTGGAGTACCCACCACGTTCCCCAGACCAAACTCCTCTGGACTTTTACCTGTGGTGAACACTAAAGGATTTTGTTTATCGACGCACATTGGATGAACTTCGAGAATCCATCGTACATTCATGTGCAAATATCCAGCTGAACACTTTGCAGTCAGTAGTTTGTGCTGCAGTTCTGCAGCATCGTTTGTGTGTGGATGTTAATGGTAAACATTTCGAATACCTACAGTGATATCTCTAAGTTGGACTTTAAGCTACACTTCCACCAAAAATGAGACACCTCCGTCAATTGGTTTGCAAGTTATAGACTTTTAAACAGTGGATACATTGTTTTGGACCCCTCTGTACATCAGCTTGAGTTGAGGAACCCCAGTACAGAAACAATGAAGTCGAAAAGTATAAGCGAAAGTCGTTCTGAGATCGCTGACAGTGGAAAACATGTGCCGGACCTGTTGTTGCTAAGAATTCAGGGTAGGCAATCCCGACGAGCACTTAGATGTAGAGGTTGGGATAATAGCTAATCCAATGGAGATAGCGTATTGTGCACTAACTTGAAAAGAGCCATCAACACAGATCATCGGTCAACGTCCGGGCAGGCGTAGTTTATTCTACCTCCCCGTTTAAATGCCCCAGTATATGCAGTGTTTATCAGAGACATACTATCCAGGTTCCTGAAACATACACTTGTTAATCGTGTACGGATGTTGTTCCAACATGATGGTATCGCACCTCACATTGGGCTCAGGGTTCGTTAACACCTGGATCGGAAGTTCTTTGAAAGTGAACGAGCAGAGGAGGTCCTGTTTCGTGGCCATCACGTTCACCTGATATCACCCCTGCTCGATTCCTTTTTGTGGCGCCATGTGAAACGTCTTCTGTACGAGACGCCTATTGAGAGCGGAGAGGATCTCCTGGAAAGCTTATCGCTGCCTGCGACACTGTCCAGACGACATCTAGGATGTTACACTGAGGTGTCATGAGAAACCTGACAATATCATGCGAGACCTCGTTTCTGTCCGACGTAATTGAACTTGACGTGGCATGAACTCAGCCAGTTGTTGTAAGTACCATCTCTCGATTATGGTCCATAGGCGTTAGGTGGGATTCACTTCGTGTGATCTGGGTGCCCAAATCATTCCCTCGAGTACTCCGAATGTTCTTCATACCAATCTAGAGCAACTGTGGCCGAGTGACATGACGTATTGTCATCTATAAAAAATCCATCGTTGTTGGGGAATATGAAGTCCATGAATGACTGCAAATGATCTCCAAGCAGCTGAACATAACCAATGATTGGTTCAGCTGGACAGGAGGAACCAGTCCATTCCATGTAAATACAGCCACCACCACCTTGCACACTGTGCTGTTGGCAAACTGTGTCTTTGACTTCGTGGGGTCTGCTCCCACTATAAGCCTGTCGTCAGCTCTTATCAACTGATCTGACCAGATAACGGTTTTCCAGTCGTCTTTGGTCCAACTGATGTGGTCAAGAGCCCAGGAGAGGCGCTGCAGGCGATTTAGTCCTGTTAGCAAAGGTACTAGCTCCGGTCGTCTGCTGCCACAGCCTACTGACAGAAAATTTCGCGACAAGTCTCAACGGATACGATCGTTGTACTGTCCCACATTGACTTCTGCGATTATTTCGCACAGTCATGCTTATCTGTTAGCAGTGACAACTCTACACGAACCCCCGCTGCTGTCGGTCGTTAAGCGAAGGCTGTTGCTTCGTGAAGAGTCAGTGATGCAGTGGCCTCTGTAGCCAGCTGCTAGCGGTAGTCGTTACAGATAAGAGCTGCGCACTACGTCACTACTGATAAGGCGCAGCGTCAGCCAATCAGGGCCGGACCGGATGGGCGTCGCCCGACCGGATGTACGCTTTCACAGCGGATCCCGCTATGTTAGACCTATAGCGCGATCCTCCAGCTCTGGCGGCAGCCAGGCGAAGCTCGTTCAAGGTCACCTGCCTTGCGTAGCTACAGCGTCTGAGTCAAGACAGCCATGCATAAACACCGACCCACCTCCCCAGGGGTCGTAACCCCTGAAACCCATAGAAGATAGAAATGCTTCAGTAGCTGATAAGTGTTTTTAATCTAAAAAGAAAAGAAATCTCACGGGATAGAACAAACAGATCTCACTTTATCAGGCATGATAATACACTCCTGGAAATGGAAAAAAGAACACATTGACACCGGTGTGTCAGACCCACCATACTTGCTCCGGACACTGCGAGAGGGCTGTACAAGCAATGATCACACGCACGGCACAGCGGACACACCAGGAACCGCGGTGTTGGCCGTCGAATGGCGCTAGCTGCGCAGCATTTGTGCACCGCCGCCGTCAGTGTCAGCCAGTTTGCCGTGGCATACGGAGCTCCATCGCAGTCTTTAACACAGGTAGCATGCCGCGACAGCGTGGACGTGAACCGTATGTGCAGTTGACGGACTTTGAGCGAGGGCGTATAGTGGGCATGCGGGAGGCCGGGTGGACGTACCGCCGAATTGCTCAACACGTGGGGCGTGAGGTCTCCACAGTACATCGATGTTGTCGCCAGTGGTCGGCGGAAGGTGCACGTGCCCGTCGACCTGGGACCGGACCGCAGCGACGCACGGATGCACGCCAAGACCGTAGGATCCTACGCAGTGCCGTAGGGGACCGCACCGCCACTTCCCAGCAAATTAGGGACACTGTTGCTCCTGGGGTATCGGCGAGGACCATTCGCAACCGTCTTCATGAAGCTGGGCTACGGTCCCGCACACCGTTAGGCCGTCTTCCGCTCACGCCCCAACATCGTGCAGCCCGCCTCCAGTGGTGTGGCGACAGGCGTGAATGGAGGGACGAATGGAGATGTGTCGTCTTCAGCGATGAGAGTCGCTTCTGCCTTGGTGCCAATGATGGTCGTATGCGTGTTTGGCGCCGTGCAGGTGAGCGCCACAATCAGGACTGCATACGACCGAGGCACACAGGGCCAACACCCGGCATCATGGTGTGGGGAGCGATCTCCTACACTGGCCGTACACCACTGGTGATCGTCGAGGGGACACTGAATAGTGCACGGTACATCCAAACCGTCATCGAACCCATCGTTCTACCATTCCTAGACCGGCAAGGGAACTTGCTGTTCCAACAGGACAATGCACGTCCGCATGTATCCCGTGCCACCCAACGTGCTCTAGAAGGTGTAAGTCAACTACCCTGGCCAGCAAGATCTCCGGATCTGTCCCCCATTGAGCATGTTTGGGACTGGATGAAGCGTCGTCTCACGCGGTCTGCACGTCCAGCACGAACGCTGGTCCAACTGAGGCGCCAGGTGGAAATGGCATGGCAAGCCGTTCCACAGGACTACATCCAGCATCTCTACGATCGTCTCCATGGGAGAATAGCAGCCTGCATTGCTGCGAAAGGTGGATATACACTGTACTAGTGCCGACATTGTGCATGCTCTGTTGCCTGTGTCTATGTGCCTGTGGTTCTGTCAGTGTGATCATGTGATGTATCTGACCCCAGGAATGTGTCAATAAAGTTTCCCCTTCCTGGGACAATGAATTCACGGTGTTCTTATTTCAATTTCCAGGAGTGTATTTTAAATTAACTAATAATATAGAAAAGTCAGGTAAATAAAAAAAACTAAAAAAGAACTTGAGACAGCCATGCTGTCCCACTATGGTGTCCCTGGTGCGCCTTGAATCTAGTATTCTCGGCACACTCTTGACACTGTGCATCTCTGAATATTGAATTGCCTGAAAATTTACGAAGTGGAATGTTCCATGAGTCTAGCTCCAACTACCATTCCGCGTTCAAAGCCTTTTAATTTCCATGGTGCAGCCATAATCACGTCGGAAACCTTTTCAAACGAATCACTTGACTATAAATGGCAGCTCTTCCTACGCATTGACCTTTAACACCCTGGTACGAGATACTGTGCATCACCTCAGTGGAGAACAGGTACGAGAGAACTTTGTGCGACGTTGCCTTGCCTGCATCGACGCTGGGAAACGCCATTTGGAATAACTGTTGTAAATCTGTCAGCTTGTTGAACTTGTCCATGTAGATAAAATTTACTGATACTGAAACACAGAATTAGAATTTTCAGTCTCTGAAATCACGCTACGTGTACCGTTACTAGACCTTCAACAGGGAAAGTTATCTGAGGGTATCGGGGAGTATTCAGCGGAGATTTTGTACGTCATGATCAGGGTTCGGAAGCGCGAGGTTGGGAAGCAACTTGTGTAGATTTCCTGCCATATCTTTCCAACTGGTTGTTTCTCGACAATGGTCCCTCGCATTCAATTGATGCATTTACCATTCGTCATCATCCCTAAAAGTTTGTGACATCGTCACGGTATCACCCTGTATGTAATCTCATGTGACACAGTTTAGCGACAGCTTTTTATAAGTGAATTGTTGTTGTTGATGCAGCGATATTCAGTCCGAAGCCTGCTTCTATACAGCTCTCAATGCTAGTCTATCCTGTGAAAGCGTCTTCATGTCTTACTGTAGTCAAGCGTTGACTTCCCACTACCATTTTTATACTACACCTTTACCTCCATTACCCACTTAACTATTCCTTGATGCCTCAGCCGCTGAAGTCTGGGACCGCAAGACCGCTACGGTCGCAGATTCGAATCCTGCCTCGGGCATGGATGTTTGTGATGTCCTTAGGTTAGTTAGGTTTAACTAGTTCTAAGTTCTAGGGGACTAATGACCTCAGCAGTTGAGTCCCATAGTGCTCAGAGCCATTTGAACCATTTTTTGATGCCTCAGGATGTATCGTATCAATGGGTCCCTAATTTTTGTCGAACTGTACGATAAATTTCCTTTCTCTACAATTTAATCCAGTACTTCGTCACTAGCAACCCGATCTACTAATACAACTTTCAGTATTCTTCTTTAGCACCACCCTTAATAGGATTCTGTTGTCTTTTTATCCGTACCGTTAGTCGAAGTTCACTTTCACACAAGGCTGCGCTCAAAATGTAGCTTGAGGAAAGATTTTCTAAAATCCATATTTATGTTCAATATTAACAAATTAATGTTTTTCAGAAATGATTTTCTTCCTACTGTCAGCCTTCAGTTTGTATCCTCTCTACATCGGCCATCGGCAGCAAGTGCAGGACAAATAAGAAGCCAACATATTTTGGTCTTTGTTTGGACAGTTACGAACACACAGTGCATGAACCAGTCGGTTTGGGCTTGCTGGTGTGTTGACTGGTTTCAGTGGCCCGCCGGCCATTGTGGCCGAGTGGTTCTAGGCGCTTCAGTCTGGAACCGCGCAACCGCTACGGTCGCAGGTTCGAATCCTGCCTCGGGAATGGATGTGTGTGTCATGTCCTTCGGTTAGTTAGGTTTAAGTGGTTTAAGTTCTAGGGGACTGATGAACCACAGTGCTCAGAGCCATTTGAACCATTTTTTTTCAGCGGCCCACGGAGCTTGTCAACCTGTCGTATGCAGGTGTATCCCTGGTAGCTGTATTGGTAGGCGCGTGGCAGACACGTTGCAGTAAGGGTACATTGATTTCTGAACAGTGATCAAGAATCAAGCAAGTGTTTTGTAAGCCATTTCTGTCACGGTTGGATTACATTACCTTAAGATTCTTCCGATGAATATCTGGTTGGCATCTGCTTCTTCCACAATTTACTTTATGCTCTCATTAGACTTTATCGACAGTTAATCTTATACTTTATGCTCTCATTAGACTTTGTCGACAGTTAATCTTATAGTTGTTTCTGTTTTCAGAGATTTTTAACAATAGCGTAATCCCAAAGTAGTGGATCTCTGCGACTATTTACGCACAATATATTACATTTACTTACACCCAGAGACAACTGCTAGTCCCTATATCAACGAACAACCATCCGCAGGTCATTCCGTATTTAACTACAGTCTTCTGCCTTTGCAACGTTCCTATAGACAACAGCACAGTAAGCAAAAAAGGCGCATAGTGTTTCTGACGTCATCCATTATATCCTTTACACATACTGTAAGCAGTAACGTTTCTTTAATACTCTTTGGGCTACTCCAGAAATTACTTCTACATTTGTTGATTTCGACCTGTTAAGAACAACATACTGGGCTCTGTCACTTAGAAAGTCCTGAAATCAAATGCAAATCATGTCTGATACTCTGTAAGCTCGTATTTTCTTCACTGAGCGACAGTTTGGATACATTCAACGACTGGCCTCGTGATCAAATAGAAACCAATAAATTGCTTAAATGTCTCAACACATAGTCGCGGATCTTAAAGTTTATGCGGAAACATACTCCTGCTAAGAGATTAAACTGAATCCGTGATGCTGATAACGAAAAGTCTTCCATCATGCGTGGAGGAAGTACCGAACATGAGGCATTAAATTGCTCTATTGGAGCCTCAACTACATTAGAGATCTGCTAGGGTGGACCAAAGATGCTGCACGCGGCAGAAATTTACGACATCAGCTGTGAGCAAAGATTAGTTTATGTTAAAGAAACGGGACGACTATTCAGCCAAGGTCAAAAGATCACGAGTGCCACATACATCTCGAACCTCACAATAAATTCGTATTGGCAGAACTTCGAAATGAATGATGCATTAATGTACGGAGACTCGGGTACTAAACAGGAAGCCACATGACATCAGGGGGAAGGTATGACTGGTTATAGAGGAGATCAACATGGACGACGATGATGGTTACAGGCTTCCATTTTCTTGGTTCCAGAAGTAGCTACAGATGAAGACTCCAGCACTCGTGGCCGTAAATAGTACGGCGGAAGTCCCGTACTAATCGCCACTGGACACTACACTGCCTCACTGCGTCACCTAGGCAGCTCCGTCCTGATTGGCCGAGATGAGCCAATATAACACAGTGTCAATGAAGAGCAACAGCTCTGTTCCTCTCCACCCCACGCATCCAATTATACGCCGATTTTCATTTACGCTGCTTTTGAGGAGCTATACTTGCAGAGGCGAAAACTGTATGCAAGTTGAACCTGAGAACAACGATTAAAATTTCAGAGGCTATTCTTTAAGATTTTCTAAGTAATTTGGTACAAGGGATGCTCGGCCTGTTGCGGCTCGTAACAATTTGCGTTTGATTTTTTATCCAGTTTGTCTTTAGGTCCTTAACGCTGTGAAATTATCTGCGCAACACTGCAAACTTTGACGGTATACTCTGGTGTCTACTTTGGAAACAATCGTGTTCTATTAACTCAAGGTATTTGCTGTTGATCTCGGCGCCCTCAAATTTGCATTTTGTACAGATTGGTCCCGTCTAAGCCATAAATACGACTTTCATGTCAAAATCGCCTGCTAAGAAGAAAACGAAACAGCATATAGTTGTGTCTGCAATTTTTGTTTAAGTTATATCTAAGGAGAAAGTATACAGGGTGTCACAAAAAGGTACGGCCAAACTTTCAGGAAACATTCCTCACACGCAAATATAGAAAATATGTTATGTGGACATGTGTCCGGAAACCTTTACTTTCCATGTTAGAGCTCATTTTATTACTTCTCTTCAAATCACATTAATCATGGAATGGAAACACACAGCAACAGAACGTACCAGCGTGACTTCAAACACTTTGTTACAGGAAATGTTCAAAATGTCTTGCGTTAGCGAGGATACATGCATCCACCCTCCGTCGCGTGGAATCCCTGATGCGCTGATGCAGCCCTGGAGAATGGCGTATTGTATCACAGCCGTCCACAATACGAGCACGAAGAGTCTGTACATTTGGTACCGGGGTTGAGTAGACAAGAGCTTTCAAATGCCCCCATAAATGAAAGTCAAGAGGGTTGAGGTCACGAGAGCGTGGAGGCCATGGAATTGGTCCGCGTCTACCAATCCATCAGTCACCGAATCTGTTGTTGAGAAGCGTACTAACACTTCGACTGAAATGTGCAGGAGCTCCATCGAGCATGAACCACATGTTTTGTCGTACTTGTAAAGGCACATGTTCTAGCAGCACAGGTTGAGTATCCCGTATGAAATCATGATAACGTGCTCCATTGAGCGAAGGTGGAAGAACATGGGGCCCAATCAAGACATCACCAACAATGCCTGCCCAAACGTTCACAGAAAATCTGTGTTGATGACGTGATTGCACAATTGCGTGCGGATTCTCGTCAGCCCACACATGTTGATTGTGAAAATTTACAATTTGATCACGTTGGAATGGAGCCTCATCCGTAAAGAGAACATTTGCCCTGAAATGAGGATTGGTACATTGTTGGATCAGTCATTCGCAGAAGTGTACCCGTGGAGGCCAATCAGCTGCTGATAGTGCCTGCACACGCTGTACATGGTACGGAAACAACTGGTTCTCCCGCAGCACTCTCCATACAGTGACGTGGTCAGCGTTACCTTGTACAGCAGCAACTTCTCTGACGCTGACATTAGGGTTATCGTCAACTGCACGAAGAATTGCCTCGTCCATTGCAGGTGTCCTCGTCGTTGTAGGTCTTCCCCAGAGGCTGGAATGTTCCGTGCTCCCTAAGACGCCGATCAATTGCTTCGAACATCTTCCTGTCGGGACACCTTCGTTCTGGAAATCTGTCTCGATACAAACGTACCAAGCCACGGCTATCGCCCCGTGCTAATCCATACATCAAATTGGCATCTGCCAACTCCACATTTGTAAACATTGCACTGACTGCAAAACCGAGTTCGTGATGAACACTAACCTGTTGATGCTACGTACTGATGTGCTTGATGCTAGTACTGTAGAGCAATGAGTCGCATGTCGACACAAGCACCGAAGTCAACATTACCTTCCGTCAATTGGGTCAACTGGCGGTGATTGGTTGGTTTGGGGAAGGAGACCAGACTGCGTGGTCATCGGTCTCATCGGATTAGGGAAGGATGGGGAAGGAAGTCGGCCGTGCCCTTTCAGAGGAACCATCCCGGCATTTGCCTGGACTGATTTAGGGAAATCACGGAAAACCTAAATCAGGATGGCCGGACGCGGGATTGAACCGTCGTCCTCCCGAATGCGAGTCCAGTGTCTAACCACTGCGCCACCTCGCTCGGTGCCCAACTGGCGGTGAATCGACGAAACTAAAATGAGCTCTAACATGGAAATTAAGCGTTTTCGGACACATGTCCACACAACATCTTTTCTTTCTTTGTGTGCGAGGAATGTTTCCTGAACATTTGGCCGTACCTTTTTGTAACACCCAGTATGTATAAGAGAGAAACAATTTTTTTAATGTATTCTTTTCCATTCTTCTGTATATTATTCTTGTTAGCAACTTTTAAGCACGAGCTATTAAGCTGATTGTCCGATAATTCTCGCACTTGTCAGCTCTTGCAATCGTGGGAATTGTGTGGTTGATGCTTTTCAAAAAGTCAGATGGTATATCGCCAGACTGATATATTGTACGTACCAGCTTGAAGAATCGTTTTGTTGCCACTACCACCTCCCCCCTCCCCCCCCCCCCCCCCATCCCCATAATTTTAGAAATTCAGGTGAAATTTTAACGATTTCTTCTGCCTTATTTGGTTTTAAGTCTTGCAAAAAGCTCTTCTGAATATCGATTCATGGTTCTTCTTCTATAACGCCATCAGAGAAGCCTACCCCTCATAGAGGCCTTAAATATATTCTTTCGTTCTGACCGCTCTCTCCTCTGCATTTAAAAATGGACTGCCCGTTGCAATTCCAACTACCCGAAGTTTAATACCAGCTTTCCCTACGACTCAGCCTATATCATCCTTTCCATTTCATATCTCCACAAATTATTGCACCTAGGTGTTTGTGTGAGTCGACGTATTCAGTTCCCAGAATGAGATTTTCACTCTGCAGCGGAGTGTGCGCTGATATGAAACTTCTTGGCAGATTAAATCTGTGTGCCGGACCGAGACTCGAACTCGGGACCTTTGCCTGTGTTATTCACACATCTTTAGTGAACTGAAAAACCATTTCCATATTCCTGGCTCTGGGTTCATTAGCCTCCCCGTTAGTACTGTTCTTCTGTATTAGATCTCCAAGATTTTTAAACTTAAGTTACTGTATATTTTAATTTTTCCGCAATTTGTTTATGAGATTTTCAACATTTTTTATATTTACCATGTATTTTATCTTTGCGTAAGATATTAGAAGACTTGTGTTTTCTTCAATTGTTTTCAAATGTTGATTTTACTTGTTGACATTGCTTTCTCCCCCGAGAGTACTGCAAGATTGTCGACAAAAGCTAAACACTGTACTTTTATTGCCAAGTTGCATCTGCTCATTCAGTCCTCCCTTTTTTTTATTTCAACTCTTGGATCACCTATTAAAGAACACATTTTAATATGGGAGAGACCATTTGACCGTCTAACACCTCTTCGTACCGATAATACTTTACTGTACATAACAGTATCGTTTGCCTACATTTAAAAAGAGCTGCCATTCGGCCGACGAGATGTGCAGAACTGTGAAAGACTTGTGGCGAACATTTGGAGTGCTATTTCGCTAGGTACAACATTTCGTCGCAGGCAGCGAGACGGATGTAATCGCGTGCAGTTTCAGCCCGTGCTGCTCAGCTGGCCACAGTGCGCTGGCGCGCTGAATTAATCCGCGCAACTAATAAAACAATGTTTACCGAATGGAAGAACGCCGGAGGGCAGTGGTAAGCCCGCGCTTCCGGAACAAGTCGTTCGGGTAATGCAATAGTAATTACGTTTACGAAGTTGTTAATTAAATTGATTTCGGGTGATATCCAATTAATTCCGGTGTAATAGACCGTCAGAAAGCAAACATTTGCAGCGCGAAATGTAAGCGCGTGTGTCGGCGAGAGGTACGCCAACCGGTGCGCGATGCGTTGGTTGGAGTAGAGACCAGAACACGTGGCAGGGAGGGTACACCCTCTCTGTAGAGCACCGTACCGCTGGAACTGACGCGGGCGAGCGCTCAAATGGCTGCACTACGAAAACAGTCCCCCTGTTAGTTCGAGCAAATCGCCGAATGGTCTGGCATACGCGAAAGAGCAGTTTAGTGCATGTCGCTGGAGCAAAAGAACGCTTCCAAGCCATTTCTAAAAGGTAGTAGAGCGCTGAAAGATCTAAGTCGAAACAAGGCTCCAGGAGTAGACAACATTCCATTAGAACTACTGACAGCCTTGGGAGACCCAGTGCTGACAAAACTCTACCATATGGTGAGCAAGATGTATGAGACAGGCGCTCAGAAGAATATAATAATTCCAATCCCAAAGAAAGCAGGGGTTGAAAGATGTGATAATTACCGAACTATCAGTTTAATAAGTCACGGCTGTAAAATACTAACGCGAATTCTTTACAGATGAATGGAAGAACTAGTAGAAGCCGACCTCGGGGAACATCAGTTTGGATTCCGTAGAAATATCTGAACACGTTAGGCAGTACTGACCCTACGACCTATCTTAGAAGATAAATTAAGGAAAGGCAAACCTACGTTTCTTGCAATTGTAGACTTAGAGAAAGCTTTTGACAATGTTAACTGGACTACTCTCTTTTAAATTCGGAAGGTGGCAGGGGTAAAATACAGGGAGCGAAAGGCTATTTACACTTTGTACAGAAACCATATGGCAGTCACAAGAGTCTAGGGACATGAAAGGGAAGCAGTGGTTGGGAAGGGAGTGAGACAGGGTTGTAGCCTCTCCCCGATGTTATTCAATCTGTATATTCAGCAAGCAGTGAAGGAAACAAAAGAAAAATTCAGAGTAGGTATTAAAATTCATGGACAAGAAATAAAAACTTTTAGTCACTTAAAGAAGTAAAGGAGTTTTTCTATTTGGGGGCAAAACAACTGATGATGGTCGAAGGAGAGAGGATATAAAATGTAGACTGGCGATGGCAAGGAATGCGTTTCTAAAGAAGAGAAATTTGTTAACATCCAGTATAGATTTAAGTGTCAGGAAGACGTTTCTGAAAATATTTCTATGGATTTTAGCCATGTATGGAAGTGAAACATGGACGATAAATAGTTTGGACACAAAGACAATAGAAGCTTTCGAAATGTGGTGCTACAGAAGAATGCTGAAGATTAGATGGGTAGATCACATAACTAATGAGGAGGTATTGAATAAAATAGGGGAGGATAGGAGTTTGTGGCACAACGTGACTAGAAGAAGGGATCGGTTGGTAGGACATGTTCTGAGGCATCAAGAGATCACCAATTTAGTATTGGAGGGCAGCGTGGAAGGTAGAAATCGTAGAGGGAGACCAAGAGATGAATACACTAAGCAGATTCAGAGGGATGTAGGTAGCAGGAGGTACTGGGAGATGAAGAAGCTTGTACAGGATAGAGAAGCATGGAGAAGTGCATCAAACCAGTCTCAGGACTGAAGACCACAACAACAATAACAACAATTTACGTTTTCGAGAGACATTGTCCTACAGATGTATATATCTGCAGGCCTGGCGTGAAAGTATGGTCCGTAGTAAACAACAAGGATTCTATAAGCAGAAATGTTGCGAAATTTACGTCTATGGGTTCCATAGCGACGCAAATAATGATACCAAGTAGATGCCCCACTCTTAGATTTACAAAGGGCTGTCATTGCAGTCGCCTATATTAATGTGGCCCGTCACGAATTCCTCTCCTGTGGCAAACTGTTCTTCTTAGAGTAACACTTGTATCCAACGTCCTCAATCTTTTCTCATATGTGTTCCAATCTCTGTGTTCCCCTACAGTTTTTACCGTCTACAGAACCCTCAGGTACCACTGAAGTTATTGCTTGATGTCTTAAATCATGTCCTATCAACCTGTCCCTTGTCCTTGCCAGTGTTTTCAATATGTTACTTTGTCGACGTTCTGCAGAAAACCTCCTAATTTTTTCATTCCACCTAATTTTCAACATCCTTCTGTAGCACCACGTTTCAAACGCTTCGATTCCCTTCTTTTCTCGTTTTCCATTCTCCATAATTCGCTTCGATACAATGTTGACCTCTATCTAGTAGAATTATTTTGGCCAGGAACGTCCTCTTTGCTGTTCGGCTTTTAAGTGCTTCTTACGTCGTGCATCATGTGATACGTTGCTTGCAATGGAGCAGAATTCTTCACTGCGTCTCACATTTTAAGGAGAAATGCACGTGTAAGACATCAAATGCTCAAATGTGTGTGAAATCTGATGGGACGTAACTGCTAAAGTCATCAGTCCCTAAGCTTACACACTACTTAACTTAAATTATCCTAAGGACAAACACACACACACCCATGCCTAAGGGAGGACTCGAACCTCCGTCGGGACCAGCTGCACAGTCCATGACTGCAGCGCCTTAGACCTCTCGGCTAATCCCGCTCGGCTGTAAGACATCAGCCCTAGCAAATGATTCAAGGCGGAAATCTGGGCATTAATTCTATTAACACACAGCCATGACCCTCTGAAGCGGGAGCTTTTAAACTTTTGCGTGTACCCGTTGTCCGTCACTAGCTCATCCCCACTGCAACCAGCTAAAGCCCGAACGCGTGGCACTGTACAGTGGACAGAATAAGAGGACTGTAAATTACTGTTTCAGCATTGCAGATTTTTGATGTTCAGTTTATCGCTGCTCCTGTGTCTTCGCTTTGTTCTCGATTCAATTTCTCCAACTCTACCTCACTTTCTCTGAGGATAGCTATGACAGCAATGAATCTATAGCGCACACATGTTTCCTGAGAATTTCGAACATCTGGCACCAATTTAAGGTGTCGAAAGGTTTTCCTAAGCCAAAAGTTCCTAGGAACGCACCCAAATCATTCTCGTATCTTGCTTCCATTTTCAGGCCCAGCGTCGGAATTGCCTCTCTAGCGCATGTACCAAAATAATCGTCATCTGAAAGATCCTTAATTTTCTTTTCCGTCCGTTTGTCTATTATTCGAGTCAGCAGCTTGGATTCTTGTGATGTTCAGCTGATTTCGCTGTGGTTCTCGCACATGTCTATCATTTCTATCTTCAGGATTGTGACAATGCTATTTCTACGGAAGTCGTATTTCTCTATACCTATATAATCTACAAACCAAGCTGAAGAGTCGTTTGGTTTCCACTTCCCTTAATTATTTCAGAAATTGCGAAGGAAAGTTACCTACATCCTCCGCCTTATCAGATCGGAAGTCATCCAAACCTCTGCGAAAGTCTGTCGCTTATTGAACAGAACACTAGCTTAAAGGAAAAACAGGTGAGCTTTATGACTGTACTCGGGATGTCTTACTTCATAGAACTCAGTATTTGTTTTTAATCATTGAGTATCTGGTTCAATAAACGAAAATTTAAAGAAGAAATGAGTGGACTCAGCCGTCGCCGCTTGACAGTGTGGTTTTATCAAAGTGCAACTTATTCTGATCTGAAGATGGCCGGTGACGACCGAAGATCTTGTTGATATTTCATGTGGTATCTCCGTCACCAAAGTAAAAATTAGACTTCCGACCAGTAAAATTGGAGTACTATGAAGATGACATTAAATTTATGGCAAACTGGGACGATGTGTAATACAGGCTTGGATATGCAAGTTATTAGAATTTCAGCGCAGCCAGACGAAGTAAGCAGAAGTAACGCCATCTATATGCTTTCCATTATTTCCGGGTGAAATAAACTTATAAATAAATAAGGAATTTTGGAATGAGAAACTAAATGAATAAAAGATTTCACGGTTAAAGTTGGGAAGAGGATACAAAAAAATTGAAATAAATTGTCTCACTTTTGCAGATGACTTTGGTATACTTTCTGAAAATAACACATCTGCTGTAACATAAATTAATCTTTTAGAAGAAAATTCAGTAGGACCGGTTTAAGACTGTGCGGAAGAAACATTACAAACATTAAACTGCGCCGAAATTTCTAAAAACAAATACTGGCGAAGATGAAAAGTTGAAACAATTTAAATACGAGTATCCTGGGGAGATATGCCAAGGAAATGGTTCGCAGAAAGCTACTATGGAGGGGAGGATACATAAAATGAGGAGGACATATTGTATAAGAAAGACTTCTACAACTAAAAATGCCTGTCTCAAACTGCGAAGAAACAATTGACAGGGAATTGTTTAGGAAATATGTAGAAAAAGTATTGGATATGGTAGGCTTACAAGGTAGAAGAGAAAAAAAAATCTTTTGAAGCGTTTGGAAATCAGGAATAAGAACATAGTGAAGAGATGAAAGCACTGGAAGAAAAGTAGAGAACAACGCCTGAAGCATTTTTAATTTCACGTGGTCCTTGGATGGTCCATTCGAGAAGGGGAAAACAAGAGAGAATGAGGAAAGATTACGTAGCAGATCTATCGTTATGCAATCGCATCTGAAGGTTGATTTCATGTGAGAGTATCGTGTTGAACCACGTGTAGGACAGAGAGATGTCTGCGCGTATGTTTCGGAATTCCACAGTGGCAGGATCGTGGCGTAATGAGAATAGGTTTTACCATTCTAAGATCTTGCTACGCGCGTTGGTTTAGTGCTACCAGTGTCAAGTGAATGTGGAGACAAGAGGTTCAAAAAAGGGCCGCACTCAACGCCATACAGAATTGTAATAGCCCCCTAGGACTAGAGCCCGATAGGATAGAGGCTTTGTTGGCTTGGCCATGCTGGACCGTATATCTGAGTCACGTACCTTGAGTGTGGGAAACGGGCTTGCCTGCAGCAGGACCAGCATTCAACGTGGGCAGTGCGACGACGCCCTGAACACACCTGACTGCGGCTCCCTTTGGCGCGGCTGCAGGAAATACCGACTACTATGAACACCGGAATGGGACCACGCCTTTTCAGACGTACCATTTTGGGGTATAGTATCAAGATGGACGTGCTCGTTCCTGTAGGCTCCGAGCAGTACGGACGTTGCCAAACGAATCGATCATCATCGTACGGGCCCATCTCCTCGCATTATGGTATGCTGTGCCATTACAACAAAATCTGGGAGCACAGGACGATCACTTCTCCTTCCATAGCCGGTAATTTGGACAGTAACCATCGAATTTATGACATATTGAGGCATTTAATCGAGCCGTATATCAGAGGTGTTCTAGCAGAATGTGTATAAAGTAGAGGATCAGTCTGATTATCAGTTTTTTAACAGGAAAGGTAACGGCACAAAAAAGACAGTTCTACACTTGTTCTTGATAATGGAATCAAGACTTACGAAAAATCAATCTAATAGGACTTGTCGCCCTGCAAAATTCTTAGACAATGCAAAATGGTACAAGAGCTTCGAAACCTTCAGGGAAATCGGCGTCAGCTTTAGGGAAAGTCGGGTGATGTAAAACATGTACCAGAAACAAGAGGGAAAAATAAGTATAGAAAAGAAAGAGCAAAATGTTTGGATTAAAAACAGTGCAATGCTGGGAACAGTCTTTCTCCTCTATTATTCAGTCTGTACATCGAAGAAACAATGACGGAAATGAAAGAAAGTTTCGGAAGTGAGACACAGTTTCAGGATGAAAGGATAAGAGTGAAAAGAATCGCTGATACTTCGCTACTCTCAGAAAAAGTGAGAGGGAATAAGAGGACTTTTGAATGTCGTGAACAATATAATGGACTGAGAATAAACAGAAGAAAGTAATGAGAGGAGTACCAGAAATGAGATTAGCGACGAACTTGACATCAATAGCTGGCGACCACCAAGTAGTGGAAGTGAAGGAATTATACCAGCAGAGGGAAAGTGGGCATTCCTAATCAAAAATAGTCTACTAATATCAGTCATTGGCCTTTATCTGAAGAATAAGTTTCTGTGAATGTAATACAGATACCAAAGAAAGCAGATGCTGACAGGTGTGAAAATTAACGAACCATCAGTTTAATAAGTCACGGCTGCAAATGCACAGCGCCACAGAGGGTGAGGACAGTAATGTACTATGCTGGACGTCTGTAGAACCTGTGGCAGTAATCGAATGCACTATGTGAACACTACCGCGGACTACATGCACCCGTACATGCTTGATATGATATGACGGTGATCTAATATTGTAGCAGGATAACTGTCAGTGGCACAAGGATATAATTGTGTTTCGGTGATCTGAGGAGCTTATGGTGAACTCACATTGATGTCTTGGTCACGTAGTTTGTCTAATATGAACATGATGGAACATCTGAGAAGCTAACGGGTGTCAGGTCTGTGTCCAAACGGCACCACCCAGTAATTAACGTAAACTGAGTGGTCTTTATGCAGACAGCTGGTGGCATATACCTCCGGAAACCTACCAAGAACTTGTCGAATCCACTACCGCTGTTGTACCAAATTCCAAAGGCAGTCCAAGAGGCTATTAAGAAAGTAGTCATTATTTTTTCACTCATCCACGGATAAGCAATCATTCTTGCGACCCTGCTTCCATGAGCTGAAGATGACTGAAATCCAACATGTAGGGAACAAAGCGTATTCTGCCATGCAATTTATAATGTACACTTCATGTATTTCACGTAGGTATTTCTAACGGGGAACTCTTTTAATGAAGAATAAAGGAACGCACAAAAGCCTGATGACCGCCGTTGAAAGGAAAATCAACTGTGGAAATATTTACGACGAATTTATCTCCACCAGTGATGCTAAATGTAAATAGAATTCAGAGTGAGCTATTAATTATCGATTGGACTAGTGCAGTGACCTGCCTCATTTATACGAGTAATATGACACGCGGTCACAAACAATGTGAAATATTAACAACTAATTAAAATCTCTGCAAATATGTTTTTGTTTTATTTGATACATGGATGTATTAGCTGGGGTAATTGCAAAATGATGCCCAGTGTATGTAAAATTGATAATTCACATTAATTTTCATATGCACGTTTGGAGACTATTTATGGCCTTCCTGTTTTTATTTGTACTTTTTAACCTTTGTTTGCAGTAATATTTATTTCAATTACTTCTATGTCATTGTCCTGTTCCAACAACTTTCTTTCCATGCTACGTATATTTACCAAATTTGGCATCCTCGATAGTATATTGTTTGTGAATCCCTGCAATTCTTCTCTTCTATTGTTCCTTAAACAGACGTTTTAACTGTCGCTGGATGACGTAACATTTGTGTCACAAACAAACCTATTCTTCTGATAACATTTTTCCACTTTCCTACATCTTTGCATTCATCCTTGCAGCACAAATCCATTCACATTGTCGTAAATCGATCGGTCACGAAAGGGAAACATTTATGAAAACTATTTAATTCTGTAGTAATACAGGGAATGAAGCCACAGTAATTTTAATCTACCATCCTTCATAAAATTCCATAGTGATCCCAATAAAACTTGAATATTAATCATATCTATAATAGTTTAGGATTTACTGTTAATGTGAAATTAAGAAGGTTTGTAAAAAAGACCTCAATATTAAAATCTGAACGCTTTGGTCGATCTTAACAATCGACATTACATGTAGAAGTGCATCATTATAATGACAAAACGTTGTAAATATCAACTCTGTAACTTTATTCGTTTAAAAGATATAGTAAATTTAAATTTCAGTAGTTACAGTTAAGCATCAGATAGTCATTTCCTCCACACAAAACCCATTGAACGATGACAGCATGACACCTTATTAAGCATTAGGTAATAGAATATTTGTTGAAAGGTTTAGTGCATAATAGTTACTTTTGCTCTTTATTTATTTATCAGAAAGCACATTGGTTCAAGGCTACTGGCCATGGCATTCAAAGCTAAGAAGGAAATTGTATTGGTTTTATGTAAAAGAATTTAACGTTTATTATGTAATGGATATTATTGTTACTCTATTTAGAACGTGAAAGTGGTGAAGCTTTGATTATTTAAATATGTTAAAATGTAAAGATAATGTAGAATAAGCTGTAGCCAATCGTACGGTCTGCTTCAGGAAAGGGAACTTCCCTAGTCAGGTGAGCGAGGATATCCGACGCACGGGAAATGCGGCCAGGGACAGACAGGCAGAGGGAGAGTGCTGGTGCAGACGCGAAAGCGGACAGTTGGGCTGGAGTTACCAAAGGGTACAGCTCGGACTGAGACGCGAAAGTGGACAGTCGGTCTTTAGGCAGCAAGGAAGTGAAACGACTTAGAAAACTTTTCGCGTAGATAACTCGTATTTCGCGATGAGACTGTGAATGACCGAACTGTGTCAAATGGATACGTGCTCGAGTGTAACAGTAACTCTAAATACGATCTCTTTCGCTATTAGTTTGCTTTCTGAATAAACATTATTCTAACCAAATCGCAACTGTGTGGCCTACATCATTTATGGGTTGTTAATTCCCGATATTATTATTACTGTCATTATATGTTATGTTAACTTCGTATTTCGCAAACATGACATCAGCCACACAATTTAACCAAAGGGTCACAAGTGTCTAATTTAGGACGTCTAATGCGAGACGTGCGGTTCAGCCCCTAGACGAGTTTGAGCCAATACAATTCGACGAAGAGGAATCGCATGTGAGCCCTTCTTTGGGATTTAGCTCGCAACCCTCGTCAACAGTTTAATAGGTAAGTAGGTAGTTAAGTACACAGCATGTGGAGAGCAAGCTGTTGACTTTACTACGACAGACATACACGTATACTTCTCACACACAATAGACTCTCATTTTTTTGTCTGAGACAAACTTTAAGAATTGAATTGGAAGTATTCCTCAACCCCCTCTTCTGACCAATCACTTCAGTCGGTCTCCCTTGGTTGTAACACAAATTCCGGATCTATAAATCACCTCCCAAATATATGTATCGGTAGTTGGAATGAAAGCCGCTGTCCCTCAGGTGGATCATTGATCGAACAACCCGTCTGTATTTAGAGTTGACAAATGGAAAACAAAAGAAACTGTTTTCTCACAACCAGCCATAACTATGATTAACAAAGGTCCCTGATGAAATGTGGATCCACGTGTATCACATATACCTTGACACCTGGCCGCCTGCAAACTCTTTGATACCGTCATCACGCGTCAGACAAACCTTACGCTCATCTCTGAAGGGAATCATTGAATCAGATTCCATTTCAGATGTTCCCTTGCACCCTTCATCGCGCACGACGGTGCTGGAAGGTTTGCAGTGTTGTTCGTAATGGACGCCTGGGAATCAAACTTATCGCATGGATACGGTTGCGTACTTTATGGGCAGACACAGACTGTACAGTTGCCTCTATAAAGGCAGCTCCAAATTCTATTGCGTCGTCCTTGGGGTGTGTATGAGCCTAGGGTTTCAGATACGGTGAAGAGTAAAAATGAGATTACCTTGCGATTTTGAAGTATCAATTGACAAAATTCCAGTTGTTTATCTTCATCTCTTTTTCGAAGACGTTGAATGAGCTATAAATGATACGGATGGATCCCGTGCGTACTCAATGTCCGCCATACTCTTGTATGTGGAAAACTGATACGTGAGGAAATTCTATGTGCGCTTGTTGAATGACTACGTTCTACCGACTAAGTAACTTCATGCACAGTCTGTCCATTTACACGTTCATTTGGAATATGACTTCGGGGGACTGTACCAGTGTCACGCAGTGTACTGAACACACGAGTATACACTCTTAGTCTGTGGTTAGGAAAGCATATGCCATATTCTGTACAAGCAGCAGCAGCGTTTCCAGTACAATACCCATACATAAATAGCATATCGGCATACTCAGCACGTGTAAATACGAGGGTTGTTCAGAAAGTAAGTTCCGATCGGTCGCAGTATGGAAAACACTATGAAAACCCGGTAAAGCTTTCCACAGATATGTTGGGCAGTGCCTCCCGTCGATTGTATCGCGTCGCTCTTTTTAGTTTTGAGTGAACAGTGAGCACGTAAAGATGCCTAGGGAATGGCGTCTCCCGCCAAGTATGAGGGTCTGGTTAGAGATTTCGCCTGTGTCATGCACCCCACATAACTCAACTGTCGACCAGTTCCTTCTTCATACCGGTTCTCGGTCGCACACTGCAGGAGCTATGAAGACGCTCCTGCAGCGTTTCCGATGAGAAGTGTCTGATCACCCACAATACAGTCCGTAATTGGCTCCCCCTGAGTCTCATCTCTGCTGACAAGAACCGCTGGCTATGAAGACAAACTTCTTACGTGACAATGAGCTGCAGACCAGGGCAGGTAACTGGCCGAAAGCACAGGCGGCTGCTTTCTATGACGAGGATACTGGAAAGTTGATACAACACTACGACAAAACTCGAAGCTGGAGCGGCGACTATGTAGAGAAGTAGGTGGAAGGTGTACCTAACTGTTGCAAATAAAACGTTTCTGGTTTTCACTGTGGTTTCCATTTCGCGACCGATCGGAACTCACTTTCTGGACAACCCTCGTACGTGCGGCATGTTTACAGGACAGTACAGTACAGTAGACTTTGCCAGCAATTCACAATGAAAATTTTAATGTAAACTAAAACACAACTTCACAACGTGAACATCAACACTGTATTGCTCACATTCGATAAATACACCCATAGCAGCTCGTGTATCAACACACAAATCGATAATGCATTGAAATCTGGTGTACCCCTGTACTCAATAAAAAATGGACACGTTATATGGCCTTTTTATTGCAATTCGTCTGTACTACCATCTCTTAAAATATTTACCATTCCTCCTGAAACACCCTGTATAAAATACAGTAGCCAGTTTTTATGCGATTTGGGGATGGTGTTTCATCTGTATTCGCTAAGAGTTTCGGGTATTTTATCTCTAGCAGGCAATACTGACCCTACGACTTATCATAGAAAATAGATTAATGAAAGGCAAACCTACATTTCTAGAATTTGTAGCCTTAGAGAAAGCTTTTGACAATGTTGACTGGAATACTCTCTTTCAAATTCTCAAGGTGGCAGGGGGTAAAATACAGGGAGCGAAAGGCTATTTACAATTTGTACAAAAACCAGATGGCAGTTATAAGAGTCGAGGGGCATGAAGGGGAAGCAGCGGTTGGGAAGGGAGTGAGACAGGGTTGTAGCCTATCCCCGATGCTATTCAATCTGTATATTGAGCAAGCAGTAAAGGGAACAAAAGAAACATTTGGAGTAGGTATTAAAATCCATGGAGAAGAAATAAAAAGTTTGAGGTTCGCCGATGACATTGTAATTCTGTCAGCGACAGCAAAGGACTGGGAAGAGTAGTTGAACGGGATGGACAGTGTCTTGAAAGGAGGATATAAGATGAACATCAACAAAAGCAAAACAAGGATAATGGAATGTTGTCAAATTAAGTCGGGTGATGCTGAGGAAATTACATTAGGAAATGAGACACTTAAAGTAGTAAAGGAGTTTTGCTATTTGGGGAGAAAAATAACTGATGGTGGTCGAAGTAGAGAGGTTATAAAAAGTAGACTGGCAATGGAAAGGAAAGCGTTTCTGAAGACGAGAAATTTGTTAACATCGAGTATTGATTTAAGTGTCAGGAAGTCGTTTCTGAAAGTATTTGTATGGAGTGTAGCCGTGTAAGGAAGTGAAACATGGGCGATAAATAGTTTGGACAAGAAGAGAATAGAAGCTTTCGAAATGTGGTGCTACAGAACAATGCTGAATATTAGATGGGTAGATGACATAACTAATGAGGAGGTATTGAATAGAATTGGGGAGAAGAGGAGTTTGTAGCTCAACTTGCAAAGAAGAAAGGACCGGTTGGTAGGACCATGTTCTGAGGCATCAACGGATCACAAATTTATAATTGGAGGGCAGCGTGGAGGGTAAAAGTCGTAGAGGAAGACCAAGAGATGAATACAGTAAGCATATTCATAAGGATGTAGGTTGCAGTATGTACTGGGAGATGAAGCAGCTTGCACTGGATAGAGTAGCATGGAGAGCTGCACCAAACCAGTCTCAGGACTGAAGTCCACAACAACAACAGCAGAAAGTGTACCTGAAGTTTACTCATTTTAACAGTGATTCCTTATGAGAGTTCTTTCGCGACTGTGTCCCCTCAAAGTATCGGGACTTTACTGATATTACTGTACTGTAAATGGTTATCCTTGTTGCCGCCATGTGAGTTTAGCTGCTGTCGCATCGATTGCTCGATTGGCACAACAATTACTGAGACACGACACCTGCTCCCGTTATTCTAAGGAACCCGACCGTCGTGTAACGACTGCGCTGATGCCGGGCAGTAAAGCGCGGCGAGGAACAGAGATGTGTGTACGTGCCGGGCGCTACCAGGGCCGTGGCAGTGGTGGACGCCGCCGCCCTACCCCACAATGTGCACCGCAGCGCAGCGCCTCCCGGCGTCTGCTGTCGGCCATAAATACTTTACGGTCGCTGTTAGGGCGCCGAGTTTACGACCAGAGAGAAATAGTTCAATATTACTTTCCTGGCTATGGCTGTTATAAAGGGGACGCGCAGAAATCGCGCCAGTACTCGGAACGAAATCTAGGCTAATATTTTATAGAAAAACTTCAAATACATAACAAGAGAAAGTAGTGTTGTGGAAGTGTGGTAATACGTACTCATCAGTACAGAAGCAGACGGATTAATAAGGTACTATTTGTAAATAGTTGCAGACAATTCACGTAGCCAAGGTAGAGCGTAACAATTTTTCTGCAGTATGGGTTTAAGCTTCAGATGCAGATACGAAATTCCTGTTGGAAAGAGGAGATGAAGATGTCAGGAGCCCGCTGACTGTGTCTGCCAGCGAAGATAAAGGCGAGAATGGAATTTGGTTTTAAGCACCCTCACCTGCCTTGGCCTGACCATTGACCGTCACCTCACCTGGATCCCTTATCACTCAATCCAATCCATAGCCCACAAGCGCCTCCGACTCCTCAAACTCCTCTCTTGCCAGACACAGGGATTGCACTCCTCTACCATCCTCCATACCTACAAATCCTTAATCTGTCCCGCCTGGATATCCGCTCCCCCCAAATTCTATAAGTCCCTCCAGATCCTCGAGTCCCATGCACTCCACCTCGCCTTCCGTATATGCCTCCCGTCCCCCATGCGGATCCTCTATGACCTCAATCCTTTCCCCCATCTGCTCCTATTCCTCGAACATATCTGCTTACTCTACACCTCCCGCCGCCTTGATCCCCCTCACTTCCTGGTTGCCCCTCTCCTCTTCAAACCCTGCCCTCTGCCACGCCTTCACTGTTGTGTCCCCGCTACCCTCCATCTCTACACCCTTCATCTCCTTTCCCAAGGCGGCTTCCATCAACTCCCTCTCCTGCATGATGGCCTCTCTCCCTCCACTTATTCCTCCTATCAACTATGATCCTCACCCCCCTCCTTTCCTCTGTCCTTTCCCTGCGCTCCCTCTTCCCCCCCCCCTTCCATCCTATTTTTCTCCCCACCTAACCTCTCTCTGCTTCTCTTCTCCTCCCCCCAAAAATCCTTTCGTATTCCCCTCCTCTGCCTTCCCCCACTCCATGTCGCGTCTGCCCAGCCCCTGCCCCCCTCTCTTATTGGTCCTCGTCCTCCATCAGATCCTTTCCCCCCTCCCCCCTCCTCCCACCATTTCGTTTTTTCTTTCCTTCTCCCCTTTTTCGGGAGGACGACGGTTCAATCCCGTCTCCGGCCATCCTGATTTAGGTTTTCCGTGATTTCCCTAAATCGTTTCAGGCAAATGCCGGGATGGTTCCTTTGAAAGGGCACGGCCGATTTTCTTCCCTATCCTTCCCCACCCCGAGCTTGTGCTCCGTCTCCAATGACCTCGTTGTCGACGGGACGTTAAACATTAACCACCACCACCACCACCACCACCCCCACCGCCCTTTTTCTTTCGCATCATCTGTCCAGGTTTCCCCCTGTCTGCCCTCGGCTGTGGTATGTAATATTTGTGCCAACTTTTTAGTGCAGTGTTCATGCTCAGTGTTGTGCGTCTTTCCAAAGTGTTGTGAACAGAAATCATGCAGTCGCTGAGTGTGAATTTTATATCTCTTGCGAACAGAAACCAGACTGTCGCCGTGTCTCTTAATTGTCTGTCTATTATTTTGCCTGTCTGCTTCATGTGTATTTTATTAGCATCATCAACCCTTTGTTCTATGTTTTAAGTTCCCCGATTTTCCGCCATTTCACCATTTAAGTCACAGATTTTTTCGCTGCTTTTATTATTTATTATCTTCATCTTTTTAAAACAAATTCTGTAGGCTGAAGAGCGGCGTACTAAGCTGCTGCCAGCCCGCCCCCTTCGGAGAGAATCGAAACTCAATAATGAAAAAAAAAAAATTGGTTTTAAGAGTCAGTCACTCCAGTAATGCAATGAGCATTTCACCGAGCATGTTGATCTGAGATTACTCAGAAGTACTCTGTAGCAAAATTCCTAATATTAATGCAATGTCTCCCCACACAAAATACCAGACAACCACTTAAAATAGATCTGCGTTAAATATGGAGTTCCCCATGTGGCGTCGAAATGGTATCAGGCAGTCGCGTGACATTACACCACTATGTAAGTCATGGTAGTGAAACGGTATACTACCTACTGGGGTGAATGGAATCATAGCAGTAAGACAGGTCCATTTGGAGGCGGTACAGAATGGCAGAACTGAGCCCATGACAGTAATGAAGATAGTCAATTTGTTGGAGTGTCAAAGCAGACCGTCCATCGTGTCCACAATGAATGGAGTATCTCTCGCAACCGTGTAACATGACGTGAAACCAGCGGTCATATAAAAATTTCAACATTCTCAGTGACCAAGCGTTCCCCATTTCTCTACATTTTCGTGACAAATTTGCTATGGACACTGCTACCTTTCTGCATGACAACAGCTGTGCTCGTAGGGCTGGTCATACGGCTCTGAGCACTATGGAACTTAATATCTGAGGTCATCAGTCCCCTAGAACTTAGAACTACTTAATCCTAACTAACCTAAGGACGTCACACACATCCATGCTCGAGGCAGGATTCGAACCTGCGACCGTAACAGCAGCGCGGGTCCAGACTGTAGCGCCTAGAACCGCTCGGCCACTCCGGCCGGCGGCTGCTTGTACAGGGTGTAAATTTTAAGTTGACGAAACAGAATAACTCCAAAAATAAGCTTCGCACTAAAAAATGTGTAGAATCCAAAGTTGATTATTTTCAAGGGGGACATTTGCAGGTGCTAAAATTTGCCTACCATCCCAGCCCCCTGGGGATGGGGCGGGAGCCCCCTGGGGATAGGTCGGGAGGCAACTTTCAAATTTGAAATGGAACCCCCCTCCCCATTTTTTAATTGCAGAATCAGATTCTATATAAAAAAACTACGGACATTTTGTTTTAAACGTTTGTTTTGATTCTTGGTAGTTGGCGCTCTAATTCAAGAAAATCTGCGGAAAAAATTAATATTTAGGTCAACATTTGTAAAACTCTAATTCCTCTCTCTCAAACCCCACCCTTTGTGGAGGGAGTGAGAGTTGCAGTTTTAACGAATCAAAATTTACGAAGCAAATTGAGTATTTTTTATTTATACGTAACCATATTCCACGGAAAAATGAGAACATGGATTTTCTTGAATTACAGCGCCAACTAGCAAGAATCAAAACAAATGTTTAGTACAATATGTACGTAGTTTTTTATGTGGAATCTTATTCTGCAATAAAAATGTTTGTTCCCATTTGAAATTTTAAAGTTGCCTTCCGCCCCATCCCCAGGAGGCTGGGGTGGCGGGCCAATTTTAGCAGCAGCAAACGTCCCCCTCGAAAATAATCAACTTTGGATTCTACATATTTTTTCGTGTGAATATTATTTTTGGAGTTATTCTGGTTTGTCAACTTAAAATTTATACCCTGTGTATGTTCCTAGTATGACGACGACTCAGACACCCTAACGCTATGTAGATTATAAAAAAAAAACGAAGGAAAAATGGCGGAAGTATTTGAAGCATATTGATTTCACGGAAAGTAGAGGAATCATATAAGCTATTAGAATAGATTAAAACGTTAACAATGCTTAGTCAAACCTCAGACAGAAAGAGGAAAAGATAGAGAGAGAGAGAGAGAGAGAGAGAGAGAGAGAGAGAAAATGAGAGAGAGAGAAAATGAGAGAGAGAGAGAGAGAGAGACAGAGAGGGAGAGAGAGACAGAGAGAGAGAAAGGGGGAGGGGAAGAAACACACACACACACACACACACACACACACACACACACACAGAGAGAGAGAGAGAGAGAGAGAGAGAGAGAGAGAGAGAGACAGGAGTAGTGTAATCCATAATACGCAAGTGAAAGTAGTGTAAATGGAATATCGACAAGGATGAATCTGTACTGATGTGCACCAAGTGCGGTTGTGCAGAATAGCTTCGACGCAAGGATCCATATATGGTAAGCCACTAAGCATTTACTTTAAAATTTTTACTTACAACCATTTATTGAACTACGCCATGTATATATTTGCGTACATTGGTATTTGAACAGCCTAACTCCATTTACAGGAAGAAAATTGACACCGAAATCTCTTAAAAAAACGTGGGCTTCTGCTCTTTCCCATTTAGCCTTTGCAATAATAAAAAACCTCATTTGAGAAACAAATGAACTGACAAACAATCGTTAAAATATAAATCATAGGCTTCAGCTGGTCTCAATTAGTGGCAAGTGGTATTCAAAATTTTAAAGCAATCTCTAAACGTCAAATAAGAAATCACTGCTGCAATTCCTGGTAATTCCCTATCACGATTAAGTAATGCTAGACAGTTGCACCAAAATAAAGCGTAGGCCATTAGAAAAACCACGAGGGTGTAGAAATTTCAGTTACTTACCTGGTTACGAGCTGCGTTTATAAAACCATGATAACAAACCTTAAGCATGAAGCCACTTCAAAGTTATTCCGAAAACAACTTTTTATATCTAATCATACCTTACAATTAACAAAGACTCAAGCTCATACGAGCAACATCACATTAATTACACTGGTGTCCAAAATTAAACCAACAGACCTCTATTTCACCGTCCTGTGTCTAATTCATGATATAATGATACAAACTGTCAACCAGTTGTCCATACGATCGTGGTCGCATGAAAGATAGCATTCTGGTCAATGAACAACCAGCCAACGGCGACGTCGGGCACCTGTGACATGAGGTAGTGTTTGCCGGGTAGACCCACATCTACAACCGCTGTGTACACAGTCACAGACGGTGTGGTATGGCACAGAGAATATCCCTACCAGACCCTCTGCGGTGGAGAGCCATAGAAAGAAAGGAAGGAGGACAGTGGCAAACTGATTTGGCCCGGTGGCTTAATGTGAATGGTTCTGCTGTTTCTCGGGTGTGGCGACAGTTCATAGAGACCGAAACAACATCAAAAAGTCCAGGGCGGGACCGACTAGGTCTGACTTTAGAAGACAGGACCGTTATTTAGCTCTAAGGGCACGACAGTACCGCCTTAGTACTGCACAGCAACTGGCATATGAGCTCGCAGCATCCACTGGACTGTTGT
Source organism: Schistocerca americana (assembly GCF_021461395.2). NCBI lineage: Eukaryota > Metazoa > Arthropoda > Insecta > Orthoptera > Acrididae > Schistocerca > Schistocerca americana. Next base: position 1,221,126,858 of record NC_060119.1, on the reverse strand, counting down.
ATCGAGGCAAACGGTGTGCAGCAGGTTAGATTAGATGAGATTTGATTAGATTAGATTAGTACTAGTTCCATAGATCATGAATACGACAGTTCGTAATGATGTGGAACGTGGCAGGTTAATAAAAGGTGTCTATACAAGATATTACATTACACAAAATATTACATGACACTCAATATTTTTTTTCTTTTTTTTTTTTTTGGTGGGTGTTGGGGAAATTACACACTTACTATATCCAAAAATTCATCTAATGAGTAGAAGGAGTTGCCATTAAGAAATTCTTTTAATTTCCTTTTAAATGCTATGTGGCTATCTGTCACACTTTTGATGCTATTAGGTATGTGACCAAAGACTTTTGTGGCAGCATAATTTACCCCCTTCTGAGCCAAAGTTAGATTTAACCTCGAGTAGTGAAGATCATACTTTCTCCTGGTGTTGTAACCATGTACACTGCTATTACTTTTGAATTCGTTCGGACTGTTGATAACAAAAGGCTCCGGCAGAGTGGTCTTTATTGTCGGAGACCCGCTGTATGTCTACTTCTGATGCGTCTTCATAGAAGGGAAGTCTAGTGTGGAGTCATCATCATGCCACCTGGACGGTCAAACGGCGGGCCAATGTTGTTTTCACAGATGAGTCCCGATTTAGTCTGGAGAGCGATTCTCGATGGATTCGCTTCTCGAGTGAACGTGGAACACGATTTCGTGACACAAACATCGTGGAAAAAGACTGATTTCGAAGAGGGTAGCTAATGGTGTGGGCAGGGATCATGTTTATTACTCGAACACCTACTCATGAAATTTTAAGGGTGAACTGGCAAGGTTTAACAGCTGTCAGGTATCGTGACGAGCTCTTGGAAACTCATTTGCGGTTGTTGCGAGATGCTGTCGGCCCAGACCACGTATTAGTGGACAATAATGCTCGACCCCATAGAGCACGGTTAGTTGCTGTTTTCTTGGACAAGGAAGATATTGCACGCATGTCGTGGCTCCCGATTTGAATACCACAGAGCAAGTCTGCGATGCACTAGGGAGACCGCTTGCATCACGTCAGCATCCACCAACCACCCTCCAAGACTGCGAGCAGCTCTGCAGGAAGAATGGGCGTTACTGCCCCAACATGAGACTGATGACAACATTCGCAGCGTGTCTCGTAGTTGGAAGGCCTGTGCTGCTGCCAGAGTTGATCACACCTAATTTTTTTTTTTTTTTTTTTTTTTGGTCATCAGTCTACTGACTGGTTTGATGTGGCCCGCCACGAATTCCTTCCCTGTGCTAACCTCTTCATCTCAGAGTAGCACTTGCAACCTACGTCCTCAATTATTTGCTTGACGTATTCCAATCTCTGTCTTCCTCTAAAGTTTTTGCCCTCTACAGTTCCCTCTAGTACCATGGAAGTAATTCCCTCGTGTCTTAGCAGATGTCCTATCATCCTGTCCCTTCTCCTTATCAGTGTTTTCCACATATTCCTTTCCTCTCCGATTCTGCGTAGAACCTCCTCATTCCTTACCTTATCAGTCCACCTAATTTTCAACATTCGTCTATAGCACCACATCTCAAATGCTTCGATTCTCTTCTGTTCCGGTTTTCCCACAGTCCGTGTTTCACTACCATACAATGCTATACTCCAGACGTACATCCTCAGAAATTTCTTCCTCAAATTAAGGCCGGTATTTGATATTAGTAGACTTCTCTTGGCCAGAAATGCCTTTTTTGCCATAGCGAGTCTGCTTTTGTTGTCCTCCTTGCTCCGTCCGTCATCGGTTATTTTACTGCCTAGGTAGCAGAATTCCTTAACTTCATTGACTTCGTGACCATCAATCCTGATGTTAACTTTCTCGCTGTTCTCATTTCTACTACTTCTCATTACCATCGTCTTTCTCCGATTTACTCTCAAACCATACTCTGTACTCATTAGACTGCTCATTCCGTTCAGCAGATCAATTAATTCTTCTTCACTTTCACTCAGGATAGCAATGTCATCAGCGAATCGTATCATTGATATCCTTTGACCTTGTATTTTAATTTCACTCCTGACCTTTCTTTTATTTCCATCATTGCTTTCTCGATGTACGGATTGAAGAGTAGGGGCGAAAGGCTACAGGCTTGTCTCACACCCTTCTTAATACGAGCACTTCGTTCTTGATCGTCCACTCTTATTATTCCCTCTTGGTTGTTGTACATATTGTATATGACCCGTCTCTCCCTATAGCTTACCCCTACTTTTTTCAGAATCTCGAACAGCTTGCACTATTTTATATTGTCGAATGCTTTTTCCAGGTCGACAAATCCTATGAACGTGTCTTGATTTTTCTTTAGCCTTGCTTCCATTATTAGCCGTAACGTCAGAATTGCCTCTCTCGTCCCTTAACTTTTCCTAAAGCCAAACTGATCGTCACCTAGCGTCTCAATTTTCTTTTCCATTCTTCTGTATATTATTCTTGTAAGCAGCTTCGATGCATGAGCTGTTAAGCTGATTGTGCGATAACTCTCGCACTTGTCAGCTCTTGCCGTCTTCGGAATTGTGTGGATGATGCTTTTCCGAATGTCAGATGGTATATCGCCAGACTCATATATTCTACACACCAACGTGAATAGTCGTTTTGTTGCCACTTACCCCAATGACTTTAGAAATTCTGATGGAATGTTATCTATCCCTTCTGCCTTAATTGACCGTAAGTCCTCCAAAGCTCTTTTAAATTCCGATTCTAATACTGGATCCCCTATCTCTTCTAAATCGACTCATGTTTCTTCTTCTATCACATCAGACAAATCTTCACCCTCATAGAGGCTTTCAAGGTATTCTTTCCACCTATCTGCTCTCTCCTCTGCATTTAACAGTGGAATTCCCGTTGCACTCTTAATGTTACCACCGTTGCTTTTAATGTCACCAAAGGTTGTTTTCCTTCCCAACTTCTGTGATGGCCCTTTTTAGAGATGTCCATTCCTCTTCAACTGTACTGCCTACTGCGCTATTCCTTATTGCTGTATCTATAGCGTTAGAGAACTTCAGACGTATCTCGTCATTCCTTAGTACTTCCGTATCCCACTTCTTTGCGTATTGATTCTTCCTGACTAATGTCTTGAACTTCAGCCTACTCTTCATCACTACTTTATTGTGATCTGAGCCTATATCTGCTCCTGGGTACGCCTTACAATGATGTAATCTAATTGAAATCTTCCCGTATCTCCCGGCCTTTTCCAAGTATACCTCCTCCTCTTGTGATTCTTGAACAGGGTATTCGCTATTACTAGCTGAAACTTGCTACAGAACTCAATTAGTCTTTCTCCTCTTTCATTCCTTGTCACAAGCCCATATTCTCCTGTAACCTTTTCTTCTACTCCTTCCCCTACAGCTGCATACCAGTTGCCCATGACTATTAGATTTACGTCCCCCTTTACATACTGCATTACCCTTTCAATATCCTCATACACTTTCTCTATCTGTTCATCTTCAGCTTGCGACGTCGGCATGTATACCTGAACTATCGTTGTCGGTGTTGGTCTGCTGTTGATTCTGATTAGAACAACCCGGTCACTGAACTGTTCACAGTAACACATCCTCTGCCCTACCTTCCTATTCATAACGAATCCTACACCTGTTATACCATTTTCTGCTGCTGTTGATATTACCCGATACTCATCTGACCAGAAATACTTGTCTTCCTTCCACTTCACTTCACTGACCCCTACTATATCTAGATTGAGCCTTTTCCCTTTTCAGATTTTCTAGTTTCCATACCACGTTCAAGCTTCTGACATTCCACGCCCCGACTCGTAGAACGTTATCCTTTCGTTGATTATTCAATCTTTTTCTCATGGTAACCTCCCCCTTGGCAGTCCCCTCCCGGAGATCCGAATGGGGGACTATTCCGGAATCTTTTGCCAATGGAGAGATCATCATGACACTTCTTCAAATACAGGCCACATGTCCTGTGGATACACGTTACTTGTCTTTAATGCAGTGGTTTCCATTGCCTTCTGCATCCTCATGTCGTTGATCATTGTTGATTCTTCCGCCTTTAGGGGCAATTTCCCACCCCTAGGACAAGAGAGTGCCCTGAACCTCTATCCGCTCCTCCGCCCTCTTTTGACAAGGCCGTTGGCAGAATGAGGCTGACTTCTTATGCCGGAAGTCTTCGGCCGCCAATGCTGAGCACATTAAGCAGCTGTCAGAACGTGTGTGCAAACCCGTTAAGTTAGAAACAACGAAGAACGTTTTCGTCCAGGGTTATGAATGTTGCAGTTGTTTACGTTCTGCATTGTTTCTACTTTGCTGTCACCTGTTTATAATGTTTTGTGACAAAATGAACGCAACCTTGCAAAATTTCTATTTTGTTGCTTTGATTTTGGACGCCAGTGTAATTATTAATAAAAGGGAATAGCTCAAAATGTAATTGATCTTTTTTCGACTGGGAAGACATGAGTCGAAGTGCACTTGCTCGTAAAGATGGCGTTGTTTTCTTTGTGCCAGGCCGTAATCAGTACCCAAATAAAATGCGGTCGAGTTCCACTCCTTGAGCAGAGCCACCTTACGATACACAATATACAAGCAGAACTTTATAACAGGGAAAGGAACACAATGAACTTACGTATCATAATGAGACATTATTAACACCAAAATTTTCACTAACCTGCCTCACAAGGAACGAGAACCAATACAGCAATGAAATAATTTAGCTTCAGCAAGCGTAGGAAACGGTAGTGAAACAATTTAGTACTGAAGTATGTCACAGTTGTAATGCCTGGCCAAATTACCACAGAGCAAGTAACAATAAGTATTTTTTGAATGCTTCTGCCGCCATTTGAATGTAATAATTTTTATTTTATTGTTATACAATCCAGCATTCGGCCATAGGCAGCTTCAAATTCATAGGTCAAAAGCTTTTGTACTTGAAAATTACGTACCTAAGTCCGTGATTTGGATTGTATAACAATAAAACAAAAAATTATTACAATAAAATGGCTCAGGATCATTCAAAAAGTTTACCATGACTGTGGCTCGAGTCGAAGTGAAAATTATCGACAAATCAACAGTTCGGAACCTTGCAGGCATATGCTGGGTTTTCTGGAGTGTGTTAACTGGAATGATACTATATGCGGCCGCATACCGTACAGAAATGTTCTAAGCACGTGCTACAATGCGGCTCTTGAACTTGTCAAGGCTTACAGTCAAGCCAAACAGCAGAGAATCTAGAATGAGAGTTTCACTCTGCTGCGGAGTGTGCGCTGATATGAAACTTCCTGGAAGATTAAAACTGTGTGCCGGACCGAGACTCGAACTCGGGACCTTTGCCTTTCGCTGGCAAGTGATCTACCAACTGAGCTACCCAAGCACGACTCACGTCCCGTCCTCGCAGCTTTACTTCTGCCAGTACCTTGTCTCCTACCTTCCAAACTTTTACAGAAGCTCTCCCGCGAACCTTGCAGAACTAGCACTCCTAAAAGAAAGGATATTGCGGAGACATGGCTTAGCCACAGCCTAGGGGATGTTCCAGAAAGATATTTTCACTCTGCAGTGGAATGTGCACTGATATGAAACTTCCTGGCAGATTAAAACTGTGTGTCGGACCGAGACTCGAACTCGGGACCTTTGCCTTTCGTGGGCAAGTGCTCTACCAACTGAGCTACCCAAGCACGATTCGCAGGAGTGTTCCTGTAAAGTTTGGAAGGTAGGAGACGAGGTACTGGCAGAAGTAAAGCTGTGAGAACGAGGCGTGAGTCGTGCTTGGGTAGCTCAGTTGGTAGAGCACTTGCCCGCGATAGGCAAAGGTCCCGAGTTCAAGTCTCGGTCCGGCACACAGTTTTAATCTGCCAGGAAGTTTCACAGCAGAGAATATGACATCTTGGTAAGACAGTTGTCTTTGCAGGAAACAGGGAATCTGACGGTGGAAACAGTCAGAAGTCCACGGCCCTCAGCTTGATGCTGTAACTACACACCGCATCTCGCCCTCCCTCAGCCAGGCGAGGATAGCTGTGCTCTGCACTGTACGTCCTTTTCTGTGGCGATAACAGCATAGCCTCCCTCTTCACCGGTGCGTCTTGCTCTCGCCGTGCTGGTCCAGAAAAGATCACGCGTCCCGGCGTTCATACAGGCCGCCAAACTCCAGCGCTCCTCCTGCACCGTCGCTTCTGGCGGCAATCACAAGACGCTGCTGCGTACTCGCTCTTCTGCACGGCTCAAGAACTTCCCACAACAGCCACGTGCCCCCTCTCGCCACTGGGCAGACTGTCCAACCTGAGCGACAGCGTTCCTGATGATCGAAAGATAACCAAACGCACGTATCACAAAGTAAGCAGAGCACCACGAAGACGGGATCAGGTATCAATGCAACTTCGTACACACACAAACCATCGGCTTTTGTGCAAACAATTAAGGTTGCAGTCCTCTGCGACAAGTAGAACACCCGTCAGAGTGCTTTAGAGTTGTTCGTTTTTATTGTCGGTTCCAGACAAGGCCAGGCATAACAGAGGCGTGAACAGAGCCAGACGATTTGCGATCGCTGTGAAAGACACGGAGATGACTCGTATTCGTCTGAGACTGCGTTATCAGCTGACAGACTTTAAAAAGGGGGACCACTGTGGATCTCCGTTTGTCATGCTAATCGACTCGTGCACTATCCAGGTTTATGGGGCGTTTGGATATGACAGTGGCCAGATGCTGGATTGCATGCGATCGTGACGGAAGGTACAGGCCGACCGCACACGGAGCTCGGTAGATGTTGTCACTGCACAGTGGCTGACCAGCAAATCGCGTGCAGCGCGTTACCAAGCAGTTGCCAGTGACTCGGCGTCCTAGTTGTCACACGATCTGAGTACTATCGTGTCCGAGCCCGCGGTCTTACGCGCTGCTTCCCGAGTGGGAAGGTGGGCAGGACCCGGGCACGAATCTGTTCAAATGGTTCAAATGGCTCTGAGCACTATGAGACTTAACATCAGAGGTCATCAGTTCCCTAGAACTTAGAACTACTTAAACCTAACTAACCTAAGGACGTCACACACATCCATGCCTGAGGCATGATTCGAACCTACGACCGTAGCGGTCGTGCGGTTCCAGACAGAAGCGCTGTCACCAATCCAGAGCCCTGCAGCATCAGTTGAAGCCATATCGTACAGCATTTAACAGGACTGCACCGTTTGCGATGTTGCCAATAGCAAAGGGACTGGACCAACGAGAAATGAGAAGACCGTAACGAAGGTCCGAGCATATGGAATAAGTTCATAGATATGTGACTGGCTCGGATACTTCTTGAGTAATAGAAGCTATTACGTCGTCCTCGACGGCGAATGTTCAACAGAAACAAGGGTATCGTCAGCAGTGCCCCAGGAAATTGTGATAGGACCACTACTGTTCTCTATATACATAAATGATTTGCCGGACAGGGTGGTTTAAATGGTTCTAATGGCTCTGAGCACTATGCGACTTAACTTCTGAGGTCATCAGTCGCCTAGAACTTAGAACTAATTAAACCTAACTAACCTAAGGACATCACACACATCCATGCCCGAAGCAGGATTCAAACCTGCGATCGTAGCGGTCGCTCAGCTCCAGACTGCAGCGCCTAGAACCGCACGGCCAGGAGAGGGTGGACAGCAGCCTACGATTGTGTGCTGATGGGTGTGTGGTGTACGGTAAGGTGACGTAATTGAGCGTAGGAAGATAGAAGACGACTTAGAGAAAATTTATAGTCAGTATGGTGAATGACAGCTAGCTCTAAATGTGGAAAAATGTAAGTCAATGTGGATGAGTAGCAAGAAAAAGCCTGTAGCGTTCAGTTATAGTATGCCTAGTGTCCTACTTGATACAGTAAAGCCGTTTAAATATCTGGGCGTAACATTGCAGAGCGATATGAAAGGAACGAACAGGCGAGCACTGTGTTACGAAAGCCGAATGGTCGACTTCGGCTTATTGAGAGAATTTTAGGAACGGTTGGTTCACCTGTAAAAGAGACTGCATATAGGACGCTTGTGCGGCCTATTATTGAGTGCTGATCGATGTTTGGGATCTGCGCCAGTTTGGATTGAAGGAAGAGATTGAAGCAATTCGGATTTGTTAGCGGCAAGTTCGAACAACACCTAAGTGTTACTGAGTTGCTTCGGGAACGCAAATGGGAATCCCTGGAGGGACCTTCTTTCCGAGAGACACTGTTGAGAAAATTTTTGAGAACAGGCATTTGAAGCTGACTGGCGAACGATTCCACTGCCATGAACATACAATGCGCTGGAGAACTACGAAGATAAGATTCGAGGGATTAGGGCTCGTACGGAAGAATATACACAGTCTTTTTTACCTCTCCCTATTTGTGAATGGCCGGCCAGAGTGGGCGAGCGGTTCTAGGCACTACAGTCTGGAACCGCGCGACCGCTACGGTTGCAGGTTCGAATCCTGCCTCGGGCATGGATGTGTGTGATGTTCTTAGGTTAGTTAGGTTTAAGTAGTTCTAAGCTCTAGAGGACTGATGACCTCAGAAGTTAAGTCCCATAATGCTCAGAGCCATTTTATTTGTGAATGGAACAGGAAAGAAAATGACTAACAGTGGTACAGGGTACCCTACGCCACGCACCATACGATGGCTTGGTTTGCGCGGCTCGTGTTCATCCCATTAATTGTTTGTCATCTTCTATTGCCGAAGTCCAAAAATGGATCAAATGGCTCTGAGCACTATGGGACTTAACAGCTGTGGTCATCAGTCCCCTAGAACTTAGAACTACTTAAACCTAACTAACCTAAGGACATCACACACATCCATGCCCGAGGCAGGATTCGAACCTGCGACCGCAGCAGTCGCGCGGTCCCGGACTGCGCGCTTAGAACCGCGAGACCACCGCGGCCGGCTGTTGCCGAAGTGCCGCCTCGTTTTCTTGTTCCATTTACTGGCGTCACTAACTTCCTGCCTTACTTGCCCGTGAGTGGCAGCAGCAGCGCGTGTCGATAAACGCACTATCCGGCCGGAGTGGCTAGGCGCTACAATCTGGAACCGTGGTTCGAATCCTGCCTCGGGCATGGATGTGTGTGGTGTCTCTAGGTTAGTTAGGTTTAAGTAGTTCTAAGTTCTAGAGGACTGATGACCTCAGAAGTTAAGTCCCATAGTGCTCAGAGCCATTTGAACCATTTTTTTGATAAACGCACTGTTGTACCATCTCTGGAGCGACCGGTAGTATTTCCGGGTCTTCGTGTGTTGCGTAGTCAGTGAGTGGGTGACGCACCACCAGTGCAGTCGCGACCGAGCAGCAGTCGGTGACAGACCAGCAGTCCAGTCGTTCGGTTGGCGTGGAGCAGCATGCAAGCCCCCGTTGCACTGGTTGTCGCTTATGGGACATTCCCGCGAGCAACAACGTTTGTGTATGTAAGTCGGCTAAGATTCCAGTCGTCTTCCTGTGAAATTTAACTTCATTTATTCCCTGTTAGTGATGTGCACCAGCGATATCTTCTGCATTGTGGTCTTTGACGTTCCGGTTACCTGCCCTGGTCGTTGACGTAATTTTAGGCAGTCCATTTTCCTCGTCGTGTTGTTGCTGTCCAGCGCAGCGTGTAGTTTGACAGCTGAGTGTTGTTGGTCGTTGTGAGTGCCAATATTCTGTGTGTCGTATATTGAAATATTGTGGTCATTTTTCTGGTTGCGTGGAGCGGAACTGATTTGGTTGATTGGTCGTTCGGCTAACTTGTCGGATGGGTTGCCTCCAGATTAAGAAGTGGTTGGATAGGCTGCCTGTCTCACCTAAACGGGCGTTAGTATTACAATCTCAGGCTGACCCTTGGAAACATCTGAGCGCCGTTCCTTGGGCCGGCCGAAGTGGCCGTGCGGTTAAAGGCGCTGCAGTCTGGAACCGCAAGACCGCTACGGTCGCAGGTTCGAATCCTGCCTCGGACATGGATGTTTGTGATGTCCTTAGGTTAGTTAGGTTTAACTAGTTCTAAGTTCTAGGGGACTAATGACCTCAGCAGTTGAGTCCCATAGTGCTCAGAGCCATTTGAACCATTTTGAATCCTTGTTGTAATATAGTGTGTTGATAAATAAAGTTTGTATGTTGAGTGCAACTGACAGGAACTCATTTTGGCCCCTTTCCACAACCTAATCCGCTATCTCCTGCTAGCCCAGGCATTTCGACTATGTAGATGCAGATGAGAGCAGGTTCAGTATGAGTAGTGATAGTGGACGTGAGGCGCGAGGTGGTAACATGTAATGCACCCAGGAACACGGTCGAACATGATAGTTTTGGTGGCCCACCTACCACGGTGTGGGGAGTCATAATGTTGAACGAATCTTTGGATGTAGTAAACTCACAAGTCACGGTTATTTTGCCACGGTACTCCTTCCTCACTTGCGTGTGTCCAGGGGTACATTCAGGCCTGACTTCATTTTTATGACGACAATGCGTGACCGCATCAAACAAAGTCGGTGGAGGAACTTTTGCAAAGGCGGGATGTTAGGTAAACGGGATAGTCTGCCCGTTTCACCGAATTAAATCCCATCGATCACATGTGAAATGCGTTGTGGGGACTTGTTCAGCCCGTCCATAAGCAGCAGCTGTTACTCAGGCGTTGTCTGCCGCGCTTCTGTACTGCACTGCAGCACAGTGCTTTCTGGGTATGGTCAAAGTTTCATATAGCAATGTTACTTGGGGCTGACACACCATGCGAAGGCTACTTTCGTCCTTAAATTTTTCGTGCCAGTGAAGAACACAATTTTCTCTCAACCGGAATACATGTCCACTAGCAATTATCTATTTAGATCTATTTATATACTGCTATCAATTTTGTTTGTGGATGTTCCGTAATTGTTTAATCCATTCTGTGCTAAAAATTACCCATAACAGCATACAAAAGATTTCATGGAAAACTGAAGAAGTCATAGAATTGTGATTACGAAAATAATGTAATTAGGCTAGTGAACATGCATGTATTCGCCTACTGGGTACTCAGATGCACTTCCTGACTTACAGATTTTCCATAAATAATATTTGTACGTATGTCAACCAAGTTGCTCAAATCACATCTTATCCACAATCTCACTGATAGCTAGAAAGACTGCCGCTTCAGACTATATACTGTTCATCGCATTGCTCGAACGATTACAAACAGAGGATAACTATTCCACATTCAACTGCCGTACCGCTGTCTATTGTTGAATATACGAGAGCTGATCGTTTCGATTTTCCCTTTCATCAGGACGGCCCATACAGAAACGCTGTCGTTTTACGGATACGCGATACGTCCCTTTGAAAACAACGCGATTTGTGACGACCGGGAATAAGCGTTCCGCCTACAAACAGCTGTTGTGGACAGGACGCGTACATTCTCACTGTCTTAAACCCTCCAACTTCAAAGTGGTATGCCTTCTCTCCTGCTGGCTCTAGATTTCCTTTCATTTAGATACTCAACAATAATAAAGTATCTACAGATTTAAAATGACATGTACCTATCTCAATAATAATACACCTTCACACGCACGACGTACTTTAATAAGCACTTCTTTATTCTCACGAAAAGATGTCCATTCTAATAGATCCTACTAGTGATCACCTATCCTTCCACATACAAATCAGCCACAAAACAAACGTCCTCTTCACAGATGTTTCGTCAATTAACCCTGTACGTTCACACTTTTTAAGAGCGAAATCGAATTTCTGAACCTTGGCGAAATAAGTTGCTCTGTTTATACAGTCTGGGGGGGGGGGGGGGGGATGACGCAGTATGTGAAAGTTGCTGTATTTGGACGGGTTACTCCTGTAAACGATATATCAGATCTGAAGATGGTTCTAAAGGAACCGAAACCGGTCATAACAATGAACATTTTGCAATCAAGACAGATTAAAAGTTACATTGTAAAATCGCTGATTGCGGCTATCCTATAAGACGTTAAGTCTGTTTTTGCAAAAAAGAAAATGTGCTGTGAGACTTGCAATTTGAAATAATCAATTATTTTTAACCAATGCTTATCCTACAGCTGTTTAATAGCAATAGAATAGCAAAAGAACATGCAAATGGAAAAATATGTGTTTTATTTTTTACGCTAAAAGTAAAACGTTCTCCGAAAAACTACTTCAGCAACAGCAGCAACTTTGCTTCGGCCACGTAGAGTACGTTCTTCAGAAGTGCAACAGATGACTCAACTTTCAGCTTTCTGCCTTTCCTGAATCAAACTTAGATTCGGGCACCATTTTTTGCGTGACTCGGTGTAGTAGTTTTCCATAAAGAACCCATGAGAAAGAATTGCGGAAATGAGTCTGAAGAGCGCATCACACAGCGTACTAAGCTTCTTATAGCATTGCTGTAACACGAGCTAAACTTGTACGTCATGCGCGGCATTTCTTATTTTTTTCTTTCATTTGTGCCCACATCAGCCAGCCTCCGATACATATTGAATCACTCACACACACATACACCCAACGTTTGCATACAGTATTTATATGGTTGTAAAGGTCTTGCTTACATCGCTATATGCTCCGATCATGAAAGCCAGTTCATCATGGAACAAATAACATTCATGACTCCAGACAACTTTTCTTCTATTCACTGGTTGCGTCGTGTAAGTTACGTTAGTGTGATGTTATTTAACACTGTTATCAAAATTTTATTCTGCGCAGTAAATGAAAGGAGACCCTGCTACCCGTGCTAAGCCGGGCCGGATCGCTAGTCCTGTGCAACTGGAATGAAATTAAGCAACTAATACGTTCAGTAAATATGGGAAGGGAGTAAAACTCTGATTTATCAGAGGGTATGTTTAGATATATTGTTATATAAATTATTAATAATATGTCACTGCTCCATTTTGCCTAAAGACGTGCCTTATCGAGTTACAGTGAAGCGCCAAAAAGTGGTACACCTGCCCAATAACGTGTAGGGCCCCCACGAACAGGCAGAAGTAAGGAAAGACGACGTGACATGGACTCGACTGATGTCTGAAGTAGCGCAGGGGGGGAACTGACGCCTTGAATCCTGTAGGACTGTCCATATATCCGTAAGAGTATGAGCGGTCAGAGAACTCTTATGAACAGTATGTAGCAAGGCATCCCAGATATGCTCAATAATGTTCGGGTTTAGGGAGTTTAGTGGCCAGCAGAAGTTGGGTTGGATTGATTTGGGGAAAGAGACCAAAGAGCGAGGTCATCGGTCTCATCGGATTAAGGAAGGAAGTCGGCCGTGCCCTGTCGAAGAAACCATCCCGTCATTTGCGTGAAGAGATTTAGGGAAAGCACGGAAACCTAAATCTGGATGGCCGGACGCGGGATTGAGCCGTCGTCCAGATGAAGTATTTAAACTCAGAAGAGTGTTCCTGGAGCCATTCCGTAGCAATTGTGGACCTGTGGTGTGTCGCATTGCCTGCCGGAGTTGTCCCAGTCCGGCGGAATGTATAATACAATGGACATGAGTAGATGTAGATGATGAGACAAGATGCTTTCGCATGTGTCACGTATCAGAATCGTATCTAAATGTATCAGGGGTCCCAGATCACTCCAACTGCGCACGCCCTACACTATCAGCGAGCCTCCACCAGCTTGAACAGTCCCCTGCTGACACGCAGGGTCCATGGATTCACGAGGTTGTCTCCATACCCGTACACGTCCGTCTGCTCGATACAATTTGAAACGAGACTCGTCCGACCAGGCAACACGTTTCCACTCATCAATGGGCCAGTGTCGGTCTTGACGGGCCCAGCCGAGGTGTAAAGCTTTCTGTCTTATAATCATCAAGGGTACGCGAGTGAACCTTCGGCTCCAAAAGCCCATATCAATGATGTTTTATTGAATGATTCACACGCTGACTCTTGTCTGTCATCGTTGGTCCATTTCTTGCAGGATCTTTTTCCGACAGCAGCGACGTCGAAGATTTATTGTTTTATCGGATCGGTGAAATGGTCGTATGTGAAAACCCGCACTTCATAGCTACCTCGAAAATGCTGTGACCCATTGCTCGTGCGCCGACTATAACACCACGTTCAAACTCATTTAAATCTTGATAACCTGCCATTGTGCCGGCCGGGGTGGCCGAGCGGTTCTAGGCACTTCAGTCTGGAACCGCGCGACCGCTACGGTCGCAGGTTCGAATCCTGCCTCGGGCATGGATGTGTGTGATGTCCTTACGTTAGTTAGGTTTAAGTAGTTCTAGGGGACTGATGACCTTAGATGTTAAGTCCCATAGTGCTCAGAGCCATTTGAACCTGATGATTAACTGAAACCCTCAGCTGCCGAGAGGTGTTGATATACCTCGAAGTGGTCAGCTGAAAATATGTGTCCCGACCGGGACTCGAACCCGTGATTTCCTGCTTACATGGCAGACGCTCTATCCATCTGAGCCACCGAGGACACAGATGAACAGCGCGACTGCAGGGACTTATCCCTTGCACGCTTCCCGTGAAACTCACATTCCCAACTGTCCACAATTCTACATATGTAATGTACTTTATAGACATTTGCCCATCCACTCATTACTCGCGCACACTTTGGCGATTCCCGTAAGAGTTTGGGCAACCTGTGCGCATTCGCACAGACGAAGGTCAATGGCTGGGTAGCCTTTAACTATGTATACGAAGACAGTAACTGTTCTCGAAAGAAGAGATACTGTTGATGGCCGTGCAGCTTTTCCCTGGAATAAATGATGATTAACTTAAACCCTCAGCTGCCGACAGGTGTTGTTGATATACCTTGATGTGGACAGCACACATTTTCAACTGTCCACATTGAGGTATTTCAACAACACCTATCGGCAGCTGAGGGTTTAAGTTAATCATCATTTATTCCAGGGAAAAGCTGCACGGTCATCAACAGTATCTCTTCTTTCGAGAACAGTTACTGTCTTCGTATATACCATTTGAACCTGCTATTGTAGAAGCAGTAACCGATCTAACAACTGCGCCAGACACTTGTTGTCTTATATAGGCATTGCCGAACGCAGCACCGTATTTTGTCTGTATACATATCTCTGTATTTGAATACGCATTCCTACACCAGTTTCTCTGGCGGTTCAGTGAACATCAGATATTTTGTAGACAGAAATAGCAAACTCGCATAAATGATCTGAGTCGTGATTTGGCAAAGAATTCGTAAAATTTGTTTCATGGTGTAGGAAAGCTGAGGGTATCGTAACGTAAAAAAAAAGGAAAGGAAGAATAGCGGCAACCAAGTGATAGCTGGCTGGAATCGCGTGATGAGGGGGGCGACGGGGTGCGGGGGTGGAGGAACACATTACGCCACCTCTGGCTGTCACCATTAGTAGCTGCTGGCAGCTGTTGAGCGAAAAGGACCATTCGATCCCGTCCGTTTGCTTTTACGGCCTCATCGCGACTCAGATGTCAGTCGGCCCCACTCGTTACTCGCCGGCATTCGGCGACGCCATCCTGCGAACAGTTTATGGCGCGGAAAGCGGGTCCGTCTGCTCCACGTGCGTAATCTCTGCTCCTCGTTTGCTGTTTCCAACGATCCGTGGAACACGACTACAGATGGAAAAGAAAGAAAGAAAAAAGAAATGAAAGATTTACCCAGTACTGAATACGCTTAGCGGTAACGTCGCTGTGTATCCCTCACCTCTGACATCACATCACTTTACTAGCCGTGTTAGTGCAAATACCGAGCAATTGCGAGAATGAATACTGCACAGCAATGAATACATGTGTGAACCGACGCTCGTAATTGCGACTGATGTGTTTGTGTAATATGATGCCGGCACTTGTATGTTTTTTGCTGGCTGGAAGCAGTGGCCAGTAATTGCTTCACTCTAGTGTAAAATGTTTTTCTTTCAACGCGTATGCAACATCAAGAGTTCGCGGAAGATTAAAACGTTATTCTAGCTTGTATTTCTTGCTTAATAAGTAAGTGTGACATCAAGAGTCCCTTCGTGAAATCAGATTTATAATTTTAAAAGAAGAGGTAGGAAAAAAGAAGGATCCAAACGGGCTTTTTAATACTGTAGGTTAGAGCATTCTTTGCTGTAAGCAAGGAATAGATTCAAACTTTAACCAATCAGAAGGTCTATACACCGAAGTTAGGGAAAAGATAATTTTTGCATAATTAAAAGAAAAGGGAGGAATACTAGGCTGTGGCACTTTGTCTGTGATACTGTCATTAGATGATGATGATGATGATGATGATGATTAGGTAGATGTTTAGGGTGCTAAACGGGTGAGTCGCCAGTGCCGTTATTTGAAATAAATATAGAAGATCGTGGTAAAAATCTGTTAAAAAGTTGTATCCTCACACAAGTATTGAAAATACAACCCTGATATTACGAGATTTATAAAAAACCAACCATAAAAGTCAGAAGAATCATAGCAGAATAAATAGATAAAATCAAGGATAAAATACCCCTACAGACTGTAAGGCGTCCGTAGGCCCTTACTATAACTTTGCACTCGGCACTGATCGATAGGGCGAACAATCGATTGTGACGTGTTGCGAGAGCGAGTGTCGAGATGCGCCAGAGTGGTTGGCGGGAATGGTGTGTGTGTGTGGAGGCCATTATTGGAATACAGGGTTTTTAACCGAGAAGGGGTCACCATCGCCGTGGTGAGACCCCTAAATAATAAATAAATACCGGGAAAGTGATGAAGTATCTTTATAAAAGTGATCAGTGACGTTACTAGTGCCGATATTTAGTTTCGCGTCTACCGCGCTGGCCTAACCTTGGATTGCAGTGTTGGATACAGCGATGGATTAGCATGTGACGATAATGGCAAATGAAGAAAGCCTGTGCTGAGATTAGCCGTAATTAGATATGTATGACGAAGGCAGTGGCTGTCTCCTTTTTGTGTTTGGAGAAGAATATAAGTTCGTAACTAGTAAAACTGTGTTGGTGTTCCTTATTACCATACATTCAGTATTATAGTATTGAACAGGACCAACTGGAAAGTAACAACTTCCGTAGCAGTCAATTCCGATTACCAGCCCCATTAGGTTCACGGTCATGTTAATAATAAATATTGGGCTGCTATTCGATCAGATCAGGTCGGGATAAAAACGGAGGTGGTACAAGACACAGATGACTATTACTGGGCGACTATAGTTCAATTCTTTTATCTTGGCGGCTCGCGCATGCCCGCCCAGACGCTGGAGATTGCTGCGTTGCCAGTTGCACACGACGCACGCGCCAATAGAAGCAGTGCCATAGTATAGCATAGTTCGCAAGCTTACGTGTAGGGGGGAGCGCGCAGTTCATGAAGTAAAGCCACCACGGCCGCATTAATCCTTTCGCTGCTACAAAGATGTGCTCCCTGCATTCCGCACTGTGGGCGATTTTGTCACTGCACTGCTCGCCTGTGCAGACACATTGTGTTCCGACTGCTTTGACACTCTTTATCGTTCGATTCCACAAAAACTATTTGGCTCAAAAATTAGATTTTTACCTATCTTCTTGACTGATACCTTCCCCCCATAAATGACTTAATTTTGTTTCGATGTTCAACGCAGTTATTATGCAGCATTAAATATAGTAAACCTTTGCACGAAATTTTGAAGAGTTTGCAGAGGTAAAAGTCCATAGAGTATACTTTCCGTATGGTCGATTTTAGTTGCCACAATGTTGAGAAAGAAATGTGGACAAGATACCTATATATTTAATTTAATTTAATTTAAGTACCACATAAGTGTCATATGTAATATTGAGAAATATTCCACCTTTCGCGACTGTAACAAAAGTTTTACTTACACTGGGCACGTTTGGCTTTATTTTAAAGCACTTCAATCAATCAAAAGGAAGTAGACAAAATACATTAAACAAAACTGTGGACTTACAAAAACATTAGGACTTGAACATACCGTCTGTCAGTGAATGCTCAGAGCTATGTCAAATATAATTTTGTGTGTGGCACACACAGACAGCATTGATTTGCTAAAACACTGATGAGCCAACACAAACGTTGAATATTGTGCTACCGCAGCACAAAACTATGAAAGGTGATTTGGCAATGGAGGACACAAAATACAGTCCTCTTATGATGCTTCAAAAGAGAGAAACGCGTCTGGTCTAAATAAGTCGCTTATTACAGTTGCAGAAGAGGGATATATTTCAATACCATTGGTAAAACTGCGACTGTGGAACAAAAACAAGAAATAGAACATGAATACCATTGTGTATGTGCCATACCTTTCACCGATGGAAGTGCTTTAAAATAAAGCCAAACACGCCGTGTGTATATAAAACTTTTATTACAGTCGCGAAAGACGGAATATTTCTCAATATTACATACGACACCTATGTGGTACTTAAATTAAATGAGATATTGTTATACAGTAAATATTATATGAAATTTAGGTATCTTGTCCACATTTCATTCTCAACATTGTGGCAACTAAAATCGACCATTCGGAAAGTATACGTTATGGACTTTTACCTCTGCAAACTCTTAAAAATTTCGTGCAGTGGTTTACTACATTTAATGCTGCACATCAAAACAAAATTAAGTCATTAATGGGGGGAAGGTATCAGGCAAGAAGACGTGTAAAAATCAAATTTTTTGGCCAAATAGTTTTTGTGAAATCGAATGATAAGTGTGTCAAGGCAGTGGGAACACCATGTGTCTGCACAGGCGAGAAGTGCAATGATGACAAAATCGCGCACAGCGCGGAATGCGGGGAGGACGTGTCTGCAGCAGTGAAAAAGTTAATGAAGAGGCAAAGCACTAGAAATTTCATTCAAACGATTAAAATTCGTGAAGTAAGGCACTCCAATATTGTTTTTAAATAAAGAAAATATTAAGCACCACACAAGGCTTGAACTTATAAACTTTCACTTGGCAGCTCAACACCTTAACCGTTCCGCTACCTCAGCTCATCGAACAATGCGACTCCATAAGGACTCTAACACCTCACACAACTTCTTATAAACACTGTTGGTATGACTATGAATTACTCACGCTTCGTCGAAGTACAATAGGAAATAAACAATTACCGCTGTTCTTCATTGCGAAAAAGCAGTTCGTGAGATTGAAACAAACACCTTTCCTTGCTACCGCCTGAATTAGGAGTCTTATTGCTTGTTTGGTTTAATTAATTAATAGAATATGACGCAATTGGTATAAAGAATGCTTTTTCCAAACTTTCTGTAAACGAAAGTCTGCTATCAAGACATTGCTTTTGTTCTATTACTTTATTTATGACTGAACGTTTCTAAAACTGAAGACACTCGTCCGTGCTCTGCACTGCTGTCGAGATCTGGCAACGTCATTCTCTGTTCATTGGCTGACTGTGTTTTGTGACGTCAGATGCGCAGATCGAAGCTAAACTCGGACGCCAAGATATATAACGCGCACTTTAGTAAGAAACAATTGGTGACCCAATCACTTTGCGACATATTGAAACGCCACACTCGATATTATGGGCAGAGTTCCTGACATCACAAAAAATCTTAAAACACGAACCGCACTCTCCTCATTATCGGTCAAAATATAGGGCAGGTCCTTCGGGAGGCCCAGATCTGTCCTCAGTTCATAATACAAAAGACACCCAGATAAGGTATATCATATCGACAGCTGTGTTCTACATCTGTGACACACCGTGGGGCTCCTTGCGACGTAAGAGAAAGTCATGGGTTATGCGCAATGTCTCGGTCTAAGCATTGTAAGTGCCACTTCCTAGCTCGTTGTGGTCACAAGGAGGTAAGCCGCGGTCATACTGAAGGTTTCACTGATCTAAGCCTGTTGCTCAGTATTTATAGCCACTGAGCTTCCCACCAACACAGCAGTCATCTTCTGCTGGGTTCCAGGGCATGTTGGGATCCGGGAAATCAACTCGCTGGTTCGGCTGCCAAGAAGGTTTGAGCTGTTCCACATCCTGCCTGCTGTTCAGTGCTCCTGCAAGGTGTTGCCACATTCATGTCTTAGAAGACAGTGCAATGGTGGATGGCTCAGTGGCGGGCAGTCGCGATTAATAAGCTGTCGAGAACCTTGCCTAGTACAGCGGTGCGGTTCTCTCGCATCGTCTCCTACGCTCCTCTGAGTATGGGACCTCATCATCATCATAAACCTCAATGAGACTGTGAGTGTCATTAGAGGAGGTGCGTAGAACTTGCCTCGTAGAGACACTACCTTTACATAGGAACCATCCCAGCATTCCAATATGTTTTGACGGGTGGAGCCCCAAAGACTGCAGATATTTGAAAAATAAATCATACTTCAGAACCAACAAGAGCTCGTGATGCAATAAATCTTTATTAGCAACCGGTATCGAGCATCTGACCATCATCAAATATCATGAAACAAGGTTTATGTGGCAAGGTTCTCACTAAGGCGTCAAATACGCAGGAAGTGCTACCTGAAAGTTTCCTTAATAACTCCTCCGGAAAATCGAGTGACACTATCCAGGGACACCAGCAGAATATTGATTAAAATTACAGCTGGGAGATAGAAATGTCGAGTAGTGGAGGAATCTGTAGATTCTCTAAGGACTTTTTTCCATTTGATTGACGAATTCATCCATCTTTGATAAATGCAGCTATTCATACTTGGCATATAATAAATTTCTGGAGACGGATTGGTCGTAGCCAGATTTGTTTAGTTAGCCGAACGGTCTGAGGCGCTGCAGTCACGGATTGTGCGGCTGGTCCCGGCGGAGGTTCGAGTCCTCCCTCGGGCATGGATGTGTGTGTTTGTCCTTAGGATAATTTAGGTTAAGTAGTGTGTAAGCTTAGGGACTGATGACGTTATCAGTTAAGTCCACAAGATTTCACACACATTTTTTTTAAAAAATTTGTTTACTGTATCACGTTCCCATACGTCATTATCTTCTATTACCACTGTTTTCTGAAGATGATGAAACGTGTCACAATAAAGAAATTTGTCTGCCCCTAAGACGTCTCCAAAAATTAATTACATGTCACAGGATTTTACCAATTAAATGAAAATCGTCTTGAGTCACATTTTACTATTGACAGGAGTGAAGCAGAACGGTTTGTGTCCTGTCACACTGACCACTGTGAATAATTCTACGATACCTGACGATCAGATGACAGTACCCGGTAGTTAATAAAGATTTATTGTCTAAGGCGCTGCAGTCAGGGACTGTGCGGCTGCTCCCGGCGGACGTTCGAGTCCTCCCTCGGGCATGGGTGGGTGTATGTGTTTGCCGTTAGGATAATTTAGGTTAAGAAGCGTGTAAGCTTCGGGACTAATAACCTTAGCAGTTAAGTCCCATCAGAAAAAAAGAACAAAAAAGATTTATTTTAACAACATCACTTGACAATTCTGAATTACGACGTTACTCAGAGCCTGGTATTCATTACAACGATTTACGGAAAACATAGTGAACCCAACTCCGGAGGGTCAGACAGGACTTACAGTTTAATTCCTCCCAATTGCGTGTGCATTACGTCCGAACATTTGCTGACTTCTCGATGTCTACGGAAAATCAAACGACGAACAGATAATGCTGTCAGCAGTCGAAAACTTATGTAGCCTACAATTTTTCACGCAAACTAATATCTATTTATCTTACAAACGACTGGAACACCATAAATCACAAAATTTTAATTGATTACATTATAAAGAATTTATTAAACTTATTCCTTTAAACGAACAGGGGAGAGAGCCGTAACTTAGGGAATATAGTACTTATTCGTCTGCAAGTGTAACAGACAGCCAACCAGTTGCAATAAATGGCTGTTTCCAATTACTTTTACTGTAGTTTCAACGGATTTAAAACCGTCTTCATCAGAAGGACAAGAAACAATGTTCACATTAGGAATCAGTCAGTAAAGCTATGTCCACGTGAAATGTTGCCAAATGTGTTGGCAACGGTCTGTACATTCGTATATAAAATTTATGGTTAGAAGAATCAAGAGCTTGTCACATCAGTAAAACCAATCTCATAAAGTACCAGACCATGTTAAAAGCTACATGCCAACACATGTTATTACATTGCACAAACAGGCAGAGCTGTGAGGACAAGATACAACGACCATACGTCAGGGAAATAGGAGATAACACACGTAATTCTACGTTTGCTGAACATCTACTAATTGCTAACCACACTCCCAAAAATTTGGGAGACAATTATTCTTCACAGAGCAATCAAAGGTCGTAGCGTGAATCTTTGGGAAGAGTTAGAGATCTATAAACATCTTCAGCTCAAAGACGGGAATTCACTAAACGACCAGCTGCAGCTCACCTGCAGGCAATTTTTCAAACCCATACTGTTCCTAAAAAAAAATCTTCGTATGACTACGGTAGCCTTTACGAGTGGTTCATCTCATCAAAATTCTATTATACAATTTTTATGGACAAAGTTTCGTTTGTCAGTCTACGTTGAACAAAGATGTTGATGCCACTCACTTTTGTTACGTTTGCCGCTGTTGGGAGGTCTATGAATTTTTGTCATTTACTGTCATTATGTTTAATAGCGTGGTAATGGACTGGCATTATTTCTTTTGGTACGTTGATATACTGCAGGTGATATTAATCCTTTTGCTCTCATTATACTTGTAATAACGTACTTGTGCACAGACAGCATTATTTACATTCGATAATGTACTGCTAGTCCTACAAGGGTCTTATCGTATGCTAATATCTATTATGTATTTATCTTTTTCAGCATTTTGTTCTATACTCGTTAATTTGCATGGTGTATTTGTATCAATAACTTACGCTTTTTGGTCGTTTATGCCACCAAGCGTACATGTTTATCGGCGCATGCGCTTCAGGGTTTGTTTTCCTGGTATCCACACTCTCCACTCTTCTTCAGTCGCCATGTAGCTCGTAACATGGCCTGGTACTTTATGAGATCGGTTTTACTGAATTGACAAGCCCTTGGTACTTGGGGCCATAACTTTTACACCTGGATCTATAGACCATTGCCGACATAACTCATGTGGAGACAGCTTTACTGACTGAGTGCTAATGCGACATTTGTTTCTTGCCCTTCTGAGGACGACTGGTTTAAAACCGTTGAAACCATGGTAGAGGTTAATTGAAAAACCACCATTTATTGCAATTGGTTGGCTGTCTGTTACACCCGCTGTTCTGAAACCGTTGGTGAATTGCAGCCTTGTTCAAAATATTGACTTGTTCATCTGAGATTGACCGGAAGGACTACTTGGGAAATGTCGGAAGAAAGTGTGATAGGATTAGTCTTGTCCTCGACATACATAAATGATATGTCAGATAGTGTGAACAGCAGTTTGCCGCTGTTTGCTGATGACGCTGTAGCCTAAGGGAAAAGAGTCGTCACTGACTGTGGGAGGGTACAGGACGATGAAATGGTTCAAATGGCTCTGAGCACTATGGCACTTAACATCTGAGGTCATCAGTTCATGTAACAGTTGTGTTACTAAATGTGACACTTCTGTCACTCAATGTAACTGGGTTTTCTCTTTTGATGCTGTCAATTGTCAGGATGAGCATTCTAAAGCATTCTGTCAGGGTGAAAATATTAAATAATTAACTTTTCTCTCTTAACAACATGGGGGCAGGGTGGGTTCTTCCTTGGCTCGGGTATGAGGTCGAATGAAACATCATTTTTACATAAGATAACTTTTATTGAAGATTTGTACAACTGTATCTTACGGGATGTTCTGGTTCGGAGAGCGGTAGCTGTGTCGTTTGTGAAGTCTTCTGCTGCGGCAGCGGCGGCGGCGGCGGCGGCGGCGGCGGCGTCTGATTACGCGTAGCGGTGTGTATCTCGTGTCGCCGTCTCGCCCAGTTGATTGGAGACGCGCAGCGCGAGGTGGCCCGTTTAATTATTGCGAGCGAAGACGTGCATCGGATGGTGATACCTTGGATGTGTCGTCCCAGTGTTTCTCTTCTCTAAGAGGCCGCGTGTGTTGTGCGTCGACCAGCGGAGCGGCGCAGCGGGGCAAGGCCAGTGTCCCGAACTCGAACCACGGACTCCCGCTTGCCAGTCTTCGGCTATCAGGTCTTCATCCCAGCTCACAGGTGACTGCTGAGGTGAGGCCGTCTCCTTCCCGTCCTCACGAGTCACCCGGGTACGTAAAAATCGGACTTCAAATACCTTTTAACTTCTGTCTTCTGGCGCCGCGGCTGCTGCTTGCTATTCCATTACAGCGGCGGACTTGGTGCGTCTGTGCATGATGCAGTCTCTTCTTGCATGACGGTCTTCAGCACCGAAACTGACTGAAAACTACTGCTACTCTTCTTTTCTTCCTTCGTCTCTCGTCTTCGTCTCCGTCCCCGTCTCCGTCTTCGTCTTCGTCCCCGTCTTCATCTGTCGGGCCCACCGCGTCTCGCGTATTTATTCACTTCAGTTCACTGGAGGTGAACGACTTCACGGCCATTGCCTCTTCTGTCACGTTGAAAAGCTTCTCGAAGAATCTTCTTGACCTCGGTCATTGGCTCTTGGAATGTAGGCGAGGGCCTTTGCTCACATGCGACAACTGAGAAACACGTGAGCCGGTCGGGCGATGCCCTGATGGCTGAATCGACAGCGCCCGCTTATGTGGAACTTGCTGACTTCACGGTCATTGTCTCTTCTGCTCTGCTGTTGTGCCCGCTGTGTGCCAGTATGTAACTCTCTAAACTAAACCAAGTTTTCCATTTATATTCTAATTTCTAGTTCACTTTGATTTCACTAATTTATTTACTTAAGTACCACTCAACATTCCCTAGAACTTAGAACTACTTAAACCTAACTAACCTAAGGACATCACACACATCCATGCCCGAGGCAGCATTCGAACCTGCGACCGCAGCAGTCGCGCGGTTCCAGACTGAAGGGCCTAGAGCCGCTCGGCCACCGCGGCCGGCAGGAGAACGCACACAACACTTGTGCTACCCATACTTGAGTACTACTAGAGTGTTTTGGATCCCCACGAAAACGGAGGGCAGCGAAGCAATTCAGAGGTTTGCTGCTGGATTTGTTACCAGTAGGCTTGATCAGAAAAGCTACAAAGTCAGATGAAGCGAAGGGGAAATTCTTTTCTGCATAATAACGGTGACGACAAGACAAGCAAAATGAGGCCTCTTACGGAAGCACCAACAGCGATAGTTCGGGTATTCGTGCCGACATCGCAAGCCGAAGATGAAGATAAAGTATTTGAGGATATTGAACGGATAATTCAGTACGTAAAGGGAGATGAAAATCTAATAGTCATGGAGGAATGGAATGCTCTCGTGCGTGGAGAAGTGGAAGAAAGATTACGCAAGTATATGGCATTGGCAACAGGCAAAAAGAGGAGAAATACTAATTGACTTCTGTAATAAGCAGCAGCTAGCAATAGCGAATACTCTGTTCAAGAATCACAAGAGGATGAGATGTACTGGGAAAAGGCTGAGAGGTACGGAAAGATTTCAGTTAGATTACATCATAGTCAGACAGATATTCCGAAATCAGATACTGGATTGTAAGGCGACACTAGGTGCAGACATAGATCAGGATCACAGTTAAGTTGCGAGGAAGATTAGGCTGACTAGTCAGGAAGATTCAATGCCCATAGAAGTGGGATGCGTAGGTACTAAGGGAGGAGGAGAGTGCTTGGCGTTCTGAGGCTATAGATACTGCCATATGGAATAGCTCAGTAAGCAGCTAAGTTGAAGAGGAATGAACACCTCTAAAAAGGGCAATCACAGAAGCTGAAAAGAAGAAAAGTAGGTACAAAGAAAGTAATTGCGGAGAAACCATGGGTAACAAAGCAGTACTTCAGTTGATCAATGAAACAAGGAAGTACAAAAATGTTCAGAGAAATTCGGGAATACAGAAATGCAAGCCACTTACGAATGGAATAAATAAGAAATGCAGGGAAGCTAAAGTGAAACGGCTGAATGAAAAATTAGAAAAAGCGAAAAAGAAATGATTGTAGGAAGGAAACGTCAAAACAACCTTCGGTGAAATTAAAAGCAAGGATTTTAACATTAAAAGTGCAATCCCACAGTTAAATGCAGAAGAGAGAGCGGATAGGTGGAATGAGTACCTTGAAGGCGTCTACGAGGGCGAAGACTTGTTTGATGTTGTGATAGATGAAAAAACAGGAGCTGATATACGAGATACAACATTAGAAGCAGAATTTAAAGAGTTTTGGAAGACTAAATATTGATTAAGGCAAAAGGGATGGATAACATTCCATCAGAATTTCTAAAATCATTAAGGGGAAGTGGTAACAAAATGACAATTATCGATGGTGTGTAGTAAGTATGAGTTTGGTGATAGACCATCTGATTTTCGGAAAAAAACACTATTCACACAATTCCAAAAATTGCAAAAGCAGACAAGTTCGAGAAGTATCGCACATTTAGCCTAACAGCTCATGCGTCCAAGTTGCTGATAAGACTAATATAAAGAAGAATGGAAAAAAAATTGAGAATGTATTGGGTGGCGATCAGTTTGGGTTTAGGAAAGGTAAAGGCACCAGAGAGGCAATTATAACGTTGAGGTTGACAGTGGGAGCAAGACTAAAGTAAATTAAGACTCGTTCATATGGCCTGTGGACCTAGTAAAAGCATTCGACAGTGTAAAATGGTGCAAGATGTTTGACATTCTAAGAAAAATCGAGGTAAGCTGTAGGAAAAGACAGCAAGTATACAATGCATATAAGAGCCAAGTGTGAACAGTGAGAGTCGAGAACCAAGAACGAAGTGCTCGCACTAAAAAACGTTTACGACAGGGATGTAGTCTTTTGCCCTACTGTACAATCTATATACTGAAGTATGACGGGAATAAAGGTTCAAGAGTGGAACTAAAATTCAAGGTGTAAGGATATCAAAGATAAGATTCGTAGATGGCATTGCTATCCTCAGTATAAGTGAAGAAGAATTACGGGATGGAATGAACAGGCTAACGTGCACGGAATATGGACTGAGAGTAAATAGGAGGAAGACGAAAGTAATGATAAGTAGCAGAAATGGCAACAATATAACATCAAGATTGGTGTTCACGAAGTATATGAAGTTAAAGAATTCTGCTACCTAGGTAACAAAATAACCCATGACGGACGGAGGAAGGAGGACATCAAAAGCAGACTAGCACTGGCAAAAAAGGGTATTCTTTTCAAGAGATGTCTATTAGTATCAAACATAATCCATAGTTTCATGAAGAAATTTCTGAGGATGTATGTTTGCAGCACAGCATTGTATGGTAGTGAAAGATGGACTGTGAGAAAACCGGAACAGAAGAGAATCGAAGCATTTGAGAAGTAGTGCTACAGAAGAAAGTTGAAAATTAGATGGAGGAATAAAGTAAGGAACGAGGAGGTTCTGCGAGGAACACATTAGGAAAGGAATATGTGAAAAACACCGACAAGATAAAGGGACGGTTTGACAGGACATCTTTTATGACATCAGGGAATTACGCCCAAGTTACCAGAGGGACCTGCAGAGGATAAAAACTGTAGGGGAAGACAGAGATTGGAATACATCCAACAAATAATTGAAGACGTAAGTCGCAAATGCTAGTCTGAGATGAAGAGGTTGGCACAGGACAAGAGTTCGTGGAGGGGTGCATCATACCAGTCAGAAGACTGATGAGCAAAAAAGAAAAAAAAAACTTACAATCGTCTTTGCCTCGCTCCTTTTGCAAGTGGGAAAAGAAAGCGAATGAGTAGTAATAATACTAGCTGTGCTACAAGTACTGTAAGATGCCAGAATGAGATTTTCACTCTTCATCGGAATGTGCGTTGATAGCCGGCCAGTGTGGCCGTGCGGTTCTTCAATCTGAAACCGCGTGACCGCTACGGTCGCAGGTTCGAATCCTGCCTCTGGCATGGATGTGTGTGATGTCCTTGGGTTAGTTAGGTTTAAGTAGCTCTAAGTTCTAGGGGACTGATGACCTTAGATGTTAAGTTCCATAGTGCTCAGAGCCATTTGAACCATTTTTTGTGCGTTGACATGAAACTTCCTGGCGGATTAAAATTGTGTGCCGGATCGAGACTCGTACTCCGGACCTTTGCCTTTCGCGGGCAAGTGCTCTACCAAATGAGCTACCCAAGCACGACTCACAGCCTAGGGGATGTTTCCAGAATGAGATTTTCACTCTGCAGTGGAGTATGCGCTGATATGAAACTTTCTAACAGATTAAAAATCTGTTCCGGTCCGAGACTCGAACTCGGGACCTTTGCCTTTCGCGGGCAAGTGTTCTACCAACTTTTCTTTTTGCATATTGTTTGTTGTTGATCGTTGTGTTTGGTCGGCGGGGACGTCACGTGACATCCGTTGAAGTTAGTTTTTTTGACCCTTCTACTCAGTTTTTTTATTACAGAGGCCAATCAGCTCTCTGACCGGACACGCTGAGCTACCGTGCCAGAGACCAACTAAGCTACCCAAGCACGACTCACGACCCGTCCTCATAGCTTCAATTTTGCCACTACCTCGTCTCCTGCCTTCCAAACTTCCCAGAAGCTCTTCTGCGA
The DNA here is from genome assembly GCF_021461395.2 of Schistocerca americana. Classification (NCBI taxonomy): domain Eukaryota; kingdom Metazoa; phylum Arthropoda; class Insecta; order Orthoptera; family Acrididae; genus Schistocerca; species Schistocerca americana. The sequence goes on along the minus strand of NC_060119.1, from coordinate 1,221,098,583 downwards.
ACCTTTCTTCCAGGAAAGGTTTGCAAGGTTTGCAGAAGAGCTTCTGTGAAGTTTGGAAGGTTGGAGACGAGGTACTGGCAGAATTGAGGCTGTGAGGACGGGTCGTGAGTCGTGCTTCGGAAGCTCAGTTGGCTGGGCACTTGCCCGCGAGGAGCAAAGGTCTCGAGTTCGAGTCTCGGTCAGGAAGTTTAATACCGTAAGGTGGCTATTTGACCGTGTATATAGACACTGAATTCGGGTGAATTTAACATGCTTCCCGGTGTACAAATCCTCCGTTTATCATCAACAGTAGCTTTAACGTCTCCTGTACAGCTGCTTCCTGTCACATCCTCACTTGGCTGTCTCTCCTTGCACAGGCAGCTTCCGAAGATAGTTCCTAAAAACAAAACAGCAGACAAAACTACAGTAATACATTATTAATGACACCGAGGGTCATACAAGGAAACGGTAAAAGGAATTTCGTACGCAGATGATCAGTACTTTGTGCAGGCGACATTGCCGCATGCCTCTAAAGCACACAGTGCTTTGATAGTACACTACTGGACATCAAAATTGCTACACCACGAAGATGACTTGCTACAGACGCGAAATTTAACCGAAAGGGAGAAGATGCTGTGATATAAAAATGATTAGCTTTTCAGAGCATTCACACAAGGCTGGCGCCGATGGCGACACCTACAACGTGCTGACATGAGGAAAGTTTCCAACCGATTTCTCATAGACAAACAGCAGTGGACCGGTGTTGCCTGGTGAAACGTTGTTGCGATGCCTCGTGTAAGGAGAAAAAATGCGTACCATCACGTTTCCGACTTTGATAAAGGTCGGATTGAAGCCTATCGCCATTGCAGTTTATCGTATCGCGACACAGCTGCTCGCGTTGGTCGAGATCCAATGACTGTTGGCAGAAAATGGAATCGGTGGGTTCAGGAGGGTAATACGGAACGCCGTGATGGATCCCAACGGCCTCGTATCACTAGCTGTCGAGATGACAGGCATCTTATCCGCTGAGTCAACAGATGGGGACGTTTGCAAGACAACAACCATCTGCACGAACAGTTCGACGACGTTTGCAGCAGCATGGACTATCAGTTCGGAGACCATGGCTGCGGTTACCCTTGACGCTGCATCACAGACAGGAGTGCCTGAGATGGTGTACTCAACGACGAACCTGGGTGCACGAATGGCAAAACGTCATTTTTTCGGATGAATCCAGGTTCAGTTTACAGCATCATGATGGTCGCTACCGTGTTTGACGACATCGTGGTGAACGCACATTGGAAGCGTTTATTCGTCATCGCCATACTGGCGTATCACCCGGCGTGATGGTATGGGGTGCCATTGGTTACACGTCTCGGTCACCTCTTATTCGCATTGACGGCACTTTGAACAGTGGACGTTACATTTCAGATGTGTTAGGACCCGTGGCTCTACCGTTAATTCGATCCCTGCGAAACCCTACATTTCAGCAGGATAATGCACGACCGCATGTTGCAGGTCCTGTACGGACCTTTCTGAATACAGAAAATGTTCGACTGCTGCCCTGGCCAGCACATCCTCCAGATCTCTCATCAATTGAAAACGTCTGGTTAATGGTGGCCGAGCAACTGGCTCGTCACAGTACGCCAGTCACTACTCTTGATGAACAGTGTATCGTGTTCAAGCTGCATGGGCAGCTGTACCTGTACACGCCATCCAAGCTCTGTTTGACTCAATGCCCAGGCATATCAAGGCCGTTATTACGGCCAGAGGTGGTTGTTTTGGGTACTGGTTTCTTAGGATCTATGCACCCAAATTTTGTGAAAATGTAATCACATATCAGTTCTAGTATAATATATTTGTCCAATGAATACCCGTTTATCATCTGCATTTCTTCTTGGTGTAGCAATTTTAATGGCCAGTAGTGTAAATATATGTGCCGAATAATAGGCACCAAAATCGAGGAAAAGTTTCTTTTCAGTTCAGCCGCTGCAACCACGTTCTTACTGAAAAAAATTCATTTTATTTCTTGGCCGCTTAATAATCACTGTCACTTATGCCACGATCAGCTGAATTCCGCCGTTTGCCATTTTCAAGCGCAATATTGTATAGTCATAAATTTATAGCGTCACACTTTTTAGGTGTATAAATAAGTGTACACTTCCCTTTTTCATGTATAGTCAAATGGTTGAAATGGCTCTGAGCACTATGGGACTTAACATCTGTGATCATCAGTCCCCTAGAACTTAGAACTACTTAAACCTAACTAACCTAAGGACATCACACACATCCATGCCCGCGGCAGGATTCGAACCTGCGACCGTAGCGGTCACGCGGTTCCAGACTGAAGCGCCTAGAACCGCACGGCCACACCGGCCGGCCATGTATAGTCGCTGGTCGCAGTAAATACGAGCGAGAACAAACGTTTAATGTATGTCAATGGTTTAAAATTACATATGTGCCATAGTAGCATGTGGTAAGTAAATATAAAAACTCCGAGCGGTTGTACCCTAGCACAAAAGCTCGCAATATGTATATCGCACAGAACGTTGTTCTATCTGGGTTGACTGACGCAGCCCAGTTCACGTAAACATCCGTTCAAAGATATACCGATAATCGGTCACCATTGCCCAGCTGAACGTTCCTATCGGAGATATAGTGCCTCACTATCATGTCTTATGTCAGTATTTTTAATGTTATTAACTTATATGTATTACAGCTCTCACACACAAATATCGTCAAGCTTATATGATGTCTTATAGCTAGTACCTATATAAAATGAAGTGAAAACTTTAAAAAAAGAACATTTTCATGCACAGAAATGTAAAAATTTTACAAGCTTCACAAGATTGTAAGTTGGATATATTAAACAACACATTTCACTGCAGACTGGCTTGGCACTTACTTACAACAATGACAGAGTTCCCTTTCGTTAAACATTGGGCTAAACTTCTATAAAAACCTTATGCTACATATTGTTTTTATTCGTTCAACCTGTTGTCTCACTCTCTTTTAGAAGGCGTGTATTTCTCCATTTTCTCGAATGAATCCATAGCTCTTTCTTTCTTGCTTGTATGTAGTGTTTTTGGGGCTTTGGCGGGCTCAGAAATAGTGTGGGCGGTCTCTTTCAAACGTGTTGTCACTGTGGTATTGTTACTATCGTTCACCATTGTTTGCTCTTTAAATCTGATGATGAAATTACGTCTTGTCTAAACTATATAAAATTTCAGGCATTCATCAGAGTTAATTTTGTTTATTCGAGATTTTGACGAAGTGTGCACTTTGCTGTTTTTGTGACGTCTCGAAGTATCTAATGTATGTCCAGTACGTAACTGAGACTTTTGTTTTTTAAAAGTCCCAGCAGCGCGATTCTGTCTGCGATTTTATCAGTTTACGATACCGATGTGTATTTCATTTTCCTCATACTATATCTTCGTTACACAGAGTAATTTCTGTGTCACTTGTCGCTCTACTTTTCTTTAATGTATTTGCTTACTTTGTCTCTGTTGTAAGTAGCTTGAAAGCATTGTTTCTAGCTGTCTGTCGCAAAAATCGCAACTCTTCATTTACCTCATGGTTTTCTAATGGAATACTAATAACTCGATGCAGCAAAGAGTGGATAAATGCCTTTTTTGTGTGACTAAATAGCCGTGTTTTTAAGCTGATAGCAACAATCTCAGCCATCTTGAATAGCAGTTGGCAGTTGATGGTTGGAATGCTGACACCAATGTTTTCAGATCGCCTGCGTAACCAGTTACTCTGGCCACTGATGGGGTGTATATAGGGATCGTTTGAACCCCTTCAGCATCAAATACAGACTGAAGATGGCGCACTGAAGCGCCGCAACTGGTTGCAACAAAATAAATAAAATCAAAAGAACGGCTGTGGGCGTTTCATTGTCTTATAATAGTAAACGGCCGTCGTCCCCAAGACCTTCTATCAAAAGGATGGACATACAAAAACTTGCATCCATTCATATCCATTGTGCATTCCGATGGACTTTGGCAATTCCAGCAGGACAACGCGACACCCCACACGTCCAGAATTGCTATAAAGTGGCTCCAGTAACAATGTTCTGAATGTAAACACTTCCGCTGGCCACCAAACTTCCCCAGTCATGAACATTATTGAGCATATCTAGATGCCTTGCAATGTGCTGTTCAGAAGAGATCTCCACCCCCTCGTACTCTTATGGATTTATGAACAGCGCTGCAGGATTTATTGTGACAGTTCCCTCCAGCACAACTTCAGATACTAGCCGGGTCCATGCCGCATCGTGTTGTGGCACTTCTGCGTGCTTGCGGGGGCCCTACACGATATTAGGCAGGTGTACCATTTTCTTTGGATCTTCAGTGTAAATGTCTCAATACATTCATCTTTTCTGGCGTGGGCACCACAGTAATATAGGGTCCGCTTGCGTGTAAACCCTCCTCTACGGGTTTCGGTGAAGGAGATCCCTCCGGTTTTCATTTGCATATCCTCCTTGATTTGTCTAACCATCGCCTTTGCCAAGTTTCTCCTGGGTCGTAAGGAGAAAGATGAAAACTGTCTATTGACACACAGTCAACATGGGTTTAGAAAACATCCTTCCTGTGAAACAACTAGCTCTGTATTCACATGAAGCGTTGAGTGCTATTGACAAGGGATTTCAGATTGATTCCGTATTTCTGGATTTACGGTAGGGGTTTGACACTGTACCACACAAGCGGCTCGTAGTGATATTGCGTTCTTAATGGATATCGTCTCAGTTATGTGACTGGATTTGTGATTTCCTGTCAGAGAGGTCACAGTTCGTAGTAATTGACGGAAAGTCATCCAGTAAAACATAAGTGATTTATGGTTTTCCCCAAGGTAGTGTTATAGGCCATTTGCTGTTTCTGATCTATATAAATGATTTGGGAGACAATCTGTGCAACCGTCTCCGGTTGTTTGCAGATGTCGCTGTCGTTTATCGACTAATAAAGTCATCAGAACATCAAAACAAACTGCAAAACGATTTATAAAAGATATCTGAATGGTGCGAAATATGGCAGTTGACCCTAAATAAAGAAAAGTGTGATGTCATCCACATGAGTGTTAAAAGGGACTCGTTGAACTTCGGTTACATGATAAGTCAGTCTAATCTAAAAACCCTAAATTCAACTAAATACCTAGGTATTACAATTACGAACAACTTAAATTGGAAGGAGTACATAGAAAATGTTGTGGGGAAGGCTAACCAAAGACTGTGTTTTATTGGCGGGACACTTAGAAAATGTAACAGATCTACGAAGGAGATTGCCTACACTACGCTTGTCCGCCCTCTTTTAGAATACTGCTGCGCGGTGTGGGATCCTTACCAGATAGGACTAACGGAGTTCAAAGAAAGGCAGCACGTTTTGTATTATCGCGAAATATGGGAGAGAGTGTCACAGAAATGAAACAGGATTTGTGCTGGAAATCATTAAAAGAAAGTCGTTTTTCGTCGCGACGGAATCTTCTCACGAAATTCGAATCACCAACTTTCTCCTACGAATGCGAAAATATTTTATTGACACCGACCTACACAGGGAGGAACAATCACCACGATAAGGGAAATCAGAGGTCGTACGGGAAGATAAAGGTGTTCATTCCTTCCGGTCGCTGTACGAAACTGGAATAATAGAGAATTGTGAAGGTGGTTCCATGAACCCTCTGCCAGGCCGGCACATAAATGTGATTTGCGGAGTATCCATGTAGATGTAGATGGCACTTTTTGCCATGGAGGTGTCGTCACTTCTAGTACCGATCCCGCCTAGGCCGGCCGGAGGGGCCGTGCGGTTTTAGGCGCTACAGTCTGGAATCGCGCGACCGCTACGGTCGCAGGTTCGAATCCTGCCTCGGGCTTGGATGTGTGTGATGTCCTTAGGTTAGTTACGTTAAAGTAGTTCTAAGTTCTTCGGGACTGATGGCCTCAGAAGTTAAGTCCCATAGCGCTCAGAGCCAATTCTGAACTGTCGATTCCGTTCAACTGCTCTTACAAGTCCTTTGCTGTCTCTGACAGAATTACAATGTCATCGGCGAACCTCAAAGGTTTTATTTCTTCTTCATGGATTTTAATACCTGCTCCGAACTTTTCTTTTGTTTCCTTTACTGCTTGCTCAATATACAGATTGTATAACATCGGGGAGAGGCTAAAAGCCTGTCTCACTCCCTTCCCAACCACTATTTCCCTTTCACGTCCCTCGATTGTTATAACTGCCATCTGGTTTCTGTGAAAATTGTAAATAGCCTTTCGCTCCCTGTATTTCACCCCTGCCACCTTCAGATTTTGAAAGAGAGTATTCCAGTCAAACATCTAGGTTATAGATTTAAAAACAGTTCCTTAACGTTTCTTATGGAATGGAAAGGTACTTACAGGTAACTTCTAATTCATTGCATCTAAGTAAACTGCTTTTCATCTGGCAACCAGGTGGATATCTTACAGTTCACTTTCAGTTCACTGTTTACGTTACACAGCACCGTAACTGTCCTCTTTTTAATACAGAGTTTCATTTATTTTTCTAAGTGTTACCAACATTCTCAGTTTTCTGTATTCAACTCTTTTGTGGTTCAAATGGCTTTGAGCGCCATGGGACTTAACATCTGTGGTCATCAGTCTCCTAGAACTTAGAACTACTTAAACCTAAGTAACCTAAGGACATCACACACATCCATGGCCGAGGCAGGATACGAACCTGCGACCGTAGCAGTTCCGTGGTTCCGGACTGCAGCGCCTAGAACCACACGGCCACCGCGACCGGCAACTCTTTTGTGTATATGTGTGTGTGTTGTGTTGTGTGTGTGTGTGTGTGTGTGTGTGTGTGTGTGTGTGTGTGTGTGTGCACGCGCGTGTGTGCGAGAGGGAGAAAGATTTCTTACTTTTTTTAATAAAATAAAAATTATTTCATTTTTATTAATATTTTTTATAAAAAAGGCGAAGCGCGGCTGGGTGCATAAATAAAAATAAAAATTTCGATGTGCAGCATGCAAAAGGGGCATTTTCTTTGAAACAACTGCAATTTATATACAGCTGTTGCGAAAATGGCCACTACAAGAAACTTGTTAAATTCTAAGTCCTATCATTTAACAACAGAATTATGTGTTCTTCCTGCTATACTATATGCACGGAATAGGTCATATTTCGCTATTTGTCACTTTTCCTGCAGTAGCAGTTTAAATGGCCAGCCGTGTAGTATGAGGAATGCTGTAGGGCGTATATGCGGTGTAGCGTGACCAAGCGGGCGTGTTAACCGGCGCGAGATGACTCGCGGGAGAGTAATGAACCAGCAGCGGCCGCAGTGCAGTAATGCGACGGGCAGCGGGCGGCGGGCGGCGGCGCAAAGTGGCTCGAGGGCGTTACGCGGTTAACAGCGTGTTGTCTGCGCCGGCAGACCGCCGCCGCGGCGGTCGTATCGAGCGGACACGCGCCCGGGCTGCATATTTCACGGACGGCTGTCTATTACGTCGACGACTCCTGTGACTCCCTCCCTGCTGCCTCCGCCACCTCTGGCTGCGACGGCGCGCGATACCAAACAACACAAACAGGCGCGCGCCGCCGGCCGCTTACCTGCACAGCGCCGCCGCTAAGGCGGTCACATAAATTATTGCCCGAATGGCCACTGTGCTGGCAGCAGATAAAATTTTTCTCTCGCCGCCTGGAAGGCTGTTAAATATTAAAGCGGCACTTCGGCGCCACGTGCAGCCTTCGCTACTTGTCGTACGGGTCCGTCCCGCCAGTTGACCCAGCTCTCTCCCCTTCCCTTCTTCCTCATCCCGCGCGCTATTTTAGCGAGTCGGCGACTGTCTGCTCAGTAGGGTGGGCCGTCCGCTCTCTGTCAGAAACCGGTGCCCGATAAAATGGAGGCGGCGCTGGAAAAATAGTGCTAGGGAACGGACGTGTGCCGATTGCGCAGCCGAAGAACGACGCGGCGTGCCAATGAGTTTGGATGGCTGTGTAGGCGGTTTTTATCGGCTCTTTCGCATTTGGACGTCGCTGTAGGTAACGGAATTTCGCCTACAGCCTCGCGCTGCTCGAAAGAGGCAACCTGCTTCCATCTCGAGCGCTATCGTCGACATTAAATGGCGTTTGTTATTTGTAAGGCAATGAAAGATATCTCGATGGATTCCATACCTTTTCCTAATTTTTTTATATTGAGCTTCCCGAAAGAGGAAGAATTACGTATCGGAGAAGGAACGTAATACATCAATTGCAATTCACTATGTGCAGTGGACATCATTCCTGATACCATTCCGAGATATTTTTCTATTATCCAAAACGCCATTCCAGAACACGTAAAACAATGCTCACTTAGCACGTCTTCCTTCACCGCTATTTTGCGTTTATTAACAACAGTCCACTTGTTGATAAAACTCTATTTACTTGAAATTACAATCAAATGAACACCCTTAGCTGCTTACAGGCGTTGACATACGTCAACGCGGACAGATGAAAATGTGTGCCCCGACCGGGACTCGAACTCGGGGATCTCCTGCTTACTTGGCAGACGCTCTGTCCATTTTTTTTTTCTTTTTTTTTTTTTGTTCGATGTAGTTCGTTGCGTTTGGTCGGGGCAGACGTCACAGGACATCCGTTCAAATTGATCGTTGGTTCCTTGACTCAGTTTTTTTTCATTACAGAGAGCACGCAGTACTCTGACCGAACACGCTGAGCCACCGAGGACACAGAGGATAGCGCAGCTGCAGGGATTTAGCTCTTTCACGCCTCCCGCGAAACCCACATCCCACATTCTCAACGTATTCTCCCGAACTACATTCGTAGTGCCCCGGCCCATTATACTCATTACTCGCGCCGCGTTGCCGATTCCCGAATGAGTTCGGGCACTCTTTGTGCATTCGCACAGAAGGAGAAGATGGTCAAGTGGTTGGTTGGTTGGTTTGGGGAAGGAGACCAGACAGCGTGGTCACCGGTCTCATCGGATTAGGGAAGGATGGGGAAGGAAGTCGGCCGTGCCCTTTCAGAGGAACCATCCCGGCATTTGCCTGGAGTGATTTAGGGAAATCACGGAAAACCTAAATCAGGATGGCCGGACGCGATGGTCAAGTGGCCGGTGAGCCATGACTATATACAGGGTGTTACAAAAAGGTACGGCCAAACTTTCAGGAAACATTCCTCCCATACAAATAAAGAGAAGATGTTATGTGGGCATGTGTCCGGAAACGCTTAATTTCCATGTTAGAGCTCATTTTAGTTTCTTCCACCTACGCTCAATGAAGCACGTTATCATGATTTCATACTACTCTACCTGTGCTGCTAGAACATGTGCCTTTACAAGTATGACACAACATGTGGTGCATGCACGATGGAGCTCCTGCACATTTCAGTCGAAGTGTTCGTACGCTTCTCAACAACAGATTCGGTGACCGAAGGATTGGTAGAAGCGGACCAATTCCATGGCCTCCACGCTCTCCTGACTTCAACCCTATTGACTTTCATTTATGGGGGCATTTGAAAGCTCTTGTCTACGTAACCCCGGTACCAAATGTAGAGACTAAAATGAGCTCTAACATGGAAATTAAGCGTTTCCGCACACATGTCCACATAACATATTTTCTTTCTTTGTGTGTGAGGAATGTTTCCTGAAAGTTTGGCCGTACCTTTTTGTCCGAAACAGCAGATACCATCTTAGTATACATCTATTTACTTACTTAATTTATTTAAATTTGGAACTTCCCCTTTGAAAATTAAGAATGACTGTGCTAGTAAACTTCTGCGTTATTTGGTACAGAAACAGCAGGGTAAAACTCAACGTACTCAAACAGTTTTCTCTTTACTTATTCTGATTATCACTAAACTGACACACAATATTTTAGGGCAACCCAATCTGACTTTCAATAATCCCTACAAAAGAATAGCCCTGACTAACAATAACCTATACCCTAAATCACTTATCTCACAAAAATCTTCGTTACTCGAACTACTGAAATACAGCGAGCGCCAATACTGCCAGCTAAATAAAAGATTCTAACTATGAAGGCACTAACTCTGATAGGCATAGTTAGCAAATGAAAGATTTTGATAGAGAACAAACAATATATTTACCTTACTAGTGTTCAGACGTCGTATATATCAGTTCATGTCATCCAGTCTTACAACTTTTCCTTTTTCTGACGGACACACGTCCAGATCGTCCGCTCTCAAAACCGTGGCATCTCTCTCCCCACATCCACCACTGCTGGCGGCTCACCTCCAACTGCCCAAAGCTACGGGCTGTTCACATCCAGCAGCCCAACACCAAGCGAATATTCCAACAATGAGTCCAACCAGCCACAGACTGCACACAGCGCAGTCACAGATTTTCATAAAGATCACTACGTGGCGTTACCAACATAAAAATCTAAACAGCCTATTTACGAGTTTTAATAACAAGTGGACTGTTGCTACCACCAGACAAAAAGTGTTTTAAAAAAGTGTTCAGTATCCATATATTGGACGCAGGTCTACTGCGCGGAACTATGTCGCAACTTAATAAATTCATATTTTATGAGGTCTGCTTTGGCACTGTCCTCCCTGTCCTAAAATAAATGATGAAGGCCAACAGGATGTCCCAATAGGAATGGTCAGTACTGGGGCATTTAACGCTCATTCGAAGCAGAAAAATCTAATAAACATGGGCTCTGAAATACATACCTGAGCACTTTTTCATCTTCGAAACTGTGAAACTCATCTCGACTACTGAAAAAAGTGCTCACAGCTATTGAGACATGCATTTTACGGCTCTTGTTTACTAGACTTGATTGCTTTAAATGACCGTTCCTGTTATGTCCCTGAATACTGACCAAACGTCCTGAAATACAGTTTTCAACACAGTGACCGTATACTACTTCCAACATAGGATTGTACAGCCAACCGGTTGCAAATAACTGTTGGTATATTGACCTAGGTCCCGACACCTACTAAGGGTGTCACCATCAGAATGGAATTTTGAGAAACCGTGAAATTACATTGCGAGAAGCTAGAAATTCAGCCTGGACTTCAATGCGAAACGGTTATAATACTTTGCACAACAAAACTTTGTCTCGAAATCTGGCAGAACATCCAAAGAGAGTCTGGTCTTGTGTGAAGTATGCTAGCGGCAAGACACAATCAATGCCTTCTCTGCGCGATAGCAATGGACAGTGTTGCCGAAGCAGGGATACTAAACACAGCCTTCCGAAATGCCTTCACGAAAGAAGAAGTAAATATTCCAGAATTCAACATGTGTAACATAGAAGTAAATATCCTCGGAGTAGTGAAGCAACTTAAATAACTTAATAAGAGCAAGTCTTCTGGTCCAGACTGTATAACAATTAGGTTCCTTTCAGAGTATGCTGATGCAATAGCTCCATACTTAACAATCATATACAACGGGTCGCTCGAGGAAAGATACCCAAAGACTGGAAAGCTGCACAGGTCACACCAATAGCCAAGAAAGGTGGTATGAGTAATCCACTAAATTACAGGCCCTTATCATGATCGTCGATATGCATCAGGATTTTGGAACATACATTGTGTTCTAACATTATGAATTACAACGAAGGAAACGGTCTGTTGCCGGCCGGTGTGGCCGTGCTGTTCTAGGCGCTTCAGTCTGGAACCGCGCGGCCGCTACGGTCGAAGGTTCGAATCCTGCCTCGGGCATGGATGTTCGCATGAAGTATTGAGTGCTAGTGACAAGGGATTTGAGATTGATTCCGTATTTCTGGATTTCCGGAGGCTTTTGTCACTGTACCACACATGCGGCTTGTAGTGAAATTGCGCACTTATGGAATATCGTCTCAGTTATGTAACTGAATTCATGATTTCCTGTCAGATGGTCACACTTCGTAGTAATTGACGGAAAGTCATAGAGTAAAACAGAAGTGATTTCTGGCGTTCCTCAAGGTAGTGTTATAGGCCCCACGCTGTTACTTATCTATATAAAGGATTTAGAAGACAATCTAAGGAGCCCTCTTAGGTTGCTTGCAAATGACGCTGTCATTTATCGACTAATAGAGTCATCAAGAGATAAAATTGCAAAACGATTTAGAAAAGATATCTGTATGGTGCGAAAATTGGCCATTGACCCTAAATAACGAATAGTCTGATGCCATCACATGAGTGCTAAAAAGAATCAGTTAAATTTCTGTTACAATATAAAGCAGTCAGCCGGCCGGAGTGGCCGTGCGGTTCTGGGCCCTACAGTCTGGAACCGAGCGACCGCTACAGTCGCAGGTTCGAATCCTGCCTCGGGCATGGATATGTGTGATGTCCTCAGGTTAGTTAGGTTTAATTAGTTCTAAGTTCTAGGCGACTGATGACCTCAGAAGTTAAGTCGCATAATCCTCAGAGCCATTTGATAAAGCAGTCAAATCTAAAGGACGTAAATTCAACTAAATACCTACGAATTACGATTACGAACAACTTAAATTGAAGGGAACACGTAGAAAACGTTGTGGGAAAGGCTAACCAAAGACTGCGTTTTATTGGCGGCACACTTAGAAAATGTAACAGTCCTACTAAGGAGACTGCCTACACTAAGGTTGTCCGTCCTGTTTCAGAATACTTCTGCACGGTGTAGAATCCTTACCAGATAGGATGAACGGAGTACATCGAAAAAGTTCAAAGAAGGGCAGTGCATTTTCTATAGGGGAGAGAGTGTCACTGAGATTATACAGCATTTGAGGTGGACATAATTAAAACAAAGGCGTTTTTCGTTGCGGCGTGATCTTCTCACGAAATTGCAATCACCAACTTTCTCCTTCGAAAGCGAAAATATTTTGTGCACACCGACCTATATAGGGAGAAACGATCTCCGTGATAAAATAAGGGAAGTCAGAGCTCCTACGGGAAGATGTAGATGTTCGTTCTTTCCACGCGCTATACGAGATTGGAATAATAGAGAATTGTGAAGGTAGTTCGATGAACCCTCTGCCAGGCACTTAAATGTGATTTGTAGAGTATCATGTAGATGTAAACATGTAGTTGTAGAATGGTCAGGATTTAGAGGAGCAAATGAAATAAAACCACTTTCCCAGCCTTTCCCAGCCTTTCCCACGCGTGCCTAGCTGGCAACATCATCTGACTCTCTTCTTTAGAACAACCTTTAAATTTAAAACAGAAACTTTAAATTTCATATTTACAGTATTTTTATTTGTTTCTTATTCATTTTAATTTTAAAATTTGATTTATCCTCGTATTTTAGCCAGTACGTATACATAAAGTATTTCAATTAAAATTACGATTAGTATGTAAACTTTTACTCTTATTTAATCAGTATTGTTATTTCATATTAATAATAATGCCTGCTGGTATTATGCTGTAACGTAGCTTCGTTATCAAGTTGCATTTAAAGAGGATATATTATGTAAACACTACACGTTAGGCCTGCAGCCAGCAGTAATAAATAAATTAAATTCTACAAGTGTGACACACAGCTCTGCTCTCGTTTACACTGCGAAAGAGCATTGCCGTTAATACAGTAACATGTTTTGAATTTTCCATGAGTCGATACAGGCAGTTTCCGGGGGTTGAAATTCAGCGACAGTTACTTGAAGTTTTATATTTTAGCAAATGATTTAATCAATCATGTATTAAACATTTTTAGTAACGTTTGCCTATATGTTGATGAGACGAGAGAGCGTCTGAAAATGGACCATGCTATTCTGTAGGTGCGGAAGTATTTTCACAATAATCCAATTTTGATGTTAAGCCTCTCAGTTTACAATTATTAATTGTAATAGAGTTATCTGCCCGGAGAGACGCGTGAGTTAGCACGTCGCTTCCAAGCCTCGGGGAGGAAGGCGAGTCTCCGAATCGAATCCGCCAACCCGCTTAATGACGAGGGCCGATGTCTGCGCCAGTCTGAATGTAGATTTTAAGCTTTCACACATACAACTTGCTGAATACCGGACTTGCACCAACGCTTCCCCCTCCCCCCCCCCCCCCTCTCCGCCCCCGCCTTTAACATAATTGGCCATAATTTAGAAAATTCCTGGCAGATTAAAACTGTGTGCCCGACCGAGACTCGAACTCGGGACCTTTGCCTTTCGCGGGCAAGTGCTCTACCAACTGAGCTACTGAAGCACGACTCACGCCCGGTACTCACAGCTTTACTTCTGCCAGTATCTCGTCTCCTACCTTCCAAACTTTACAGGAGCACTCCTGCGAATCGTGCTTAATCGTGACTTAACTTCTGAGGTCAACAGTCCCCTAGAACTTAGAACTTAGTTCATGTCAATATTAAAGTAGGATCTCGGAAACGCATGAAAAGCCTAAGCAATTCTGCGGCTGTCCAGCGGTTTAGTAAATGCAGTTTGACATACTGAAACATTCTTCCTCTTCATGAACAGTCGCGTCAAAGTGATTTATTGATGCGACTAGTTTCGTGAAATACGAGTATCAGTCAGTACAAAAAATTTCGAGATTGGAATCACGCTTCAGGTGTTCTGTACAGTCTCCTGAAATTGAGCAGAACATTCATACAACCAAGTGAAAGTGTCAGAAAAACCCTGCTTCCAGACGCTTAATTCGCGCGTCACAGTTTCTTCAATCTTGGTTATGTCGTCAAAGCATTGACCCTTTCTGTGAATTTTCGTAGTTTGTTGTTTTTTGGTAGGTTCGTGTTGATAACACTGAGTTTCATCACTACTGACACTTTTTTTCGGAAACGAATTATCCGTTCTTTTAATCCACGCGTTGTTGTTTTTGACAATGTGCACGAACTTTTCACTTTTTCTGAAAATTCTGAAGAATTTTGACTGACGAAAATCAGAGCAGCTGCGTCAAAATGATGTATTGGTCACGACTACTTCAGTGATATTGTAGTCTCATCTTCAGCCAACAAAGTGTTGACGTTTCAATATATACCGTCCTGGAAACTGTAGTATCACATTATCAGTACCACCCCAAGCGTAACGGAGCAGCAAGTTTCCGTCTGACGCCGACAGCGGTCACGCAGATCTGGTGGATCCAATGACGCATGCCTGCTGAGCCATGCCTGCAGCGGTGCCGGTCTAAGAGTGCTCTTTGCCGCCGCGTTATAGGATGGCCGGCGGCACCTGGCACTTGGAGGCATTGTTCATGTTGTGTACAGAGAGGCTCATCCTAGTTGGTATTGTATAAGGTGAGTTCGTGCTGGGTTATTTGTAATGAGCCTCTGTACACTTGGAGGAACACAAGCTAATTAAATCTTCTGTCTGTAGTGTTAACATGGCTCATTTCCTGTTCACAGCTGTTAGTTCAAGCTGCCACTGTAGTACTGCACTGACGTCTCGGAACTTTTTGGACGGGCAGTGTACAAGTCTGTAAAAGGCGAGCTGTCATTTGGCATGCTTTACGGTTTCGTTGTACGTATTCCGCTTGTAGCATGTCGAAACAAGGCACTAAATTTAATGTATGGTGTAGCTGTCAGCTTTCCTACATATTGTTAGTTATGTGGTTAGTGTCTTTGGAGCTGACATAGATGGATCATAAGTCTCATTTTGACGTGGCTGTACCCAATTATGCAGTTGACGAATTGTTTACGTGTAATTACCCTCAAACTTCCTTTGAGGATTTCGTCGCGATGGTGATATACTTGGAGGCTGACGCAATTTACGTCAAAACTGACGTCTGTGCGTTTGAAGTGATATGGAGACCTTTCTTTCGCATCACGCCGGCCTAGCAACGACTTCCCACCGAAAAAAGCGCCGCGAGCAGGCGGCCTTTGAGGAGCGCCGACTTCCATCCAATTTCCGACGGCAGAGGAATCCATCAGTCGGCCGCCAGAGGTGTGGCACCAGAAGTGGCGAACGAGTTTCTCGTCTTTCGACTACGTGAGCGTGACGTGGTAGCCGACAGAATTGCATTAAGAACGCCATATCTACGCAAACCGTTGTAGGTTTCGTAGGACCATGTAGGGGCAGATAAACGCAGCAACTACCGCACAATCAGCTAAAAAGTTCGTTGCTAATAAAACTATACCAGAGGACGAAAAAAGCTGAGGATCTGTTAGACGATGATTAGTTTGGTGTTACGAAAGGTAAAGGCACCAGATATGAGTGTGTAACTTTAAGTTTAATAGCGAAAGCTGGATCTGTCGACCTTGAAACAAGGTGAAAGATACGTTACGCCTCGTTAAAAACTACATAGGTCTTAGAGTTCCTGGCGTATATGGTGTCCCTTGTGAATGTGATAGCATGTATACAGGTCAAAGAGTTCTCACAGTTTCTGAGCGTGATGCAGAGCATTCACGACAAGTCAAACAAAGGGAACATGTGAAGTCGGCCACCGGCCGGTGTGGCTGAGCGATTCAAGGCCCTTCAGTCTGGAACCGCGCGACCGCTGCGGTCGCAGGTTCGAATCCTGCCTTGGGCATGGATGTGTGTGATGTCCTTAGGTTGGTTACGTTTAAGTAGTTCTACGTTCTAGGAGACTGATGGCCTCAGATGTTAATTCCCATAGGGCTCAGAGCCATTTCAACCATTTGAGAAGTCGGCCGTGGGTGAAGGTCGCCTAGAGAACTGTCATAAAATACAGTTCGGAAAGAGAAGAGTTTTGGCTCAAACACCATCATACTGGGATTCTGTTGTCAAGGAAGAGGCCAAAATTAGAATACACAGCAACAATTTTAGCAGAGACGAGGGGCTCACACCTAGTATGGCACGAGGGCGACCTTTCGACGTTGAGCGAAACAGCAAAAATGTAGGCTCGACGTTATTTGGGACGCAGGAGCGACAGTTTTGAACGTGACGCCGACCCCTTGCGCATTGTGATGTTACTTGTTACTTGGTCCCGCTCGTGGCTAACGAGGATATACGGACCTTGCCACGAACCTGTGACGTCACACTAGTCGGCTTGTCCGCCACACTTCGCGAACGCTCGACTCCACGCAGGTCCCACGGGAAACCAATATGAATTGCAAAGGAATACACTTGAAGATCTAGTTTTGTCGAGTGATGGTGGTGGTGGTGGTTAGTGTTTAACGTCCCGTCGACAACGAGGTCATTAGAGACGGAGCGCAAGCTCGGGTTAGGGAAGGATTGGGAAGGAAATCGGCCGTGCCCTTTCAAAGGAACCATCCCGGCATTTGCCTGAAATGATTTAGGGAAATCACGGAAAACCTAAATCAGGATGGCCGGAGACGGGATTGAACCGTCGTCCTCCCGAATGCGAGTCCAGTGTGCTAACCACTGTTGTCGAGTGACATCGGGAACTTGCATGCATTTAAACACGAAGCCAGGATTGTTAAACTCGTCTGAAACAGTTACTCGCTCCCAGCCCGAGATGGCTGGTGGTCCTCGTAAGACCTGCTGTGTACAGTGATGTCATTTGTGCGCCACGGCCTGTCTTCCTCGTGGACCTCAGTGCCGCGGCAGGACGGAGCTGCTAAGAGCTGCTCCATTTGCCTTCCGTCCATGCGTCAACCCGGCCCTCTCTGGAAGCCTCCAGAAGATGCCATAAGATTTATATAAGCAGAGCACTTGAACAGAGTTGGGGAGACAAGAAATTTGTGCACAGATTGCCTGAAGGAAGGGATCGCTTGATAGGACACATTCTGGGACAACAAGGGACCAACAACTTAGCGTTTGAGGGAAGTGTTGGGGTTAAAAATCACAAAGGGAGACCAAGATATCAATACATTAAGCATATTTAGAAGGATGTAGGTTACAGTAGTTGTTCTGAGATGAAGCAGGTTACACAGGGTCGGCCGCTGTGGCCGAGCGGTTCTAGGCGTTTCAGTCTGAAGCCACGCTGCTGCTACGGTCGAAGGTTTGAATCTTTCCTCGGTCATGGATGTGTGTGATGTCCTTAGGTTAGTTAGAGTTTAAATAGTTCTAAGTTCTAGGGGACTGATGACCTCAGATATTAAGTCCCATAGTGCTTAGAGCCATCTGAACCATTTTGTATTGGTCCTACAAAAATCATTACACGACATATGGAGATGCAATGTGATTTAAATTTTGTGAATGACTGGTAAATGCTATAAGGAAAGATGAATAATTTGCTATATGAACTTTAACGAATATAGAACAATTAAGATGATTCGTAACCCAAAGAATTAGTTTCCAGTTATCCACTGTCCAGTGCTCTTTACACTACGTGAAGAGTCGCTTAGCACTATCTATAGATATGTATATAATTTGTGAGGAGCTGCTTGATCGTTGTATTCCATTCCTTTTAACTTCTTACACACAGTCACTGCGGTAGCTGGACCACTGGTAGCGCTTTATAATTCCTTCCGCTGATTTCAGTCAAATTTTTACAACCACTCTCCGCAACGCTCGACTCCCGCCATGAAGTACATGAAGACAATCATTCTCGGTTTAGTTGTGGTTGCTCTTTCGCGGTTCCACCTCGCATGGACACTACCAACACTGGACAGCATTAGAAAGGTTGGAATGTTTATGATGTATTTGTTACTCAGGTGACAGGCAGTGACTCTAGTACACCTACGAAGTCATTGAGCTCTCCTGTCCGACCCATTCTTTTGTCACGGCTTCTCTACTCTGTACTCCTGCCTCTCTTTATGCTGGTGGGTCCGCTTCTCCTAAAAATTAGCGGTCAAAATCCGCATTAGATAATGGTGCCCCTATGCTTTCGACCAGGGATTGTTAGTGCTGTTCTGGGATGATGGGACAGACGGGGGGGAAGAACTCGTTGCTGGCCCTGCCAAGACGTGAGAAGACTGATGACTAAAAGGGAAAAGAGTAACATCCGATTAAAGCACTTTCTAGACCTAGGGAACTTTTTTATTAAATAACTGGCCGCAGAAGTCAATGCATTTACGGGGCTACATTGAAAATCAGCTGTATGAGTAACTGAGTGGCCTTTGTTTAGAAGGCGTAGGTTTCTAATGATCAGACAGGCTTATCTTATTTGTAGATACTGTGATGTTTCCAATTTTCCTTCATCTCGAATTTTTTCTCTTCTATTTAATTTTTGTTGTGGAACATCAGAATATTGATGTAGATGAAGTAAAAAGCCCTGGTAAACGAGTCATCTAGAGTGCCATGATTGTGCTTTAGTCGTCTTTATAATCACTCAACCAGGAGAACCATATTCAACGCCTTCTTTGGCTGCTTCGGTAATTTTTGCTTATTTGACTTACGTATATTCCTTTTCTAATGCGTCTTTACTTTTTTATGTTGTACTAGCTTCAGAAAGTGCAAGTAAAACATAATTAACTTTCCAAATATTACTGGAAAGTAACAGCGATCTAGTAGATAATTAAAAAGCTAATCAGTTTATTGCAAACTAAAAAATCACACGTAATAATGGTAACCGGTTTAGATTTTATAAAAAAATCATCTTCAGACCACATCTTACCAAGTGGCGAGCGGAAACGACGGCGGACCATTGGTAAGTATAGGAGAGCAACACTGGTAAATGCTGAGCTGTTTGGTAACGGCAGGTAATGGAAATTAAAAGTGATAACTATAAACCCACTTATGGTCGGTCCATACATGTAACATTCTCATATAAGTATTTACGAGTTGTAAGTCGCAGCTGTATGGTTAAATGATGATGACGTCCTCTTGAGTAAAATATTCCGGAGGTAAAATAGTCTCCCATTCGGATCTCCGGGTGGGGACTACTCAAGAAGAATCCGTTATCGGGAGAATTGAAACTGGTGTTCTACGGATCGGAGAATGGAATGTCACATCCCTTAATCGGGCAGGTATATTTGAAAATTTGAATAGGGAAATGGATAGGTTAAAGTTAGATACAGTAGGAATTAGTGAAGTTCGGTGGCAGGAGGAACAAGACTTATGGTAAGGCGAATACAGTGTTATAAATACAAAATCAAATAGGAGTAATGCAGGAGTGAGTTTAATAATGAACAAAAGAAATAGGAGCACGGGTAAGCTACTACGAACAGCATAGTGAAAGCATTACTGTAGCCGAGATAGACACGAAGCCCACGCCTATCACAGTAGTACAACTTCGTATGCCAACTAATTCCGCGGACGAAGAGATTGAAGAGATGTATGATGCGATAAAAGAAATCATTCAGATAATGAAGGGCGTTGAAAATTTAATAGTCATGGGGGACTCGAATTCAATAGTAGGAAAAGGAAGAGAAGGAAAAGCAGTGCGTGAATATGGACAGGGTGTAAGGAATGAAAGATGAAACCGCCAGGTAGAATTTTGCACAGAGCATAAATTAATTAATGTTAACACTTGCTTTAAGAACAATGAAAGAAGGTTGTGTACGTGAATGTGGCCTGGAGACACTGTTAGATTTCAGATAGATTATATAATGGTAAGACAGCGATTTAGGAACCAGGTTTCAAATTGTAAGACATTTCCAGGGCCAGATGCAGACTCTGACCACAATTTATTGGTTATGAACTGTAGACAGAAGAAACTGCAAAAAAGGTGGAATTTAAGGAGATGGCACCTGGATAAACTGAAAGAACCAGAGGTCGTAGAGAGGTTCAGAAAGAGCAGTAGGGAAAGAGTGACAAATACAGGGGAAAAAATACAGTAGAAGAAGAATGGGTAGCTTTGAAAGATGTAATGGTGAAGGCAGCAGAGGATCAAGTAGGTAAATCCTCGGGTAACGGAAGAGATACTGAATTTAATTGATGACAGGAGAAAATATAAAAATGCAGTAAATGAAGCAAGAGAAAAGGAATCCAAACGTCTCAAAAACGATATCAACAGGAAGTGCAAAACGGCTAAGCAAGGATGGCTAGAGGACAAATGTAAGGATATCGAGGCTTATGTATCACTAGGCGTAAGATAGATACTGCCTACAGGAATATCAGAGACCTTTGGAGAAAAGAGAACCGCCTGTATGAATATCAAGAGCGCAGATGGAAAAACAGTCTTAAGCCAAGAGCAGAAAGCAGAAAGGTGGAAGGATTATATAGAGAGTCTACACAAGGGCGATGTACTTGACGGCAATATTATGGAACTGGAAGAGGATGTAGATGAAGATGAAACAGAAGATTTGATACTGCGCGATGAGTTGGACAGAGCACTGAAAGACCTAAGTCGAAACAAGGCCCCAGGAGTAGACAACATTCCATTAGAGCTA
Source organism: Schistocerca americana (assembly GCF_021461395.2). Taxonomy (NCBI): domain Eukaryota; kingdom Metazoa; phylum Arthropoda; class Insecta; order Orthoptera; family Acrididae; genus Schistocerca; species Schistocerca americana. The sequence goes on along the minus strand of NC_060119.1, from coordinate 1,221,077,605 downwards.
CTGACAGCCTTGGGAGAGCCAGGCCTAACAAAACTCTACCATCTAGTGAGCAAGATGTATGAGAAAGATGAAATACGCTCAGACTTCAAGAAGAATATAATAATTCCAATCCCAAAGAAAGCAGATGTTCACAGATGTGAAAATTACCGAACTATCAGTTTAAAAAGTTACGGCTGCAAAATGCTAACTCGAATTCGGTACAACGAATGAAAGAATTGGTAGAAGCCGATCTCGGGTAAGATCAGTTTGGATTCTGTAGTGATGTTGGAACACGTGAGGCTGACAATACGAATTATCTTACAAGATAGATTAAAGGAAGGCAAAGCCACGCCTCTAGCATTTGTAGACTTAGAGAAAGCTTTTGACAATGTTAATTGGAATACTCTCTTCCATATTCTGAAGGTGGCAGGGGTAACATACAGGAAGCGAAAGTCTATTTAATATTTGTAAAGAAACCAGATGGCTGTTATAAGAGTCGAGGGACACGAAAGGGAAGCAATGATTGAAAAGGGAGTGAGACAGGATTGTAGCCTGTTCCCGATGTTATTCAATCTGTATATTGAGCAAACAGTAAAGGAAACAAAAGAAAAATCTGGAGTAGGAATTAAAGCCTTGGGAGAAGAAATAAAAACTTTGAGGTTTGCCGATGACATTGTAATTCTATCAGAGACATCAATGGACTTGGAAGAGCAGGTGAACGGAATGGACAGTGTCTTGAAAGGAGGATATAAGATGAACAACATCAACAAAAGTAAAACGAAGATAATGGGATGTAGTCTAATTAAGTCGGGTGATGATGAGGGAATTAGATTAGGAAATGAGACGCTTAAAGTAGTAAAGGAGTTTTGCTATTTGGGGAGCAAAATAACTGATGATGGTCGAAGGAGAGAGGATATAAAATGCAAACTGGCTCTGGCAAAGAAAGCTTTTCTGAACAAGAGCAATTTGTTAAAATCAGGTACAGATTTCAGTTTCAGGGAGTCATTTCTGAAAGTATTTGTATTGAATGTAGTCCCGTAGGGAAGTGAAACATGTGTGATAGGTAGTTTAGTCAAGAAGAGAATAGAAGCTCTCGAAATGTGGTGCTACAGAAGAATGCTGAAGATTAGATGGGTGGATCATATAACTAATGAGGAGGTTTTGAACAGAATTGAGAAGAAGAGGACTTTGTGGCACATTCTGACTAAAAGAATGCATCGGCTGGTAGGAAACATTCTGAGGCATCAAGGGTGTACCAATTTAGCATTGGAGGGAAGAATGGAGGGTAAAAATCGTAGAGGGACACCAAGAGATGAAGACAATAAACCGTTTCAAAAGGAAGTAGGTTGCAGTAGGTACTGGGATATGAAGCTTGCCAGTACAGAGTAGCATGGAGAGCTGCATCAAACCAGTCTCTGGACTGAAGACCACAACAACAATTCGCGGTCGTCCATAGACAGATAAAGGAGCTCAGGCCATCCTGAAACATAGAAAAGGGCCCGGTAGAAACGTGAAAAACGGATACACAGTGGAAAAGAATTTAATACTTTATATAGCTAATTCTGCAAAATAACCGCGTTTGCATCGTTGATCCAGAAATAACAGAGTAATGTCACTTTTTACCTCCAATGTAGACGGTTTGGGTAGGAAACATTGCTGTTTCCGGTATTAAAGTAATCGTAACGCAGAAACCAGTGCAAGCACAGTTCGCATACAAAGTGTAATTAGACACCACGACTGAAGTGTTGGAGCTGGCGGTACATTTTAAAAAAGAAACTGTAATAATCAGAAACGAAACATTCTATTTTTGAGTCACTTATGTTCAAATCACTGTCAAATGTGGCAATGGTAGTGACACACCAAACTCACAACAGTAATCCGCTGCAGTTGCTACATATTTCATTACAATCAGAAGCATTATAAAATTACAATCACAATAATACAGGACTCTGCCTTACAAGGCCAGACCACTTTGAAATATAACGAATAAATTTCTTTAAACGGAACAAGGCCCATAAAACTTGAAATTTGCATATGACTAGGTGAATACACTCAGGTAAAGCTTTACTTAAATAGTACCAATGTCCATACAATTCCCATCAGAACTTTTATTACTTCCAATCATCTGAGGAATAGATTAAGGGTGAGAACGAGAACACAGATCCTTTAAAGTTTGGCTAGCCAATTTTCCTGAACAAAACTATATACAAATGACTAAAACAATTTGAGAGGTGCTTTAATATTAATTTAAAAAAATCTTCAAATTTACTTTCCCAGTTGATTAATCAACAATATTGTTAGAATGATTACAACTATAACATGAACATATGAGAATATCACTAAAATGGGGTAGCCGGCCGTGGTGGACCAGCGGTTCTAGGCGCTACAGTCTGGAACCGCGCTACCGCTAGGGTCGCAGGTTCGAATCCTGCCTCGGGCATGGATGTGTGTGATGTCCTTAGGGTAGTTAGGTTTAAGTAGTTCTAAGTGCTAGGGGACTGATGACCTCAGAAGTTAAGTCCCATAGTGCTCAGAGCCATTTTGAACTACACTCCTGGAAATGGAAAAAAGAACACATTGACACCGGTGTGTCAGACCCACCATACTTGCTCCGGACACTGCGAGAGGGCTGTACAAGCAATGATCACACGCACGGCACAGCGGACACACCAGGAACCGCGGTGTTGGCCGTCGAATGGCGCTAGCTGCGCAGCATATGTACACCGCCGCCGTCAGTGTCAGCCAGGTTGCCGTGGCATACGGAGCTCCATCGCAGTCTTTAACACTGGTAGCATGCCGCGACAGCGTGGACGTGAACCGTATGTGCAGTTGACGGACTTTGAGCGAGGGCGTATAGTGGGCATGCGGGAGGCCGGGTGGACGTACCGCCGAATTACTCAACACGTGGGACGTGAGGTCTCCACAGTACATCGATGTTGTCGCCAGTGGTCGGCGGAAGGTGCACGTGCCCGTCGACCTGGGACCGGACCGCAGCGACGCACGGATGCACGCCAAGACCGTAGGATCCTACGCAGTGCCGTAGGGGACCGCACTGTCACTTCCCAGCAAATTAGGGACACTGTTGCTCCTGGGGTATCGGCGAGGACCATTCGCAACCGTCTCCATGAAGCTGGGCTACGGTCCCGCACACCGTTAGGCCGTCTTCCGCTCACGCCCCAACATCGTGCAGCCCGCCTCCAGTGGTGTCGCGACAGGCGTGAATGGAGGGACGAATGGAGACGTGTCGTCTTCAGCGATGAGAGTCGCTTCTGCCTTGGTGCCAATGATGGTCGTATGCGTGTTTGGCGCTGTGCAGGTGAGCGCCACAATCAGGACTGCATACGACCGAGGCACACAGGGCCAAAAACCGGCATCATGGTGTGGGGAGCGATCTCCTACACTGGCCGTACACCACTGGTGATCATCGAGGGGACACTGAATAGTGCACGGTACATCCAAACCGTCATCGAACCCATCGTTCTACCATTCCTAGACCGGCAAGGGAACTTGCTGTTCCAACAGGACAATGCACGTCCGCATGTACCCCGTGCCACCCAACGTGCTCTAGAAGGTGTAAGTCAACTACCCTGGCCAGCTCGATCTCCGGATCTGTCCCCCATTGAGCATGTTTGGGACTGGATGAAGCGTCGTCTCACGCGGTCTGCACGTCCAGCACGAACGCTGGTCCAACTGAGGCGCCAGGTGGAAATGGCATGGCAAGCCGTTCCACAGGACTACATCCAGCATCTCTACGATCGTCTCCATGGGAGAATAGCAGCCTGCATTGCTGCGAAAGGTGGATATACACTGTACTAGTGCCGACATTGTGCATGCTCTGTTGCCTGTGTCTATGTGCCTGTGGTTCTGTCAGTGTGATCATGTGATGTATCTGACCCCAGGAATGTGTCAATAAAGTTTCCCCTTCCTGGGACAATGAATTCACGGTGTTCTTATTTCTATTTCCAGGAGTGTATAATGGGATTACTTCAATATTGCGTGTGAATTAGCGGTAGACGCGAGCAGACCAAGGATTCAAATCAATACGAGAGATCCGCGAGACAGCAAATGTCATAGAAATGTACTCAACTTGGCACTGTAATTGAACTTCAGATTCCACTATTCTCCACTGGAAAGATGGAATCACGCAATAGTGACAACATAACCCAAGATGTAAAGGAGAGCACAGGGCCTTAAATATATCTCTGCCCATGTGGTGCTCTGCTCCCAGTATGCTCACCTCGACCGCTGCCAATTATCTGTAACACAACACACATGAACGGCAGACATAAACTACACAATCTTATTTAGAGAAAATGTGATCAATACAACTTAATAGAAACAAATTAGCCTCCGTGAATTACTTGGCCAGTGCCAGCCCTTGAACTTTGATTAATAAGTTCCCTGAAATCATGCTCTAAAGTAGAGCTGACAAGAATTATCTCGGCGCATATTTACACGCCAAACTACCAAATGAAATACAATGTAGAATAGAGGACGTATTTCTGCGTGTCTTGAAACGCCAGAGCCTGACTTACTCACTACTAGTTGCACTTCTAGCTATGCCTTTAACCACGCTTCATGTCGGTAGGTTGGGCGTGGCCACACTTCCTCAACTGCCGTCAAGATAGTCACGACACCGAGGTAAGTGATAAACAACTAAAACAATTCCAGAGGATGTGTAGTACACTGCCATATTCAATTAAGCCGCACGCAACCCACCGAAGTAACTCGGCGAATCCAATTCCATCGGCCATAACAGACTCGAAGGAGCTTGTCCCTCCGACCTCTAGGAAAACCAAATCAACATGGGTGGTGGATCTGCCCTCACGACACAATACTTCGTAGCTGCTGGCCACGCTCCTTCGTTGTCCGACTCGTCCTCTTGCCGTCCTGCCTACGTACACAGTCCATCGTGACTCTCACTCACCGCCGATCCCGGCACACCTCCCCAGAAGAGCGCACGCGCTGCCGTTAAATCCACGCCGCCAAAGATGAGCAGAAGACAAATAAGAATGGAAGTCGATACAAAGATCAAAATGACGATCGATGGGAACTGGCGCCAGAAAACGCACCAGCTCAACCTCCACTACACAAAGATGAACACGGGAGGAGCCGCCGTCCGCGGTGGTCTAGCGCTTCTAGGCGCGCAGTCCGGAACCGCGAAACTGCTACGGTCGCAGGTTCGAATCCTGCCTCGGGCGTGGATGTGTGTGATGTCCTTAGGTTAGTTAGGTTTAAGTAGTTCTAAGTTCTAGGGGACTGATGACTACAGATGTTAAGTCCCATAGTGCTCAGAGCCATTTGAACAATTTGATTTGAACGGGAGGAGCCAAGACAGGGATGTTCCCCGGACCCCGAGCTTAAGCTGACAGGTGGACCCGAGTTTTACGACCAGATCTGAGGTCCTTAACCTCAAAATTGACCGGACAGAATATTATTTCCGGCAAAAACCCCGGAAACGTGGGCTAAGTTTCCCCTTTTGGTCGGACCCCGAGTGACTGGTGACATCCCTCACAAATACCACATCCCCAATCCTCTCCTGAATGGGGCACCTCCCCTTATTGTACCGAACTGCTTCACGTTGGTGGGCAAGATCGATGTTACACTCGGCGCGCTGCCAATTCTCGCGCAAGCTAGCCGGGGTGACCTGAAGTGGGAGAAGGTAACTAATCTCCCATAAATTAGAGAGGGGTGAGTTTGGAACGTAAGCAAACATCAATCGATTGGGTGCAGTGCCCGTAGACTCGTGCTGAGCGGACGTAAAGGCCTGATTCAGCCACGGCAAGGTTGGGTCCCATCGAGAAGGTGTGTGGGAATGGTAAATACAGAGAGCGACCTTAAGATTGCGATTGACGCTCTCCACGAGGGAAGCCTTGAGACAATAGGGGGTGGTCATTATATGCTTAATACCATTAGTAAAACAGAAACCTTTAAAGACCTTAGACAAAAATGCGGGAGCATTATCACTAACCAAACTCTTCGGAGGACCAAACCAGGAAATGATGCGGGACAGCTCTTGTACCGTACCACAACAACAACAACTTACCTCGGATGGGAAGGAGCCACGTAAAGCGGGAAAAGACGTCGACAGCTACCAGTATGTACGAGTATCTATTCCCCCTTTTGGTACGGAGTAACGGTCCAATATGATCGATAAAAATTCGGTTCAGAGGATACTGCTCCCTAACTGACTGTAGAAATCGTTTGCGCGGTCCCACATCGGGCTTAGCGCGCCTACACTGGATACAGTTACCAACAAATCGCCTGACACCGCGATATAGGTTGGGCCAAAACATGTGCCCGAACTCGGCTCGAGGTCTTGTAGAATCCCAAATAACCCCCGACCGCCGAATCATGAGTACCATGCTAACTAATTCCTGTGGAATACAGACCTTCACCTCACCATGGCTGTCTCCCCCTTTACACAAGAGGCCCCCACGGAGGCAATAGCCAGTAACGAACTCGCCATCCGCCAACTGTTGCCGAATCGGTCCCCACCTATGGTCCTCAGCCTGTTTGTCGGCTAAGTCGCAGAAGAAACCGGGTGTCTCGGAGAGAAGGAAATTCACCCCAATATCCTGCTCCATGTGGCCCTCGCCTTTCCCAGACTCTCCCGCGAACATACGGCTAGGAGCGTCGGCCATTTCATCGTCACTGCCCCTAATTTGCTGCACCCGAAAACGGAACGCAGAAACGCGGACCGCCGAGCGTGCGATACGACCAGTCTTGCGGGGACGGACCAAATCCAGCTGAGGGCTTGATTATCCGTTTCTAAAATGAATTCGCGGTGCTCAATATGAAATGCGAATTGCTCTCTCACAATCATACACAGAGTAGTTTGCACTCGGCGTCGTTAGAGCGCCGAGACGCGTAGGCGACTGGTTGTTCCAGTAGTAAAACCGCCGCAATACCAGCATGGGAGGCATCCGTTTGACGATGAAGATCTTATTAAAATCTGGTATTGCCAGGACCGGTAGATTAGCAATTGCAGTTTTGAGCGCATCAAAGGCTTCCTGCTGCTCGCAGCCCCAGACCAAACGCTGTTATTCTTGCGCAGTTCATTCAAAGGTGCCGCAAGCCGAGCAAAACTGGGAATAAAACTTCCTAAAGAAGTTGGTCAGCCCAATAAAACGCGCGATTCCCCGCTTATCCCGAGGATGGGGAAATTCCCTAATAGCTTTGGTACGCTCCCCATCAGCCGATACCAGGTGACCTAAAAAGGATATACGCGGGCGACATAAGGTAACTTTGGAGGGTTTCACAGTTAAACCAGCGGAACGCAACCTATCAAAAACTAAACGCAGGTGGTCCTGATCGTCCTCAAATGAACTACAGAAGATAACTAAATCATCAAGATAATTGTAAACACACTTAAACTTTCGGGCTCCTAGAACATTATCCAAGAGTCGAGACAAGACTGCCACACCCGTAGACAAACCGAAAGGAACACGATTAAACTCGAATAAATTCCAGTCTGTACAGAATGCCGTGGCTGGTTTGGAACTTTCAGTAAGGGGAATCTGATGTAAGCCTGGTTCAAGTCCAGGACAGTAAAAATAGTGGCACCTTGAAACCAAGTAATACAATTATGGAGATCCGGTAACAGAACGGATTCTAACATGAACTTTTGATTCAAGTTCCGATAATAGACCACTGCTCGATAATCCCCACCTTGACCCTTCGGAACAAGGAAAACGGGAGAAGCATAAGGAGAGGTGGAATACCTAATAACTCCGTCCTGCAACATGCGATCGATCGTAGCACGTAACAGCTTCATTTTAGGCGGTGAAAGGCGATGAGGCTCCTGACGCACTGGGATATTATCAGTAAGCTATATATGATATTCAGTTACATGCCTCATCCTCAAAATGGCCGTCCGAACCTCAGGATAGTTATCAAGTAAACACCTTAGTTGATGGGCATGATCAGGGTCCAATTGCGATACATCTACATGCTCCGTGTCCTCCGTAAGTGCGTGTACAGCAACCCCACGATTACAACTGCAAAAAACGATTTTCCTATCAGACCGGAACTTGAAATACAACCTGCCCCCTGTATAGTCTAACACCAACTGGGCCGCTTGGATAAAGTCACACCCAGGAATAAGCGGGGTATTCAGCCTCTCGGCTACAAGTAAAGAAACCGGCCAAGAAAAGCCTTGAATAGATAACTTGACTCTAACCTCCCCCAACACAGGAAACTTCTGCCCATTGACAACACGACATCTGCACTTGTCCGGGTCCGCAGCTCGTGGTCGTGTGGTAGCGTTCTCGCTTCCCACGGCCGCATTCCCGGGTTCGATTCCCGGCGGGGTCAGGGATTTTCTCTGCCTCGTGATGACTGGGTGTTGTGTGCTGTCCTTAGGTTAGTTAAGTTTAAGTAGTTCTAAGTTCTAGGGGACTGGTGACCATAGATGTTAAGTCCCATAGTGCTCAGAGCCATTTGAACCATTTTTTTTTGTACTTGTCGGGGTGCAAATCAGAAAATCGGCACAAACTCCGAAACTCGAGATACCACTGCTTATCAACTAGGGATCGTAACTCCCAGAGTCGACGAGGGCGCAGACTGGTTCCTCACCTAGACACGCGCAGACGTAAGGGAGGTGACAGATACCGGGCGAGCTTATAATACGGCAATTAACTGGCCAATTCCCTCGCCACCGTTGATTCGCTCCTCACCTACCCTGGCGTCATTTAGACGCGCGACCACGGCGCTGTACGGGACACTGTCGTACAAGATGGTCAGAAGCTCCACGCAGGTAACAGCGTCGAGGAGTAGGCATGTTGTCCCTAAGATGAGACATCTGTGGTTCGACTCTAAGCGAGGATCCCGTTCCGTGCACTAAGTTTTCCCGCTGACCATCTACGAACGGTAACGCATCCGCGGTATTAACAAGGTCTTGTAACAGCTTGAAACTGCTCGGTCTTTCGGCTAAAACAAACCGTATGCGATCCTGAGGGCGCATTCCCTCCATGATGTGCGCAACACAAGTCTGTTCCGAAACAGGCATTCCCAGAGCGACTACTGCTATACGTATGCGCTCAAAATACTGACATAAACTCTCATCACGAGCCTGAACGCGCCAATAAAACTTCAATTCTAACGCCGCCCTCATACGTTCCGACAACCTACTATCTACCACGCATTGTCGTAGCTGAACTAACGAACCCTGATCCTGTAACACTTATGCCATAAGTGAACCAAGCACCCCTTTCGTTAGTGGGTACAAAGCGGCCAACAAAACAGAAGGCGGGACAAGTAACGCCTCAGCATGGGTGTGCAATTTAACGGTCAGCCATAAAAATGATTGAATCTGATGTAAATTTTCTACTGTTAATTCCGGAATACCGTGCAACAAACTGTGGAGAGGATGAGGTAACTTAGAGAACTGATTAGCCAATACCACGCCCGCATCTCCTACTGACTGGCATATTCAATTGAGCCGCACGCAACCCACCGAAGCAACTCGGCGAATCGAGTTCCATCGGCCTGCGTAGCTGATAACAGACTCGAAGGAGCTTGTCCTTCTGACCTCTAGGAAAACCAAATCACCATTGGCGGTGGATCTGCCCTCACGACTCAACACGCCGTAGCCGCTGGCCCCGCTCCTTCGTTGTCCGCCTCGTCCTCTTACCGTCCTGCCTATGTGCACAGTCCCACGTGACTCTAGCTCACCGCCGATCCTGACTATCCTCCCAGAAGAGCGCAGGCGCTGCCGTTAAATCCGCGCCGCCAAAGATGAGCAGAAGGCAAATAAGCACCGAAGTCGCCACAAAGATCAAAATGACGATCGATGGAAACTGGCGCCAGAAAACGCACCAGCTCACACGGTCATGTGAAACCCAGCTCGCGCTATTCGTCCACGAGACTCAGAGGGCCATAGACACGGGTTCACAGGTAGATGCCGTGTTTCTTGACTTCCGCAAGGCGTTCGATACAGTTCCCCCCAGTCGTTTAATGAACAAAGTAAGAGCATATGGACTATCAGACCAATTGTGTGAATGGATTGAGGAGTTCCTAGATAACAGGACGCAGCATGTCATTCTCAGTGGAGAGAAGTCTTCCGAGGTAAGAGTGATTTCAGGTGTGCCGCAGGGGAGTGTCATAGGACCGTTGCTATTCACAATATACATAAATGACCTTGTGGATGACATCGGAAGTTCACTGAGGCTTTTTGCGGATGATGCTGTGGTGTATCGAGAGGTTGTAACAATGGAAAATTGTACTGAAATGCAGGAGGATCTGCAGCGAATTGACGCATGGTGCAGGTAATGGCAATTGAATCTCAATGTAGACAAGTGTAATGTGCTGCGAATACACAGAAAGATAGATCCTTTATCATTTAGCTACAAAATAGCAGGTCAGCAACTGGAAGCAGTTAATTCCATAAATTATCTGGGAGTACGCATTAGGAGTGATTTAAAATGGAATGATCATATAATGTTGATGGTCGGTAAAGCAGATGCCAGACTGAGATTCATTGGAAGAATCCTAAGGAAATGCAATCCGAAAACAAAGGAAGTAGGTTACAGTACGCTTGTTCGCCCAATGCTTGAATACTGCTCAGCAGTGTGGGATCCGTACCAGATAGGGTTGATAGAAGAGATAGAGAAGATCCAACGGAGAGCAGCGCGCTTCGTTACAGGATCATTTAGTAATCGCGAAAGCGTTACGGAGATGATAGATAAACTCCAGTGGAAGACTCTGCAGGAGAGACGCTCAGTAGCTCGGTACGGGCTTTTGTCAAAGTTTCGAGAACATACCTTCACCGAAGAGTCAAGCAGTATATTGCTCCCTCCTACGTATATCTCGCGAAGAGACCATGAGGATAAAATCAGAGAGATTAGAGCCCACACAGAGGCATACCGACAATCCTTCTTTCCACGAACAATACGAGACTGGAATAGAAGGGAGAACCGATAGAGGTACTCAAGGTACCCTCCGCCACACACCGTCAGGTGGCTTGCGGAGTATGGATGTAGATGTAGATGTAGATGCTACAATTGATTTCGAAACGTTTTCAGATACTTTCAGGGTTCCTAGACTGCATTAGTACCCTTACAATTAATACATATTACACACGTAAAAGAATTCTGCAACGTTGTAAAAACGAAGTAATGTCATTCACTTAAGTAATCAGAATTGACCAAGACGTTTCTCTGCTGTAAATCAGTCTTCGAGCTGAGGGTATTTTCAGTGGTTCTTTTCAGGGCGTGAAAACTCTGATGTTCTTCAACCGGCTGATCAGTCGTTCAAACAGTCGCTCTTGCTACATGCTGCTGGCCGGTGAAACCGTCCGCTGTGCCCGCGACGTTAGTAAGGAGGTCCGCAGCGGGTGTACTAAAATTTCTCAGTTCATTTATTTCTAACACACATAACATGAACACTTGAAAAGAAAAAGTAAGTTACTCACCTATATTAAGCAAATAGAAACTGGAACTGCTTCCCTTCGATGTTCAAGTATTTCTTACAAATGATTTTTCAAAATGCTGGTTATACTACGCAGTTCCCTCAGAGAAATGGCAGCAGTTTCTTGACCAGTGTTAATTATTTCTGTAATGAGAAGCTGGCTGTATGTGCCGTCGCAGAGTCGTGCTAAAAGGTCGTTAAAACGCGTGCCTCTTAGTTAACTGGGAGAAAAAAAAGAAAAAGAAAAAAGAAAGAAAAGGCTGCTAATATTTTCCACGTGTCCCTCACTATTGTTTCCTGAAAAAAAAAAAGTCTGTTATTCTCCCACCGCTAAACGCACCACACCCACATTCCTAGGCTTTTCTGAAGTTCAATAGAGGTTATTTCGTGAATTAATGCATTAAACTAGGTGAATTCATTTTCAGCTGAAAAGAAACGTGAGCCTCAATTTCTCTGTGACGATTCCCAGCCAAAAACCATAAACAAAACCGCAACTATTTGCACGATCACCCTGTTTTAATTCTTGCACTGCAATTATTTTATAGGACTGTAACTTTACTAACTTTGCAGCCGTTTGAACAGAGTCATACGAAATTCCCATTTTATGGGAAAACATCAAACTGATTTTCTAGGATACCCTTCAATATCATGCACAACAGAAACGGTGCTTCATAATAATAACAAAATGTGAGCATCCTGAATAAGTTATCAGAACCAACCGCGATTCCACCTCGCCGAAACCACTGGCCCCAACTTCTTGGTTTATTGAGGATGGGGGCGACGAGCGCCAATATGTTGGCGACTAACGTTTGTCCGAATCCGTTGACTGTCATTCGTTGGACTTCGTTCGCCTAGTCTGTACCCGCCTTTAGGCCACGCAATACAGTTTACGATTAGTCGACCACAATACTGTTGAACCTCGGAGTGGAGGGCTCTGAGGTCCACTTATCTTGTGTTTTTATCGAGGTACTTCACGGAGACACTCTCGACCACTTAGTATTTACATGCACAAATGTTCTGAGAGAACTCAGTGCGATGCGCTTTGTTTAGTCAGCACCGTACTTGTTTATTGTAACATCACTACGTGTTTCTCGTGTGAGTACTGTACACGGTTGTCTATGTTTCCTGTCTAGTACACTTCCCGTTTTGCGACATTTATTTATGAGTCGATGAATCGTTCTATAATTAGGTACCTGCTACCGAGAGGCAGATTTGGCATTATGGCTGGTAATGCAAGTAAGACTGAAAGAAAATCAGGACACGTTCATTGTTATTTGTCGATTAGGAAAAAGCGATCAACAACGTAGAAAGGCGCAAGATGTTCAAAATTCTGAGAAAAATCTGGCTAAAGTATAGGGGACGATTGTAGGTAAAGACGGGTAATGTACAATACGCACAGGACAGAACAATAAGACCCAGCGACCATGAACGACGTGTTTGTACTAAAAAAGGTGTAAGACAGAGATGCTGCTTTTCGCCCCCTACTTTCCAATCTACGCGTCGGAGAAGCACTGATGGAAATAAAAGGAAGGTTCAAGAGAGGGTTTAAAGTTCTAGATGGAAGGATATCAATGATACGATTCGCTGATGACATTGCCATCCTCAGCGGAAGTGAAGAAGTTAAGGAATCTATTGAATGGAATGTACAGTTTAATGAGAACAGAAGATGGAGTGAGAATAAATCGAAAAAAGTCGAAAGTAATGAGAAGAAGCAGAAATGAGAACACCGAGAGATTGAACATCAGAATTGGTGATTATCAAGTACAAGGAATTCTGCTATGTAGACAGCAAGGAGGACATAAAAAGCAGACTAGAACAGGCAAAGAGGGAATTCCCGGCCAAGAGAAGTCTACTGGTATCAAACACTCGGAGCATGTACGTTAGCACCAATGCTTTGTATTATGTTAGTGAAGATGGACCATGGGAAAACCTGAATAGTAGAGAATCGAAGCATTTGAGATGCACTGTTACAGAAGAACGTTGATAACCAAGTAAACTGTGATAAGGTAAGGAACGAGGAGGTTCTCCGCAGAATCGGCGAGGAAAACAGTTTACTGAAAACTGACAAGGAGAGGGATCCGGGTCATAGGATATGCGTAAAGACATTATGAAATAACCTCCATGGTTCTAGTGGGATCTGTAGAGGGTAAGAACTGTACAGGAAGACAGAAACTGGAATACGTCCAGAAAATGATTGTGGCTGTAGATTGCAAGCACTTCTCTGAGATGAAGAGTTTGGCACTGGCGAGGAATTCGTGGCGGATCGCATCACACCTATCAGAAGACTGATGCGTCAAGAAATGGTAACGTTCGGTTCACACTTTCCTATGGTGAACTGAACGTTCTCATTTCACGTATTAAACTCCTCCTCTTTACAGTCTTGGTTAGAATAATTATATTGTAAGGAGATATCTTCTGCATAACACCATATGATGTCCTTTTTGAAATACTGATTTAGGTTTTTCATAATACGCTATTTAACGTCTATCATCCAGATGTTTGCTAAGCTAAGCAACAAGTAACTCTAGCACCATTCTAAAAATATGGCGATCGTCATCCTATGGTTTGTTACAGCATCTTCTGCGTTAGGTATTGGATATATCAGTGGCAATAGGTTGCATGATGCGCAACTTCACTCGCGACGTCCATGGCGAGGTCCATCTTTGCAACCACGACACCATGCAGCGCGATACAGATGGGGCCAACAAAATACCGAATGGACCGCTCAGGACTGGCGTCACGTTCTCTTCACAGATGAGTGTCGCATATGCCTTCAACCAGACAATCGTCGGAGATGTGTTTGGAGGCAACCTGGTCAGGCTGAACGCCCTAGACACACTGTCCAGCGAGTGCAGCAAGGTGGATGTTCCCTCTGTTTTGGGGTGGCATTATGTGGGGCCGACGTGAGCCGCTGGTTGGCATGGAAGGCGCTCTAGCGGCTGTACGACACGTGAATGCCATCCTGCGACCGATAGTGCAACCATACCGGCAGCATATTGGCGAGGCACTCATCTTCGTGGACGACAGTTCGTGCCCCCATCGTGCACATCTTGTGAATGACTTCCTTCAGGATAACGACATCGCTCGACTACAGTGGACAGCATGCTCTCCAGACATGAACCCGTGCCTTGGATAGACTGAAAAGGGCTCTTTATGGACGACGTGACCCACCAACCACTCAGAGGGATTTACGGCGAATCACGGTTGAGGAGTGGAACAATCTGGACCAACAGCCTTGTTGAACTTGTGGATAGTATGCCACGACGAATACAGGCATGAATCAATGCAAGAGGACGTGTTACTGGGTATTATAGGTACCGGTGTGTACTGTAATCTGGACCACCACCTCTGGAGGTCTCGCTGTATGGTGGTACAATATGCTATGTGTAGATTTCATGATGAATAAAAAGGGCGTTAATGATGTTTATGTTGATCTCTATTCCAATTTTCTGTGCAAGTAACCGGAACTCTCGCAACAGAGGTGATGCAAAACTTCTTTTGATGTGTGTATTTGTAGGTCTACATGCTGTGTTATCCAGTTGAATACTTGCCGACTTAACATTTTTGACAACTGTGAGTGTGCTAGGTATATGTTCCTGTTCACACTGTTTTTCTTTCTACAAAGCGCTCTAATTTCGTTACGCAGGCAGAAGAACTTCATTTTGTATAAATCTCGTCTGGGTACAGAAATATTTTTCTTTAACATTTATTTCACCAAGTTAGGGTCAGCTCTACTTTAAGACGCATTTTCCTAAATTTAATATTTGCTCTCGTCTTCATTAAGTTTTTTTTATGCAGTTCAGAATTTTATAAAAAGCCCTTGTAGTAATTACCAACAATTTTTACATTTTCACAAACACCAGACCCTTTACACAACGCGTAAATAGCTTCATCCTTAACCGCCTTCCGACCGCAACGATTCCTTAGCGTCGTAGAATGATAATACGATGCACCATCATCCTTACCAAAACTTCAGCAACGTTTAAAGTACGCTGTTTAACAATGATAAATTTAGTCATGGTTGTGGATGGCTTACCGCTGTTATTGCTCATTGTGAAGGTATTGTGAATATTGGTGGCCTTGAAAGTTTTAATGATCTTTTCTCATTACTTAACGCACTTTCAATGTTGCTGAAGTTTTTAATAATCAGTTTGGTAAATCGTATTATTGTTCTACAACGCCTTTTGTATTGATGAGACGCGGACTTTGGAAAGTGCATCAAGGTGAAGCTATATATGAATGGTGTAAAGGACCAGGTGTTTGTGAAAATGTAAAAATTACAGGACAATTGATAACACTGAAATCACTACTGGGGTTTGTCTGGGTAACAGTATTTTAATTTTTTAGGTCAAGTCCCTCTCCGTCCTGTATCAGGGCTTAAATGTTATATTTGTAGACACGGTTTTAATTCACGAAACAGGTCGTCCTGCTGTAAAAGTTCGTATACAGCTGAAAGTGTTTTACCGGGTGATCAAAAAGTCAGTATAAATTGGAAAACTTAATAAACGACGGAATAATGTAGATAGAGAAGTAAAAATTGACACACATGCTTGTAATGACACGGGGTTTTATTAGAACAAAAAAAACAAAGTATTGCTAGACGCGTGAAAGATTTCTTGCGCGCGTCGTTTGGTGATGATCGTGTGCTCAGCCGCCACTTTCGCCATGCTTGGCCTCTCAGGTCCCCAGACCTCAATCCGTGCGATTATTGGCTTTGGGGTTATCTGAAGTCGCAAGTGTATCGCGACCGACCCACATCTCTAGGGATACTGAAAGACAACATTCGACGCCATTGCCTCACCATAACTTCGGACATGCTTTACAGTGCTATTCACAACATTATTCCTCGACTACAGCTATTGTTGAGGAATGATGGTGGACATATTGAGTATTTCCTGTAAAGAGCATCATATTTGCTTTGTCTTACTTTGTTATGCTAATTATTGCTATTCTGATCAGATGAAGCGCCATCTGTCGGACATTTTTTGAACGTTTGTATTTTTTTGGTTCTAATAAAACCCCATGTCATTCCAAGCATGTGTGTCAATCTGTACCTCTCTATCTACATTATTCCGTGATTTATTCAGTTTTCAAATTTGTGCCGACTTTTTGATCACCCGGTACTTCAGAAACACTGCTGGAGAACAAACAGTTAGAACACCGTTACATTTTACCTGTAGACTAGACGGCCGGTATTAATCCAACCGTAAGGTGTTAGCGTGGCCTACGCGGAAAGCCGCCCATGCGCAGAATCGCAAACGAAGTGTAACTAGGTACCCCGACTGAAATGTTGGGAGCTGGCTGTACATTTTTAAAAACAGTCTATAACAGTCGGACACAATACATTCCGTTTTGGAGTCACTTACGTCCAAATAACTGTTACGATTAATTCGAAATAATTTTCAGATACTATCACAGTTCCTATAAGGCATTAATACCGAATGCGACGCCCTTACAATTAATAAATATTTACACAGGTAAAATATCACTTTCTCGATTGAGGAGAGATCGGGCGATACGGCTGACCTTGGCAAAGTGTCCACAGCTTGTCAGATGGAAGCGGTATAAGGAAGAGGGTTGTCCAGGTGAAATAGGGCATGTCGCTGCGTTCAAGAACGGCAGTGCCAGGGTTGCATGACCTCCTCCGCGTACGGTGTGCTAGTCACGGTAGCCGGTAGGGAATCTAACGACGAACAGGCAGCATACGATATCGGTCCCAACTCATAATGCTGGCGAGACGTGTAATGGGAGGCTACAAGGCGATCTTTGTGGCGCCTGCAGATACGGTCACAATAGCTGTCGCCTCCGTCGCTGGACTCGTCAGCTCAATATGAAGAAATTAACATATGCAATGCCGGAGGAAAAACGAAATAGCAGAAGTAATGAAAATTCGGGAATAATTATAGCTTTTAGTTCCAGTAATGGGAATATTGTGGAATAATTCCCCCGTGTATGGATTGGCTGTTCCCTCATTACGAATTTCACAATTATCTGAATGCATTGTGATTCACTCTATACGCACGTTCATAACGGACATGTTGTATGGTTAAACTCGGGCATCTGGGTACCCATTTTTTTTTGGTCATCAGTCTACTGACTGGTTAGATGCGGCCCGCCACAAATTCCTTTCAAAAAAGTGGTTCGAATGGCTCTGAGCACTATGGGACTTAACATCTGTGGTCATCAGTCCCCTAGAACTTAGAACTACTTAAACCTAACTAACCTAAGGACATCACACACATCCATGCCCGAGGCAGGATTCGAACCTGCGACCGTAGCGGGTACGCGGTTCCAGACTGAAGCGCCTAGAGCCGCAAGGCCACACAGGACGGCAAATTCCTTTCCTATGCTAACCTCTTCATCCCAGAGTAGCACTTGCAACCTACGTCCTCAATTACTTGCTTGACGTATTCCAATTTCTGTCTTCCTCTACAGTTTTTGCCCTCTACAGCTCCCTCTAGTACCATGGAAGTCATTCCCTCATGTCTTAGCAGATGTCCTATCATCCTGTCCCTTCTCCCTATCAGTGTTTTCCACATATTCCTTTCCTCTCCGATTCTACGTAGAATCGCCTCATTCCTTGCCTTATCAGTCCACCTAATTTTCAACATTCGTCTATAGCACCACATCTCAAATGCTTCGATTCTCTTCTCTTCCGGTTTTCCCACAGTCCATGTTTCACTACCACACAATGCTGTACTCCAGACGTACATCCTCAGAAATTTCTTCCTCAAATTAAGGCCGGTATTTGATATTAGCAGACTTCTCTTGGCCAGAAATGCCTTTTTTGCCATAGCGAGTCTGCTTTTGATGTCCTCCTTGCTCCGTCCGTCATTGGTTATTTTACTGCCTAGGTAGCAGAATTCCTTAACTTCATTGACTTCGTGACCATCAATCCTGATGTTAAGTTTTTCGCTGTTCTCATTTCAACTACTTCTCATTACCTTCGTCTTTCTCCGATTTACTCTCAAACCATACTGTGTACTCATTAGACAGTTCATTCCGTTCAGCAGATCATTTAATTCTTCTTCACTTCCACTAAGGATAGCAATGTCATCAGCGAATCGTATCATTGATATCCTTTCACCTTGTATTTTAATTCCACTCCTGAACCTTTCTTTTATTTCCATCATTGCTGCCTCGATGTACAGATTGAAGAGTAGGGGCGAAAGGCTACAGTCTTGTCTTACACCCTTCTTAATACGAGCACTTCGTTCTTGATCCTCCACTCTTATTATTCCCTCTTGGTTGTTGTACATATTGTATATGACCCGTCTCTCCCTATAGTTTACCCCTACTCTCGCACTTGTCAGCCCTTGCCGTCTTCGGAATTGTGTGGATGATGCTTTTCCGAAAGTCAGATGGTATATCGCCAGACTCATATATTCTACACACCAACGTAAATAGTCGTTTTGTTGCCACTTCCTCCAGTGATTTTAGAAATTCTGATGGAATATTATCCATCCCTACTGCCTTATTTGACCGTAAGTGTTCCAAAGCTCTTTTAAATTCCGATTCTAATACTGGATCCCCTATCTCTTCTAAATCGACTCCTGTTTCTTCTTCTATCACATCAGACAAATCTTCACCCTCATAAAGGCTTTCAATGTTATCTTTCCACCTATCTGCTCTCTCCTCTGAGTTTATCAGTGGAATTCCCGTTGCACTCTTAATGTTACCACCGTTGCTTTTAATGTCAGCAAAGGTTGTTTTGACTTTCCTGTATGCTGAGTCTGTTCTTCCGACAATCATATCTTTTTCGATGTCTTCACATTTTTCCTGCAACCATTTCGTCTTAGCTTCCCTGCACTTCCTATTTATTTCATTCCTCAGCGACTTGTATTTCTGTATTCCTGATTTTCCCGGAACATGTTTGTACTTCCTCCTTTCATCGATCAACTGAAGTATTTCTTCTGTTATCCATGGTTTCTTCGCAGCTACCTTCTTTGTACCTATGTTATTCTTCCCAACTTCTGTGATGGCCCTTTTTAGAGATGTCCATTCCTCTTCAACTGCACTGCCTACTGCGCTATTCCTTATTGCTGTATCTATAGCGTTACAGAACTTCAAACGTATCTCGTCATTCCTTAGTACTTCCGTATCCCACTTCTTTGCGCATTGATTCTTCCTGACTAATGTCTTGAACTTCAGCCTACTCTTCATCACTACTATATTGTGATCTGAGTCTATATCTGCTCCTGAGTACGCCTTACAATCCAGTATCTGATTTCGGAATCTCTGCCTGACCAAGATGTAATCTAATTGAAATCTTCCCGTATCTCCCGGCCTTTTCCAAGTACACCTCCTCCTCTTGTGATTCTTGAACAGGATATTCGCTATTACTAGCTGAAACTTGTTACAGAACTCAATTAGTCTTTCTCCTCTTTCATTCCTGAACTATACCTGAACTATCTTTGTCGGTGTAGTTCTGCTGTCGATTCTGATTAGAACAATCCGGTCACTGAACTGTTCACAGTAACACACCCTCTGCCCTACCTTCCTATTCATAACGAATCCTACACCTGTTATACCATTTTCTGCTGCTATTGATATTACCCGATACTCATCTGGGGGGGGGTTACCCATACAATTCTACTAAGCAACGTAGACTGTTGAGCGCGTTTACTGTAGTATGGTTACCTATAAGTTTCTACGTTGTATGCAATCGTACAGTACACATTCTCGACGGGAAGTGAATTGCAATTACGATTATTTGGCTACAAAATTTTGAACGAGATTTCTAGAATAAATGTGTTTGAGGATCAGAATTTCCATTTTTGGATGAGCATTTAGTAATTAGGAACCTAGGTGAGACACGAAGTTTGCTATCACAGTCAGAATACATATAAAAATCAGATATTAAAACAGAAAAAAGAAAGAGTATGATTTCACGTCCTGCCGTAGTCGAAATCATTATACAGACATGAGAGATGGCGACAAGAGCAATGAAATCTGCCAGAGTACGTTAAATAGTGCGCCTCTTTCGTTTTTCTTCCATACTTCTGAAGACTGCGGTATGAATAAGATAACTTCCATTTCTGTTGTTAGATTTGCGGATCTTCTAAAGTTTAGTGGATTCCAAACAATAAGTGCTGGGGGTTTTACTGGACAAATATCATCATGTATTGATACAAACAGAGTACAAATATTACAATTCATTGTGAAAGCCATTTCTCCAAAGCCGATCGTAACCCTTCACTCATGAACTGGACTCGCATTTGGGAGGACGACTGTTCAATCCCCCGTCCGGCCATCACGATTTACGTTTTCCGAGATTTCTCTCAATCGCTTCAGACAAATGCCGCGATGGTTCCTTCGACAGGGCACGGCCGACTTCCTTTCCCATCCTTCCGTAAGTCAATGAGAGCGATGACCTCGCTGTTTGGTCTCCTCTCCCAAATCAACTCAACCTTGACTCATTTATTTAATTTATTTATTTATGCATTTATTTTACCTGGCAAGATTAGGGCCTTCAGGCCCTCTCTTACACCTAACCAGGCATACTCAGATTCAACAAATTTCAGTTTCTACAGAACATTAAGGACATATAACATGTTATACAGTATTAATGTTAAAGAAAAAACATAGAGATTATAAAAGTAGTACAATGATAATTATAACAATCAAAAAATAATTATAACAATCAAGAATAATAATAATAATGACTATGTATATGAAAGTAAACATATTTTTCTTTTATGAATGTCAGTCCTATTGCTAGTTGGGAATTTTCTCGTTATATTCTTGCAGCTTGTGAGTTATTCTCATCAAGTAGAGACATAAGACGATGGAATGGGGTGAAAGAGATATAGGAGAGGTAGATAGGTTAGAGAAAGAGAAATAGAATGGTAAAATTCGAAGCTATGATGGAGAGGAGAAAGAAAAAGATGAGAGGGGCACAACAATGGTGGCTATACCGTCCCTAATATGTAAGTCTTGAGTTCCCTCTTGAATGCTGAGTGGTTTTGGATAAGACGCAGATCACAGGGGAGCGCGTTCCATAGTTGTATGGTCTGTCAGACCGCACGAAAATTTTCACACTCGCTTTCCAGCATCCCTTGTCTAGTGAGATAGCGCAGTGGTTACCACACTGGACTCGGATTCGGGAGGACGATGGTTCAAACCCGCGTCCGGTCATTCAGATATAGATTTTCTGTTATGACGCTAAATCGCTCCAGGCAAATTCCGGGATGGTTTTGAAAGTGCACGGCCGATTTCATTTCCCATCATAGAGATAATCCGAGCTTGTTCTCCGTCTCTAATGACCTCGATGTCGACAAGATGGTAAACCCAATCTTCCTTCCTTCCTTTTAAGAGGCCGATATTGGAAGAATGCTTCTATACCTGCCCACCCTCCTTGAGTCGCCAACGCTACGAGGTTTTTTGCTGTCCATTGCAGTATCGCCGTCACTGTTTGTGGTTGCTACATGTTCCTGATATGTGTTGGGGTCTCGTCGACTACGCCTTCTCAACTACGTATATGACTGCTTTAGTACAGTACGAAATGTGTTCGCAGGTACGTGTCAATTTTAACGATCCTAACAAGGGAAACTCCCCATCGCATCCCCCTCAGATTTTGTGGTAAGATGGCTCAGTGGGTGGACCGTTAAGAACTGAACACAGATCAAGGATTAAAACAGGAAGAAAGCGTACTGAATTGTGAAAAAGGAAGCAAAATAGAAACAGTGAACAGTAAAAGCTCAAGATGTGCAACATGGAGCGATTTTGAATAGCCACTCCCTTGTCGTTTGTGGCCGTGGTGTTGGATTGCGACAGGGGAGACAGATGCTCAAATCTCTCTCGTGCCCCATTTTTTCTTCACAAAGTTATGAACTGTCCGGTCACTGACGTGTCTGCTCGCTGTATTCAAATTTGTGCCTGTGTCGTGGTGTAACGTCCGTTTGCAACAGCGAAGTGTAAGATGGGATCTCCAGACACACCCAAACACGCTGTTTGCTCTGCACAAACACCACATGTTATGCGTTCCGTTTCAGAAGTTCTCACTCTTGAATACATTCGTTGTAACACAGTTCACACCCGTTTATTTGTTGTTTTCATTTTTGTGAGATGTCTAAGTGGCATCTCACCTGTTCTCACTATTGATCACATTTACGTGCGACGGTAATTTATTCTTATCACACGACTCATATTCTATAATCAATGTAGAGTATGACAGTTACCAAGACTACAGGAGAGACACGCCGATGACGGGACGGGAAGCTCATAATTCTGTGGAAAAAAAATGTGGAACGAGTGAATTTTGAGCACGGATGTTCCGCTTTGAAGCCCAACACCGCGACCTCACAACCTCTACGTCGTGATACTTGCAACTCGCCCGATGTTGCCCATCTTGAGCTTGTACCGTTCACTGTTTCTGTTTTGGCTCCTTTTTCACAATTCAGTACACTTTCTTCCTGTTTTAATGCTTCAGCTGTGTTCAGTTTTTGACGGGCTCTGTACTGCGCCATTTAACCACTAAATCTGAGGGCATAGCGATGGGGAGTTCCCATTGTAAGTTTAATGAAATTGTGAATGGTTCAACGCGGAAGATGTGAGATCCGGACATGGACGAAAACCACGACGACTTTACAATAGCCAGTGATAAAAGTTCTGCTGGCGGAGGACCATTCAGAGGAAGAACTTCGGGACAACTGTGACGGGTACGTTCCTGTTACTCCAACCGAATACTTCATCATAGTGTTTGTTAAAACCAAATGTGTTCTGACTGCTGATAAAGAAAAATTTAGATCCAAGCACTCACTGTCAACAGACTTTAAGTTTGTACCTATCGAGTACAATTTTTGTTTGGAAGCTTAACACCTAGAATTTGAAACTTCCTGGCAGATTAAAACTGTGTGCCGGACCGAGACTCGAACTCGGGACCTTTCCCTTTCGCGGGCAGTTTCGCAGGAGAGCTTTTAACAGGACAGCGTTCGTGACACGTGTGCACACATCTGTGTACTGACTGCGTGAATACTTCTATGCCCAGCAAGACCGGCAGATTTGTCTCCGATCGAAAACATAAGGCACCAGCTCCGAAGTTAACTCTGTCCGATTGCCGGTTTCCACGATATGGACGACCAGAGGGACAGTTGTGTCCCGTCTCGCTTCAGGAGAGGATATAACGGCTTTGTGACACGCTTCTCAACTGGATCAGCGTATGCGTCCAGGCCAGACGAGGAACAACGTAATACTGATAATTAGGCTCATATTGCGTAGTTCTGTGTAAATTGCACTCAGTTTTGTAATGACTGAAATAACATCATACAGTCTCTCAAACCCGTGGAATTTCATTTTGTTTCAGGCTCCTCATCTAAGTTCTTCAATTTTTTTTCTCGAGCAGTGTACTGGAAGATCGTCATGTTTAAGAACAATAAGCTGGTGATAAAACTTTTTTCACTTTCGTTTCAGTGAACCGATCATCATCAGGTCATATAAAATTATTGACTTGGCATCATTTTCACGCTTGCTTACTTTTAACCACGTTTGCAATGGCGCGGGGTGGTTTACTCCCCTACAGAAAAACCAGTTTCGATATGACTCTGAATGCAGTTTTATTTTTCTTTACTGGTCTTTTATCGACGTTTATTTGTAATATTCGATAAATTTATTATGATTTGCTAATTTATTGTCTGTCTGATTAACAAATTGTGAATTACGCTACTCAAGTCTGATACCTGTCGTACACAACTCTCTTATTGTAACTGGACTACAGCAGTACAAGAAAGTGGAGACCTCCCAATTCTCGACAGTATGTGGGACTGCTACAGGTCTCTTTATGCAAAATACGAATTACTGTCAGCCTCGGTTCCCATACATGTACCTTCATCTGCACACTAGGTTGCTTGGCGTACGTTACTTTTCGTACCTGTACCACTATCTCTTCCCCCTCTCCCCTGTTCCATTCCTGAATGGCGTGTGGCAAGAATAATTCTCGACACACTTGTATATTAGCCTTAATGTCTCGCATTTTCTCGTTACGGTCATTTTGTGACAGTTCTTGCTCGAATTCTCTATTAAAATTTCAATAGCAATCCTCTGCATTATGCGCAACACCTATTTTGTACCGAGCAAGGTGATGTAATAATGAGCACTCTGGACTCGCAGTCGAGGAGGACGGCGGTTCTAATCCGCGTCCGACCATCGTGATTCAGGTTTTCTGTGAATTCTCTAATCTCTCCAGGCAAAAACCTGGATGCTTCCTTCGAAAGGGCATAATCGATTTCCTTCCTCACCGTGGAATTATTCTTAGTTTGTCATCTGTCTCTAATGACGTCGATGTCGACGGGACATTAAATTCTAATCTCCCTTCCAATTTAGGTCGTCTGGCACTGTAATTTGTTGAACTTCATATGCTACTGATGAAGCGTTCCATTGTCACAGAACGTTTCTTTTGTTTTTGTTCAATTGAATATATTTAATATTTCGTCAATAGCAGAGACTGAAAAATTAATGCCAACAATTTAATTGCCACTTTTGTTATAAAATAATAATTTCGGTTCCACTGGTTGTGAAACACAGGTTTTTGTTGTTGTTGTTGTGCTCTTCAGTCCTGAGACTGGTTTGATGCAGCTCTCCATGCTACTCTACCCTGTGCAGGCTTCTCCATCTCCCAGTACCTACTGCAGCTTACATCCTTCTGAATCTGCTTAGTGTATTCATCTCTTGGTCTCCCTCTACGATTTTTACCCTCCACGCTGCCCTCCAATACTAAATTGGTGATCCCTCGATGTCTCAGAACATGTCCTACCAACCGATCCCTTCTTCCAGTCAAGTTGTGCCACAAGCTCTTCTTCTCCCCAATTCTATTCAATACCTACTTATTAGTTACGTGATCAACCCATCTAATCTTCACCATTCTTCTGTAGCACCACATTTCGAAAGCTTCTATTGTCTTCTTGTCTAAACTGTTTATCGTCCACGTGTCACTTCCATACATGGCTACACTCCTTACAAATACTTTAAGAAACGACTTCCTGACATTTAAATCTGTACTCGATGTTAACAAATTTCTCTTCTTCAGAAACGCTTTTCTTGCCATTGCCAGTTTACATTTTATATCCTCTCTACTTCGACCATCATCAGTTATTTTGCTCCCCGAATAGCAAAACTCCTTTACTACTTTAAGTGTCTCATTTCCTAATCTAATTCCCTCAGCATCATCCGACTTCATTCGACTACATTCCATTATCCTCCTTTTGCTTTTGTTGATGTTCATCTTATATCCTCCTTTCAAGACACTGTCCATTCCGTTCAGCTGCTCTTCCAAGTCCTTTGCTGTCTCTGACAGAATTACAATGTCATCGGCGAACCTCAGGGTTTTTATTTCTTCTCCATGGATTTTAATACCTACTCCGAATTTTTCTTTTGTTTCCTTTACTACTTGCTCAATTTACAGATTGAATAACATCGGGGATAGGCTACAACCCTATCTCACTCCCTTCCCAACCACTGCTTTCCTTTCATACCCCTCGACACTTATAACTGCCATCTGCTTTCTGTACAAATTGTAAATAGCCTTTCGCTCCCTGTAGTTTACCCCTGCCACCTTCAGAATTTGAAAGAGAGTATTCCAATCAACATTGTCAAAAGCTTTCTCTAAGTCTACAAATGCTAGAAACGTAGGTTTGCCTGTCCTTAATCTTTCTTCTAAGATAAGTCGTAGGGTCAGTATTGCCTCACACAGGTAATGACACCCATTTTGGCATGGAAAGATACAAAACATCTGTTTCACCAGAACAAGTGAGACACATTCCTGTATTCTGCCTAAAAATACTGTTGTTTTGGAGACACCGAAACGGGATGTAATTATTCTCACCAGTAAATAGAAATAAGCTAATTTTGGGGAGATTTTAATCCATAATTAGCAGTGTCGCCTGGCGGGCAGAGACAGATGAGTTCTGAGACGTTACGGTAGCTTGCTGTGAATCTGCTGCTGTGAATTTCGTCGCCCCCCTGCACTGCTGGTTGACAGATGAGGGCCCCGTCTCGTTTAACGCCGCCATCTGTCTTGCTCACGTCCCACGCGGTTTATTTCGGTGCCCCATGGAACTCGCAGTGCCAAGACTACCGTAAAAGCTACGCTGGGGCACGCCATGCGTCAGATTCTGGGGGCGTGTTGGGAGGCGACGCGGAAAACGGGCACGTGTTCTCTCGAGATGAAACAAGGCGTTATGCAGCGGCGTATGGCAGCAGTCAGCCGGCAGATTTAATGAGGTTCTGCTATAATTATCGCTTCAACGCCGTCGCACACATTTCAGTATGTCGTTAGTTCAACACTGTCTGTAACTGCGCGTAGCGTCTCCCCTTCCGGAATTTTCAAACTTATACTCGGCGATACAACACAATACACTTCTCTGAAAAGCTTAAGGACAAAGGGTGACAAATAACATGTTACTAGCTCGGCGTAAAGGAATGGCAGTCGAGGAGTATCTTGCCAGAGGTCTCCCAGTCGTGCACACGAAGCTCGACGACACGTGGCATGAGTTCAGACTGTGGCGTCATATTGTGTGTCAAATAAAGAGCAGTTATGGAGCGCTGAGGTGATATTCTTCATTCCAACATGGGCTGGAGACATCTGGATGACTCGACACGGGGAAAATCATTGGGAACCTAGAAAAAGAATGAAGTGTGACAAGGGAGATTGGTATTTCTCACTGCATTGTTTTACTTGCGTAGGCAGCGTTCCCAACCATAGGTACTGCTGCCCAAAGGAAAGGAGGTGGTCGACAACGATCAACTATAGCAGCGGATGAGGTCAGATGAGAGGTAAGGATGGACTCACGTTAAACAACAGGTGCAAGTGCAACCACATTTAACGAAACTGGAAGACACGCGATCTCATGCACCACAGTAGCATGGCGACCGCATGGGAGTAGTCCTTCATTCGATGACCAATACGATGTGTTCCTTTGACACCCGCACATCGACGGCACCGCCTGTTGGTTCAAAGAGCTTATGGACTGGAGAAACGAGGAGCGTTGTCGCGTCCTCTTCTCGGACCTGAACCGGTTTCTATGTTGGCTCTGGGCGTACCTTGATATGACGAGAGTTAGGAATATGTAATGCACGCAGGAACGTTGTCGCACGTGATTGTTTTTGGTCTGCCAGGTGCTATGGTAGGGAGACACAATGTTGCGTGGGCGTAGTGACCTTTGCCGCTGTGGAAGCAGGGAACATTACACATCATAATATCACTGCCAGTCAAACAGAACATCAGTTTCTGATGAACGGCAAGCCAACACACAAATCAGAAAAACCGAAATTTCAAAGAGAAGAGCAAGAGGAGAATAATGACCTTACCTCATGATTCAGCATGGAAGAACTATAGAATGCTATCAAACAAAATAGAAGTGACAAATCAGCTGGCTTGGATGATATACGAACCGAGCAAATCAAACTCTTCGGCTTAAACACAAAGAAATGGATTCTACAACTATTCGATAACTATGTAAGCAGAAATCAAATTCGAAAGATATGGCGGCAGAGTCGAGTGATTGATTTGCTGAAACCTGGCAAAGAAGGAAATGATCCAAAGAATTGTAGATCAGTTGCACTACTTTGTCATCTTTACAAATTGCTGGAAAGACTGATTTTAAATCGCTTATCACCTGCTATTGACCACTCACTTATACGTCAGCAATGTGTATTTCGTCCAGGTAAAAGCTTTCCTGGACCACTGCTAAATCTCTCACTGTTTATAGAAGATGGCTTTGAAGATCGGAAGGTGATAGGAGTAGCATTTGCCGATTTATCAGTGGCATATGATGCGGTCAACCACCAGCTGCTACTATTCAAGCTCTACAATCTGATCAAAGATTTAGGTCTAACCAGACTCATCGCCTCCCTTCTGCAGAATCGCAGATTCTTCGTCGACTTTCAAGGAAAGCGTAGTCGATGGAGACTACAGAAGACTAGCTTCCCGCAAGGAAGTGTTTCAGCTCCATTTCTGTTTAATATATACACGAAAGGATATATTACACAAAGGAGAAATTTGTTAACACCGAGAATAGATTTAAGTGTCAGGACGTCATTTCTGAAAGTATTTGTATGGAGTGTAGCCACGTATGGAAGTGAAACATGGACGATAGATAGTTTGGACAAGAAAAGAATAGAAGCTTTCGAAATGTGGTGCTACAGAAGAATGCTGAAGATTAGATGGGTAGATCACATAACTAATGAGGAAGTATTGAATAGGATTGGGGAGAAGAGAAGCTTGTGGCACAACTTGACCAGAAGAAGGGATCGGTTGGTAGGACATATTCTGAGGCATCAAGGGATCACCAATTTAGTATTGGAGGGCAGCGTGGAGGGTAAAAATCGTAGAGGGAGACCAAGAGATGAATACACTAAGCAGATTCAGAAGGATGTAGGTTGCAGTACGTACTGGGAGATGAAGAAGCTTGCATAGGATAGAGTAGCATGGAGAGCTGCATCAAACCAGTCTCAGGACTGAAGACCATAACAACAACAATATATACACGAACGACCAGCGTATAGCCCCAAACACCAGAAGCTTCTTATATGCTGACGACCTCGTTCTAGCCACCCAGAGCACAGATTTTGAATCAGTGGAGAACAACCTCACTAATGCCCTTGAAGATCTATCCAGATACTACAACACACACCAACTTAAACCAAACCCTTCAAAAACCCAAGTGTGTGCTTTTCATTTGAGAAACAAGGAAGCCACTCGCAAATTGAAAATAGCATGGTCGGGGGTCGCACTGGAACACTACGAGACTCCAAAATACCTAGGAGTGACACTTGACAGATCTCACACTTCCAAAAGGCACTGCATGAAATGCCAGTTGACAGTTTCCACCAGGAACAATCTCCTACAGAAATGGACTCGATCACCTGAAACAATCCGAACATCTGCAATGACTCTATGCTATTCTGCAGCAGAGTATGCCTGTCCTGTTTGGTATAATACAACTCATGCCAAATAGCTGGCTATAGCTCTCAACAAAACCTGTAGAATTATAAAAGGTTGCTTGAAATACACTCCAGTTGAATGGTTTTACCACCTCCCAGGAATAGCAACACCATCTGTTCGAAGAGAGATAGCTGCCAACAAGGAAAGAAGGCCAGTGGAACAGGAAACTACCCATCCTCTGTATGGGCATGAACCGCATCCACATCGCCTGAAGTCAAGGAAGAGTTTCCTTAGGACGTCAAAGGAACTTGACACTACTGCTGAAAAAGCTAGGTTACAGCTACGAAGGGCTACGATCTACCTTCTCCCTGTTTGGAAAAGAGTTGTTGAAGCTTTACCTCCAGGCCATGACGGGGAATGGACAACCTGAAAGTCCCTGAACAGACTGAGACCCGGAGTCGGATGATCAAACGTTAATTTGGCAAGATGGGGATACACTGATCCAAATTATATTCGGTGTGACTGTGGAGTGTCAGTGTACTGCTTCTCCATGTGCGCCTTCTCAGGGGTGCATTTGGTCCTGACTTCATTTTTATGGATGACAATGCACGACCGCATCGAGCAGTGCGGGTGGAGGAGAACTTGGAACGAGAGGATATCCGGCGAGTGGATTCGCCTGCCCGCACCCCCGACTTAAATCCCCTCAAGCGCGTGTGAGATGCATTGGGGTGACATACTGCAGTACGTCCGCATACCCCAGTGACCACCCACCAGTTGTCAACCGCACTGGTGGAGGAATGGACCGCCCTATCACAAGAACTCCTTCCCAGCACGGTAGCATGTTGCAGACGATGCATGCCTGTCCGTGATCACATATTAAGAACGGTATCCTGTCTTCCAGGAGACCACCATAAATCTTGTTGATTTGAGCATAATTATTGCCTTCGAATGAAATATCATTCTCGTATCACTGCGTAGTTTTCTTTCAGTTACCTTCTGTACCATACTTGAGCCGTGGCGCTAGTGGATTGGTAGCCTATTCTGTCTAACGCCACTGGCTCAGGTGTAGTATCGACTATCTCTCTTGCGGCCCCATTGCCATTTTCTATAAGGAAGAGTTGGTATGTGTGGGTTGTGTCCTTACAAGGTCTTTGCTTGCCGATGTATATACGGGGTTCCGCTGGCCCGATAGAGAAGCACGAAGTTTGGGGATTGGGGGTAGCGTGGCGACAAGAGGGGGTCACGAGGTCAGAGCGGCCGAAGCCACGAGCTGCGCAAGGAGGGCCTGCGCTGAGCGAAGGTACCGGAGTACGTCAACGGTATCAGCGGCGACTACAAGCAGCAGGCCGACATCCCGTCGGCTGGTTGGCAACATTAGTGCCGGACGGGCCGGCCGGAGTGGCCGTGCGGTTCTAGGCGCTACAGTCTGGAACCGAGCGACCGCACGGACGCAGCATCGAATCCTGCCTCGGGCATGGATGTGTGTCATGTCCTTACGTTAGTTAGCTTTAAGTAGTTTTAAGTCTAGGGGACTGATGACCTCAGAAGTTACGTCGCATAGAGCTCAGAGCCATTTGAACCATTTGAACCAGTGCCGGACGATCGCTCGTGGCCTGGCTGCTCTCTTCTACCTGGATTTCATCGGCACCACTCAGCCGCTGCGACGCACCATGGATCCCTGGAACTGCTTGAGACAAAGGGGAGTAATATTCTGTAATCCTCGTTGTGATTTGTTTCATTGTCTACCTGCCCTCCTTATTATTTTCTGGTTTGTACCAGAGCCTCAGAGTTTTACTCGGTCGGCTCTTTGGTCGTAATAGTATAGTACTAAGACACTATCTGTCGTTTGAAAATATGCCCCCCTGTTATATTCTCTTTCCTTTCTGGTTTGTTTGTATCCGATCATTAATGTTCTAATTAATCAGCTCTTGGTCGTAAATACAAAAAAAAATTGCTTAAGCACTATGGGACTAAACATCTGAGTTCATCAGCCCCTAGACTTAAACCTAATTAACCTAAGGACATCACACACATCCATGCCCGAGGCAGGATTCGAACTAGAACCGCTCCGCCATTCCGGTCGGCAAATACAGCTGGAACAATTGTACTAAGACACCCGTTGCCGTTAAACAAAAGAGGGACCTTGTGGCTAGATTTAGCTGTTTACCGGTTCAATTCTTCGATTGTAATTGCGTTTTTCAGTCAGTAGTTATAATCCGAACAACCTGTTGTACTAAGCTGTTCGTTGCTGTGTTTGAAAGACCGGCTCATTATTGGTGTATTTTAGCTGGATCTTGTGGTTCCGCCGAGTGAGTTCTCTTGTAATAAGTGTTCACAAGTAATGTTTTAAGACGTTCCTCCAGAGCGATCTTTGTAACTGACAATCAGTTTAACTTTGAAAACATTGACAGGCAACTGTAACCAGGGCTTTAGTGAAAATAAAATTCTCAGAAGGGGCGGGTCGGGATCCAGTCGCACCTTGGTTGCCGATTGAAATTAAGAGATTGGTTTCCTAATCTGTTTAATCTTTAAGCACAGGTGCGCATCTTAACACCGAACCTTTCGATATACAGCTTTCAAATTAAAAGTTAAGTCATCTGTATAGAGTGACTGAATCACTATTGTCATCAATGGTTCTTGTATAATTTTCATGTGTTGCAGAAGGGCATTTAATAAGGCAGACTGTGTCGAGTACAGTACTAAACACCGCTGTTTCACCCGAAACGAACGGGATGCAGGTCCGGCGGTCTTGTAATCATTGTAATATTTTTTGTTGTTTTGAAATACAGCACTTGATATTTCTTTTGCAAAGATTAAAAGCTTGTCCAACTTGAGGTTTAGGGTGAAAAGAATTTTGCAAATTTGTTCATTTTGTTAAAGGCATTTTATGGTTAAATGCTTCGATTATCTGTAAAACACAGTTTATATATTATTAAATAAACAGGTTGTGTGAAAAGAACGTTACATTGGTGGGTTCTCTCTTCCAGGTTTTCCTTAATTCCAGTAGGTACCACGTATCAATACTGTTGCGGTCATTTCTACGTACGGCTCAAGTTTCATCGAGCTATGTTACTGGACTTTCATGCGAAAGTTACTTTCGACGGTAATCATTATATATATAAAAACCAAGAAGAGGCAAAAAGAATAGAAGACCAAGAAAGAAGTGCTCACATTAAAACCTCTAAAGGACAGGGATGCGGTCGATGTGCCCTACAATTTAATATACAGTTCTAAGCAGAAATGACAAAAAAAGATAGGTCGAGAAGTGACATTAAACTTTCAGGGTGACAGAATATCTACAAGATGATATTCCTATCCTTAGTAAAAGCAAACAAATATTACCGGACATATTGAGTGGATTGAACAGTTTACTGGAAACAAAATGTGAATAGACAGTAAACCGAGTTGGGGAAGTTGTGCGGCATAAGCGAATGTTGGTAGATGTACACTATGCGATCAAAACTATCCGAATACCTGGCTGAAAATGACATACAAGTTCGTGGCACCCTCCATCGGTAATTCTGGAATTCAGTTTGGTGTTAACCCAATCGTAGCCTTGATGATAGCTTCCACTCTCGCAGGCATACGTTCAGTCAGTTGCTGGAAGGTTTCTTGGGGAATGGCAGCCCATTCTTCAGGGACTGTTGCACTAGGAGAGGTATCGATGTCGGTCGGTGAGGCCTGGCACGAAGTTGACGTTCCAAAACATCCCAAAGGTGTTCTATACGATTCAGGTCAGGACTCTATGGAGACCAGTCAATTACAGGTATGTTATTGTCGTGT
This sequence comes from Schistocerca americana, assembly GCF_021461395.2. Classification (NCBI taxonomy): domain Eukaryota; kingdom Metazoa; phylum Arthropoda; class Insecta; order Orthoptera; family Acrididae; genus Schistocerca; species Schistocerca americana. The sequence goes on along the minus strand of NC_060119.1, from coordinate 1,221,044,556 downwards.
AACCACTCCACCACAGGCCGTGCGTTATGAACAGGTGTTCGATCGTGTTGAAAGACGAAATCGCCATTCCCGAATTGATCTTCAACAGTGGGAAGCAAGAAGGTGCTCAAAACATCGATGTAGGCCTGTGTTGTGATAGTACTACGCAAAACAACAAGGGGTGAAAACCCTCTAAATGGAAAATACGACCACACCATAATATCACTGACTCCGAATTCTACTGTTGGCACTATACACGCTGGCAGATGGCGTTCAGCGGGCATTCGCCATACCTACACCCTGCCATCGGATCGCCACATTGTGTACCGTGATTCGTCACTCCACACAACATTTTTCCACTGTTCTATCGTCCAATGTTTACACTCCTTACACCAAGCGAGGTGTCGTTTCGCATTCACTGGCGTGATGTTTGGCTTATGAGCAGCCGCTCGGCCATGAAATCCAAGTTTTCTCTCCTCCCACCTAACTGTTATATTACTTGCAGTGAATCCTGATGCAGCTTGGTATTCCTGTGTGATGGTGTGGTTAGATGTCTGCCAATTACACATTACGACCCTCTTCAACGTCGGCGATCTCTGTCAGTCAACAGACGAGGTCGGCCTGTACGCTTTTGTGCTATAGTTGTCTCTTCACTTTTCCACTTCACTACCACATCGGAAACAGCGGACATAGGGATGTTTAGGAGTGTGGAAATCTCGCGTACAGACGTATGATGCAAGTGACACACAATCACCTGACCACGTTCGAAGTCCGTGAGTTCCGCGGAGCGCCCCATTCTGCTCTCTCACGATGTATATTGATTACTGAGGTAACTGATATGGAGCACCTGGCAGAGGGTGGCAGCATAATGCACCTAATAGGAAATTCTAAGTTTTCATTTTTTTTTGGGGGGGGGGGGGTTCCGGATACTTTTGGCTCTGAGCACTGTGTGACTTCTGAGGTCATCAGTCGCCTAGAACTTAGAACTAATTAAACCTAACTAACCTAAGGATATCACACACATCCATGCCCGAGGCAGGATTCGAACCCGCGACCGTAGCGGTCGCTCGGATCCAGACTGTAGCGCCTAGAACCGCACGGCCCCTCCGGCCGGCCCCGGATACTTTTGATCACATAGTGTATTTCTACTTCCTTAAGATAATGTCGGTTCAAGATTTGTGCCAGTTGCATCACTGTGAAGACGCAAATCAGGTGTGCTTCAAATACACGCTGTAACTGTCCTGAGCGATAGTACGAGGGCAGTTCAATAAGTAATGCAACACTTTTTTTTTGTCGGCCAATTTTGGTTGAAAAAACCGGAAATTTCTTGTGGAATATTTTCAAACATTCCCACTTCGTCTCGTATAGTTTCATTGACTTCCGACAGGTGGCAGCGCTGTACGGAGCTGTTAAAATGGCGTCTGTAACGGATGTGCGTTGCAAACAACGGGCAGTGATCGAGTTCCTTTTGGCGGAAAACCATGGCATCTCAGATATTCATAGGCGCTTGCAGAATGTCTACGGTGATCTGGCAGTGGACAAAAGCACGGTGAGTCGTTGGGCAAAGCGTGTGTCATCATCGCCGCAAGGTCAAGCAAGACTGTCTGATCTCCCGCGTGCGGGCCGGCCGTGCACAGCTGTGACTCCTGCAATGGCGGAGCGTGCGAACACACTCGTTCGAGATGATCGACGGATCACCATCAAACAACTCAGTGCTCAACTTGACATCTCTGTTGGTAGTGCTGTCACAATTGTTCACCAATCGGGATATTCAAAGGATTGTTCCCGCTGGGTCCCTCGTTGTCTACCCGAACACCATAAAGAGCAAAGGAGAACCATCTGTGCGGAATTGCTTGCTCGTCATGTGGCTGAGGGTGACAATTTCTTGTCAAAGATTGTTACAGGCGATGAAACATGGGTTCATCACTTCGAACCTGAAACAAAACGGCAGTCAATGGAGTGGCACCACACCCACTCCCCTACCAAGAAAAAGTTGAAAGCCATACCCTCAGCCGGTAAAGTCATGGTTACAGTCTTCTGGGACGCTGAAGGGGTTATTCTGTTCGATGTCCTTCCCCATGGTCAAACGATCAACTCTGAAGTGTGTTGTGCTACTCTTCAGAAATTGAAGAAACGACTTCAACGTGTTCGTAGGCACAAAAATCTGAACGAACTTCTCCTTCTTCATGACAACGCAAGACCTCACACAAGTCTTCGCACCCGAGAGGAGCTCACAAAACTTCAGTGGACTGTTCTTCCCCATGCACCCTACAGCCCCGATCTCGCACCGTCGGATTTCCATATGTTTGGCCCAATGAAGGACGCAATTCGTGGAAGAAGTTATTGATGCAGTACGACGTTGGCTCCGACATCGACCAGTGGAATGGTACCGTGCAGGCATACAGGCCTTCATTTCAAGGTGGCGTAAGGCCGTAGCATTGAATGGAGATTACGTTGAAAAATAGTGTTGTGTAGCTAAAAGATTGGGGAATAACCTGGTGTATTTCAATGCTGAATAAAACAACCTCTGTTTCAAAAAAAAAATGTGTTGCATTACTTACTGAACTGCCCTCGTAGATTGAGCTGATGTTAGGGGAATCCCTATGAGGCGACAAAGTCGCCATTATCAACAACTCACTGAGTTTGAATGACGTCGTGTGATTAGGGTTACAAGAAGCTGGATGTTCCTTCTGTTATAGTGCAGAAAGATGTAGCAGGAATGTTACCACTATACATGACTGCTGACACAGGTATACGGTGGCAAGAAGACCGGCCACGTGGCATTACCGAGGGGGAAGAACATCATATTCGGCCTATGGCTCTTGTGCATCGTATACTGCATCTGCAGTAGCAATTTGAGTGGCAGTTGGCACCAAAGTGAAACAAAGAGCTTTTACAAACCAGTTACTTCAAGGATAGCTGCGAGGCAGATACTCTGTAACCGGTATTCCAGTGCCCCCATGGCTCTGAGCACTATGGGACTTAACATCTATGGTCATCAGTCCCCTAGAACTTAGAACTACTTAAACCTAACTAACCTAAGGACAGCACACAACACCCAACCATCACGTGGCAGAGAAAATCCCTGACCCCGCCGGGAATCGAACCCGGGAACCCGGGCGTGGGAAGCGAGAACGCTACCGCACGACCACGAGATGCGGGCTCCAGTGCCCCCATGCCCCCGCCACTTGCGACATCTGTGTTGTGATGAGAGAGATCATTGGGGTCCAGGGTGGAGGTCTGTTGTGTTTGATGATGGAAGCTGGATCTGCTTCGGTGCCAGTTGTGACCGTTTGTTGGTTTTAGGAGACGAGCTGAGGGCTTGCAAACAGCCTTTGTGTATTGACCGATACTGTGATCTTGCAACAATAATTTTTTTTTTTTTTTTTTTACCTAGACAAATGTATTCCCGAAATTTCAAGTCTACACTAATTATTTTTTTGTGTTGTGATCTTTTTCCCGTCAGTGTATATAGTCTTCAAGCCTGCAGACGGTGTGTGGTGTAGAAAACTTTTGGCAGCACTACCTTTTCATCTCTTCCCTGTTCCATTGGCGAATGGAATGTGGAAGGAATGATAGTCATTAAACCTCTGTATCGTCCGCCCCCGGTAGCTGAGTGGTCAGCGCGACAGACCGCTCATCCTAAGGACCCGGATTCGATTCCCGGCTGGGTCGGAGATTTTCTCCGTTCAGGGACTGGGTATTGTGTTGTCCTAATCATCATCATTTCATCCCCATCGACGCGCAAGCCGCCGCAGTGGCGCCAAATCGGAAGACTTGCGCCAGGCGAGCGGTCTACCCGATGGGAGGCCCTAGACACACGACATTTACTTTAAACTCTGTATTAGGTGTTACTGGTCTGATTTTCTGGTTGTGGTTATTTCACGAGACGTATGCGTGTAGAAGTAATGTGTTGCCCGACTCTTACCAAAAGGTATTATCTCGGAACTTCAATCATATACCAACTCGCGATCCAGAACGCCTCTCTTGCAACATTTGCCAGTTGAGTTTGTCGAGAATCTCCGTCAAGCTCTATGGCCGATCAAACGATACTGTGCCACACCGTGCCGTTTCTATTGCATATTTTCTGTCTCTTCTATTAACTTGAGAATCGGTGGAAATCGTGTTTCGTAAATCAGTTCTTTTATGGAGGAATTACATTTCCTTACTGTTGTGTACGACTTTGTACAAAACAGTAAGGAGAGGGTGGTTGTAGAGTGGTGGGGCAACTCTCGTCATGGGAAAGCTGGACAAGAAATGTAATGATTAGTGGGCAAGTAAACACAGTACACAGATGACTTACTTAACTTGTACTTCTCCAAGCGTACTAAGCGTCACTGTAAAGCAAGAAATAGAGTCTGTGGGGCGGTGGGTAAAAATTAATCATTTGCCTGCTCTCTGTTTTTCTCATGTGAGCCTGGTAACTAATTTTGTGTTCAGCCAGAAAGCGAAGGGAAACATACTGACCTTAGTTTCCAGTCTGCACGGCCACATTCTGGTCCAGCGCACTGAAAGAAAAGTTTCTGTCCCCCTATTTCTTTGCGGGATCAGGACTTTGATTTTAAATAAAAGTATGAAGTTCCAGTTAAAATTCTACTGCGTGAAGTTTCTCATATACAACACTTGGAAATTCACTATTTTCAATTGAAAGCAAGTCTTTCTATTCTAACAGCACATTTAGCAGTTGAGAGCCGACCTCTACGGTACGTTTCTACCAGATTGTCTTTCGCTCTGACTGAATTTACTCAATGAAAATCTGTAATAAATGTTCAAAATTAATTCTCCCCATAAAAGTGGAAATAAAGTCACCACTTGCCACACGGAATTGTAATTCTCCCGAACGGCACACTAAAGTTACTCTGGCGAATTCTAAGTGATCCAGGATGGTGTACAGTTTTCGCGAGTTCAATATCCGTTTTTACCGCAAAATACGCGCTTTGACACAGTTCGGCTCTGACTTCATCCGAGGCAGAGCGCCATCCGACGTTTAACACACGTGGAACTTACAGTGGCTTAGTGCGAGGTGAACCCTACTCCTGCCTCTCGGGCTGCTTTTATATAGGTGCCGGAGCGGCCGGCCGAGGGAACATCTGTTGTCTACAGCTATCTGCATACTGCAGCAGCCTCCGAACGACCGCTTTCTCGGGCACATAAACTTTAATAATGTAGTTACAAATTACTTCATAAGCCTCTTAATTCTTATTTCTATTCAGTTAAGTTGTTTGAAATCACCGAAAAAGTTTCAGCCCGCTAGAATGAAATTTTGCCTGCTAGAATTTTTATAGTGGAACTAACGGTAGATAGTTACCTCTGAACCATATCTTTACAAGAACTTATATCAGCAGTTATTAATATTACAACTCTCAAATTTGGTATAGCTCTATCACTTGGTATGTTTTATCATCCATTTTAACCAAAATTCTCTATCATTAAAATTACAGGTACTTGATCTACAACAATTGGGTACATTTTATTTACAAAACTGGTTTTTACTTAATTACTCAAAAACTATAAGAGGTAGCTTAACGTGGTCTCTCAGTTATTATTTTTGGCGTCAACTGAAGCATAAAACAAATTTTTATGTTTCTAAGTCCATTATTTAGCGCCCTGATTTTTCCTAAAAGTGTGGATTCCGGTGTTAATTTTTGATATATCGTTTTGGAAGCCTGCAGTAATTATTTGTGAGCTCTAACTCCAGCTTCTGACCAAATTCTGGGTTTCTAGCTTCATTGTTTAGAGATACATATTTTTCTCTTAAAACGGCACTTTTATGTGAACTATTAAGTCTAGAACATTAAGACTTGGGATTTGGAACATTGTAACACGATAGCATATTTTAACGAAGTTTTAAACATGTATTTAGATTTTTAATTTCATGCTTAATTGTGGTGCAATACTTGCGCGCTAAGCGCAGATATGTTAAGGTGAAGTGGCGCTTGTAACAGTGAGCTGGGTTGAGTCCCGGCACACTCGCTCGCCTCTGGATCTCACAAACGGTACAGCGCTTATCTTGCTTCAAGTCGAGCTCTCAGTATCAACGAGGTTGAGTCTCTCTCTGTACCAAAGCAAGTACGATGGAGTCAGAGGCGTGACTATGCAGCGTCTGCATAGCATCACGTAGGGACGGGACTCCAAGCGCGAACAGGCTGTGTGGCTGCCGCCAGACGTCGTATATTGCGGCGACAGAGGGCGCTCGTATTCCAGTGCTGCTGGAAGCGTGGCTCAGGACGCGCGCTCCATTGGGTCCGCTGGATCCCGCACGGCTGACGGAAACCTCTAATCCCGTTTCCAGCTGCTATACCCGTGAGGTGGTATCGATCCGTGATACAACGATCCTTCCAAAGAAGCATTATGTGACAAGTGTTTCCTTACAATTCCTTTCAAGTAATTTTCCCAGTGTAGGTTGCTCTGGATTGTTGGTACTTGCTACTACGCTAGTTACTGTCTCCTGTGATTTGTCAGCAACCGAATAATTATACAGTAGTGGATTTTGTCGTCTATTTACACGTAATACGTCACATTTACACCCATGCAAATGTTGTTGTTGTGGTCTTCAGTCCTGAGACTGGTTTGATGCAGCTCTCCATGCTACTCTATCCTGTGCAAGCTTATTCATCTCCCAGTACCTACTGCAGCCTACATCCTTCTGAATCTGCTTAGTGTATTCATCTCTTGGTCTCCCTCTACGATTTTTACCCTCCACGCTGCCCTCCAATACTAAATTGGTGATCCCTCGATGTCTCAGAACATGTCATACCATCCGATCTCTTCTTCTAGTCAAGTTGTGCCACAGTAGGACATGTTCTGAGACATCGAGGGATCACCAATTTAGTATTGGAGGGCAGCGAGGAGGGTAAACATCGTAGAGGGAGACCAAGAGAAAATGCAAATAAAATATGGATAACTGCAGAATGTGGTGCCACACAACGTGGCACTACACAAAACTGGCGCTAGTAGCATAGGCACATAGGGAACACACACGACACAGATCTGTAAGACCACGGTATTGGTGATAAGTTGAGAAAACCGTCCTGAAACACATGTGCTACAAACGCCACTGTTTCCTGCGTACCCCGACATCAATGTGGGATATGATCACCATGCACATGTAAACAGGCCGCACAACGGGTTGGTATACTCTGGATCAGGTGGTCGAGCAGCTTCTGTGGTGTAGCCTCCCATTCTTGCCCCAGTGCCTGTCGGAGCTCCTGAAGTGTCCTAGGGGTTTGAAGACGTGCAGCGATACGTCGACCGAGAGCATCCCAGACGTGCTCGATAGGGTTTAGGTCCGTAGAACAGGCAGGCCACTCCATTCGCCTGAAATCTTCTGTTTCAAGGTACTCCTCTACTATATCACCTCGGTGGGGCCGTGCTTTATTATCCATCAGGAGGAAGGTTGGACCCACTGCACCCCTGAAAAGGCGGACGTACTGGTGCAAGATGACGTCCCGATGCACCTGACCTGTTACAGTTCCTCTGTCAAAGACATGCAGGGGTGTACGTGCACCAATCATAATCACACCTCCGCCATCAAACCACGACCTCCATCCAGGTCCCTTTCAAGGACATTAAGGGGTTGGCATCTGATTTCTGGTTAACGCCAGATCAAAACCCGGCGAGAATCACTGTTCAGACTATACCTGGACTCGTCCGTAAACATAACCTGGGACCACTGTTCCAATGACCATGTACTGTGTTCTTGAGACCAGACTGTACGGGCTCTCCTGTGACCAGGGGTCAGTGGAATGCACCATGCAGGTCTCCGGGCGAATAAACTATGTCTGTACAGTCGTCTGTAGACTGTGTGTCTGGAGACAACTCTTCCAGTGGCTGGCCTACTTTCAGTACTTCGTGGTCGTCTGCGGGCACTGATGGTGAGTGAGATATCTGTCATCTTGTGGTGTTGTACACCGTGGACTTCCCGTACTGTAGCGTCTGGACACGTTTACTGTCTGCTGGAATCGTTGCCATAATCTTGAGATCACACTTTGTGGCACACGGAGGGCCTATGCTACGACCTGCAATGTTTGACCAGTCTCCAGTCGCCCTAGTATTGTAACCCTCATAACGTCATCAATAAGAGTTATTTGAGCCATTTTCATCAGACGGTCACCATTAGCACGCCTGAAGACGTCTACACACTTATTCGCTGCACCGTACTCTGTCATGCACCAACACACCTCTGCGTATGTGGACTGCTGCCGGCGCCACCGTGCGACGACCGCAGGTCAAATGCACCGCATGGTCATACCCCGAGGTGATTTAAACCCGTAAACCGCCCACCAGAGCGTTGTTTCACCCTGTATCAACATTGTCGTTAATTTATGAGCATGAGTGTAGTTATCTTCAGGGTTAAATGCCAGTCGCTGCACCAAACATCGATCCTCTACTAGTCATTCAGCGACTCGCTTCGACATTTTCACTTTGCTATTTTTTTTACAGGCAACAGCATTATCTGTGAGTAGTCTTATGGAGTTTATGTCGTTATCCAGTAGACTATATGTATAGATATTGCAAACAGTAACACTTTATTGGTGTACTCTTGAAATTATTTAAAATAGGTCGTTTTTGTTGGAGAGTTCTATCATCACTGAAGAGCTGAATCCTGTCACAAATCTAGTCCAATACTCTGTAATCTAATATTATGTGTACTAAAAGACAGTTGTGATCTGTACCAAACGCTTTCCTGAAGTCAAGGAACACGGCGTCAACATCGGCACCGAAGTCTCGGGTGTCGAATTCTTCAGACAGAGAGATGAGTCAGATCAATGGGACTTGTGGTGTGGCATCCACCCATACAACTATGGCTCTCGACAGAGAGGGAGAATTAAAAGGTATAGAGGTAGGGTGAAAACTGGAATATTTACAATAGGCTATTGACATCTGTGCGAATGGAGAGACAATCAAGAAGATTACATTCAGTGTTGTTTTTAGCTCGTAGGCTTCCGCGGCCTGGTGTCATTTTTTTACAAAATTAATTTTGAGTACTGGGCCGCGTCATTGTAACTACAGGAACAGTTAAACTGCTGACGTTCCAGCCGATTCGCTGCGATTCTCTTCATGGCGATTCACTGCAGCGGACACCCCTGAAGAGGGCCCGTGGAAGTCGGCCGAAACGTCGGTCTTTAACCAGCAGAGCTGATGATTACAACGATGATACTGTTGGTGGTGCTGATTAATATCTTAAATGGTAGGAAACAAGTATCACATTTTCGCACGTCGCCATTGATTCCGCATGAAAATACTTTCCTTTCTTCCCTCTTTATCTTCACTTTACACAAAATAACTATAATCAGTTTAGCAGCGTTCTAAAGTAAGATGAATTTCGTTGATAATGAAACAATTGTAATACTGTTTATGTTCCTACACCCAGTACGCTTAATAACCCTTTTATTTGACAGTTGGAAATGCAGCTGTAAAGTGCAATTTTTGTTGCTAGTAAACGTAATTATTATCAAATGTTCAAATGTGTGTGTATTCCTAAGGTACCGAACTGCTTAGGTCATCGGTCCCTAGACTTACACACTACTTAAACTAACTTCTGCTAAGAACAACACACACACCCATGCCCGAGGGAGGACTCGAACCTCCGGCGGGAGGGACCGCGCAATCCGTGACATAGCGCCTCAAACCGCGCGGCCACTTCGAGCAGCAATTATCATCAGTTTGAGTCTCAAACTGGAGAGGGTGATAAATTCATGACCACATAAACTGTCTTCCAAAGAATAAAGAAAGAAAAAGGTTATTACAAAAAGTAGGTGCTCAGTGGGTGTCTAATATAGAATGGATCACTGCAAAAGCGAAACTTGTTTTATCAGTGTATGATACTAACTTATTTTTCATTTAGTAATTTAACAACATCTATATATCGTGTCATCCACCCAGTTTCCCTATGCAGCTGGTGGGTCGTTTCACTATTTTTTATCAAGTAAGTTCATTCTTCTGTTCTGCGTCGATGAAAAATGGCGTGGCGTTAATGAACACCAGTTAAACCATAGCCTGTCACTCTTCCTTAACACCAGCATATGTCAGGAATTACCGCGGGGGGATTTTCTGAAACTTGGAATTGGGTGACTGACGTACATGTTAAACGCCGTTTGAATAACTGTCTTGCTGTTCGCGCCATCCATCACTCACAGTTATCCTGTCTTGGCCTTTTATGACCATTTGCACCGCTCCTCTGCATCGCTCTGAAAGTACTGTGTCGATCTTTATTCATCTCGCTGTTTTAATATTATTTCGATATACAATGAATTTTCACGTACGAGATGCCGCCATGGAAGCGGAGTTGCATCATTGGTGAGAGGTTGTAACGATTCGTGTTGAATGTTACTTAAGTTTCTTCTGTCTGGTCCATTGATGAATGAATGCGAAATTTCCATGCTTCACAAAAATTATTCATATTAATTGACATCCGAACTGCACACTCGTCATGTAAATAAAACATGGACTGACTTCACTGATCTCTTTGACTTCCAAAAGTAACTTCAAAACTGACTCCTCGCAGCATCGCTTTATATAGAATTTTAACAATAACTTCCAAAATAAAGCATTATTAATTTTGTACATTTTGATGTTACAATTAAAATTTACAAAACGGAAAGAAACTGATGATACAGCCGAATAAGGTATAAAATACAATATTCAATGACGATCTTTTATAGTAATATGTTTAATTTTCCACAAGTAAATCATTCTGAACTTTACTTACAATAATATCTCTCATATTACTTTAGTTATGAAAATAAATACATTTTGGATTTGGTTACTAATATTCAATGGTAATAAAGAGCTCGTGCTTTATCCGATTACTTACATAAAATGCACAAATAAGTCTTCAAATTCGGGAAATTGGAAAAATGTGAGATGTAAACAATGAGTTAGAAATGTAATTACAAAGAATATTAATTACAGAGGAAGATATAAAAATAAATAACAAATGAAATTACATCGCATGGTAATTACTTTCAAGCTATTTCTCAAGATAGTGAGGTCTTCTGTTACTGGATTTTTAGATTAGCATTTTGTTAATCAGAAGCATTGACTTTTCATGCTAACACCTCTGTAGTCTCTATTATTTATTGCTAAGGACTCACTATTTCAATTTTTTTGATTATTTACTTAATTTAGTGTATGTACACAGTTTTGTCAACGACAACAATCCACTGATAATTATGACAAAGCACGTCCTTCCAGAACATTCCATACGCCTTCGCAATGAATATAAAGGTTTTTTTTATCAAATAGGACAGAATGATATATATAAAGACACACATACGAGGCCTCAGGAAGCACTGAATTGTCCGGTAAGTATCCGTGTTCATATAGGAAAGGTGGTATCAGATATTTCATATGAATTTTGGTGAAGGCTGTATCGCTATAAGGTCCATCCGATGCCAATGATGAACAGAAAGTCTATTTTACCTTCCGTTGGGGCCGCAGCATAGTATACGTCATTATAAGATATAAGAAAAATGAAAACTCTAAAACTAGAAGTAATAAGGTAATATATTTGATATTTTGAACGACAGTACTGTTTCGGCTTAATTTCCATTAACAAATGACCTGCGAAAATAGCATTGGCGAGGTTGTCTACACGTAAATCGTGGCTGTTTTATGTTTACATTTGCAGTTTTACTTCCGTCTAGTTGGAAGTAATAACCATATTGCATCTATAGTAATTTTTTCTGTCAATTGTTAGTGTAATACTTGTTGTAGTTACAAAACGTAAAAAATAAGTTAGTGGCAAATATTTTCACAGTTTTCTACTACGATGGTACATGTTTACAAAGTATTAACAGGTTACCATAGATGATGTTACTTTTTGTTGTTTTTATTTTCCTTTGAATTTTATCTACTGTATAGTTTGTGTACGTATCTTTTACTATGTAATTGCCCTCTTTCGAGTTCTACTGTGTAAATAAAGTTTTAGAGATAGTATCTATGTTTAGAGTTGTGTTTTCATTTAGTATTTCATATGGATATTTTCTTGTATGAACACATATTTCCAGTTCTTCGAGAATGATCATAGTAAGTCCTTTCAGTATTCTACTTAATACGTACAACGCAGTTTCAATTTTCTCGGCTTTGATGTTGAGTTTTCAATTGTAAATAGAAGTCCGACAGATTAGTAGCACTGTTTTTAGTGTGTCCTTAAAATCTGGTGATAAAATTTCGTCTGATCTGACCAATATAGAAGTTGCTAGAATCGTCACAGGTGTGTTCCAGAAGTGGCGTGATATGAGATTTTGAATATGCATGAAATTAATTTCGGAATAATTTTGTAAGTTGTACAGAAAACCAATTGTATGCATGTGGATGAGATGAATGCACTATTCAATTCCACACATATACGACAGGTTTCTGCAGAAATCATAACGACATTACGTTCACGCACAAACAAAATCTCAGAATATGCCATATCTGGAATACACAAAATCACCTGTGACGACTACAACAATTTCTATATCGGCCAAACGCGACGAAATTTTAAAACCAGATGTAAAGCACACTCTAAAAACAGTCATACTAAATTCTCAAATTTCTATTTATATCCGAGAATTCAACACACAAAGGCGAGAAAACTTGAAACAGTGTTACAAGTATTACACAGAATACCGAAAGGACGCGTTGTGAACATTCTCCAAGAACTGGAAGTATATAGTTATACAATAAAATAACCATACGAAATTCTATATCAGCACACAAACATCAAACAGGAATACTATCTCGAGAACCTTATTGACATAAAGAAAACAAAAATGGATAGTTATATGGAAAACATACATAGACCATAAATCAAATACAAAGGAAAATAAAAACAGTGAAATGTAACATCATCTCTGGTAAGCTGTATATAATTTATAAACATATAGCATCGTAATAGAGAACTGTGACAATATTATCTGCCAAAATATCCGTCAAAAACGTATTTTTTACTTTTTGTAACTACAAACATTTTTATGCACGACTTGACAGGAAAGCATTACTTAGATGCAATACGGTCGTCACTACCAACTAGACGTAACTACCAATGCAAGTATAAACATAAAATAGCAGATAATCTTACTATTGTTATCTCAGCAATTGCTATTGATATCTTGACAATTAAGCTGAAACAGGCCTATCGTGTAATATATTAAATGTTTTACCTTATTGTAGCTAGTTTTGGAGCATTCATGTTCTTCATGTCTTGTAACGAAAGTCAGTTATTCACGAGGACAACTGTTGAAGCACGTAACTTGTTTGTCTTTGTATCGCTTGCGTAGCAGAGATTCAAGACGTGTGGAATACGGATTACTTTTCGTTTTATTGTGCTACAAATAATTCAAGTGATAACTGATAATAATACACAATAGAAATCAGTCAGCTCGTACATGGGATGAAGTCTGTGGTGATATTAAAATGAATGGCCAAGATGATCAGTGGTAGGGCAAGTGCCAGGCTTCGGTTCACTGGGAGAGTACTGGAAAACTTCAGTCTGCAAAGGAGATTACTTGCGGTTCATTATATCGTACTGATCACTTGTCTACGGCCCGTACTATATAGGTCTCATAGGGGATACTGAATGTATACAGGGTGGTCCATTGATCGTGACCAGGCCAAATATCTTACGAAATAAACGTCAAATGAAAAAACTACAAAGAACTATACTTGTCTAGCTTGAAGGGGGAAACAAGATGGCGCTATGGTTGGCCCCTCTAGATGGCGCTGCCATAGGTCAAACGGATATCAACTGCATTTTTCTAAATCGGATCCCCCATTTTTTATCACATATTCGTGTAATACGTAAACAAATACGAATGTTTTAGTTGGATCACTTTTTTCGCTTTGTGATAGATGGCGCTGTAGTAGTCAGAAACATATGGCTCACAATTTTAGGCGAACAGTTGGTAACAGGTAAGTTTTTTAAATTAAAATACAGAACGTAGGTACGTTTGAACATTTTATTTCTGTTGTTCCAATGTGATACATGTACCTTTGTGAACTTATCGTTTCTGAGAACGCATGCTGTTACAGCGTGATTACCTGTAAGTACCACATTAATGCAATAAATGCTCAAAATTATGTCCATAAACCTCAATGCATTTGGCAATACGTGTAACGACCTTTCTCTCAACAGCGAGTAGTTCGCCTTCCGTAATGTTTGCACATACATTGACAATGCGCTGACGCATGTTGTCAGGCATTGTCGCGATAGAAAATATCCTTCAACTTTCCCCACAGAAAAAATCCGGGGACGTCAGATCCGCTGAAGGTGCGGGCCGTAGTATGGTGCTTCGAGGACCAATCCACCTTTCATAAAATATGCTATTCAATACCGCTTCAACCGCACGCGAGCTATGTGCCGGACATCCATCACGTCGGAAGTACACCGCCATTCTGTCATGCAGTGAAACATCTTGTAATAACATCGGTAGAACATGACGTAGAAAATCAGCATACATTGCACCATTTACATTGCCATCGGTAAGTGGGAGCCAATTATCTTTCCACCCATAATGCCGCACCATACATTCACCCGCCAAGGTCTCTGATGTTACACTTGTCGCAGCCATCGTGGATTTTCCGTTGCCCAATAGTGCATACAAAGGGGTGCCCAAAAGAAAACGGATTGTTGTCATAAAATATTTACTGATGAACCTTTTTTACAAAATTACTTCAGTCACGTTCAAAATACTCTCCATTACATGCGATGCACTAGTCAAGTCTCTTTTCCCACTGTTGGAAGCATGTTTGGAACTCTTCGAATTTGATATTGTCCAGTGCCCTTTGGAAGTTCTTTTTATCGCCTCCACATCGTCATAACGCTCTCCTTTTAGCGTTTTTTTCATTCGTGGAAATAGGAAAAAGTCGCACGGGGCAAGGGCCGGCGAATACGGAGTGTAGGGAACGACAGTCCACCTCTGAGATGCCAAATAATGGGTCACTCGTAAAGCCATGTGTGCTGGAGCAGAAACATGTCACCTGATCGCCAAAGTTCCGGGCGTTTCCTCCTCACATCCTCTCGCAGACGCCTTAAGACATCCAAGTAAAAGTGCTGGTTAACAGTCTGGCCAGGGGGTACGAATTCCCGATGCACAATTCCACGAACATCAAAAAAGACAGTGATCATCGTCTTCACATTTGACATCACCTGCCTTGCTTTTTTTGGTCTGGGAGAGTTGGGAGTCCTCCACAGGCTTGACGCTTGCTTGGTTTCTGGGTCATACCCATGTCACCAACTCTCATCCCCTTAATGACTTTGTTCAAGAAGTCTGGATCACGTGCAAACTCTGTTTTCATGTCCTGACCCACATTAATGAGGATGGTTTTTTGCTCCTGCGTGAGAAGGTGCGGAACGAATTTAGCAGCAACACGTCTCATGTGCAAATCCTTACTCAAAATCCGCTGGCACGAGCTCCAACTGATTCCTGTCTCTGCTGAAATTTGGTCTATCGTTTGGCGACGACCCTCGTTGATCTTTTGGCGGACCTTTTCAATGTACTCATTTCGCGATGTTGAAGGGCGTCCAGAACGAGCTTGGTCTTCAACACACATCTCACCACGTTTAAAGCGCCCAAACCACTCGAAAACCTGTGTGCGGCTCATAGCGTCCTTCTGGAAAGCTTCTTGAAGTATTTAGTGTGTCTCCGTTGCGGTTTTTTTTAAGCAGAAAACAAAATTTCACACACACTCTTTGTTCTTTTAAAGTTGCCGTAACGACTTCGCAGAGGTAACCCGCCAGCAGTCAGAGAAACACAATACCACATTTACACCTTCAGCTCTACACTGACGCCGTCTACACAGCTGTTTCATGAAGGTCTCTACTAACACCATCTAACGTGAGAACCCTCCACTACGTCTACGAGTGGCAGTCCCCCCTCGAATTATGCCGGTTTACGTTACCGATGTCGGTGAATGACGCTCCGTCGCTAAATAGAACGCGTGCAAAAAATCTGTCATCGTCCGCAATTTCTCTTGTGCCCAATGGCAGAACTGTACACGACGTTCAAAGTCGTCGCCATGCAATTCCTGGTGCATAGAAATATGGTACGTGTACAATCGACGTTGATGTAGCATTCTCAGCACCGAAGTTTTTGAGATTCCCGATTGTCGCGCAATTGGTCTGCTACTGATGTGCGGATTAGCCGCGACAGCAGCTAAAAATCCTGCTTGGGTATCATCATTTGTTGCAGGTCGTGGTTGACGTTTCACATGTGGCTGAACACTTCCTGTGTCCTTAAATAACGCCAGTATCCGGCGAACGGTCCGGACACTTGGATGATGTCGTTCAGGATACCGAGCAGCATACATAGCACAGGCCATTGGGCATTTTGATCACAATAGCCATACATCAACACGATATCGACCTTTTCCGTAATTGGTAAACGGTCCATTTTAACACGGGGAATGTATCACGAAGCAAACACCGTCCGCACTGGCGGAATGTTGCGTGATACCACGTACTTATACGTTTGTGGCTATTACAGCACCATCTATGACAAAGCGAAAAAAGTGGTCCAACTAAACCATTCATATTTCTTTACGTACTACACGAATATGTAATTAAAAATGGGGGTTCCTATTTAAAAAAAAAACAGTTCATATCCGCTTGACTTATGGCAGCGCCATCTAGCGGGCCAACCATAGCGCCATCTGGTTTCCCCCTTCAAGCTAGATGAATTTCGTTCTTTGTAGTTTTTTCGTGTGATGCTTATTTCGTGAGATATTTGGCCCGCTCACTATCAATGGACCACCCTGTATAGTGAAGAAGATTATGAACGCTGACAGGTTTGTTGGACAAATAGGAGACTGTAACTGGAATGAAATATTTAACCGGCAGATGGTGGGAGTTGGACACCGGCTACTCTGCAAAATCCCACATACAAAACTTCGAGAACCGGTATTATTTGAGGAATCCAGGAATGTACTTCAGTCCCTATATATCACTCCCGTAGTGACCACGTAGAGAAGGTGAGTAATTATTGCGTGTACAGAGGCATTCTTCCCACACTTAATATGCTAACAGAACGGGCTGAAACCCTAATAGATGGCAGAATGGAAGACGCACTTCTACTATGTCCTTCACAATGGTTTGCAGAATACTCAAGTGGGTGTAGATTTGATTATCGTTGTTTCTTTTTTTTTTCATGCTCATCAAACATACAGCAAGTACGGGAGCCAATGTGCCGTCACATTTTAGTTTTTACAACTGCGCTATGGATCTTATTTAATGCTGGATAAGATACGTTCTGCTTCACGTGAACCCAAGAGCAGCTCCGACCAGAGACGAGACATTATTTTTCAGACGCACTGTTTTTCATTCATTTTTTAGTCAACGACTCCTAATTGCTTCCCGCATATTAAGTATGTAGCATTTAGTTATTCATTGTTCTACTGATCATTTACAGAGCTGTACCTGCTATCTCATACGAACTGAAAAAAGGAATTAAAAAAAAAACTGGTCTATACGCACTGGTGTGGGTGTTTTTTAACATGCACGGCTGTTAATTAACATGTGGCCTTGAGTTTCGTATGTTATACTGTTTATTTTTTACATATTCCCAAAATATTTATGGTGAATCTATAAAAATATTGTTCTACTATTTACTTTTATTACAGGATTGGTCATTACCGACAGACTGCGAGCTCACCCGCGCAAGCGCACGAGCGCATGCGTACACACACACACACACACACACTCACACACACATACACACGTTCGCGCTGTCTCTATTGCCTGGAACCATGTCCAAGGCGAATATTCAGCCATTATAATTCAATATAAGTTCGTCCCCTTGAACCATCTGAAATATACTGAGGGCTAAACTTGAAGACGAAAATAACTTTCACGTGATCTGCCACTGTCAAGCAACAGAGATCGATGAAACTGGGACCATACGTACCAAGTATTACTGCGATGCAGTACAGAAGGTAACTGATAGAGATAAGTGATAAGACAAACAGAAATGACACATTCACACAAAGATAATTATTAAACTAAAGCTGCCGCTACTCAAGACGTTCCGCTAGGCATTATAAAATGCAGGAAATGGTTGTTAATACACTCCTGGAAATTGAAATAAGAACACCGTGAATTCATTGTCCCAGGAAGGGGAAACTTTATTGACACATTCCTGGGGTCAGATACATCACATGATCACACTGACAGAACCACAGGCACATAGACACAGGCAACAGAGCATGCACAATGTCGGCACTAGTACAGTGTATATCCACCTTTCGCAGCAATGCAGGCTGCTATTCTCCCATGGAGACGATCGTAGAGATGCTGGATGTAGTCCTGTGGAACGGCTTGCCATGCCATTTCCACCTGGCGCCTCAGTTGGACCAGCGTTCGTGCTGGACGTGCAGACTGCGTGAGACGACGCTTCATCCAGTCCCAAACATGCTCAATGGGGGACAGATCCGGAGATCTTGCTGGCCAGGGTAGTTGACTTACACCTTCTAGAGTACGTTGGGTGGCACGGGATACATGCGGACGTGCATTGTCCTGTTGGAACAGCAAGTTCCCTTGCCGGTCTACGAATGGTAGAACGATGGGTTCGATGACGGTTTGGATGTACCGTGCACTATTCAGTGTCCCCTCGACGATCACCAGTGGTGTACGGCCAGTGTAGGAGATCGCTCCCCACACCATGATGCCGGGTGTTGGCCCTGTGTGCCTCGGTCTTATGCAGTCCTGATTGTGGCGCTCACCTGCACGGCGCCAAACACGCATACGACCATCATTGGCACCAAGGCAGAAGCGACTCTCATCGCTGAAGACGACACGTCTCCATTCGTCCCCCCATTCACGCTTGTCGCGACACCACTGGAGGCGGGCTGAACGATGTTGGGGCGTGAGCGGAAGACGGCCTAACGGTGTGCGGGACCGTAGCCCAGCTTCATGGAGACGGTGGCGAATGGTCCTCGCCGATACCCCAGGAGCAACAGTGTCCCTAATTTGCTCGGAAGTGGCGGTGTGGTCCCCTACGGCACTGCGTAGGATCCTACGGTCTTGGCGTGCATCCGTGCGTCGCTGCGGTCCGGTCCCAGGTCGACGGGCACGTGCACCTTCCGCCGACCACTGGCGACAACATCGATGTACTGTGGAGACCTCACGCCCCACGTGTTGAGCAATTCGGCGGTACGTCCACCCGGCCTCCCGCATGCCCACAATACGCCCTCGCTCAAAGTCCGTCAACTGCACATACGGTTCACGTCCACGCTGTCGCGGCATGCTACCAGTGTTAAAGACTGCGATGGAGCTCCGTATGCCACGGCAAACTGGCTGACACTGACGGCGGCGGTGCACAAATGCTGCGCAGCTAGCGCCATTCGACGGCCAACACCGCGGTTCCTGGTGTGTCCGCTGTGCCGTGCGTGTGATCATTGCTTGTACAGCCCTCTCGCAGTGTCCGGAGCAAGTATGGTGGGTCTGACACACCGGTGTCAATGTGTTCTTTTTTCCATTTCCAGGAGTGTAGTATGTCCGATCGCCACGGGTGGTAATACAGGGTTATTACAAATAATTGAAGCGATTTCACAGCTCTACAATAACTTTATTATTTGAGTTATTTGCACAATGATTTGCACACTCATACAAAAATTCAAAAAGTTTTTTTCGATATGTGCCCCTTTAGTGATTCGGCAGGCATCAAGCCGATAATCAAGTTCCTCCCACACTCGGCGCAGCATGTTCCCATCAATGAGTTCGAAAGCATCGTTGATGCGAGCTCGCAGTTCTTGCACGTTTCTTGGTAGAGGAGGTTTAAACACTGAATCTTTCACATAACTCCACAGAAAGAAACCGCATGGGGTTAAGTCGGGAGAGCGTGGAGGTTTTCCAATCTCCTATTTAAGAAATGCCGAACATCATGATGGAAGTCCGGTGGAGCTACGCGTGAAACTTGCCCGCACGCGTTCAACCGTTTCTTCGCTCACTGCAGGCCGACCCGTTGATTTCCCCTTACAGATGCATCCAGAAGCTTTAAACTGCGCATACCATCGCCGAATGGAGTTGGCAGTTGGTGGATCTTTGTTGAACTTCGTCCTGAAGTGTCGTTGCACCGTTATGACTGACTGATGTGAGTGCATTTGAAGCACGACGTACGCTTTCTCGGCTCCTGTCGCCATTTTGTCTCACTGCGCTCTCGAGCGCTCTGGCGGCAGAAACCTGAAGTGCGGCTTCAGCCGAACAAAACTTTATGAGTTTTTCTACGTATCTGTAGTGTGTCGTGACCATATGTCAATGAATGGAGCTACAGTGAATTTATGAAATCGCTTTAATCATTTGTAATAGCCCTGTATATGCCCGTGCAGACCACGAGGTTGATGCGAATACTTATGATAGGGAGTTCCAGGCCTCCATCAGCACGGGTGACGACTGCCGGACCGTCGCTGATCCTGCGATTTGTCTTCTTAAAGTCTCACAAACGTGCTCGATGTATTTTAGGTTGGGGGAACGGGGAGACCAGTCCAGTCGTCCAATATCCTCTCTGTCCAGGAACTCCTCCACCTCCGCAGTTTTATGCAGTCTCTCATTGCCAACCATAGAAATGAAGTTACGGCACAGAATACCTCCGCCCCCCTGTAAAGACGGACGGAGGTACAATGTCACAGTAACGCTGACCAGTGAGTGCATCGTGTTCAAAGACTTCAGGCCAGCACGTCCATGCAACATTATGCCTCACCATGACACAACACCTGAATCACCAAAAGGGTCACGTTCGATAATGTTCCTGGATGAACGAAGTATTTCCTCCTCTCGCTGTATGAGGAACATGTTATAGAGCACGCATTGCCATCCATGAAGATTAATACCCCGTTCTCGTCTTTCGTAATACCAAAAGGACCATCATGAATCACGGTAACATCAGTGTAATTACCATCTATGAATAAAAGTGTCATTGCTGTTCGTGTAACTGCGTATTTCTTTCAGTTATCTTCTGTACTATACTATAGCAACGTATGGCCAAAGTCATGAGGTTGTATTACTTGGTAGTGATAGCATCAGTGGAAATTTACACAGATGAGCCAAAACATTAAGACCACCTGCATAGTAGCTTGTTTCTCCATCTTTGGAACAAAATACATGACTGATTCTGCGTACCAGGGATCCGCCAGTTTGCTGGCGTGTTTATGGAGGTATGTAGATGTCTGCGCACAGGTCATGTAATTCGCGTAAACAACGGGCCGCTGATTTGCGTACGCAGTGATGGTACCCGATAGCGTCGCAGATGGGTTCCATAGGTTTTTTATGAGCCGAATTTGGTTGCCTAGACATTAAAGTGAGTTCACAACGAGGTCTCCTGAAACCACTGTAGCACAGTTCTGGCTCCGAGACACGAACAATTACACTGTTGAAAGACGACACCGCCATCGGGCGAGACAATAGAGCATGAAGGGATGCAGGTAGTTCTCAGGTGTCAGCGTATCTTCAGTTACTACAACAGGTCCCATGCGAGTGCAGGAGAATGTCTCCCAAAGCATAACACTGCTCCTTCCAGCCTGCGTGCGTCGCGCGCTGCGCGTTTCGAGCCGCTGTTCATCTCGATCACTGCGTTTGCCACCTAGTTTAGCAAAAATGTCATTCACACGAAGAGCCGACACGTTTCCATTGATCGACTGTCGAATCCCGATGATCCCATGCCCACTTTAATCGTAACTGACGTTACCTTTGGGTCAACAGGTGAACACTTAAGGGTGATTTGCTATGGAGCTCCTTGTTAAATAATGTACGATGAACGGTGTGCTCTGAAAAACTTTTGTGTGCACCAGCATTGCGCTCTTTTGGCAGAGGCGCCACAGATGGGCATCTGTCTTACTTTACAGAGCAGGCAAGCCTCCTAACAACACGTTTTATGAAGAGTCGCTGACATCCAACCATTTAGCGCACAGTTGTAGTTTCACTGTCCTACTACCTCTGCTCAAGACTGTAGCACATGAAAATTCCACCCGCTCCGCCGTTTTCAAGATACACGTTCACAGGCTCTTGTTCTTCTTCTTTTGCTGCTGCCATTGTCCCGCATCGTGCGTAGGGTCGGCAGGGTTAAGTGCGGATTTGGCATCGTTAATTGTAAGTGGTGGCCGGATCCCCTTCCTGCTGCCACCCGGGATGGAATTAATCTACCCCAGTTGTCTGCGTCTAGTGTGAATCATGAAATAGTGCGAATGTGTTTCAAATGTCTGCTTCGTGAAACTGTGGCGGTACTTATGGACCAATCGAGTACTCACCTAGTGGGATATGGATGATGATGGTGAGGTCCCATACTCCGAGGAGCTTAGAAGACGATGCGGGACACCCGCCCCTTTGTACTAGGCAAGGTCCTAGTGGAGATGGTTTGCCATTGCCTTCCTCCGACAGTGATGGGGATGAATGATGATGATGAAGACGACACAACAACACCCAGTCATCACGAGGCAGGAAAAATCCCAGACCCTCCCGGGAATCGAACCCGGGACCCCGTGCGCGGGAAGCGAGAATGCTACCGTAAGACCACGAGTTGTGGACAGTGGGATATGGAAAACCGCCTAAAAACCACAACAAGCTGGCCGTCAAACCGCCCTTCGTCGTTAATCCGCCGGTCGCGCGCCTACCCGAGTCCAGGAAGCAGCGCATTAGCGTCTCGGCTAACCGGCTGGTACACATTCACAGGCTCTGCGTAATAATAATCCGGCCTTTGTCAGAGTCTAATCCGCCCTTTGTCAAAGTCGCTTATCTCAATGGATTTCCCCATTTTCAGACTGTATCTTCATTAGAATGATCCCCCGTCAGTATCTGCTTTTGTTACCACGTCACGTGCTCGCAACTCCAATGTGCGACTTCCAACGTCACAGTGGGTAGTGGTCATATTGTTTTGGCTTATTAGTCTTTAAGTTTTGCACATCTGTTTACCCGTATATGAATCACTGCAGTGAACCAGATGTTGATCTTAAGAAAACGGAAAGAGATTAGAAGTATCCAGCACAGTCCCAGGGCTAGAAAGCTACAGAAAAATTCCTTTCAGAATGAAACTTTCCTGTAGAATGATATTTTTTAGTATCAAATAAGGTTAATTTTTTCTATTTCCAACTCTGTGCTATTTGTATGATACTTGACTTTGTATCAAGAATTATTTAACAGGTATGCTTTACTTAGTTCTTAAATATTTGGATTTTAGATGGCTGTTTACTATCCTTGGGCAATTTTATTCCCTCTTAGAAAATGGTATTTTATGGATTTTGCTTGTTTACATCTACTATTAAATCTAGATGACGTCTCTGCAATTGACACTTAAGTGCCTGGCAGAAGGTTCATGGAAACATTTTCACTCTATTACTCTTCCGTTCCAATCTCGAAGGCGCGAGGGAAAAAACGAACCCTTAAATCTTTCCGTGCAAGGTCTGATTTCTCTTATTTAATGACAATGATCATTTCTACCTGTATGGTGTGAATGTTAACAAAATATTTTCCCATCCGGAGCAGAACGTTGGAGATTGAAATTTCGTGATAAAATCTCGCCGCAAGGGAAAATGCCGTTGTTTTAATAACTGCTGTCCCTGCTCGCGTATCAGTCCGTAACACTCTCTCCCCTGTTTCACAATAATGCAGAACGAGCTGCCCTTCTCTGAACTCTTTCCATGTCCTCCGTATATTCTACCTAATAAGGATCCCATACCACACAGCAGTACTCTAACAGAGAACGGAGAAGCGTAGTATAGGTAGCAGACCTGTTGTGTCTCCTAAGTGTTCTGCCAATAAAACGCTGTCTTTAGTTTGCCTTTACTACAACATTCTCTTCGCGATCATTCCAATTTAAGTTGTTCGTACTTGTAATTCCTAGACACACAGTTGAAGTGGCAGCCTTCAGATTTGAGTGATTTATCGTGCAACAGAAATCTAACAGATTTCTCTTAGTACCTTAACCACCTGAGACGGCAGCTCAGATTGTCTCCTAAATCATTTATACAAATTACAGACAATAAAGGCCCATTCTTTTGCGAACGCCAGAAATCGCTTCCCTTTTATTCTATGCACATAGCACATGTAAGTTTCGTTCGCTGTTGCTATATGAGCATGAGTGCTGTTGCTTGTGAAATTGTTGACGATTTTCTAGTGGATGTGCTTAAGAGACTGGTAGATGCAAGTGCAAAACAAGATCAGATTCCACAATGAGCAATTAGCTGAATAGGCCGCCAGCACTAGATAATGAAAAATATTTGTTTGTAAGGAATGAGGTGGTTTTGCGCAGAATCGGAGAGGAAAGGGATATGGGAAAACACTGACAAGGAGAAGGGGCAGGACGATAGGACTTGTGTTAAGACGTCAGAGCGTGACTTCCATGGTACTAGAGGGAGCTGTAGAGGGCAAAAACTGTAGAGGAAGACAGAGACTGGAATACTTCCAACAAACGATTGAAGATGTAGGCTGCAAGTGCTACTCTGAGATGAAGAGGTTGGCACAAGAGAGGAATTCGTGGCCGGCCGCATCAAACGAGTCAGAAGACTGATGTCTCAAAAAAAAAGTTGTACTTATTTTTACGCTAGTTAGCGGGAATCCGTCATTTAAAAAGTGGCTGCTCGAAAGTTTCACCATACATGCTAAGTTATATCATCAAAATACTCAAACACGTTTCACGTGATTATGTATCAGATGATGGGAAGTCTAACACTCTAAAACCATGTTTCCGCGTGAATACTTTTCTCGTGATGAAATTTACCATCGGATTTTCTTATTTTTATATTTTATTTATATTTTATCTAATAATAGTACTCAAGGGACTAAGAGTGCCCTTAGGATCTCTGAAAGAGGATTTTGGAAAAAACTGAATATGCTTATAGAAGCACCTTATCTGGTTTCCGATGTTTGATGGGGACTTCAGTTGAACGGAATGTACCTGTAGTTATTGAAATACTGTGGTGTGTGGGAAGTGAATATTCCATCGAGTGCGCCACGTCGACACCAACGCATCCTATTTGCTACTGACGGCGACAGCTTGCTAGCGGTGACGTAAATTCAAAATGCGCCCATGCTGCAACTTGTTTCGAGAGATGGGAAAGCCGTGTTCTCTTCGATGTATGCAGTTATCAAAATTCAGTGAGTTCTGTCCATGTCCAGGGTGGTATTTGCAAAACAAACACAGCTGGTAGGGAACGCGTCTGTCAAATTCTATCATGGGGCGGAAGGTAAGGAAAAAATTAGGTATATTTGTTAAGGGAGAATTTAAGAGAAACAAACTTACTTTCACTATACAAAAAAAAAACAGTAGCATTAATGACTACGTTATCAGTAATACATTAAGGTTGGAACTACCATGGAGTAGAAATATGTACTTAGAACTACTGCAGATTCGAGCGTGGTTAACAACTAGTTCCTTCCAACGGCCTAGAGAAGGATAACTTCGATATCCAAATGTTACACGAAGAATTTTGTTAAGTCATTTCTGATGAGCTCCGTACTTTTTTTTTACCACTGCCATTCTCCCCGTGCGATTAATGTTTTCTGTGTTTGAAGGAACTACTTTTTATATATCTATCGTAACTGCCAACACACTGATGTGGCCGTAGAGTGATAGTTGACAGTGCCTGTAAGTTCTATTGGGTAATTTTGATAGCATTTTTTTCCTAAAAGTATTCATCACGAAAAATTTGTTATGAAATTATTTATAGTCCCGTTTAACGTTTCTTTCAAAAGATAAGGCTGGGATAAAAATTTTTATATTCATATTCTTTGTCTCTAAACAGAAAAAAACATTATTTTTAGATTTATTTTGCAACGGACATGGAAAACTGATCGATGAAATGTATTTCTATGCGTTGTATATGGATAATGGATTATGCTCATACTTACAATGGAACACTCCTAAATGGAGTCTGCTACTCGTTGCAAGATAATTCCTACCCATAACTGATATGGCAGTGCTGTTATTGACCTCGGAGAATAATCTATGTGTAAGTACTCCCCATCTAGTAGAATATACGTTAACTGAGCAAATTTGCCATGGAATACATGGCTCACACTAAGTAAATTCTTCAAGAATACGTAATTATGCGGAGCTGTCCGACAGAACAACGCCATTTTGATCCTGCAGCCACCATCCGCAAAGGAATAATAGCATTTAGGTGCTAGTGGACGTTGATTTACCTCAATGGGGTAGGTTATAAATTCCTACCGGACTGGAATCCGAACCCGGGTATCCTGCTCGCTAGGCAAGGCTGACAAATGATCCCTTCGGTTCAGATGAACACCACGTTCCGACTCATACGGGGACTGGCGAGACGCCGCGAGTAATGAGGATAATGCGCAAGGGCAATTCGTCAGTAGTGTGCAGGTAAGTTGAGAATTTGATTCTGACGGGAATCATACATCACTTTCATCCCGTGCAGTTCCGATGACCAATGTGCCCGGATGGCTAAATGGTCAGAGCAACTGCCTGGTAAGCGGGAGACTCCGGTTCGAATCCCGGTCCGACACAAATATTCAACTTTTCCCATTGATGTAAGTCGCTCCCACTAGCAGCTATATGTTGCTATTCCTTTGTGTCTTCGTTACAGAATATACTCCAACTTAGCAACGTAATATGAATAACAACCTAAGATTTCGTAGAGCCACCATTGGTAGCTAAACCATCTGAACACTCTGCCTCTGCGTACAAATCCTTAATTGGAGTCATAGTGAGTCGCATAAGCCTTAACACACATTTTATTTCGAGAGTGGCTGAAGAGACTAGAAGTTTGCACACAGTCCCAAATATGACCCTTTTTCTATGTCACAGGTAGGGATATGTTACAATGACGGAAGATCTCAAGCTGACAACGTTGCCAGATGTCAGCTAAAACAAGGCGTGACATACCACAACTGATGATGTTCTATTGTAGTAAACGACGGAATTAAAATACCTTTACTAATTACCAGAATTAAAACTGCTCCCATCATAGCACATAAAAGGGCTCTCTCTCTCTTTCACTTTTTTTCATATTACTATGAGTCTTCTGATTGGTTTGACGCGGACCACCAACAAGGATTCTTTGGCCAACCTGCTTGACGTATTGCAATCTTTGTCTTCCTCTACACTTTCTGCCCTCTACAGCTCCCTCTAGTACCATGGAAGCAATTCCATGATGTCTCAACAGGTGCCGTGTCACCCTGTCCATTCTTCCTGTTTTTTTTTCCATATTTTCCTTTCCTCGCCGATCATCCTTACCTTAGTAGACCTAATTTTGAATATTCTTCTGTAGCACCACATCTCAAATGCTTCGATTCTCATCTGTTCCGGTTCTGTCATAGTTCATGTTTCACAACCATACGATGCTGCGCTCCAAACATATTCTCAGAAATTTCTTCCCCAAATCAAGGACTTATGTTTGATACTAGTAGTAATGACCTTGCCAGTACCATCCTGCTTTTGATGACCTCTTTGCTCTGTCCGTCATGGGTTATTTTGCTGTCTAGGTAGCACAATTCCTTCACTTCATCTGTTTCGTGGTCACTAATCCTGAAGTTAAGTTTCTCGCTGTTCTCATTTCAGCTATTCCTGACTAATTTCACCTTTCTTCGATTTACTCCCATTCAATATTATATACCCGTAAGGCTGTTCTTTCCTTTAAGTAGGTCATGTAATTATTCTTCCCTTTCACTGAGGATAGCAGTCTCATCAGGGAATCTTACCATTGACATCCTTTCATCCGGTATTAGGAAACATTCTTTTACTTCCGAAATTGCTTCTTCAATGTATGAATTCAATAGTAAATTCCTGTCTTACACCCTTTTCAATTCGAACACTTCGTTCTTGAAAACTCAGTCCTATTGTTCCCTGTTGATTGTTGTGTATACGAGATATTACTCGTCTTTCTCTATAGCTTACCCATTCTTTCCTCAGCATTTCAATCGTCTTGGGCCAATTTATATTGTCGAAAGCTTTTTCCAGGTCGACAGGTCTTGTTTTCCTCTGGTCTTGCTTTCATTATCAATGTAAGGACAGAACTGCCTCTCTGGTGCCTTTACCTTTCCTAAAGTGAAACTTATAGAACATTTCTCTTTTCAGTTCTTCTGCATATTATTTTCGTCAGTAATTTCGAAGCTTCAGTTGATAAAGTGATTGTGCGATAATTCTCGCACGTGTCGATTCTTGCTCTCTTCGGAATTGTGTGGATGACTTTTATCCGAAAGTCTGATGGTATATCACCGATATTATACATCCCACACATCATCATAATAGTTTTTTATTTGTCATTTCCCCAATGATTTTAGAAAATGCGATTAAAAGTTATCTATCGCTTATTTGATTTCAAGTTTTGTAAAATTATTTTAAAGTCTGACTCCGGTACTTGATTCCCTATCTCTTCCCTGTCGACTCCTCTTCCTTCTTCTATCACATCATCAGACACGACCTTCCCCCATAGAGCCATTCGGTGTACTGTTTCCACCAATACGATCACTACTCTGCATTTGACAGTGGAAATCCCATTGCACTCTTAATGTTACAGCCCTTGATTTTGATTTCATCCAAGGTTGTTTTGACTTTCCTATATGATGAGTCCGTCCTTCCGCGAACAATATCTTTTTCGATTTCTTTGCATTTTTCGTGGAGCCATTTCGCCTTAGCTTCCCTACATTTCGTATTGATTCCATTCTTAATTGACTTGTATCTCTGTATTCCTGAATTTCCGTGAACGTATTTGTTCTTCCTTCTTTCATCGGTCAACTGAAGTATTGCTTCTGTTACTCATCGTTTCCTCGCAGCTATCTTCCTTGTACCTATGTTCTTTCCAACTTATTTGAATTCCTTTTTTACATATGTCCATTCTCTGCAGTCGAACTGGCTGCTGAGTTATTCATTGTCGCGGTATTTATAGCCTCAGAGAACTTTAAGCGTATTTCTTCATTCCTTAGTATTTCCGTATCCCTCTTCATTGCGCACTGTTTCTTCCTGCCCAGTCTCTTAAACTTCAGCCTATGCTTCATCGTTAGCAGATTGCGATCTGAGTCTACATCTGCTTCTGTGTACCGCTGATAATCCAATGAGTGACTTCGGAATCGCTGCCTGACCTTGATGTAATCTAACCGAAATCTTCCCGTACCTCCCGACCTGTTCCAAATATACCTCCTCCCCTTATGAATCTTGAACAGGTTATTCGCTATTACTAGCTGAAGTGTGCTGCAGAACTCAGTGTTTCTCCTCTCTCATTCCTACCAACAAGTCCATATTCTCCCGTAACCCCTGTATACACTCCTTCCTCTATATTCGCATTCCAGACCCCCATGACTGTTAGTTTTTCATTTCCCTTTACGTACTGAATTACTTCTTCTCTTCATCTTCGGCTTGCGACGTAAGCATGTACCCCTGCACTATTGTTGTCGGTGTTGGTTTTCTGTCGATTCTGATGAGAACAACACTATCACTGAACTGTTCACAATGTGTACCTCTCTGCCCTTTCCTCATGATGAATCCTACGCCCATTATACCATTTTTTACTGCTGAAGATGTTACCTTATTCTCGTCCTTGTGTCCTTTATATCTCAATTCACTGATTCGAACCATGTATTGAGCTTGTGCATTTACCTTTCAGATTCTCTAGCTCACCTACCAAAGCTTCTGACATTCCACGTCCCGACTCGTAGAACGTTATCCTTCCGTTGATTATTCCATCTTTTTGTCGTGGTCACCTCTACCTTGGCAGTCACGTCCCGGAGATACGAATGGGTGTTCACTCCGGAATTTTTTTTTCAATGGGAAGATCATCATAACACGTCTTCAGTTCAGGCCATATGTCCTGTGCACACGCATTACGTGTGTCTAATGAAGCGGTTGTCACTACCTTCTGCGTGATGATACCGTTGATCACTGCTGATTATTGCGTCTTTTAGGAGCAGTTTCCAACCCCAAGAGTAAGAGAGTGCCCTGAAACTCAGCTCACTCCTCTGCACTCTTTGACAAGTTTGTTGGCAGAAAGAGGTTGACTTCTTGTGGCGGAAGTCTTCGGCCGCCACAGCTAACGATTTTTATTCAAAACTTAAGGCCTGACCGTGATTGCAATTACGACTGAAGTTGTGATTACTAGTGAAAACACAACCCATAATCACGACATATTCGCGTATTTTTATTTGTTAGCTTTAGTACCCATGACATGTGATGTAATGCATCAGCCCCAGAAATTTTGTCTACAGCTACATGATGGCTGGGGAAACTTCTACATGTAGGCACAGGGTCAGGGACATAGCCTATAAACCGCAAGGTGCAGATGTGCCAACATGTTGCACCTAAGATAATGCACTGCGCTGGGAAAGCCGAGTTGTAAAAAGTGCGAATATACGAGGTATTTTGATTTAAATGTCCTTAAAGAGAGGTTTACTATGTTTGGCTCCAAAAAAGCATGTTCATTGAGAATTTTTTTTCTCCGGATGTGTTATAGATATCAGTGTCAAATTGAGGCGAAATGTTTATTGATATTTCCTCTACAAACTGGAATTTTTTCAACCGGAAATGTCGAAGAGCAAAGGCGGAAGTGCCTTCCGAAAGAAACAAAATTTCGATGTAGACCTCCACGCGCGGTATGTCACAGGTCAGCCGGCTCGTCTGAAATCAAAATTGAATTGACGTTAGCGAAGTATACAAGATTCTTTAGAAGTTGTACGTTTCTTAAGATATTTGGACTATAGGAAACAAAATGGCGGCCATTTGAAAAAAATAGGGTTTTTTCATCGATTTTTCGACTTCGTCGGCCAAGTACAAATATTTATAGTTGATGGACCGGAATAAAAGTGGTACAACTCCTAGACAATTTAGTTACCTTCGTCGGAAACAAAGAATCATGCCAATCGGTTCAGTAAATTTGAAGTTACCATGCTTGGGGGCTAGCTTCCAAACACGGGCGTTCAAACTTTCGCTTGAATTTTGTGTGTTTCCTCCCAAGCACCGGTACAATTACTCGTCCTCCGAAAGAAAAAAAACTGGTTTGTGAAAAAGGCTGATTTCAGGCAGGTGTATTTTTTTTCTTCAATCGTGAATAACTAACATTTCCGTTCCGTGCTCGTAAAAACCGTTTCAGGGGTGGATTCTAAACTCTTTTATGTACCCAAAAATGCAATTTAAAAAATATCGATTTTTTTGGACCAAAAAATAGTAAACCTCCCCTTAAAGCTGCCAGATAAGTGGGATAGCCGGCCAGAGTGGCCGAGCGGTTCTAGGCTCTTCAGTCTGGAACCACGCGACCGCTACGGTCGCAGGTTCGAATCCTGCCTCGGGCATGGATGTGTATGATGTCCTTAGGTTAGTTAGGTTTAAGAAGTTCTAAGTTCTAGGGGACTGATTACCTCAGATGTTAAGTCCCATAGTGCTCAGAGCCATTTGAACCATTTAAGTGGGATAGGAGGTTCCCTTTTGTTACATTTCTATCTTTGCTGAGGACATATTCGTCCTTTTTGTGCTGTGATAGGAGTTCTTGCAATGGGTTGTCGCAAATGAACTGGGTTCTTGGCAGCTGATAAATAGCATCATAATTGCTTGCAAAAAAATATAAGAACTGAAATATATTTACAGTCAAAACGAACATTTATCTTTTGTTATACTACTTCTTTGCTGTGACTGAGTGTCGGTACATTTATATATACTGATTGAACCAGTCTAACACTTATGTTGAAATAGACTGTGGTTGGTAATAAAATTTGAAGCACTGTTCACAAGAATTTCTCGTAGCTCAAGTACGAGTAGTTCAATACATAATCTTTCTCGTTGCACTGTTCTCAGACAAAGTTCTCAAACATATGCGAAGACTTGCAGATTAACTTGGGGTCTGTCTGATTATCTCTAAATCTGTTGTCGCCGGACACAGTACACTTATCGCTGCTAGCTGTCGACTAAGCGGGAACTCGAACATGTTGTTGTTGTTGTTGTTGTGATGGTCTTCAGTCCTGAGACTGGTTTGATGCAGCTCTCCATGCTACTCTATCTTGTGCAAGCTTCTTCATCTACCAGTACCTACTGCCACCTACATCCATGTTGGCTTTAGTACCCATGACATGTAACGAAATGAATCCACACCAGAAATTTTGTCTTCCCTGAAAATCTTCTTTAGTTATTATATGTATGCTATACAGCTATATGATGTTATGTATTATTTACTATAGCTGGGGAAACTACTGCCCTTCAATACTAAATTGGTGATCCCTTGATGCCTCAGAACATGTCCTACCAACCGATCCCTTCTTCTAGTCAAGTTGTGCCACAAACTCCTCTTCTCCCTAATTCTATTCAATACCTCATCATTAGTTATGTGATCTACCCATCTGATCTTCAGCATTCTTCTGTAGCACCATATTTCGACAGCTTCTATTTTCTTCTTGTCCACACTATTTATCGTCCATGTTTCACTTCCATACATGGTCATACTCCATACAAATACTTTCAGAAACAACTTCCTGACACTTAAATCTGTACTCGAACAAAGCCTGGCGTTAAAATGATTCGGACCCGTGTGTTGCTCTATCTCTAGGCAGGCGATAGCGAGGAGCATATTTGTGGTGTCGATATCAGGCGCTGTTGTCTACACTGCAGGAGCATTTTAAATTCTGGTTCTTAACTTTTACTCTACCGCAATATTGACATTAGACTGCCACAGGTTGGCAATTGGTGTAATGTTTGTTGACTCACGCGACGACTGATTCGGTAAACGTTTTTCATTATTGGGTGATTCAAAAAGAATACCACAACTTTAAAAATGTGTATTTAATGAAAGAAACATAATATAACCTTCTGTTATACATCATTACAAAGAGTATTTAAAAAGGTTTTTTTTCACTCAAAAACAAGTTCAGACATGTTCAATATGGCCCCCTCCAGACACTCGAGCAATATCAACCCGACACTCCAACTCGTTCCACACTCTCTGTAGCATATCAGGCGTAACAGTTTGGATAGCTGGTGTTATTTCCCGTTTGAAATCATCAATGGTGGCTGGGAGAGGTGGCTGAAACACCATATCCTTAACATACCCCCATAAGAAAAAATCGCAGGGGGTAAGATCAGGGCTTCTTGGAGGCCAGTGATGAAGTGCTCTGTCACGGGCTGCCTGGCGGCCGATCCATCGCCTCGGGTAGTTGACGTTCAGGTAGTTATGGACAGATAAGTGCCAATGTGGTGGCGCTCCATCCTGCTGAAATATGAATTGTTGTGCTTCTTGTTCGAGCTGAGGGAACAGCCAATTCTCTAACATCTCCAGATACTGTAGTCCAGTTACAGTAGCACCTTCGAAGAAAGGTGACGCTGACGCCTAGTCAACAGCGCCTCAAGCGAACAAATGTACAACTAAATGAAACTTTATAGCTCCCTTAATTCGCCGACAGATAGTGCTTAGCTCTGCCTTTTGTCGTTGCAGAGTTTTAAATTCCTAAAGTTGTGGTATTCTTTTTGAATCACCCTCTATTTCGAATCATTTTGATTATATTGTGGCAATAGTTAAAGCTTTCACAAAACAACAGGCCGAGCATTAATTACATGTATTTCAATACTTTCTTACAAAACTGGAGCTGATTCACAAAAGTTTGAAACACAGAAGTTGTGCGCTTGAAAAACTACCTAGAGATTCGTTTTTTTTTTTTTTTTTTTTTTTTGCGCGTATGATGTATACGAAGCAAGATTTATTTCCAATGTTTAAAACTCATCTTAGCCGACGGTCCGGCACACCGCAGCAACAAATTTGAACTATAAGTCTCGCTCCAATCGGGAGCTGTTTAAAGGTAATTATTTTTGCACATAAAAACCGAACGAGGTTGATTGTTATCCTACGTGAAATCCGAACGATCCACATACAAATGGTGCCATGAGCAGGGCGTTAATTTCACCCCAGTTAAAATGTCTTATAGGAGAAATTAATCAATAGGTACATTTCGCCTGGACGCCAGCTCCGGTTCGACGTTCTGACCTTGTTTAATATACTGTGACATAGTTACGGCAAATAATTGGCGACCAATGCTGTACAATCACAATGAAGTCATGAGATATTCAATTGACTCTTTTATTAGAACATGTTACGCGTTTCGGAATTACACCCATCTTCAGACACCTGTTACAAAAATGTGCAAAACATAAATGAACAGCACATTCAACACGTCTCAACGTTACAGAAAATGAGATCGGGACATATGAGTTACATACCATTTTTTTAAAAATCCTTTAGTGTAAACGTGTACTGAAGTACCATTTCGATAGCTAGTCGTAATTACACCCTGTTAGATGTTATATGCTCATTTTCTGTAACGTTGAGACGTGTTGAGTGTGGTGTTCACTTACGTTTTGTCCTTTTTTGTAACAGATGTCTGACGATGGGTGTAATCCCGAAACGCGTAACATGTTCTTACAAAAGAGTCAATTGAACATCTCATGGCTTTACTGCCATTGTCCAGCATTGGTTGCCAATTATTAACATAAAAATGATCGCAGGCCTCAGACGGGATTTTATGCCCTGTATATCATCGTTACGGTAAGACAAATGACCGCTGGTTCGGGCTAAACCAAAATCTTCATGCCCCATACTCCTAGCTAAAACAGAAGCCGAGTACGAAGATCCCACCATCGAACCGCTATTCTATTTGCGATCGTTTCCTACATATTTTTATAGTGCTTCCACGCTGTGGCGATATTAGCAACTACGCACAATGTGTCCGCACAAATGAAGAATTTAACGGGCAGTATGCATGTCGTTCAGTAGTAGGTACTTCGTTTCTAAATATCACCCCCCTTCAGGACGCGAAGGTATTTCCAACAAAATTTTACCATCCCTTCAGTATCGTTTGTCCTGTGAAAGCCCTTTGCCTTGTCAGTGCTGCAGGACGCGCAAAACGACTAGTGCTACACTTGTGGGGCTTTGACCTCCCCACCCACTCGTACTGGTCGCCCACAGCAGTCGGTCAAAGAGCTGATTCTGAGTCAACATAATCAGACGCGGCAGCGTGCCTGGAGCAAAGCTGTGTTTTCCACAGAGATTGGATACTCCTCTGGAACGAGAGAAAATCGCTTCTAGAAAGAGAGAGGCCAGGCGCGTTTAAACACTGAGAGATTAAAAAGCGCCGCTATGAAAACATTGCCCTATAGATAAACAGACTGTCGTAGAAATACCCTGCTTTTCGCCTGGCTATTGGCGTTACCTTACAACTAAATGAAATTGGTTGTGGTAACGTGTTTTACAAAATAATCGAGTACTGCAAGTACTCTTATTTAACAGATTAAATAATTTGTCTAAGTATCTCCGTTGAACTTACCACAAGCATCAGTACTCAGTACATTAGGGGCACTGAACTGTACAAGAAATTGTACTATGTACTTTTCTGGGAGTAGACATTACGAGTGATATAAAATGGAACGACCATATAAAATTAATCGTCGGTAAAGCAGATGCCAGACTGAAATTAATTGGAAGACTCCTAAGGAAATGCAATCCGAAAACAAAGGAAGTAGGTTACAGTTCCCTTGTTCGCCCACTGCTTGAATACTGCTCACCGGTGTGGGATCCATACCAGATAGAGTTGATAAAAGAGATAGAGAAGATCCAACGGTGAGCGACGCGCTTCGTTACAGAATCATTTACTAATCGCGAAAGCGTTACGGAGATGATAGATAAACTCCAGTGGAAGACTAAGCAAGGGAGACGCTCGGTAGCTCGGTACGGGCTCTTGTTGAAGTTTCGAGAATATACCTTCACCGAGAAGTCATGCAGTACATCGCTCCATTCTACGTATATCTCGCGAAGAGACCAAGAGTATAAAATCAGAGAGATTAGAGCCCACACGGAGGCCTACCGACACTCTTTCTTTCCACGAACAATACGAGGCTGGAATAGAAGGGAGAACCGATAGAGGTACTCAAGTTATCCTCCGCCACACACCGTCAGGTGGCTTGCGGAGTATGGATGTAGATGTAGAAGCAGCAAAGAAATTGGTGTACACATGTGTATTCAAATACAGAGATATGTAAACAAGCAGAACACGGCGCTGCGATCGGCAATGCTTATATAAGACAACAAGTGTCTCGCGAAGTCGGTAGATCGGTTACTGCTGTCACAATGGCAGGTTATCAAGATTTAAGTGAGTTTGAACGTGGCGCACGAGCGATGCGACACATCGTCTCCTAGATACCGTGAATATCAGGAATCTGGAAAAACTTTCGACGTCGCTGCGGCCGGAAAAAGATCCCGCAAGAACGGGATCAACCATGACTGAAGAGAATAATTGCAACCCCTCCGCAAATTGTTGCAGATTTCAATGCTAAGCCATCAACAAGTGTCAGTGTGCGAACCATTCGACGAAACATCATCGATATGGGCATTCAGAGCCGAAAGCCCACTCGTGTATCCTAGATGATTGCACGAGACATAGCTTCACTCCTCGCCTGGGCCTGTCAACACCAACATTGGACTGTTGATGACTGGAAACAGCTGCCTCGTCGGCCGAGTCTCGTTTCAAATTACAGGGTTTTACAAAAAGGTACGGCCAAACTTACAGGAAACATTCCTCACACACAAAGAAATGGCTCAAATGGCTCTGAGCACAATGGGACTCAACTGCTGAGGTCATTAGTCCCCTAGAACTTAGAACTAGTTAAACCTAACTAACCTAAGGACATCACAAACATCCATGCCCGAGGCAGGATTCTAACTTGCGACCGTAGCGGTCTTGCGGTTCCAGACTGCAGCGCCTTTAACCGCACGGCCACTTCGGCCGGCACACACAAAGAAAGAAAATATGGTATGTGGACATGTGTCCGGAAACGCTTACTTTCCAAGTTGGAGCTCATTTTATTACTTCTTTTCAAATCACATTAATCATGGTCTGGAAACACACGGCAACAGAACGTACCAGCGTGACTTCAAACACTTTGTTACAGGAAATGTTTAAAATGTCCTCCGTTAGCGAGGATGCATGCATCCAACCTCTGTCGTATGGAATCCCTGATGCGCTGATGCAGCCCTGGAGAATGGCGTATTGTATCACAGCCGTTCACAATACGAGCACGAAGAGTCTCTACATTTGGTACCGGGGTTGCGTAGACAAGAGTTTTAAAATGCCCCCATAAATGAAAGTCAATAGGGTTGAAGTCAGGAGAGAGTGGAGGCCATGGAATTGGTCCGCTTCTACCAATCCTTCGGTCACCGAATCTGTTGTTGAGAAGCGTACGAACACTTCGACTGAAATGTGCAGGAGCTCCATCGTGCATGAGCCACATGTTGTGTCGTACATGTAAAGGCACATGTTCTAGCAGCACAGGTAGAGTATCCCGTACGAAATGATGATAATGTAAGATCTATACTGTTCTTCTGGAGGGCTCTATCTTTTAACTTGGGCTGGGAGGTGGTCCTGGGGGTTACTTTTCGTGGTGGGGCAATGTTTTTAACGTTTGCAACGTAACAGAGACGCGAAAAAGTCTCACGCTAAAGCTTGCAGCTGGTGTGGCCCTTTTAGTGTTATCGTAAGATCTATACTGTTCTTCTGGAGGGCTCTGTCTTTTTAACATGGGCTGCAGGGTGGTCCTGGTGGTTGGCTGTCGACGTGGGTGTCCGTCCCTTATCGTAGGGCCTTCTAGCTTAACACGGTTCTGCTCTCGGCTTCTGTTCTCGTTTCTTCCCGCGGAACTGCGTCTGTTTCACGGTGGGAAGGTATGACATGCATTTAGGCGTTCTTGTGTTAGTCTGTGGTAATCCATTTGCTCACTCGTTGATCGTATTACTTTGGTTAATTTAATGCCAGGATTTATTCGGAGCTATGTGACATACTGCCGGATTTGCTTATCATGTCAGGGTTTTCATGGAAGGTGTTGGATTTGCCTGACACCTTACAAGGCCAATCAGCTGCTGATAGTACCTGCACACGCTGTACATGGAACGGAAACAACTGGTTCTCCCGTAGCACTCTCCATACAGTGACGTGGTCAACGTTGCCTTGTACAGTAGCAACTTCTCTGACGCTGACATTAGGGTTATCGTCAACTGCACGAAGAATTGCCTCGTCCATTGCAGGTGTCCTCGTCATTCTAGGTCTTCCCCAGTCGCGAGTCATAGGCTGGAATGTTCTGTGCTCCCTAAGACGCCGATCAATTGCTTCGAACGTCTTCCTGTTGAGACACCTGCGTTCGGGAAATCTGTCTCGATACAAATGTACCGCGCTACGGCTATTGCCCCGTGCTAATTCATACATCAAATGGGCATCTGCCGACTCCGTATTTGTAAACATTGCACTGACTGCAAAACCACGTTCGTGATGAACACTATCCTGTTGATGCTACGTACTGATGTGCTTGATGCTAGTACTGTAGATCAATGAGTCGCATGTCAACACAAGCACCGAAGTCAACATTACCTTCCTTCAATTGGGCCAACTGGCGGTGAATCGATGAAGTACAGTACATCCTGACGAAACTAAAATGAGCCCTAATATGGAAATTAAGCGTTTCCGGACACATGTCCACATAACATCTTTTCTTTATTTGTGTGTGAGGAATGTTTCCTGAAAGTTTGGCCGTACCTTTTTGTAACACCCTGAATATAGAGCGGATGGACGTGTACGGGTATCGAGACACCCTCATGAATCCATGGACGCTGCACGTCAGCAGTTGTCAAGCTGGTGGAGGCTCTGTAATGCCGCGGAGTGTATGCAGTTGGAGTGATATGGGACCCCTGATACTTCTAGATACGAGTCTGACACGTGACACGTACATAAGCATCCTCTCTGATCACCTTTATCGATTGATGTCAATTGTGCATTCCGACGGACTTGAGAAATTCCAGGGGGACAATGGGATACGCCACACGTCCAGAATTTCTCCAGAGTGGCTCCAGGAACACTCTTCGGAGTTTAAACACTTCCACTGGCACCAAACTCCGCAGACGTGATCATTATTGAGCATATCTTGGACGCCTTGCAACGTGCTGCTCAGAAGAGATCTCCACTCCCTCATACTCTTACGGATTTATGGACAGCCCTGCAGGATTTATGGTGGGAATTCCCTCCATTACTATTTCAGTCATTAATTGAGTCCATGCCACGTCGTTTTGCGGCACTTCTGTGTGCTTTCGGGAGCCCTACACGTATAAGGCAGCTGTACCAGTTTGTTTGGCTCTTCCGCGTGTATATTAACTGCATCTAAAGGACTACTTATTGGTGCCAGTAGCTAATTAATAAGGCACAGATAGTTTTTCTGCGTGAAAGACATTTATGTAGTATTTTGTCGCCTGTCATCAATTCCCATTCTGTTGCCCTGTTTTGATTAAAGAGTCATGCTGAAAAAGAGTACAATATTTCGGCCTTTTTCATATTGATTTTTTTCGTATTATTAGGCTTGATGCTGCCCGCCACTAATTCCTCTCCTGTGCCAACCTCTTCATCTCAGAGTAGCTACGTCCACAACAATTTTATATGTGGATTCCTCCGTTACTTCTTGGTGGAATAATTCCATATTTAAGATTGAATAACCAGTTCACTGTTTTTGTTCTGCTGATTTTTGTTTATTTTGAACTATTTTGCAGCTTATCAGGTCATATTCAGGGGGAACAGCTGACTAGTGTCTGGAAGGGACACTGGTTCTTAGATAACCAAACATTATAGGTTAAGCCACAATCATTTGCTAGGAGTGTTGTGCATCAGACTTGGTTCTTAATGTTGAAATAGCACTTTATACAATGGACAATGTTAAGCACAATAAATAACTGCCGGCCGGGGTGGCCGAGCGGTTCTAGGCGCTACAGTCTGGAACCGCGTAACCGCTACGGTCGCAGGTTCGAATCCTGCCACGGGCATGGATGTGTGTGATGTCCTTAGGTTAGTTAGGTTTAAGTAGTTCTAAGTTCTAGGGGACTGATGACCTCAGAAGTTAAGTCCCATAGTGCTCAGAGCCATTTTTGAATAAATAACTAAATTACACAATGTTACAGGCTACAATGTTATAATGTTTTTTTATGTATATCGATCTCTTTATTCCTCAACAGTTCTACTCTCACTAGATCTCTGTAGTACCTTCCCAGATGTCTTCGCACGTGTCTTATCATCAACACATGTACTTTCGTCCTGTCTCTAATTAATGTTCTCCATATATTCCTTAGCCAACGGCCTTGCCGCAGTGATAACACCGGTTCCCGTCAGATCACCGAAATTAAGCGCTGTCTGGCTTGGCTAGCACTTGAATGGGTGACCATCCGGTCTGCCGAGCGTTGTTGACAAGTGGGGTGCACTCAGCCCTTGTGAGGCAAACTGAGGAGCTACTAGATTGAGAAGCAGC
This sequence comes from Schistocerca americana, assembly GCF_021461395.2. Classification (NCBI taxonomy): domain Eukaryota; kingdom Metazoa; phylum Arthropoda; class Insecta; order Orthoptera; family Acrididae; genus Schistocerca; species Schistocerca americana. The sequence continues at coordinate 1,221,004,351 of NC_060119.1, read as the reverse complement.
GGCTCCAGTCTAGGAAACTGACATACGGTCGGGAGAGCGGTGTGCTGACCACGTGCCCCTCCATATCCACATAGAGTGACGCCTGTGGGCCGTGGATGACACGGCAGCCAGTCGGTACCTTTGGGCCTTCATGGCCTGTGCGGGAGGAGAGTTTATATATTCCTTACCGATTCTGAGGACAACCTCCTCAGTATACTAATTTTCAACATACTTCTGTAGCAACACACCTCAAGGGATCTCATTGTCTTCTATAGCGGTTTTCTCACAATCCATGTCTCACTATAATACAGTGCCGTGCTCCAAAAGCACTCTCGCAGAAATTTCTTCCTAAAATTAAGGCCTTTGTTTGATTCTAGTGGATTTCTTCCCGGCATTCACTCACAGCAATGCGCACCTTCCTCATGGCACTTAATGCTGTATTAACGGCTGTTCAATTCCGTTTTTCAGGCGGTGTGAGTTGTACGTTAAAAGTAATACGCAGTTTTAGGGATTGGTTACCTGGTGAAGAGTTCACTGGTACGTGCCCCGTGTACGGGTTCAGTGACTGCAACAAAAGAGCGCGACGCTATGCTTAGTTGATTCGTCTGTACTTTGTGGCCTTTTCTGTGATTTGTGTTGTACCTTTTTGTAACTCCATATTACAGCCTTCTCTACGTCGTGAATAATTTTCGTCTGAACAAAGGTAAGTAGGGAACAAATGGTGTAGGTCGTCATTACATCATTACTTTCTAACGAGCCACCATAGACGTGTGCCAGAAATCAACCCTGATCATCGTACGAAATTTTGACGGTGGGGTTCGTGCTCAATTTGTACATATTTTGCATGTAAATGGTGAACAGAGACATATGACGGATTCTTCGGCCAATACCGCAATGAGGCGCAGTTTAATGGTCAAATCAACGTTACAAGGCGATCGACATTATAATCAGCCGGTGGCAGGAATATGTCGACTGATTTCCATACTGTGATACGCTGATTGATACCTAGTCCCTTTTGTACAACATGATCTAGACTAAAATCCAGAGAGTGTTTGTCATAATGCGAAACGCTGTAACCCTTATATGATACGAACTTCGACCGAACAAAGGAATCTGTATTACTAAATGGCTAGCTTCAAGGTTAATGGTACACTTTACCAGTTCCAGGTTGCCTACCTAATGGTTTTCAAGCGCAAAAAAAATTTGATTTTCAGTATTTTGTATGATTACGGATCGTATTTAAAAATTGTTTTGTCATAATCCGCTCATTAAGAGCTATAATCTCATGTCAAATTTATAACACAATAAGACAAGTATTACAGCTATAAACTGTGTGTGTATCTTGAGGTCGGCCGGGGTGGCACAGCGGTTCTAGGCGCTTCAGTCCGAAAGCGCGCGACCGCTACTGTCGCAGGTTCGAATCCTGCCTCGGGGATGGATGTGTGTGGTGTCCTTAGGCTAGTTAGATTTAAATAGTTCCAAGTTCTAGGGGCTGATGACGTCAGATGTTAAGTCCCATACTGCTCACAGCCACTTTTTTGTATCTTGAGATACCGTAACACACGGTGCGTAAATTAACCAGACTATTTTCATCCGCGACGTGAGGATCAGAGCACTTAGAAACTTTCAACAAAGCGTTCGACAATGTAAAATGTTGAACGTGTTCGAAACTCTGAAAAAATAGGGATAAACCATAGGGAGAGATGGGTAATATCTAATACGTTCAAGAGCCAAGAGGGAGTAATAAGAGTGAACGATCAAGAACGAAATGCTCGGATTAAAAAGAGTGTAAGACAGGGGTGTAGTCTTTCACTCCTACTGTTCAATCTGTACATCGAAGAAGCAATGATGGAAATAAAAGAAAGATTCAGGAGTAGGATTAAAATTGAGGATGAAAGGGTATCAATGATACGTTTCGCTGATGACATTGCTATCCTGAGTGAAAGTGAAAAAGAATTACATGATCTGCTCAATGGAGCGTCAGTCTAATGAGTACAGAATATGGATTGAGAGTAAATCTAAGAAAGGCGAAATTAATGAGAAGCAGCAGAAATGAAAACAGGAGAAACTTAACATCAGGATTGATGGTCCCGAAGTAGATTAAGTTCAGGAATTCTTATACCTTGGCAACATAATAACCAATGACGGGCGGAGCAAGGAGGACATGAAAAGCAGACAAGCACTGGCAAAAAGACATTCCCGGCCAAGAGCAGTCTACTAGTATCAAACATAGGCCTTAATTTGAGGAAGAAATTTCTGAGAATATACGTTTGGAGCACAGTATTCTATGGTAGTGGAACATGGACTGTGGGAAAGCCGTAATAGAAAAGGATCGAAGCACTTGAGATGTGGTGCTACAGAGGAATGTTGAAAAATAGATGCACTGATAAGGAATGAGGAGGTTCTGCGCAAAATCGGAAAGGAAAAGAATATATGAAAAACACTGACAAGGAGAAGGGACATGATGAAAGGACATCTGTTAAAACATCAGGAAAGAAATTCCATAGTATTAGAGGAAGCCGTAGAGGGCAAAAACTGTAGAGGAAGATAGAGATTGGAATACAAATTGGAAATTTATGATACGTTCATATGGGACCAAACTGCTGAGGTCATCGGTCCCTAGGCTTATAAACTACTTAATCTAACTTAACTGTCTGACACTAAGGACAACACACACACCCGAGCCCGAGGGAGGACTCGAACCTCCGATGGGGGAAGCCGCACGGATCGTGACAATGCGACTAAGACCGCGCGGCTACCCGATGCGGCGATTGGAATATATCCAGCAGATAATTGAGGACGTAGATTGCAAGTATGAAGAGTATGGCACAGGAGAGAAATTCGTGGTGAGTCGCGTCAAACCAGTCAGAAGACCGATGACACACAAAAAAAAAAGAGTGATGTACTGCGTCACACCTAATCAATATCTTGTAAAAGTGATCGCATTGTGAACATGCCTTCAAATCGTCGTAGAGTGGAAATAGTATGTTTCCGGACATGGGCTTCAATTCAAAATACCATGTAACCTCTACAAGTCCTAGAAGTTTGTAACGGGAATTTCCGAACATCCTGTGTACGTCTGTCCCGAGTAAGATGCTAAACGGACAAATTTGCCTTATAAATTGAACACTATGCTTCTGCTCCGTTTTACGTCGTTAAAGAAATAAATATCTAGCTCATTGTCAACGAAATGAGAGAGAATAGGAAAATGCCGAACATTTCAGCGCTAGCCCAAAAAAAAAAAAAAAAAGATAAAAATAACTGTATGCTATGCTGTTTGAGGCCCTTTTTCGTCCTGCTGTACATCGAACCAATTAACGTTTGGAATGCACTAGCTGTCGTTTTATTTGGAATAGTTGCGCCGGCCTCCCGGCGTGTTTCATTACGCGGCCGTTAAATAATCAGGGGTAGCGAGATAAACGACCGGAGGTGCCGCAGGGGTGGCCGGGGACAGGAATGGAATAAAGATGGCGCCCGCGCTAACCGTCCGAGTGCCGAGTGGCTATAAATTGGGCCGGCTCGCGTTAAATCTGGTCTGGACTTCGGGCGGTGTGTTGTGTCGTACTGCATAGCCGGCAGACTCTGTGCGTTCAACGCCTCCGTCGCTGACATCCATTCGTGCGGAGATAAACCGACATAACAGCTAGTGTACATCGATATACGTTTCTTGTAACCGTCGACTGCTAGCGACGTTGTTGTAGAGTCGCGCAGCAGAAATTGGCCCTTACCTGCACAGACGACGCGAAAGAGGAGGGGATAACGTTGCTGCTAAGGGTCCATCGGGCGGTAGGCGAGGTTCAGTTCGACAGTTGAAACCTGTACACAGACGTTCAGGGAGTCTACAATCAAACTTGCGCTGCTTGAGAGGGCGTCCGTGAAAAACAAGTGGTCGTGGGACAATGAAACGGCGCGGAAACATTTATAAGAACAAGAGGAAGAGAAATAACAAATAAACAGTTAAAAGAGCAACATGTGAGTTAACGAGCATTTTGCTCTGATTTCAGCATATGGCCGAAAGAGACAGCCTTCAGGAATAGTGAAATGAACCCTGTCGTTCAGGACCCTGTGCCACAAAAAGTGCAGATTCGCCACGAGGTGGGCAAATTCACAGGCATCTATTGTGCTGAATGAGGCCTAAATGCTGTAGTGTGCGAGTGAGATAGACGAGAATCCATGTCATAGGGAAACAGTAGAAGCTAATCGTAGCGTGTAGGCTTTCACGGCCGGCGTCTTCAGTAATTAAAACTTCCAGGCTAAGAGGCCGTGGTCCAATAGTAAAAACACTTCTCCCTGACGTTTCGTTGCCAGCTGCGGGCAACATAATCTTAGGTGAGTCTACGACTCACATGCTGCGGGCAACATCATCTGAGGTGAGTCGTAGACTCACCTCAGATGATGTTTCCCGCAGCTGGCAACGAAACGTCAGGGGACTCACCTCAGATGATGTTGCCTGCAGCTGGCAACGAAACGTCAGGGAGAAGTGTTTCTACTATTGGACGACGGCCTCTTAGCCCGGAAGTTTTAATTACTGACAGTAGAAGCTGTTTGTGGCCAGGGAACCATAGCAGTTTAAATATGGCGGACCTAAGATCGGCCATAAAGGGAAACATTTACAAATATTATTAAATTCTGTAGTAATTAAGGGAATGAAGCCATAGTAATATTAATTTAGCGTCCTTCTTAAAATTTTCATGGTGATCCCAATAAAACTTGAATATTGATCATATCTATAATAGTTTACAATTTACTGCTAAAGTGAAATTAACAAGTTTTGTAACAAAGACCTGAATGCTAAAATCTGAATGCTTTGGTCGATTTTAACGAACGACATTTCATACAGAAGAGCATCATTAAAATGATAAATGTTGTAAATATCAACTCTGTAACTTTATTCGCAGGCCGGGGTGCCCGAGCGGTTCTAGGCGCTACAGCCTGAAACCGCGCGACCGGTACGGTCGCAGGTTCGAATCCTGCTTCGGGCATGGATGTGTGTGATGTCCTTAGGTTAGTTAGGTTTAAGTAGTTCTAAGTTCTAGGGAACTGATGACCTCAGATGTTAAGTCCCATAGGTCTCAAAGCCATTTGAACCATTTTTTGTAACTTTATTTGTCTAACATATATAGTAAATTCAAGTTATCAGCATTTTCAGTTAAGTATCAGATCATCATTTCCCCCACACAAAACACAATGAACGATGACAGCATGACAACTTATTGAATCATTAGATAATAGACTATTTGTTGAAAAGTTTAGTGCGTAATAGTTACTTTTATTCTACAATTATTTAGCAGAAAACACAAAGGTGCAGGGCTACTGGCCATGACATTCAGAGTTAAGAAGGAAACTGCACTGGTTTTATGTAAAAGAATTTAACGTTTATTATGTAATAGATATTATTGTTACTTTATTTAAAATGTGAAAGTGGTCAATCTTTGATTATTTAAATATGTTAAAAATATGCAAAATAATGTAGAATAAGCTGTAGCCAATCAGATGGGCGGCTTCAGGAAAGGGAACTGCACCAGTCAGTTGAGCGAGGATGTTCGGCGCGCGGGAAACGCGGCCGGGGACTGGCAGAGGGACAGTAATGGTGGAGACGCGAAAGTGGACGGTCGGTCTTTAGGCAGCTAGGAAGTGAAACGACTTCGAAAATTTCGCGTTGTGTGGTATCGCGGGACTTAGTGTCTGAGCGGTGCGCAGCCGCGCGCCTGGTTTGAACTCTAACTTTTCGCTTAGTCAACGAAGTGGAGTATTGGACTTGTAATTTGCGATGAAATTGTGATTGATTGAACTGTGTGAAACTGATATGTTTTTCAGTCTAATAGAAATTCTAAATACTAGCTCTTTCACTATTAGTTTGCTTTGACAATAAACATTATTCTAACCAAATCGCAACTGTGGATCATTAATTTTGTTCAAATGGCTCCGAGCACTATGGGACTTAACATCTGAGGTCATCAGTCCACTAGAGATAGAACTACTTAAACCTAACTAACCTGAGGACAACCATGCCCGAGGCAGGACTCGAACCTGTGACCGTAGGAGCAGCGCGGTTCCGGACTAAAGCGCCTAGAACCACTCGGCCACAACGGTTGGCGATCGTCAATTTAGCTCCGAATATTATTATTACTTTTGTTATATGTTATATGTCACACAGACGTAGAAGATAGAGAAAAATCACTGGCCTTATTACGTCGGAAAAGGAATCGCTGTTGCCCAAATTACCAGTTATGCTAACCAGATGTCATAGTGTGGTGTACCTACAGGCGCCGCATTTTCCATCCCGGTAGCAAATGTTTGGTATAACTCGACACACAGTAAGACGGTGACCGGTGGAACAAACAGCAGTCACGAGCGGTCGGTGACGACAAAGTTTTCGTAGCGAACATCTATCTAGGACCGGGGTCAAAAACGCAACAAGGTTGTCCTAAACGTATAAAATCAGTCGAGAGTAAATACCGAAAGACATAAGACCGTGAAACAAAGAACTGTCGAACACTGAATGAAATAGTCAGTTTGACGACTTCAGGTGCTAACAAGGAGGTTTGAGCCATCTGCTGAGCCGCAGGGAACGTATCTGCTTGCCAGCTGCAGTATCTCAGACTCCACATCGCTACAGCGACTTGACGGGAAATCTGAAATAATGACGGATAATGATCGTATGCCATCACGGCATGTGCTTGGCTGGTCGGGTGTAAATACCTGAAAATTCTAAACTTAACTTTAATTACTTGCCAAGTCTACTAGCATCAAACGCAGGGCTTAATACACTCCTGGAAATGGAAAAAAGAACACATTGACACCGGTGTGTCAGACCCACCATACTTGCTCCGGACACTGCGAGAGGGCTGTACAAGCAATGATCACACGCACGGCACAGCGGACACACCAGGAACCGCGGTGTTGGCCGTCGAATGGCGCTAGCTGCGCAGCATTTGTGCACCGCCGCGGTCAGTGTCAGCCAGTTTGCCGTGGCATACGGAGCTCCATCGCAGTCTTTAACACTGGTAGCATGCCGCGACAGCGTGGACGTGAACCGTACGTGTAGTTGACGGACTTTGAGCGAGGGCGTATAGTGGGCATGCGGGAGGCCGGGTGGACGTACCGCCGAATTGCTCAACACGTGGGGCGTGAGGTCTCCACAGTACATCGATGTTGTAGCCAGTGGTCGGCGGAAGGTGCACGTGCCCGTCGACCTGGGACCGGACCGCAGCGACGCACGGATGCACGCCAAGACCGTAGGATCCTACGCAGTGCCGTAGGGGACCGCACCGCCACTTCCCAGCAAATTAGGGACACTGTTGCTCCTGGGGTATCGGCGAGGACCATTCGCAACCGCCTCCATGAAGCTGGGCTACGGTCCCGCACACCGTTAGGCCGTCTTCCGCTCACGCCCCAACATCGTGCAGCCCGCCTCCAGTGGTGTCGCGACAGGCGTGAATGGAGGGACGAATCGAGACGTGTCGTCTTCAGCGATGAGAGTCGCTTCTGCCTTGGTGCCAATGATGGTCGTATGCGTGTTTGGCGCCGTGCAGGTTAGCGCCACAATCAGGACTGCATACGACCGAGGCACACAGGGCCAACACCCGGCATCATGGCGTAGGGAGCGATCTCCTACACTGGCCGTACACCACTGGTGATCGTCGAGGGGACACTGAATAGTGCACGGTACATCCAAACCGTCATCGAACCCATCGTTCTACCATTCCTAGACCGGCAAGGGAACTTGCTGTTCCAACAGGACAATGCACGTCCACATGTATCCCGTGCCACCCAACGTGCTCTAGAAGGTGTAAGTCAACTACCCTGGCCAGCAAGATCTCCGGATCTGTCCCCCATTGAGCATGTTTGGGACTGGATGAAGCGTCGTCTCACGCGGTCTGCACGTCCAGCACGAACGCTGGTCCAACTGAGGCGCCAGGTGGAAATGGTATGGCAAGCCGTTCCACAGGACTACATCCAGCATCTCTACGATCGTCTCCATGGGAGAATAGCAGCCTGCATTGCTGCGAAAGGTGGATATTCACTGTACTAGTGCCGACATTGTGCATGCTCTGTTGCCTGTGTCTATGTGCCTGTGGGTCTGTCAGTGTGATCATGTGATGTATCGGACCCCAGGAATGTGTCAATAAAGCTTCCCCTTCCTGGGACAATGAATTCACGGTGTTCTTATTTCAATTTCCAGGAGTGTATAAGAAAAATGTTTCTGAGAATGTTTGTCTCGAGGAGGAGGAGGAGGATATTAGTGTTTAACGTCCCGTCGACAACGAGGTCATTAGAGACGGAGCGCAAGCTCGGGTGAGGTAAGGATGGGGAAGGAAATCGGCCGTGCCCTTTCAAAGGAACCATCCCGGCATTTGCCTGAAGCGATTTAGGGAAATCACGGAAAACCAAAATCAGGATGGCCGGAGACGGGATTGAACCGTTGTCGTCCCGAATGCGAGTCCAGTGTGCCAACCACTGCGCCACCTCGCTCGGTCAATGTTCGTCTCGAGTAAGCACTGTATTGTAATGAGACTTGGACTGTGGGAAAACCGGAACAGAAGAGAATCGAGGTATTTGAGGTGTGGTTCTACAGAAGAATATTGAAAATTAGGTAGACTAGCAAGGTAAGGAATGAGGAGATTTTCCACAGAATCGGCGAGGAAAGGAATATATGGAAACGGTGAGAAGAAGAAGTGACAGGATGGTAGGACACCTCTTACACATCAACAAATATTTTCCATGGTACTAGATGGAACTGCAGAGTGTAAAAACTGTAGATGAAGACAGAAATTGGAATACATCTAGCAAATAAAAATAACGAAGTGCAAAAATAGTAGAGGACCATAGAAATTAGAATACATGCAGCAGATAATTGATGATATAGGTTGAAAATGCTACAGTGAGATGAAAAGTTTGGCATCAAACCAGTCGAAAGATTGTGACTCAAAACTACTAAAAAAAAGGAAGAGAGAGAGGTCATATTTCCTATGTTTCTTCATTTAATGATAGTATTTGAACACGGGACAGAAGGAAAGCGATCAGCATTGTCGTGTGTGGAAAACTATGAAGCTTGTATAGAAGAATGTCTTACGCAAGAAACTAAATAATATTGAATTACCATCTCCACATATTACCAATGGGCCTAATGAAATGCTTGAGTAAGCCTTATCCAAGGATGCCGAATGTTCGAAGTATGTCTGCGAGAGGTTCCCTCCTCCATAATTCACAGTTCAGCTCACCAATAGTCACTGAAAATCATGAACACTACTCTGTCTCTCTCGCTGTCTTTTCCCTCCTCCCTCCTTCCTTCCCTCCCCCTCTCTCTCCCTACCTCCCTCTCTCTCTCTCTCCCTCACGCACACACACACACACACACACACACACACACACACACACACACACACGCACACACTCATTCACTCTCCCACATGCGTGCGGGTACACACTCTTTTATCTGGCACAGAAGAAATTCGTCATTATTTCTCAGCTGTCTCTCTTGAATTTGAGTCTGCTCTCTGTGTAACGAATGAAATGCTGAGCGTAGGTAAGTGTTAGGAAGTTCGTTTTAATCATCAGACTCTCGATTTTCCTACCATGTGCACTACATTATTGTCACACGATACTGTTTTATACAATTACAGATATTCTTTAACCCATTCATATTTTTACAACTTTCTGCTTCATAGTATCTAACTACTTCTCTGCCGTAAATTTAAACTACATTTCAAATATCTCAACATTCGCAGCTTTCAGTTTCGTTTACTCCTTTTAAATCCACATGAAAATGTGAGACAATGGAAATGTCAAAGCGGTATTATCTGTCGTATGGCTTCAGTTATTGGTGGTAGTCAAAACATATAGCAGAATTTGACAACACTGCAGTATTAAGAATACAATGAAAAAGGTGGATGGTTGTTTTCACAGTAGAAACTTGAGCAACTTGTCATGGCATTCAAAATGTTTTCTATTAGTTCAGAGAATTCAGTTCTTCTGTCCCAGCAGAAGATCGTTTGCCAAAACGGCCGCAACGTTTATTTCGTACAAAATTTATCTTTCGACTGTTACTGTGTCTTTGAAAATATCTGATAAACGTGTCAAGTGGAATTCTTATTCTGAGGTACATCAGTCTTGTACATATCACATTCCTAGAGAATTTTTAAGGACTGCAGATATTCAGTGGAGTGAACATATTGTATGAACTCATTTGTGTATATCAGAGTTAAGTATAGATACTTCAGTTACATGAACGAATAAAGATGTGATAAACTTTCGAGTTTTTTTTCAGTCTTTTAGTTCTTTCATACAATGAAGCGAAAGTAACTACATTCTCGTGGGAAATTTACAGACAATTAAACGCGGAAGTACCGAAGTGCCATTAGAAGTAATGGTTCTCAAGGAGATAATTAAAAGGTTGAGGAGATAATGCAAGAGTGGGATGGAGGCGCTTGAAGAAGAAATTAAATTCATAATCTCTTCGTTGTGAAGCTGGCATAACAATCACTGCACTTAAGCTGGCGAAGTGCTTTCAGCGCTTTCGCACCAACATACGGCTACGCTGCTAGTTACAAGAACCTGAAGATACTACAGTATTCCGAGATGTTGAACAGTTGTAGAAGACGATCAGTGTTGCTTTAGGAAAGGTAAATGCGCCATAGAGGCAATTTTGACGTTTCGACTGATAATGGAAGCAAGACTACAGAGAAATCAAGACACCTTCCCAGGAGTTTTCGACCTGGAAAAAGCGTTCGACAATGAAAAATGCTGCAAGATGCTCGAAATTCTGAGAAAAATAGGGATAACTATATGGGAAGACGGGTAATATGCAATACGTACAAGAGTCAAGAGGGAATAATAAGACGACCAAGAACGAAGGGCTCGGATTAGAAAGGTTGTAAGGTGGTGATGTAGTATGTCGCCCCTACTGTTCAATTTGTACACCGAAGAAAGAATGATGGAAATAGAAGAACGGTTCAAGAGTGATATTGAAATTCAAGGTGGACGGATGGCAGTGATACAATTCGTTGATGGCGTTATTGTCCTAAGTAAAAGTGAAGAAGAATTACAGGATTAGCTGTGTGGAATGAACAGACTAATGAGTACAGAATTTGGATTGAGAGTAAATCGAGGAAAGACGAAAACAATTAGAAGTTGCAGAAATGAGAATAACGAGCAACGTAACATCAGGGTTGACGCTCACGAAGTAGATGAAATTAAAGAATTCTACTACCCAAGGAACAAAATAACCAATGACGGAAGGAGCAAGGAGAACAAAAAAAGCAGACTAGCACTGGTAAAAGGGCCATTCCTGGCAAAGAGCAGTCTACTAGTATGAAACAAAGGCTTTAATTTGGGGAAGAAATTTCTGAGAATATACGTTTGGAGCACAGCATTGTATGGTAGTGAAACATGGACTGTGGGAAAAACGGAACAGAAGAGAATCGAAGCATTCGAGATGTAGAGCTACAGTCGAATGTTGAAAACTGATTCGGCTGATAAGGTAAGGAATGAAGAGTTCAACGCAGAATCGGAGGGGGAAGGAATATATGAGAACATTGACATGAAGGAGAGACACCATCAGGGAGTAAATTCCGTGGTACTAGAGGGAGCTGTTGAGAGAGACATAGTGTGGAATATATCCAGCAAATAACTGATGACGTAGGTTGCAAGTGCTACTCTGAGGTGAAGATTTTGGGATAGTGGCACAAGGAAAAAAATTGAACTTGGAGAAATCCAGTGTTTCGTGTCCAACGGCGGAGGTGATTTTCAAGATGGTGTACAGCTTCTGTGAACGTCATCTGCACACCTACGCCCACTGCTTACTGTTTACATGAATGTAATCTTCTTTCACGTAAGAAAATAATGTCGAGCGTGCTGTAAATGACTTGTCATAAAGTGTGATCAGTGCCGAACTTTAATGAATGTCACAGTTCACAGATGAAATGAAAGAATACTGAAAGTCCAGAATGAGAATTTCACTCTGCAGCGGAATGTGCGCTGATATGAAACTTCCTGGCAGATTAAAACTGTGTGCCCGACCGAGACTCGAACTCGGGACCTTTGCCTTTCGCGGACAAGTGCTCTACCAACTGAGCTACCGAAGCACGACTCACGCCCGGTAGTCACATCTGTACTTCTGCCAGTACCTCGTCTCCTACCTTCCAAACTTTACAGAAGCTCTCCTGCGAACCTTGCAGAACTAGCACTCCTGAAAGAAAGGATATTGCACTTGCACTTGCATTGAAAGAAAGGATATAGGCACTTGCCCGCGAAAGGCAAAGGTCCCTAGTTCGAGTCTCGGTCGGGCACACAGTTTTAATCTTCCAGGAAGTTTCATATCAGCGCACACTCCGCTGCAGAGTGAAATTCTCATTCTGGAAACATCCCCCAGGCTGTGGCTAAGCCATGTCTCCGCAATATCCTTTCTTTCAGGAGTGCTAGTTCTGCTAGGTTCGCAGGAGAGCTTCTGTAAAGTTTGGAAGGTAGGAGACGAGGTACTGGCAGAAGTAAAGCTGTGAGTACCGGGCGTGAGTCGTGCTTCGGTAGCTCAGTTGGTAGAGCACTTGCCCGCGAAAGGCAAAGGTCCCGAGTTCGAGTCTCGCTCGGGCACACAGTGTTAATCGGCCAGGAAGTTTCAATACTGAAAGTGGTTCACAGCCGTAGTTTTCTGCGGTCAGCAGCGACTTTCCGCAAATATCAGGGAATGAACTACGAGAGGCCTTTAATAAATAATGCAACACGTTTTTTTATCCACCAATTTCAGTTTAAAGATGCGCTGTTTCTTGTGGGACATGGTGGAATATTCCCACTTTGTCCCGTATAGTTTCATAAAATTCAGTTAGGTGACGGCGCTGTTGTAGCCTTCAAAATGGCGTCTATAACAGAGGTGCGTTCAAGCAGAGAGCTGCCATTAAGTTTCTTTTGGCGGAAAACCAGAGAATCGCAGGTACCCATAGGCGTTTGGATCAAGACTACATAGGCGAGGCAGTGAATAAAAACACGTCGAGTCGTTGAGCAGGGAGGTTGCGCAAACCTGTCCGAACTCCCGCGAGCCGGCCAGCCGCACACAGCTGCGACCCGAAAGTGTTAAAACTTGCGGACACTCTGACACGCTCGTCTATCAATACGGGTGCTCAAAGGTGTGTGCCCGCTGGTTTCTTAACAGAAAACCATAAAGAGCAAAGAAGAACCACCTTTGCGGTATTGGTTGCGCTTTATGAAGCTAATAGTGACAGTTTTCTGCCGTACTTCGTCACAGGCGATGAAACTTGGGTTCATCACTTCGAACCGGAAACAAAATGGTAAGCCGGCCGCGGTGGCCGTGCGGTTCTGGCGCTGCAGTCCGGAACCGCGGGACCACTACGGTCGCAGGTTCGAATCCTGCCTCGCGCATGGGTGTGTGTGATGTCCTTAGGTTAGTTAGGTTTAAGTAGTTCTAAGTTCTAGGGTACTGATGACCTAAGATGTTGAGTCCCATAGTGCTCAGAGCCATTTGAACCATTTTGAACGAAATGGTAATCCATGTAGTGGCGCCACACCACCTCTTCTCGGGACAAAAAGTTGAAAGCCGCAAATTTAGCCGGTGTAGTTATGGCGACGGTCTTCTGAGACCCTGAAGGCACTATTGTGTTTGACGCCTTGCATCATGGTGCAACTATCAACTCTGAAGTATGCTGAGGTATACCCTCAAGTATACTCAGGGAATTTAAGAAACGACTTCAGTGTGCTCGTCGCCACAAAATTGCAAACGAAGTTCTCGTTTTTCGTGACAATGAACGGCTTCACACAAATCTGTACACCCCAGGGCACTGTTCCACTCCACATGGTTTTGTAGCCAAAAGAGTGCGGAATAATATGGTGTAACGAAATCCTGAATGAAACGAACCTGCTCTCACGCTTCCAGAAAAAATGTGTTGCATTATTTACGGAACGTCCCTCGTATTTATGCGTATTCTCTGTATCCGTGCTCCGAAAAGCTGTGAGTGGTTGGCAGGAGATAAATCCCGTTGTCCGATGTTTTCTAGCTTCTTCACGTCGCATTCACGTATAGAGCCCGAGAAGAATGTCGCTGCGCACACTGTATTAATGTAATCTTGTCTGTACGGACACTACGAGAGAGACTCGCAGAACACTGGTTCTTGAAAATCTGGGAGCAGCTTTTCGCTGGATAGTGGATGTTATCCTCAAGCGTCTGCCACTTCAGGTTTTTCAGCACTTCCGTGACACTCTGTTGTAGGTCAGACGTATGTGTGACCTTGTGTGTTGCTAAATGATAATTAATTGCAACCCTCAGCTGCCGACAAGTGTTGCTGATATACCTCGATGGTGACAGCTGAAAATGTATGCCCCGACCGGGACTCGAACCCGGGATCTGGGTAAGCAAATGTCTATTATGAACATTATGTATGTAGATTGTGGACAGTTGGGAATGTGGGTCTCCCGGGAAGCGTGCATGGGGTAAGTCCCTGCAGTCGCGCTGTTTATCTGTGTCCTCGGTGGCTCAGATGGACACCCGGCACGGTAGCTCAGCGTGTTCGGTCAGAGGGTTAGCTGTCCTCTGTAATAAAAAAAAAAAAACTGAGTTAATGGATCAACGACGAAGTGAAACGGATGTCTTGCGAAGTCCGCCCATAGCACATGCCACGAACTAAAAAAAAATGGACAAAATAAGATTAAAACAAAAAAGATGATAGAGCGTCTGCCATGTAAGCAGGAGACCCCGGGTTGGAGTCCCGGTCGGGGCATACATTTTCAGCTGTCCGTATCGAGGTATATCAACAACACTTGTCGGCAGCTGAGGGTTTCAATTAATTATCATTTATTCTTGAGAAGCGGCACGGTGATCATTGGTATCTGTTCTTTCGAGAACAGTTATTAACTTCATATATTGTGTGCTGCTCTTCTTTGTATACGTTCAATACTCCCTTTTGTTTCTGATTGTTATGAGTCCCACAAACTTCCGCAGTATTCTAGAATGGGTCGAACTAGTGTTTTGTAAGCAGGTTCCATTGCAGAATGAAAGCATTTTACCAGTGAACCGGACAGCTTCCTAATTTACCTACGATCTTATCTAATTCTTCAGTTTCATATCCCCACAGATTGTTACACCATGGTACTTCCATGCCTTGAGTTACACCAATTGTGGTTCACTGATGTTACAGTCACGGAATGTTACGTTCTGTGTTTTGAGAAGTGCACAATTCTCCAACCTTGTGCCTGATTGCTTCCTTACAGGTTTGGCTCTGAGCACTATGGGACTTAACATCTGTGGTCATCAGTCCCCTAGAACTTAGAACTACTTAAACCTAACTAACCTAAGGACAGCACACACATCCATGCCCGAGGCAGGATTCGAACCTGCGACCGTAGCAGTCGCGCGATTCCGGACGGAACGCCTAGAACCGCGAGACCACCGCGGCCGGCTTTACAGGTTTGCTTAGCGAGAGTGTGACCCAGAAATATTCAACACTCTCTACGAGTTTTTTAGATTTAGATCTGAGTGTGTTATAATGCGGCATAAACCAGTTACCACGGTCAAATAAAAAAAATACTGATTTTGAAGCCATTTTGACTATCTTTCGACCGTGACTGTCTTAAGAAATATGTAAAAGTTCTTTAAATTATCACTACCAGTCACAAACTTTGTTAACTATTGTATTACTTATTTATTTAGCGACAAAACACCTCAGCGCATCACCACCAGACTGCCACGATAGCGAGTGACCGTTACAAAACATTTTCATGCAAACATTAGTCCAGCTTCCGAAGCGACATCGCCTCTTACTAAGTTATCTCTTCTTCCACAGGATATCCACAGCATTTATGAAGAGACTATGTAACATCAGTATGACCTTATTGAAATATTGTTTTTTTTGTGCCATTTAGCCTGAAGATGAGGTATTCCGTCGAAACATGTCGGTAAATAAATACGTAATACAATAGTTAACGAAGTTTGTGACTAGTAGCGGTAATTTAAAAAACCTTAACAACAGTGATTGTTTTGTTCACAATAACCTCACTACAAAACGCTTACAGAAAGGCGCATTGTAGCCCGGAAGCATTTACTTCCTTTCGTTATTTAACCTGATCTACACTCCTGGAAATTGAAATAAGAACACCGTGAATTCATTGTCCCAGGAAGGGGAAACTTTATTGACACATTCCTGGGGTCAGATACATCACATGATCACACTGACAGAACCACAGGCACATAGACACAGGCAACAGAGCATGCACAATGTCGGCACTAGTACAGTGTATATCCACCTTTCGCAGCAATGAAGGCTGCTATTCTCCCATGGAGACGATCGTAGAGATGCTGGATGTAGTCCTGTGGAACGGCTTGCCATGCCATTTCCACCTGGCGCCTCAGTTGGACCAGCGTTCGTGCTGGACGTGCAGACCGCGTGAGACGACGCTTCATCCAGTCCCAAACATGCTCAATGAGGGACAGATCCGGAGATCTTGCTGGCCAGGGTAGTTGACTTACACCTTCTAGAGCACGTTGGGTGGCACGGGATACATGCGGACGTGCATTGTCCTGTTGGAACAGCAAGTTCCCTTGCCGGTCTAGGAATGGTAGAACGATGGGTTCGATGACGGTTTGGATGTACCGTGCACTATTCAGTGTCCCCTCGACGATCACCAGTGGTGTACGGCCAGTGTAGGAGATCGCTCCCCACACCATGATGCCGGGTGTTGGCCCTGTGTGCCTCGGTCGTATGCAGTCCTGATTGTGGCGCTCACCTGCACGGCGCCAAACACGCATACGACCATCATTGGCACCAAGGCAGAAGCGACTCTCATCGCTGAAGACGACACGTCTCCATTCGTCCCTCCATTCACGCCTGTCGCAACACCACTGGAGGCGGGCTGCACGATGTTGGGGCGTGAGCGGAAGACGGCCTAACGGTGTGCGGGACCGTAGCCCAGCTTCATGGAGACGGTTGCGAATGGTCCTCGCCGATACCCCAGGAGCAACAGTGTCCCTAATTTGCTGGGAAGTGGCGGTGCGGTCCCCTACGGCACTGCGTAGGATCCTACGGTCTTGGCGTGCATCCGTGCGTCGCTGCGGTCCGGTCCCAGGTCGACGGGCACGTGCACCTTCCGCCGACCACTGGCGACAACATCGATGTACTGTGGAGACCTCACGCCCCACGTGTTGAGCAATTCGGCGGTACGTCCACCCGGCCTCCCGCATGCCCACTATACGCCCTCGCTCAAAGTCCGTCAACTGCACATACGGTTCACGTCCACGCTGTCGCGGCATGCTACCAGTGTTAAAGACTGCGATGGAGCTCCGTATGCCACGGCAAACTGGCTGACACTGACGGCGGCGGTGCACAAATGCTGCGCAGCTAGCGCCATTCGACGGCCAACACCGCGGTTCCTGGTGTGTCCGCTGTGCCGTGCGTGTGATCATTGCTTGTACAGCCCTCTCGCAGTGTCCGGAGCAAGTATGGTGGGTCTGAAACACCGGTGTCAATGTGTTCTTTTTTCCATTTCCAGGAGTGTATAACACTGAGCCTTACTTTTACGAATACAGTACCTCAAGTTATTTACGTGGGTTGGACAAAATTACTGAAACACAGCGACGCATGCGTACTTGAATATAAATGTATATCCTAGAAAAGCCAGCAAGTTACGCTGTTGTATTTGACCGCTAACGACATCCGTGCATTGTTCTCAGAACACTGCAAGAAAATGCTAATCGTGGTCAAAACAGTCATCTGTGTAGGTGAGAGTGCGTTATCTCTGAGTTCAATGAACCAGAACGTGGGAGGAGGAGGGGACTAGGGTTTAACGTCCCGTCGACAACGAGGTCATTAGAGACGGAGCGCAAGCTCGGGTGAGGGAAAGATGGGGAAGGAAATCGGCCGTGCCCTTTCAAAGGAACCATCCCGGCATTTGCCTGAAGCGATTTAAGGAAATCACGGAAAACCTAAATCAGGATGGCCGGAGACGGGATTGAACGGTCGTCGTCCCGAATGCGAGTCCAGTGTGCTAACCACTGCGCCACCTCGCTCGGTCCCCGAACGTGGGCAAATGGCTGATGCTCGCACGCCGCGTGCTACCTTAATCACAGTAGACGAAGTGTTGGAACGTTTCAACAGGCACCGACCGTATCGACGATTTATACCGCATACTGGCAAAGAGTAAAGATAACTTCCGCCAAGTCACAACGTGGACAAATGTGTGTGTTGAGTAATCATGACGGACGGCCACCGAATACGACGACGGCTGCAAAAGTCACTGCAGAATTGAATGTCGCGCACACTGTCAGCATCAAAATAACTAGAAGAGGGCTCCATAAACAAGGAAATTCAGGGAAGCTGGAATTACAAAACCGTCCACATCTAGGTGATTACTCTGCTATTCACAATTAAGTGCCTAACAGAGGGTTCAATGAACCACCTTCAAGCTGTCTCTCTATCGCTCCACTATCTAAAGGCGCGCGGGAAAAATGAGGACTTAAATTTTTCTGAGCGAGCCCTGATTTCTCTTATTTTATCGTGATGATCATTTCTCCCTATGTAAGCGGGTTCCAGCAGAATGTTTTCGCAATCGGAGGAGAAAACTGTTGATTGAAATTTAATGAGAAGATCCCGTCGGAACGAAAAACGCCTTCGTTTTAATGATTGCTACACCAATTCACGTATCATGTCTGTGGCACAATCTCCCCTATTGCGAAATAATGCAAAACTAGCCGCCCTTCTTTTTCAATATCATCCGTCAGTCCCACCTGATACGGAACCCACACCGCACAGCAATACTCCAGAATAGGGCGAACAAGTGTAGTGTAAGCAGTCACTTTAGTAGATCTGTTGCATCTTCTAAGTGTTCTGCCAATGAATCGCAGTCTTTGGTTTGCTCTACCCCAACATTATCTATGTGATCCTTCCAACTTAGGTTATTTGTATTTGTAATCCGTAAGCATTTAGTTGAATTTACAGCTTTCAGATTTGTGTGACATATCGCGCAATCGAAATTTAGTGGATTTCTTTTAGTATTCATGTGAATAACTTCACTCTTTTCTTCATTCAGCCTCAATTGACACTTTTCGCACCACACAGATATCTTATCTAAATCATTTTTCAGTTTCTTTTGGTCATCAGATGACTTTACAAGACAGTAAATGACAGCATCATCTGCAAATAATCTAAGAGAGCTATGTCGTTGTCTCCTATGTCGTTAATATAGATCAGGAATAATAGAGGGCCTATAACGCTTCCTTGAGGAACGCCGGATATTACTTGTATTTTACTCGGTGACTTTCCGTCTATTACTATGAACTGTGACCTTTCTGACAGGAAATCACGAATCCAGTCGCACAACTGAGGAGATATTCCATAGGCACACAGTTTCGTTAGAAGACACTTGTGAGGAACGATGTATAAAGCCTTCTGAAAATCTAAAAACGTGGAGTCAATTTGACATCCCCTGTCGATAGCACTTATTACTTCATGATTATAAAGAGCTAGTTGTGTTCCGCAGGAACGATATTTTCTGAATCCGTGCTGACTATGTATCAGTAAATCGTTTTCTTCTAGGTATTTCACAATGTTCGAATATAGTATTGTTCCAATACCCTACTGCAAATCGACGTTAGTGATACGGGCCTGTAATTCAGCGGATTACTACTTCCCTTTTTGGGTATTGGTGTGACTTGAGCCACTTTCCAGTCTTTAGGTATGGAACTTTCTATGAGCGAGCGGTTGTATATATGAGGGCAGTTCAATAAGTAATGCAACACTTTTTTTTTTCTCTGCCAATTTTGGTTGAAAAAACCGGAAATTTCTTGTGGAATATTTTCAAACATTCCCGCTTCGTCTCGTATAGTTTCATTGACTTCCGACAGGTGGCAGCGCTGTACGAAGCTGTTAAAATGGCGTCTGTAACGGATGTGCGTTGCAAACAACGGGCAGTGATCGAGTTTCTTTTGGCGGAAAACCAGGGCATCTCAGATATTCGTAGGTGCTTGCAGAATGTCTACGGTGATCTGGCAGTGGACAAAAGCACGGTGAGTCGTTGGGCAAAGCGTGTGTCATCATCGCCGCAAGGTCAAGCAAGACTGTCTGATCTCCCGCGTGCGGGCCGGCCGTGCACAGCTGTGACTCCTGCAATGTCGGAGCGTGCGAACACACTCGTTCGAGATGATCGACGGATCACCATCAAACAACTCAGTGCTCAACTTGACATCTCTGTTGGTAGTGCTGTCACAATTGTTCACCAGTTGGGATATTCAAAGGTTTGTTCCCGCTGGGTCCCTCGTTGTCTAACCGAACACCATAAAGAGCAAAGGAGAACCATCTGTGCGGAATTGCTTGCTCGTCATGTGGCTGAGGGTGACAATTTCTTGTCAAAGATTGTTACAGGCGATGAAACATGGGTTCATCACTTCGAACCTGAAACAAAACGGCAATCAATGGAGTGGCGCCACACCCACTCCCCTACCAAGAACAAGTTTAAAGCTATACCCTCAGCCGGTAAAGTCATGGTTACAGTCTTCTGGGACTCTGAAGGGGTTATTCTGTTCGATGTCCTTCCCCATGGTCAAACGATCAACTCAGAAGTGTATTGTGCTACTCTTCAGAAATTGAAGAAACGACTTCAGCGTGTTCGTAGGCACAAAAATCTGAACGAACTTCTCCTTCTTCATGACAACGCAAGACCTCACACAAGTCTTCGCACCCGGGAGGAGCTCACAAAACTTCAGTGGACTGTTCTTCCTCATGCACCCTACAGCCCCGATCTCGCACCGTCGGATTTCCATATGTTTGGCCCAATGAAGGACGCAATCCGTGGGAGGCACTACGCGGATGATGAAGAAGTTATTGATGCAGTACGACGTTGGCTCCGACATCGACCAGTGGAATGGTACCGTGCAGGCATACAGGCCCTCATTTCAAGGTGGCGTAAGGCCGTAGCATTGAATGGAGATTACGTTGAAAAATAGTGTTGTGTAGGTAAAAGATTGGGGAATAACCTGGTGTATTTCAATGCTGAATAAAACAACCCCTGTTTCAGAAAAAATTGTGTTGCATTACTTATTGAACTGCCCTCGTAATTGCTAAATATGGAGCTATTGCTTATGCATACTCTGAAAGGGACCTGACTGATATACCAACTGGACCGGAAGCCTTGCATTTATTAAGTGATTTAAGCTGCTTTGTTACACCGAGGATATCTACGTCTACGTTTCTCATCTTGGCAGTTGTTCTTCATTGGAATTCAGGAATATTTACTTCGTCTTCTTTGGTGAAGGAGTTTCGGAAAACGGTGTTTAACGACTCTGCTTTAGTGGCACTGTCATCAGTGACTTCATCGTTGTTATCACGCAGTGAAGGTATTGATTGCGTCTTGCCACTGGTGTGCTTTATATATGACCAGAATCTCTTTGGGTTTTCTGCCAGATGCTGAGACAGAGATTCGTTGTCGAAATTATTAAAAGCATCTCGCATTGAAGCACGTGCTATATTTCGAACATCAGCAAAAACTTGTCAATCTTCGGGATTTTGCGTCCTTTTAAATTTGGCATGCTTTTTTCGTCGCTTCTGCAACAGCGATCTGACCCGTTTTGTGTATCATGGGGGATCAATACCATCACTTATTAATACCTCTGAATTTCCGTCGATACTATCTATTTGAAACCATTCCACATCTTTTCTACGCGTACGTGATCAGATCGGAAAGAGAGGAGACTGTCTCTTAAAAAGGCGTTAAGAGCATTTTTATCAGCTTTTTTAAATGTACTTCGTGTTTCTTTTTGAACCACTCGTCAATGATGCAAACGCCCTTAATAGGAAATCGTGGTGCGGAAGCCATTAAACTTGGATTATGGAGCATTGGAAAAAAAAGTCATTTGGTCGTATCACACTTGTTGCACACTGTTACCAACTTCTGGCTTAGACCCGAGAGTGAAACGTGGGGGCAGTTGAATCACGATTTCGGCAGCCGTATCGTGGTATTCCGTGGCTCCTGACGCTACTCTGCAAGGTCCCATTATTTCCAATGATTATTCGACCATCTTGGCTGATCAGGTGCAACGTGCGTTAGTACCCCATTGGTGATGCTCTGTTCCAAGACGACAGGCCCCTGTGCAGACACCTCGCATCGTCCAGGACTGGTTTTGGGAGCATCACGATGAACTGTCGCATCTCTCCAGGCCACCACAGTTACAATATCCCAGTACTATTGCGTCTTTATGGTCTATTTTGGAAAGAGTGTCTATGATCACTGACCACTTTTTTATCTCAAGTTGTCATTATTTTGCAGGAAGAACGTTGTAAGACACCCTTGGAAACCATACAGGACTTGTGTTAATTTTTCTGTGACCGTTGAAAGTTGTTTTGAATACCAACAACCCATACACCCGATTTTTGAAAGTTCCCCATTGTATGCAAGTCTCATACTGTGGTAGAATCATCACAGTTCATCACACTTGATAGCTCTCGAGTACAATGACGTGGATCATTATGGATTAGTGCGTTTAAATAATCTTCATAAAACGCCGATGGTCTTCCTGAACATGGGGAGTATCTACCTAATGTCAAAATGATCGTCCTTAAAACGAGAAAACTATTTTCTTGCCGTGCTCTGTCCAATGGGTGCCTCCGCTGCTGTCGCAAATCTACTGAACTCAAAATGAAGAATATGAAGAAATGTTCCGATTTCTCTACTTTTGTAGCATCCTCAGCTCCACTATCTACAACCAAGTAACAAAATGACATTATGTAAACTCCAACACCAATAATGACTAAAATAAAAAATAACAGTCGATAAATGAACCCACGCTTACCAGAATACCTATACCAAAAACAAAAACTCAACGAACTTATGTAGCAACCTAATCCTGTTGTCACTCATGATGCAACAAGTCAGTAAACTCGCATATCAGTGGCAATAATAGTGCGTTTACACACCACAATGACTCCCTACGTGACTTTACAAGATAAATCGGGACGCTGACTGATTACAAGTGACACAGTGACTGCAGTCTTCTAATGTTTGCTGCCAACTGACAGTGGCACTGTGTGTGGTGCCTATTTAAAAACACACATGGGGCAGATACCTACAACAAGATACCAAAAACTCACATTGCCTTAAATCTTTAATATTATTAACAATTTTCTTAGTATGCTTTAATTAGTACAGATAATGCTTCTATTTTACGATGAATTCCAGACGACGATGATGGAGGGTATTGTCGAAAGCTTTGAATTTCATCCGAATTTGAAGCGGCAATTGAACAGAGAACTCTTTATGCACGCATAACTTTCAGCGTGCACTATCGTTTTCAAAATTATTTTGGAAACTGAAATTTTCTTACTGAAATGTTTCATAAACTAACATGTTATTGTAGGAAAGTCTTACATTTCTGGAAACAGAAAAATCAGAGATACAATACAAAACACTGAATGGGTGAAAGGATAGCATTCTCACATTCGAAGATTTTAGAAAGCGGTAATTTTACATAAAGGTAACTTTTGAATTGAACAGTTTGAGATTTTTTTTTTTTTTTTTTTTTTTTGAAAGAGTAGAATGATGGCGTCCAAACAAAGTCTGTCAAACTTTGTAACATTTTTAGTGGGCACCAATTTTGCCAGTATTGTTCTTCACGAGTTTTGAATATTTATCTGTGAATAAAGTTTCTTCTTCAACCATATAGACTACTCATAAACCCCAGATTCTATAAAACACGAAAAAAACATCACCTACCTTACAAATAAGTTCATGTGCTATTATTTGACTTTAAGCATGTAATAGAGAATAAGCTAAAAAGAGGTTTGACATTGTGCTTAGAGTTTGTTGGAAGTGCTAAGTACTCTTATTATGAAACAGTGGATGAATACAGTCTCGGTAATTTGCGCTACATATCAAGCAAAAGCTAGTTACCCACACGCCTCAATGAGTATGATGTCATATTTCTAATAGTATGAGTCTAAAAGGATAAATTTTGCAGGTACGTTCATTGATATATGTAGATACTGACCGTGAAGAGTTTACGAATAGAGTTACCAGAGTTAGCGGTAAAGAACTAGTAAATGAATACGTTATGCTTGAAGTTTTACTGCGCGTCATTTTAAACATAAGCTAGTTCTTCGCCTTATATAGAAGTGAAAATGGATGATAAACAATTTAGACAAGAAGAGAACAGAAACTTCTGAAATGTGGTCCTACAGAAAGTATGCTGAAAATTGCAGTGGTAGGTCAAATAACTAATAAGGAAGTACTGAATCGAACTAAGAAGGAAAAAAAAGAGGCATTACTGATCCAAAAGAAGTGGTTGGTTGGTAGGACACATCAAGAACTATGAAGGAATCCTCAAACTAGCAATGGAGAAAAGGGGGGGGGGGAGGTAGGGTAAAATTTTTAGAGGCCAAAGCTTGTTTAAAACAAAGGAATTTCAAATGAGTGTGGATTTCAGTACTTATGCAGAAATGATAGGGCTAACTAACGTGGAGATCTGTATCAAAGAAGTCCTCCAACTAAAAAGTGTACATATCAAGAGAAATGGAATATTTGCCACTATTATCGTCTTTGGATGTCTGAACGCATGTGTGATACGTATTCTTTGACTACAAGAGATCGCGAAATACTGAAGTATAATTATTACATTACATATCCACGTTGTGGTATCCAGGGACAGTTATCAGTCATCTGTTCAGAATGTTAATTATTATTCGTCACCCTCCACTTGCAGCTGAACTATTTCATTTGAAACGTGAAGAGTAATTTGTGCATACTTTAAATACTGTTTGTCGGAATTTGTTTCCATGGTGTGTAACAATGCTAAGAAAAGACCATAGTTTGATGATAGTTTTATTCACTTCCGTGCGATTAAAAATACTTGAAATGCAAAAGAACCTTTTATTCAGTTGCATATATGTCACTGAAATTTATCCTCCCAGTTTTAATTAAAATTGTAATATCATTCTTCTGTCACCTCTTGCACTATTTCGTGAACAGCTAGCTCCATTTTTGGGAAAGATAACAAAATTATCATTTACAACAAGCAACTTAAAGCAATTGATAAGGAAATAAGCAATGTGATGATTTATTTCAGGATCCTGGAGTTCATCACTTCATACTGAAGAGCAGAGCTCAGTTATCCATTGCAAAAGGGTGAATCAATTGTGGGACCAAAACGGAATTTCTGAGATGAAAGTAGGAACTGTATTCATTTGACAATTTTTTTAAATTCTGTAGATGACTTTTTCTGCGCAACAATTATCAACTGTGCGTGACTTTGATGGGGAAGCCATCCTGTGTATTACTGATAACCATTTTTTGTATTCAGTTTCATTTACAAACAGTCAGATTCGGCTTAGATTCACTGGGATCACACACATCGAAAGAAATGTACACAGTTAAAGGTCATTTTAAAAGACTTCGTAGCAAAGGCTGTTCTAGACCACAGTACATGGACGACACTGTAATCCAAAGTCAAAAGTCACGCAGTTTTGAGCTACAATTGTTTGATGACCAGCTACACGCGTATGTATTATACTTTCACAACCTAAGACCACAACTAAATGTAGCAATAAACTATTTAATGTGCCTCATTTTCTGGTTTTAGTGAGCTATCCAATTTTCATGGGTGATACCAATACAAACCAGAAACTTGTCATCATGTTACACAATAGCAATATATCATCTGATTTGATATCAGATCTACGTTACTGTAAAACAAACAAAAGTGGACATTACAGTCCAACTTATTGTATAAAAGCAATATAGCTTCTGTTTTAATCAGACCCATAAATTCACTTCCCACATATTATAAAACATATTCTGATAGTCAATGGAGACCTTCAGTGATAAAATCTCATCGTCATTTTGAAGCCACATTCCGTCATGTTTCCTGTTTGTCATCATCAGGCGAAGAGGATTATGTAGCTCGACTGATAATGCGAGAATGTTCGTCATAAAAACAGCGCATGTCTCGGAATTGTATCGTTGTAACCAATTGGCTTTAGCTGAACTGTGAGATTTCTAGCTGCTTTCTAGCAGATAGTTTATTGAACGAGTGAGAGACGTTTGCTTTGCGTGTTCTGTTTTATCCAGTGTGTGCTCTCTGTAGATCTCCAACAGAAGTATGTGTTTGACAACAAATACGACAGAGCTGGAGCCAGTAAAATTTGAACTCCCCCGTTACAGCGGGGTCTCAAAGGCTGTGCTTCGGAGTATTCCGCTAAAAGGGTCGGATAGAGACGTATTCCCTGGCGTCACGGCACAGAACATCTGGCTTTCGGTAACGGAGACCAAAGAGAAAATGCAGGGAAGAAGCAGAGGCCCTCTGATGTCCAGGTCGTTCTTCCTAACAAAGGAAAATTCTGGCGAATGGATGGTTTCTTCTGTTCGGTTTCTGAAACGTGAAGACAGATATATCTTACGAACAGGAAACAATTAGAAACGAAATACACAGGAACAGACCACTCGTTTACTTACTGCTTACCTTTTACACAGAAAAAAGTGGATAAATTTAAACTGTTGATACAAACATTAATACTACAATTTGTATAACGGCAAATGTGTAAGAACATCACTATAATGGTGTCACATCAGTGAGTAGGCTATTTCGTTTTTCGCCTGACATTAAAATCATCGATAAATTCTATTTTTCATAAGGAGCAACGACTTTGGCAATCATCATCTGCGTTCTTACCCTTCTTTTATTTGCATATATTTGCAGTTTTCAATAAATATTTAAATAAAAATCTATACCCTGGTAACAATACTTCCTCACGCTCACTATTGCTAATTAAGAACATAACAGAACTTACAGTGTTGGCTGTCACCAAAGAAATACTTTAACATGTATATTTTGAACGCTTCTAATTTCTATGTAGAATAAAGTAAGATAATGACTTAATATAAAAAGAAGCCATCAGAGGTTATAAACACATGAATGAATACCTTATCATCATGAAAAAGACTCCTAGTCGCAAGTACATCACAGTTTCAAAATGTAATCCTTGTAAACAGTCAACTTACAAAGCGCAGTGTATTTTTAAAAGGGTTGTGAAAGGACCAATAAAATGCCACAATTAAATAATTCTATCAATTTTAATAACAAAATATTTTATGCAAAACCGGAATGTACATATATTTCAGGATTTATCAGTCATATAATGAAGTAACATGATGTCAGAGCCAGTAAAATTCTTCTGCGTTTGGGACCGCATGGTCAACTATAAAATTCCGACGTTTCGGCGTCTATTGCAAGACGCCTTCCTCAGGGTGTATTTACAACAACTGTTAGCCGTATGCGCCGAAACGTCGTTGAAACATGACATTTACTGTGTGTTTGCATCTCTCTCTACATATTGTAGCGTGTAGTGTAATTGCGTGAGTTGTGTTGTACAATTTCAGCAAGATTACAATAAAACTACTTACTTATTATTAATGTAACACGAAGTTTTATTTAATCACTGCTTTTCATGGTTACTATATTAAAGAAATTTCCATCTGGGAACGTGTAGCAACGTTGTTTGTCAAGCAATGTAAATGTGACTAAGTTCATTCACAAGAGTAATCATTTATAACTAACAAACAAGTTAAATGTATGATAAGTAATCTGACCTAAACAAAATTAATGATTTTTAATAATTTTGGTGCTGTTGTTTGAAAGTCTCTTCGCTAGTTGCTGATCGTTTATCAAAATTAACGTTACTGTTATCTCGAGGTGGAAACATTTTTCTTTAAGCAAAATGAACAGTTTTGTCAAAAAATACCGCACGTACACAACAATAATATATTTTCCTGTCGAAATATTTTATAAAAGTTGTTGCGAAATTACGACTTCATACATCAGCAGATAAGAATTTATCTCACGTAAGATGCTGTTTGCATTCATAGAAGTTCCATATGTTCATAGTATAACTGGAATTCATTAGCTCAGAGTGGGGTCCTCGGCCACTAATACAGAATTGTTATTGCAGTTATAATCAACAACATTTAAGTCTGTATCGAAAATCAGTTTAAAACTGCCGCTGCAATATTTCACTAAGATGGCGGCTAACATAAGACAATCACTTACAGATTCTGCTTCAGGCTGTATTTTACTCGTAATAAATAATATGTTTTAAATCTTTTCTCACCTTCACTATACGCATAAACATTTGAAAATATTTCTCAGTGTTTCATGACATATTAAAAGTCACTGTTTATCAATAAACTGCGCTGTAGATCAATAGCGCTAAAGGCTGCGCTCTTTGGTAGCTGAGCAGAAAACTTAACATTTATATAGGACGAGAATTACAATGAAATAAAACTCCAAACAAAGAAGATTCATCTCAGTAACATATAAACTCTATTTTCAAATATCAGTTAGCACAGTTTTCTTATTGACCTTTGTGTTACGAGACATCAATCACGTCCTATCAGTACAATAGTTCGAACAAGAAGGATTTTTCAACAAAAACAATAGATAACAATTGTCGTGACTTGGCAAGACAGCCAAGTCACAATGAGAGGAAGCCGAAAGGCACGCGCTTAAGCTTACGCAGGCTGGAGCGAGGTCTGGAACAGTTAAGGGAATTAATAGTAGCAAATAAAGTACGTAGTTGATATAATACTTTAATCCATAATTGGTGTAAATCGCTCTTGTTTATATATGTTTTATAATCTCAATACCAAATACTATGGCGCCTTGCTAGGTCGTAGCAAATGACGTAGCGTAGCTGAAGGCTATGCTAACTATCGTCTCGGCAAATGAGAGCGTATCGGTCAGTGTAGCTTCGCTAGCAAAGTCGGCTGTACAACTGGGGCGAGTGCTAGTAATTCTCTCTAGACCTGTCGTGTGGTGGCGCTCGGTCTGCAATCACTGACAGTGGCGACACGCGGGTCCGACGTATACTACCGGACCGCGGCCAATTTAAAGGCTACCACCTAGCAGGTGTGGTGTCTGGCGGTGACACCACAACAATAAATTGAAATTTTCATTGTCTTCTTACATGGGTATTTTCTGAGATATAATTTTTTTTAAAAAAATATTAAATTATGTAGTTGACAATAATTATTTATTATTTTATTAACGATGTGGTCCCTTTTATAAGTATCACAAGAATACGATGAAAGTTTAGTCACATTCCAGACACGTGAATATTATATTGAATAAAATGTGGGCATAGAAATTACAATATGTAACATCTTTCTCAGTGTTGTTCACGAGTATTGTATCGTATTCGATGACAATATTCAGTTAAAGTCTCATCGCTGTGTTGTAAGCTGAAAACCGGTTCTCGGTTCACCATCAGCCCGCAAGTGTCACTGGATGCGAATACGGAGGGGCATGTGGTCAGCACACCGCTTCTCTGGGCGCATGTCAGTTAACAAGATTGGAGCCACTGCTTGTTAATTACGTAGCGCCTCAGTTTGCCTACTAGGGCTGAGTGCACCCAGTTTGACAACAACGCTCGGAAGACCGGATGTTCACCCACTCAAGTTCTGTCCCGGACTCACAGCGCTTAGCTTCGGCGATCAAGCGGTAACCGGTGTTATCACTGCGGCAAGGCATTGGCTTCTTGCCAAATATACCTAAAATTATTACTGGCACCGTCTGTGATGACGGTCACAGGTGCTTCTGGTACTGTCATGAAGATTTGTTGTTAATGTACTCTTTTAATTACGAGGGTGAGTCAAATGAATACCTGAAATATTTTTTAAATACTATTTAATGTGCAGAAGTGGTACAAATCTGTATCAGTTTTCACCATAATCTGCCCCACGTTCGACGCATGTCCTCCAGAGCTTACAAAGTGCATAAATTCCTTTAGAAAAAAATTCTTTTGGTAGTCCGCGCAACCACTCATGCACCGCGTGGCGTACCTCTTCATCAGAACGGAACTTCTTTCCTCCCACTGCGTCTTTGAGTGGTACAAACATATGGAAATCACTTGGGGCAAGGTCTGGTGAGTATGGTGGATGAGGAAGACACTCACAATGCAGGTCTGTGATTGTTGCAAAAGTTGTACGGGCAGTGTGGGGCCTTGCATTGTCATGTTGCAAAAGGACACCTGCCGACAGCAATCCACGTCGCTTTGATTTGATTGCAGGCCGCAGATGATTTTTTAGAAGATCTGTATGTGATGCACCGGTGACAGTGGTCCCTCTAGGCATATAATGCTCCAAAATGACGCCTTTTTAGTCCCAAAAGAGAATCAGCATAACCTTCCCTGCTGATGGTTCTGTTCGAAACTTCTTTGATTTTGGTGATGAGGAATGGCGCCATTCCTTGCTCGCTCTCTTCGTTTCCGGTTGGTGGAAGTGAACAAAGGTTTCGTCCCCAATGACGATAATTGCAAGGAAGCCATCACCGTCTCGTTCAAAGCACCGAAGTTCTTCACAATCATCAAAACGTCTTTCTCTTATTTCAGGAGTCAGCTGCCGTGGCACAGTGAGTTTTAATATGTCATGAAACACTGAGAAATATTTTCAAATATTTGTGTGTATAGTGAAGGTGAGAAAAGATTTAAAACATATTATTTATTACGAGTAAAATACAGCCTGAAGCAGAATCTATAAGTGATTGTCTTATGTTAGCCGCCATCTTAGTGAAATATTGCAGCGGCAGTTTTAAACTGATTTTCGATACAGACTTAAATGTTGTTGATTATAACTGCAATAACAATTCTGTATTAGTGGCCGAGGACCCCACTCTGAGCTAATGAATTCCACTTTGTGAAACTGGAGCACATGATGCACAATCTGGTGTGCTGACCCATGACTAGTCTGTAAACATGCTGCAATGTCATTCAGTGTCACTCGGCGGTTTTCCTTCACTATGGCTTCAACTACTGCAATGCTCTGTGGAGTCACAACTCGTTGTGCCTGACCTGGACGAGGAGCATCTTCCACTGAAGTCACACCGTTTGCGAACTTCCTACTCCATTCGTAGACTTGCTGCTGTGACAAACATGCATCACCGTACTGAACCTTCATTCGTCGATGAATTTCAATAGGTTTCACCCCTTCACTACGCAAAAACCGAATAACAGAACGCTGTTCTTCCCTGGTGCAAGTCGCAAGTGGGGCGGCCATCTTTATACTGACAGTGCGACGGTATGCGTGCATCTGCACTGTGCTGCCACCTAAAGGCCATTCTGCACGCTGTTTGTAGCACGCTTACAAACTTGCAGGGTAACGGCTCGAAATTTCGATTTGTTATTACAAACTTAAGGTTTTCATTTGACTCGCCCTCGTATGTTTTGGATTCTAATCTGGTCAGATCTATTAGTACACCAGATTAGCTGTCGGAAAGTTGTGGAATTTTCTGTGTTGACACCCTTCAGTGTTGAAAGGCGAGATTCCTTACCTGATTCCTGCAGCCTGAGAGGGTCTGCGGGCCGTCTTGTATTGATATCTGACCATTATACGAGATTTGTCCAGAAAGTAAGTTCCGATCGGTCGTGAAATGGAAACCATAGCGAGAACCAGTAATGTTTTATTTGCAACAGTTAGGTACACCTTCCACCTACTTCTCTAAATAGTCGCCGCTCCAACTTCGAGTGTTATACTGTTGTATATCCTCGTCGTAGAAATCAGCCGCCTGTGCTTTCTGCACTGGTCTGCAGCTCGTTGTCTGTGGAAAAATTTTGTCTTCATAGCCAGCGGTTCTTCTGAGCAGAGATGAGACTCTGGGGGATCTAATTACGGGCTGTATTGTGGGTGATCAAACACTTCTCATAGGAAACGCTGCAGGAGTGTCTTCATTGCCCCTACAGTGTGCGGCAGAGAATTGGCTTGAAGAAGGAACTGCTCGACAGTTGTGTTATGTGGGCTGCATGACACAGGCGAAATCTCTAACCAGGCCCTCATACTTGGCGGGAGACGCTATTCCCTACGCATCTTTTCGTGCCCACTGTTCACTCAAAACTGAAATGAGCGACATTACACGATCGACGGGCATACTAGAGACACTGCCAACACATCGGTGCAAAGCTTTATCGGATTTTCCCAGTGGTTTCCATTTCGCGACTGATCGGAACTTACTTTCTGGATAACGCTCGTATTATTGTTAGAACCAGGATTTCAACGCGGAAATGAAGTTCAAAATTGTTATTTAAAAATCTACTCACACAATGTTCATAGCTCGGTTATATCAATCGGTTCTAGAGCTGCAGTCCGGAACCGCGGGACTGCTACGGTCGCAGGTTCGAATCCTGCCTCAGGCATGGATATGTGTGATGTCCTTAGCTTAGTTAGGTTTAAGTAGTTCTAAGTTCTAGGGGACTGCTGACCTA
Organism: Schistocerca americana; assembly: GCF_021461395.2. Lineage (NCBI taxonomy): Eukaryota > Metazoa > Arthropoda > Insecta > Orthoptera > Acrididae > Schistocerca > Schistocerca americana. The sequence continues at coordinate 1,220,972,144 of NC_060119.1, read as the reverse complement.
AGATGTTAAGTCCCATAGTGCTCAGAGCCTTTTCGGTTATATCAATATTCTTGGAGACCGCGTCTGTAATTTAGAACCATTGTGTTAGTTTGGAGATTTAAATTTGTTTAAACATTATATCCGTTACAAAGATTGTGCTAGCAATAGTTACAAACTTTTAAAAATGTTTCTTAGAATTTGTCTGGTCTCTTAACGGACCGTGTTAAATTTTGGGGTGTAGTTTAAAACCATTTTGCTAGCTTGGGACGTTAAACTGTTCAAACGTTTTACCCGTTTCTGAAGTTGCGCTAGTCGTTGTTACATTTAACCTTCAAAAATTTTGCTTTAAGTTTGTCATGTTTCTTATAGGACCGGGTTAAACTTTGAGTTTGTAGTTTGGGTTGGTATCGGTTCTCTATCGTTATTAAATTTGTTAAACAACTGTGCTCTTCCGAATTCAAAGCATTACGCTCACTGTTTTAAGAACTACTAATTTCTAAAAGATTATTTCACTATGTTGTAATATTGTTATATCTTAAAAATTGTTTAATAAATGTGAATCACTTGGTAAATAGTGAGTGATGTCATTCCCTGGGGCCTAGCCTTTCCATGAACTGCTGTTATCCTGGGTATCCTGTCCTCACAGCTGTCGTGAAATAACAGGAAAAATCAGGGAAATTAGACATTTTCTAAAGCACATAATATTTCTCTGCTATTGACCGTGCGAAACTTTGTTCAAACTTGCTATGTCAGGTAAAGAGCAGTATCACGAACAATTTGTAACAATGAACTTTAACACAGTCAAAACTGCGTAAATTCCTTTTGGCTATGCCGACTTGGATGGGTGATAATTTTCAACATATCCATGCACTTGGCTTAAGAGCGCGCGATAGTATTTCGAGTGTCACACTAGATACCAGTTCCCACTGTATACGAATACAATAACGGATACAAGTCGCAACACCAAGAAGGAGATGTGTGACATAAACAAAATTTTGTAGGCCTGTTTCTACCTGTAAAAGATAATGTCTATTCAAATTTCGCGCCAGTCGCATAAGAGTGGCGTCATTAACCCTACATTTTTTTCTTCTTCAGTCATCAGTCTTACGACTTGATTGATGTGGCCCGCCACGCATTCCTCTGCTCTGGCAACTTCTTCATCTCAGAGTAGTGCTTGTAACCTAGGTCCTCAATTATTTGCTGCATGTATTCCAATCTCTGTCGTCCTCTACAGTTTTTACCTTCTACAACTCCCTCTAGTACCACGGAAGTCCTTTCCGATGTCTTAACAGATGTCCTATCATCCTGTCCTTTCTTCTTGCCAGTGCTTTACACATACCCCTTCCCTCTCCGATTCTGCGCGAAAACTCCTCATTCCTTCCTTAACAGTTGGCATCAGTCCATCTAACTTTAAACTTTCGTCTGTAGTACTAGAACTCAAATGCTTCGATTCTCTTCTGTTCCGGTTTTCAGACAGTCCATGTTTCACTACCATACGCTGCTGTGCTCCCAACTACATTCAAAGAAATTTCTTGATACTATGAGAATGCAAATCAGGTTTGCTGTAATGTAGTATTAGTTACTTTTGACAATGGACGTGGTGAGTTGACCCCATTATCAACACCTTACTGAGTTTGAAAAGGGGTCGTGTAATAAGCACAAAAGCACTCCGTCATCAGGCCACAAGTGACCCATCGGGACCATCCGACCGCCGTGTCATCCTCAGCTGAGGATGTGGATAGGAGAGGCGTGTGGTCAGCACACCGCTCTCCCAGTCGTGACGATGGTTTTCTTTGACCGGAGCCGCTACTATTCGGTCGAGTAGCTCCTCAATTGGCATCACGCGGCTGAGTGCACCCCGAAAAATGGCAACAGCGCATGGCGGCCCCGATGGTCAACCACCCAAGTGCCGGCCACGCCCGACAGCGCTTAACTTCGGTGATCTAACGGGAACCGTTATGTCCACTACGGCAAGGCCGTTGCCTCGTGTAATAAGGAGTCCAAGAAATTACATGTACGTCTACATCCATACTCCGCAAGCCACCTTTCGGTGTGTGGCGGAGGGTACCCTGAGTACCTCTATCGGTTCTCCCTTCGATTCCAGTCTCGTATTGTTCGTGGAAAGAAGGATTGTCTGTATGCTTCTGTGTGGGATCTAATCTCTCTGATTTTATCCTCATGGTCTCTTCGTGAGATATACGTAGGAGGGGGCAATATACTGCTGGACTCTTCGGTGACGGTATGGTGTCGAAACTTTAACAAAAGCCCGTACCGAGCTACTGAGCGTCTCTCCTGCAGAGTCTTCCACTGGAGTTTATCTATCATCTACGTAACGCTTTCGCGATTACTAAATGATCCTGTAACGAAGCGCGCTGCTCTCCTTTGGATCTTCTCTATCTCTTCTATCAACCCCATCTGGTACGGATCCCACACCGCTGAGCAGTGTTCAAGCAGTGGTCGAACAAGTGTACTGTAACCTACTTCCTTTGTTTTCGGATTGCGTTTCCTTAGGATTCTTCCAATGAATCTCAGTCTGGCATCTGCTTTACCGACGATCAACTTTATATGATCATTCCATTTTAAATCACTCCTAATGCGTACTCCCAGGTAATTTATGGAATTAACTACTTCCAGTTGCTGACCTGCTATTTTGTAGCTAAATGATAAGGGATCTTTCTTTCTATGTATTCGCAGCACATTACACTTGTCTACATTGAGATTCAATTACCATTCCCTGCACCATGCGTCAATTCGCTGCAGATCCTCCTGCATTTCAGTACAATTTTCCATTGTACGTGTTACTTCTGCGATATTGCAGAAAGACTTGGCAGGACTGTAGCCACTGTACATGACTGCTGGCAGCGGTGGTCAATAGAATATACTGTCGCAACAACGGGCTCCGGACGGCCACGTGCCTCTACCAAGAGAGCAGACCATCTAGTTCGGGTATGGCTCTGACGCATCGTACTGCATCTGCAGCAGTAATCCGAGCAGCAGTCGACACTACAGTAACGCAACGAACTGTAACAAGTAGGTTACTTCAAGGACAGCTCCGAGCCAGACATCATGTAGCTTGGATTTCACTGACCCCAATCCACCGCCATTCGTTGGTGATGTCAAGCGAGAGCTCTTTGGAGGGCAGGATGGAGATCTATTGTGTTTTCTTGTGAAAGCTGATTCAGCCTCGGTGCAAGTGATGGCCGTGTGTCGATTAGGAGGGGCCAGTTGAGGACCTGCAACCGACCAGTCCGCGTGCTGAACACACAGCTGGACTTATAGTCTGTGGCGCGATTTCCTATAACAACAGGAGCGTTCCTGTGGTTATCCCACTCAACGTGAGTGCGTTTCTATACGGCAATTTGGTGATTCGACCTGCAGTGCCGTCGTTCGTTAACAGCATTCCAGTAGGTGTCTTACAACAGGGTAACACTAGCCTACACACCGCTGTTGCAACCCAACATACTCTGCGGATTGTCTACCTGTTCCCTTGGCCTGCTCGATCACCACCTCTGTCTCCAAGAGAGAAGTCCGCCGCTCGTGGTCTCGCGGTAGCGTTCTCGCTTCCCGAGCCCGGGGTCCCGGGTTCGATTCCCGGCGGGGTCAGGGATTTTCACCTGCCTCGAGATGACTGGGTGTTTGTGTTGTCCTCATCATTTCATCATCATCCAGGAAAGTGGCGAAATTGGACTGAGCAAAGATTGGATAATTGTACGGGCGCTGATAACCACGCAGTTGAGCGCCCCACAAACCAACCATCATCATCATCATCATCATCCAAGAGAGAACGTATGGGACATCATCGGACAACAACTCCAGCGTCATTCACAAAAAGCGTTAACCGTCCCTGCATTGACCAATCAAGTGCAACAGGCACGGAATTCCATCGCACAAACTGACGCCGGCCGCGGTGGTCTAGCGGTTCTAGGCGCGCAGTCCGGAACCGCGCGACTGCTACGGTCGCGGGTTCGAATCCTGCCTCGGCCCTGGATGTGTGTGATGTCCTTAGGTTAGTTAGGTTTAAGTAGTTCTAAGTTCTAGGGGACTGATGACCACAGATGTTAAGTCCCATAGTGCTCAGAGCCATTTGAACCACAAACTGACATCCGGCTCCCGTAACACGCAAAGAATACACGATTGCATCCTTCCTTTCAAAATCCTGGCTATTATAGCGGCTATTGATGTACCAGCATTTCAGATTTGCAATGACGTACATTGTACTTGCATTAACATGTGATCTTGCAGTCTTACTCACTTAAATATGTTATCTAGAGCCGGCCGGTGTGGGCGAGCGGTTCTAGGCGCTCCTGTCTGGAACCGCTCGACCGCTACGGTCGCAGGTTCGAATCCTGCCTCGGGCATGGATGTGTGTGATGTCTTTAGGTTAGTTAGGTTTAAGTAGTTCTAAGTTCTAGGGGACTGATGACCTCAGATGTTAAGTTCCGTAATGCTCAGAGCCATTTGAACCACCTAAAACAGCGCAGATTTTGCAGAAATGGTGTATAGTTTTCATAGAATGGATTGGTAGTGAGGGAATCGAATTGTCAGCCAGTGAACAGATTGTTATAGTACTTAAAATCTATGTTTTGTGCAAATATATACTTTTTAAATGTGAAAAGCTATCGACTTGAACATATTAAAAGTATGGTAAATTTGAATGTAAGTGGTGCCTGTTGTAGGATTCTAGTGCGAGTCGTTTATGAAGTATCATATTTTCAACAGATCCAACACCGACAATTGTGCAACACCTGTGGTTGCGCGCACTAAAGAACAATGCAAATGCATACACTCGTCGCTTTATGACCAATAAAGAGACAACTGACCATCACAGTCAGTGTCCGAAATGACCACCGGCAGAGGCAATACACGCATCCTGTCTGGTAAGGAGCGGATGATGCACTCAAGTTAGCGGAGATGTCCGAGCAGGAATCATCGGATGTAGCGGGTATGTCCTAAAGCTCCTTTCAGCTTCCACCACAGAAAAAAGTCTACAGGCTTCAAATCTGGTGGTAGGGCCGGCAAAGATACATGTCCTCTGCGTCTAATCCAACTGTTTAGAAACAGTTCTTGAAGACATACTGTAGTGGTTCGAGTACTATTTGCTGGACAGCCATCATGTTGGTGACACAGGTTCCTCCCCGTCAGCGGAAGATCGTCTTTTAGCATACATGGAAGATGGTCTGTTAGGAAGCTGCGATACTTCTGCGCATTCAGTGTTCCATCTGTGAAGAAAAGGCCTGCAAGCTTGTGGTTCGCTATCCCACACCAAACGTGTAGACTCCACGGACCCTGACGTCGCACCCGATGAAGTCAATGGGGATTGTCAACGGACCTGTAGTACATGTCTGGGCAGTTTACTAGGTCATGATGTAAATGTGGCTTCATCATTAAAGAAGATACATGTTACATCTGCAATAGCCTGTCTTAATGCCCACATGCAAAAGTTAGAACGATTCTCATAATCGTTTCTATGCAGCTCTTGATGGAGGAGAGAGAAGAGATAGGGATGGAACAGACGTCGATGGAGAATGTATCAGACACTTGCCTGACTCATACCAATTGCTCGAGCGATTGCGCTGGAGCTAACGTGCGGATCAACTGCAACAGCAGCAAGAACATATTTCTCACTCCTCTGTCGGCATTATTGCCTGCTGGTACGTTGTCTTGATGTTACATTAGTACTTTAAAGTAACTGGTTGAAGACGTTCATATATACGAGGTGCATTCAAGTTCTAAGGCCTCTGATTTTTTTTCTCCGGACTGGAAAGAGATAGAAACATGCGCATTGTTTTAAAATGAGGCCGCGTTCATTGTCAATACGTCCCAGAGATGGCAGCACCGTACGGCAGATGGAATTTTACCGCCAGCGGCGAGAATGAGAACTGTTTTAAATACTTACAATGGTGACGTTTTCCTTACTTGAACAGCGTGCAATCATTCGTTTTCTGAATTTGCGTGGTGTGAAACCAATTGAAATTCATCGACAGTTGAAGGAGACATGTGGTGATGGAGTTATGGATGTGTCGAAAGTGCGTTCGTGGGTGCGCCAGTTTAATGAAGGCAGAACATCGTGTGACAACAAACCGAAACAACCTCGGGCTCGCACAAGCCGGTCTGACGACATGATCGAGAAAGTGGAGAGAATTGTTTTGGGGGATCGCCGAATGACTGTTGAACAGATCGCCTCCATAGTTGGCATTTCTGTGGGTTCTGTGCACACAATCCTGCATGACGACCTGAAAATGCGAGAAGTGTCATCCAGGTGGGTGCCACGAATGCTGACGGACGACCGCATGGCTGCCCGTGTGGCATGTTGCCAAGCAATGTTGACGCGCAACGACAGCATGAATGGGACTTTCTTTTCGTCGGTTGTGACAATGGATGAGACGTGGATGCCATTTTTCAATCCAGAGACAAAGCGCCAGTCAGCTCAATGGAAGCACACAGATTCACATCCACCAAAAATATTTCGGGTAACCGCCAGTACTGAAAAAATGATGGTGTCCGTGTTCTGGGACAGCGAGGGCGTAATCCTTACCCATTGCGTTCCAAAGGGCACTACGGTAATGCAGAACGGTAATGCAGAAAAATGTTTTGAAGAACAAATTGCTTCCTGCACTGCAACAAAAACGTCCGGGAAGGGCTGCGCGTGTGCTGTTTCACCAAGACAACGCACCTGCACATCGAGCTAACGTTACGCAACAGTTTCTTCGTGATAACAACTTTGAAGTGATTCCTCATGCTCCCTACTCACCTGACCTGGCTCCTAGTGACTTTTGGCTTTTTCCAACAATGAAAGACACTCTCTGTGGCCGCACATTCACCATCCGTGCTGCTATTGCCTCAGCGATTTTCCAGTGGTCAAAACAGACTCCTAAAGAAGCCTTCGCCGCTGCCATGGAATCATGGCGTCAGCGTTGTGAAAAATGTGTACGTCTGCAGGGCGATTACGTCGAGAAGTAACGCCAGTTTCATCGATTTCGGGTGAGTAGTTAATTAGAAAAAAAATGGGAGGTCTTAGAACTTGAATGCACCTCGTATAATTGTCTAGATGGTTCATTTCTGTTGGGATATATTGCCGTATACACAGTAGAGGAACGAACTGCATTCTTTCAACACTTTCGATATAACATGAACCTGTCGACTTATTCTGCATTAGTAAATCCCATCGTCCACTCACGCCTTTCTGCTTGGACTGTCACACAGTAACTGACCAGCAAGAGCAGCGCAATGAAGGAATACGTAGGCACACTGTAAGCAAACGTAACAACATCACACCTAGCAACTACGAAGATTGAATGGCAGAATCAACTGTTGGTGTGGTAACATTTCAGAACACAATTTGCTGCATATAAAAGTGGTCCGGAGAACAGAGTTCCAGGGTACAAAAGAACACAGCAGGTATTGAAAGTGACCACAATTCATCCCTTGACACTTCTGGACCATAGTCACCAAGTTGCAGGAGGCGAATCTAAGCTGGACTGCTGGAATTGCCGCAGTCTCGTCCCAAATATTCTTCTGAAATTCTTGAAGACTACGATTCTTGCGACACGTCTTAGACTTGGGGGGGGTCCCCCCCACAAAGTATTCACACGCAGATCAGGTGACCAGAGTTTCCAGCTAGGAGGGACCCGACTAGACAGGCATCTAATAACAACACTGTCAGGCGTGAAGATTGTGTAAGTGTGCTCCAATGTTCGGTGGGCACCATGGACAGTTGCTTCACCCTGTTGGAAGTAACTGCAAGTCTTGACCCCCTACGTTATGCAGCCACAAGTGGTTTCAAAATGTTGGCAGTGTACCGCACCGAAGTCAGCGTCTGATGAAAGAAGACGGGACCATTAAAGCGGCGTACAGACACTGCACATCAAATCCTTAACCTTTTGATCATGCAGTGGTTTTTCGTGGAAGTTACGTGGATTCTCCGCTGCCCGGAACCTGTATTTGTGTGAGCTGATATAACCATTCATGTGAACACAGGCTTCATGAGACATACAGAACAGATCCATGTCAAGCCATTCATTGTTATCTCGGTGAACAGCCGCTCATAAAACTGGAGCCGCTGAGTCGCATCTGCTGGTCTTAGTGCATGGACAACAGACACTCGGTAGGGATGCATGAGCAGATCCAGGTGGAGTATTGGCCCACATGATCGACATGATACGCTGGTCCCTTGTGACAGGCGCCGGATTGATTTAGTAGGACTCTGGAGCAGAATTTTCTGATGAACTCCAGCCACATTTCCTGGTGTGCGGGCATGTTCAAAATAGATCCTGTCAGACGCCATTTTCGGACTAAGCACTGCATGGCAGTCTTCGCTGGCACCTTGAAACCAATAAACTTTTTAGCGAACAACCTATCACACCGTTTCCACGACTTCGTTTTCACGTAACTTTCCACAAAGAACACCCATTGCTCCATTGTAAGTACCACCGCTCCCTTTGCAATGCTCCACTCGCACTGTCACAGTCCGTACTACGTCCTGAACCGGTATGCATCACGTGGCTGACACACACGTGGTGTGTGCGTCACGGGATGTGGCTATACGCACGAATTCACGTCCACTCGTATCCATTCGTGCGGGCCACTTTTATTTGCTCCATCCTGTACAATGTATCGCAATATTGCAAATCACTCGATTAGAATGCTGCGACAAATACCATTTACACTGTAATTTACCCTACTTTTAGCTTGCTGATGTCGATTGGCGTTGTTCCATTTAAAAAAAAAACTGAATCCGCAAAAAAAGCACAAAAAATACACTAGCTAGTGTTATTGCTATCTGTTGATAGGCTAACAATATGGGCCCCAGGCTACCAATCCATTATGTGAAAACCGCTCATCAATAGCACTTTCCATTTTCGCAGTACTTGCGGTGCAAGTTTTAGGTGATTCACCTTGTTCACCTTGTATATGCCGGGTGACCAAAATGTCAGTATATATTTGAAAGCTGAATAAATCACGGAATAATGTAGATAGAGAGGTACAAATTGACACACTTGCTTGGAATGACATGGGGTTTTATTAGAACCAAAAAAATAAAATCGTTCAAAAAAATGTCCTACTGATAGCGCGTCATCTGATCAGAATAGCAATAATTAGTATAACAAAGTAAGACAAAGCAAAGATGATGTCCTTTACAGGAAATGCTCAATATGTCCACCATCATTCCTCAACAATAGCTGTAGTCGAGAAATAATGTTGAAACAGCACTGAAAAGCATGTCCGGAGTTACGGTGAGGCATTGGCGTAGGATGTTGTCTTTCAGCATCCCTAGAGATGTCGGTCGATCACGATACACTTGCGACTTCAGGTAACCTCAAAGCCAATAATCGCACGGACTGAGGTCTGGGAACCTGGGAGGCCAGGCATGACGAAAGTGGCGGCTGAGCACACGATCATCACCAAACAACGCGCCAAGAGATCTTTCACGCGTCTAGAAATACTTTGTTTTTTATTTTGCTTCTAATAAAACCCCATGTCATTCCAAGTACGTGTGTCAATTTTTACCTCTCTATCTACATTATTCCCTGGTTTATTAAGTTTTCAAATTTATACTGACTTTTTGATCACCCGGTATATACACAACCAAACGTGTTCATAAGCACAGATCACTGTTTGGGATAGAATTAATTCAAATTGATTCTACGAGGGGCAGTGTTACAGATTGAATTACCATCTAGAAAAAAATTGAGTTATGCAGTTGTTTGTTCTTTTGAGGGTTTAATGCCTGCAGCCCTGGTAAACACCGAAATTCCCGCGCCACAGCAGGATAGTCCGTCGCTAGTAGAGCCAAAACAAAATGGCAGGGCTCACCTCCACTTTATCAGCCGGCCGCTGTACTCTGGCGTGGGAAATTTAATGTTTACCAGGACCATGTATCTGCTAACAAATAAAAAATTAATTACGTAAATTCGTGTTTTCCAGGTGATAATTAAAACTGTATGAGTACCTTTTCTTATTGCTTTACTAGAACCATTGGTTGACGAACTCATATATTAATCGATGTAAACTTTCAAAATAGGAAACCGCAGCGCCGGGCGTTTCAGCTGTTTGTCTTCGTATCGGAATCCCACCCCCGGCCAGCGGTGCACGTAAGGGGCGGCTGGCACGCCCATCCCACCCCACACCTCCCCCTCCGCGCGGTGCATTTGATTATTAAAATTTTAACGCTGTTTTGGTCAGGTATTGCAGACCAGAGCCGGTGGCCGCAGATTTTAATATTCAGCACACCCCTCTGTTAGTTTGATGTGACTGAACTTTTAATCCGTGCGGCCACAGAAGCGTAACAATTTTCAGCTTTTATTTTGTTTGCTGCGGTCGCCAGCGCGCATGGCAGTAGCGGCGCAGTTAGAGGGCCGAAAAGCATTGTCCGCTAATAACGTGGTTATTTTCGTTTTAATGCCGCGCTTGGTCAATGGGAACTGCTCTTGGGCACTGTTCTCTTAAGTAATGAGCATTTGTTGACAAGGTCTATTTCTCCCAAAACGGATTAATTTTTCTTTCCTGGGTATGTTTTCAGGAAACTAGGGAACTGCGTCGCAGAAGCTGCTATGACATTCTCTGTTCAGTGAGACACTTCTGAATATAAGCTGACAAAGCAAGTTAACGGATTTCCCGAAAGTATCTATCACAAAACAAATTTTTACCTTATGGGACATAGTATTGGACAAATACTCAAGTATTGTGACTACTACACTACTGCCTATTAAAATTGCTACACCAAGAAGAAATGCAGATGATAAACGGGTATTCATTGGACAAATATATTATACTAGAACTGACATGTGATTACATTTTCACGCAATTTGGGTGCATAGCTCCTAAGAAATCAGTACCCAAAACAACCACCTCTGGCCATAACAACGGCCTTGATGCACCTGCGCATTGAGTCAAACAGAGCTTGGATGGCGTGTACAGGTACAGCTGCCCATGCACCTTCAACACGATACCCCAGTTCATCAAGAGTAATGACTGGCGTATTATGACGAGGCAGTTGCTCGGCCATCATTGACCAGACGCTTTCAATTGATGAGAGATCTGGATAATGTGCTGGCCAGGGCAGCAGTCGAACATTTTCTGTATCCAGAAAGGCCCGTACGGGAGCTGAGCCATGCGGTCGTGGATTATCCTGCTGAAATGTAGGGTTTCGAAGGGATCGAATGAAGGGTAGAACCACGTAACACATCTGAAATGTAACGTCCACTGTTCAAAGTGCCGTTAATGCGAACAAGAGGTGACCGAGACGTGTAACCAATGGCACCCCATACCATCACGCCGGGTGATAGGCCAGTATGGCGATGACGAATACACGCTTCCAATGTGCGTTCACCGCGATGTCGCCAACCACGGATGCGACCGTCATGATGCTGTGAACAGAACCTGGATTCACCCGAAAAAATTACGTTTTGCCATTCATGCACCCAGGTTCGTCGTTGAGTACACCGTCGCAGGCGCTCCTGTCTGTGATGCAGCGTCAAGGGTAACCGCAGCCATGGTCTTCGAGCTGATAGTCCATGCTGCTGCAAACGTCGTCGAACTGTTGGTACAGGTGGTTGTTATCTTGCAAACGTCCCCATCTCTTGACTCAGGGATCGGGACGTGGCTGCACGATCCGTTACAGCAATGCGGATAAGATGCCTGTCATCTCGACTGCTAGTGATACGAGGCCATTGGGATCCAGCATGGCGTTCCGTATTACCTACTGAACCCACCGATCCCATATTCTGGTAACAGTCATTGGATCTCGACCAACGTGAGCAGCGATGTTGCGATACGATAAACCGCAATCGCGATAGGCTACAATCCGACCTTTATGAAAGTCGTAAACGTGATGGTACGCATTTCTCTTTCTTACACGAGGCATCACAACGTTTCACCAGACAACGCCGGTCAACTGCTGTTTGTGTATGAGAAATCGGTTGGAAACTTTCCTCATGTCAGCACGTTGTAGGTGTCGCCACCGGCGCCAACCTTCTGTGAATGCTCTGAAAAGCTAATCATTTGCATGTCATAGCATTTTCTTCCTGTCGGTAGCACGTCATCTTCATGGTGTAGCAATTGTAATGCCCAGTAGTGTATGTATGGGCTGGCGTAAAAGTCGGAAGCTCTGTGGGACTGTGAGAGGTTAATGCTGCTGTATATGACAAAGCCGCAACGCCAGAAAACTGTAAAAAACTACATGAAGTCGACTTATGGTGCACCGACTAGCTGTTGACCGTTAACAAAAATAAATACGTGGGTAACACGTGGGATGCCTCCCATTTTTCTACTCCGCAGTTGATGATCATTTACAAAACCCGGAAGTAACCTTAGAACATCAAGGATGTGACGTACTAAAGAAGGTCCACATAAAATTCTTTTTGGCCTATAAAAACCTCAATGGAAATTCGACCAGTTACACGGGTTTGTTGACGTTATTCTTGCTGCTCACCATTTTATATTGACGCTGGGGACGTGAGGAAATGATAGTACCATGTGCTACTTAAGGCTGTTGTTGAAGACGTATATGAATGGAAAGAACAGGGTTTGGAGAAGTGAAGTAACAAAAGATTTTATCACGGAAATCAGGAACTCGGTCCAAGGCGCTGCAGTCGTGGACTGTGCGGCTGGTCCCAGCGGAGGTTCGAGTCCTCCCTTGGGCATGAGTATGTGTGTGTTTGTCCTTATGATAATTTAGGTTACGTAGTGTATAAGCTTAGGGACTGGTGATCTTAGCAGTTAAGTCCCATAAGATTTCACACACATTTGAACATTTTGAATCCAGGAACTATCTGTAAATAGTTAGAAAGAACTGACTTTTATAAAAAACATACTAGGTTTAAGTTATATAAGCCGTAAAATGAAGAATCAATATCATTATGAGGATAAGTAATTAGCAACATTTTGTGGCTGGAGGGTGGGGATGATTGGAAGATGGTAAAAATTTACTGAAAATGCGTTAGCACGAGGGATTGGTGTTGAAGTGGGATCCTCAATAGCTCGGTACCGAAAACAAGAAACAGCAGAATGCTGGTAAGTTCTTTAACTGTTGATTAACCTGTACAGTTTCAAAAACAGATAATTAGAAATTGGATAAGGTATTACGAGCATCAGTCAAAGAAGCAGATACGAACAAACATTCTAATTATTCGAAAGTCTGCAATCAATAAAACTGCAGCAATATTTACAATACTAATTTTTATGACTTTTGCGTGTGGTTCGTACTCAGAACTGAACGATTTCACGAATACCAACCAACATGTCATTTGGAAAAATAGAAAGATGGTGCTGTTTACTTGCTACTGTAACACGACTTCTTGAAAAATCTCTCTAAGTAAAATTAGTCTACTGATGAAGCTTAGGTTTGACATAAGATATTACGCACTACAGATTTTATGGATCCTATACAGGGTGTTACAAAAAGGTACGGCCAAACTTTCAGGAAACATTCCTTACACACAAAGAAAGAAAATATGTTATGTGGACATGTGTCCGGAAACGCTTACTTTCCATGTTAGAGCTCATTTTATTACTTCTCTTCAAATCACATTAATCATGGAATGGAAACACACAGCAACAGAACGAATCAGCGTGACTTCAAACACTTTGTTACAGGAAATGTTCAGAATGTCCTCCGTTAGCGAGGATACATGCATCCATCCTCCGTCGCATGGAACCTCTAATGCGCTGATGCAGCCCTGGAGAATGGCATATTGTATCACAGCCGTCCACAATAGGAGCACGAAGAGTCTCTACATTTGGTACCGGGGTTGCGTAGACAAGAGCTTTCAAATGCCCCCATAAATGAAAGTCAAAAGGGTTGAGGTCAGGAGAGCTTGGAAGCCATGGAATTTGTCCTCCTCTACCAATCCAGCGGTCACCGAATCTGTTGTTGAGAAGCGTACGAACACTTCGACTGAAATGTGCCGGAGCTCCATCGTGCATGAACCACATGTTGTGTCGTACTTGTAAAGGCACATGTTCTAGAAGTACAGGTGGAGTATCCCGCATGAAATCATGATAACGTGCTCCATTGAGCGTAGGTGGAAGAACATGGGACCCAAACAAGTTATCACCAACAATGCCTGCCCAAACGTTCACAGAAAATATGTGTTGATGACGTGATTGCACAATTGCGTGCGGGTTCTCGTCAGCCCACACATGTTGATTGCGAAAATTTACAATTTTAACACGTTGGAATGAACCCCATACGTAAAGAGAACATTTGCACTGAAATGAGGATTGGCACATTGTTGGACGAACCGTTCGCAGAAGTGTACCCGTGGAGGCCAGTGAGCTGCTGATAGTGCCTGCACACGCTGTACATGGTACGGAAACAATTGGTTCTCCCGTAGCACTCTCCATACAGTGACGTGGTCAACGTTACCTTGTACAGCAACAACTTCTCTGACGCTGACATTAGGGTTATCGTCAACTGCACGAAGAATTGCCTCGTTCATTGCAGGTGTCCTCGTCGTTCTAGGTCTTCCCCAGTCGCGAGTCATAGGCTGGAATGTTCCGTGGTCCCAAAGACGCCGATCAATTGCTTCGAACGTCTTCCTGTCGGGACACCTTCATTCTGGAAATCTGTCTCGATACAAACGTACCGCGCCACGGCTATTGCCCCTTGCTAATCCATAAATCAAATGGGCATCTGCCAACTCCGCATTTGTAAACATTGCACTGACTGCAAAACCACGTTCGTGATGAACACTAACCTGTTGATGCTACGTACTGATGTGCTTGATGCTAGTACTGTAGAGCAATGAGTCGCATGTCAACACAAGCACCGAAGTCAACATTACCTTCCTTCAATTGGGCGAACTGGCGGTGAATCGAGGAAGTACAGTACATACTGACGAAACTAAAATGAGCTCTAACATGGAAATTAAGCGTTTCCGGACACATGTCCACATAACATCTTTTCTTTATTTGTGTGTGAGGAATGTTTCCTGAAAGTTTGGCCGTACCTTTTTGTAACAATCTGTACACATTGAGTTTTTGTACTTGCTTCTTCCATCCTTGTTTGTGACTGGAGGTCTTGGGACTACCACTGTTCACTTATGTAGAGATTGAAACACCTACAGCCGTCCTTATCATGTCATTTATTGTATGGCCACCAGTTTCGGTGCTTCAGTGCACCATCTTCAGGCATTAGCTGGTGCAGAGTGGTTAACACCATCCGTTGATGGCTGATAGTTGGGGAGGCAACATCGCGGTTAGAGGTAGCCTTCGAAAACCAGTTACAGATGTTTTCCGCTGATGTATCGTGTATAACATTGGTGTTAAGTCCCTCTGCACCAGTTAAGGCCTGAAGATGGTGCTCTGAAGCGTTGAAATTGGTGGCCATACATTACATGATTATCGTAAGGACGACTGTGGGTCTTTCATTTTCCTACGTATATTCATTGGGGACTGTATGTAAGCTATTGGTCTGCAGGTGCCCGTAGTAGACATCCAAATAAAAGTCTAACGGAAGAGCTGGGATGTTTTTCAATTGTTTGTTGCAGCCGAATGCTCATTAGCAAACTTTTTTCACGACGTGAACGTAAATCTAGGATCTCTCTTGGCTGTACTGTAGGCCATCAATTATTCTGCCATTGTGGCTGCCACAAAGGCCTAGAGTTAACCAACTGACCACCTTCTGAGCAACTTGTACCAACGCAAAAAAAAATTAAAAAATGCTATGGGAGAGTTTCCGACCTTGTCCTTGGTAGTCATTCCATGCGATTTCGTGAAGTTGCCAGTGCAAACGAAAACGTCAGAAGGTAGTCTATTTCAAAGGATTCTTACAGCGAATGTCAGTCTCATACGTGGCTTTCCTACAACTTGATTTGTCAACAAATCTTTAATTGCATCAAATACTTGAAGTGTGTTACTTTACGACGAAAACATAAGGATCTGCTGTTAGTGTTTGCTCCAGGAATTGCTTATAAGCATCTCTTCTTGCACAATACTCGTCGTGACACTTCGGAAAAGAATGTGCAACTGGAGTGGAATTAAAGATATAAAAAAAGGGCTCTCGTCCCGACCGTTAAGGCTCAAGGAACGTCTATCGGCCGCACTGTCACCCTCTGCCTTGAGACTACATGAGGAACCGGTAAGGAGGGCCATATGGTTAGAACGAAGCTCTCCCGGCCCTTTTTCGGATTTCCCAGACCGTGGAAGCGCTATTACTCGGTCAAGTAGCTCCTCAGTTGGCAGCAAGAGGATGATTGCACTCCGTACCAGTCCTTACACGAAGGAAAAATCCTTGTCAGTACCGGGAATCGAACTCGGGTCCTCCTCGGGTCACCTACACTGTCTCATCAGCAACAGAGGTGGACTTTTTTTTTTTTTGGTCATCAGTCTACTGACTGGTTTCATGCGCCCCGCCACGAGTTACTTCTCTCCTATGCTAACCTCTTCATCTCAGAGTAGCACTTGCAACCTACGTTCTCAATTATTTTCTGGATGCATTCCAATCTCTGTCTTCCTCTACAGTTTTTGCCCTCCACTGCTCCCTCTAGTACCATGAAAGTCATTCCCTCATGTTACTTATAATCCGTCTTGATTGCAAAATGTTTATTCGTATGACCGGTTTCGGTTCCTCTAGAACCATCTTCAGCGAGACGCGGCATGTGAAAAGTTGCTGTGTTTGGACGGGTTACTCCTGTAACCGAAATATCAGATCTGAAGATGGTTCTAGAGGAACCGAAACCAGTCACATGAGTAAAAATTTTGCAATCAATACGGATTATAAGTAACATTGTAAAATCACTGATTGCGGCTATCCAAATAGACATTATGCCTGTTTTTGCAAAGTTTGTGTCATTCCCTCACATCTTAACAGATGTCATATCGTCCTGTCCCTTCTCCTTGTCAGTGTTTTCCACATATTCCTTTCCTCTCCGATTCTGCGCAGAGTCTCATTCCTGACCTTACGAGTCCACCTAATTTTCAACATTCGTCTGTAGTAACTAATGTCAATTGTTTCGGTTCTCTTCTGTTCCTGTTTCCCCACAGTCCATGTTTCACTACCATACAATGCTGTTCTCCAGACGTACATTCTCAGATATTTCTTCCTCAAATTAAGGCCGATATTTGATATTAGTTGACTTGTCTTTGCCAGGAATGCACTTTCTGCTGTTGCTATTCTGCTTTTGATGTCCTCTTTGCTCCGTCCGTCATTGGGTATTTTACTGCCTAGGTAGCAGAATTCCTTAACTACTTCGTAACCCTCAATCCTGATGTTAAGTTTCTCGCTGTTGTCATTCCTTATACTTCTCATTACCTTAGTCTTTCTTCGATTTACTCTTAATTCATACTCTTTACTCATTAGACTGTTCATTCCGTTCAGCAGATCATGTAATTCCTCTTCACTTTCACTCAGGACAGAAATGTCGTCAGCGATACGTATCACAAATACCCTTTCATTCTCGATTTTAATCCTACTCCTGAACCTTTCTTTTATTCCCATCATTGCTTCTTCGATGTACAGATTGAACAGTAGGACTGAAAGACTACACCCCATTCTTACAGCCTTTTTAATAAAAGCACTTCGTTCTTGGTCGTCCACTCTTATTATTCCCTCTTGGTTGTTATACTTATTGTATTTGACCCGTCTCTCCCTATAGCTTACCCCTACTTTTTTCAGAATTTCAAACATCTTGCACAATTTTACATTGTCTAACGCTTTTCCCAGGTCGACAGATCCTATTAATGTGTCTTAATTTTTCTGTAGTCTTGCTGCCATTGTTAACTGCAACGTCAGAATTGCCTCTCTCGCGTCTTTATCTATCCTAAAGCCAAACTGATCGTCATCTAGGGCATCCGCAATTTCCTTTTCCATACTTCTGTATATTATTCTTGTAAGCAGCTTCGATGCATGAGCTTTTAAGATGACTGTGCGGTAATTCTCGCACTTGTCAGCTCTTGCTGTCTTTGGAATTGTGTGGATTATGCTTTTCCGAAAGTCAGAACGTATGTCACGAGACTCATACATTCTACACACTGTGGGGCGGCGGGTGGATTAATAGAATAAATGTTTTGTATTTACGCTGTTGTTTGCTGTTCTCAACACTGGCTCTCTAACTACAATATTGGCAACCAGAAAGTGATTAGCAAAACGTGAAGCCTGTAATTAGAATTCCTAGTGCCCACTTCATCTGAGAAATACATTTATAGCTACAGCTTATAGCTCTGAGGAATTAGGAAATTGTCTGGGATTCATAATCAAAAACCGTTCTCTCTAAAATGCTCACTATATTCTGAAAGTCACGGACAAAAAAGAATCCATACAATCCAACTACCAGAGCAGTTCAGAGTGTAATGCGCTGATGCCGCTATAACTGTTCAAATTAAATGTATAAGTGGATGCTCGCCATAATTTGATGATAATGTTCATCAAACGCCACACTAAATAATGGTAGAATGTCTGTCACGCGGCGGTACGTGAAAATACAACATACGCAAACTGAAGATAGATCATTAAAGTCATCCCAGAATTAACACTTCACTCGAAAACGATTTCATGGTTACGCGTATCCCGAGTAACTTATTACGGCATCCGAGGCTGTTTATAGCAATGATACCGACGCGACGCGACTCCCGGCACAGGTGGTGCGCTAATCAGCATCTGGAGAGAACTGGGGCCTTTCTTTCTCATGCAGCATTCTTATATATAAAGCGTCGGTGCAGACGGCTAGGGGAACGCCTGATCAAATCGGCTCTCCCGACTAGCCGCTGGGCTAGTGGTGCACCACTTTAAGTTATCGAATAAATCATTGCTTCCTTTGCTGATGGCCGATGAAGCTCTCAATTTAAATGTGCAATCAGCACACAGGTAAGTAATCATAATAGAAGTCTGACGTGGCTAAGTGAAATATTTTGGGAGAGAGAATTAATTTAATTACACTACACGCAGTAGACGAGCTCTGACTTGCCCTTTGGAGATACGCTATCGCTATAGTTTTATAGTTGTTCTGTTGTAACTTCTCACATCTTTATGATTATAGAGGATCTCCCTTCTACTTAAATTTAAACATCCTAGCCTTATTTATTCGCCTACTTAATCTATCTTGCTTCCTTAATATCTAAGACAAAAACCAGAAAATCATGAATTTCGACTAAAATTTTAATTTGTGAGATCCAGAATACTGTTTCTACTAAATTACTATGCAAAAGGAATCTAAATATAAATTTTTAAGTTTCTAGCTCTTTTCTGTTGCGCCAATGATTTATACAGAAAAACGTCCAAATTTCGAAAATGGTTAAATTTATTGAACTGATATTCAATACATATTGATTTAGCATTACTCCTGACATGTGAGAAACGTTTCAGGTTAATTACTTGATTTTTTAAGTATTGCGCAACATTTATGACGTCAGAACTAGTTACATCGGACTAGGCTGGCACTCAATGGAAAGACTGATGTGAATTTTATACGGCGTGAGTAGGCTGCTTCCCTGCAACACAAACGTGAATAGTCGTTTTGTTGCCACTTCCCCCAATTATTTTAGAAATTCTGATTAAATGTTTTCTATCATTTCTGCCTTACTTGACCTTAAGTCCTCCAAAGCTCTTTTAAATTCTGATTCTAATACTGGATCCCCTATCTCTTCTAAATCGACTACTCTTTCTTCTTCTATCGCATCAGACAAATCTTCCCCCTCATAGAGGCTTTCAATGTATGCTTTCCACCTATCCGCTCTCTTCACTGTATTTAATCGGGGAATTTCCGTTTCACTCTTAATATTACCACCCTTGCTTTTAATGTCACCAAAGGTTGTTTTGACTTTCCTGTACGCTGAGTCTGTCCTTCTGACAATCATTTCTTTTTCGATGTCTTCACATTTCTCCTGCAACCATTTCGTCTTAGCTTCCCTGCACTTCCTATTTACTTCATTCCTCAGCGACTTGTATTCTTCTATTCCTGAGTCTCCCAGAACATGTTTGTACTTCCTCCTTTCATCAATCAACTGAAGTATTTCTTTTGTTACCCATGGTTTCTTCGCAGTTAACTTCTTTGTACCTATGTTTTCCTCCCCCAGTTCTGTGATGGTCCTTTTTAGAGATGTCTGTTTAGCTTCAACTGTACTGCCTACTGAGCTATTCCTTATTGCTGCATCTATAACCTTAGAGAACTTCAACCGTATCTCGTCATTCTTTAGTACTTCAGTATCCAACTTCTTTGCATATTGATTCTTCCTGACTAATATCTCGCACTTTAGGCTACTCTTCATCACTACTATATTGTGATCTGAGTCTATATCTGCTGTTGGGTACGCCTTACAATCCAGTATCTGATTTCGGAATCTGTCTGACCATGATGTATTATAACCGAAATTTTTTAGTATTACCCGGCCTTTTCCAAGTATACCTCCTCCTCTTGTGATCCTTGACCAGAGTATTCGCTATTACTGGATGAAACTTATTACAGAACTCAATTAGTCTTTCTCCTCTCTCATTCCTTGTCCCAAGCCCTTATTCTCTTGTAATCTTTTCTTCTACTCCTTCCCCTTAAACTGCATTCCATTTCCCATGACTATTTGATTTTCATATCCCTTTACATATTGTATTAGCCTTTCAGTATCCTCATATACTTTCTCTATACTTCATCTTCAGCTTGCGACGTCGGCATGTATACCAGAACTATCGTTGTCGGTGTTGGTTTGCTGTCGATTCTGATAAGAACAATCCTGTCACTGAACTGTTCACAGTAACGCACTCTCTGCCTTACCTTCCTATTCATAACGGTTCCTACCCCCATTATATCAATTTCTGCTGCTTTTGGTATTACCCTATACTACTCTGACCAGAAATCCTTGTCATCTTTCCATTCCACTTCACTGACACTTACTATATCTAGAGTGAGCCTTTGAATTTCCCTTTTCAGATTTTATGGTTTCCCTACCGCGTTAAAGCTCCTGACATTCGACGCCCCGACTAGTAGAAGATTTTCCTTTCGTTGATTATTCAATATTTCTCTCATGGTAACCTCCCCCTTGGCAGTCCCCTCCCGGATATCCAAATGGGCGACAATTCCGGAATCTTTTCCCAATGGAGAGATCATCATGACACTTCTTCGATTACAGGCCACTTGTCCTGTGGATGCACATTGCGTGTTTTAATTCGGTTGTTTCCATTGGCTTCTGCATCCTCATGCCGTTGATTATTGATGATTCTTCCGCCTTGAGGGACAGTTTTCCACCCCTAGGACAAGGGAGTGCCATGAACCTCTGTCTGCTCCTCCGCTCTCTTTCACAAGGCAGTTCGCAGAGTCAGTGTGACTTGTTATGGCGGAAGTCTTCTACTGCCACTGCTGGTTATTATTAATCAAAATATAAGGAGCGGCGGGATTCGAAACCGTGGCCAAAGACATTCTGATTAAGAGTCAAAGACGCTGGCTCTTTTTTTTAGCATTTTTGTAAAGCTTTCAGGAATGGTGGAAGGACATACAGTAGAAGAAGAATGGGTAGATTTGAGGGATGAAGTAGTGAAGGCAGCAGAGGATCAAGTAGGTAAAACGACGAGGGCTAGTATAAATCCTTGGGTAACAGAAGAAATATTGAACTTAATTGATGAAAGGAGAAAATATAAAAACACAGTAAATGAGGCAGGCAAAAAGGAATACAAACGTCTCAAAAATGAGATCGACAGGAAGTGCAAAATGGCTAAGAAGGGATGGCTAGAGGATAAATGTAAAGATGTAGAGGCTTATCTCACTAGAGGTAAGATAGATACTGCCTACAGGAAAATTAGTGAGACCTTTGGAGAAAAGAGAACCACTTGTATGAATATCAAGAGCTCAGATGGAAACCCAGTTCTAAGCAAAGAAGGGAAAGCAGAAAGGTGGAAGGAGTAATTAGAGAGTCTATACAAGGGCGACGTACTTGAGGACAATATTATGGAAATGGAGGAGGATGTAGATGAAGATGAAATGGGAGATATGATACTGTGTGAAGAGTTCGCTAGAGCACTGAAAGACCTGAGTCGAAACAAGGCCCTGGGAGTAGACAACATTCCATTAGAACTACTGACAGCCTTGGGAGAGCCAGTCCTGACAAAACTCTACCATTTGGTGAGCAAGATGTATGAGACAGGCGAAATACCCTCAGACTTCAAGAAGAGTATAATAATCCCATTCCCAAAGAAAGCAGGTGTTGACAGCATGAAAATTACCAAACTATCAGTTTAATAAGTCACGGCTGCAAAATACTAACGCGAATTCTTTACAGACGAATGGAAAAACTAGTACAAGCCGACCTTGGGGAAGATCAGTTTGGATTCCGTAGAAATATTGGAACACGTGAGGTAATACTGACCCTACGGCTTATCTTAGAAGCTAGATTAAGGGAAGGCAAACCTACGTCTCTAGCATTTGTAGACTTAAAGAAAGCTTTTGACAACGTTGACTGGAATACTCTCTTTCAAATTCTGAAGGTGGCAAGGGTAAAATATTGGGAGCGAAAGGCTATTTACAATTTGTACAGAAACCAGATGGCAGTTATAAGAGTTGAGGGGCATGAAAGGGAAGCAGTGGTTGGGTAGGGAGTGAGACAGGGTTGTAGCCTCTCTTCGATGTTATTCAATCTGTATATTGAGCAAGCAGTGAAGGAAACAAAAGAAAAATTCGGAGTAGGTATTAAAATCCATGGAGAAGACATAAAAACTTTGAGGTTTGCCGATGACATTGTAATTCTGTCAGAGACAGCAAAGGACTTGGAAGAGCAGTTGAAAGGAATAGATGGTGTCTTGAAGGGAGGATATAAGATGAACATCAACAAAAGCAAAACGGGGATAATGGAATGTAGTCGAATTAAGTCGGCTGATGTTGCGGGTATTAGATTAGGAAATGAGACGCTGAAAGTAGTAAAGGAGTTTTGCTATTTGGGGAGCAAAATAACTGATGATGGTCGATGTGGAGAGGATATAAAATGTAGGCTGGCAATGGGAAGGAAAGTGTTTCTGAAGAAGAGAAATTTGTTAACATCGTGACGTGATTTAAGTGTTAGGAAGTAGTTTCTGAAAGTATTTGTACGGAGTGGTGCCATGTATAGAAGTGAAACATGGACGATAACTAGTTTAGACAAGAAGGGAATAGAAGCTTTCGAAATGTGGTGCTACAGAAGAATGCTGAAGATTAGATGGATAGATCACATAACTAATGAGGGGGTGTTGAATAGGATTGGGGAGAAGAGATGCTTGTGGCACAACTTGACTAGAAGAAGGGATCGATTGGTAGGACATGTTCTGAGGCATCAAGGGATCACGAATTTAGTATTGGAGGGCAGCGTGGAAGATAAAAATCGTAGAGGGAGACCAAGAGATGAATACACCAAGCAGATTCAGAAGGATGTAGGTTGTAGTAGGTACTGGGAGACGAAGAAGCTTGCACAGGATAGACTAGCATGGAGAGCTGCATCAAACCAGTCTCAGGGCTGACGACCACAACAACAACAATGTAAAGCTGACTTGTTCTAGGTTTCCAGGCGATTACTAGTTTCTGACAGTACCCATAAGTCAAATTATAACACT
The DNA here is from genome assembly GCF_021461395.2 of Schistocerca americana. Classification (NCBI taxonomy): domain Eukaryota; kingdom Metazoa; phylum Arthropoda; class Insecta; order Orthoptera; family Acrididae; genus Schistocerca; species Schistocerca americana. The sequence goes on along the minus strand of NC_060119.1, from coordinate 1,220,948,668 downwards.
GCTGTTCGACGTTTAACTAGTTATGTGTTCAGATGACGAAAATGTACTTTCAGTCGTTCTGTGTTTGTAGTTTCCTCGGCATCCTTTCGTTTTGATTAACAACTATTGAAAAAGTGAAATATGAATAACTAAGACCATTAGTCTTAAAATTTTTTCCCTGCACAAATAAATTTTATAGGTTTGATGTCAGTTATCCTAGAACGTAAATTAATAATTACTGTGGATTAAAATGTTTAAAAACACTGTTTTGGTTCTGTAATACTAAAAGATATATGTTTCTGTAATGTGTGATAATCATTAGGGAATGATGACAGTGAATGTTATGTTTAAGATACAGGCATTGAAATCAAACTATACTACCGATTCTGATTTTCCACAATAACAGAGGACACGAAAGTATTAGCGAAGTTACAGTTCAGCTCTACATAGCAGTTTACCAGACTGTGTTTTTATTTTGACAATATTTTGAAATAGAAAAAAAAAAGATTTTGTACATTAGTCTTCAGGAAAGGATGTAACGATTTCGGCACAATGGAAATTCACACTGAATCTTATAAAACAATACCGAAATACATTTGAATATGTTTATAAAATTGCTGTTGTGTGAGAACGGCTGTCCGCTAAACATTTGTGAAGTCACTTGCTGTACGATAAATTGTAGGAAAAAAGGAAAATTTATTCTTTAGTGAGGTAACCATATCAGGAAGCAACTGGTAACACCGTGAATACCACAAAGAAAAATCCAAGTGAAATACCGGTTATTAGAATGTAAATAATTTTCTTCTTTCTCTGAATGAACCAAATGGATGTCGATTGGTGTACACTGCTATGATTTTCGGAAAAGCGAACTCGGTTAAATTCTGGCGATGGGATAAGCTATCAGCGAAATGTAATATACTTTTAATGCGCAATGCTTGTTAGCCAAATAGATGTGAAAGTCGGGTATCGTGTGGTTTAGACAATGGTACAAACGTTCAGTTCGTCAATTCCAAATGGGCCACTTTAATACGTTTTAAAGAATTAAAAAGCTAACAAAATGTGAAATGAGTGCCGTAATTACTTTAGGCAATGTTCTGCCAGAGCTAAGGCAAACAGTCTGCGTAATTACTTTCACTTGAAGCACCACAAACAGAAGCGGAGCCAGTTTTATAAAAGTTCCGCAACGGCCGACCGCTAAAATTACTCTGCCACGCAGTACAGCCGCCGAGTGTAACAGCCCTCCGCTGTCGAAAATACTGGAATTTCATCGTTTTCATCTCAAAACCCTCTATTTTTATCTGAATTATTCTAACCCACGTTTTGAAATTCCACTGAACCTTTCAGAATGTACTGCTTTATTTTATTAAACTTTGCTACAACAACCAAATGGTATACGGTATACCTTGGCAATATTGCCTGAATATGGACAGAATCGTTATACTCACCTTAGAAGTAATTATCTGAGCCACACACATATAAAATGTCTTATACATAACATGAATTACTCCATCGTAATATAAACACTATTATTGTACTATCAGCTCAAGGAACTTTCATTCACACTGGTAGATGAACCTGTCAGACGAAATTACACATACGCGAGATGATCCACAGATCTGAGTACAAGTAATACGGTCTTCATCACTATGCATACATCTACGATAAAACAAGTGTGAGCCACATGCTGATTTAATGTCGTTCAAAGAGTATCAATCATAACATCTATATCGTCATACGGCCATAAAATATTAACTGTCTTAAAGAGAATTATTCGGTAGTCTAATTAGAATACCAACGATTTCGCCACTTGTTTACATTTAACAATACAAGTGGCTACTCGAAAACACATTCACGTAAGTAATCTAAATATCTCCAAGCACTATTGATCTGATGGAGTTATATTTTCCTCGAGACATATTGGCTGTATCCTTATCGACTCTCCAAGCACGAAAACAGGTTCTGGATATAAATTTTAAGTATTACACCTGGAAAGAATTCTCAGTATCGTATTGAACTACAGGAATTCGATCTTCTCTTTTTGAGTACTAGTCTGTGAATTATCTAATAATATAGAAAAATAGGACCACATATACATTTAAGAGCTGCATGCGTCAGCAGAGAAGGTACATTCATTTTTGAAAAACGTGTGTGAAAACCTTACTTCAGCGTTCATACGTATAATTAAGTCAATATGTTCATCATGTAGTGCCATATTGTAATACAAATATTCACTATAAAAGGACATTTCTCAATAAAATTTCACCTCCCTAATGTTATAGTGTTGAGTTAATTAGCCAAGCCACGAAATAATATACAGATTTAAAATTATAATCAGTCACCTTCGAGTACAAACTCAAAAGAGAACTAAACATCACATGAAATCCTGATGAGCACGATTTTGTTATTAAGAGTATACATTGTTTTTTAGTACCATGGCGTTTCTGATTGTAACAGGGAACATTGGGGTTGAGTACAAACACACGTAATGTATATTGCTAAATAGCTGCCCCAGTTCACAGTTCATAGTTAAAGATTCATTGGTTCATGTTTCATGGTTATTGTGCATTATACCAGCTGCAGGTTGCCTATCGAGCGGCTTCTAGGGGCAACAATGTTTTTCCAGTGTTTCATATAATTAGTGACCGAATTTAAAAGTTTAAAATGACTGGTAATAACCTCTCCTTTAAAAGGTATAATCTTACGTGGATAGTTTAACACATTGAGTCGGACATTTAAATTAGAAACTGTGTATTTGTCTTGAGGGATCATAACTCATGGCGCGCAAATACCCAAACAGTGCTGAAATAATGAGAGCAGTTAGTGACTTCCAAAAAATTCTACACGTAATTTCAAACCTCTTGGAAACTCTTCCTCGTTTATATCCCCCACAAAATGGAAAAACGAGAACAGTTTATCATTTACTGCACATTTGCTGATTATGCAGTAAAACTGCTCCATCACGTATCACGTGTTAATTTATTACTTCTTTACTCACCAAAAGATGATGAATGTTCAAAGCATCCCTGTGACTTTCTTCATCCATGAAAAATAGTATTCAAAGAAGGCATGTTGCCTGGGCCTAACATTCGAAAAAGGATGTTCAATCACAATATTTAATCAAAAATAATTGTGGGTGAGAGAGAGGCTTAAGTATCATTCAAGAGCATTATTTCTAAGTTTATAAGCAAGAAAATGGACCTACATTACACTTCTCTTTCAGTTAACATTTTAGAAACGTTTAAGAATTTAATAAGTCTTATGAGCCACAACATTCACTTCATCATCAGTCACGTTGATTTTTGCTTTACTGAAAATTAGGTTGATATCAGTGAGAAACAAGCTAAATGATTTTGATCATGACATCTAAGTGATCGAAAGATGATGACGGAGTTACTGAAATGTCAGTATGATAAGAGTATACTGTTGGACACATGGGCGAAACCAGACGAAAAAGAAAAGTAAATGAACGAACACAGAATTTGTATGTAATGAAGATGTGTTCTCATATTTATACTTTTGCAAAACCTTTTATGACATAAAAAAAGGGAGGCTGCTTTTCACTCCATTTCCTTAAAATTCGTTGTGGCTTATTAAAAAGCGCGTCTGAATTTACTGAGCACTTTATTCAGTTTTGTCCTTCCAATCTCTTTTCGTTCGTTCACCTTGTTGTTTCTATATTCTCCTGAAATTTATCAGTTAGGTTTCTCAGCAAATCGATTATCGTGAATTATTTCTAAATCTTTTGCTATATTTTTTTTTATCAGGAAAGCAATTTCTTTGAGTGCTTCATTAACTTCTGTTAGCCAGCTGTGGCTCAGAATTTTCTTCCATTCTAAACAACTTACCTAATGGTGGTATCTGATATTTTATATGCACCTGACAGATTTGTCAATGTCATGGAAGTTTCATTTTCAGATTTTTGGCCCTAAGATTTACCTGAGATATTTCTTTCTCTTTTTTCAAGCATGTTACCAGGGATATACCACCAATTATCATGGCTACACATTCTTGAAGAGATTTTGTTTCCAAAGAGACGTTATATTGTGGTAAGTTTCTGTTTTATGATATAGATTATTATTTGTATCCTTTCCAAGTTAAATATGCTTTCTTTGTTTTTGTAATTCTTTCATAATATCTTCCCAGTTCAGTGCAGCCGGTTCAATAATTCCTCCTAAATGAATTTGTGTAGTTGGGAGCTTTTGCCGAATTTGATGACTGAAGGTTAATTGTTGAACCTTGATCCGGTCTCTCTCATGTAGTGTAGCTTTTCATATATAATTTGGAGCTCAGTTTTTGGTGCTATTTCGGGAAGTTTTTCTACTCTGAACTCCTTGCAAACTATACTGTAGAGGGTTGCAATGTCATCCGAAAATGCTAAGACAATGAAGCCGAATTTTGTTTTGGCGACTTTTACCTATATTTATACGTTCAGTTTCATTTTTCCTTTTAAGGATCTCCGATAATCTATCCTCTTCCCCTTGTTTTGATTTCGGATGGTTGAGAAATTTCTCCCAGAGATTTCACTTTTAATTTTATGTTTGTCAGAACTTTTCTGATCAGTTCCCATACCTATTTTTGTGAACTTGGATATTTTCTAGCGTATTAGTGTCCTGATATTAACTGAATCATTTAACATTTTGAAACCACCAAATACGATTACTTTGTATCCAGTTTTCTTATTTTGTAAGAGTATTTCAGGTTTACAGTTTGTTCTGAACATGATCTTACTATCAAAATGTTGGGTGTTTACTGCAAAAGTGTAGGCACTGATACAGAAAATGAAAGAAAAGCTTCATCCAGTGGAAGTAACGTACTAGAGGAGGTGTTGCCAAACTAAAAGGACGGGGAAAGGAATGAAGTTTAAAAAGAACAGAAATTAAACGAAAAGAATGGTAATTTAAAACGTACGAATCGTAACACAAATCCTCTGAAACGGTGGGCACTAACACCTCCAAGAAGGCACGAAAGAGGTATAGATGGGAAGGACTGGAATGCAGGAATTTCAGAGTCTATCATGGAAATACAGCTGACAGAAAATTCTTCTACGGGAAAAAGGCATAGGAGTATGGCAGGAGGTGTAGAGCTTAAAGCCCCTCGATGACGAAATCTTAAATATGGAGCACAAGATAGTCCTGGTGATGGATAGGGAAGGAAATCGGTAAACCAGCTGCTACAGTATATAATACATGATCTTGCCAGAGGAACAATGCGTATTTTACACTAGTTCCAATAAAGAATTCCAACTCAATTTACACTGCTGATTACAGAGTACAGAGGTAAGCTTTCATTACGCATGTTAGTACTCCAGTTGCTAAGGTTTTATTTATCGTGTCATTTTTGGTTTGAAGTTCAAGCTGTTAAGTTATGATTCATGTCATTTTTGGTTTGAAGTTCAAGCTGTTAAGTTATGATTCATGTCATTTTTGGTTTGAAGTTCCAGTTGTGAAGTTGTGCATCAGTTTATGTAATTGAATTTTTCTACAGTGGTTCTGAATTGTTGGCCGATTCTGCGATGCTCTTTAAGAATACCACATGTATTTACAAGTGATTAGTATACCAAAGTGGTATTTGTTTTGGGGTTTTGAAATGGAAAGTCTGCTGCTGCTAGTGGAAAGTACGATCGACGAGTTCTTAATATTAGAATAACAGACTGAAAAGTGGTTATTAGTCTTTTTATAAGCCATTGAGAGACTGGTGCAGTTCCCAGCCAACAATGTGGTCCCTTAACATACACATACAGAATTTCAACACTAGTCACGGCCTCCATCTTTATCATCTGCAGGAGATTTAACAACATCGAGAAAGCGACATAAGTACACGTTGGGAATTTTGTCGCTGACTGCTTGCAACTTTTCGCTAAACTTCATTAATACTGTTTACTACCGAAGACGCTTTCACTCGTGACAATACAAGTAACACTCGTAACTGACGTCGGCGGTCCGACGAAAACCTACCTATCTTTGTGGAGACACATCTTCAATAAAGCTTCTCTGTAGGGTAGACAACCCTTTGATGGGGCCTGTTATGTTATCGCATCGTCTTATAGGAACCCGATGTCTAGATTTTCTTGAAAACGAGCAACCAGAATTACTGGGAGAGGTCCACTTAGCGTCAGTGATGAGTATGTTATTCCGGAACTATTGGGTAATGTACGTTCTAGTCGTTTGATGACACGTCTTCTGGACAAAATATTCACCGGGATATGGAGAGCCAGAAATAGTGACGTTTCTTGACCACCGATGTCCCTGAACATTACACCATTAGAATTTCACCTGTGCCGGTGGTTGAAAATCATAGTCGATAAAGTAAAACTAAAAATAAGAGACAAATTTCTTGTTCGTATTAGGAATAGTGCTACCGTCATAAAATAACGCAAGGTCACCTCGGAATAGCGAACTTGGTGCTATTAAGAGAATTCGAACGTAGGGAGAATCACTTTGAAATTAATCGTATGCCTTTGCTTAACAACAGTGTTTGTTTGGGGTTCATTACGCTAGCTGTATGTTTGTAACTAATAAAAATTAGACACGTGTTATATGAAACGTTTTATTCGAAGTAATGTACGATACTGTCATTTCGTAAACTATGCAGATATGCCTGAGAATGGTTCGTGATAAAACAGAAATTGTTTGCGCGAGTAAACTTACTTGGCAACTAGAAGATTTTCTTTGACGAAACATGCATTCAATAGTTGTGGAACAACTCGAGTTCTTTGAAGAATAGCACTTCAGTCAGTTTTTCATTAGGAAGTAAATGTAGTTCACACAAAACCTTGAAGAGTTTTCCCATCTAGGCTACAAATGCGATGCTAAAAGACGCGTCACAAAGGTTCCCACTAATCGACCGACATATTAGTGAAGACGTGTTATGAAAAAGTGTATTAAACCTGCGCCTGTGGAGACATGCAGCGCTGAATTCTCCAGAATGAAGCAGATTTTTCCGCTTTTCAGGTAAGAGTATTTAATGTGAAGAGTACTGTCATAGGGCACTGCAATAAGGCTCTTTTGTACAAACTGCAACAAAAGAGGGACGGCTGTGCTTTCAATACCAGTGCAAGACCAAAGAACAAAAACACATAGCACAAAATGTGTTTACGACTGTCTCAAAGTTTTTGGGATAGGAAATGAAGAGCTTGATGGCTGATCGCTATTTAGCTGATCAGCCAGCAACCATAACGAGAGGCTCTGTCGAAATATCACAAAGAATTATTCAAAACATGGTTCAAATGGCCCTGAGCACTATGGGACTTAACATCTGAGGTCATCAGTCCCCCAGAATTTAGAACTACTTAAACCTAACCTAAGGACATCACACACGTCTATGCACGAGGCAGGATTCGAACCTGCGACCCTATCAGTCGCGCGGATCCCGACTGAAGCGCCTAGAACCGCTCGGCCACCGCGGCCGGCAAAGAATTCTTCATTATGCAGTGGAGCATGTGATATTTAGAAACTAGGTAACATGTTAAAACTGGGTTTCGAACTGTGAATCGAACCAGAGTGCTTGCCTACTGTAAGCAGTGACCTTACCACTGAGGTACCGAGTGTGTTGGTGGCTACAATTTATTGCATTTACATTATGTATATTGTCTGATGTAAAGGGGTGGATGGGTAGCTGCGTGTATGGATGATCCTGTACAACTGGAGACTCGGACGAGCTGTCGAAACTTCGTGGTATGGAATACCTCCGTCTCGATAACGATAAGCTTTTACTCAATAATTTCAGAACTGATACTTACATTGAAAACGGTACATAATCGACATGTTGTATCCAGCGATACAAGCTACAGTTTATTATGTTTTTATTATTTACCCAATATATTGGCCGCATTACCCACTACCACAACTTTCAACAGTTGATCGCACCAGCACTGACAAAACAATAACAAACGAGCGGTGTACGTAGAGCGACAGAGTGCGTCTACAGAAATATTTACGAACGTTCGCAAACCTTGGCAACATTTCGTTTGCAGTTCATTCACTTGGAGTCTCCTTGTTTTCACGATTCGATTTACTTTTTCCTTATCGTATTGTCATCACAACAATTTAATGGCACGAATGACTGTATCAGCAGACAGAATGGTGCCTGCCACAAGCAAAACTTGGCAGTATCTTGATAAAATGGCTAATAATGTAGTGAGATGTGAAGTCTGTTTCAAGAATTCTTCGGGAAATACTTCAAACGTAGAAAATATTTAGGTATGCAGTCCACCATAATAACAAGATAAATTTCACGAAATATATATTCGCAGTTGCGAATACGCACAACCATCAGCTTTATAAGGGAATGACGACAATGACGATTTGTGTCAGACACGGGACTCGAGCCCGTATTTCTTGCTTTGGCTACCTGGGCACGACGCGCAGATGGATCCAAACTTTCGTGTGTCGTCGTTTCTGCGTCACAAGATGCACTCGTACACTTACTGGTACTCTCGTAGAGGGGACATTTTAACTGAAAGTCGTAACTGAAAGTCGCTGCCTGGTGTCGGCGGATAGATATGATATTCCAGTGTCTGTGTCGTGAAGAAGAATGATGCAGTATTCCTTCGGAGAGGGTACATATACATATATATACCCTCTTCGAAGGAATATATATGTGTGTGGTGCCACTGTCAGACACCACACTTGCTAGGTGGTAGCCTTTAAATCGGCCGCGGTCCGTTAGTATACGTCGGACCCGCGTGTCGCCACTATCAGTGATTGCAGACCGAGCGCCGCCACACGGCAGGTGTAGTCTAGAGAGACTCCCTAGCACTCGCCCCAGTTGTACAGCCGATTTTGCTAAAGATGGTTCAATGTCTACATACCCTCTCATTTGCCGAGACGATAGTTTAGCATAGCCTTCAGCTACGTCATTTGCTACGACCTAGCAAGGCGCCATATACAGTTACTATGTCTTCTGAACAGATAATATTGTGACTCATGTACCGTCAAGAGCGACGTTCATCATTAATGGATTAAAGTTAAGTATCAAACTAATTACATCCGCTTTCTGAATTGTAATTCCTTGGCATGTGCCAGACCTCACGTCAGTATAGTCCTTCCCTCCTCACGCCAGCCTGCGTGAGCTAAAACGCGTGCATTCATTTCGGCCTCCACTAGTAACACGGTGTTGGCTCTTCTGCCAATACAACACACACACACACACACACACACATATATATATATATATATATATATATATATATATATATATATATATATATATATATATATATATATATATATATATAGGGTGTTACAAAAAGGTACGGCCAAACTTTCAGGTAACATTCCTCACACACAAAGAAAGAAAATATGTTATGTGGACATGTGTCCGGAAACGCTTACTTTCCATGTTAGAGCTCATTTTATTACTTCTCTTCAAATCACATTAATCATGGAATGGAAACACACAGCAACAGAACGTACCAGCGTGACTTCACTTTGTTACAGGAAATGTTCAAAATGTCCTCCGTTAGCGACGATACATGCATCCACCCTCCGTCGCATGGAATCCCTGATGCGCTGATGCAGCCCTGGAGAATGGCGTATTGTATCACAGCCGTCCACCAATACGAGCACGAAGAGTCTTTACATTTGGTACCGGGGTTGCGTAGACAATAGCTTTCAAATGGCCCCATAAATGAAAGTCAAGAGGGTTGAGGTCAGGAGAGCGTGGAGGCCATGGAATTGGTCCGCCTCTACCAATCCATCGGTCACCGAATCTGCTGTTGAGAAGCGTACGAACACTTCGACTGAAATGTGCAGGAGCTCCATCGTGCATGAACCACATGTTGTGTCGTACTTGTAAAGGCACATGTTCTAGCAGCACAGGTAGAGTATCCCGTATGAAATCATGATAACGTGCTCCAATGAGCGTAGGTGGAAGAACATACTGACGAAACTAAAATGAGTTCTAACATGGAAATTAAGCGTTTCCGGACACATGTCCACATAACATCTTTTCTTTATTTGTGTGTGAGGAATGTTTCCTGAAAGTTTGGCCGTACCTTTCTGTAACACCCTGTATATATATGAAGTGCAGAATTTTCTATTGATACTGAGGACGATTGACAACATTAAATCAGTATTCACGTTATTTGAGGGTTAATACAGCTATTACAAGCTTTTAGGTTGGGTAGTACCTCGAAGTACGGGGATATTAAAAAAGAAGGAACAGATTTCAAACATCTATTGCCTCCAAATTGCAAAATATAGAAACACAATTTCAACGTTCCTGGTAAGAGAAAAGTTCAAATTTTGATGCTTTCAGTGTGAGCAACATGTGTTACACGACAAATATAAGAACGGTGGCACATTTTCCGCCACACACGTAACAGCTGATCTCTAGTTACCGAATTCACAGCCTCAACAATTTGATGATGCAGACTTTCAAGAGTTTCCGGCATGGGGGGGATAAAAACGCCGTCCTTTTACATAATCCCACGAGAGACCAGCCGCTTCGTGCGTGGCAAGAAATAAGCCACCCTTTTGATACTTGTCGTGTAACACATGGTACTCGCGTGGAATGCGTAAAAATTTGAACTTTTCTCTTTCCAGGAACGTCGCAATTTTTTCTACCTGCCGGCCGCTGTGGCAGAGCGTTTCTAGGCGCTTCAGTCCGGAACCGCGCCGCTGCTACGGTCGCAGGTTCGAATGCTGCCTCGGGCATGTGTGTGTGTTTGATGTCCTTAGATTAGTGCGGTTTAAGTAGTTCTATGTCTACGGGACTGATGACCTCAGATGTTAAGTCCCATAGTGCTTAGAGCCATCTGAACCATTTTTGTTTACACCTTTTCTAGTTTCGAAGCAATACATGTTTGAAATCCGGTCCTTCTTTTTGGATAGCTCTGTACATATGGCAGAAGAAAGCCATTAATATTCGTCAATGTTCATATATTGAAGTGTGGACGCGTGAACGCACAACGGTGCTCACTTTGCGGCTAGGTACGGCCATGAAGAAAATGAGGTCCCAATGTTTGTCGGAATACTATTCGACAAAGAGAAAAATACAGTCAACATACTGCCGTGTGTTCGTATTGTTGTTGATGTTGTGGTCTTCAGTCCAGAGACTGGTTTGATACAGCTCTCCATGCTACTCTATCCTGTGCAAGCTTCTTCGTCTTCCAGTACTTACTGCAACCTACATCCTTCTGAATCTGTTTAGTGTATTCATCTTTTGGTCTCCCTCTACGAGTTAAATTGGTGATCCCTTGATGCCTCAGAATATGACCCACCAACCGCTCCCTTCTTCTTGTCAAGTTGTGCCACAAACTCCTCTTCTCTCCAATTCTATTCAGTACCTCCTCATTAGTTATGTGATCTACCCATCTAATCTTCAGCTTTCTTCTGTAACACCACATTTCGAAAGATTCTATTCTCTTCTTGTCCAAACTATTTATCGTCCACGTTTCACTTCCATACATGGCTACACTCTATACAAATACTTTCAGAAACGACTTCCTGACACTTCAATCTATACTCGATGTTAACAGATTTCTCTTCTTCAGAAATGCTTTCCGTGCCATTGCCAGTCTACATTTTAAATCTTCCCTACTTCCACCATCATCAGTTATTTTGCTTCCCAAATAGCAAAATTCATTTACTACTTTAAGTGTCTCATTTCCTAATCTAATTCCCTCAGCATCACCCGATTTAATTCGACTGCATTCCATTACCCTCGTTTTCCTTTTGTTGATGTTTCACTTATATCCTCCTTTGACACTATTCATTCCGTTCAACTGGTCTTCCAAGTCCTTAGCTGTCTGACAGAATTACGTCAACGGCGAACCTCAAAGTTTTTATTTTTCTCCATGATTTTAATACCTACTCCGTGTTTTTATTTAGTTTCCTTTACTACTTGCTCAATAAACAGATTGAATAACATCGGAGAGAGGCTACAACCCTGTCTCACTCCCTTCCCAACCACTGCTTCTCTTTCATGCCCCTCGACTGTTATAACTCCCATCTGGTTCCTGTACAAACTGTAAATAGCCTTTCCCTCCTTGTATTTTACCCCTGCCACCCTCAGAGTTTGGAAGAGAGTATTCCAATCAGCATTGTCAAAAGCTCCCTCTAAGCCTACAAATGATAGAATCGTTGGTTTCTTCTTCTAAGATAATTCATAGGGTCAGTATTGCCTCATGTGTTCCAACAATTTTACAAAATCCAAACTGATTTTCCCCGAGGTCGGCTCCTACCAGTCTTTCCATTTCTCTGTAAAGAATACGTATTAGTATTTTGCAGCCGTGACTTATTAAACACATAGTTCGGTAATTTTCACATCTGTCAACACCTGCTTTCTTTGGGATAGGAATTATTGTATTCTTCTTGATGTCTAAGGGTATTTCGCCTGTCTCATACATCTTGCTCACCAGATGGTAGAGTTTCGTCAGGACTGGCTCTCCCAAGGCCGTCAGTAGTTCTAATGGAATGATGTCTACTCCCGGGGTCTTGTTTCGACTCAGGCCTTTCAGTGCTCTGTCAAACTCTTCACGCAGTATCGTATCTCCCATTTCATCTTCATCTACATCCTCCTCCATTTCCACAATATTGTCCTCAAGTACATCACCCTTGTATAGACCCTCTATATACTCCTTCAACCTTTCTGTTTTCCCTTCTTTCGTAGAACTCGGTTTCCATCAGAGCTCTTGATATTCATACAAATGGCTCTCTTTTCTCCAAAGGCCTCACTAATTTTCCTGTAGGCAGTATCTATCTTACCCCCCGTGAGATAAGCCTCTTTATCCTTATATGTGTTCTCTAGCCATCGCTGTTTAGTTATTTTGCAGTTCCTGTCGATCTCATTTTTGAGACGTTTGTATTCCTTTTTGACTGCCTCATTTACTGTGTTTTTATATTTTCTCCTTTCATCAACTAAATTCAATATTTCTTCTGTTACCCAAAGATTTCTACTAGCCCTCGTCTTTTTACCTACTTGATCCTCTGCTGCCTTCACTACTTCATCCCAAAGAGTTACCCATTCTTCTTCTACAGTATTTCTTTCCCCTGCTCCTGTCAATTGTTCGCTTATGCTATCCCTGAAACTCTGTACAAACTCTGTTTTAGTCAGTTTATCCGGATCCCATCTCCTTAAATTCCCACCTTTTTCCAGTTTCTTCAATTTTAATCTACAGTTCATAACCAATAGATTGTGGTCAGAGTCCCCTGGAAATGTCTTACAATTTAAAACCTGGTTCCTAAAACTCTGTCTTACCATTATGTAACCTGTCTGATACCTTCTAGTATCTCCAGGATTCTTCCATGTAGACAACCTTCTCTTATGATTCTTCAACCAAGTGTTAGCTATGATTAAGTTCTGCTCTGTGCAGAATTATGGTACAATGTACAAAAATATCTGCACTTACACCCATTACGTACTACATATGCCTTGCGGCCCCAGGGCGACATCTCTTACAGAGGCGGTGGTCTCAGTAACCTGCGCGCAGTCCACCTCTGTGTGTGTGGGTACACGTACTCGTATGTGTACACGCCGGCGGCTGTCACCTCATTACACAGGGCCCGGGGCCGCCTCAATTAGGCCCGGCTCGCAGCCACCGCGCCGCCCGCCGCCCGCCGGCCGGCCTATGCCGCCACAGCCATGTAATTAGTCGCGCCCGCCGCCGCCCCCGCCAGCACCTCCGCCCCCGCCGCCAAGTAGCCAGCTGGACGCTCACTTTGCGACGCCCGCCGGCAGACGGACCACTGTGTGTGGCGGTCAGAGCCCCGCGGCACCCTCAAAGCTAGCGCCAGTCGGCCCCCGGGGGCAACGCATAGCGACTCGGTTAGGTACCTGAGTGTGACTCCACAGCGAGACGGTTGCGAACACTTTACTGTGCCGACCCTCGGTTGAGCTGTTTTGTAATTTTGACAGTGCACCGTGTGTAGCAATATGGAGCATAGTCGAAGAAAATCGGCGGAGTGAAATACGCAAGGTATAAACTACTGGCAAAGGCTGAAAGACCTAAGTCGAAACAAGGCCCAATTAGAACTACTGGCAGCCTTGGGAGAGCCAGTCCTGACAAAACTCTACCATCTCGTGAGCAAGATGTACGAAACAGGCGGCCGAGATGCTAGAGGGGTTCTAGGTGATACAGTATGGAACCACGCGACCGCTACGGTCGCAGGTTCGATCCTGCCTTGGGCATGGATGTGTGTGATGTCCTTAGGATAGCTAGGTTTAAGTAGTTCTAAGTTCTAGGGAACTGATGACCTCAGAAGTTAAGTCCCATAGTGCTCAGAGCCATTTGAACCATTTTTTTGTAAGAGACGGGCGAAATACCCTCAGATCTCAAGAAGAATGTAATAATTCCAATCCCAAAGAAATTAGGTGTTGACAGATGTGAAAATTACCGAACTATCAGTTTAATAAGTCACGATTGCAAAATACTAGCTCGAATTCTTTACAGACGAATGGAAAAACTGATAGAAGCCGACCTCGGGGGAGATCAATTTGGATTCCGTAGAAATGTTGGAACACGTGAGGCAATACTGACCCTACGACATAGCTTAGAAAATAGATTAAGGAAAGGCAAACCTACGTTTCTAGCATTTGTAGACTTGGAGAAAGCTTTTGACAATGTTGACTGGAATACTCTCTTTCAAATTTTGAAGGTGGCAGGAGTAAAATACAGGGAGCGAGAGTCTATTTACAATAAGTACAGAAACCAGATGGCAGTTATAAGTGTCGGGGGGCATGGAAGGGAAGCAGTGGTTGGGAAGGGAGTGAGACAATGTTGTAGCTTCTGCTCTGCGTATTAAGCAACCAGTAAAGGAAACAAAAGAAAAATACGTAGTTGGAATTAAAATCCAAAGAGAAGAAATAGAAACTTCGAGGTTCGCCCATGACTATGTAATTCTGTCAGAGACAGCAAAGGACTTGGAAGAGCAGCTGAACGGCATGGACAGTGTTGAACATCAACAAAAGCAAAACGAGAATAATGGAATGTAGTCGAATTAAATCGCGTGATGCTGCATGACTAGGTTAGGAAATGAGACAGCAAACTAAATTAGTAAGTGAGTTTTGCTATTTGGGGAGCAAAATAACTAATGATGGTCATGTAGAGAGGATATAAAATGTAGACTGGCAATGGCAATGAAAGCGTTTTTGTTAACATCGAGTATTGATTTGTCAGGAAGTCGTTTCTGAAAGTATTTGTATGGGGTGTAGCCATGTATGGAAGTGAAATGTTGTCGATAAATAGTTTAGACAAGACAAGAATAGTAGCTTTTGAAATGTGGTGCTACAGAAGAATGGTGAAGATTAGATGGGTAGGTCACATAACTAGTGAGGAGGTATTGAATAGTATTGGGGAGAAGAGGAGTTTGTGGCACAACTTGACAAGAAGAAGGGACCGGTTGCTGGGACATGTTCTGAGGCATCAAGGATCACTAATTTAGCATTGGAGGGCAGCGTGGAGGGTAAAAATCGTAGAGGGACACCAAGAGATGAATACACTGAGCAGATTCAGAAGGATGTAGGTTGCAGTAAGTAGGGGGAGATGAAGAAGCTTGCACAGGATAAAGTGGCATGGAGAGCTGCATCAAACCAGTCCCTGTGCTGAAGACCAGAACAACAACATTGACGTGTAACGACTCCGCCACAGGCCGTGATTTATGAACAGGTGCTCGAACGTGTTGAAAGATGCAGTCGCCATCCCCGAATTCCTCTTCAACAGTGGGAAGCAAGAAGGTCTTAAAACATCAGTGTAGCCATGCGCTATGACAGTTCCACGCAAAACAACAAGGGATGCAAGCTCCCTCCATGAAAAACACGACCACATCATAATGTCACCGCCTCCGAATTTTACTGTAGTTACTACACACGCTGGCAGGTGACGTTCACTGGGCATTCGCCATACCCACACCCTGCCATCGGATCGCCACATGTGAACGTCGCTGACACTGCAGTGCGTGACAGGGTACTGAAATCTGCTTAGCATGGTTCCGACTGCTGGCGGCCACGTTGGCATTATCACGGTGGCGCATATAGCCTTGGGCGTTAATTCCATACGTGTCTCAGAGCAACCATTCGTGCTCCCAGTGGAAGACGTCTTAGTGGCCTTCCGCCCCTACAGCGTGATTCAAGGCCATACAACAGAATGATGGTATTGTTTTAATCAGGGTTTGTCAGATCGCAATTGATCTTCGTTCTCACATGTCTTTTTTAACCACCAAAAAAATTGTTCAAATGGCTCTGAGCACTATGGGACTTAACTTCTGAGGTAATCAGTCCCCTAGAACTACTTAAACTACCTAAATCTAACTAACCTACGGACATCACACACATCCATGCCCGAGGCAGGATTCGAACCTGCGAGCGTAGCGGTCGCGCGGTTCCAACCTGTAGAACCTAGAACCGCTCGACCACTCCGGCCGGCTAGCCACCAATGTGTATCGTGCAATCATTATGTATATGACGATCAACCAAAGATGAGCTCTGGGTGTGGCGAGCATGACCGCCTCTGATCGGAATGCCTGCAACAGTGCGTAATTCAAGCGGCGTCTGCTGAGGTACTCAAAGAGGCTCCACCATCGGTCATATGTGTCACCTACATGGTAGCCTCCACTTCGCCTCCCACCAGTCGGTGACCAAGGGAGCCGCTGTCACAAGTGTGACGACTGTCTGTGGAGTCCGACATAATGGAGACACCTGCATCCATCCCCCCTCCTACCACATCGACCTCATGCTGGGTGATTACAAGGAACTTCCGTCAGTTATTGTTCCTACATTGGCTTTTGTGCGGGGACCTCAGGAAACCCTCGCGTCTCCCTTCCTGAGGATCGGATGCGCAAGCAGCAGTCACCCAAGAAGCGCAAGTGGAGGCGGAGCATGACTTTCTACGAGGATTCCCCGCCTTCAGGGATTCCATGCCCGATCACCTCAGCGATTCCTCAACATCAAGACAACAAGGATGATGCCTCAGCTGACGGTTCAGTACGGACCTGTGCGCTGCCTATAGAAACCCACGACCCAGAACAGCTCTGCCTCACTGAAGGCCCGACCGTTCTGATGACGCCACCGGCGACTTTTACAGTGCATTGTGTGGACACATGCGAGGCGCCGACAACGTCAGCATGGAGTACCACGTCAAGGACTCGCCAGACCCCGTGCAGGGGCTGCGGCGTCCTCAATGGAGCAGCAAACGCATGGCGGCAGCGGTGGATTCCAGGGGCCTTGGCGGCGGCGCTGCCCGCTGCCCCATTGTGATGCCTGTCGGTGGAATTCCCCTACATGGCGGGCCACAGTTTCAGATGTACTGTGTGGCTACTATTAACATAAACAAAATTAGCACCCAGGTGAAATTTCTGCGAGAAATAATTTGGGGATTCGACATTGACGTCGAAGTGCCTCAGGAGGTGCACTAGCCCATCCTTCTGAACGTGGTGGGTTGTATCTCTTACACCTCTCCCGGTGACGACACTGGATGTGGAGTGGTGGCTTTGTGCATGAGCGCATATCAGTTGAGGACGTCATGACCCTGCCATACGTGATGGTTATGGTTCTTCCCATGACGGGTGCCCTCGTTGTAAGTGTGTGTGTTCCATCTACTTTTGACCAAAGAAGGGCAGAGCTCGATTTTTCTCTGAGGAGATCACTAACTTCTTTCTCGGTCGCTACGAACACTGTTCGGCAGCAACTTCAATTTTGTTTTTAAATCAGGTCTATTAACAACACTTCAGCTCCTCCCAGGAACTGTGCTTCGGCGTCCACGACCCTTCCCTCTGTAACACTTGTGCGGGGCTGTACATATCAGACAGATCCTTCTGCTAGTCACCTGATAGGATTGATGTCTCCCAGGAGCTCGTCGGTGTTATACAACATGCAGAATGCCGGCGCTTGGCTTTCTCGGAACACATTTCCTGTATTAGCAGCGTACCCCTCCCACGTCATGTAGTGTGACGCAGTTGAGCGCCACTGACATTAAATACCGCACACCTTACCAATGCTGACTGCCCGTTATGTGTAGTGGAGGTTTGGCTGGCGTCCAGTGTATCCAAAAACTAGATGGCTGGTGTGTGCCGAGCCTGAGATGTAGCAAGTCTTGATGCAGTTTGGCAGGGAAGTGTCTGCAAAGAACTGAAATACAGCAAACTACTAATTCGTTCAGCTCCTTAAGAATATGCAACTGTCCTCTCTGCCGGCCGGAGTGGCCGAGCGGTTCTAGGTGCTACAGTTTGGAACATCGCGACCATTACGGTCGCAGGTTTGAATCCTGCCTCGGGCATGGATGTGTGTGATGTCCTTAGGTTAGTTAGGTTTAAGTAGTTCTAAGTTCTAGGGGACTGATGACCTCAGCAGTTAAGTCCCATAGTGCTCAGAGCTATCTGAACCATTTTGAACTGTCCTCTCCGCCTGTTCAGATGGACATCAACAAGATCAGTGCCCTCACCGTGTATCCCACATGTCGCAAATTCCATGGAAATGTCGTGAGGACCTGCTATCCAGATATGGTTTGGTAGGAGAACCCTTCAAGGCACCACATCATAAGTGACAGGAACAACTAGTCCTTGAGCTCGTCATTTGTGGAGGACATTGGGCTACCAATCCTGCATACATAGTGACGGGCATTTGGAACATTTTCAGCACATTTACCAGTACGAGCAACACGAAGTACATGATATGGAGCCGATTTTGTCCCACATAACTCACACAGTCTTGGGAAACCCTAATAGGGGACATCACGTGAAGATGCGATTCCAAAGGGTGCTCCAAACAACTCACCAGACGTTGATTGTCTCCCTGTGGAATTTTACTGCTCCTTGCAGGATTTGGTGACACCAAGGCTGACCACAGC
Organism: Schistocerca americana; assembly: GCF_021461395.2. Lineage (NCBI taxonomy): Eukaryota > Metazoa > Arthropoda > Insecta > Orthoptera > Acrididae > Schistocerca > Schistocerca americana. The sequence continues at coordinate 1,220,929,908 of NC_060119.1, read as the reverse complement.
GTGCTAGAACTGTTGACAATGACTACCATGGTCCCGCTGGTATTTGTCAGAGGCGTTATAATCCCAGTACAAAAACTGATGCAGGGGGCTATAGTTGCCAATTAATGCCCCCAGTCCCAATTACAACATGTTTACACATACACTGGCGACACATTTCCGTCAGCTCCTTCTGATACTGGTGGACCTTTCAATCACCAGACCACCGCTAGTGAGTGTCGAAATGTGATCACTCTACCCGCTACATGCAGTCCACATGTGGCACTGGTGATCATTGATTTTGACAGCGTTATTAACTGGATGTGGCCCTCTTTGCCATCATGGGGCAGATGGGTTTTCCGGCCCCCTACGCGGGTAGTCTGTATTGTCTCTACACTGGTGCCCAGTCCGTTGGCCAGGTTAATGGTTGTACCAACAGACTGGTAACGATATTTCTTTCCTTACATCTATATTTCTTTCCATACATCTAGGGTGTGCACTATCGATACTCTTGCACAGTCTCTTCTTGGAGTCGATTATCAGGAGTTTTGCAATGTGCAGGGTTCACCCTCTAGAAATACAGGTCCCACTGTGGTGCTATGCAGGATGATTTGTTGCTTCTGGTATGGTCTTGGAAGTAGATCATGTATACACTTGATCTGATCTCTACACACAGAGGCGTGGTGGGCAATGCTTTGAGCATGGCCAAATCTGTGGTGATGACAATTGGCTACAGACTCACACAAGAGGAACTAGCACCTCCACACTGTGTCCAGAGTTTCCATTACCTTGACACTGTCTTTACAGCCACCTCTCCCTTCACTGCAGCAGTCAACTTCTGGCATGCCACTCACGTCATCCACGTGACCATTCAGCAACATTGGCTCCTTTGCCTTGATGCACTGCAACTTGAGGAATATCTGAACGTCTATGTAGTTTCCAAACGTGTACATAGCATGGATGCTTCCGATGTCAACCCCCGATTGATCACAGGCTACAGGCCGCAGTGGGCTACTTCCTGACGGATGACAACATTTTGAAAATCAAATATGAGACAATGGCACCCTTCCCCAGTAAACCTTGGTACTCACCAATTTTGGTGTCATACGGTGGTCGTGTATCTGTACGTCATAAATAAACAGTGTTCAGGCACAGACAACTCACTCATGCGGCGACTCTTGGACATACACGTGCAGCCAAGCATCTCTTCGCTGTTGTTGGTAGGAGGTGTTGCGCCTCTGTTCTCGTATTTTTTCTGTTTTATTTGTCGACCTTAGCTACGTATGTGTCGCCTCCAACACACGTGCCTCACACACATGCGCCTCCCAAATGTTGTGTGTGTGTGAAATCTTATGGGACTTAACTGCTAAGGTCATCAGTCCCTAAGCTTACACACTACTTAACCTAAATTATCCTAAGGACAAACACACACACCCATGCCCGAGGGAGGACTCGAACCTCCGCCGGGATCAGCCGCACAGTCCATGACTGCAGCGCCTAGACCGCTCGGGTAATCCTGCGCGACTGCGCCTCCCACACCTGAGAGATTTCTATGTTCAATTACTGTGTGGCATAGCTAGCAACAACGTAAGATCGAGTACCCGTTAACTAGGTGGACTGCTATATGGCACAACCTTCATCAGCTACGCCTCCCAAGGTCAGTCCAGAGAACACTGTATCATGTCGGCTGTGGGAAATTCGCCCCCAACCAGCGATTGCATGTGACTCTTTCATGCTCCATGTGTCACTTGGTCGACAATGTTGCAATCGCCTCGCCTGTGCTGGTGTTCCTGAAGTCTGGGCGCCTCTAACTGTATGCCCAGAGGATATGTGTTTCCCTGCAGCCAAGACTCATGTGCTAGTCTGCGTCAAAGAATGGATGGTCGCCTACCTTTATGGCAACGGGGTTAGATCGTGGCTAAGACTTTATACCCTTCTACAGAATTCACATACAGTGATGAACGACGCCACATCTACCGCGCCTATTTCGCCAATTGCTCTGTAGGGTTTCGTGCGATCCCCAACTCAGCTGGAATGTCACCTCAAACCCTCGGCGGGCACAGTGCCTGCTACTGCATTGTCTTTGTAATCCGTTTCCAATTTTACCTAACTGCCGCTGCTAGACACATGATGGAATTTTAGGACTACAGCTGAACCTCCTTCCTTGACTGTCCCTCCTCGTCGACCCCCATTGGTTGGTGGTGTTGGCCATGCCTCGTGTAATCGACCCCTGCTTACATCATCCCCAGTCGTGTCATCAACAGGAAGCAACCCACAGCTGCTCATCTACCATCGTTCCTACCTTCCGTTCGCGTACAGGGAAAGATAAGTTTTCCCCATTTGCATTTTCTGACGTTATATGCAAGATTACTGTATTTTTTTGAAATAAATTTTAAAAAAGGGGCTAGCGTCTTTAATTAGTAGTCTAAACGTTGTGTGTCCCTGGTTCGAACCTCGTCGCAGCTTAAATCTACAATAAAAGTCATCATCAGTGGTGGCTGATGTCCACTGGCATAAGGCCACTGCCCACGGCTTTACCAAAGAGGGCAGAGGAGCGGACTAAGGTGCAGGAGACTCTCCTGCTCTCGGGGTCAGAAACTGCCCCTAAGAGGAGCAAAAATCAGCAATTACAAACGGTATGAGGATCCAGAAGGCAACGGAAACCACTGCAATAAAGATACATAATGTGTATCAACAGGACCTGTGACTGAAAAAGTGTTGGCAAAAGATTCCAGGTTAATCGCCCATTGGACCTCCGGGAGGAAACTGCCAAAGGAGAGGTGACCATGAGAAAAAGATTGAATAACCAAGGAAAGGATAACATTCTGTGGGTCGCGACGTGGAATGTCAGGAGTTTCGTACAGATGCTAGAAAATCTGAAAAGCAAATGTTATGGCTCAAACTGGATACAGTGAGCTTCAGTGCAGTGCAATGGAAAGAACATAAAGATTTCCGATCTAATGAGTATAAGGTAATATCAACAACAGCAGAAAATTGTACAACGGCAATAGGACGAGTTGGGAAGAGAAAAGTAGGGCAAAGAGTGACTTACAGTATGTAAATGGAGATGAATGACAGTTATGGGGGATCGGAATGTGGCTGCAGAGGAAGAAGTAGAGGAAAATGTTATGGCAGAGTATGGGCTTGGTAGTAGGAATGGGAGACGAGAAAGTCTAACTGATTTCTGCTATAAACTTTATAGGGTAATAGCGAATACTCTATTGTTCAGGTATCACAAGAGGAGTTGCTATACTTAGAAAACGCTGGGAGATACGGAGATCCCGTAATCAGGTACTGGATTGGAAGGCGTACTCAAGAGTCGATGTATAGACTCGGGTTGCAATTTAGGAAAGATGAAGAACAAGCTGAGATTTGAGAGACTAGTCAGGAAGAATCAATGTGTAAAGACGTGGGATACCGAAATACTACGAAATGGTGAAATACGCTTGAAGCTTACTGAGGATGCAGATACTGCGTAATAAATAACTCAGTAAGCAGTACAGTTGAAGAGGAATGGACATCTCTAAAAAGGGCACTCACGGAAGTTGGAAAGAAAAATAAAGGTGAAAGGAAGCTAATTGTAAGGAAGCCATGGATAACAGAAGAAATATTTCAGTTGATCTACTAAAGAAGGAAGTACAAAAATGTTAAGGGTAATTATAGTGTACAGAAATACAAGAGACTGGTAAAGTAATAAACGGGAAGTGCAGGGTAGCTAAGGCAAAATAGCTACTTGAGGAACGTGCACAGATCGAAAAATAAATGACTGTCGAAAAGAATGACTCAGCATACAGAAATGTCAAAGTAACCTTCGGTGAAATAAAAGTGAGGGAGGTAACCTTAAGAGTGCTATGGGAATTCCGGTGTTAAACGCAGCTGAGAGAGCGGATAGGTGGAAAAAGTATATTCAGGGAAGAGATAGGGGATACAGAATTTAAAACAATTTTGGAAGACTGAAGATCAAATAAGGTGAAGGGATAGATAACGTTCCATCTGAATTACTACAGCCTTTGTGAGGAAGTGGCAACATAACGCCTATTCACGTGTGTAGAGTGTATGAGACTGGCGATACACCATCAGATATTCCGAAAAACATCAACCAGACAGTTCCTAAGATTGGAAGATCCCACAAGTGTAAGGATTATAGCACAATCAGCTTGACAATTTATGCATCCAAGTTTCTGACAAGGATACTATACAGAAAAACGGAAAAGAAAATTAAGGATCGTGTTAGATGACGATCAGTTTGGCTTTACGAAAGATAAAGGCACCGAAGAGCCAGTTCCAACGTTGTGGCAGAAAATGAAAGCAAGGCTCAATAAAAATGAAGACACGCTCAATAATGTAAAATGGTACTAGATGTTCGAAGTTCTGAGAAAAATAGGCATAAGCCATAGGGAACAATATGTACAAGAACTAAGAATGAATAATATGACTGTAAGACAAAGAACGAAGTGCTCGGATTAAAAAGGGTGTAAGATAGGGACGTAATCTTTTGCCCCTACTGTTCATTCTATACGTCGGAGAAGCAAGAAGGATATAAAAGAAAGGTTAAACAGTGGGATTAAAATTCGAGGTGGAAGGATATCAGTCACAAGTTCCGCCGATGACAAAGCTATTCTTAGTGAAAGTGAAGAAGAATTGGGGGATCTGTTTCATGGAATGAACAGTCTAGTGAGTACAAAATATGAACTGAGAGTAAATCAAAGAGAGACGAAAGTAATGACAAGTGGCAGAAATGGGAACGGCTAGAAACTTAACATCAGGTGTGGTGGTCGCGGAGCAGATGAAGTTAAAGAATTCTGCAACCTAGACAGCAAAATAACTCATGACGGACGGAGCAAGAGGGACACAAATGGGAACTAGCAGTGGCAATAAGGGCAGTTCTGCCAAGAGATATTTATTGGTATCAAACATAGGCTTTAATTTGAGGAAGAAATTTATTCGAAAGTAGGTTTAGAGCACAATGTTGTTTGGCAGTGAAACGCCGACTATGGGAGAACCGGAACAGAAGAGAATCGAAGGATCTGAAATGTGGTGCTATAGAAGAATGTAGAAAATTAGTTGAACTGATATGCTAAAGAAAGGGGCAGCGGAATCGGCGAGTAAAGGGAGGTATGGGTAACACTGACAAGAAGGACACGATGATAGGACTTGTATTAAGGTATCAGGGTTGCCTTCATTGGTACTGAGGGACTTGAAGATGGTAAAAACTATAAGGGAGGACAGAGATTTGAATGCGTTCAACAAAAAATTAAGGACGTAGTCTGCAATTGCTAGTATAATGTAAGATGAAAAGCTTAGCGCACGATAGGAATTCGTGATAAAAGAAGAGCAAATGAAAGAGAGCGGGAGATAGAGATAGATTATCGTTGGATGGTGAAAATTGTTGCTGCAGCAACTAAGTATCTGGGAAGGCAAGAAACAAATTCTCTTCAGGTATTATTTTATAGTTATTTACGTTTTTCGTTATAAGATACATTCAGCAATGTTAATTACCTCAACAATGAGAGACAATGATTTAATTTTAAGCTTTATTTTCGGGGTTCAGCGACTTAAAAGACATAAACAAGTGATAATGTACTCATCACATATTCAGATTTTCTCCATGTTTAGAGTAGTATTGCTTTCCAGTTGTCTTGACCACACAAAATCTCATTCGAGATTCAAGTTCCATAAATCTAAAGTTATCGTTTGACATTATTCAGTTTTCATTTTAGTAATTGCATGATAATTTTTCATTACTGTTCTAAGCCTTCTATTCGTATTATACCGCATTTCTGCCAATGGGTCTTGCGTGTTATAGAAAATCGGCCCCGGAAAAAAACAAAATTTTTATTTTTGAACATTTAATTTTACTGAATTGCCCTTCAGCCTAAAGTAACCGCATATAAAACATAGTTTGCATTTATAGTATTACATCGTAGGTTTAAAATCCTAAAATAAAAGCTTCACTAGCCACTATGCAGTGGTTAGTTTTTTTACGTCAGTTTTTGATTTTTTTTACATTGCTTCCGAGGCATTGATTTCAACTATTTTGTAAATGTCTGCCTTGGCAAATTTTTATCGGTAAATGATAAACAACAAAATTTACTCAAAGTTTTATAGTTTGGTTGCTCACTACTTAACATGACAAAAACAAACCCAAGAGAATCGGAGGGCCAGCAATTATAGGTTAAACAGCGACCTCAAATGTCGAAACGATGAATATATCCAGGAGACATATGTTCGTAGCAACATATGCACTTGACAAACAAACATTCGGTAGATCGCAACGGTAACACACGGTACATGGCTGCTTCGACTATAAATACTGCTGCTGGTGACACATGAGATCAATATGAATGTAAGTGATGAGAGATTATTCGTCGGATAACTACGAAGGACATAGGTACTTTCAACACTAAAATTTCCAGGTGTTAGTTTTGTTTTGATAGAATACGGTAGAAACGAAGCAATACGAAGCAAGTCAGATGTACTTCTAGAGGCGGACTTGTAATTAATAGTGATTATTAAATTTTATAGTCAATTCTCTGTCATTAATTTCCAAAAAAATCCCCTGTCCAGATAACGAAGCACCGCTTTGGGATTCAGAGTTACAAGACTGGTGATGCTGCCAGCCTGGGTGTGATTTAGTGGCAGTTTCACGCATCCGTGTAGGTGAATACCGGGGTGGTACCCACTTCCAACTTCAGAGACACATTACGAAAACATTTATAAAACGTTCTCACAACCGCCAACAACCATCAGTAAGATTGTCAGAACTCATACAGCAATGTTGACCCCACAGAGAATCATGAAGAGGTAATGAGGAAGGAGAAGAAGAACCTTTGAAAAACGATTCCCATGAAACATAAGCATAAAATATGAAAATATGAAGAGATTCTCGTAGAAGAGGTTAGTTAAATTCTACGAATAAAATGTGATAATACTTTTAGTTGGAAGCAGAATACATTAACGCTCCTGGAGCTTTAAAAAAGTACTTTCCATGCTCTGGGTAATGTAATAGTAGAAAATCTGGCATATGTTCGCCACGATTAATCTATAAATTCGAAGGGAATTATATTTTGGGGTAAATTATCAACTCATGCTGAAGAGTCACGGGGACAAAAGTAGAAACATGAAATATTGTGGCCTTATCACAAGAACTTCTTGCAGAAACCTGTTTATAGGAATTTTCTGCTTCTCAGTTTACTTATTCCTTAATGAAATTTTGTGTCAGTTACACATTTCTCTGTTCCAAACCAACAGGCCATTCGACAGTACCAACACGAGGAATAAGAACAATCTTCATGTAGACTTTGTTACATGCAGGTGTTTCCGTAAGAGAGCGCAAAAATATAACAGGACATAGAGAATGAGCCACTGAAGAATTTTAGGTAGGGAACCTGGCGTCGGAGAAGCGAACTTAAGGAGATATTGAAGTAAACTTATCTACAGATTTGTCTACCGTTACTGTTTGCCAGCTTATTAACAACTAACACGCGTACAAGTTTACACGTACTGTGGTGTTTGTTTACATGTATATTCTTCATTTCCTTCGTTGAAACAAGGACAAGCCTGATTACTGTGAAGTTATGATGCAGTTTTGTTTACTTTACTTGTCGGTAAGGTAGCTCTGTCGTATCGCGTTTACATTGTGCCCTTGCCTGTTCGTGAGAGGATATGTATATAATATGACGGTGCACCGCCTCACTTTAGTGTGGATGTCCGCAACCATTTCAATGTTGTATTTCCTGTACCTGATGGAAAGGGAGGGCCTTTTCCGTGGCTTACGAGGTTACCTGACCTGAATCGCTTGGATTATTTCCTATGGAGATATCTGAAGCCACTTATGTATGAGACCCCAGTGAATACGGAGATGGAATTAGTTGCCAGAACTGTAGCTACGAGTAATGGAAACAGGCTGTATATCGATCTGAAAAGGTGCCCATTGTTCAGGAACACACACTGTCAATATCTTGCAAGCAACAGTAGTAATTTACAGTTCCAAAGGAAAACGACGAGCTGTTGCAAACTGTAGCTACTGTAAAATATCAAGGAGTAACTACGCAGAGCGACATTTAAGTGGAATGACCACGTAAGGCAAACAGTAGGAAAAGCTGATGCCAGGCAGGTTCATAGAAAGAATCTTAAGGAAATGTAACTCATCCGCGAACGAAGTGGCATGTAATGCACTTGTTTGATTGATTTTTGAGTACTGTTCTTCTATCTGGGATCCTTACCAAATAGAACATACAATATATAGAGAAGTTCCAAAGAAGAGCGCTGCATTTCGCCAGCGGATCGTTTAATCCGCGCGAAAGCCTTACAGACATACTCAACAATCTCCAGTGGCAGATGTCGCAAGAGAGGCGATGTGCATCACGGAGACGTTTGCTATTGAAATTTCGAGAGAACGCTTTCCGGGAAGATTCAGACAACATATTACTTCCTCCCTTACCACTACAAGAAAATTCGAGAAGTTATAGTTAATACAGAGGCTTACCGACGAACGTTCTTCTGACGCCCCATTCGCAAGTGGAACGGGAAAGGGCGGACTCAGTTTGTGGTACCAGAACTATCTCAGCCACATACATCTAGGTGGCATGCGGAATATGATGTAGATGTAGTTGTATGGGATGTATTTGTGGCAAACTTATTTTATTCTGTTCATGAATTTATAAGCAGACTAAATGTTAACTGAATCTTCCGTCGCTTCTTGGTAGAACAACATTATAATAAACGAAAAGCACCAGTTTGCTTTTGTTCTACAATATTACTTTTATTGTTAACTGGTTTTCGGCTTACAAGGCCATCTTCAGACATCTACTGAGTATTATCACGAAAGGAGTTACAATGTTTGCAAACAACATTGGAAGAAAAGTAACACGTCTAAACTGAAGTAGAAACATACAGTAAGTAACATCTTTGCGAGTGTGGTGGTAATGCAATGAAAAAGTAAAAATTGAACAGCACATAAATAACAATGGAGTAGACAGGAAAACCTTTAACACAAAATAGGAATAGAATGCCTGCATAACAGTTTCTATTAATAAACAAAACTAATAAAATAAAATAAAATTAGAACTAGACAAGGATGCATCAGGAGGTATGAAACATGTAGAGTGATACACAAACCAATTAAAATAAGAGACATTTATTAATGTAACTTCAGAATGCATAAGGAACTTAAGCAGTTATCAATAACATAAACAGAAATAAATAAACGCAGGAAAATGGAGGTGTTTGAGGGAACCTACAGTAAATGTAATCTTTGAAAGTGTGGTGGTACTGTATTTTAACATTAACATCATAATCCAAACAGTGGCTATGTAACAGTTTGCATTAAATAAATTAACAAAGTAAAATGTGAACGATATTTGATGAGACAACTAAAATTGGTAAAACATGCACAGTAATACAAGTACCAGTTAAAAGAAAGCCTTAACTATTGAAACTACAGTCTATGTGGAACCCAAAGACAACTTCAGCAAACAAAAGAACTTAATGAATACAGGAAAATGGGAATATGTAGGAACAGACAATGTGGGAAGTACTGAACAGCAGAGAAGATTATATGAAGTTTAGGAGAGATGAAGTGTTGAGCTGTGTCTGGTCATTTAGGATTAGATGTGGACTGTGAGCAAGATGTTTGTTAATTACCAGGGCTTCCAGAAGGGAAGCCGAAAACCGGTTAACAATAACAGTAATATTGTAGAACAAAAGGGAACTGGTGTTTTTCATTGATTCAGACGAAATAAACTTACATCTTCAGAACAGTGATGCAGTATGTGTAAGTGGGCCTTGCAAACTGTTTGAATGTGTGGAGGTGCTTTGCTAATATATTACAAGAATCCTATTATAGAGCCGGCCGGTGTGGTCGTGCGGTTCTAAGCGCTTCAGTTTTGAATCGCGTGACCGCTACGGTCGCAGGTTCGAATCCTGCCTGGGCAGGGATGTGTGTGATGTCTTTAGGTTAGTTAGGTTTAAGTAGTTCTAAGTTGTAGGGGACTGATGACCTCAGAAGTTAAGTCCCATAATGCTCAGAGCCATTTGAACCAATCCTATTATAGACTTTTTTAGTTTACTCGTGGGTAAGTGACTGTGGTAAGTTTCGGAATTAATGTGTAAATGAAAAAGATTTTAAAATGTTGGTTTACTTCTACGTTTTTTGGTAAAAACATATAATGTATTCTTGTTTTCCTGAAGTGGTCGACATTGATGTTGACTTCATTGCTATGGGTAGCTTGATATAAAGAACGTTGTCCTATAGTGGCAACAGAAAAAGAAACTTCTTTCTTGTTTGTAAACGAGATGAGAGAATAAGAGGGAATTGCAGGGTGATTTTAATCAAATTATTAATAATAATTCAAGTTTCACTGAGAGAGACTGTGATGTAAAAAATGATTTTGCAGATATGGCATACTATATCATCAGCGTACATAATACATGGAACATTTTTTTCTCTTAACTACGATGAAACTGTTCATTTACTTTGTGTCTAATAAATTGACTAAGAAATCTCTTATACCGATTTTAAACATGGCTGTGAGCCAAAAACTGTACAAAAACATGTTTTATGTAATAAATCCAACTAGTTTCAATAACATATTACTTTACCTGGCTCCGACACTGACAATGGATGTCCTCGTCAAAAAGTAAACACAATTACAAATGTTGTAACAGTTGAAAACAGACATACGAGCAAAATACGGTCGTTATACAAAATTAAAATTAAATTTAAAACAACGTAAAGATTACAGGTACTGGAACGGGCATAACAGTGGTACTTACCAGTAAAAATTACAGTTATATGACGCAGCACGCTGTACGCCGCTGCTAGTGGTAATAATCGGTGTGTCGTCGAACACCTTAACATCTTTGTACTGAACAAAACTAGATGTAAGGCAAACCTGGTATTTTCATGGTCTCTTCTGACCTCTTGAGAATTTATTTACGTGTAACTACAGAGAAGCGAGACGTAAAGCTTTTAACACTTTCTTTTTGCCTACGTTTCCCCTATAATTTTCTTGTGTCAGGGGTCACTTGTGAAGAACCGACTCTCACAAAGCAGGCCAGCAAGAAGTGAAGCTTTGCGCCGGCTTAACCAAGAGAAAGTGCTCGCATTTGGCTGGCGAAAAGAGCAAACGCAAACAGGCCGTATGTTCTCTGTATTCATGCGTAAAGTTCGCCACGCTGCAGGATTACGGAAGACAGGAAATAAAGCAAAGCAACAAAGCAGATGCAAAATGTGCGTCATGCACAATATCCGACGGTAGAATTTCTGAGGTAAAAGAGGAGTCATAAAGGGCTTTCTTTAAAAAATTAAACGCGTTAAAGTTAAATTCAGATACTCAAGAACGGAAACGGAGCGAGAATTAGGATGTTAAAGGCAGGATTGGACTCGAAACGTAATATGATTTTTTTTAAAAATATGATTGTTTATTGCATTACCTGGTCAATTTCACCAAAACAGTTAAATATTGAGGCAGAAACCGGCTGATGATTGGATGTGTAGATCTGATAACGAATGAAAAGGGACTTAATCGAATCAGGGAGGAAAGGTATTCCGGGCACAACTTGACATGAATGGGTAGGTTCCAGAAGGGTCCAGTAATAGGAGGAAAACTTGCGGAGGTAGTAAAAATTGTAGAGAGAGACCAATAAGTGACTATACTAAGCAGTTTCAGTGGATGTAGTTATAGAGAGATAAAGAAGTTGAGGTAGTATAGACTAGCGTGGAGAAGTTCATTATACCCATTCTTCGAATAGAAGTACACAACGGAAACAATAACTTGCCTAACGTACAATCTTATAATGCTATTGTTGTGAATCAGTTAAAAGTTTATATGGATGTTTGGCAGCTTCTGCAAACTGGGTGTAACGCATTAGTCACAACTTCACCTCACTCGGCGAATAGGTAGGCTAGTACAAACAAATTCCTTGCTGTGATTGTGTGCAATCTGCACTTATTGGACGCACCTTCACACCGTACGCTTATAACGGATCTTTTGCGTTTGGATAAATTTATTTTATTTTTTGTTAGATGTTTTCGTTAAATAATTATTCAATTAAATAATTATGCAATATTAATTGTATAAGTGATTGTGCAAGGAAGAGGATGCTGGTAGACCTCCTCAATTCATATAATCCTATGCAAACCATATTCTTTCCAACGAGAGTGCAAGGGAACAGTAGAACAACCATAGACAACATTTTTTTCATTCCTCATTACTAGAAGGGCATTCTGTTAGCAAAAAGGTGAATGGCCTTCCAGATCATGATGCACAAATTTTAACTCTAAAAGATATTTGTGCTGCAACACGTGTTAAATATAGTCATCAGCTGTTTAGGAAAGCTGATCCAGTTGCTGTAGAGACCTTTGTAAACCTTATCAAGGAATAAGAGTGGCAAGATGTTTATAGCGCTGATACAGTAGACGATAAATATAATGCTTTTCTCAAGACTTTTCTCGTGCTCTTTGAAAGTTGCTTTCCGTTAGAACGTTCAAAACAGGGTACTAGCACAAACAGGCAGCCTGGGTGGTTGACTAGAGGGATAAGAATATCTTGTAGAACAAAGTGGCAATTATATCAAAACGTTAGAAAGTCAAAATCTAAATGCGGCAGCCCATTACAAACAGTATTGTAAGGTGCTTAAAAATGTTATTAGGAAGGCAAAAAGTATGTGGTATGCAGATAGAATTGCTAAGTCTCAGGATTAAATTAAAACCATATGGTCAGTCGTAAAGGAAGTGGCTGGTCTGCAGAGACAGGTCGAGGATATAGAATCAGTGCATAGTGGGAATGTCCGTGTTACTGATAAGTCGCATATATGTACAGTATTTTATAATCACTTTCTGAATATAGCAGGTGAACTAAATAGAAACCTAGTCCCAACAGGGAATCATATAGCGCTCTTAGAAAAAAGTGTTCCGAGACTGTTACCTGAAATGCTCCTCCATGATACTGACAAAAGGGAGATTGAGTTAATAATTAAATCACTAAAGACCAAGAACTCTCATGGATATGACGGGGTATCTAGCAGAATACTGAAGTATTGTTCTATGTATGTTAGCCCAGTACTTAGCCATAACTGTAACTTTTCCTTTAGGAGTGGTCGGTTTCCAGACCGATTAAAGTACTCGGTAGTGAAGCCACTTTATAAAAAGGGAGACATTGATAATGTTGACAATTTTAGACCTATTTCTATGCCATCGGTGTTTGCTAAAGTTATCGAAAAGGTTGTATATACAAGGTTACTGGAGCATTTAAATTCATACAATTTGCTATCAAATGTTCAGTTTGGTTTTTAGAAATGGTTTAACAACTGAAAATGCCATATTCTCTTTTCTCTGTGAGGTTTTGGATGGATTAAATAAAAGGTTGCGAACGTTAGGTGTTTTCTTTGATTTAACGAAGGCTTTTGACTGTGTTGACCACAAAATATTACTGCAGAAGTTGGACCATTATGGAGTAAGGGGAGTAGCTTACAATTGGTTCGCCTCTTACTTTAATTCTTCGCAATATTGAGAGTGGTAGTGATGTTCAGTGCGAATGGGGCACTGTTAAGTGGGGCATTCCCCAAGGGTCGGTGCTGGGGCCGCTGCTGTTTCTTATTTATATAATGATATGCCTTCTAGTATTACAGGTGATTCAAAAATATTTCTGTTTGCTGATGACACCAGCTTGGTAGTGAAGGATCTTGTGTGTAATATTGAAACAGTATCAAATAATGTAGTTCATGAAATAAGTTCGTGGCTTGTGGAAAATAATTTGATGCTAAATCACAGTAAGACTCAGTTTTTACAATTTTTAACTCACAATTCAACAAGAACCGATATTTTGATCAGACAGAATGGGCATATTATAAGCGAGACGGAACAGTTCAAGTTCCTAGGCGTTCGGATAGATAGTAGGCTGTTGTGGAAAGCCCATGTCCAGGATCTTGTTCAGAAACTAAATGCTGCTTTATTTACAATTAGAACAGTATCTGAAATAAGTGACAGTTCAACACGAAAAGTAGTCTACTTCGCATATTTTCATACTCTTATGTCGTATGGTATTATCTTTTGGGGTAATTCTTCTGATTAAAAAAGGGTATTTTTGGCTCAAAAACGGGCTGTTCGAGCTATATGTGGTGTAAGTTAGAGAACCTCTTGTCGACCCCTATTCAATAGTCTGGGAATTCTGACGTTGCCCTCACAGTATATATTTTCTTTAATGTCGTTTGTTGTTAGCAATATTAGCCTATTCCCAAGACTTAGCAGCTTTAATTCAAGTAATATTAGGCAGAAATCCAATCTGCATGTGGAATGCACTTCCTTGACTCTTGTGCCGAAAGGAGTGCAGTATTCTGCTGCATCCAATTTCAATAAGCTACCACAAGGACTCAAAGATCTTACAAGTAGCCCAAACTCTTTTAAGTCCAAACTGAAGAGTTTCCTCATGGCTCGCTCCTCACTCCTTCTATTCTGTCGAGGAGCTCCTGGAAGAGCTAAAAAATTAAGCAAATTCCAGTGTTACATTGTTGATATTCTTTATTTAAACTTATGACTTGTCACCTGAATATGTTTTCTTTATATTTCATTTTATCTGTTTCTAATATCGTGTTATAATTTCATGTATTGACTCGTTCCATGACCATGGAGATTTCTCCTTAATTTGGTCCCACGGAACAATAAATACATAAATAAATAAAATAAATAAAATAGCTGAATAAATTGTAATTAGGAATAATTTAATTAAGCAGAGTAGAGAAGATAAAGCCAAAGAGATGTTCATTGGGTGGACATTGTCGTAATGTAACGTCATTGCGTCGTTCGGTTGTTAAAACAAGTCGTTTGTGTTCCGTTCTGCTGTTCGGTCGACGCGTATCTGAAAGGAATAAATTCGGGGACTATAATAAACTTTCACATAATAGTTACGATTCGATGTTCCGACAAAAGGGGTTAACGTCAGTGTTAATTTGAATTGTGGGGGGACAGGATTAGTTTGGGCAGATACGTGAAAACGGACGTAACGAAAGTTGTTCGCATATCATCCTCGAACGTGACTTTATATTTAATTAACGATTGCGGGCTCATTAAAAGCTATTATCTCATGATTAGGATCAATCCCTCTTTCCTCCTATACAGTGATCATTCATTAACATTTACGTCACAAGAAAAAGGATTATTAAAAAATGTGATGTTAACTGACAATGACGTGTTATTCCGTTAGTGTGGAACCGACGTATAATCTCTGAAATGACATTGATATATAATTTGTGTTAAATACTGAACTGAGATAGGAAGTAAATTGAAATTAGTGAACCTTTGATACTGAGACTATAGAAGCAGAAGCGCTTATGGTTTCTCTTCTCTAAAATGGCAAAATAGGTACGAACTTCAACCCAATAGTCGACATTATGTATTGCATGGGGGCTTAATTAAAATGCAATAATTTCAGTAACTGTGTGACCGGTTACGAAGTCTCGTAATCGGATGGCCCTGACTAGTATTAGCACGCAATCTGACTGCATAAAATAAAAATAAAGAGAGACAAGAAATTTCCATTAACACAATTGATTAATTAAGTCCCCTGCAACTATAAAAGCTACGAAACAACAAAGCACAAGTGTAATTGTTCTGTGTGTGGTAGTGTGACTCAACGTACATGTATCTGGCTCGGTTCTTCCTCAATACGACAAGATATTTTAAACAGCATTTACAATGAACTAATTGAAAAACCAGAAAAACTATAATTGCGCATAGAAACCAGAATTACAAGTCTAATACATGAACACGAGCCAGATGCTTTGTTGACTGAACCTGCGACCAAGAGGCATTGTCATTAAAGAAATCTGTAATACTTTTATTTTACCTCAATATATATTGACGAAAAATACACTTTGATCATTGCAACATCTTCCATCTATACATTACACCAACCGAACAGCATCTACTCTCTCGCCCAACAGAACAACAACTGCAATTCGACATCCTCTGAACTACTACTGCACCAGTGGAGGCGGCGGAATAATAATCTTTGGCGCAATGTCTGGCACTGTGACTCACTGTAGTCACCTTTCAGTATTGCAAAGACTAGCATTTCATACTTATTTTGACGACGCGCTGTTAAACAAAGGAACGTTGAGTCTCTGTACGAGTAGTAAAATTAAAATCTAAAAACATAATTAATAACGGCGAACTCCGCTTTAACAAACAGTATTGCGTGTCGTCATCGGGCAATAACTGCTCAACCCTGGAGACTTGTGTGGTGAAATTAGAAGTCGGGCATATAAAACAAACTTAAAAATCCATTCAAGCTACGGTGGAGTCGGCACAACACGACGTGGGCAGTTATACGCTGTAAATATAGGTGAATAAACCAACATTTTAAATCCGGACTGATGAATACGGGAGCCGCTTTAGGAAAGAAACCGTAGCGTGGGCACAGCGGAACGTCAGTGGGCAGACGGGGATGTCCTCCGCTCTAGCCTTGAGACGATGGTCGTGGATCGGACGCCATTTTAATGAAGCGTGTAATTCCAGAACGAGATGGAGCCCAAAGCTAATGGTGTGCTGTCCCAGGGGGTGGGGAGGGGAGGCGTAGCAATCCCCGCTTCCGTGGACCACCATCCCTTTTGTCGGCGGCGGATTCCAGCGCTCGGAAAAAGCGCCCTGCTGCGTATTCGCTCCAGGTCCGGCGCAGGTACAATTAGAAACCCACACCTGTGCTCCCGCTCTTATCGCCGTTCCCTCGTCTGAAATTCTCCGATCCACCCTCACCGCTACTTCCGCATTGTGGCTTAACGGCTTAACGGCTGTTCTGGCCAGTGTGACTCCCGCCTCTGTTGTTTACGATTCGTTCTCGTTGGTCGTCTTCTCTTACTTTGTTCTACCTCCGTACTCTTCAATTCACAGGCAGCCTTAGAAAATTTCAAAAGTTTATCTTTACCATCATAATCATTCATTTTCTTTTCTTTTTGGTCGTTTCGCGACTTCTTTGATGTAGTTCTTCCCGACTTCTTTTTCCGTACCACAGTGATACATGCACCGAATATCCTCATTTATCCGTTGGAGGATTCATTCCAGTCTATGTCTTCACATACGATTCTTATCCCCTAAAGCTCGCTGGAATCTTAACACATGTCCTGTCATCCTGTCCCTTTTTCTCGCCAGTGTTTTCCGCATACTGTTTTCCTCGCCGATTCAGTGGGAAACGTCTTTACTTCTTATCTTTGCAACATCTTTCTGTAGCACCACATGTGAAACGCTTCTCTTCTCTTCTTTCGGGATTTCTCACGTTGCGTGATTCATTTTCATACAATGCTGTCCAGAAGTGGCCATTGTTAGAAAATTCTTCCCCAACTTATGGCAAATGTTTGGCACCAGTAGACTTGTTTTGGACAGAGATGCGCTTTATGCCTTTTCAATCTTGATTTTTATGTTCTCCTTGCTACGTCTGTTGCTTATTATATAGCGTCCAGGACAGCAGAAGTCCCTTAATTCCTGTACTTTACACTCCTGTACTTTGGTGTTATAGCCTGTCGCTAATCACTTATTTGCTACTCAAACAGCTCAAAGCACTATGGGTCTTAACATATGAGGGCATCAGTGCCCTAGACTTAGAAATGGTTCAAATGGCTCTGAGCACTATGGGACTCAACATCTTAGGTCATAAGTTCCCTAAAACTTAGAACTACTTAAACCTAACTAACCTAAGGACATCACACACACACCCATGCCCGAGGCAGGATTCGAACCTGCGACCGTAGCAGTCCCGCGGTTCCGGACTGCAGCGCCAGAACGGCACGGCCACCGCGGCCGGCTAGACTTAGAAACCACTTAAGGGGGATAGGACGTCAAACGGGCCGACTTGGAGCAGGAGAGGCATCACAGGACATTTTAATTTACAATGTCTATACTTTTACAAATAAATTCATAAAACTTTGCAGCATCACCAGGAAGGATTCAGGATTCACAATCATTGCAGTGGAAGTTCGAAAACATAACAAAATAATTATTTTTACATGTGAAATTTCATAATATTTTTCACTTATTAATGGCTGCATTTGTTGCTATAGGTACACTTTTATTCATAAGTTAAAGAGATTCTTCGAAGAATTTTGAGCGCTATGGGACTTAACTACTGAGGTCATCAGTCCCCTAGAACTTAGAACTACTTAAACCTAACTAATCTACTGTCGCAGGTTCGAATCCTGCCTCGGGCTTGTATGTGTGTGATGTCCTTAGGTTAGTTAGGCTTAAGTAGTTCTAAGTTCTAGGGGACTGATGACCTCAGAAGTTAAGTCCCATAGAATTCAGAGCCATTTGAACCAGTTTAGGCTAAGCACGGTTGTCGGTGACGTATTTGTTGCTTTTACAAGTAGTTTATCTTGTCGCGAAATTGAAGTAGATAGTTCCTGTGAGTTTGTATGAGCAACCGGAATAAAATAACAATTGGGCCCTTTTATCTACCTCCCAATTCAGATGATACAATTGTTGGAAGGTTCAAAGAAAACTTGAGTTTGATTGCAAATAGTATCGGCAGCAATTGAGAGATTTATACCAAATAAATTAACAAACGACGGAGATGATCTTCCTTGGTATACAAAACGGTTCAGAACACTGTTGCAGAAACAAAAATGGTTCAAATGGTTCTGAGCACTATGCGACTTAACTTCTGAGGTCATCAGTCGCCTAGAACTTAGAACTAATTAAACCTAACTAACCCAAGGACATCACACACATCCATGCCCGAGGCAGGATTCGAACCTGCGACCGTAGCGGTCACGCGGTTCCAGACTGAAGCGCCTTTAACCGCACGGCCACACCGGGCCGGCTGCAGAAACAATGAAACACAACTTGCCAAATTTAAACAGATGCAAAATCACCAAGGTTGGCGATCTTTTACAGAAGCTCAAAATTTAGCGCGGACTTCAATGCAAGTTTCCACAACGAAACGTTGTTTCGAAACCTGGCAGAAAATCCAAAGAGACTGATCGTATGTGACGTATGCCAGCGGCAATACACAATCAATGCCTTTTCTCCACGATAGCAATGGAGATACTATCGATGACAGTGGTGTCAAAGCAGAGTTACTAAACACAGCATTCGGAAATGCCTTCACAAAAGAAGACGAAGTAGATATTCCAGAATTCGAATCAAGAGCAGCTGAAAGCATGAGTAACGTAGAAGCAGATATCCTCGGAGTAGTGAAGCAACTTAAATCACTTAATAACAACACATCTTCTGGTACAGGCTCTATACCAATTAGGTTCCTCTCAGAGTATGCTAATACAATAGCTCGATACTTAACAATAATATGTAACCGTTGGCTCTACGGAAGAACCGTACCCAGGGACTGGAAAGTTGCACTAGACACACCAATGTTTAAGAAAGGTTGTAGAAGTAATCCACTAAATTACAGGCCCATATAATTAAAGTCGATAAGCAGCAGGAGTTTGGAACACATATTATGTTTGAATATTATGAATTACCTCGAAGAAAACGGTCATTGACACACAGTCAACATGGATTTAGAAAACATCGTTCTTGTGAAACACAACTAGCTCTTTACTCGTGTGAAGTGTTGAATGCTGTTGACAAGGGATTTCAGATCAATTCCGTATGTCTGGACTTACGGAAGCTCGTAGTGAAATTGCGTACTTATGGAATATCGTCTCAGTTATGTGACTGGATTCGTGATTTCCTGTCAGAGAGGTCACAGTTCGTAGTAATTGAGGAAAGTCTTCGAGTAAAACAGAAGTGATTTATGGCGTTCCCCAAGATAGTGTTATAGGCCCTTTGCTGTGTCTTATCTATATAAACGATTTGGGAGACAATATGAGCACCGACGTAGGTTGAAGGGAGATGACGCTGTCATTTATCGACTAGTAAAGTCATCAGAAGACCAAAACAACTGGCAAAACTATTTAAAAAAAGACAGCTGTATGGTGAGGAAAATCGCAATTGACCCTAAATAACGAAAAGTGTGAGGTCATCCACATGAGTGATAAAAGGAATTCGTTAAACTTCGGTTACACGATAAGTTAGTCATATCCAAAGGACGTAAATTCAACTAAATACCTAGGAATTACAATTACGAACAACTAAAATTGAAAGGAATACGTAGAAAATGTTGTGGGGAAGGCTAACCAAAGACTGCGTTCTATTGGTAGAGGACACTGAGAAAATGTAACAGATCTACTAAGGAGACTGCCTACACTGCTCTTGTCCGTCCTATTTTAGAATACTGCTACGCAGGGTGGGATCCTTACCAGACAGGACTGACGGAGTACACCGAAAAAGTTCAAAAAAGGGCAGCACGTTTTGTGTTACCGTGAAATAAGGGAAACGATACAGGATTTGTGAAGGATATCATTAAAACAAAGACGCTTTTCACTATGGAGCAATCGTATCACGAAATTCTGATCACCAAGTTCCTCCTCCGAATGGGAAAATATTTTGTTGAATCCGAACTACAGAGGGAGAAACGATCACCATGATAAAATAAGGGAAATCAGAGATTGTACTGAAAGATACAGGTGTTCGTTCCTTTCACGCACTATACGAGATTGGAATGATAGGGAATTGTGAAGGTGGTTCGATGAACCTCCTGCCAGACACTTAAGTGTGATTTGCAGAGTATCGGTGTAGATGTAGCATGCAAATTGCCACGCCACACACGAGCGCTGCGATGTTTGCAACCATCCGACGCAGCTGGGTTCACATTCGTCTATCATCCTCCATACAGTCCCGACTTGCCCGCATCCGATTTTTATCTGCTAGGGAAACTTAAAGGACATCTTTGAGGTATTCACATTAAGCTACGGAAGCGTGTGAGTCAATCATTCTACAGTGAGGGTATAAAAAAAACTGGTCTCTTTTGAGACAAATGTATTCGTTGACAGGATGACTGTGTTGAAAAATAAATACGTAGACATGAAGAATAAAGATGTAGAGCGTTAATGACATGGACAAAAATAGAAACACAACACAAATGCTACACATTACCATTCCTAACACGATGTAGGAAACCCACTGGCACTCAAAACAGCTTAGAGGTGTCTCGGAATGGGTAAATGCAAGTCCTGGATGGTTTTAAAGGGAATCGTATACCATTGTCCTACTATACTACTGGCCATTAAAATTGCTACACCACGAAGATGAGGTTCTACAGACTCGAAATTTAACCGACAGGAAGAAGATGCTGTGATATGCAAATCATTAGCTTTTCAGAGCATTCACACAAGGTTGGCGCCGGTGGCGACACCTACAACGTGCTGGCATGGGGAAAGTTTCCAACCGATTTCTCATACACAAACAGCAGTTGACCGGCGTTGCCTGGTGAAACGATATTGTGATGCCTCGTGTAAGAAGGAGAAATTCGTATCATCACGTTTCCGACTTTGATAAATCTCGGATTGTAGCCTATCGCGATTACGGTTTATCGTATCGCGACATTGCTGCTCTCGTTGGTCGAGATCCAAGTGCAGTTAGCAGAATATGGAATCTATGGGTTCAGGAGGGTAAAACGGAACGCCGTGCTGGATCCCAACGGCCTCGTATCACTAGCAGTCAGCCGGCCGGTGTGGCCGTGCGGTTCTAGGCGCTTCAGTCTGGAACCGCGTGACCGCTACGGTCGCAGATTCGAATCCTGCCTCGGGCATGGATGTGTGTGATGTCCTTAGGTTGGTTAGGTTTAAATAGTTCGAAGCTCTAGGGGGCTGATGGCCACAGATTTTAGGTCCCATAGTGCTCAGAGCCATTTGAAACATTTCACTAGCAGTCAAGATGACAGGCATCTTACCCGCATTGCTGTAACGGATCGTGCTGCCACGTCTCGACCTCTGAGTCACTTGATGGGGACGTTTGCAAGACAACAACCATCTGCACGAACAGTTCGACGACTTTCGGAGCAGCATGGACTATCAGCTCGGAACCCATGGCTGCGCTTACCCTTGACGCTGCATCACAGACAGGAGCGCCTGCGATGGTGTACTCAACGACGAACCTGGGTGCACGAATAGCAAAACGTCATTTTTTCGGATCAATCCAGGTTCTGTTTATAACATCATGATGGTCGAATCCGTGTTTGGTGACATCGCGATGAACGCACATTGGAAGCGTGTATTCGTCATCGCCATACTGGCGTATCACCCGGCGTGATGGTATGGGGTGCCATTGGTTACACGTCCCAGTCACCTCTTCTTCGCATTGACGGCACTTTGGACCGTGGACGTTTACATTTCAGATGTGTTACGACCCGTGGCCCTGCCCTTCATTGGATCCCTGCGAAACCCTACATTTCAGCAGGATAATGCACGACCGCATGTTGCAGGTCCTGTACGGGCCTTTCTGAACACAGAAAATGTTCGACTGCTGCCCTGCCCAGCACATTCTCCAGATCTCTCAGCAATTGAAAACGTCTGGTCAATGGTGGCCGAGCAACTGGGTCTTCACAATACGCCACGCACTAGTGTTGATGAACTGTGGTATCATGTTGAATGTGCATGGGCAGCTGTACCTGTACACGCCACCCAAGCTCTCTTTGACTCAATGCCCGGAAGTCTCAAGGCCGTATTACGGCCAGAGGTGGTTGTCTGGGTACTGATTTCTCAGGATCTATGCACCCAAATTGCGTGAAAATGTAATCACGTGTCAGTTCTAGTATAATATATTTTTCCAATGAATACCCGTTTATCATCTGCATTTTTTCTTGGTGTAGCAATTTTAATGGCCAGCAGTGAAATAGGGGCGTGTACAAGCAACGATGGAGGTTGATAACTATCACTCACCGTTCGATACTCTGTAGGCAACGAATTCTCAATAATATCGTGATAAATAATATGGTGATCTGTTGACTGTGGTAGCCTGGGAAGATTCGGCAAGTCGTGCTCGTGCTCATAAAAGCAGTTCTGGACGAAGTGAGCTGGAGAAACACGTCATCAAAATTAGGGAACAAACATTGTACCATGGGTTGGACCTGATCAGCGAAAATGCTCACGGAGACCTTGGCAGTTATGTGACCTCGCACAGTAAACCATGAGTCACACATGGATATGCTTGCCCAAATCATAACCGAATCCCCGCCGTGTGTCAAACTTGTCATGAGATCTCAGCCGCAGGGTGGAAATAGCGTGAAACAAGACTCATCCGACCAAATGACTTTCTTTCATTACTCCATAAACCACTTTTTGTGGATTCGGCGCAGTGGTTGCATCTGCATCACTGATGTGTGGTTTTTAGAACTTGAACCAGCCCTGCAATTCCGTGCTTATGGAGCTCCCTTCACGTTACTTTGGTACTGACAGTGGTCTCTAGTGCGAAATTCAGTTCTGCAGTGACTTTTTCAGGTATCGTCTCTTATTTTTCGTCACTCTTCAATGACCGTTTGTCACGAACACTACACATTTTCGTTCACATCGTGACTTACCGGGTGTTGTTACTCCACTTTCCCCGTGTGCGCTATAAATCATCGATTTGTTGCCGCTTGAAACATCAAAACCTTGGGCTCTTTTAGTTACGGAAGGATCCACCATACGGTCACCGAAACAATTTGCTCACATTGGAATTCTCTTGGCTCCGACATAATGCACTCACTGTTACACAGAATGCTTGGGAAAAAACGTAGCCGCGCGGGATTTGCCGAGCGGTCTGGCGCTGAAGTCATGGACTGTGCGGCTGGTCCAGGCGGAGGTTCGAGTCCTCCCTCGGGCATGGGTGTGTGTGGTTGTCCTGAGGATAATTTAGGTTAAGTAGTGTGTAATCTTAGGGACTGGTGACCTTAGCAGTTAAGTCCCATAAGATTTCACACACAGTTTGAAAAAATGTAATAGCCATGGTCGCATGATTTAACCTTTGTTGCTAACAATCGGTTTCGACAGAAGTGTCTGTTATATTCTGATTTTGATATTAAATACAATTTTGTTATTAAAGGCGTTCCACCGTAAATTAGTACCGCATGCCATGCTGAGGTACTAACACATAATGGAAAACGTTTTATAGAAATAGTTCAAATGGCTCTGGGCACTATGGGACTTAACATCTGAGGTCATCAGTCCCCTAGAACTTAGAACTACTTTAAACCTAACTAACCTAAGAACATCACACACATCCATGCCCGAGGCAGGATTCGAATCTGCGACCGTAGCGGTCGCACGGTTCCAGATTGTAGCGCCTAGAACCGCTCGTCCACCCCGGCCGGCCATGTACAGATGGCAGTAGTATCGCGTACACGAAGTGTAAAAGGGCAGTGCATTGGCGGAGCTGCCATTCGTACTCAGGTAAACCATGTGAAAAGTTTGCCAACGTGATTATGAATACACAATGGGAGTTAACAGACTTTGAGACTTCGAACGCGAAATCGTAGCTACAGCTAGATGCACGGGTCGTTCCATCTCGGCAGTGGTCAGAGAATTCAGTATTCCGACTCGCTGAGTCAAGAGTCTGCCGAGTATACCGAATTCCAGCTACTACCTCTCACTACGAAAAACGCAGTGGCCTACGCCCTTCACTTAACGACCGAGAGCGGTGTCATTTGCGTTTAGTTGTCAGTGCTAACAGACAAGCTACACAGTGTGAAATAACACCAGAAATCAATGTAAGGCGTACGACGAACGTATCCGTTATGACAGTGTAGCGAAATTTGGGGTTATCGCGCAATGGCGGCAGACGACAGACGTCAAAGCCTTTACTAATAGTACTACATCGCCTCCAGCACCTCTCCTGCCTTATGGTTCGAATCCTGCCTCAGGCATGGATTTGTGTGTGATGTCCTTAGGTTTAAGTAGTTCTAAGATCTAGGAGACTGAAGACCTTACAAGTTAAGTCCCATAGTGCTCAGAGCCACCTCTCCTGCCTTTTGACCAAATCGGTTGGACCCTAGCCTACTGGAAACCCGTGGTCTGGTCAGATGAGTTCCGATTTCAATTGGTAAGAGGTGATGGTAGAGTTCGAGTGTGGCGCAGGCTCAACGAAACCGTGGACCCAGGCTGTCAACAAGGCACTGCTGCGCTAGCTGGTGGTGGCTCCATAATGGTGTGAGCTGTGTTAACATGGAATGGACTGGATGCTCTGCTCCAACTGAACCGATCATTGACTGGAAATGAGAATGTTCAGCACACCAGGTGACCTGGCCACAACTGTTCGCGATCGATTTGAAGAGCATTGTGGACAATTCGAGCGAATGATTTAGCCACCCAGAACGCCCGACATGAATGCTACCGAACATTTACGGGACATAAGGGAGAGGTCAGTTTGTGAACAAAATCCTGCGCTGGCAACACTTTGCTAATTATGGACGGCTGTAGAAGCAGTCTGGGTCAATATTCCCGCAGGGCACTCCCAATGACTTGTTGAGTCCATCCCCCGTCAAGAAACTACACTACGCCGGGCAAAAGAAGGTCAGACACGACATTATCAGGGGTCCGACGATTTTTGTCACCTCAGTGTATATTCGAGCGTGGATTTCTCGCAGTATTTGCGCATTTTTGTCCAACTTCTGTACATAGCAGTTAACAAATGATTAGAATCACGAAAGTGTACACTGTCATGGTAATATTTTTGAGCCGTGCTGACCCCGGCTTATGTGCCGCTTTAAAACTTGGCTGTTACCCTGCGTTTGATTTCCCGCAGTTCTTGCAGTTATGCTTTGGTTTCTCCTCTTTCTACGTGTGGCAGCAGCGTTGTGTATCGATATTTGCACCGTATACCATCTTTGATCTGTTCGAATGTGTGTGAAATATTATGGGAATTAACTGCTAAGGTCATCAGTCCCTAAGCCTATACACTACTTAACCGAGATTATCCTAAGGACAAACACACACACTCATGCCCGAGGGAGGACTCGAACGTCCGCCGGGGCCAGCCGCACAGTCCATGACTGCAGCGCCCGAGACCGGTCAGCTAATCCCGCGTAGCATCTTTGGTCTGGTGCTTATACTTTCGGCTTGGCGGTCTGCAGCCAGTCGGTCGGTTGGAGCGGGTCAGCAAGTAGTCTCCGCGCGGCGCAGGCGGCTTGGACCGCTGGCGGTCTCTACGCAGTGTCGGAGGGTCTGGGGGCTGTCCCGAGTGCTGCGAGGTTCGTGCCTCACCGACCCAGGACGTGAAAGTTGAGTGGTGATTTAATTACCGAATCCACGTCTGTTCACAATGTCCCGTTGGTTGGTGCTTCGCTGTTGGTGGTATTCCTGGGAGCAACAGCGAGTGTTCGAGTTGGTGAAGATTTAGTCGCCGTGTGGTGGAATTAGCTATATTTGTTGATTTGGAATTCAAGTGTAGCAGTGGAATTTTCTGCCTTGTGGCCGTTATTGTTCCGGTTACCTGCCCTGGTCACTGACGTAAATTCAGGCTGTGTCCTTTCCTCACCTGTTGTCGCTTCCTCACCTGTTGTCGATCTTACTTATCAAGTATTAACTTTTGGAAGATAAAGCTGTGGGCTTTCTGCCTACTGGAAATTTATTGTCGTTGTATTGTTTTTAAAAGGCATTGGCCTTGCAGCCGCTTTAAGTTTTGAGGTTCTTCTTTATTACATTCTTTCAAGATAAGGCTGTGGGCCTTCTGCCTGTTTAAAATTTGTTTTAGTTGTGTTGTTCTTAAAATAATGGGCCTTCAGCCCATTCTTGCTTATCAGGTGTTACATCACTTAGGCTTAAATACTACTTAAGGTTAAAAGCTTTCGGTCTTCTGCCTTGGAAAATTGGTTGAATTTTTTAAAATAAAGGTCTTCAACCGTTTGAAGTAAGGTTTCTTATTAGTCATAAAGCTTGGGCCTTCTGCCTATTGAAAGGTTATTGTAGTTACGTTGCTTTAAATTTATGGGCCTTCAGCCTTTTTAAAATCTTAATGTAACTGACTAGTCAAGTCTTAAATTTCTTGGCCTTAAACGCTATTTAAGGTTAAAACCTAGATCCTTCAGCAAAAAAAAAAAGAAGCAGCTGTATTTAATTCATGGGCCTTCAGCCGTTCAGCCGTTTTAGAATTAAAGACGTTCTCTGTCGACAGTCAAGCTTAGCAGTTGCACTGTAATGTTTGGACAACTAAATAAAGTGATGTTTTTGGAGTGTAACTGACAGCCGCTCAGTCTGTCCCTCTTCCACAATTCCTACTACTTGTCCTGCCCTGCAGGTTTAGCAGGGCGTCTCAGTTTTTTTAGTTTAGTTTTCCCCAAATGATTAGCATCACAAAAGTGTACACGGTTATTGCAATATTTCTTTTAGTTTAGTTTTTCACTTCCCTTCCTCATTTTGGATCAGTTTCTAAGTACTTGTGTATAAGTCGCAGTCGAAATTTGCAGCAAGTTTCATCTTTAGTTTTAAAAGCAATGCCATCACACTCGCAAAAAATGGACATGATACTCAGCTCGCCAAATATTTTGAGTCCTTGATTTATTTACCCAGGCGTAATGTTTACTGTTGATGCTGAAGTATAAGAACTGTGGTACATGCACAAGTATGTGGCACACTACTAGAAACATTTTTTTTTCAAATGTCTACAGCGAGAAGCAATATTGACGTAGAAGTTGGTGTAGCTCGTGTCAGTAGGGGAAGAAGTATTACCGTGGTACTGAAGACCGTATGTACAATAGATAATAACATTTCCTTAACTACATACGTAATTATATAACAGAAGTTTGAGTTTAGCGGAAGATGTGTTATAATGCGACAGGACACCAAAAGTCGTAGATGTAGGTGTTGGTACACTGAATCATAAGCATCAGCAAGAGGGGGTGGGGGATGGGCAAGAAGCAGTTTGAGATTTGAGTACAGACGTTTTATTCCATACAGAATTATCTTGAACTTCTTTGGTGTGGTGGCAGTTTAGATTCTATTTTGCAGTCAAGATGGATGCGAACCTTTTCATATTAGTGCTGAAATCGTGTGATACCTGTTCCTTGCATTTTGTTTTACTTTTGAATCATTATACCTACGTCCATATTATTATTGGCTTCCCTCTGACCACCTTCCCTGCCATACACGCGCTGCAAACGTTTTTCGTGTAACCTTTCAAGCACCCGCTCCCAACCTCCTACGTAGGCGATGCCTCTTCCCAAGTCTCACTAGTCTGTGTACTGTCACGACAGTGGGCGCGTACGTTCATGTTGTATACGATGCTTTCTTAAATTGTCAACGAGTTGCTACTCATTATTATTTACGTTAGTATGCTGTGTTAGTGATTTTAGTAAATGAATTGCTACACAACATTGTTTATTTTACTGTTTTTAAGACACTTATTGTTAGTTTATTTTTCATGTAACGTACTCCATTGTACATTTTTTTCAATATTGTTCAGAAAACCAGGAAAAGCGTTTTTCAATAAGAGAAATTTGTTAACAGCGAGTATAGATTTAAGTGCCAGGAGGTCTTTTCTGAAAGTATTTGTATGGACTATAGCCATGTATGGAAGTGAAACGTGGACGATAAATGGTTTAGACAAGAAGAGAGTAGAGCTTTCGAAATGTGGTGCTACAGAAGAATGCTGAGGATTATACAGGTAGATCATGTAATTAATGATGAGGTACTGAATAGAACTGGGGAGAAGAGGAATTTGTGGCATATTTTGACTAGAAGAAGGGATCGGCTGGTAGGGCATGTTACGAGGCATCAATTTAGTTTCGGAGGGAAGTGCGGAGGGTAAAAATCGTAGAGGGAGACCAAGGCATGAATATATTAAACAGGTTCAGAAGGATGTAGGTTACAGTAGTTACTGACAGATGAAGAGGCTTGCACAGGATAGAGTAGCATGAAGAGATACATTAAGTCAGTCTGTGGACTGAAGACCACAACATCAACATCAACCAATGTAAGGTAGCCTTGGTGGCGGAAAAAGGTCATAGTAATCGAAAATAAAAGTCGAACTGTTGGTGTCATTTGAAGGGCTTCTTTCAATAGTGGTACAAGTCTATTTTTGTTCATTTTAAGATACAGAGTCCTAAAGTTAAATGAGCGCTGAAAATACTGCTTTTGAGATACAGAAATGTTCAAGAATATGGCTTCTTCTGGAGATGAACCTTTCCTTCTGTTTGTTTCGATCATTAATGTCAGAAGCACTATAATCAGAGAAGTGGAGGTAATGGACTTGTACCACTATTGAAATAAGCCCTTCATTTGATCCCAAGTACAATTTTTGTCTTTAACGCAGTGGTTGCCATTGTCTTCTGTAAAAATAGAAAGTTGAATTCCTGATGAAAGCTACCTGAGTTCTGTGCCACTTTCTTTTCCAGTCTTCTCCAAATAATAAACTTCTCTGTCCTGAGAAAGAGACGTAACAGCTTTGAAAGCTGGGATGAGTATGTTCTACCTTTAAGTGTCTCTAATGGCAGAGGTAAGAATTTCACCTCCTGAAGCCAGATAGTCAATCTCCTCTCTCTCTCTCTCTCTCTCTCTCTCTCTTTTGATATTAAAATGTCACCTTTACGGTACTTGAGCTATGTTAGAAACTACCCATCGTGATTAATGACAAGCAATTTTTCACCTGGAACACAATACCATTACATGCTAAGGAACTTACGCGGTATCGTCCAAAGATCGCGGTGCCAAACCACAATCGGCAACGTGCATCGATATCTCGCATTTGGGCAACCTCTGTCTGCAATTTGCAACGACGAATTTGCCTCTTAGTAGGGCAGCATATTCGCATGGAGGTCAACATAGAACTGAGCGTGGAAGCTCTGTTCTGGTCCACTGGACCTGACGGGTTACCAATTCGATTCTATACAGAGTACGCGAAAGAGCGTCCCCCCTTCTAACAGCCGTTTACCGCAAGTCTCTACAGGAACAGAAGGTTTCAAATGATTGTAAAAGAACACAGGTAGTTCCAGTTTTCAAGAAGGGTCGTCGAGCAAATGCGCAAAACTATAGGCCTATACCTCTGACATCGATCTGTTGTAGAATTTTTGAACATGGTTTTTGCTCGCGTATCACGTCATTTCTGGAAACCCAGAATCTACTCTGTAGGAATCAACATGGATTCCGGAAACAGCGATCGTGTGAGACCCAACTCACTTTATTTGTTCCTGAGACCCAGAAAATATTAGATACAGGCTCCCAGGTAGATGCCATTTTCCTTGACTTCCGGAAGGCATTCGATACAGTTCCGCACTGTCGCCTGATAAACAAA
Source organism: Schistocerca americana (assembly GCF_021461395.2). Lineage (NCBI taxonomy): Eukaryota > Metazoa > Arthropoda > Insecta > Orthoptera > Acrididae > Schistocerca > Schistocerca americana. The sequence goes on along the minus strand of NC_060119.1, from coordinate 1,220,899,844 downwards.
GTAAGAGCCTACGGAATATCAGACCAGCTGTGTGGCTGGATTGAAGAGTTTTTAGCAAACAGAACACAGTATGTTGTTCTCAATGGAGAGACATCTACAGACGTTAAAATAACCTCTGGCGTGCTACAGAGGAGTGTTATGGGACCATTGCGGTTCAGAAAGTAACCTCCGATTGGTCACAGTGCGGGTTGTGGGAGGAGTAGCTACGCCATCTGTGCGTTCACGCACTCAACAGGTCAGTCGGCATCAAGCCGTGGTCGAGTGAACGTCGTACCTGCGCTAGTTTAGTTTTTGTGGCAGTTTGAAATGTGTGCTGCAATAGAAAACCCCGCCTAATGTGAAGTGCGTGCTGTCATAAGGTTTTTTACAGCCAAAGGATATTCTGCAGCAGCTATTCATCGTGAGCTTTGTGCCGTGTACGGACCAAGAGTTATGAGTGAAGGAGTTGTCCGTGAATGGGTACGTTTATTTAAAAGTGGACGAGAAAACGTTCATGATGAAGAGAGGAGTGGTAGACCATCATTGGTGACTGACGAACTCGTTCAGACAGTTGATTCAAAAGTTCGTGAAAATCGACGTTTCTCAATGTCGGAGTTGTCTACTGGTTTTCCACAGATTTCTAAGACTCTCTTGTACGAGATAGTGACAGCAAGATTGGGTTACCATAAGTTCTGTGCACGATGGGTGCCCAAAATTCTTACCGACCACCACAAAACTCAAAGAATGGCCTCTGCATTAGACTTTCTGTCACATTATGAGGACGAAGGAGAACCATTGTTAAACAGAATCGTGACCAGTGACGAAACCTGGATTAAGTACGTGAACCCTGAGACAAAAGAACAATCAAAGATGTGGGCACATTCAAATTCGCCTACCAAACCAAGAAAAGCCTCGCAAGATTTTTCTGCCAGAAAACTGATGGCAACGGTGTTTTGGGATGCCAAAGGGGTGTTGTTGGTTGAATTCATGGAACGTGGTACGACCATTAATCAAGACGTGTACTGTGAAACAATAAAAAAGTTACGACGGGCTATACAGAACAAACGCCGTGGTATGCTGACTTCCGGTATCGTTTTTTTGCACGATAACGCCCGTCCTCACTCTGCTCGCAGAACAACGGCCCTTCTTGAGTCCTTCAAGTGGGACGTTATCAACCATCCACCTTACAGCCCAGACCTGGCGCCAAGTGATTATCACCTCTTCATGCATTTGAAGAAATGGCTCGGGTCACAGCGGTTTGATGACGACGAAGAGCTCAAAGATGCGGTCACAGGCTGGCTCCAGGCACAAGCGGGTGATTTTTATGCAGAAGGAATTTCAAAGCTTGTGAAGAGATACGATAAGTGCCTCAATCGCTATGGAGACTATGTAGAAATATAGTGCAAAGATGTAGTTGTAAGATGTATATATTAAAATATTTTTATTTAACTTGGTGTATTTTTTTAAATCCCCTCTCAGGGGACACCGCCTTATAGTAGGCACCTTCAGTGCCGGGCGGGAGGGTTTGCGTGCTTCGGTGAAGTCGAGAGCTATGCCGGCGGTAGCATAGCTACTGGCAGGGTCTCCCAAGCCGGACTGGTCCCGACAGAGGAGCCAGACAAAGTGTGTCCCACAACATAGGGCAGGGAGGGCTCTAGAGGCGTAGTGAAGCCAGCTTCCCTAGAGGAGTAAACCTCATACAAATCCTGGTCCTCCAGTTTGGGGGTTGGGCATGGGGCTAATAACCCCATACTGTAAAAAAAAAGAATATTACGGAAATTCAACAGAAGCCTCGGAAACTGGATGGAAAGCATGTATCACGACCCCGGCAAAGGAAACGGATAAAGGATCTAACAGTAGCATCATGGAATGTGAGGACAATGCTTCAGCCTGGAAAGATGAAAGAAATAGCTAATGAAATTTTAAAATTCAAATATGATATTGTAGGGCTACAGGAAATAAGATGGCAGGGGAATGGGCAGATAGATAAACCTGAGTACTCGTTGGTATATAGTGGACCAGAAGAAAGAACAGGCCAACTTGGAACAGGGTTTATAATAACTAGGGAAGTTAGGAAAAGCCTTCTAGAATTTGAACCCATAAATGAAAGGATGTGCAGACTCAGACTAAAAGGTAAATTTAGGAATATATCAATAGTTAATGCACATGCACCAACAGAGGAAAAAGAGGATATAATTAAAGAACATTTCTACGAAGACTTGGAAAAAGTATACGGTGCAGTACCTAAATATGACCTGATGCTAGTAATAGGAGATTTTAATGCAAAAATAGGGAGGAATGAACATCTGTATGGAGTTTCTGGAAAATATTCACTACATGAAGAAAACAATGAGAATGGAGACTTATTATGCCAATTCGCAGCAAGGAATAATATGATTATTAAAAGTACCTGCTTTCCACATAAAAGGATCCATCTGGGAACTTGGAAGTCTGCAGCCAATGGAGTAGTCAATCAGATTGATCATATTTTAGTGATTGCACGCCACTCCACGTCAGTCACGGATGTACGGAGCTGCAGAGGACCAAACTGTGATTCAGACCACTTTCTGATAAAATCAGTCTTGAGAGAGAAACTGTCACTAACAAATGGCAACAGAATGGGAAAGATGGTGAAATGGAATACAGACAAACTGAACATCCCCGATGAAGTAAAAAAATACCAAGCAACACTAAGCAGAAAGTTGAGCAATGAAGAGACCACAGAAGGAGTAGATGGAAGGTGGAACAGGTTTGAAAAAGCCATTAAGGATGCTGCAGAGGAAATAATAGGCATAAGAAGGAACAGAAGAACCCAGGAGTGGTTTGATGAAGATTGCAGGTCAGCAATAGAGGAAAAGAACAGGGCAAGAACAAAAATGCTACAGAGAGAAACCAGAAATAATGTGGAACAATATAGAGAATTAAGGAGAAGAGCTAACAGACTGTGAAAGAGAAAGAAAAGAGAGTGGAATAAGAAGAAATTTCAAGAACTAGAAGAACTAAGGGAACAGAGTGAAATAAGAAAGTTCTATCATGCCATAGGCAAAATGAAGAATAGATTCCAACCAAAAACAATGGCCTGTTCCAGTAAAGATGGGAAAATGATAAGGGAGGAAGAACAGATAGTGGGAAGATGGGCAGAATATTTCAAAGATACACTGAGCACCAGCCTAGAAGATGAAGAGACAGCTGCACAGGAGGGAAGAGTGGAGCTGGAAGTAGACAATGAAACCAATGAGGCAAGAAAACCAACACTACAAGAGGTCTCCCAGGCTGTGCACAAGTAAAAAAACAATCGAGCCCCTGGGGAAGACAGCATAATTGCTGAATTAATAAAAACTGGTGGTGAGGCTGTAATAAAGGAACTGCACACATTAATATCAGATATATGGGAAACAGAAACTATGCCAGATAATTGGAAAATTGGAATAATAGTCCCCATTTATAAGAAAGGGGACAGAACAGCATGTGAAAACTATAGAGGTGTAACACTCCTAAGTACAGCTTATAAGATCTTCACAAGTATATTAAACGAAAGGATACGGAAGTGTGCAGAAGGCATACTAGGGGAATATCAGTGTGGCTTTCGACCGGGCAGAGGAACAACTGATCAAATATTTGTGATAAGGCAAATGATGGAAAAGTTCTATGAATATGATATAGATCTGCATTTCTTATTCATCGATTTCAAACAAGCCTTTGACAGCATAATTCGGCAAGAACTATACAGAGTACTGAAAGAAGTTGGTATATGTGCTAAATTAATAAGACTAATCAGAATGACAATGACAGAGACAAGAGCAAAAGTAAAGGTCCTTAGCAGAACAAGTGAGAGCTTTGACTTTAATAAAGGTGTGAAGCAAGGGGATAGCCTCTCCACTGTCCTATTCAACATTGCCCTGCATAGTGCAGTAAATAAAATCAACAAAAGAGGCACCATATTTATGAAAACTAGCCAGATATGTGCATACGCTGATGACATTGTTATAGTAGGAAGAAATACCAATACACTCCTAGAAACATACCGGGCAATGGAAACAGAAGCCTTAAAAATTGGCCTCATAGTAAATGTAAACAAAACAAAATATATGGTAATGTCACAATCTGAGGCCAGAAGAACCCCTAAAAACCTAAACATCAATGGGAAATGCTTCAATGGAGTGTCCTCTTTTAACTATTTGGGAGCCCTAATAACAAATGATAACAGTATTGGAAAGGCTATAAGGGAAAGAATACAAGCAGGAAACAGAGCTTACTTTGCAAATATGCAGCTTTTCAAAAGTAGCCTTGTTACAAGAAAAACTAAATTGCTAATATATAATTCCCTAGTCCGCCCAGTTATCACATACGGCTCAGAGGTATGGACATTGACAGAACACGATAAAAATGCTCTAAGAAGCGTTGAGCGGAAAATACTACGCAAAATCTATGGGCCAATAAGGGAGGAAGAAGGCTGGAGAATACGCTACAATGCTGAATTACAGGAGTTAATACAAGGCAGGGACATAGTAAAATTTGTTAAATCACAGCGAATACGATGGCTAGGACACTTGGAGAGAATGGCAGAGGATAGAATGCCAAAGAAAATGATGAAAGGTATGATCCATTCAGTTAGGCGAAAAGGGAGACCTAGAAGAAGATGGATCGATGAGGTAATAATGGATATCAGCAATATGGGAGTCCGGGGGTGGAAAAGAGCAGCAAATAACCGAGAAGTGTGGAGGAAGATTGTTGAAGAAGCCAAGGCTCACCAAGGGCTGTAGAGCTACTGAAGAAGAAGATTTTTTTAAATCAACCGGAGGTTACTTTCTGGACGGCCCTCGTATATAAATGACCTAGTAGATAGTGTCGGAAGTTCCATGAGGGTTTCCGCGGATGATGCTGTAGTATACAGAGAAGTTGCGGCATTAGAACATTGCAGTGAAATTCAGGAAGATCTGCAGCGGATAGGCACTTGGTGCAGGGAGTGGCAACTGACCCTTAACATAGAAAATTGTAATGTATTGCGAATACATAGAAAGAAGGATCCTTTATTGTAAGATTATATGATAGCGGAAGGCTGGTAGCAGTTACTTCTGTAAAATATCTGGGAGTATGAATACGGAACGATTTGAAGTGGAATGATCATATAAAATTAATTGTTGATAAGGCGGGTGCCAGGTTGAGATTCATTGGGATAGTCCTTAGAAAATGTAGTCTATCAACAAAGGAGGTGGCTTACAAAACACTCGTTCGACCTGCACTTGAGTATTGCTCATCAGTGTGGTATCAGTACCAGGTCGGGTTGACGGAGGATATAGAGAAGATCCAAAGAAGAGCGGCGCGTTTCGTCACAGGGTTATTTGGTAAGCGTGATAGCGTTACGGAGATGTTTAGCAAACTCAAGTAGCAGACTCCGCAGGAGAGGCGCTCTGCATCGTGGTGTAGCTTGCTGTCCAGTTTTCGAGAGGGTGCGTTTCTTGATGAGGTATCGAATATATTGCTTCCCCCTACTTATACCTCCCTAGTTGATCGCGAATATAAAATTAGAGAGATTCGAGTGCGCACGGAGGCTTTCCGGCAGTCGTTGTTCCCGCGAACCATACGCGACTTGAATAGGAAAGGGAGGTAATGACAGTGGCACGTGAAGTGCTCTCCGCCACACACCGTTGGGTTGCTTGCGGAGTATAATTGTAGATGTAGATGTTCCCGTTAGTTACCGCAGCTGAAGCAGTCAGGGTCATGGAGCAGGATTAAAGTGCTATTCAGGTACTTTTGTAAATACTGAACTTTACACTTCAAGAGAATACTTTATTAATTAGTGTGTGAAGTGATACTTTAATACTCAGTTACAGTTGTGAATTATGAAGCACTCCTATGGCAAAGAAATGTGTCAAGTTAAGTAAATCTATTTATTTATTTACATAATAAAGTCTACATTTACATCTAATGGATACTCTGCAAATCACATTTAAGTGCCTAGCAGAGGGTTCGTAGAACCGCCTTCACAATTCTCTAGTATCCCAATCTCGTATAGCGCAGAAAGAACGAACACATGTATCTTTCCGTATGAACTTTCATTTCCCTTATTTTATCGTGGTGATCGTTTCTTCCTATGCAGGTAGTGTCAGCAAAATATTTCGGAATTCGGAGGAGAAAGTTGGTGATTTGAATTACGTGAGAAGATTCCGTCGCAACGATTTCATATGTGGTAATTCCAATGATCCATATCCAGAGCAGTCAGAACACACACTTATGACGAGACTATTGTAGTGTCGTTTGGTCATAACAACTTACATCATGTTAAGATGAGTCATTTCATTGAGCGCTATATGAAAGTCAACGAAGAAAGAAAGCATGTGTAAGCTTCAAATGCTTGATCAGTAGAAAAATATTCGTATGTGGGCCATTGAAATCTAGTGGTTTTCATAATGATTCAAAGAATTTTCCAGTTTTTTTCCTAAAACATCTGCATATAAGAAATGGAGGACTTGGTGGAATTTTTGAATTACAGTTAGTTCAACTGGTAGACTCATTTGTAAGCGCGAGGGAGAGCAAAAATGTATAGAATCTACGTCACAAGTACCGTTATGTTGTAGCCTCCACAGTAAATTTGACTGGAAGACAATAAAACATAAACCTTCTGAACGAACTCGTTTGTAGGCGGTGCTCTGCAAGCTACAATCATAGCGATGGTAGGTCATGAAAACCTAGTAACTCCATCTGTCTGTGAAAACTTGTAATTCTAGTAACCAGTAACTCCATAATCAAAGATAGATTTGGAAGTGAACGGTTTTCTCTAATTTGCCAATAACAAGGCTTCTACTATACAGTTACACATGTAGCAACATTCTGTATCACTTTATATTGTATTTAATAAACAGTTTTTGCTTCGCCTGAAAAATTTAACGAAATGGAGTACGAGGTTTTAATTGCTTGCGATCGATAGGATTATTTTGAAGGCTACGATGATTTGATGGATGTCTCAAGTACTCGTCCGCCGGTTTATCAGTTCCTTCAAGAAATATTATTACTATACCTTGTGATTCAGTGTTACTGTGATTGAAAAGAAAATTATGAAAGTACGTAAGTGGTCTCAAAATAAGCTGCGCCCTTTGTGATTTTCTGACGGTTTATTTTCGTTTGTCGAGATGATAATAGCAGTAAGATATTATTCTCCTACGTGATAACTGTTCCTACGAGTGTCAAATGGTAGCGAGTTGCAAATTGCAGAGATTTATAGACACAGCTTTGTTACTAGTTCGCAACGTCAAGCCTGTGAAATGAATATTGACGAGTGTACCTTAAATAAAACATTGGACATCAGGCAGCTATACCATCATAAATGAGAGATGAGATGTGTGGATGTAAAATTGAAGCACACATGAGAATTTCAAACCCAGATATCCATAAAATACACTGTGTGCGGGCGGGGCTCAAACATGTTGACGACATTCTTCCTATAAAATAATACTTATCTGGTTCTAGGCTGCACTTTTCTCACTAAAAAAGGAAACATAACGAGGGGACCTACTGTTTAATTCTGTCGGCATCGACGGGGTGATGAGTCGGAGAACATGTTCCAATTGGACGCTCATAGAGAGAGAGAGAGAGAGAGAGAGAGAGAGATCGGCCGTGTCCTCCTTAATGAATCAATAACGCATTTGCAAGAGTGACGGGATGGGATATGAACCCCGCTTCTAATAGTGTCACATCCACTGTTTCCCCATTCCGAATCTCGCCCACTGAGAATGTACTTAATCAGCTACTTCTTTAGAAGAGTCTCAAACAATATCTAACTACGCTTCAAATTGAATAACGTAAACATATATTCAGTTCACTCGTAAGCCTTCGCAGTCGATAAAGGCCACGAAAACTAAACTGGCTGGCAGGTTAGAAACATTGCATAAAATATGATTCTCGTAAATTGCGCAGGGTCACGTCAGGGGCACGCGGTAATTGAATTAAATAAGATGTGAAAAGTGTCGATGAACGAATTATTTAAATCTCATGTCCACCCTTCAGGAACTTCAGTTTATAGACTCTCATACTTCCCAGTAATTCTGTAGAATTTGAATGTACATTTGAAATCTCCAAAGCTTACTTTATGTCCTGTGTAGAAGAAAGAAGGGGAAAAAAGCCGAAAAATCAATACAGAAAATTTGGGACTAGTGAAATAATTATATTTTTTGATACTTCTCTAACCCTACAAAAGCTAAATGCTCATTGCTTTACTAACCTTGTTGTTGGTTTACAAATCCTTCATCAGATAACAACTGTCATAAATAATCAAGGGCCACAATACCTAAGATGGTATGAAAACATGATACATACATTGAATGCAGCAACAAAAAAGTAATTTACACTGCACTGTAAACATGATTACAGATTTACACGGAAGCACTTTTCAATTTATCTAAATTGTGGTTCGAGTTTGCAAAAAACATGCTGTCTTTAACAAAATCTCTGACGTGCACTGAAACAGACTAAGATTCAACATAAAGCCTCTGTAAGTATGCTGCATACGCCGAGAGTCATTCTTAATTCATGTTTTCATGGCATTATAACTTTCATTCAAAATTGTGAATTACCACATAATACGATTCTGTAGGACATTATTGAATGAAATTAACTGAAGTTGTCTCATATTAAGGAAACAGTAATTCTGAAAGTTTGACATGACATTCGTTGGAGATAAATCTGCATTAACCGAATTATTATTCGAATTTGTGATCTTAAGCATTCCCGCCGACTCTACTTTTGTACTGCTCTCTCTCTCTTGTCTCTAATGTTTTTATTACGGTCTGTTGTCGCAATACACTCAATAAAATAGAATAGAAAATATGTCATTTAATACTCAACAATGTAACTTTTTGGTGCTTCATAAGCTCTAAACTACGCAATAAAAATTTATTTTGAAGAGATGAGGAAGTAACTCAATAAAGCTTGGTTTCAAATTGAACTGTGCGTCTGGGAAACAAAATATGTCCAAAAGAACAGATACCATCGGTGACCATGCAGCTCGTTAGAATGAAATTACAATGAAATGAGTACCCCTAGCTGCATACCGGCGTTGATATAAGTCAATGGGGACAGTTGAATATGTGTGCGGCGACCGGGACTCGAACCCGGGATCCCTTGCTTACATGGCAGACGCTGTATCCACCTGAGCCACCGGGGACACAGAGAAAGGGGCGACTGCAGACCCACATTCCCGGCCTATTGTCTCGCACTATATTCATAGTGCCCCTGCCCATTATCCATATTACTCGCGGATTTTTGCCGATTACATAGCATCTTCATATATATAGTTAAGGCTAAGTGGCCATTTGACCATCTTCCTCTATGCGGATGCACAAACAGTACCCAAACTCTTACGGGAATCGGCAAAATGCCGCGAGTAATGAGTACAATGGGAAGGAGCACTATGTGGGACAATAATTTGGGAATGTGGGTCTCACGGGAGGCGTGCCAGAGATAAGTCCCTGCAGTCGCCCCTTTCTCTGTGTCCTCGGTGGCTCAGATGGATAGAGTGTTTGCCATGTAAGCAGGGCCGGCCGGAGTGGCCGAGTGGTTCTAGGCGCTTCAGTCTGGAGCCGCGCGACCGCTATGGTCGCAGGTTCGAATCTTGCCTCGGGCATGGATGTGTGTGATGTCCTTCGGTTAGTTATGTTTAAGTAGTTCTAGGAGACTGATGACCTCAGATGTTGAGTCCCATAGTGCTGAGAGCCATTTGAACCATTTTTGAACCTAGATGTTGTATCCGTGCTCCCGAAGACAGTTTGTTTTCAAATTCTTCACATTTTTCCTAAAGTCATTTCAGTTTGGTTTCACAGTACCCTTCTTATCCTTTGCAGTTATCGCTCTTGTACCTACATTTATTAATACCACTTTTGTGATCTCCATTTTCGAGTTGCACATGGTATTCTTTACCTCGAGACTATTGCCCCGAAGATCTCCAGACGCACCTTACTGTTCCTCAGTACTTCAGGATATTATTTAGTCTTACATTCCAAAATTGGTTCCTGAAAATGTTAAATAGACTTTCACGGGATGACTGGCGTGTTCCTGGAAGTGTTTATCAGTTCACGTTTTTGCAGTATTTCTGTGACGCTTTGCAGTGAATAAAAAAATTACTGTGTGCGACACGTACCGTATATGTTCACGCTGCCCTCATGTGCGTATCTTCAATATGCTTTGTTAGTCCTATTTGTTCGGAGTCCCTAAATTTTACAGGTTGAAGTCTTGACTAACTGGCTCTTCCCAATATTCTGCCAACGAACCGAAGTCACCAAGTGGTGTATGATTCAGGCTATAACAGAGGAACTAATTTAGCTGCAAATTCTGCAGTGTGACAGGGATCCTCTAAGGCAGTAAGGGCTGAAAATATCTACTGGGTGTTCCACAGTTTCTGTTACAGACGTCTGGGCTTCTAGATGTGAGTTAGTAGATAAAGATTCCGTAAATAAACCACGTCCAGAAATGTACTGTTCAGACATAAAATAAACTCGAAGGTCAGATCAATTCCAAAGCTCACGGTACACAACGGTAGAGCTGCACAACGGATGTATCGCCAACGTTTTCCGTACCTCATCAGTCCATGACATACCACTTTCGTCGGGTTACAAGAACGGCGTGAAACTGGTACGTTCCCAACTACGGGGGCTAACGGTGGTGTTCCATGGGGCACCAGGGTTTTTGAACCTCGTGTGTGTGGTGTGTGTGTGTGTGTGGTGTGGGGTGTGTGTGGTGTGTGTTTGGTGTGTGTGTGTTTGGTGTGTGTTTGGTGTGTGTGTGTGTGTGTGTGTGTGTGTGTGTGTGTGTGTGTGTGTGTGCGTGTGGTGCGTGTGGTGTGTGTTGAAGACTGCTTCACGGATACACATTGTGCAACGAACAACAGTATCGTTCTTGACTGCCGTTGTCGACACGTGGAGCAGTGTAGATTACACATGCCAGAACGGATTGTTGCCGCCGTGTGTGTACCGTGAAACGGGAGATTTCAAAGTGATGCCATCTTTAACCTAACTTTACATCCAAACCGCACATTGCAGGGCATGGGTTCCTTATCAAAACTTTATCGAATAAGTCCGCTCTACAAACCCTAGAGGCCTCTTTTAGGAATTGTGAAACACTCTGAACACTGAGGTAACCAAAGTCATGGAATAGCGGTATGCGGGCATTTAAAATGGCGGTAGTATCGCGTACATACGGTATAAAAAGGCAGTGCATTGGCGAAGCTGCCATTTGTACTCAGGTGAATCATGTGAAAAATATATGAAGATAGTAACAGTTTCCGAAAGAACAGATACCATTGATGACCGTCCAGCTTCTCTAGAATAAATGGTAATTAATTGAAACCCTCAGTTGCCAGGTGTTGTTGATATACCTCGATGGGGTGGTCCAACTGTCAAATTACGTATGTAGATTGTGGACAGTTGGGAATGTGGGTCTCACGGGAAGCGTGCAAGGGGTAAGTCCCTGAGGTTGCGCTATTCATCTGTGTCCTCGGTGGCTCAGATGGATAGAGCGTCTACCATGTAAGCAGGAGATCCCGGTCGGTGCACACATTTTCAGCTGTCCCCATCGAGGTATACGAGCAACACCTGTCGGCAACTGCGGGTTTACAACTAATTATCAAAAATGGCTCTGAGCACTATGGGACTTAACATCTGAGGTCATCAGTCCCCTAGAACTTAGAACTACTTAAACCTAACTAACCTAAGGACAGCACACACATCCATGCCCGAGGCAGGATTCGAACCTGTGGGACGGAGCGGTCGCGCGGTTCCAGACTGTAGCGCCCAGAACCGCTCGGCCACCTCGGCCGGCAACTAATTATCATTCACGTGAAAAAGTTGCCAACGTGATTACGTCCGCATGACGAGATATAACAGACTTTGAACGCGGAATGGTAGTTGGTACTAGACGCAGAGGACATTCCATTTCGGAAATCCTTAGGAAATTCAACATTTCGACATTGACAGTGTCGAGAGTCTGCCGAGAGTTCCAGGTACTGCCTCTCACCGCACACAACACAGTGGCCGGCGGTCTTCACATAGCGACCAACAGTAAGCGGCGTTGGCATACAGTTCCCAGCGCCAACAGACAAGTAACACTGCGTGAAACAACCTCAGACATTAATGTGGGGCGCACGAAGACCGCATACGTTACTATAGTGCGGAGAAATTTGGCGATAATGGGTTATGGCAGCAAGTGACAGACCTGAGTGTCTTTGATAACAGCACGACATCGCCTGCAGCGAGTCTGCTGGGGTCGTGACCATATCGGTTGGACCATAGACGACTGGAAAACCGCGACCTGATCAAACGAGTCCCGATTTCTGTTGGTAAGAGCTGATGGCAGGGTTCGCGTGTGATGTACAGCCCGCAAAGCCATGCACCCAAGTTGTCAACAACGTACTGTACAAGCTGATGGTGGTTCCATAATGGTGTGGGCTGTGTTTACAGGGAACCGACTGGGTCCCAATTATTTTCCGTTACTTAGGGACCATTTTCAGCCATTCATGAACCTCATGTACCCAAACAACTATGGAATTGTATGGATGACAATGGGCCATATTAAAAGACCACAATTACTCTCGATTGTTTTGAAGGACATACTGGACAATTCTAGTGAATGTTCCGATACCCAGATCGTTCAACATATAGCCAATGGAACATTTGTGGGACGTAGTGGAGAGGTCAGTTCGTGCACACAGTCTTGCACCGGTGACACGTTCGTAATTAGGGAGGCCGATAGAGACAGCATGGCTCAATATTTCTGCAGGGGCTTCCAACGACTTGCTGAGTCCGAGTTGCTGCACTAAGCCTGTAAGAAGGTCATCCGACGTGATATTAGGAGATATTCTACATTATCACCTTAGTGTATTCAATCTATCTGTGCAGTTCTGTGAAACTTAGCTGTGACAGTACTCCTGGAACTTTCTTGTTAAGGTAACAAGACATTCAGCATTTCCGATTTTCCTTGCTACCGTCAATTATGTAATGTACTGCCATTGGCAGCTTTGGCGTATGACAACTATTTCCGTAATGCCATTGGCAGCTTTGGCGTATGACAACTATTTCCATTTGCTTGGCTGTTTGAACGACTTTCCTTGGTTTTCTCTACAATGGAAAAAACTTACTTGTGATTACGGTATACAGGCACTCACAAATCAGTAATTCCGTCACATACACATAAAAATGTAAAATGTAAATGTAAAACTGTGTCAGTACTGCTATGTACTAGTCTTACTGCGCATGAATGAATCTCCGGAGATCATTTACTGGTCTACATTGTCCGATGCCTAATGATGCTAGTGTATCGCAGATAACTCTGCATCATTGAGTCAATCACTGACTCCCTCGAATCACACGAAATTGCCGAGAAAAATATTCAGTCAAAATATGCTGTCAGTGAACGTTACGAAGCACTTCGGAAGTCCAGTTGCCTGCAAACAGTAAAGTTTAGCAACTACGCAAACGACTGTCTTACACCTAAGATGCGAAAATCGTTGTATGCCAAACGCAATAATGAACGTATACTTTTATTGAAATGTTGTTGTTTACTAAACTTCTTTTTCCAATGTTTACTTTCAACGTAATTTTCTGTTCTTATCTGGTGTGAGTTAAGGAAATAAATGAATACGTCCTTATCTCTGAATGATTAAAGTCCGTTCATCTTAAAGCTGTGTTCTAAATCACTGAAGCACAATTTCGTCGTCAAAAAATGACCTAGGAAGTTATGATCTACTTTTTGCAGCTCATTAGCCGGAATTATAAGCTTGCAGTTTAGGTTTTCCCGCGGCCTTGCCACAGTGGTAGCATCGGTTACCGTCAGACCACTGAAGTTAAGCGATTTCGGGCTGGGCTAGCACTTGGAAGGGTGACCATACTGTCTGCCGAGCGCTGTTGGCAAGCAGGGTGCACTCAGCGCTTGCGAGGCAAACTGAGGAGCTACTTATTTCAGAAGTAGCGGCTCCGGTCTCGTAAACTGACATAAGGCCGGGAGAGCGGTGTGCTGACCACATGCACTTCCATATCCACATCCAGTGACGCCTGTGGGCTGAGGGTGACACGGCGGCCGGTCGGTAGTGTAGGGGCTTCATGGCCTGTTCGGGAGGAGTTTGTGATAATAACAAAGCGGTAGATATTTTATAGTGCTTGGAACTGAACTTTCGGTGCAGAGTGTTAAGAGAAAAAGCTCTACAGTAACAAAACATGTGGCTGCCATCAGTCCACTTCAGAGTTTTGCTGTCTGCGGAACTGAGAGGTCAGACAGTTGGTCATTAGTAAACGATCTAGATCGCCAACCTTTCGGTTTCTTTTGAGTCGCTTCCTGTGTTGGGCCCATACCCATTAATTATGATGTTGAACTCAGTTTTCTTATTCAGGGGGCGTCAAAATTAATAGTTTGATCTCTTGTACTAGCCTTTTGACCTTGAAAAAAGTAGCACATAGGTACTTATTTCAGGTCTTTGTATATGAATATGATACTACACGTTCTTCCAGGGAGTTTTGTCGGAGAGGACCATTTATATTGTCTTTTCTACGTTTATATCTACGTTAATGTGGAATATTTAATCTGTTTAGCATACCTGTGACTGCAGCATGTTCATGTTTTCGTATTTTTTATTTATATTTCAGGGTAATATTTATACATCTGAGCTGTTACCATACGCCGTTCAGTCTCTTTTTCATGCCGTGTGGTAGCGCCTGTTGTTATGAGAGCTGTCAAGTTTTCCGTACCGCCTGCTTTTGTTACCGCTCTGGGACTCATTATCAGCGTAGCTATTGTTTTCGCAGATTTTACTTTCAGTGAACTGTCACTATAGCAGAGGCTTCTTTATCTATAACACGTGTGTTGCTATTGTGAACGGTATACATGAAAGGCAGTATGGGCAGTGAGTACAAGTTGAACGTAGGAGAGTCTTTTGTACTCTCGTATCATTCACATCATATCTTCAACCTCTGACAGCCCCTGTCACACGGCAGGTATTTCGTTTTTATTTTACTGTCACATTTTATTGTTCGAGCCATAAGAATAAAGGCGACATTTATTTTCAGTAGCGATGCAAGAAGATCTTACGAAAGGAGGTCAATTGTAACATGCTATTCGAACGTCGAGCCGATGAAAAACAACTTCAATATGAAGCATCTTTCTGAAGAAACTGTTATTTAGTAAATAGTTTTATGTAACATTTTTAAGAGTGAAAATTATACCAAAATCCTTAATGCCGATATGTACACAAATTTTCTATCAACATTAAATAATATTAATTGAATTCAAACGAATTACAAGTTTTCTTTACGAACCTGAACCATAATAATTGTTGACACTAAAAAAAAAAAGAATCATAAAGCAAAAATTCCAAAAAAAAAATTATGATGGAAGAGAAACCACAGAACATGTTTCAGATACCATCAGAAAACGGTGATAACAATTTTACGTTCACCTATACAGAATGGACAACAGGCTTTCTAAAAATTCTTAATTTAGGTACATCTATGAATAAATACGAGAAATGGCTATGAAAAATAATGATGACCTAAAATAAATTGGGATTCATGGAGAAATCATTGAGGTTAGAACGAAATTTACAACGGTAAGTCACAAACACAAATTTGTTGAGAAGTCTTCCCGGCAAAGTATTTAGTGAAGAGCGTTATCAGTGAAGTACAACACCCCATTTGCCTTAAAAGATAAAAAACGGGAAGAGCCACAACAAACTTATGACATCACACGAGGAGAAAATTTAAAACTTAACAATTTATTCATAGTATACTTTAAATATAAATGTACCTGATCCGTTGCCTATTTCTACGTGATATGCCTTTATCTGTTTGCAACCCTTGAAAACGGACAAATTAACGTGAAAAACGGAGTTCTCCAACTTCAGTTTTCATCATTTAACAATGACTATTTTTAATGCCAAAGCCATGACGTGATCCTTGATTGCAACATGACTTTTGAGCATAATTTCAAAAAATTAAATCTGTAGGAGAATACTGCTGATTTTGGTAATATTCAGTCACATATCACTTTTCCAGAAAAGCAGCGAACAGTGGGCGGACCTTTATTTGCCTATTTAATTTAATATTTAATTCTCTATCTTGAAAGTGAGGGAGTCAAAATTTTTCTATCTTTTCTCGATTTCTGCGTTTATTACAGGAAATTATAGGAACAAAAAACCTAAAATCGGCTATATCAGAAACCGGTTGTTTTGAGCGGTTTTGCGTTGCACGGTATTACCCTGATTTCTGTACTATGACGATTGCAAAATCAATTGATGAGTAAGACAACAGTCACTGAGCAACACATTGAACCTTATGTAGCATTACTTAGCATTTGAAAAATCTAGGATGCAATGTAATAATACCAAAGGAGGAAAGTTGCTACTCACCATATAGCGGAGATGCTGAGTCGCGATAGGCACAGTAAAAAGATTCACACAATCATAGCTTTCGGCCATTAAGGCCTTTGTCAGTAGTAGACACACATACACACACACTCACGCAAGCGCAACTTGCACGCACGTCTGCAGTCTCAGAGAGCTGAAACTACACTGTCCACTGTGCCTATCGTGACTCAGCATCTCCGTTATATGGTGAGTAGCAACTTTCCTTCACTCGTATTGTTACTACTTAGCATATGTTCGAAGCAACAATATAGCCCCTCTGATCAGTGTCTGAATTTATCATTCAATAGTGAATTCGGTGTATGTGCAGTTTTCATGCGATTACTTTAATTGCATAAAATTACCTACAAAAAGCCAGTTACAAAAATATATGTTTCAAAACTTTAAAACGAAATTATGACGAATGAAAATGAGACTTTCTGCCTCAACGTGTAGTGCTATTAGGCTGATAGCAAAAATGTGTATTGCCTCACTTCATATAACTTTGAACGTCATATATAAAATATATTCTCTTGTAACATGCAGTATTTATTTACTTAAATTTACCAAGCATGAATGAGTTTCAAAAAGACCAATATGATAAGAAACACTGGTAAGAAGTTATGATTATTAACTTATTTTATGTTTATTATATGTTTTGCTTCAAGAGTCGTATATTTAATTCCTCGGATAAACTACGTTTAAGTTAAAACTGATGAAATGCTGCGCTTTCGAGGCCTTGGAATTTTTTTATGGAAAGATATAATACAGAGCAGGGACAGCATTCGACGAACCAAAATATTTGGAATACATACTATTCTCTTCAGAAGAAGAATTTTATTAGACGTCATATTTGAAATTTTTAAAGTGAGCTGTAGCTATCTTCGTAAAAAAATTATTGTGTGATTTTTTGTGTTTCTCCTTAAGAGCAATTTGTGTAACAATCACCTTAGATATTTAATCAAATTCCATCATTTACAGACGACTTTGTTTTTGTAAAACTTGGTGTTCTTTTCTGTTTCGTAGGTAAGACCCTGAACTGCTCTCAGCTGCGCTGCTAGCTGCTGCCTATTGTAGAAGGTAATACCGCGATTATAACAAACCATAAATAAGCATTTTTATTGGCTATTATTAATACTTTTGTACAAAATGTATTCTCCTGCCATCACTAAAAAATATGTGATGAGTCATAATGGTTGCTAAGGACATTTCCTAAGTATTTTTAACTGTTGGATAATGAGCTGGAATATCGAAATGGTAGAGAACATGAAAGCGTTACAACGATTTCGTTGCCTTTTTCTAGTTTGAATTGCTTAGGCTAACTTTAAATCACACAGCTGCAATATTTCTGTATCTCATTTACTTGCTAGTTGTTCCATCGCATGTTATAACGCTACTGAAATATTTCTGTGGTTTATTTTTGGCTCACACTCTCCTATTTAAATAGGTCTGTGTGTAAATTATTCACTGTCGTTAATCAATAAGACAGATGATAGATGTTTAAATGAGATTCAGCTTCCGCCAATAGTGAACAGAGCTATAAATTCCACGGATATTAATGGTTGTCTTTTACTGAATAATAAGAAGTTTGCAGTGTAGTCGTGGAAGAGTGTTTACTAACGTCGCTTCAAGATACGTGATTTTTCCGGGAAACGATACTGGGTTGTATAATAATGAAATCTTCTCAGTTGACCCGTCATCTAAACCATCCTCAAGACGGATATCTACACCTTTAAGCAGTTGAATCCGTTACCGCGTTTAGTGGTGATACGTTGTACTCAAGAGTAATGTAGCAGTAAAACAAACAAAAAAACGTTTCAGAGATTTAAATCATGCGCCTGTGGATTACACTGTGCTTGATCTATTACACTCAATTATACCGTCCAATGTGGGCTATAAGCAGAAAAACTCAACCATTCAATTCTGCGTGCATACTGAAGTATAACTGGGAACATGTTAATTACAAGAAGTGTAAGGACTGCTTTCCGCACATTTTTCTTTCTTAATTTATGCAAAACTGAGTATAGGTTATGGTCGACCAAAAATGTACTGTCGCATAACTGTTTCAAGTTTTTCACTTTTGCAAGTGTGCAATTATTTAGTGAAAGTATATAAATATTTGGTTTATTCCCTCTGGTACCAGGATGGTGTTTCTCGCAATCCAAAATACCGTGACAAGGACGAAGTCCTAATTTCCTAACTTTCTTAAGCTTTTCCTTGCATTCGCCACAGTTCTTGACTTATTTATGTTAATGTGTACTTTCGCTGCGATATGAGCTGTTTATCTAGGTGTGAAAATATGCGGTATTTCGTAGTTGCTGTTACAGGCGTCTAGGGGATTGTGGAAGGTTTGTGTGTGTGTGTGTGGGGGGGGGGGGGGGGGGGGGGGGGAGGGACTTCTTGTTGTTTTATTTTGCTCTTTTCAGTGTAGGTACGCCGCGCTTGTAACATGCCAGTCTTTGAACTGGTCAATTTGGACTATGATTCAGGTGACAGCTTTTTATTTTGAGAAGGTTGAGTCTCCGTCCTTACCGCATCAAGGCTTAAATGGGTTACTGAAGTGTCAGTATTTCATATTGGTTGTCATAGACTATTAGGAAAGGTATGTGTTTTTAATCATAATCTCGATGTACGTTTCCTTTCTTGTAGATGTACACCTGAAGATCTGGTCTGAAAGCACGAAACCGGGCGTGTTCCTGTAAAAGTTCATATGTACCTGAAAACTGTTTATTTCAGAAATATGGATTACTTCACCTGCTGTTGCCATCAACAGAAAACATTTTGTAGCGAATAACCGTCTAATTTGGAACCCACGTCCGAATATGTACTGCTGTGATTGAATTTTCTCATTTTGAGAGAAATGAAGGGCAATCTGTTCAATTGTTAAAAAAACATTCAACAGCCAAGATAGGATAAAATATTTTTTTATTTGAGACAACCGTTTTCAACAGGCTATTATATCATCTTCGTGTCTTAAAATCTTTTGTTGTAAAACATACTCATTTTACGCTGTTTTTAGGCACTAGATTTCAAGTGGATAACAATAACACACAAAAGGTTTGAAATCGCATAATATTTGGAAACATAAATCAACATGTGCAACAGACTATGTCCATATGCACTGAAGCGCCAAGGAAACTGGTATAGGCATACGTATTCAAATTCAGTAATACGTAAACAGTCAGAATATGCCGCTGCCTTCGGCAACGCCTATGTAAGACAACAAGTGTCTGGAGCAGTTGTTAGATCGGTTGCTGCTGCTACAACGGCAGGTTATCTAGATTTAAGAGAGTTTGAACGTGGTGTTTCAGTCGGAGCACGAGAGATAGGACACAGCAACTCCGAGGTAGCGATGAAGTGGGGATTTTCCCTTACGACCATTTCACGAGTGAACTGTGACTAACAGAAATCCGGTAAAACATCAGATCTCCGACATCGCTGCGGCCGGAAAAAAATCCTGTAAGAAAGGGACCGCCGACACATGAATAGAATCGTTCAATGTGACAGAAGTGTAACCCTTCCGCAAATTGCTGTAGATTTCAGTGCTGGGCCATCGTCAACTGACAGAATCCGAACCATTCAACGAAACACCATCGATATAGGCTTTCGGAGCCGAAGGCACACTTGTGTACCTTGATGACTGCACGACACAAAGCTTTACGCCTCACCCTTCAACACCGACATTAGACTGTTGATGGCAGGAAACATGTTACCTGGTCGGACAAGTCTCGTTTCAGATAGTATGGAGCGGATGGGCGTGAACGGGTATGTAGACAGCCTCATGAATCTATGAACCCTGCATGTCAGCAGATGACTATTCAAGATGGTGAACGCTCTGTAATGGTGTGGGGAGAGTGCGGTTGGAGTGGTATGGGACCCCTGATACGTCTAGATACGACGCTGAGAGGTGACATGTACGCAAGCATTCTGTCTCATCGGCTGCATCCATTCATGTCCATTGTGCATTCCGACGGACCTAGGCAATTCCAGCAGGACAATGCGACACCCCACACGTCCAGAATTGCTCAGAGTGGCTCCAGGAACACTCTTCTGGGTTTAAACACTTCCAGCGACCAAACTCCCCAGACATTATTGAACACAAATGGTTCAAATGGCTCTGAGCACTATGCGACTTAACTTCTGAGGTCATCAGTCGCCTAGAACTCAGAACTAATTAAACCTAACTAACCTAAAGACATCACACACATCCATGCCCGAGGCAGGATTCAAACCTGCGACCGTAGCGGTCGCTCGGTGCCAGACTGTAGCGCCTAGAACCGCACGGCCACTCCTGCAGGCTATTGAACACATCTGGGATGCCTTGCAACGTGCTGTTCAGAAGACATCTCCACCCCATCGTACTCTTATGGGTTTATGGACAGCCCTGCAGGATTTAAGGTGCCATTTCTCTCCAGCACTACTTCAGATATTAATCGAGTCTATTCCAGGTCGTGTTGCAGAACGTCTGTGTGCTCGCGGGGGCCCTACGCGATATTATTCAGGTGTACCAGTTTGTTTGGCTACTCTGTGTGCATATTTCTCACAGTTGCTTGTTGCATCAAACAAACACTGTAAGCAATAAGACAACTGTTTACATATATTGGACGTATTTTAAACAGTGATTTTCCACTTTGATATAAAATAAATTTGATGAAGAAGTACTTTGAAATGTCCCACTTCATGGCACTCACACTGACTGAGAACAGGGCTCTGTCATCAGTCCCTGTTGTAATTATGACATCAACAGCGGCTGCGAGAAACTGGTATTTCGCAACTGGAGGGTTGACTACGGTGTTCCACGGATCTGCCGCACTCTCGATTCTGGAGTGGACATCCTTCGTCACGTAGAAGACGATCAGGCAACGAGAAATCATAACACTGCCCATGCCATGGTCTCCTGCAGAGTGCACAGGTCAGAGTTCATTGCCTCCGCTCTGTGTGCGTATCGTCAGGCTGCAGATTCCAAAATGATCCCGTATTCAAACTTATTTTTACATAGAAACGATACGTTTTCGTGCAAAAGTCCGATTTACTTCCCACGGAAGGAACTGTAAAACGCACTGTATATTCACTTGTCCACTCTCCAAAAAATCCCCAACTGGGAGTCCATTTGCTGGCTGAGATCTGGCTGAACAAAACGGAGTTCTACGTCAGAATTTCGTGACTCCTGCAGAAGAGAATGGCAGTTGGAAAAAACATCTCAGTATTGCATGGGACTTAAGTATTGTGTGTCAGTCCCTCCACTATTCATTTCGTGTACGACGCAACGGAAAAATTTGTTGTCTCTATTCCTACTATTCCTACATGCTTCAGTATCTTGTTCCCTGCTCGATATATTCTGTACATGTATAAAAAATGTTACACATTCCACCTTCCTTTTGCTCTGCAATTTATGACTGTAGCAGCTTATCTTAAAAAAAACCTTC
Organism: Schistocerca americana; assembly: GCF_021461395.2. Lineage (NCBI taxonomy): Eukaryota > Metazoa > Arthropoda > Insecta > Orthoptera > Acrididae > Schistocerca > Schistocerca americana. The sequence goes on along the minus strand of NC_060119.1, from coordinate 1,220,878,064 downwards.
TCATTCAGTTGTCAAGTCAACTTGCTAAGAATCGCAAGCAGTGGAGTACCCTGGAGCCCTATAGACGGTCACAGCAATGAGTTGTATGCGATTTCCTTGACATACGCAATACGGTATCCATAATCCTCCCGAAAATTTCAAATCTTACACAGCCCTGATTTCCCGTGATCGTTCTAAATCTGAAACTACATTTTCTCTCTAAGACAAAAAGAAAAACGACACATCACGAAGGAATTATCCGAATTGGATAGATATCGATAGATGTGAAGTACATGTACAAACAAGCATATGATTACAGTTTCTTCCATGCTTGATTCGGCGATAAATTTCAGGTTTTAAGTCTCCGTGGATGTCAACTAACTGTTCCTGTTAAACATATTAGTTAATATTTTTAAACAGTTGTTATTGAATTTTACTTGTCTTGTACTGACCAACTTGTTGTCTATAGCATTTCTTTTTGACACATTTGTCTGAAGACCTACATTTTCGATACTATCTGATGAAATCTTTGTAGAGAACTGTAGTTCTTGTCAAAGGACGGCTATATCGACTACAATTTTCAAGTTAATAAGTCATTCTCCGTTCATTATAATTCCCCTTTCTTTACAAATAATTTTGGACATAGTCATCTCCACACTTGTTGACATTACTAAGAAACAACTAACAATAGGTAAAGAACAAGCGCCAACAGGTACGGAACAACCGACAATTGCTACAGAACACAGGACAAACTACAGTAAAAGGAAATGTACGAGGCGCATTCAAGTTCTAAGGCCTCCGATTTTTTTCTAATTAACTACTCACCCGAAATCGATGAAACTGGCGTTACTTCTGGACGTAATCGCCCTGCAAACGTACACATTTTTCACAACGCTGACGCCATGATTCCATGGCAGCGGCGAAGGCTTCTTTAGGAGTCTGTTTTGACCACTGGAAAATCGCTGAGGCAATAGCAGTACAGCTGGTGAATGTGCGGCCACGGAGAGTGTCTTTCATTGTTGGAAAAAGCCAAAAGTCACTAGGAGCCGGGTCGGGTGAGTAGGGAGCATGAGGAATCACTTCAAAGTTGTTATCACGAAGAAACTATTGCATAACGTTAGCTCGATGTGCGGGTGCGTTGTCTCGGTGAAACAGCACACGCGCAGCCCTTCCCGGACGTTTTTGTTGCAGTGCAGGAAGGAATTTGTTCTTCAAAACATTTTCGTAGGATGCACCTGTTACCGTAGTGCCCTTTGGAACGCAATGGGTAAGGATTACGCCCTCGCTGTCCCAGAACATGGACACCATCATTTTTTCAGCACTGGCGGTTACCCGAAATTTTTTTGGTAGTGGTGATTCTGTGTGCTTCCATTGAGCTGACTGGCGCTTTGTTTCTGGATTGAAATATGGCATCCACGTCTCATCCATTGTCACAACCGACGAAAAGAAAGTCTCATTCATGCTGTCGTTGTGCGTCAACATTGCTTGGCAACATGCCACACGGGCAGCCGTGTGGTCGTCCGTCAGCATTAATGGCACCCACCTGAATGACACTTTTCGCATTTTCAGGTCGTCATGCAGGATTGTGTGCACAGAACCCACAGAAATGCCAACTCTGGAGGCGATCTGTTCAACAGTCATTCGGCGATCCCCCAAAACAATTCTCTCCACTTTCTCGATCATGTCGTCAGACCGGCTTGTGCGAGCCCGAGGTTGTTTCGGTTTGTTGTCACACGATGTTCTGCCTTCATTAAACTGTCGCACCCTCGAACGCACTTTCGACACATCCATAACTCCATCACCACATGTCTCCTTCAACTGTCGATGAATTTCAATTGGTTTCACACCACGCAAATTCAGAAAACGAATGATTGCACGCTGTTCAAGTAAGGAAAACGTCGCCAATTTAAGTATTTAAAACAGTTCTCATTCTCGCAGCTGGCGGTAAAATTCCATCTGCCATACGGTGCTGCCATCTCTGGGACGTATTGACAATGAACGCGGCCTCATTTTAAAACAATGCGCATGTTTCTATCTCTTTCCAGTCCGGAGAAAAAAAATCGGAGGCCTTAGAACTTGAATGTACCTCGTAGAGGTGGCCGCAAACTCTCTGTATGTATTCGACAGTTCATGCAGTAGGTGTTTGACGAAGATTCTTGTGGAACCGATTAGTGCGACATTCAGTGTGGTAGGCCAACGTGCCTTCGACACATCATTTTAGTGCTTACGATCGTGGACAAGCAGTTGGCCTGTTGGAAACCGGTTACTTTGGCCACAGTAATTATTGTGTCCAAAAGCGCCATGCCGCGATTAGAAAAGGCCAATGAAGATGGAAATGGTATGCGAAATCATCACAGTGGTCGTGGACGGACCATCACACCGCAAGAAGATCGATACGTAACTCTAGTGGGGAAGAGGAACCATGTTCCTAGGCAGATCGCTGCAGACCGTGCAGACAGTAGTGGGACTCGTGCCTCTGACAGAAGCAGCTGCAGTTTGCATCAAAATACTATGAGACGAAGTGGCCGTTTGGATGCACTTTAATAACGCTCACATGTCTTCACGACACTTTTTGTTGTTTCCAAAATCGTCTTACGCGTTTCGACACTGTTATTTTTATGGGCTATAAAATACAGAAGTCGTATCAAAAGACATATCGACCATTGAAATGTCGTATGGCGAGGGCCTCCCGTCGTCAGATGCAAGTCTTTTTAGGTGACGGCACTTCGGCTACTTGCGTGTCGATGGGGATGATGATATGATCATTAGGACAACACAACACCCAGTCCCTGAGCGGAGAAAATCTCCGACCCAGCCGGGAATCGAACCGGGGTTCCTCTGCTCAGCATTCTGCCGCGTTGACCACTCAGCTATCGAGGTGGACTGCTCACCGTTATTAGAGACAAACAAAAATGAATACAACATGGCTTTCTAGCTTACCAGTGTTATGTCAATCATATGTGTTGAGTGGTACTTAAGTAAATAAATTAGTGAAATCAAAGTGAAGTAGAAATTAGAATATAAATGAAAAACTTGGTTTAGTTTAGAGAGTTACATACTGGCAAACAGCGGGCACAACAGCAGAGCAGAAGAGACAATGACCATGAAGTCAGCAAGTTCCACACAAGCGGGCGCTGTCGATTCAGCCGTCAGGGCATCGCCCGACCGATTCACGTGTTTCTCAGTTGTTGCATGTGAGCAAAGGCCCTCGCCTACATTCCAAGAGCCAATGACCGACGTTAAGAAGATTCTTCGAGAAGCTTCTCAACGTGACAGAAGAGGCAATGACTGTGAAGTCGTTCACCTCCAGTAAACTGAAGTGAATAAATACGCGAGACGCTATGGGCCCGACAGAAGAGAGATGAGACGAGAGACGACGAAGACGATGAAGTGAAGAAGCGTAGCAGTTGTTTTCAGTCAGTTTCGGTGCTGAAGACCGTCATGAAAGAAGAGACTACATCATGCACAGACGCACCATGTCCGTCGCTGTAATGGAATAGCAAGCAGCAGCCTCGGCGCCAGAATACAGAAGTTAAAAGGTATTTGAAGTCAGATTTTTACGTACCTGGGTGACTCGTGGGGACGGGAAGGAGACGGCCTCACATCAGCAGTCACCTGTGAGCTGGGATGAAGATCTGACAGCCGAAGACTGGCAAGCAGGAGTCCGTTGTTCGAGTCCGGGACACTGGCCTTCCCCCGCCGCGCCGCTCCGCTGGCCGACGCACAACACACGCGGCCGCTTAGAGAAGAGAACACTGGGATGCCACATCCAAGGTATCACCATGCAATGCACAACTTCGCTCGCAATAATTAAACGGGCCACCTCGCGCTGCGCGTCTCCAGTCAGCTGGGCGAGACGGCGACACGAGATACACACTGACACGCGTAATCAGACGCCGCTGCTGCCGCAGCAGAAGACTTCGCAAACGACACAGCTGCCGCTCTCCGAGACAGAACATCGAGTAAGAAACAGTTGTACAAATCTTCAATAAAAGTTATTTTACGTAAAAATGATATTTCATTCGACCTCATACCCGAGCCAAGGAAGAACCCACCCTGCCCACATGTTGTTAAGAGAGAAAAATTAATTAATTTAGTATTTTCACCCTGACATAATGCTTTAGAATGCTCATCCTGACAATTGACTAGCAACAAAAGAGAAAACCCGGTTACATTTAGTATCAGAACTGTTACATATGAAATTATTCGTTAGATACATTGTATCTCGCCAACATTCTCAATCACGAGTCAAGTGCAACCTGCTACCAAGGGACAAATTGGCGACCAAGTGGGCTAATCCGCTACGCGGCGCTGGATGTGTGATAGACGTCGCATTTACATCGTTACATCGTATAAAACAATTTTATCAGTGAACGCAGTGAGTTGTCAAAAATTGTTTGCTAACAGACAGCTAGCCTCATGTATCCTAGCACCACTCAGCGGGCTCCTCCAATTTATTACATTCGATCACTCAAAAGATCCGTTACCCATTGTACTGTATAAAAGTATCCTTTTGTAAAAGACTCGAAAGTGATTTCCATGAACTGTTTACCAATGAAATTGTTTCACACGATGTAACAACGAAAATGTAGTTGTAAACAAAGAAATGAAACGTGTACCACATATTCAATGTATTCAGTGCCATCTAGTGGTTTAGTCTACTCGGTTTCTAATTTGTCCTTTGATAGCAGTTCGAACTTGTCTCGAGATTGAGGATATTGACGAGATACGATGTATGTAATGAACAATTTTATGTGATTGACAGAATACTGGTAAGCTAGAAAGACTTATTATAATCTATATAGTATATTTATAATCAGTGGTGAAATGTGAAATATTTCCATATCCTTTGCTACCAGTTTGTGTTGCATTTTACAGCCTTTCAAGATGACGAAATCCCGAAATGCATGCGGCGATTTCGGAAATAATGAAAAGCATGATCATGACGTCGGAAAGTTATTAATGTATCTGCCAGAGCCATTTCGTGGCGATTAAACCAGGCTGGTTTGTACACTCAGAAGTCCGTTATATACATCCCACTTCAACCACGCCATCGTCGGAAAAAAGTTCATTGCTGAAGGGAGCACGTTGGTGGGATCAGCAACAGTGGTCCAGGGAGATGTTCCCAGGCGAATCTTACTTCACTGTTGCAAGTGATTCTGGTCACTGTTGTTGGCATTTTCATTCTGTCTCCACTAATAGACCTATAGGGAAGGTCGGTATAGGTGATAGGTAATCCCCTTCCTACCCCTGATTCAGTGATGAATCCCATATATAGAACGTCATACCTCCTGAACTATGTGTCATACAACTAGATGATTTTGCTAGTACATTCAGTAGCATCTGTGGATACTGTCTGCAAAATGTGTTGCAAATACACTTAACAGTAAAGAGGTAATAAATTAAAATGTTGGGCTTGATGCTGAAGTTTTACTGTATGAACAGCGAAAATGTAGCAGCCAATAAACTCATAAATTCCTTTCATTTCGTCATTAATTAGTGGATGGATGTCAGCATGAGAGAGTTTCTAAAAGGTTTGAAATTATGTGTTAAGTTTTTCGCAAGCGGCTACAGGGTGTTTCAAAAATGACAGGTATATTTGAAACGGCAATAAAAACTAAACGAGCAGCGATAGAAATACACAGTTTGTTGCAATATGCTTGGGACAACAGTACATTTTCAGGCAGACAAACTTTCAAAATTACAGTAGTTACAACTGTCAACAACAGATGGCGCTGCGGTCTGGGAAACTCTATAGTACAATATTTTCCACATATCCACCATGCGTAGCAGTAATATGGCGTAGTCTCTGAATGAAATTACCCGAAACCTTTGACAACGTGTTTGGCGGAATGGCTTCACATGCAGATGAGATGTACTGCTTCAGCTGTTCAATTGTTTCTGTATTCTGGCGGTACACCTGGTCTTTCAAGTGTCCCCACAGAAAGAAGTCACAGGGGTTCATGTCTGGCGAATAGGGAGGCCAATCCACGCCGCCTCCTGTATGTTTCGGATAGCCCAAAGCAATCACACGATCATCGAAATATTCATTCAGGAAATTAAAGACGTCGGCCGTGCGATGTGGCGGGGCACCATCTTGCATAAACCACGAGGTGTTCGCAGTGTCGTCTAAGGCAGTTTGTACCGCCATAAATTCATGAAGAATGTCCAGATAGCGTGATGCAGTAATCGTTTCGGATCTGAAAAATGGGCCAATGATTCCTTTGGAAGAAATGGCGGCCCAGACCAGTACTTTTTGAGGATGCAGGGACGATGGGACTGCAACATGGGGCTTTTCGGTTCCCCATATGCGCCAGTTCTGTTTATTGACGAAGCCGTCCAGGTAAAAATAAGCTTCGTCAGTAAACCAAATGCTGCCCACATTCATATCGCCGTCATCAAGCCTGTGCACTATATCGTTAGCGAATGTCTCTCGTGCAGCAATGGTAGCGGCGCTGAGGGGTTGCCACGTTTGAATTTTGTATGGATAGAGGTGTAAACTCTGGCGCATGAGACGATACGTGGACGTTGGCGTCATTTGGACCGCAGCTGCAACACGGCGAACGGAAACCCGAGGCCGCTGTTGGATCACCTGCTGCACTAGCTGCGCGTTGCCCTCTGTGGTTGCCATACGCGGTCGCCCTACCTTTCCAGCAAGTTCATCCGTCACGTTCCCAGTCCGTTGAAGTTTTTCAAACAGATCCTTTATTGTATCGCTTTTCGGTCCTTTGGTTACATTAAACCTCCGTTGAAAACTTCGTCTTGTTGCAACAACACTGTGTTCTAGGCGGTGGAATTCCAACACCAGAAAAATCCTCTGTTCTAATGAATAAACCATGTTGTCTACAGTACACTTGCACGTTGTGAACAGCACACGCTTACAGCAGAAAGACGACGTACAGATGGCGCACCCACAGTCTGCGTTGTCTTCTATATCTTTCACATCACTTGCAGCGCCATCTGTTGTTGAAAATTGTACTACTGTAATTTCGAAAGTTTGTCCGCCTGAAAATGTACTGTTGTCCCAAGCATATTGCAACAAACGGTGTATTTCTATCGCTGCTCGTTTAGTTTTTATTGCCGTTTCATTTTTGAAACACCCTGTAAGTACTCTCATTGTCAACTGCTCAGCGAATACAATTGAGCCGTACATGGCTCTCCGTTCCACCATTTGGTATTTTATACCCTGTTTTAATGTATTTCCACCTCACCGCGTTGATTTCAATTACTGGCGTTACTGAGTTGTTGTTTTGCCTCACCGTCATCGGCGCTAGTAGCGCGTATCAATGTATCCCCTCTGATAGGCTCTTTGCTCAACCGCTACGACTTCCCGGTTGTGATCTGTTGGAGAGTCAGTAGGAACGTGCGAGGAGGAGAGTTCACGGCGGCAGTTCTGGTCGTGAGTTGAAGCCCTGGCAGTCAGTTGCATCGCGTCTGGAGCGCAGCCCGGGCCAGCCAGTCGCCGGCTTGCAACGGCAGTGAGCCCTGCGTGGACATCGCCTGCCCGACCGTTGCCGCCACGCATCACTTTGGCCAGGACTGGCCTTTGGTGGATTGTTGGTCGGTCGGTTGGTCCGAGGATATCCGTGCGGCGTAGTCGATTGGGCCTCTGGCGGTCACTGCGCAGTGTCGGAGTCTGTCTGGAGCTGTCCGCTCGGTACGAGCATCGTCGCTCGCCGACCCAGGACGTGAAGGTTAAGTGGTTTTGAGCATTACGGTGTTGGTTCCGGCGTTGAAGTTGTGGAGGTATTCCTGTGAGCAACAATGAGTGAAGTGTTAGAGGTAGCAGCCGTCAGGAGGAATTTATTAAATTAATTTATACATAGTTAGGTGCACCAGCGGAATTTTCTGCCTTGTAGCAGTTAAGCCTAGTTTACACGACGACATTGGGTTGCGCCAGTCGTTGCGTGGAATGAGTTGCACGCAACTGGTTTCCTATATGACTGTAGACACGGCGACACCAGTATACACTTCAGTTTCTGTGGTGTCACCGCCAGATATCACACTTGCTAGGTGGTAGCCTTTAAATCGGCCGCGGTCCGTTAGTATACGTCGGACCAGCGTGTTGCCACTGTCAGTGATTGCAGACCGAGCGCCGCCACACGGCAGGTCTAGAGAGACGTCCTAGCACTCGCCCCAGTTGTAAAGACGACTTTGCTAGCGATGCTACGCTGACAAATACGCTCTCATTTGCCGAGGCGATAGTTAGCATAGCCTTCAGCTACGTCATTTGCTACGACCTAGCAAGGCGCCATTACCAGTTTATATTGAGATTGTAAATCCTGTATCATCAAGAGCGATGCTCTCTAATTATGGATTAAAGTTAAGTATTACACCGAATGCATCCGTTTTTCTAAGTTCTCAAATACTTGTCCTGTTCCAGACCTCACGCCAGTCTGCGTGAGCTTAAACGCGTGCATTTCGGCCTCCTCTAGCAACACGGTGTTGGCTCTTCTGCCAACACAACAGTTTCATCGTTTTGTGGATCCCTGAGTCGTGTCTCAAATGAAAGTTTTGGCAGCTGCACCTCGCGCAAGTTTTGATTGAGTTAAAGCTTGTTGCGTGGAATCGCTGCATAAGAAAAAAATAAGAAACATCTTTCGATTCGTGACTGGATGAAGAAAAGACGTCAGCTAGGTTGCTCAGCATCCTTGCTGAAATACTTTATTACGGAAGATCCAAGAAGTTCTTTTACTTATCTTAGAATGTCACCAGAACCGTTCGCGTTTCTTCTAAATAGAGTGAATTATGCGATAGCCGGTCGCTGTGGTCGAGCGGTTCTGGGCGCTTCAGTCCGGAACCGCGCTGCTGCTACGTCGCAGGTTCGAATCCTGCCTCGGCCATGGCTTTGTGTGATGTCCTTAGGTTAGTTAAGTTTGAGTAGTTCTAAGTCTAGGGGACTGATGACCTCAGATGGTAGTCGAGCGGTTCTAGGCGCTACAGTCTGGAACCGCGCGTCCGCTACCGTCGCTGGCTCGAATCCTGCCTCAGGCATTGATGTGTGTGATGTCCTTAAGTTAGATAGGTTTAAGTTGTTCTGAGTTCTAGAGGACTGACGACCTCAGAAGTTAAGTGCTCCGAGCCATTTTGAACCTCAGATGGTAAGTCCCATAGTGCTTAGTGCCATTTGAACAATTTTTCTAATTATGCGATAAGGAATAAAGGTACTGTAATGCATGAAGCCCTGTCGCCAGAGCTGAAATTACAAATCATATTGCGTGCAATACAATCGAGAACACTAGGTATGCTATAAGATACGGTTTTAGTTGGTGATGACGCTATTTCATTAACACCAATAACTATCAACATAAACATTAATAATTATTAACATTAGCAACAATAATTATTTGAAGCAGACTCCATTAAGAAAAGAATGGTTTGCAAACTACTCTCTTGAAGATTGATCTGTACAGTGGCAATATTTCAAAATTTTAACATTTGTGAATGGGGAGCACTGCTGCGACGTTTTAAATAGATGAATATTGAATAAAGAATACAGCTTCTTGAATTTGTATAGCCTTGTGATAGCCTTGTGATTGTCATGAAGCCCTTGTGGAGGAAGTTGTGTGGGGTGCTCTCTTCAAGTTTACGGTAACTCGAGGGCGGAGAAATGTGGCTTCTGAATCAGACTCCAGTCTGGAGAGGAGATTCTGGTCTTGGCTGTTGTTATGAGTGGGTTGCACTTGGGACTCTCGTCCTTAATATGACTTTGCACTGGCATGAGTCTTGATTGGGGCCCTGCGATGAAGTCCTGGCTGTACCGACAGTTTAGACCTGAATCATCTCGGACAACTCGCTGTGCTGAGGGCAATCTTAGTCATATCAGGTATGCTTCCTCGACGTTTGATGTCCTTGTGTGCGCTGCCATACAAGTGATTCAGATTGATCCATGGTATGGCGAGCGAAAAAGGGGTGTCACATGCTGGACCCTGCAGCGATTTCATGGCTCCATCAGAGATTAGATTAGATTGCGATTCGTCTGAAAGATCGCCAGCGTGAGTCTTTGCGTTACAGGCGAAGCACATCGCTACTCTGTAGACGCTTGCGTCTCGACCATCAGCTGAGACAGCGCTATACATCGAGAAAGGTGTGTAGTATTGCTACTCTGGCTTGTTAGGTCAAGCAGAATCACAGTATCGCAATTTGTTCCCAGCTGTACCAACATAGTATAACTTCTGTGTAGAACAAATCCTTCAAAGTCTAGTCAGGGTTCGATAATTTCAGAGTGCGTTACCCATGTTTTGAGCCAGGGCAAATAAAAAAATCAAATGGCTCTGAGCACTATGGGACTTAACTTCTGACGTCATCAGTCCCCTAGAACTTAGAACTACTTAAACCTAACTAACCTAAGGACATCACACACATCCATGCCCGAGGCAGGATTCGAACCTGCGACCGTAGCGGTCGCGCGGTTCCAGACTGTCGCGCCTAGAACCGCTCGGCCACCTCGTCCTGCCCAGGGCAAATAGAGTAAGCAGATAAACCTTAGTTTTTGCTAACCAAACGCCACCCAGTTTAGTGCTAGTTTATTTGTTGCTTCTATTTGTGTTGCCAGTTGTTCGTGTTTAATGTGTCATCTCGCTTAACTTGTGTTGTTCGTCCTATTTTACGATCGATAAACTTCTGCCATATTTTATAACAAGTTAATTGCTCGTTGATATATTAATCACCCATCAATAATTGACTACAATATACCATGGCCAGCAGTTCATTAAAATACTTCAATATTCAAGCTTTATTTAAGATTCTGACGAAAGTGATAACCAACAACGCAGACTAGCAACAGCAGCTACTGTCGGGAGGGAAGAACCAATTTAGCAGATGCATGGCCAGGTAGACGTGTGGAAGGCCTACAGGTTAAAGTGATTGCTGTCAGCGTGTAAACTGACAGTTGCCTGTAGCCTTTCAAATAAAACAACAAGACCAGAGTAGTCTTTGATTTGCATTTCCCACGAAATTATCTTTATCATCTAAGTATTCACAATTGTAATCCCTAAGTATTTATTTGAGTTAATAGCATTTAGTTTTGTGTGATTTATTATCTAACCGAAATTTAGCCGATACCTCTTAGTGATCATGTGGATAACCTCAAACATTTCATTATTTAGAGTCAACTGCCACTTTTCACACCATACTGATATCTTGTCTAGATCATTTTGCAATGGTTTCTGATCATTCGATGTCTTTACGGGACGATAATTGACAGCATCATTTGCAAAGGTTGTAAAGGGACTTCTCACACTGTCTCCTGAATCGGTTATATAGATGGAAAGGCCAGAGGACCTGTAATACATCCTTAGGAACGCCGTATATCAATTACGTTCGACACGATAATTACGGACTGAGAGCTTTCTGACACAAAAACGCAAATCCATACACACCATTGATGCAGTACTCTGTAGGCGCGCAATCTGATTAAAAGTCGCTTGTGAGGGACGGTGTCAAAAGCCTTCTGAAAATCTAAGCATATGGGGTCAGTTTGACATCCCCTGCCCATAGCACTGACTAGTTCGTGTTAATAAAGAGCTAGTTGTGTTATAAAAGAACGGTATTTTCTGAATCTGTCCTATCTGTCAAAATATCGATACTTCCCGAATTAGTATGATTTGTCTATAAATCGTTTTCTACTAGGTAAGTCATAATGTTCGAAAATTGTATGTGATCTTAAAGACTACTGAAAATCGACGTTAGTGCTCTACGCCTGTAATTTAGTGGATTAATATTATTTCTTTTTTTGGGTACCGGCGTATCCTGTACAATTTTCTGTCTGTAGGTACCGATCTTTCGTCGAGAAAGCTGTTGCATATAACTGGTCGTATGGAGCTATTATAGAAGCATACTCTGAGAGGAACCTAACTGATGTACAAGCTGCACTGGAGGATTTGCCCTGATGAAGTAATTTAAGATTTTCTGGTGCACCAGGGATATCTACTTCTATGTTGGTCATATTTGCATCTACTTTGATTCCAATTTCGGTATATTTACTTCGTCTTCTTTGGTGAACTTCGGAAAATAGTGTTCAGTAACTCCGGTTTAGCGACGCTGTCATCAGTAGCATTGCCACTCGTATTATATTCTTTGGTTCTGTAACACCCCAAGAAACCCGAAAGCCCAAATGAGAATGTCATGATAATTTAAAGTAGCGAACAGTGTTATACTGACAGGTACGACAACTTTGACAATAACAACACATCTGAAAGTTATTGATGAACACCAATTTCAATAATAACTGAGTATGTCATGATATAAAGCTAGAAAGAAAGAAAGGTTATTTTTGATTAGCTATCAAACATCTTAGTAATAATTGCAAATCAGTACGACGGAAGTTAAGTCCAAAGTAATATGTCGGTCAGAGATAACATTTATTGTGAAAGAGAGTCTACAATGCTCGATCATGGAAATGGTAGTCTCTTGCTAGCTTGCTTGCTATCAAGTCGAGAGAGCACCGTTTGTTCTAGTACTGCCGGCCACGGTGGCCGTGCGGTTCTGGCGCTGCAGTCCGGAACCGTGGGACTGCTACGGTCGCAGGTTCGAATCCTGCCTCGGGCATGGGTGTGTGTGATATCCTTAGGTTTAAGTAGTTCTAAGTTCTAGGGGACTTATGACCTAAGATGTTGCGTCCCATAGCGCTCAGAGCCATTTGTTCTAGTACTACAAACGGAACGCTACGAGATTGTTTCTTTTTTTAAAAAAAGGTAATATTCCGTGATAGTGATGCGCGGACTTTGTTCTCAGTTATTCTGACTTGAGAAATTCAACTGAAGTGATATTCTGGTAGTGTACGACGAGTTAATGAACTTTAATTATTGGAGATATTATTGTTGGATTCAAACTTCATCAAAGTGAACAGTTACAACGAGGAATGGACATAGTATCGAGGACTGCAATACCTGATTAGCCTGGAGTCGGAAACATTAATACGACCACACGAAGATAATACAAATACGCCGATTGTGAAAGTTGTCGTAATTGTCACGATCATCGGACTGAAAAGAACCGTGACTGATCCGATACATCGGTGTGCGTGTGGAGTGATGATTATAAACTAACTGCTAAGAAGGAAGAATAAAATTGTCCGTCAGTAATGGAAATCTCACTTGTTGGCTCCAACATTAATTGAACTGTGCGATAGTTGATGATCAAAATTAATTAATTGTGAACATTTTAATTGAAAGACTGACTTGATGAACATTGAGCATTAAAAGGAGTGTTTTGCCGAAATAATATGACGACGCACGAAAGCAAGATAGAATTATAGGTTATGTCTGGATATGCGTCGTGCCGTAGTGAACAATTCTGCCCAGCAACGTAACAACTACTGATACCGAACCGCAAATGAATTTTTCCTCGCTTCAGTGGTGTGAAACGACGCCGGTGATGAATGATTCACTCAATACTGCAATAACTAACTAACCGGGCATATCAAATCATCATAAAATCATAACAGACCATTAAAATCAGCAGTTCGCATCGCTAAGAAGACTGTGCGCACTCGCAAACGGACTTTCATACATTACACGGGGAACAATTTTCTTTAGAGATTTTCAGCTGCTGTTGCACGTTATCCGACGGGGACAACCATCACTGCGCGTCGCGTCTCCATTCCACCGACCGAGCTGTAGCAGTAGCGGCTCAATATCAACAGCGACAACAAAAGGGGAGAGTGGACGTCACAGTTTCCACTTTTTAGAGGACGGCCTCTTGGGTGTACTGTCACGAAGTCTGTACTAATTCGCCAGTTACCCAAAGTCACTTGTGAACTATGGCTGGAATGTCCGATTTCTACATCTACATCTACATGATTACTCTGCAATTCACATTTAAGTGCTTGGCAGAGGGTTTATAGTACCACAATCATACTATCTCTCTACCATTCCACTCCCGAACAGCGTGCGGTAAAAACGAACATCTAAACCTTTCTGTTCGAGCTCTGATTTCTCTTATTTTATTTTGAGGATCATTCTTACCTATGTAGGTTGGGCTCAACAAAATATTTTCGTATTCGGAAGAGAAAGATGGTGACTGAAATTTCGTAAATAGATCTCGCCGCGACGAAAAACGTCTTTGCTTTAATGACTTCCATCCCACCTCGCGTATCATATCTGCCACACTCTCTCCCCTATTACGTGATAATACAAAACGAGCTGCCCTTTTTTGCACCCTTTCGGTGTCCTCCGTCAATCCCACCTGGTAAGGATCCCACACCGCGCAGCAATATTCTAACAGAGGACGAACGAGTGTAGTGTAAGCTGTCTCTTTAGTGGACTTGTTGCATCTTCTAAGTGTCCTGCCAATGAAACGCAACCTTTGGCTCGCCTTCCCCACAATATTATGTATGTGGTCTTTCCAACTGAAGTTGTTCGTAATTTTAACACCCAGGTACTTAGTTGAATTGACAGCCTTGAGAATTGTACTATTTATCGGTTAATGGAATTCCAACGGATTTCTTTTGGAACTCATGTGGATCACCTCACACTTTTCGTTATTTAGCTTCAACACCATACAGCAATCTTTTCAAAATCGCTTTGCAACATGTTCAAAAGAAACCATACTTGGACCTTTTTTTTAATGCACACATACCGACGACAGGGTTCCAAGCTACAACACCTGCACGTAACGTGTGCCATGTGCGGCAGAATTTCGCCTCGACCGGGACGAGCGCAGCTCAACGTCAGAGCACGGCAGTCCCCCACAGCACACTCTCCGGCGCTCGTAACGTGCCGTGGCGGACCTTTGTTCTCCTGTTGTCTTTCTTTCTTCCTTTCTGTGACGCACGCGCAGCCGCAGCTATGCAGCTAATATCGCGTGGCGCACATACGCGGAACAGCCAGCCCTGCCGCCGCCGGCCGACGAGAGGGTAGTTGCGACATCCACCGGCAGCGGCAGCAGCGTCGCCGGCTGCGGGTTTTAATTTTCTGCTCTCCGCCCGCACAGCCGCAACGCCGCGGCTCGGTCATCGCTCATCGCCGCCAGTCACTGCAGAGCTCCCTCGCGGGAATAACAGCAATTACTGCGGCCGCGGAGGCAGTCCCGTGTGCCCCGAATGGCTCCGATTCCGATTTCTGTCCGCTGCCTTGGAAAGCGTTTCCAGGAAAAGTCCATAATTACTCTTATACCCATGCTCACTCTTTGGTAGTGGCCAGCTGAGGCTGCCGTTTCACACTCGTTTCAATAGTGACATTTAAAGCCACGAAAGTAATGACGACTGCTTTTTCAACTGACTCCCGTGTGTTTGAGTTACACACAAAACCATAAAGATCTGATGAATACAATTTTTAAAGTATATTAAATATATCTTACTATGTCACAGAATAGCGAAACTCGATAACAAACGTATCGTTTCCACTACAGCCGGGACTGTTTTTAATTCGAAATTCGAAGCAATGATGATTCGTGTATCAAAGTAACGAAATTTACACTACTGGCCATTGAAATTGCTACACCACGAAGATGACGTGCTACAGACGCGAAATTTAACCGACAGGAAGAAGATGCTGTGATATGCAAATGATTAGCTTTTCAGAGCATTCACACTAGGTTGGCGCCGGTGGCGACACCTACAACGTGCTGACACGAGGAAAGTTTCCAACCGATTACTCATACACAAACAGCAGTAGACCGGCGTTGTCTGGCGAAACGTTGTTGTGATGCCTCGTGTAAGGAGGAGAAATGTGTACCATCACGTTTCCGACTTTGATAAAGGTCGGATTGTAGCCTATCGCGATTGTGGTTTATTGTATCAAGACATTGCTGCTCGCGTTGGTCGATATCCAATGACTGTTAGCAGAATATGGAATCGGTGGGTTCAGGAGGGTAATACGGAACTCCGTGCTGGATCCCAACGGCCTCGTATCACTATCAGTCGAGATGACAGGCATCCTATCCGCATGGCTGTAACGGACCGTGCAGCCACGTCTCGATCCCTGAGTCAACAGATGAGGTCGTTTGGAAGACAACAACCATCTGCACGAACAGTTCGACAACGTTTGTAGCAGCATGGACTATCACCTCTGAGACCATGTCTCCGGTTACCCTTGACGCTGCAGCACAGGTAAGATTGCCAGCGATGGTGTACTCAACACCAACCTGGGTGCACGAATGGCTAAACATCATGTTTTCGGATGAATCCAGGTTCTGTTTACAGCATCATGATATTCGCATCCGTGTTTGGCAGCATCGCGGTGAACGCACATTGGAAGCGTGTATTCGTCATCGCCATACTGGCGTATCACCCGGCTTGATGGTCTTGCCTACCTCTTCTTCGCATTGACGCCACTTTCAACAGTGGACGTTACATTTCAGGTGTGTTACGACCCGTGGCTCTACCCTCGATTCGATCCCTGCGAAACCTTACATTTCAGCGGGAAAATGCGCGACCGCATGTTGAAGGCCCTGTATGGGCCTTTCTGGATACAGAAAATGTTTGACTGCTGCCCTGGCCAGCACATTCTCCAGATCTCTCACCAATTGAATACGTCTGGTAATGGTGGCCGAGCAACTGGCTCGTCACAATACGCCAGTCACTACTCTTGATGAACTGTGCTATCGTCTTGAAGCTGCATGTGCGGCTGTAACTGTACACGCCATCCAAGCTCTCTTTGACTCAATGCCCAGGCGTATCAAGGCCGCTATTACGGCCAGAGGTGGTTGTTCTGGGTACTGATTTCTCAGGATCTATGCACCCAAATTGCGTGAAAATGTAATCACATGTCAGTTCTAGTATAAAATATTTGTCCAATGAATACCTGTTTGTCATCTACATTTCTACTTGGTGTAGCAATTTTAATGGCCAGTAGTGCATATAAATTTCAAAATGCGCCTTCTTCTGCGTTTGCTTGCTCTAGTTCGTTGTACGACGCTGACATCTTTGTATGCGTTGAGATAATGATTATCAGGTGAAACTTCCTGGCAGATTAAAGCTGTGTGTCGGACCACCACTCACACTCGGGGTCCGTTGCTTTCCGCGGGCAATTGCTTTACCGACTGAGCTACCCAAGCACAACTCTCGACTAGTCCTCATAGCTTCATTTCCGCCAGTATCTCGTCTTCTACCTTCCACACTTCACTGAAGCTCTCCTGCGAAATTTGCAAAACTAGCACTCCAGGAAGAAAGGCTTTTGCCATTGAAAGGAAAACATTCTTCTGTCACTATTTTTAACGAATTAACGGCGTTTCAACACTGCTAGGAGTGTCTTCGTCAGAATTTAAATCAAAGAATGGTCTATATTCTGTGACCTGGTCACAGAATAATGTCTACAAACTGGCAGTACTTATATGTCATTTATTATTTTATAAATGACATATAAGTGCTGCCAGTCTTTCACGATGATTCCGTACTTATACTCTATAATAAGTTTTTAGTCATAATTCTGTGACCATGTTATAGAATATAGACCATTCTTTGAATTAAATTCTGAGGAAGACACTCCCAGCAGTGTTGAAAACCGGTTAATTCGTTAAAAGTAGTGACCGAGGGTCGTTTTTC
The DNA here is from genome assembly GCF_021461395.2 of Schistocerca americana. Lineage (NCBI taxonomy): Eukaryota > Metazoa > Arthropoda > Insecta > Orthoptera > Acrididae > Schistocerca > Schistocerca americana. Next base: position 1,220,860,600 of record NC_060119.1, on the reverse strand, counting down.
TTTCAATTGTAACTATTCACGGTCTCTGAACGTGCAGCCGTGTACAAAATTTTCTGAAAGGCTTTTGCGTTCAAATGGCTCTGAGCACTATGGGACTTAACATCTGAGGTCATCAGTCCCCTAGAACTTAGAACTACTTAAGCCTAACTAACCTAAGGACATCACACACATCCATGCCCGAGGCAGGATTCGAACCTGCGACCGTAGCGGTCACGCGTTTCCAGACTGAAGCGCCTAGAACCACTCGGCCGCATCAGCCGGCAAAGGCTATTGCGGAGACATCGCTTAGCCACAGCCTGTGGAACGTTTCTAGAATGAAATTTTCACTCTGCAACGGAGTGGGCGCTGATATGAAACTTCCTGGAAGGAAGGACGACCGACTCTGTCTTACTGTTCTTCAGGTGATGTACGCGTTCTCGCTCCCTGGACTGCAGACTGTGATTACTGTTGGTGTCACACCGGCATTTAAAGCCGAGTATGATTCCCAGCCCACAGTACTCCCTTTGATGCTCGTTTGTTTTCCACAGCAGGTGAAACGCAAATTCTCTCGGCATTTCCCACCTACTGTGGATGTGATGACCGGCAAAATTTTAATGAAAGTGCCAGAGACCCAAAAGTTATTTAAATTGAAACAGCCGCCCTGTTTGTTAGGTTTTCTGTTATTTTTATTTTAAATAGCCTCCTTAATTATGCTGCTCCAGAAACTTCACACATCTGCACTACAATACTGATCTCATCGTGTTTCGTTTCATGATTATATTCGAGAAAATGCTCGAAGACAGCTGGTTTGTCTGCTTGTTGTAGTCGGGTGTGTCGCTTCATGTTCCTTTCATCTCCCCTCGACTGCTCTGATTGCGCCACGTAAGACATGCCACATCTGTGTGGCATGCGATGTACATCAGACTTTTTAACATTACCAAGAATACTTTGTATCTAGTCTCTGTAAGCCGGCCGGTGTGGCCGAGCGGTTCTAGGCGCTACAGTCTGGAACCGCGCGACCGCTACAGTCGCACGTTCGAATCCTGCCTCGGGCATGGATGTGTGTGATATCCTTATGTTAGTTAGGTTTAAGTAGTTCTAAGTTCTAGGGGACTGATGACCTCAGAAGTTAAGTCCCGCAGTGCTCAGAGCCATTGGAACCATTTCTCTGTAATTCCATGCTGTGTAAATGGAATGGCACTGCGACTGGTCGAAGAGTTGAAGAAAATAGATAACAACAGGATAATTTTATTCAAAGATTTTGTTTAGTTATTAGTTCTGATTCCTCGTTGGCATAATCTTTAGACCCCTATACACGTAGCAAGTAATTCATCTGAATGTTCGTGCTGTTACAGGGACCACAACATCCAACTGGTCTCTGTAGATTTCTTCTTGCCAGACGTGGACCCTCCAGCCCACTAACGACGCTTTAGAGTTCTTGGCTATCCGGGCAGGTGCGAAATCTAAAATACATTATTAACCACATGACTTTAATGCCACAATATTTTATCCCCTCCCCTCTCCTCTTTTAACCTTTTTAGTTAATATGTTAATTTTAAATCATGTATTTTTTAATGGTGATTAAGCACATGACGCGCGCATGTACTAGATGACTCCCAAATTGGATATGTTTCTATAAAATTATTTGTAAACACCTCCTGAATTTTTTTTAATTTAATGATACCATATCTGTTTTGTACATGATGTAATAATTCGTAACAGATAGAATGCCTTCTGAAGGAGACAGTTTTAAAACTGTCTAAACCATGGTGAGGGTTTGATAAACCCGTATTTTGAAACTGGTTGGCTATTATTTCATTAAAGTACATAATGTAGCTTAAAAGCAAATGTACAAAGTGAGTTTGCGCATTAACAGTGTCAGCAGGAAATGTGATTATTCCATCTAGCACTAGGACGAAAACACCGAAGTGTTTAAGGGTTTACTGAAATTCATTTCATCTCGTACTGATTTCTTTTTAGATATTTCGGTTCGCTGATGTGCCAAAACATTGTGGCCACTGCCTGCCGCAGGACTGAATGCCGTCTGGTGGCACGTGAAGCGGTAAAAAAAAGTGTATAAGCGGAGCAGAATTCAACGGGGAATCATTCTATCAACGATACGGGGCACAGTTGGAAAAATCCACTGTCGTAAGCGAGTTTGACAAAGGATGGATTGAGGGTTGAATAACACTTAGGCGGTTTTCTGTTCTACAGAATTTAATTTGTATGAACTAGTTTTCGGCTTATTAGGCCATCTTCAGATAACTACTGGCTATTGTTTACAAGGACCTTGTGTTCTTACGAACCAAACATTCTGGACTAAGATACAACGCACTTACATACGATCTTTAGTTGTGGTATTTTCTCTGGAATTGTCAAACGGGTCTTGTGACTTTTTGTTCTGTAAAACTTTTCTTTAACATAATAAATCACATTTTACGGTTTGTCAGTACCATGTATGACAACAATTAGAATTATTTAGAATGCACATTACAAAATTCCGATTTTTTGGTGTTTATTGTGAACAGTTACGCTGGATACTAATTGTTGGTTGTACAACGATGATAATTCATTTGGGGGTTACATTTTGTTATTAGAAAAATTGTGTATTAATATATAACAAATATTACATTGTTACAGCTGAGTTACGGTTTGGAATGTAAACACATAAGGGATATTACATTATATTGGGGCGTGAATTTGTTTACTATTGGGACAGTTTGTGGTTAGTAGCAGTTTAACTGTATTGTGTAAAGTTTAAGACTGGTGATGTGCTCAGTTGCAATTGGTCATTAAGGATCAGCTGGGGATTTAGGGCTAAGTGATTGTTAATTTTAAATGCTTATAGTAGGCTTAGTTTTCTGCCTTTGTTGGCTATATGTAGCACTTCTGTGTGTGTTAGATATATGTGTCATTCTTTGAGCACATGTTCAGCGAAGGTGGAATCTGATTTATTTAATCTCCAGCTGCGTTCATGTTCAGTCAGCCCGGCCCGTTTGACCAATGTATTTTATTTCAGTCAGTGCACGTTATTTTGTAGTCCCCACTGTTGCTCAGTTTATCTGTTTTTTCCTTGCTGTTGAATAGATTAGCTGTAGCGCCTCTTACATAAAATGATGTTTTATAGTTTTGGGATTTCAGTGTTTTGGCTAGTTTGTCTGATAGCTTACCTAAATAGGGAATCGTACACGAGTTGGTTTTTGGTGAACACAAGCTCCTTCTTAAAAATAGCCAGTAGTAATCTGAAGATGGCCTAATAAGCCGAAAACATATCACACTTTACTTCACTTTCGGATTCTATACTTTTAAAATATATGCACAGACTTTTATTTTCTATTAGGCATCATCATTATCGTCGCCGGAATCTTCTCTTTACTAACTTAAGTTTTCCCCTACATCCATCTTGTTTCTCCGCGTGATGTTTAGTTAGGTAGTCGTCAGAGTTTTCTTATCTCATGGAATTTTCATTGCCATCTTAATTACGTCTTCAATTCTAACATGTTCCCTCATTTACTTAGCTATTTATTTTAATTTTATTTACTTTTTTACTTTTTTGGCTTCTCCCACCAATTACCGAGGTACATCTCTGCGTTTCTTGCTGGGCAGTCCCTAGATTTTTTAATCATTATTGCGTTAAACGTCTATATCTCACTGTCACTATAGAAAATTATTAATACACGCTGATTGTAAACTTCCCGCGTCAGACGCATCGGAAGACTAGTTTTGGCAACAATATATAGTTTATCAAAGCCATTCCAGGCCTCTTTTAGTAATCTGTTAATTATTTTGTGTACAAATATCCACGGCCACCTCTGGTTTGTTGGCTACTGAAGAACTGTGATGGTATAACATTTTTTCTTCTACACAACCCTGTCGCGAACACATCTGAAGGCGTCCCTAGGAAACCTGTCATAGGACCATGGTAATTTCGGGCAAAGCTATCAAAAACAAAACAAAAAACAAAAAAGTAAACAATGGGCCCTTATGTCATTGTGCCCGCGTGCAACTCATAAAAATATGTAACTTCACGTTTCAAATAAAATTACTCATGGTGTGGTAAACGTCTTAAACTCAAAATTCAACAACAAGACAGTAACAACATGGTGGTTAACGTCAGTTTTATCTTGCGATTCTTAATTTGTGGCTCCATAACATGTAATATGAATTTGTAAATCGATATGTAATTACGTCAAAGATATTCAGACTATGCGTTTGTGCACGGGGTCCGATCAAGGTATTATAAGATGGCCATTATTTGACTACGAACACGTACCCGCGTTCGTTCGCCACTGCATCAGTCTACTGAGATCTGAAGCGGAGAGCTGCGCTATATGGTGCAGCCTAAGGACGACTACTTCGGGTTGCTTTGGCGTGGCCTGTCTGTATTGCAACTGACTCGATTTACTGATAAACCCGTTGACTGAATGCAGCAGCAACATACTTTATGAGTCTAGAATGAAATTTTCACTCTACAACGGAGTGTGCGCTGATATGAAACTTCCTGGCGGGTTAAAACTGCGTGCAGGACCGAGACTCGAACTCGGGACCTTTGCCTTTCGCGGGAAAGTGCTCTACCAACTGAGCTACCCAAGCACGACTCATGCCCCGTCCTCAGAGCTTTAATCTGCCACGAAGTTTCATACTTTATGAGATTTGTATGAAAATGAAAACACTGCAGTGCTGCCAAAGCCATTGAAACGGCCACATAGAGAGTCTGGACCCCTGACAGAGTTATGTTTCTTCTTCAGAATCAAAAAATAAGAATGAATAATTATGCATCTTCAGTGTATTATTGGGTCATAGTAACTGTACAATTCGTAACTGCTACTGGAAGTGGAAGTTTTAAATTGTATGTGGAAGAACAACTGTTACTAAAATGGTAGCTTGCATCTATAGTGACGAAAAAAATGTCGTAATTCCAAAAAATAATTAATGAAGAGTAATGAAATTTTGGAAATACATTTTTCTAGGCAACATATTTAAGTGATTAACATTGGAAGATGGTTAATGTAATGTTGTCGTTGTTGTTGTGGTCTTCAGTCCTGAGACTGGTTTGATGCAGCTCTCCATGCTAGTCTATCCTCTGCAAGCTTCTTCATCTCCCAATACCTACTGCAACCTACATCCTTCTGAATCTGCTTAGTGTATTCATCCCTTGGTCCCCCTCTACGATTTTTACCCTCCACGCTGCCCTTCAATGCTAAATTTGTGATCCCTTGATGCCTCAGAACATGTCCTACCAACCGGTCCCTTCTTCTCGTCAAGTTGTGCCACAAACTCCTCTTCTCCCCAATTCTATTCAATACCTCCTCATTAGTTATGTGATCTAACCATCTAATCTTCAGCATTCTTCTGTAGCACCACATTTCGAAAGCTTCTATTCTCCTCCTGTCCGAACTATTTTTCGTCCATGTTTCACTTCCATCCATGGCTACACTCCATACAAATACTTTCAGAAACGATTTCCTGACACTTAAATCTATACTCGATGTTAAGAAATTTTTCTTCTTAAGGAACGATTTCCTTGCCATTGCCAGTCTACATTTTATATCCTCTCTACTTCGACCATCATCAGTTATTTTACTCCCTAAATAGCAAAACTCCTTTACTACTTTAAGTGTCTCATTTCCTAATCTAATTCCCTCAGCATCACCCGGTTTAATTTTACTACATTCCATTATCCTCGTTTTGCTTTTGTTGATGTTCATCTTATATCCTCCTTTCAAGACACTGTCCATTCCCTTTCAACTGCTCTTCCAAGTCCTTTGCTGTCTCCGACAGAATTACAATGTCATCGGCGAACCTCAAACTTTTTATTTCTTCTCCATGAATTTTAATACCTACTCCGAATTTTTCTTTTGTTTCCTTTACTGCTTGCTCAATATACAGATTGAATAGCATCGGGGAAAGGCTACAATCCTGTCTCGCTCCCTTCCCAATCACTGCTTCCCTTTCATGCCCCTCGACTCTTATAACTGCCATCTGGTTCCTGTACAAATTGTAAATAGCCTTTCGCTCCCTGTATTTTACCCCTGCCACCTTCAGAAATTGGAAGAGAGTATTCCAGTTAACATTGTCAAAAGCTTTCTCTAAGTCTACAAATGCTAGAAACGTAGGTTTGCCTTTTCTTAATCTTTCTTCTAAGATAAGTCGTAAGCTTAGTATTGGCTCACGTGTTCCAACATTTCTACGGAATCCAAACTGATCTTCCCCGAGGTTAATGTAATAGTGAGATAAATAATTGGTAATGTGAAATGCTGGTACAGTAATAACCGGCTTAACCGACAGAATGTTGAATCCAAGCGTGAAACGTACATGCATGGTGTTTTCCAGATGCCGCATGTCAGTTTGGGGGCTGCAGGTCCGTGCCTGTTGCTCTTGGTCGGTCATAAAGGGAAGGTTAATGCTGTTTGTGGAAGAAATTGGAGATGTCGTCCGATGATGTGACATATCTGGTGATCGAGCAGGCCATGGCAATATGTCACCAGTCTGTCGAGCATGTTGTGTTGTAGAAGCAGAATGTGGGCGAGCGTTATCCTGCTGGAAAACACCTCGTTGAACTCTGCTCATGAATGGTAGCACGAGCAGTGCAAATCACCAGTCTGACGTACAGCATACCAGTCAGGGTGTGTGAGATAACCACGAGAGTGCTCCTGTTGTTATACGATATCGCATCCCAGACCTTAACTCCAGCTGCAACTCCAGTGTGTCTAGCACGCACACAGGTTGGTTGCAGGCCCTCAACCGGCCTAACCAACACATGATCATCACTTCCAACGAGACAGAATCAGCTTTCATCGGAAAACGCAACATACCTACACCCTACACTCTAATGAGCTCACGCTTGACACCATTGAAGTCGCAAATGGCGGTGCTTTGGGGTATGTGGAATATACGCTACAGGGCGACTGGCTCGGAGCTGTCCTTCAGGCAACCGATTTGTAACCGTTCGCGGTATCACTGTGATGCAGACTGCTGCTCAAATGGCTGCTGCAGCTGTAATTCGATGCGCCACAGCCCTACGCCGTACACCATGGTCTTACCTCATGGTAGTGCCACGCTGCCGTCGGGAGTCCGGTCTTCTTGTGACAGTACCTTCTCATGACCACCGTTGCCGACAGTCATGTACAGTGGCTACATTCCTGTTACGTCTTTCAGCAGTATCGCAGAAGGAACATGCAGCTTCTCGTACATCTATCACATGACATCGTTAATACTCAGTGAGGTGGTGATAATAGCGTCCTTGTCGCCATAAACGTATTCTTGATCACCATCAACTCGCCACATCCCATCTCACAGGTAATTAACGCTGAGGACAGTTACGGCGTGTATTTAAAGCAAGCTTGATTTGTATCTTCATAGGGGCGCTACTGCTGCCAATCTCGAATGGCGCCGAAATTGGATATACATCATCTTTCATATGTAGAAACATGCCTACCAACTTTCGTTAATGTTGCACAACTGCTTCTTGGTTTTGCTGTTCCTGTGCAGTCAGTGAATTCTGTATCACTCTTAAATTTTAATACCTAGATTAATTTTTTACCAAAACAGTGTAATGAAATCTTTGAGAATTATTTACCGTATTTATAAATCCAACCGTTTACTTTTACTTCTTGAATTGCAGGACGAGAAGGACTAAAGTGGTAGGGGTGTGAGCATTAAAGGGTCGTTTTGTCGGGCTCATTTTTATTTTCATCTATGATCTATTAGATCACTGACATTATTTCGTTGCTGTGTTCACGCATGGGCTCCCAGCTCGTTATATGCAATGTTGAGTCTGTTGAAGTGTTTGTAGTTGAAGTTGAAAATAACTCCAAAACCATCATCACTATAATCTGGTTTATGTGTCAGCTGTTACCGTCGTTTCTTGCGTTCTGCACTGTTGTGGTTGTGAGATCGTGGTTGTGATCTTAGAGGTGCGAATGTTCTAAGTAATCGCCAGCACATCGTGGTGGTCACCAGGAAGTCTTGCGCTACTTTCTCTTCACTTTAATTTCAAGGGAAAATTTTGAAATCCTCCTACAATGTTCTGAAGCCTTCATCAATATTTTCGAATGTTAACGAATGTTCTCGAATCTTCTGTAACATTTTAGAATGATCTAGAATACAATTTGGAAAGTGCACTCATCACATTGTTCTTCACCCCTGCGAAATCGAAACAAATAATCTAAGAGCGAACAGTTCTGTGAACGATCAATGATGATGCTCAACGAATATAGAATGTGATACGAGGAGAAGAAAAATATATAAATTCACTGATACAATTCTGGACCAAGACGAAAGCATAAACTTGTCAACGTAATTCTCAAACTCACTCTGTGTTCCAGGTATGCCCTCTGCAAAAAGCTTCTGGACATTGTCATAAAAGGGTAAATATTAACGAAGCAAGAAAGAGGCACTTCCGTACTGAAACCAACAATCCCTTTCGTGTCGACTAACTTACCATTCAGCTCCAATTTCCGGTAACATTAATGTTCAGCATGGCTGCAATGATTGTTGTGTACGACTTGGTACACTACAGTAAGGAGAGGTTGGCTACGGAGTGGTGTGGCAGCTGTCGTCATAGGAAAATTGGAGCAGAGATGATCAGTGAACAAGTTCATATAGCAAACTCAAGATTTATTTAACTTGTATTCCTCCAAACCTACGGACACTCGTGACAAATACAGTAGCAGGAACTGCTATTAATGTTACAAGGAAGAAGCTCCAAGCACAAGTGAGATGAGTGGCTGCTGCTCATAGTAGGGAGGCACTGCAGGCGTGGCTCAGCAGGGATGCACCATTGGGTCCGCCAGATCCTGCGCGACCGCTAGTGGTGTCTTACGGAAACTTGCGATTTCGGTACCAGCGTTGGGACGCCGGTGGTGTGGTACCGATACGTGATACCACAATCGACACATCAAAACTGATGATCACAAAGTAGATGAAGAAATTCTCCCACCTAAGCAGCAAAATAACCCATGATGAATGGAGGCAAGGTGAACATAAAAAGTGCACTAACACTGGCAAAATGGGCATTCCTCACTGAGAGAAATCTACTAGTATCGAGCACAGTGCTTAATATGAGGAAGAAATTTCTGAGAATGTACGTTCGAAGCACAGCATTGTATAGTATATATGAAACTGGGGACCTAGAACTGACGGAGAGGTCAGTGGATCACAAACCCACGACAGTCCACAGCAGTCCACCCACTCCACCGCCGCTCCACACTGAACCCAGTGTTATTCTGCAGTTCGGCCCCAGTGGAACCACCCTCTCCCGCCGGAACGTCGCATACCAAACGAGTGTAACCCCAAATTTTGGCGTGGTAGAGTAATTATGGTGTACGCGTACGTGGTAACAGTGATTGTACAGCAATGGCCGACACAGTGTAGCTGAGGCAGAATAAGGGGAACCAGCCCGCATTCGCCGAGGTAGATGGAAAACCGCCTTAAAAACCATCCACATGCTGGCCGGCATACCGGACCTCGACACTAATCCTCAGGGCGGCTTCGTGTTGGGGACCGGCACGCCTTCCCGCTTGGATTGTATAGTAGTGAAACATGGACTATGGGAAAACCGGTACAGAAGAAAATCGAAGCATTTAAGATGTGGTCCAGGAGAAGAATGTTGAAATTAGGTGAACTGACAAGGTAATAATCGGCGAGGAAAGTAGTATGTGGGAATCACTGAAAGGAAGAAAGAACAGGCTGATAGGACATCTGTTAGGATGTTAGGGAAAAACTTCCATGCTTTTGGAGGGGGCTAAATGGGGGAAAAGCTGTACAGGAAGAGAGAGATTGGAATACAGCCAGCAAATAATTGAGGACATAGTTTGCAAGTGCTACTCTGAAATAAGGATGTTGGCATAGGAGAGGAATTCGTTACGATCCGTATGCAACCAGTCAGAAGACTGGTGACTCAAAACAATCAGTGTAAGGAAGCAAAAAGGTACACATTCCAGTACTGCAGAGTGAATTTAAAAGCGTCATGTTTCTCACGTGTTGGATAATCCGAAAACTCATATGTCCCTGCACCCATAAGGAAAATACCAATTATAATTTATAACAGTGTACTCTGAATAAGGTGGATGCTTCACAAATGACATGATTTACTGCGCGTCTTCCGATCTCGAAGAAATGGGAAGATAAAGAAGAGGTGTGCCATTTTCATGTAATATTATGCCCACTACGACGTACTACGACACGAATAGCTCACTAATTAAGGAGACCATCGCGGCAGGAGACAATTATACGAAATACAGCTTGTCACTAAATATTATGAAATATACCTGAAACAAGCTAAAGCAAATGCTATGCCAGCCTGTCAGGGACTGGAACTTCTCTCCACGTTGTTATTGCCTTTAGTAGAATTTGTAATGTACAGCAAGATACGAAAAAATGGACATTTCCAGATAGTGCGAATGGAGACAGATTCTGTTTCCCCGTTTGCATTGACCTGTAGTGTAATGTATGGGCCACTCGTGCGTCGGATAGGCAACCCTTCTCACACCTGTGATATGCGAGCGGACTAACACGGAAGGGTTTACATCAGCCGACGACAGAACGTCGATCACGCACACTGACTAGATCAGCAGAGGTCGCCGACCCCTAGGGCCTATTTGCTTTCGCAAGCCACGTGACCGCAGATAGTTCCTCCAGTGTATCTACGCGGACTGGGCACTGAGAGTGGCGTAACGCAGCTCCAAGCCAGTCTTCTATCGAGCTCTGGGGCCGGCCGGTGTGGCTGTGCGGTTCTAGGCGCTTCAGTCTGGAACCGCGTGACCGCTACGGTCGCAGGTTCGAATCCTGCCTCGGGCATGGGTATGTGTGATGTCCTTAGGTTAGGTTTAAGTAGTTCTAAGTTCTAGGGGACTAATGACCACAGATGTTAAGTCCCATAGTGCTCAGAGCCATTTTGAGCTCTGGGTCAGGCGCCACAGCCACACCGGCAATTCTTCAATCAGTCTCTCGGTAGGAACTTCTTGCTACGTAAGACGCCATGACGTACCAGTCACTGCCAACCACTGGAGCTACCAGTGTCTGCCTGCACCATCGCCAGGAACTGACCTGTGCATCGGGGACGGCAAAGGACTTGATACCAGCCATCGACCTTCACTATGTCATTTGTTTTCATCCCGGATGAATATTAAACTCTGTTTCATCAACACGCTCTTCAGCCTACGTTCAGACTTGCGTAAATTCAGTGCTGATCATGAACTTTCAGAACTACTATCGTGAATAACGTTTCTCCAAAAGCATAAGTGTTTTGGCTGATGTACTTTTCCATACTAAAGGGAAAAAGATCTCTTTACCCGTTATTAAATCTGTTAGTGGCTCAGAAAGGTGTTCAACATGTAGCACAAAGTGCCTTACAGGTAGCAAAGCAACTTATAAATCCATCCTAAAATCATATCTCCTGGATAACTCCACATATTCCGTGGACGATTTTCTATCCATAAACTGTCAATTACAAAAAATAATAAAGAAGCACTTATTTTTAAGTAAAGTTGTTCATTAATGTTACTACTAATCATGTATACATATCATGTCAACTGTCTCGACCACATTATTTCTATAAAAGAATCGTTCGAATGATCTGTGGAGCACGTATCTAATGAGCAATAAAATTGTCCTACATGTTTCTGAAGGCTAGGTTCTCATTGCGCCTTAAACATCAGCAAGATTTATGATGAAGTAACCTTTTTTTAAATAAATAGGGAATAGGGAATACATATTCTAAAGAAAGCATGTTCCGACAAGTGTGAATACTACTGAACAATCAGTTCCATAAGGCATGGTTGCGGAATGCCCACACGAATTATTAACGGAAGAACGGAAAAACTGGTAGAAGTTGACCTCGGGGAAAGTCAATTTGGATTCCAGAGAAACACAGGAATACGAAAGGCAATGCTGACCGCTAGAGGAACCTACGTTTCTGTAAATTTACAGAAAACTTTTAACGATGTTGACTGGACTACCCTCTCCGAAACTTTGAAGGTAGCAGGGATACAATACAAGTGATAAGAGGCTTATAACTGATATAGATACCCGTTGAATGACATAAAAGGAAAACAGTATTAGAGAAGGTAGTCAGAGAAGGTTGTAACGTATCCCAAATATTATTTAATCTCAACATTGTGCAAGCAATAGAGGGAACTACAGACACAGTGTCAAATGGAATAAGGTTCTCGGGGAGGAAATAAAATCTTTGAAGTTTCCTGCAGACAGTGTAATCCTGTCAGGAACGACAAAAGTCTTTTAAGAGCAATCAAACGAAATTGATAGTGTATTGAAAAAAAAAGAACATTATCAGATTAACATCAGCGAAAGGAAAACAAGTGAAATAGAATGTAGACGAATTAGACAATAATATTTGACCTAAAAGTAGTAGATGAGTTTTGCTATTTGGGCAGCGCCAAAGCAAAAGGAAGAAAGATAAACCAGCTTCCATTTTATACGGTTTTATGACAGGTGTGTTAAACAACCAGCTATTTTTACACAATCTGATGATACCCTAAGAAGGTTAAACACTTTATTGATATTAAATAACTCAGCAACCAAGGCTGTTTTTATTCTGTAAGGAAGATTAGGATTTAAAATCCCGTCGACATCGATGTTATCCCGTGCGCTTTCAGACAAACCATCATGGCATTCACCTGAACCGTTATAGGGAAAATCATGCAATACCTAATTCTGGATGATCGAACGCGGATTTGAACCGTCGTCCTTCCGAATGTGAATGCAGTGTGCTAACCAATGCGCCACCTTCCTCGGTGAGGCTGAAGGGAAGGGGATATAACATGCAGTATGGCAACAGGAAGAATTTAATTAGTTCAAAATGGCTCTGAGCACTGTGAGACTTAACATCTGAGGTCATCAGTCCCCTAGAACTTAGAACCACTTAAACCTAACTAACGTAAGGATATCACACACATCCATGCCCGAGGCAGGATTCGAACCTGCGACCGTAACGGCCGCGTGGTTGCAGACTGTAGCGCCTAGAACCGCTCGGCCACTCCGGCCGCCCTCATCAGTTTTGTAATGGACCAAATTTTCTATATATATGGGGGGGGGGGGGGGTTAGTTGAAGGAGACCCAGGCATGAATAATGAAAGCAGTTCACATGGATGTAGGCAGGCTGCAGTACGTTATTCAGAGTTGAAGGAATTTGTACACGATGGACTAGTGTGGGGAACTGAAATAAACCAGTCTTCGGGCAGAAGACCACAATAACAACGAACATAACGACAGATAAGTAGAACGCAGAGCTGAGATTAGTGGACTCAGCTTTTTAATGGAATGTTCTTCTTTCGTCGTGCAAGTTACCCGGACGAGTAAAGAATCTTCCAAGCACCACGAAGACTGCGACCAGCTGTTATCCTTTCCTCCCAGCCGAGTCCCTCACAAAGAGCGACATTAAACGCCTTACCTATTTCTGAACTAGCACATTTGGTTTGAGAACAACCACAGCTGCCTACCTCAAAACGTGATGTCTCTCTTGTAATTGCCCCTTTCCACTGCAGCTTTCGACCCCTTGTGGGAAGGGAAGCCCCAGGAAGTCGCCACTGTGCCCCGGACCCCCCGTTCTGCCCGGGCAGAGCCGGCGCCGCCCCCAGCGGCCGGCAGCGGCCGTCAAATAAGGGCGCGGAATCATGGCCGGCGAGGATTAGTGCGGCGGCTGCGGTCGCGCTGCGCCTGACAGCCAAAGCTCCGGCGCTTCTTTTAATTAACTGCGTCCCTCTGCGGCCGCCACGCGTGGCAGCGGTCGCCTGAAGCCCACCGCAGAGGGGCGGCCATTGCGTGCCTGCCGGCGGTACTCGATAATTCTTCACCGGCCCGGCAAATAGATTCAGCAGTCTCACATAAGCTGTCCGCCGATTTAAGTTGGGAACATTTTTGGTTGGGCTTTACCGTCACTGTTAGTGTTATCGAACGAAAAGTAAGTTTACGGTTACCAGAAATGAAACTTTCTGTGGGGCGAAAACCAAATTAGTTCAGTTACGATGTAGTGACCACTCAAAATTTTTTTTTTAAATAACCAGTACTGTCACTATTGGGCTAGACTGTAATGTTGAAAGGAAAGTGCGAGTATTAGTTGAGGACCAATTGGATGAAAATCAGTGTGGGTTTAGGCGTCTTAGAGGTTGTCAGGACCAGATCTTTAGCTTACGGCAAACAATGGAGAAGTGTTATGAGTGGAACAGGGAATTGTATCTATGCTTTATAGATCTAGAAAAGGCATATGACCGGGTTCCTAGGAGGAAGTTATTGTCTGTTCTACGAGATTATGGAGTAGGAGGCAAACTTTTGCAAGCAATTAAAGGTCTTTACATGGATAGTCAGGCAGCAGTTAGAGTTGACGGTAAATTGAGTTCATGGTTCAGAGTAGTTTCAGGGGTAAGACAAGGCTGCACCCTGTCTCCCGTGTTGTTCATATTATTTATGGATCATATGTTGAAAACAATAGACTGGCTGGGTGAGATTAAGATATGTGAACACAAAATAAGCAGTCTTGCATATGCGGATGACTTAGTTGTTATGGCAGATTCGATTGAAAGTTTGCAAAGTAATATTTCAGAGCTAGATCAGAAATGTAAGGATTATGGTATGAAGATTAGCATCTCCAAAACGAAAGTAATGTCAGTGGAAAAGAAATATAAACGAGTTGAGTGCCAAATAGGAGGAACAAAGTTAGAACAGGTGGACGGTTTCAAGTACTTAGGATGCATATTCTCACAGGATGGCAACATAGTGAAAGAACTGGAAGCGAGGCGTAGCAAAGCTAATGCAGTGAGCGCTCAGCTACGATCTACTCTCTTCTTCAAGAAGGAAGTCAGTACCAAGACTAAGTTATCTGTGCACCGTTCAATCTTTCGACCAACTTTGTTGTCTAGGAGCGAAAGCTGGGTGGATTCAGGTTACCTTATCAACAAGGTTGAGGTTACGGATATGAAAGTAGCTAGGATGATTGCAGGTACTAGTGGATGGGAAAAATGGCAGGAGGGTGTCCACAATGAGGAAATCAAAGAAAAACTGGGAATGAACTCTATAGATGTAGCAGTCAGGGCGAACAGGCTTAGATGGTGGGGTCATGTTACACCCATGGGAGAAGCAAGGTTACCCAAGAGACTCATGGGTTCAGCAGTAGAGGGTAGGAGGAGTCGGGACAGACCAAGGAGAAGGTACCTGGATTCGGTTAAGAATGATTTTGAAGTAATAGGTTTAACATCAGAAGAGGCACCAATGTTAGCACTGAATAGGGGATCATGGAGAAATTTTATAAGAGGGCTATGCTCCAGACTGAACGCTGAAAGGCATAATCAGTCTTAAATGATGATGATGATGTAATATACATTCTAAGACAAGTGCTGCAAGCATGAATGCATGTCCGCAGCTCGTTAACTGTGACTGGAAAGCTGTATGGCGGGACATCAACTATGCCGGGCTATCTACAGACGCTATTTCCGCATCGTTCAAAACAGTTAACAATGTCATCAGTACCAACGAGAGACTATACGGGATCGTTTTAAACCACACACACCTTTGTTGAAAATGCAATCTGGTGGATACACTCATCCACAGATTCACCTGTGGCGGCAATGTGAATAACTGGAATTGGATCAGGCAACAAATCGCCTTTCTCACCAGATCCTCGACGGAATATATAACGCCATCGCTCCTCCTGCGACCAGACATGACATACTTTCCGAAATTAAAAACCACCGCCATTAGCTGGTTACTGGGAAAATATGTTACTTACGTCATCAACAAACTTGGGTCGGACAACGAGATAGAATTTCGCTTTTACATGAAGTGTGAATACGCAAAAATCAGCACGTATCGCAACCACAAGAACCACTACGGCAACATGCTGAAGATCATTTTTGAAAGAATGGGTGTCGGTTAAATATGTGGAACCACTACAACACCTTGAACGAGGACGAACAGAAGAAAATTAAGTCACTTGTGTTCTTATTATTATTTACTATTACCTTGCTTCCGAAACTTCTATGTTACACGAAGAGTTTTTTTTTTCAAAACATTTTGTTCATAATTACTCGTCTTCGACTTCCAAAGTATTTGTGTGATTCAAGAATTATTGTTAAGTTTTATCAGTGTTCAGTTTCTACTCAGAGAAGAGGTTTCTTTGTCTTTCTTACATCGGAGAATGGGAGTTTTGTGTTAAGATTTCTGCACACTTAGTGCTATGACCCAACAGGGGACATGAAAGAAGGGGTGGGAGTGGTTTGGGCCTCGATCCACTGGCAGTCCCTGAAGAGACCCCACTGCTAGTGCGGCGTGTACCACGCCCCGACCTTCCTAAAAAAAAGAAAAAATGGATAGAGCGTAAAAAAGTGGTCTAGCGGGTACTGTTGCTACCTCTGGAGCACGGGGTCCCGGGTTCGATTCCCGGCCGGATCGGTAATTTTCTCAGCCCGGGAACTATGTGTTTCTGTTGTCCTCATCATCATTCGGGAAGTGGTGAGATTGGAACTGGAAATATTGGGAACTTGTACGGGCACTGATCACCACGATGTTGAGCGCCCCACAAACCAATATCATCGTCGTCATCATCATCATCAAGAGAATCAGTAGTAACGGTTTCCGTGTGTGGGGGAGCAAAATATTGGTGAAATGTAAGCCCAGGATGGCTTTGCCATGAAGGGCAACTAAGGTGCGTAGAATATCGTCAATGTTTCACCGTGCTGTAAGGATGCCTCGGATGACAACCGAAGATGTCTTCGCCCTGGAATCTCGTTGACTGGAGTAGAATTGTCTTCAATGATGCATAGAAAGCCATCCTGGGCTTACATTTCAGTAAATAGTTTCTCCTGCTTGTCTTCGTCCTCGGCAAAGCCTACCTTGGCCAGCGAGGACGCCGGATCCCTCCCAAACTGAGAAAGTATGGAGGATTACAGGCAGGGCCCCTCCAACCAGTTCCACATTTTAATGTTATAATACTCCAACTGGATAGAATTTGGCATAGTATCCGTCAGGAGGACATCCAAAAATACTGTCAATCAATGCCAAGCCGAATAGCTGCTTGTATAATGGCTGGAGAAGGACCAACGGTTTATTGATTTGCACAGTTTGAGAAACTGTTTCTTTTGAATAAACCTTTCAGTTTTTCTAAAATTATAATAATTGTACATCAGATCTATCAATTGCCGTACCTTTTGGATAATTCCTTCGTGGTGTGGCGAATTTTTGTCTTGTTGTTGTTGTGGTCTTCAGTCCTGAGACTGGTTTGATGCAGCTCTCCATGCTACTCTATCCTGTGCAAGCTTCTTCATCTCCCAGTACCTACTGCAACCTACATCCTTCTGAATCTGCTTAGTGTATTTATCTCTTGGTCTCCCTCTACGATTTTTACCCTCCACGCTGCCCTCCAATACTAAACTGGTGATCCATTGATGCCTCAGAACATGTCCTACCAAGCGATCTCTTCTTCTAGTAAAGTTGTGCCACAAACTTCTCTTCTCCCCAATCCTATTAAATACTTCCTCATTACTTATGTGATCTACCCATCTAATCTTCAGCATTCTTCTGTAGCACCACATTTCGAAAGCTTCTATTCTCTTCTTGTCCAAACTAGTTATCGTCCATGTTTCACTTCCTTACATGGCTACACTCCATTCAAATACTTTTACAAACGACTTCCTGACACTTAAATCTAGACTCGATGTTAACAAATTTCTCTTCTTCAGAAATGCTTTTCTTGCCATTGCCAGTCTACATTTTATATCCTCTCTACTTCGACCATCATTAGTTATTTTGCTACCCAAATAGCAAAACTCCTTTACTACTTTAAGTGTCTCCTTTCCTAATCTAATTCCCTCAGTATCACCCGACTTAATTCGACTACATTACATTATCCTTGTTTTGCTTTTGTTGATATTCATCTTATGTCCTCCTTTCAAGACACTATACATTCTGTTCAACTGCTCTTCAAAGTCCTTTGCTGTCTCTGACAGAATTACAATGTCATCGGCGAACCTCAAAGTTTTTATTTCTTCTCCATGGATTTTAATACCTACTCCGAATTTATCTTTTGTTTCCTTCACTGCTTGCTCAATATAAAGATTGAATAACATCGGGGAGAGGCTACAACCCTGTCTCATTCCCTTCCAAACCAATGCTTCCCTTTCATGTCCCTCGACTCTTATAAAAGTCATCTGGTTTCTGTACAAATTGTAAATAGCTTTTCGCTCCCTGTATTTTACCCCTGCCACCTTCAGAATTTGAAAGAGAATATTCCAGTCAACATTGTCAAAAGCTTTCTCTAAGTCTACAAATGCTAGGAACGTAGGTTTGCCTTTCCTTAATCTGGCTTCTGATATAAGTCATAGGGTCAATATTGCCTCACGTGTTCCGATATTTCTACGGAATCCAAACTGATCTTCCCCCAGGTCGGCTTCTACCAGTTTTTCCATTCGTCTGTAATGAATTCATGTTAGTATTTTGCAACCGTGACTTATTAAACTGATAGTTGGGTAATTTTCACATCTGTCAACACCTGCTTTCTTTGGGATTGGATACACTATATTCATCTTGAAATCTGAGGGTATTTCGCCGGTCTCATACATCTTGCTCACCAGATGGTAGAGTTTTGTCAGGACTGGCTTTCCCAAGGCTGTCAGTAGTTGTAATTGGATGTTGTCTACTCCCGGAACTTTGTTGCGACTCAGGTCTTTCAGTGCTCTGTCAAACTCTTCACGCAGTATGATATCTTCCATTTCATCTTCATCTACATCCTCTTCCATTTCCATAATATTGTCCTCAAGTACATCGCCCTTGTATAGACCCTCTATATACTCCTTCCACCTTTCTTCTTTCCCTTCTTTACTTAGAACTGGGTTTCCATCTGAGCTCTTGATATTCGTACAAGTGGTTCTCTTTTCCCCAAAGATCTCTTTAATTTTCCTGTAGGCAGTATCTATCTTACCCCTAGTGAGATAAGCCTCTACATCCTTACGTTTGTCCTCTAGCCATCCCTGCTTAGCCATTTTGCTCTTCCTGTCGATCTCATTTCTGAGACGTTTGTATTCATTTTGGCCTGCTTCATTTACTGCATTTTTATATTTTCTCCTTTCATCAATTCAATATATCTTGGGTTACCTAAGGATTTCTACTAGCCTTCGTCTTTTTACCTACTTGATCCTCTGCTGCCTACACCACTTCATTCCTCAAAGCTACCCATTCTTTTTCTACTGTATTTCTTTCCCCATTCTTGCCAATTGTTCCCTTATGCTCTACTTGAAACTCTGTACAACCTCTGGATTCGTCAGTTTATCCAGGTCCCATCTCCTTAAATTCCCACCTTTTTGCAGTTTCTTTTGTTCATAACCAATAGATTGTGCTCAGAGTGCACATCTGCTCCTGGAAATGTCTTACAATTTAAAACCTGGTTCCTAAATCTCTGTCTTACCATTATATAATCTGTCTGAAACCTGTCAGTATTTCCAGGCTTCTTCGATGTATACAATCTTCTTTTATGATTCTTGAACCAAGTGTTAGCTATGATTAGGTTGTGCTCTGTGCAAAATTCCACCAGGCGGCTTCCTCTTTCCTTTCTTACCCCCAATCCATATTCACCTACTATGTTTCCTTTTCTCCCTTTTCCTACTGACGAATTCCCGTCACCCATGACTATTAAATTTTCATCTCCTTTCACTATCTGAATAATTTCTTTTATTTCATCATACATTTCTTCAATTTCTTCGTCATCTGCAGATCTAGTTGACATATAAACTTGTACTACTGTAGTAGGCGTGGGCTTCGTATCTATCTTGACCACAATAATGCGTTCACTATACTGTTTGTAGTAGCTTACCCGAATTCCTATTTTCCTATTCATTATTATGCCTACTCCTGCATTACCCCTATTTGATTTTGTGTTTATAACCCTGTAGTCACCTGACCTGAAGTCTTGTTCCTCCTGCCACCGAACTTCACTAATTCCCACTATATCTAACTTTAACTTATTCATTTCCCTTTTTAAATTTTCTAACCTACCTGCCCGATTAAGGGATCTGACATTCCACGCTCCGATCCGTAGAACGCCAGTTTTCTTTCTCCTGATAACGACATCCTCTTGAGTAGTCCCCGCCCGGAGATCCGAATGGGTGACTATTTAACCCCCGGAATGTTTTACCCAAGAGGACGCCATCATCATTTAACCATACAGTAAAGCTGCATGCCCTCGGGAAAAATTACGGCCGTTATTTCCCCTTGCTTTCAGCCGTTCGCAGCACCAGCACAGCAAGGGTGTTTTGGTTAGTGTTACAAGGCCAGATCAGTCAGTCATCCAGACTGTTGCCCCTGCAACTACTGAAAAGGCTGCTGCCCCTCTTCAGGAACCGCACGTTTGTCTGGCCTCTCAACAGATACCCCTCCGTTGTGGTTGCACCTACGGTACGGCTATCTGTATCGCTGAGGCACGCAAGCCTCCCCACCAACGGCAAGGTCAATGGTTCACGTGTTGGGGGGAGGGGCTCTTAAGACTGTGTAATTATTTGTCATTGGTAACCATTTGACATCCACTGCTAGATAAAAGCTGCCTCTAGATACTTCCATACACTGCACTCTTCAGCGATTCGAATTCCTGTCGCTCCTGTACATTTTTTTTTTATATCGTCTCCCTACGTTTTATTAGTTTGTCTTCTCAGTCTTCTGTTATTTCTTGGAATCCATTAAAAAATTTCCTTTATGTACCGCTCATCTTCCTGTCCACTGTCCAGCCCACTTCCACTTATTTTCATCCCTGTAGTAGGTACCCCTTCCTAATTCTATTGCTTGTGCCTTAGTCCCGCAGTTTTCGCAGGGTTGGTATTGTTACATCCGGATTTGCCATGACTGATTTAAAGGAGTGGCCAGATGGCCTTCCAGCCGCCACACCATACCCCCCCCCCCCCCCCCAGGACAGAATGGGCGTACCCAAGCTGTGTTCGTCTAGTTTCAACCATGAAATAGTGCGAATGTGTTTCAGATGTCTGCGACTCATGTAACTGAGGCGGGATGTGGGGATCAGCCCGGTATTCACCTAGTGGTATGCGGAAAACCGCCAAAAAACCATATCCAGGCTGGCTGGCCTGCCGACACACGTCAGTAATCCAAAGTGCGGATTCAATGCGGGGCCGACGCGCCTACGAGAGTCCAATACGCACCGCATTAGCGCTCTCGTCTAACCTAGCGGGTTACCTCTTCCTTTCTAATCTGTCCCATAATTCATATATTTGCTTTCCTGTCTCTCCCGGTAACTTTCAATGTGAATCTCCGCTATCCACTGTATCATCCCCAAAATTTGAGTGGTTTTCGCGTTAAAAGACCTAATCTCAATGTCATGGTTAGAAATTGGTCATACGAACTGTTTGTAAATGTTCAGTTTCATATATACGGAAAACTTTACTCTAGGACACTATTATTCTTCTGTTCGTTCCGAAATTCGTTGACGGACCCCTCCACATTTGCCATGTGATCAGTCTCTTCTCAAGGTTGGAAGGTATGTGGAAGGGTTGCCCGAATGAAAAGTTGACGTGCTTGTAACGTTTTTTCCTTATTCAAACTTTCAAAGCACCGAGCGAGGTAGTGAAGTGGTTAACACACAGGACTCGCGTTCGGGAGCACGACGGTTCAAGGCATTGCCCTGCCATCATGATTTAGTTTTTCCGTAATTTCCCTAAATCACTTCAGGCAAATGTCGGGCTGGTTCCTTTGAAAGGTGATCCTTTGAAAGGGGATCCTCTCCCAATCCGATGGGACCGATGACCTCCCTGTTGGTCCCCTCCCCCCAATCTACCAACCAACCAACACCTGTAAAGTAAGGAATACGATCTATTAATGAAGTAAAATATATTGTTATACCAGCTCTGAATTTTTAAACCAACCTTTTTTTTTTTTAAAAAAAAAGGAAAAAGAAAAGAAAAAAAACATCGCTGACCGTCTGGAATTCTGAAAGCAGCCTTGATTTGTTATTAAATGTTGTGCATAATTCCTATACACATGGCCTACCAGGTATGGCATGATATTGATGAAATTAACTGCACATGCCATGTGCTAATAATTATACACACCCGAAAATGTTTCGATCTGGTACATAACCTTGGGTGATTTCAATCTGGTACCCAACATAAGGAATATTTTCAGATAGTGAAGTTCAAACTGAATTACAGTTCCTTGTGTCTCGAGAAGACGAAACACTATAAATACATTTTCATGTAACAGTACTGACATAAATTTTGCGAAATTGCAGTGGTTAGTAGCTATTGTATTGGATGAACTCTTAAGAAAACAGATTCCATTCGCTACAACTCAAGGTGTGAAAATAGACTTTCGGTTATAGTAGCAATGGAAATTAAGAAGAAGAGCTGAATGAACTTGCAGCATGACTTACTAGGTGTGATGGCGGACACCAAACCAACATAAAAAAGTTATTGTAAGTAAGCAGAACCAGACATCCATCGCCTCATTATTAAAATTTTTGTATTCAGTAAAAACGTACAAAATTCATGTCAGTTGCTTGAGCGTGAACTAAGTATTATAAACGATATGTCATTTTAAAAATAACTGTGTTTACTTTTTACAATTTAATGTTAAAATTCCATACCTCGGCCAGGTTATTGGATGGCATCTGATGCCGTTCAACGGTGATGTCGCGGAAAGGCTGGGAACCGCTGCACTAAATGTCTCCAACAGTTCTTTAAGACTTCCTCCGAAATACCTCTTGTTCCCGAAGTCGCCATCTTTCCCTGCAAAATGTGATAGTGTTATGTAGCACGACAAGAAGAGGACCCTGTAGTCAATTGAGGTATTTGTATTTTTATTTTGATATTTGTATTTTCATTCATCCCTTCATCCTAAGACCACAAAAACCTACGAGCCATGTACTGAAGTAGCGTTTTCCTTGTTCTCCCTGTTGGCCAGTGCCATATGTTATCCACAATATGTACATGCCATATTAATGCACACAAATCCATCTGATGTTGCAGGCTGGAACCTCGGAGACGCGTCGTGAAAGTAAATGCTGACTCGTAACAGTAAACTTGTTGTTTGTTAGATTTATACTCGAAGTTGAGAGGCTGTGGTGCGCACACAGAAGTAGTAAATTGACGATAATATATTACGGTACTGAAAGTATGAACTGCACTGTATTGGCACGAAACCAACATCGTCTTGTAAGTATCGTCTACCTGTTTCTCGCAGTTCGTGAAGAACTCTGTGCATTGCTGGCATGAGGCTTGTATTCGTCTACAATTACAATGATAGTCTGAAAATCACGGTAATGTACACCGCAGGAAATACTTTCTAGTAAATCTATTGTTAGGTTATAGAGCAGGCTTCCTAGATTCTCGCTTACAGAAGAAGTACGAAAGCTCAAAAGTAGATTACTAAGTCTACGAAAATTCTCAGTATACGTGAATAATGTATCAGATAGGTTATTTATCATGTAATGATCTAATTCTATAATGAAAAAATAACGAAATTAATTCTAGTCCATCACTACTGAGCCGGATGTGGTTTCCTTAAGTAGTTCATTGCAGAAAATATTTTATATGATTAACGCGACCTTCATTGCTGCAAATTGTATATGCCAGGTAGTTAGCATACAATCAGTCAGAAATATATGCACCACTAATAACCCTATTAACCAGATGGAGATCTGGTAAACAACGTTGTTCGTGGAAGCCCATAAGAAAATAAAGGAGACAGATTAGTGCACCTAAGAGAAGAAGAAGTGCGCGGTACATTTCATCCTCCAGAATGAATGTTCATTCTGCAGGGGATAGGTTATTTATCATGTAATGATCTAATTCTATAATGAAAAAATAACGAAATTAATTCTAGTCCATCACTACTGAGCCGGATGTGGTTTCCTTAAGTAGTTCATTGCAGAAAATATTTTATATGATTAACGCGACCTTCATTGCTGCAAATTGTATATGCCAGGTAGTTAGCATACAATCAGTCAGAAATATATGCACCACTAATAACCCTATTAACCAGATGGAGATCTGGTAAACAACGTTGTTCGTGGAAGCCCATAAGAAAATAAAGGAGACAGATTAGTGCACCTAAGAGAAGAAGAAGTGCGCGGTACATTTCATCCTCCAGAATGAATGTTCATTCTGCAGGGGACTGCGCGCTGATCTGAAATTTGCTGCCGGCTGGAATGGCCGTGCGGTTCTAGGCGCTACAGTCTGGAACCGCGTGACCGCTACGGTCGCATGTTCGAATCCTGCCTCGGGCATGGATGTGTGTGATGTCCTTAGGTTAGCTAGGTTTAAGTAGTTCTAAGTTCTAGGGGACTGATGACCACAGCAGTTAAGTCCCATAGTGGTCAGAGCCATTTGAACCATTTTTTTGAAGTTTCCTAACACACTAAAGCCGTGAGTCACACCGGGACTCGAACCGGGAACCTTTGACTTTCGCGGGCAATTACGCTGCCGATTGAGCTCTCACGCCACGCCTCAGAACCACCCCTTGCAGCTTTACTTCCACCACCGTAATACCTCTCTCCCACTTTTCGATCAACACAGAAGTGTAGGAAACCGGTTAGATAGCCGTGAGAGCGCACTAAAATAAGCAGACCGTACTTTTCTCACGCTCTGTATACAAATGAATTAACAATTTGCTATTGTTTGTACCATGTAATCCCCGACGTGAACTGTACTGTGTCTTGTGGGGTGCATGTGTAGGGGACAGTGTTGTTCCTGTACGATAGTGTACCTAGAAACAGACAACGTTTTTTGCAGGGTTCTTCAGTCTGGTGACTGATTTCATAGTCACATGAAGGAATGAGCACTAGACACCGCCATAAGCAGTTTCCGTCGCTTTCTACAGTTTTCTTGTAGTAGGTAGACATGAGGTTGTGTTTTGAGCAGCATTTGTAATTATTTCCAGTTCCATACGTTTCAGTGATGCGAAACAATACAACTCCTTGTAACATACTGTCAATCCCTCACATACAGATTTTTATCACAACTAAAATTCAATATATTTTTGAAACTTGTTATATGTCTGGACGGTTAAGCTATACTTCTTCGGTAGTATGAAACAGATGATTTCCTAGCATGGGAGATATGAAAACAAATTAACTGAACTTCGTTAATTTCTGAAATACTTCATCTACATCGAAAATGGGCATTTGTATTAGTTTCCAATAGCTTTAATTTCAACATTTATCTAACTTGTCACTGGTTTTGATAATACTTGTGTTCAATGTGATTTCACTTACTAATTATTGGCATATAGTAGAATAACAATTTAACAGATTGACAACTAAAACCAGTTATGTCAAAATTTTCTCCATTGCATCACATTTAAATTTAAATAGGATATTGTTGCGCCTTGGAAAATATTTTCAGTATTGGAAAAAAACCGAATTTTCCTGACACTGAAAGACTGAACCGTACAAAAACTGAATCGTTGCATGAAGAAGGAATCAGAAAATATATTTAACTCCTACTAAAAGGCTGGATGGAGGCGAAAGTCTGAAAAGAGGTCGAGATAAACACTCTTCCCTCGATATGAGTTGTTACTGTCATAGGCAGAGAGGGGTTGAGTTACCGCTGAGTTATTAATAAACGTGATAGTACTCAAGTTTGCATGATTTCGTGGCCGCTATCTTTGATGATAAAATCTTCTTCGTGGCCGTTTGCATTGATGATAAAATCTTCTGAGTAGTAGGCCGCGTTCATATTTCTCTTCAAACTTTTTCCCTGCTGGGTATTTTGATTCCTCCATTGACATCTTCTTCAGGGTTTCACTGAGGTCCCAGGATTACTCAAGACTGTTGAAATACAGTGCGGCGGTCAATCACAAAGGACTGTTTCCCTGTTTTTCTCCCGGAGATATGGAGTTAGTGAAAAAAACAAGAAAAATAATCCTGTGGGCTGCTATTAGTGGGCCGATGTCACTGGTAAATACATGAATGCACATACTGAGAGATGGGCGAAGTCAAAATATTATTGCTGTTGTGCCGCCTGGATTGTTCCATGGTAGCTGTTTATGTTCCTCACTCGCGGTGGCTGGGTGTTTACTTCTGTGGCGGGGGCAGCCCCGAAAACGGAAGCTTGTAGCCATCTTCTCTATTGAATCTGAGCTCATTCTTTGATATTTCGGTTGCTTCACGGACTTTCGTTCCATAAATATTACTGCCTTGGTAGCACACTTATGTTCACAAACCTTGTCACGTCCCTGTTACCCCGCCACCGCTTGTTTTAATTTTGTCTTAAACATGTATGGCGTTCGTGTCCTTTAAAGCGAACTTTTACGCCGTTCTAATTTTCCACGACGACGCTTTTTACACGTCCGCTATGTGGAGTTTGTCAGGTAAGACTGCTATAGGTCAGAAAAATTTTACCTCGTGTTTACTGAAAACAGTAGTCCTTGAACTATTCTTATAAACGATTATATCCACGCGATCGTCTACTGTAGAGACAAACGGTAACCTCGGACAATGTACAGGTGGTTATGCGTCTTTCTTGATTGTGTTTTTATTATTACCACTTCGTTTAAATATCCTACGTATGTAATGATGGTCATAGGCCAGCGATGGAAATCTAGCACTTACTGTCACTGATACGGAACGAACGCTCAGGCTGAGTGTTTAGAGTCTCTCGCTTCTGGGTTGCATGGTGGTGAAAAGGGCATCCAGATACCAGTTTGTGTTGGCAGATTTCCTATAAAGTTTGTGCCCTATAGTGCTGTCACGTCTTTTGTAAGTCAACAAAGACGGTAGGCCATCTTCACTCTCCACTTCCATGGAGAAGCTGACGTTGTTCAGAAAATCACGAAATTTACATAGTTCTTCCTACTGCGTAGCCAACGGGCCTTTGATTCGAAATGCTCCATAAAAATGTCAGCGGCTATAGGTGACATAGATGTACCTGTAACAGCAGCGTCACACTGTTTACAAAATTTCCCTTCATATTTAAAATAGCTCTGTCGCAATCATAATTCAATCAGGGCACATACATCTGGAATAGTTGTACTCCAGTGATCTCCATGGTGTCTGCTACTGGTCGGCCAGTGTGGCCGAGCGGTTCTAGGCACTTCAGTCTGGAACCGCGCGACCGCTACGGTCGCAGGTTCGAATCCTGCCTCGGGCATGGATGTGTGTGATGTCCTTAGGTTAGTTAGGTTTAAGTAGTTCTAAGTTCTCGGGGACTGATGACCTCAGATGTCAAGTCCCATAGTGCTCAGAGCCATTTGAACCATTTTGTCTGCTACTGGGATGTTAGTAAATAATGATTAGACATCGAAGCTTACCCGTATGTCAGTTACTGTTCGTAATATTTCCAAAAAATGTTTTATTTCCTTAATGAAAGATTTCATGTTTCCTGCTAGACACTTCAGCTTCCCCGATTGAAGTTTGTCTAAAAAGTGAGATGGACAATTAGTTACACTCACTATAGGTCCCAGTGGACATTCTTCCTAAAGAACCTTTGGTAGACTACATAAAACAGGTGTCACAGGTGGACATGGCATTGTTCCACTTTGTCTATCAAGAGCTTTACAGGTCAATTACAAAGTGATGAACTTCCTCAACGGATCTATATTTTACTGTAGCTGTGAGTGAAGTACGGAACTGAAATCCTGTCGATTCACTGGAAAGATAGCGATCCTCTTACCTTAATTATTTACTCTTTAGAATTTTGTGAATCAAAGGCCACGGGTTTCACTCAGGAGGAGTGTTCTACATCCGCATTTTTTTTTCCAAGGAGAAGGCAATATTATTCCAGAGCGATCAGTAACACACATATGTTTTATTTTGATCGTTCTCCACAGTTGTAAGGTACTTTTTGAAAGTTCTATTGACTGAATCGCTTGGCTGCGATACCAATTTAGATGTATATCATCATCATAATCATCAGGTTGCAATACACCCAGCATATATATGTACAGAGAGAACCTGAATCTCTCCGGAAGAATGTCGGAGTTGGTTCACGTATATTTTCTATGGATTTCTGTGCAAGGAACCCGTGGGTCCGGTGGCTCGTTACAGGGCAATAATGTGATTCACACTTATTCGGTTTGTTATTTCAGTCGTCTTTACTTCTCCGAAAATAACCGCACAACACGAAAAGAGCCTGTAACATGGATGCATCAAAACATACAAAACGGAACACAGAGTACCGTATACAGTGTTTTAATGCGATAGTTTGTAGTTTGGTGACGTTCTTGTAAACTGAAAGTGGTAGCACAATGGAGAGAATCATTTAGCAGTTGTCAGTGTGTTTATAAAAATAACACAAAAGTCACTCTGCGTTTCGGAACATCGGGAGGTACCGCCGTCTAACAGAGAGAGGCAGCCCCCTTAGCGCAGATATAACATGAGATGTACGTCAAATTCAAATTTTAATGAAGTAGCTACATAGATCAGCTTTTTTGCTAGGATTATTGCAGTGCTTGCTCAATGTTATCTACCAAGATAGAAAACTTCTTCGCTTAACTCGCCGATGCCAATTTAACAATCCCCAGCGGAAGCGTTAATTAGTATTACGTCGAGACGGTCTCCGCCCGTTCGGGGCTTGTTACAAGCTTCTAATTAATTTAATTCGACTTTCCGGAACAGAATTAAGAAAATTAACAAGAATCGAGTACTGTTTTTCTTAGAGATTAACGCCTGTAGCGACGGATTTAAGAGGCCAGTATCTTTCATTAAAGTTCATACTACCGGAAACATAGCCTTGTTCTCACGTCAGCTGTGAAACAAATAAAGGCAGTAATGTCGTGACGTACGTGTGTAGAAAAACCGTGATTAGCAGTCTTCCAATTCTTTATTCATGTCTCTGAAGAAAGCACTTCGTCTTTCAGCTTAAATGGTTCAAATGGCTCTGAGCACTATGGGACTCAACTGCTGAGGTCATTAGTCCCCTAGAACTTAGAACTAGTTAAACCTAACTAACCTAAGGACATCACAAACATCCATGCCCGAGGCAGGATTCGAACCTGCGACCGTAGCGGTCTTGTGGTTCCAGACTTTTCAGCTTAATAATTTCGTATACAGAGTGATAAATTTTAAACATGGTAGTGAAATACTGTACTTTCTTTCAGGTAATGAAATTTAATTTCCGAGCGCATTGCGAACACATCATAAGATGTTAGGCAGTTGATAAAATCAGAAGGCTTTTCTAACCTCTTTATTGCACTCAGATTATTTCTGTCAGAATGTTTTCATACAGAACTCTAGCTGAAATATCGAACAATACCATCTTGTGAAAGGAATGAGTGTCCTAACAACCTATGCTTAACTACCATCGAATTCAGACAATTTCCAATCGCCAAAGGACACCCCTATGCTTTTCTCATTACGTTAAGTGGCCATTTCTTTATACAATTGTGGTTATGGTCTGCTACGTATTTCTCATGCAGGTTGTCTGGATGACTTTCGAAGTATTTTCTGGTCCCTGTGTTATCGATCCCAAGATCCCCTACCCCTATATTCGGCGATCAAAATGTCGTATATCACGAGATAAAGTTTCAACAATTCTATAGCTTTGATGTCTTCAACAAATGAACTGTCGAAAGCGAGTCTACTGCAGTACTAATACGACAGTTGGAAGTTTAATAGTGGCCGCTATTTATTTACAGCTCGTACAAAATAGATACGTGTTTCAAAGTTTTACTGACCAGCATTGTGTAAAACCCGTTGCTAGCGATGTGGAAGTCGTAGGATACTCTTAGCAGTGCTAGTTGTGTTGACAGTTCGAGCGGCGCAGTCTATTGCCCGGCAAATTTGTAGCAGTTCTGAAGCGAATGCCGTGAAGTGTTTCCTTGAGTTTAGAAATCGAGTTGAACTTAGAAGGGCTTAAGTCAATGGAGTGCAGTAGGTGGTATAGCAATTAGCAGCCCCATCAGTCAAACAAGAACTTAGAACTACTTAAACCTAACTAACCTAAGGACATCACACACATCCATGCCCGAGGCAGGATTCGAACCTGCGACCGTAGCGGTCGCGCGGTTCCAGACTGTAGCGCCTAGAACCGCTCAGCCACCCCGACCGGCACACTGTAGGTGCTTCAACACTGTTCTGCAACATGATGGTCAGGTCCTGAAGAACGTGTCATAACTTCTGTCTCTAAGCTGCTCCTAGGTTGTGTTCCAAAAATGAACAGCATAGAGACATAAGTGATGACACATTCTGCAGGACCTGACCATCATTTTGCAGGACAATGCTCAGGCACGTACAATGTAAGCTGTTACTGATTTGTTTGACTGATGGGGCTGCTAAGTGCTATACCACCTCCTGCACTACCCTGACATAAGCCCCCCTAAGTTCAACTAGATTTCTAAACTGAGGGAAACACTTCACGGCATTCGCTTCAGAACTGCTACAAATTCGTCGGGCAATAGACCGCGCCGCTCAAACTGTCAACATAACTTGCACTGCTAAGAGTGTCCTACGACTTCCACATCACTGCTGGTCACTACGTCGAAGGTCAGTAAAACTTTGAAACACTTTTTTGTACGAGTTGTAAATAAATATTAGCCACTATTAAAGTTCCAACCCTCGTAGAATCGCGGTCTGAAGCCAGCAGGTGTCGAGGTGGAAAATATATTCTAATGTAGGTAAAATTTCGCTACACTATGTATTACTCCAGTGGTAACTAGCGCGCGGTGACTCTCCCGGCGAAGACAATCCCTAGATGTCAATATGATCTCCATGTGATACGTGATGCCTAGCGGAGTATCGCAGACTGCAATATTTTATTCCGCATTGCGCCAGTTCGCTGCAGACCGTATTCTTTCATGGCACCGCAGAATCACGCCTGACAGTCTATGCACGAGGGTGTGCGGAAAGTAATGCCTTCTAATTCTTTATGTCAAAATCCTAAAAACTTTTCAAATGAAACAAACTTGATTAACATTCTGTGTCTTTATTCTTCATGTCTATATATTCATTCCAGAGTATTGTCAACCTGGCCATGAACATATTTGTCCCGACGAGACACAGGTTTTTGATATCGCCACTGTATATTGTTTGTTATTGTTTTTTGACTTCCGCCCCGGAAGCTGAGTGGTTAGAGCGACAGTATCTCGACAGATTCCCGGCTGGGTCGGAGATTTTCTCCGCTCAGGGGCTGGGTGTTGTGTTGTCGTAATCACCATCATTTCATCCCCGTAGACGCGCAAGTCACCAACGTGGCGTCAAATGGAAAGAACGGTCTACCCGACGGGAGAGTCTAGGTCAAAAGTGGTTCAAATGGCTCTGAGCACTATGAGACTTAACTGCTGAGGTCATCAGTCCCCTAGAACTTAGAACTACTTAAACCTAACTAACCTAAGGACATCACACATATCCATGCCCAAGGCAGGATTCGAAACTGCGACCATAGCGGTCGCGCGGCTCCAGACTGAAGCGCCTAGAACCGCTCGGCCACTCCGGCAGGCGGAGGTTCTAGTTACAAGACATTTACGTTTATTTATTGTTTTTTGACGGAGCCACAACCTCATTTCTGCTTGCACCGCTTCACCATTATGAATGTGTAGTCCTTGAAGAGGTTCTTTACGTTTTGGAAACAGGTGGAAATCGTTTCGGGCCTAGTTGGGACTGTAAGGAGGATGAGCGATGACAGTGAACCCAACGCGCCGAATTGTTCCAGATGTCGCAGCGCTCGCGTGTGGTCTGGCATTTTCACGATGAAGGAGAGGATACTCCACGTCTGGACGAACTCTTGAAATTGTTTTTTTTTTTTCAGTTTTATTAGGGTCTCGCAGTACCTTGAAGAGTTTGCGGTGGTGCCTTTAGGCATGGTTTCCAATTGCACCCAACCTTCAACATTCCAGATCACTGTGAGCTTGACTTTGCCTGCTGCTGGGATGGTCTTGAACTTTTCTGAATTCGATGATCGCTTATGCCGGAACTCTATTGATGCTCTCTTGTTTTCGGGATCAAAATGGTGGACCTAGCTTTCATCACTCTTCAAATTCGTGTTTTTTTTTTCAGTTTTATGAGGGTCTCGCAGTACCTTGCAGAGTTTGTGGTGGTGCCTTTAGGCATGGTTTCCAAATGCAACCAACCTTCAACATTCCAGAAAAGCAAAAGAAATCGTTGATAAATGTCCAATCTTCTCTGTTCCGTACCAGGAGTGAGCGTTCGCGGCATCCACCTTGCACAGTTTTCTGTATCGCAGTTCTGAAATGATAACCTGTATCCGCTCGCATGATAAGCCACACTTACCTGGGAGCCGTGTCTGTGTTATCCACAATTTTCTCTGTTGAGTTCACCAACCCGATACCGACGAGTCCCGTCAATTTCCGTACGTGCTCGTTCACTCCGAGCTCTGCCGCACACGTTGAGGTTAACACGCCGGTTCCTTCATTACGAACACGAACAACCAAATCTCACACATTACTGATGTCGATACAATCGTTACCATACATGGTTTTCATTCTTCTATGGATTTCAATTGGAGGCCCGTAGTCTGCGGTTAGAAACTCGATTACGACACGCTGATTCTAAAGCATCGACATCTCATTGTAACTTTACACACCACTGTTTTACAAGCTATAATTCGGAGCCCTCTAACGGAAGACGGTTGCAACTTCCACCAACGAATCAGGATAGTTAACCGAGTAATATTCATGACGTGTAATACCTCAAACGATATTTAGGACAGAATGAAAAACTCCGAGGCATTACTTTTCAGCACACGCCCGTATTCGTGACATCTACGGACGATCTAATTAAATCGCAGAAAAGTTTTCCGTTTTTATAAAGTGTATCGAACTGTGAAAAGTATAATGTAAAGTCTTGTTGTGAATGGTCTTTCAGAAAATGAAGATGAAGGCGTGTTCTGACCTTTAGGAAAGTCCGTCACAGCAAGTTAAACGTCACCCAGTCCCCCCTGGGTTCCACTATTCTTTATCTCGATATCGTCAATTAGATGCATCCTCTGGACCTCTTTCCTGTCACCATTGCTTCTAATGCAGCTTCTGCTGTACAGTCTCTTGTCAGAAAATGTCAAATTTTTCCTTCTCTTAACTGTTTCCAGTATTTGTCCTCCCTCATATCTGTGGATTCTACAACTTGATTCTTCTCGAAAAATATATCTCAAACACACCGAAGCATTTTCCGTCTCTCTGTCGTTATGTCCATGTCTTAGCACAATACCAGGCATACAAAACACTTGTGAAATCTTTTCTTTAATCATTTATCAATGAAGCAAAGAAAATACATCTCTACCTGCAAAACGTTCCGTTGAAATAGATATACGTTTCTTTTCTTTCCACGATAGTTTGTATGTTGCATCCTACGTGGCTGCACTTATCAACTTGTTGCACCAGCACATCGCAAGCACTTTCACCTTCCTTGTGTACATTTTGAAAATCATTACTTCAGTATTTTCCATATTTATTTTCGTTCCATAGTCCTAACATCCGGTGACCCAACAGGTTAGCCAAGAGCGCTAATATGCTGCTTCCTGGACTCGGATAGGCGCGCCGGCCCCAAATCGAATCTGCCTGGCGGATTAACGACGAAGGCCGGGGCGCTGGCCAGCCTGGATGTGGTTTTTAGGCGGTTTTCCACATCACACTACGTGAATAATGGTCTGGTCCCCACGTCCTGCCTCAGTTACACGCATCGCAGACATTTGAAAACCGTTCGCACTATTTCATGGTTTACACTAGATGGAGACAGCTGCTGTACACTCATTCCGTCCCAGAGCGTATGAGGTGGCGATAGGAAGGGCGTCTGGCCACCCCTTGAAATGAACCATGCCACATCTGACCTTGTTCAAGCAGACCATGCGCAAAATGAGGGACGAAGGCGCTAGCGAAAGAAGAAAAGAAGAAAGAAGACGTAAAATCTGTCATTCAATTCTTTTAGTGTATTGTTAGTTATATTTTTTTTCGCTTAATAATAGCGTGTTATCATCATTAGCATGGATATCGGTGTATCTGTACACCATCATCGACGTGGTGCATCAAGAAACGAAATTCCTCCTACCAGCGACACGTTTCCATTGATCCACAGTCCAGTCTCTGTGGTTTCGTGCCCACTGCAGTCGTAACTAATTAGACGTTGAGGTCTCTTTCATAGAAGCCAGCAGCGTCATCTGTGAATCTGATCTCCAGTATTCGTCCACCCTGAATTTTTGTACCAGTTCTGTAGCTTTCTGTTTCAAAAAACACACAAAAACACAAAGATGGAAAACACAAAGATGGCCTATATAAAGATTATAGTATGTGGACTCCCTATGGAATGTGGCTGCTTCCGTGATCGTCTCATGAGCTACAAACCATCATTTGACAGTGTTAGATAATGTTGTGTTTAACTTGAGGAAATTATTGCTGGTTATGAAGAAGTTATTCGACAAGTAATTGCTAGAACATTAGTGACTTTCATGTTGCATGGATCATATTGTAAGTCATCGTGGTCTCCTGACTTTCATTGCTTACACATTCCGCCCTCACAATCATATTCTGCACATCAAGACGCTTCATTCGAACCCAAACTCGATAAAATAAAGTCAATATTGTATGAATTCATGTAAACGATATGCAAATAACTAGTAAATCGCAAATGCGCTCCGAGATTGAAATACTCGAGGCTGGCGTACTCACACACATTCAAGACACGACGGTCGCAGGGGCTTTTAGTTCGGGAGAGAAACTGCACACCAGGATGCTGGTCTCAACCTATCTATGTAGGCCGGTGAGCGCCTGTAGAGCAGACAGCATTTGCCCGAGTGAAAGGACGACCCCGTGTTCGGCTTAAATGTAAATTCCGCTACATTGTGTGGGAGCGCCTAGCCTATGCATTCTTTACAAATATAGCACGCAGTTTCAGAGATTTCACAGGGAGACAGCAAACGGCAAACGCTGATGCTACAGATTTTCGGATTGGTCGCCTTAAACGAAACGTCATTCTCCCGTTTTAGAAGAGCAATGCTGATTGGCAGACGATATTTCTGTCGCCTTGAGCTGAAGGAGTAATGGAAGAGACCGAAAGATATACCCCTTCGCGTCTTGCATGGAGAGGGGCCGTTCCGTTGTCACTCTTGGAGCAAGAACATGTAACGAGAGCGTGTCCGCTCGTACATGTACTCAAAGAGCGAGGAACAAGTCTCTCCTCAGTACTTCACTGGGAGAGCTCCTCTGTTGAGAGCGAATCGAAGTGCGACTCTATATTGAGTCCTTGTGATTAAGCGTTGTTTACTGTGTTGGCCGCCACACTTATTGTGCGGTGTGAACGGACAGAGTTATAGTTAAACGCCTGCGAGCGAATTTTTGAGTGCTATCGCAGTGGACTGGTTATCTGACTGGTGTATCCCGCCGATAGTTAGACTAGGAGTGAATAAGAGTCCTTGACTTTATCATGGCGTAGTGACAGTTTGATTGGCGAAGGTTAATCCAGATAGAACGAGAGAGTTATCTTATTTGTCAGCAGCGAGCGGCGCAGATAGCAGAAATCAGAGCTTACGGTATTGTGTGCTACAGGTCTTGCGAGCCCCATATTTTCTCAACAACAGTACACTTCACTGCATTTCTCACACAACAGCCTTGACCGTACCAAGCAACATTCTAACAGATAATTATTCAAGTTTAGTAGGTGCAGCTCTCAGCCATTCTGCCAAGTCAATAACAATCTTAAATTTTGTTTAGAAATTTCATTAGCGAATCCTATCCTTAAGAGGTAACTTCGCATTCCTGAAAAGAACCCAGAAATATCGTTTTAAGTTCATAACTAAAAGTTCCATTGTGATTTCTCAGAATTTTTGCAAAAATAAATAATAATTTTCGTGAGTTTCATGTTTTTCTTACACTAACTAGCACTACTCCAGGACCCAAGTATCCCACTAGTTACTTAAGAAATTTTGTGAATTTTTGTGTCATTTCCTTACAGTGGACGACTCCAGAAGATATTTATTGCTGAAAGTTTTTCAGGCATTTCTCTTTAGAACGTTAGGAGCGTCTGTCTGACTTCTGTTGTAGTGTGGGGGTGGAAATTGCATCTTGCAGGTGCCACAGGGTAAAGGGTACATCTCAGATTAATCCATTGTGCAGAATGACAGAATAGCACCAAGTCGCTCACAGAAAATGGCGAACCTGCTAGGATAGGTAAATTAGGTAACCTGCCAGGATAGGTAAAATAGGTAAGCTACCACGATAGGAAAGTGTCAGGATAGTTAGGTATGGCAGGTCGCAGCAGTAGCACTTTTGATGCATGGGATTAGCTGTGCGGTCTAAGGCGCTGTAGTCATGAACTGTGCGGCTGGTCCCGGCGGAGGTTCGAGTCCTCCCTCGGGCATGGGTGTGTGTGTTTGTCCTTAGGATAATTTAGGTTAGGTAGTGTGTAAGCTTAGGGACTGATAACCTTAGCAGTTAAGTCCCATAAGATTTCACACACTCCCTTTCAGTAGCACTTTGAAGAACTTTCTTTCATGTAATAAATAGCTATTGGCAAAAATTGGGATCAGAATAGATACAGGTAGTGAAGAAAGCAGAATTGTGGGGAAAAGGGCATGTGTTATTGTGTTGGAAAATTGTAGATTTTTTTCGATTTTTGTGTAGCTGTTAGGGCATAGGATTTTCAGGTGATAGGCACAGACGCAGAGTGACGCAGAGACGCTGTGTGACGCAGCATCATATAAGTTAGAATTAAGAAATGACATTTTTCTCCCTTTGCATGCGCACAGGTGGAGATTGGAGACTGTAGCAGAGCAGACAGAATATCAGCCAAGAAGTCACACGTTGTTGTTGGTTAAACCAACTGGTAAGTGGCTGTACAGTTTTGTAGATAGGGTTGTGGTGTGTTGAAAGAATTTCCATGTTAACGAAAGCACAAGCCAAAAGGTTATGTGAGAGACAGCAAGTAGACAAGATGGGGGAGAGTCAATCAGATAGACAGCAAGTAAACGAGCTTATTGCGGATAGGACAGAAGGTGAACCTTAAAATAGGACAGACGGTGAATCAGAGAATAGGACAATCGGGGAGCTGAAGAATCAGCAGGCTCATTTAGACTGGGTTAAAACTGAGACAGATCACAGATGGGAATCGAAGGGGCGAGAACATCGAATTTCCAGAATATGAAATTCCAGGTAGGGCAGATTCTGAGCCAGAAATAGACAGCCCACGTAGGAAATGGCAAAGATTAGAAGTGAAACGAGCACAGGAAACGCGTCTGTTTGCCGCATATTCAGGGACAGAATACGCGTCAATACAATCAATGAACCGGCAGTTAGCTAACGTTCAAAGAGAAGTAGACAGTGAGGAAGAGGGGGGACATTTAGAATGCGTCGAAACTATCGTACACATTCTAAATATGCCCCAACAACAGACACTGAATTTTGCGGAGTTACGAGCGCCACGAAAAGGTTCCGTAACAGACGCATGTGTACCTGCAAACACAAGGCATACAGAAAAGAGAGGGCAGAATGCGGAGTTGTTTGCGCCACGTAATGGTTCAATGACAAACGCAACTAGTCCTCAACACAGACAGCGCGGGCTATTGCAGTTACCAAACTTAGAAACGCCACAGCATAGACCAGTAAACGACGTAACTGACCGGGTGGAAAACAATAGATCAAGAATACATAGTTCAGCAGAACGTAGTGTTACAGGACAGGACGCGATCAAGGAGATGTTACAAAAAATGAACTCTAGTATGACGAAACACAATCAGGATATTAATAGACAGATAACGAAACAGAATACACAGATGACAAAACAGTATCAGGAATTGAAACAGGATAATGAGAACTTGAGACAAGAGATTAAGAGACAGATCCAACAGGTTAAAATCCAGATGAAAGTAGGGATCGCCAGAATTGATAGTCAGATCACTCAGATAAACAAAGACACGAAAGAATCTAGAGAAAGAATTCAGGTACTAACACAAGGTCAGCAGCAATTACGCACTGATGTGGACAAGATCCAATTGGACCTCGTAAACGTTGACAAAAAGGTGGAACGTTTTACGAAAAAAGCCACTCGAACAGCAGTACAAATTTCGGAAGGATAAGCAATTCAAAGCAAGGTCGCAAAGGTTGCACTGAAAAAATATGATCAGCGGATCAATAAAATAGAACCTAAAAACAAAGATCAGTTTGAAAATCTTCGAACAGAGTTGATAGAAACTATCGAAGAAAAGATCGAGACCGATTGCACCTGTAGCGAAACAACTGACGCGTCAAGCATTAATTCAGTACACGAACACGCGCCGTCTAAGAAAGTTCAAGTAGAACCAAGGCTAGACGTAACACTCGCGCAGAAATCGAAACAGAAAACCCAGGTTAAAGTAATACATGACATGCCACAGGACCAGGCACAGTATCTAGAAAAACGGAACACAAACATTCAGCCGATACCAATCTAAAGACAGGCAACTGAACCAGTAAACCCAGCGACACAACATAATAGCAGCACAGGTACTATACCGCGAACGACGAGAGTAGAAACAAACGAACAAAACTTTTGTTCACCAATGATACGATATGACGCGGATATGAGTCAGAAAGTTGAGAATAGGCAGACAGGCAGTAGATTACCAGAGAATAAACACGACGACACAAGCAGTGGCAGATTATTTGAGTCCACGAATCAGCCACAAACCGGATTTATTAGTAGATATGATACAGACCGCTTCCTTACAGTTAGAAAATTTCAACATTTCAACGAAGAAGGCGGTAACTTGCATGCACGCACATTCATCGATCAGTTTCAAGTAGGCTTACCAAACCACTGGAGCGTAGCTCACAAACTTGACGTCATTTGTGCACACATGTCAGGGACAGTAGCAGAGTTGATGCAAAAGATCGCGGCTACTTGTACGTCTTGCCTACAGTTCAGAACATCATTTCTCGTAAGATATTGGTCTAAGGAGGCACAAAACAAAATTAAATACGAGTTACCTCAGATGACACCATATGAAAACTCGGGAGAGAAAAGCGTGGTAAAATTGTTTGATACAATGGACAGAAAGAATCAATGCCTAGACAAACCATACAGTAACGCAGAGCTGATACGTCTATGTAGAATAAAAATACCGGTAAAGTATCAACAGGCGACAGTAGGAAAAAAATGAAAATACCGAAGAATTCAAAGAGGTTTTAAGGGAACATGAATTTATGTTTAAAGAAGACGAGGAGAAAGAAAAAAGAAAGGAAAGGGAATAGCAAAAGGAGAGGTCTAGGAACGAATATTCCAATAATAACAATCGTAATCCTAACACCAATAACTTCAGGCACAGACAGTGACAGTGGCCCAATGGAGACAATTGCCATAGAAACGATGACCAGAATAATTGGTACAGAAATAGGAACGGTAATGGACACTCATACAGTGGCGGATATGGGTTTAGGAATCAAAATGCCAACTGCCAAGGGTACTTTGAAAGAAGTCACGATGTTAGAAACAGCAACTGGGGAGACCAGGGACCGAACAATTACCGAGAAAATTATGGTCCACAGAGACAAGGACAACACAGCAAAGAGAAACCAGATGTAGACGTTAGGCCACCGAATACTGCAAAACGTAAAGATTGACGTGAAAAAGTAAAATTAATAAAAGTTAAAATAGTAGGTCAACAAAATAACACATTAATTAAAGGAAAAAGAGACACAATACACACTAACAATCTCTTGTAGTATCAAGTACACTACAACATGCACACAAACAATAAATGGTACACAACAATTAAAAGAATGAAGAAGTGGTAGGACATAATTAGAATTAAAAGAAGAAATCATATATATACAATAATTTTTGCCACTATCAGAAAATTTTTCATTATATAAAATTAGAGTTTTTTTGTAAATAACAAATATATGTAAAACAAAAATTGTAAATATTTCTACCCGTCAGAGGGACATTGCCACCAACACCAATCACCAGCTCCCTTAACACCAGATGCTTCGAGATAGGGACGGAGAGGGTACAGACATGTAGAGAAAGCACTTGGGGCAATAACAACATGAAGACCAACGCCACACTGGAAATGCAGGTTGCAACCAGGTTGGACTTCAGAAGGACAACGCACAGCACGGACATTTCATATGTCACGACACTGCTACACAACGGAAGAGCGTGGGGAGAATCATAATACGACGAGACGACAATGAAGGTACAAAAAATTACTAAGATCTACAAACTGAAGTAACATTTGGAAAGGCAGTCAGATCCTACAAATCCTATATCACTCCTACACTAAAATTCACATATTCCTAGCCCAAGAAGAATGCAAGAAAGTAAAGAAGAACAGAAGATGCAAGATGAAGAAGGGCAGAAGACAGCAAGATACCTTTCGCTCCTATCCTACAAAGCTAATTGATACAAACGTCTTTCCATGAACTTTGAGGCATGGCAACTACTACAACCACCTCTCCAAACATAAACCTTGAATCGTCAAACAAATACAAGCGAGTGGCAAACGGAATATTAAGTAGCACCAACTAACATTATCTAGAAATAGATTCAGCAAAATGAACAGTATCCTCCCTACCACATCATCAAATTGCCATACCGAACCAGGTGTGAAGTACTAAGACGTCACAGCAAAAAATTGGGTGACGATCGGCGGTAGTCAACTACAGTCATCGAATTGCCATACCGTCCCAAGTGCGACAGCAAAGGAGTACCAAGACATCACTGTTTATGCAGTAAACCACAATCATCAGCGGTTAAAAGTACCACTCCATGATGACAATGTCAACAAGTAAGACCCGGCATCGCATGCTAGAGTTTTACCACTCAAGCGGATTTTTTCAGTAGAACAAAACAGCCGAATGAAGGTAGTCTTCGCAGCCACGTCAGTGATATCACTCACTCTTCGGGTTTTATTGGTTTCATTGAATCCGAGTCAAACGACTGACACAACTATTTGTTGGCTACATCAGTTATACGAATGTTTTCACTCACTCTCTAGGTGCATGTGATTTCATTTACATACTTTTTCAGGCTTTCCAGTTATACATGAATCATGACTTGGGTTGTTCACTTTTTAGAGACTAGTAGCTTAAATTATTTCAATGAGAGGATAATAACATTATATTTTTAAAACTGAACTATATTCCAAATGTGTGTGTTTATTTATTTAAACGCAAATTTTTCGTACTTCTGACATAGGACGCAACGAGTAAAAATGCAGATGTTTGTATGTATGTTACCTTAATGTCTACACACACCAGTGCGTTAGTATTTTTTTTCTCCTCACAAGCACTCCATAAATTTTACAACCTAGTATTTCTCTCAAGGCTGTCCTACACCGCTATGTGCACTATGCCTGTCAATATAAATTAACCGTTTTGTGTCCATGCATCCAAATTTCAACACCTGACCTGCTGTCCAAAACAAACATTAATGGCTTGCTCTTACCACATTTACTTGGAGGTACTAACCAAGCTAAAGACTTAAGATTTTTAATGGTCACAATTAATAGTTTGCAGATGATGTAAATACTGCTGTAATGTTGTTCAATACATGGTCCTCATTTACCGACAAAAATATCAGCACTTGTAGCTGATACATTATGTATATTTTTGGCTGCTTTTACAAGGTTAGTAAACAATACATTGTGAATTATGTTTAAATAAACGAGCAATTACCATTTTATTTCACTTTATTAAAGCTCTGTCTCTCTTTTTACGCTTGTTGGGCAATCATGAACAGCAATTCTCTTTCGGTAAATACTGAACAGAAAGCATATAAGATACAATATTTTAAACTGTTTAGTGATTTAATCAAGAGCTTTGTAAGCATATAGTTATTTGTCAGAACCCTTTCTCCGTGACAGATATTTGTCACCATTCTTTAATTTTCTTCAATCAATGAAATTTCAGAATATGAATCATCCATGCAGAAACTGTATATCACGCTGAAGTTGTGTCCAGACATCTTTTATCCAGCCACATGATTTCTGGAATTCACACGCCACTGAGTGTTTCAGCATTGTGATCCAGACACACTGTTAAATAAACGCCTATATGTGAATCTGTACGAAAGTATTGTCTGCTTATTGGCACTCAATAAAAAAGAAATATCGTAACGACAATAACAGTGATGGTAGGCGGTAACAGAGGGGGGTGAACAATAATGATTTAACTATGCCAAAACGATCGAATGTTTCCGCTGGGAAGTAGATGCGCCAGGGATCAGGGGACTCCAATTAGCACTTGTTTTCATTCCATTCCTCCCACAGTTGTATTCGAAAGAAATTAATGAATAAATAATCCGACCGGTACGTAAAACTACAATCGAAAGTGTCGATTGTTTTGCAATAACAGACTGAATCGATTGCTTCCATTTGGTTGTTACCATCACTACACAAAAATACGCCCGCGAAATGGTTAAAAAATCTCACTGCCAGGAATCGAAGCTGTTGATGCTGGTTGATTAATATATTTCAGTTTCAGATGCCTTGGTAATTTCGTTTTCAGACTTTATATAAGTTACTAACAAAACTTGACGATATTTACTCTCGTGTTTATATTTCTTGTCCATTCGACATTCTCTCTAGCTACCCTCTTAATGTTCAAAATGTGTGTGAAATCTTATGGGACTTAACTGCTAAGGTTATCAGTCCCTAAGCGTACACACTACTTAACCTAAATCATCCTAAGGACAAACACACACACCCATGCCCGAGGGAGGACTCGAACCTCCGCCGGGACCAGCCGCACAATCCAGGACTGCAGCGCCTTAGACCGCTCGGCTAATCCCTCGCGGCCCCTCTTAATGTTGCATGGGTCCATTATTAATTAGTCTGTCGGTGTAGCTGAGTGGTCAGCTCGAATGGCTGCTGTGCTGGTGACCTTTGTTCGATTCCCGGTCGAGTCAGAGGTTTAATCCGCTCAGGGACTGGGTGTGCGACGTCAGCACTATTTCATCAACAAGTCGCCGAAGTGGCGTCAAATAGGAAGACTGCACTAGCCAGCCGAATAACCCCAGATGGGGTCTCACAGTCAATGACGCCATACTATCATTTCATTTCATTACTAGTTTGTGCTATTTTTTAAAATATTTTAGTTTAGTTTTCAGACCTATTGCAAGTGCTACTGAGATCTACTTGCCACTTCATTCTTTCAGAACTTGTTCTGAAGTGGTACGATTTCCAAGACAAAGTAGAACAGCTTCTTGATGCAATAATTTACGAACAGCCGTATGCATTGTAGAAATTTATTTTATTTTATGAACTTCAATGTGCTACCAGGTTCGGCATTACATTGATGCCATCTTCAGGCCCCACTCGTCATAGTCGTAAAATCGCTGTACACGGAAGGAGCCATATAACTGGATCCGTGATGAGTGGGGCCTGAAGATGGCATCAATGTAATGCCGAACCTGGTAGCACATAGAAGTTCATAAAATAAAATAAATTTCTACAATACATACGGCTGTTGGTAAATTATTGCATGAAGAAGTTGATGCCAGCCGTCGTCCCACGATCCATAATGGATCAACGAAGATAAAACAGAATAGGGTGTTCGGGAAGTTGCTGTGCAGATACAGCATACGTCGGCAATGACGTCCACGGGTGAGTTTACAAGTATGAAATCGCTTCATTTTATTGGAAAACACTTTCTGCAGATCTGATTATGAAGTGCTTCTCATGTACGCAGTCACTTCAGTTTGTACGAGGTGCATTCAAGTTCTAAGGCCTCCGATTTTTTTTATCCGGACTGGAAGAGATAGAAACATGCGCATTGTTTTAAAATGAGGCTGTGTTCATTGTCAATACGTCCCAGAGATGGTAGCACCGTACGGCAGATGGAATTTTACCTCCAGCGGCGAGAATGAGAACTGTTTTAAATACTTAAAATGGCGACGTTTTCCTTACTTGAACATTCGTTTTCTGAATTTGCGTGGTGTGAAACTAATTGAAATTCATCGACAGTTGAAGGAGACATGTGGTGATGGAGTTATGGATGTGTCGAAAGTGCGTTCGTGGGTGCGACAGTTTAATGAAGGCACAACATCGTGTGACAACAAACAGAAACAACCTCGGGCTCGCACAAGCCGGTCTGACGACATGATCGAGAAAGTGGAGAGAATTGTTTTGGGGGATCGCCGAATGACTGTTGAACAGATTGCCTCCAGAGTTGGCATTTCTGTTGGTTCTGTGCACACAATCCTGCATGACGACCTCAAAATGCGAAAAGT
The DNA here is from genome assembly GCF_021461395.2 of Schistocerca americana. Taxonomy (NCBI): domain Eukaryota; kingdom Metazoa; phylum Arthropoda; class Insecta; order Orthoptera; family Acrididae; genus Schistocerca; species Schistocerca americana. The sequence continues at coordinate 1,220,816,532 of NC_060119.1, read as the reverse complement.
GTCATCCAGGTGGGTGCCACGAATGCTGACGGACGACCACACGGATGCCCGTGTGGCATGTTGCCAAGCAATTTTGACGCGACACGACAGCATGAATGGGACTTTCTTTTCGTCGGTTGTGACAATGGATGAGACGTGGATGCCATTTTTCAATCCAGAAACAAAGCGCCAGTCAGCTCAATGGAAGCACACAGATTCACCGCCACCAAAAAAATTTCGGGTAACCGCCAGTGCTGAAAAAATGATGGTGTCCATGTTCTGGGACAGCGAGGGCGTAATCCTTACCCATTGCGTTCCAAAGGCACTACGGTAACAGGTGCATCCTACGAAAATGTTTTGAAGAACAAATTCCTTCCTGCGCTGCAACAAAAACGTCCGGGAAGGGCTGCGCGTGTGCTGTTTCACCAAGACAACACACCCGCACATCGAGCTAACGTTACGCAACAGTTTCTTCGTGATAACAACTTCGAAGTGATTCCTCATGCTCCCTACTCACCTGACCTGGCTCCTAGTGACTTTTGGCTTTTTCCAACAATGAAAGACACTCTCCGTGGCCGCACATTCACCAGCGGTGCTGCTATTGCCTCAGCGATTTTCCAGTGGTCAAAACAGATTCCTAAAGAAGCCTTCGCCGCTGCCATGGAATCATGGCGTCAGCGTTGTGAAAAATGTGTACGTCTGCAGGGTGATTACGCCCAGAAGTAACGCCAGTTTCATCGATATCGGGTGAGTAGTTAATTAGAAAAAAAATCGGAGGCCTTAGAACTTGAATGCACCTCGTAAATGACAAACTGTGCGTGGGAGATTGCGGTTACTATATATGTTGCTGTTCCCCAAAGAGAAACATCGGATGGAGTAACATCCGGTGAGCGAGTGGGCCACAGTTTTTTTGAGATGACACGTTCCCCAAAAAGCTCTTTGAAAATACGCGTAGTTTTGTTGGTTATGCACCCAGTAGGGCCATTTCGTTGAAACCGTGTGTAGTTGATTTCGTCTTCGCTCAGCTTCCCAATGAAATCATGGATCATCGTTCGTTGTTCACGGTTTCTTCACAACAATAACAATACACCTTCCGCATATTGCTAACCACACTCCAGTTTTCTGCTCACGCAATGCCATTTGAAGCACAGCACGACGAGTCACCGTTGACCATAATAGATTGTTTCGTGTAATAACATGATCACAGAGGTGCAATCAGACCTCGTCTTTAGCTGGCCGCTGTGACCAAGCGGTTCTAGGCTTTTCAGTCCGAAACCGGGCTACTGCTACGGTCGCAGGATCGAATCCTGATTTTGGCATGGATGTGTGTGATGTCCTTAGGTTAGTTAGGTTTAAGTAGTTCTAAGTCTAGGGGACTGATGACCTCAGATGTTAAGTCCCATAGTGCTTACAGCCATTTGAACCATTTGAACCTCGTCTTTATAGAAGGCGACACCTAGCATATCAATGGTGTTGCTCTCTATAAAAGATGAGAAACCGTTTGCGGTAGCGGATTAGCTCTTCGGGATCAACTTTCACTGTTGTCACTTTATACGGAAAGAATTTCCTAACTACCTTAGGTGGAACTGCAAGCCCGAATCTTTTTCGTTTGTCAGCTAGCGCTACGGACTTGCTGGGCTCTACTGCATAGAGCCATAAACGTCCCACAAATTCTTTTTGTTTATTTAGGTGGTCTTGCAGTTCGTTCGGCATCTTAAACTGAGCCTGCCTCTTCAAATTTCTCAATACGTCGATGATCTGAATTAATAAGAGGTACACTTATTTCCGGAATTTTTCAACCAATGTCGTCTGCACAAATCCACATATTTATCACCATGTCGAAACACATGTCCAACAAGGCAATTGCGTTGCTCGGTTGAATGCACCATAATTTAAAAACAAATTTTACAGTAAACGCTGTCCATCATATTCAACAGCTATCAAAGCCAAATCAAACAATTTAATGTTACGCAACAGTTCAACGAATTAAGAAACAGTCGTTTTTCTATGAAAAAACATTTCTGGCAACTTACTTTCTGTCAACTTGTTCCGAAATTCTCACGAAATTCACATCCGTTGTCTGTAGACCAGTGCACAGTGACCTTCCGAGAACACTGTAGTTTTGTATCCTTAACTCCATTATACAATTTCGTTCACGCCTTGCGAACATTCGACTATTCTGTATGCACTATTGAGCTTGTTTCTAATGAGCTTACTTTCAGATACTCGCACGGTACCCATAGCTACAGCTTCATAACATCTACACAATAAAAACAGTAATTTTTAAGGAAACTTTACTGAGAGGCACATTATTATTAGAACACAGAAGTGCGGCATAAGAACTTTTGTTGAGGTTAGTACCGAATTTTACGGACTATAACACGCTACGGGCTATAAGAAGCACCTTAAATTTTGAGCATTTTTTTAAAAAAATATCATTTTTACCATGTGTATTATTACGAGATTGGAAAGTCAGACTAAAAAAAAAAAAATCTCTTAGCTTGCAAAACTGAAGTGACCTTTAGAATCACTGAACATCGTCACCTGAACTTTCTCCTTCTTTATCTTTTTCATCGTTGCCCTCTTCGTACATAAGATAGTCTTCACTGCCACGCGAGAGCGTTCTTGGGCCGCACTTCTTGAAAGATTTACCGATGCATTCTCTCACTCTAGATCAGTACTGTTTTATTCACTGACACACTTGTTTGATTGTAGTTTGTTTGAAAGCTTTCTTCGGTGTGAATTCGTATTAGTTTCATCGATCATCCCTTTGTTCCATTTCAGTGGGTTTATTTATCTTGATATCAAGGGGTTGCCATTGTAAAGTAAGTCCGCCCGGAATAACAACGAACTCTATAATTGCCTGTCTCAATTTCTCTTTCACACAATTGTACACATGACTACTACACTTAGCTAGAACAAGAAGAGAGCTCTTCTTCAACAAAGCACCTTTCCCTTTCTACCACACTCAGTTAATCCCTAGTTTCTTACCAGCCCCTTCCATACAGCCCTTGTAATGTACGTGAGCAGCACTTGGCAGTATTTAAGAACGTTTTAGCGTTGTTTTGCGATTCAAAATGTTATTGTTATAAGTTCCGTACCGTCAGCACAACATGAAAGGACAACAGTGTAGCGTATTTTTCACGTTGACTTGTTTTTATAGTTACATTTGTAGCATCTTTCATTCTAACAATTCTTTTACTCAGCACATTAAATGTCAGAGGAGTTTCGTCCATTTTCACTCTTTGGCTTAGTTCCAAACTGGATTTCTTTCGATGCTGAACAATAAAGCGATGGAAAGACAATATTTTCTCTTCCTACTCTTGTCGCATTTTCTGCGATGTTTTGGTTTTAGTTCGCATGTTAAATCCATAACTCTTGATAAACCTATAGTATCGACCAACTCCTTCTTAATCTGTAAGTTCCACTGTAGCGCTAGCTTACGAGTGTGTATTTGAATAATTTTTGTAATAATTCTAATGCCATTTTGACGGTGTTCTTGAATGCATTTCGATACGTCATCTTCTATTGTAGCCGAATTTCCATTTAGTCTTCTGTTTGCACATATAGCCTTCCTCATTTTTTTAGTTCTTATTTATTAGCCCGCCAATATCTAATCGTTTGTTTCTACTGGTAGAGGGCCGAAATGCTGCTCAGCTGCTCTGTTTGCATAATCTTCTGCACCTCCTATTACTTTCAATTTACAGCCCGCATCATATCAATACCTCTTATTTATTTTTTTCCTCTACGAAACCAGCTACCAACCAAAAATATTGAATTGTTACCGATATTTTGAAAATTGTTACACAACATATAATTGTGTACAGCACTGACGTTCTAGTACTGTTCTTCGTTTCTAACAAAATTTCTCTTTCTACACAAAATAATGCAAGATAAGCTGTAACATTCACAAATACTTTAAGGGCGTAAAATTATTGCAGGAAAAATCAAAGTTATGCAGTATGGAAGAGAATAAACACTGCCTTGTGGAGACCGTACCAGGGTTCGGGACTAGATTAAAAATATTTCCTGTTGGGTAACGCCTAAAAAAATGAAGACTGTCCTAACAGAAACTTCTAAAGGTGCAAGTAATCATGAAAACTAATATTAGCACAGTACTTCATTTGAGCCAATGCAAAGTAATGAATGATTTCCTAAATTAGTAAGCACTGTAATATTTCAACGTTTCATAAAATTGTGTTATTCCATTCTGTTAGACTTAAATAGTATTTTCCGCTTTGATTTCTTTTTATGCTAAGGATAGCGATCAGTGGAATCGATTAGCGTAATGCAATGTAATGATTTTTTTCTTTTGTTGATATTAGTTTAACAATGAAACTACAAATAACTTTTATTTTTACAGCAGCTATAGTCGAAGTAAATATTTGGATAATGCTGCAGCCATTTGATTGGAATAATTTTCGTTTTTATTGTTATACGACCCAAATTTCGGGATTAGGCCACTTTCAAGTACAAAAAGTTATTTGTGTGTCAAAAAAACATCAGACTGCTATGAAATGCAAAGCATATCTGGTCATATAGGCTAAATCTCTCATTAGTAAAAGTGAGAACACCCCTAAACCGCCTAAATGCGATACAGACTTTCATTTGTGGAAGCTATGGTATGAAATATAAATCCTAATCGACAAAACATATCTGGTCACACAGGCCAAATCTATCATTAGTAAAAGTATAAATATCTCCAAAATGCCAAAATCATTGCAGACTTTCATTTCTGAAACCTGTACCACAACCGTTATGTGAAACTGGTAACCAATAAACTGTATTCTCCACATTCATATCCATACCTGTTTATTGGTTAGCAGTTTCATATAAAGACTTATAACACTACTTTCCGCTACTGTTGCACCACAACCTTAAGGTTGGAGGCAGGTCGTGAAACAAAACTATCTTGTTAAAGCAGTTATGGTATAACGCAACAGAGCAGTGTTACCCTCTGAGAGGAATTTTGTTATGTTGACTGTATTGTACCTAACGGAATTGGCTTATCGGAAGTGAAAGTCAGAATTACGTAAATATTCAAACAGTAACAAAAGATAATTTACTTATCCACACTGTTCAAAGAATAAAAAACAAAACGGTCGCCAGTCTAACTAGGCATGAGAATGGTTAACATTCTTGTTCAAGAAAGCAGTTATGAGTAACTTTAACGGACAAACACAACCTATATTTTGCCACACGCGAGTGCAATGAACTCTGTCACCTGCATATGTTAACGTTAAGTTGGGAATTGACAGATAGAGCAGAACGAACTATTTGCATAAATATAACAGATAACAATACACACTACTATCTTCAGGGCTTAGTCAAACTGAGTGGTTTCAATAATATTACTATTACAGTGCACTTTAGAATCAAAATTTGGACATATTATTACTTTTGAAACATCTTGCTATTTGACATGAAATATGGATATGGCGTACAGGAAAAGTAGTTATTGTGCATAGATTAAGTCTCTCATTACTAAACGCCTTTTTATTTAGAATGAAAATTAAATGGAATTCACTAAGAGATTACTTCTCACTGTCTTTTGAAGAAAGAAGTTACTGTTTTCATAGATAGTTGTCTTTTTATTAATCGTTATGCAGCATGAGCACAATAGACAAACTATGGATACTGTTTCAACATTAATATGCACTTTTAATACACAAGAGGAACCCAATATTGTACAGAATTTCACTTGAATAGCAAGAGTAATTGAAATTTGCTATAACTAACTTTGTGCATTTGAACTACTTTCAATGGAGAGGGGGGTGGGGCTTAATCTTGACCACTGTAGCAGAGCATACTAAACACACTTTTTATACATTAAAGAAACAAGGCCTTAACAAGTATGAACATGTAACCTTCAACAGTATTGGTTCTCAACTCTTACTGCAGTAGAACACAACTTGACGTATCTGTAAGAAACTGATTCACCTTTTGCGATTTACAACAAGCAGCAATGTGATCATTTACAAAGCAAAACTTTAGAAGCCTCAGTTTGAAGGACTTTTAATTTTGAAGTTGGCAACCACATATTAATAAGCAGTTTTAATAGAAAAATCATTTTCAGCAAGTTCTTTCAATAAGGACGCTCGGTAATCACTTTAGCGTGGGAAGGACCCTAAGTGGAAATGTGACAGAGGGATAAAAAATCAAGGTACGTATAAGAGCTCGAGTATAAGTTATCTTATGTTTGCGCACACAAAAACATCCAATGAACTGATCCTTCACTTTACATATCTACAATTCTAGGTTCCTTTCTAGTGATTGCGCAATGTGGTGGCGAATGCATGTTGGTAGGTAGATTTGCAGGTAGAATTGCTGGACTCTGTCATTTCTAGGTGGCGATGACAGACCCAATTTCGAAATAGTTACAGCTCTTTATCTAATAATCCGAGGCATTAGAAAGCGTCAGGAAAAGCCTCTCTCGGAACCAGCACAGTATACAACTTTTACAAACTGTGCTTTAGGGTCCAGAAATGATAATCTGTAATGTATTTTGGCGTTTTAGAGAACTTCTCACTTTTTACTAATGACAGATCTGGACCGTATAACCAGATGTGCTTTGTCGACAAGCACTTTTATTTCATACCAGTCTGTTGTCTTTAGTTTCTGTACTTGAAAAGGGCCTAACACCGAAATCTGGATCACGTAACAATAAAATAAAAATTACACTACAGGCCAATAAAATTGCTACACCAAGAAGAAATGCAGATGTGAAACGGGTATTCATTGGACAAATATATTATACTTGAACTGACATGTGATTACATTTTCACGCAATTTGGGTGCATAGATCCTGAGAAATCAGTACCCAGAACAACCATCTCTGGCCATAATAACGGCCTTGATACGCCTGGGCATTGAGTCAGAGGCTGGACGGCGTGAACAGGAACAGCTGCCCATGCAGCTTCAACACGATACCACAGTTTATCAAGAGTAGTGACTGGCGTATTGTGACGGGCCAGTTGCTCGGCCACCATTGACCAGACGTATTGAATTGGTGAGAGATCTGGAGAATGTGATGGCCAGGGCAGCAGTCGAACATTTTCTACATCCAAAAAGGCCCGTACAGGACCTGAAACATGCGGTCGCGCATTATCCTGCTGAAATGTGGGGTTCCGCAGGGATCGAATGAAGGGTAGAGCCACGGGTCGTAACACGTCTGAAATGTAACGTCCACTGTTCAAAGTGCCGTCAATGCGAAGAAGAGGTGACCGAGACGTGTAACCAATGGCACCCCATACCATCACGCCGGGTGATAGGCCAGCATGACGATGACGAATACACGCTTCCGATGTGCGTTCACCGCGATGTTGCCAAACACGGATGCTACCATCAGGATACTCTAAACAGAACCTGGATTCATCCGAAAAAATGTTTTGCCATTCGTGCACCCAGGTTCGTCGTTGAGTACAGCATCGCAGGCGTTCCCCTCTGTGATGCAGCGTCAAGGGTAACCGCAGCCATGGTCTCCGAGCTGATAGTCCATGCTGCTGCGAACGCCGTCGAACTGTTCGTGCAGATGGTTGTTGTCTTGCAAACGTCCCCACCTGTTGGCTCAGGGATCGAGACGTGGCTACACGATCCGTTACAGCCATGCGGATAAGATGCCTGTCATCTCGACTGCTAGTGATGCGAGGCCGTTGGGATACAGCACGGCGTTCCGTATTACCCTCCTGAACCCACCGATTCCATATTCTGCTAACAGTCATTGGATCTCGACCAATGAGAGCAGCAGTGTCGCGATACGCTAAACGGCAACCGCGATAGGCTACATTCCGACCTTTATCAAAGTCGGAAACTTGATGGTACACGTTTCTCCTCTGTAAACGGGGCATCACAACAACGTTTCACCAGGCAACGCCGGTCAACTGCTGTTTGCGTATGAGGAATCGGTTGGAAACTTTCCTCACGTCAGCACGTTGTAGGTGTCGCCACCGACGCCTTGTGTGAATGCTCTGAAAAGCTAATCGCTTGCACATGACAGCATCTTCTTCCTGTCGGTTAAATTTCGCGTCTGTAGCAGGTCATCTTCCGTAGTGTAGCAATTTTAATGGCCAGTAGTGTATTACAGTAGTCAATTGGTGGGAGAATCAGTCAAAAAAGAAAAAAAAAATGTTGAGGTATTAAAAACTTTACTGTGCAGCTGGCTTTTAACGTAATTTGAAATGAGTGGCGGGCTATGGAACAGCTTAACAGTTACTGCAAGTCGAGGCAGGTCCAGGAGTCGAGAGAAGAGCCCCTGGGGGTGGGGTCATTAGGCGGACAGGGCGCCAGTCACGGAATTATTGTTTCTGGGCGCCGGTCCCTGGCGCCGTTCGCCCTCTAATTCGACGTCCAGGCCGGCCCGTCGGCGCCCATCCGGCCTGCGCGGCGGAACGAGTGGGGCTGACGTGTCGCAGGTTTTGCAGCCGCGGCCATTACCGCCGCTTTCCGCCGTGATGAGCGCTGGCTGCCTCCCTCCCCCTCCCCTACGCCGCCGCGGGGTGGGGGGTGGGGAGCTGCGCGCCCCTCCAGCTTGATTTGGCCAATTTGCCGGCCGAGCGACCGCGCGATCACGTTCTCACTGACAGCGGACAGCCAAAGGAGCCGCGCAGCATAACGACTCGCAACGGCGACTTCTACTGCGGCAGTTTTGAAGCGGCCTCCTACACGTCGCGTTTGTAGGCTTCTAGAGCCAGAGGGCGGTGGGAGGGAGGGGAGAGGGGAGACGTAGCGGATGAAGACCCCGAGGCCGACTGCACACAAAAGACTGTGTCCTTAGAACCGACGCTTGTACAGCCATTCAGCGAGGTACTTGATCCGCTTCCGAACAACACTCCCTCTGCAGGGGTTACCACAGGGGAGTCTAAGTCCTCTATTATATTTGCTATACAGTATTATATTTGTTATACAGAATCGACGCTGCTGGCCATTAAAAATGCAACGGCAGATAGAATAGCATGTAACGAGATTTCCTTATTATGCGCATACAGTATCGTAGAAAGAAAACATGATTAAATTTGTTGGAAATTTGATGTGTACAGTGTGTCAAGTATAGCATACAGAACAACAAATGGGAAATAGAAGGTGATGACTTTGTAGGGGGGACATGTTTTTTATCATTAGTAACCCGAATGATGCCCCCCCCCCCCTCCCCTGGGAACCATGGATTTTGCCATTGGTGGGGAGGAGGCTTGCGTGCTTGCGTGCCTCAGTGATACAGATAGTCGTGCGGTAGGAGAGGCCAGACAAACGTGTGGTTCCTGAAGAGGGGCAGCAGCCTTTTCAATAGTTGCTCTGGCAACAGTCTGGATGATTGACTGATCTGGTCTTGTAACACTAACCAAGACTGCCTTGCTGTGCTGGTACTGCGACCGACTGAAAGCAAGGGGAAACTACAGCCGTAATTTCACCTAAGGGCGTGCAGCTTTCAAATGGCTCTGAGCACTATGGGACTCAACTGCGGAGGTTATTAGTCCCCTAGAACTTAGAACTAGTTAAACCTAACTAACCTAAGGACATCACAAACATCCATGCCCGAGGCAGGATTCGAACCTGCGACCGTAGTGGTCTTGCGGTTCCAGACTGCAGCGCCTTTAACCGCACGGCCACTTCGGCCGGCCGTGCAGCTTTACTGTATGGTTAAATGATGATGGCGTCCTCTTGGGTAAAATATTCCTGAGTTAAATAGTCCCCCATTCGGATCTCCGGGCGGGGACTACTCAAGAGGACGTTGTCATCAGGAGAACTAAATCTGTCGCTCTACGGATCGGAGCCTGGAATGTCAGATCCCTTAAACAGGCAGGTAGGTTAGAAAATTTAAGAAGGAAATGGATGGGTTAATGTTAGATATAGCGGTTTTTAGTGAAGTACGGTGGCAGGAGGAACAAGACTTCTGGTCAGATGAATACTGGGTATAAAGACAAAATCAAATAAGGGTAATACAGGAGTAGGTTTAATAATGAATAGGAAAATAGGAATGCTGGTAAGCTACTAAAAACAGCATAGTGAACGCATTATTGTGGCCAAGACTGGCAATGGCAAGGAAAGCGTTTCTGAAGAAGAGGAATTTGTTGACATCGAGTATAGGTTTAAGGGTCAGCAAGTCGTTTCTGAAAGTATTTGTATGGAGTGTAGCCATGTATGGAAGTGAAACATGGACGATAAATAGTTTAGACAAGAAGAGAATAGAAGATTTCGAAATGTGGTGTTACAGAAGAATTCTCAAGATTAGATGGGTAGTTCACATAACTAATGAGGAGGTATTGAATAGAATTGGAGAGAAGAGAAATTTGTGGCACAATTTGACTAGAAGAAGAGATCGGTTGGTAGGGCATATTCTGAGGCATCAAGGGATCACCAATTTAGTATTGGAAGGCAGCGTGGAGGGTAAAAATCATAGAGGGAGACCAAGATGCACTAAACAGATTCATAAGGATGTAGGTTGCAGTAGGTACTGGGAGATGAAGAACCTTGCACAGGACAGAGTAGCATGGAGAGCTGCATCAGACCATTCTCTGGACTGAAGACCACAACAACAACAGTCCGAATGACAGAGCTGTCACCGCAAAAGTGTGACAACTACTTGTTATAGCACTCATTAATGAGTTAGTGCTTACTAACAGATGTGACTGCAGATACTTTGCAAACGATACGGTTATTCGTAAGACTTTAAGGCGACACAAACGGTTTGGGAAGAAGGACACATGCAAACGAACAACGGATAATATGTTTTCATATGAGGAACATAATTGTAGTAACTTCATATGACATTATATACACTATTAATTCTGTGCAGAGTTTTAATAATCAACATAAAAAAAGATTCGAGCAGCAAATACTTTATAAAAGCAATCATATTACCTCTATTACTAGCGCATAAAGCCACAACACAATATGATAAAACAAATCACATTAGCTCTATTAGTAGTTCATAGAGCCACAACACCATCCTTGTGGCACTAAAAGTTTACACCGACATTGGTCTTAATCTCTATGCAATGCATATCGGAGAGTGCACCATACTTACAGGGTTATTCGGTAATAATATTGCGAACTTTCAGCGATGATGGAGGAGGGGAAATGGATCACTTCGAGTTAAGGGATCCTAGTCTAGAAACTACTACGTCGAAAGTTATGAGCGAAATTCGTTCTAATTGACGATAAACTTCTTCTTCTGCAAGCACTTTTCTTTCCACATTTCTGGAGGAGGTGGCATGGACCAAAACAAGAAAATGTTGTCTGGTAAACAAGGGCTCCAAAATACATATTTTAAAACCCGTCAGCACTTGTTCAGTAGTAGATTTGTGTTATACAATAGCAAAGCTGTTTGACAGCTCAGTTTTACTGGACGTTTTCCTCTTGTTTCGGTCCATATTACCTCCTCCCAAAATACAGAAAGCAAAGAACTTGCATTAAAAGAAGGCCAATGTCAGAGGCATCGCAACAATTTTCGATTCTAATTTTCGACTCTGTCGTTTCCGGATCAGGGTCCCTTGCCTTTAATTTAATAACGCTTATCCTTCTCCATCATCACGAAATCGTCCTGCATAATAGCGAACTTTCACTTACTCCATGCGCTTGTGCGACTGCGTGTATGCACCAGTATGCGCTCCAACCGCTCTGACTGTTTGTTGTTGTTGTTGTGGTCTTCAGTCCTGAGACTGGTTTGATGCAGCTCTCCATGCTACTCTATCCTGTGCAAGCTTCTTCATCTCCCAGTACCTACTGCAACCTACATCCTCCTGAATCTGTTTAGTGTATTCATCTCTCGGTCTCCCTCTACGATTTTTACCCTCCACGCTGCCCTCCAATAATAAATTGGTGATCCCTTGATGCCTCAGAACATGTCCTACCAACCGATCCCTTCTTCTAGTCAAGTTGTGCCACAAACTTCTCTTCTCCCCAATCCTATTCAATACCTCCTCATTAGTTACGTGATCTATCCACCTTATCTTCAGCATTCTTCTGTAGCACCACATTTCGAAAGCTTCTATTCTCTTCTTGTCCAAACTAGTTATCGTCCATGTTTCACTTCCATACATGGCTACACTCCATACAAATACTTTCAGAAACGACTTCCTGACACTTAAATCTATACTCGATGTTAACAAATTTCTCTTCTTCAGAAACGATTTCCATGCCATTGCCAGTCTACATTTTATATCCTCTCTACTTCGACCATCATCAGTTATTTTACTCCCTAAATAGCAAAACTCCTTTACTACTTTAAGTGTCTCGTTTCCTAATCTAATTCCCTCATCATCACCCGATTTAATTTGACTACATTCCATTATCCTCGTTTTGCTTTTGTTGATATTCATCTTATATCCTCCTTTCAAGACACTGTCCATTCCGTTCAACTGCTCTTCCTGGTCCTTTGCTATCTCTGACAGAATTACAATGTCATCGGCGAACCTCAAAGTTTTTACTTCTTCTCCATGGATTTTAATACCTACTCCGAATTTTTCTGACTATATTGCCTTAATCTCTATGCAAGATATTCACAAAGCGCCCTAAAAATTACCTAAGGAAGGAGAGGAAATTAAGAACTTTTGTTTTTTGTGCGTGTGTAGCACAGTACGAAGAACAGATGATTAAACTTATAGTTTATTTGCTGGTGTACAAATTGTACATTTTGCACACACGGCCACAATCTGAGGCAGCAAGAATGGCTCTAACCCGTCTGGGCAACGTGTCGGTGGTACCATATACTACGACGTCAGTATCTGGAACCAAAAGTCGATGACTGGTACAGAACAGTATTGTTCTCCTAAAAGCCTGCACACATTGTGTGGTGAGCCGAGACGCAATATGGAAAGTGAAAAGACGACACGTCGCATAGTCCAACGTTGGCGTCGCCCGCACCACTGTCGGCGTTCCTCTTTGCTGCCAAGTCAAGGGAGACCGCAACAATGTCGCCGTGAAGACAGCTATCAGTCTCTGTGTACCTGTGGCTGCATTTCTTGGTTCATTTCCTGCCTCAAGGCATTGAGCTGTGTCTTTACAATACTGCACAGCCTAGTGAACAGTATGTCTCAGTCTTGACACAGTGTATTAGCTTGTTGTCTGCCAGACACGACTAATTTTTGCCACGAGCATTTATCTTGTATTAAAACATGAAGAGAGCCGATATGCATTACACCAGATGGAAATAATGTCCATTTCTTTTTACTTTTCTTTGCAGTCATACACGGACGACATCTTCACATAGTTACACTACTGGCCATTAAAATTGCTACACCACGAAGATGACGTGCTACAGACGCGATATCTAAGTGACAGGAAGGAGATGCTCGGATACGCAAATCATTAGCTTTTCAGAGCACTCACACAAGGTTGGCGCAGGTGGCGACACCTACAACGTACTGACATGAGGAAAGTTTCCAACCGATTTCTCATACACAAACAGCAGTTGACCGGCGTTGCCTGGTGAAACGTCGTCGTGATGCCTCGTGTAAGGAGGAGAAATGCCCTCCATCATGTTTCCGACTTTGATAAAGGTCGGATTGTAGCCTATCGCGATTGCGGTTTATCGTATCGCGACATTGCTGCTCGCGTTGGTCGAGATCCAGTGACTGTTAGCAGAATATGGAATCGGTGGGTTCAGGAGGATAATACGGAACGCCGTGCTCGATCCCGACGGCCTCGTATCACTAGCAGTCGAGATGACAGGCATCTTCTCCCCATGGCTGTAGCCGATCGTGCAGTCACGTCTCGATCCCTGAGTCAACCGATGGGGACGTTTGCAAGACAACGACCATCTGCACAAACAGTTCGACTACGTTTGCAGCAGCATGGACTATCAGCTCGGAGAGCATGGGTGCGGTTAACCTTGACGCTGCATCACAGACAGGAGCGCCAGCGATGGTGTACTCAACGACGATCCGGGGTGCGCGATGGGCAAACCACAGTTTTTATGGATGAATCCAGGTTCTGTTTACAGCATCATGATGGTCGCATCCGTGTTTGGCGAAATCACGGTGAATGCATATTGGAAGCGTGTATTCGTCATCGCCGTACTGGCATATCACCCGGCGTAATGGTATGGGGTGCCATTGGTTACACGTCTCGGTCATCTCTTGTTCGCATTGACGGCGCTTTGAGCAGTGGACGTTACATTTCAGATGGGTTACGACCCGTGGCACTACCCTTCATTCGATCCCTGCGACACCCTACATTTTAGCAGGATAATGCGCGACCGCATGTTGCAGGTCCTGTACGGTCCTTTCTGGATACAGAAAATGTGCGACTGCTGCCCTGGCCAGCACATTCTCCAGATCTCTCACCAATTGAAAACGTCTGGTCAATGGTGGCCGAGCAACTGGCTCGTCACATTAAGCGAGTCAGTACTCTTGATGAACTGTGGTATCGTGTTGAAGCTGTATGGGCAGCTGTACTTGTACAAGCCATCCGAGCTCCGTTTGACTCAATGCCCAGGCGAATCGAGGCCGTTACTACGGCCAGAGTTGGTTGTTCTGGGTACTGATTTCTCAGGATCAATGCACCCAAATTGCGTGAAAATGCAATCACATGTCAGTTGTAGTATAATATATTTGTCTAGTGAATACCCATTTATCATCTGCATTTCTTCTTGGTGTAGCAATTTTAATGGCCAATAGTGTAATAAGCATCGCCAGTGAGCAGGTAATGGTGCCACTCACAGTGTGCTGTGATTTCTTGTGATGCTCTAGCTTTCTCGGAGTTTTCTCTGTCCAGTCGGTATGTCTTGCGTCGCGCTGGTTGGCCAGCGCCTCCCTGATATGCGGGACCCGGCGCTCTGCAGGGGATAGGAGTACGGAGCGAGTCTGCACGGGGCATCGCAGGGGATCGGTTGGCGCGTTGTGTGCCGCTGTGCCGCACTTGTGCTGTCACTGCGCCGCCTGTCGCTGTTGGCGAGCGAAACTGGAGTGTGGCTGTAGTGACCAGTAAACACAGGCTCAGATCGGGAGTCGTTCCGCCTTTGCCACGTGACGAAACCTCCGGAGTTCAGTCTCGCTTGTGCAAAGGGTTAAAATGGCTCTGAGCACTGTGGCACTTAACATCTGGGTCATCAGTCCCCTAGAACTTAGAACTACTTAAACCTAACTAATCCAAGGACATCACACACATCCGTGCCAGAGACAGGATTCGAACCTGCGACCGTATCGGTCGCGCGGTTCCAGACTGTAGCGCCTAGAACCGCTCGGCCACACCGTCCGGCTCGTTTCTGCATCCACGGCAACTTCCTGGATTAATTTGCAAGTGTTGAGCTATTTGTGTGAGGGATCGTTTTAAAACCGTGATTGCTCCGTGTGGCCATTCACTTTGTTAGAGTGATGTTCTTCTAAATCCCTCGAGTGTTGAGTTTGCATCGCTGTTGATCGTGAGTGGAATTAACTGAGTTGTCCCCTGGTTAATTTTGCTGTCAGTTCTTTATTGCATTCGGCGAATTCATGTCTTATCTGAGTAAATAGCTACTTTCACGATTTGTCAATGAACTCCTCATCTGCTTGCTAAAATTTAATTTCCGAGAAAAGTCGGATTGTGCTGTGCCACTTTCTGCCTGTGGACGATTGTACCTGTTGAAAACCTTGTACTGTCATAGAGCGGTATTCTTAGTGGTTAAAACTGTGTACAGGATATCGTTATTTACAAAGTCGGTGTTCGGAGTGGCTCCGTAAATTACGAATGTTAATTTGATTCACGCTGTCAGGCTTGATGAAATTGACCAAAAACGTCAATTTTCCATTTACTTTTATTTGTTAGTAAACTCATGGACAATAAGTTCCCAAATTTTCAATGCTGAAATCGCATCCGAAGTGCCCAAAAATTAATTAAAAGTGTGAGGCTGCCTCCCTGCCACGCCCACGTTTTGAAGCAGCATTTCAATACCAGCTCAGTGAACAACGATTCTGTGTATTACTTTCAACCAAACGTGTGGGGAATGCATCTAGAAGGCCGTGAAACATACTCTTTGGTGTTATAGATCACCGTTGACTCTGTTACGTATCTTATAATCAATATAAAAACTAGCTGTATCGTTTATGACGAAGCAATTCTTTTTTTGCCTTGTGATACTGACGGAGATTTACACAAGTGTTCGATTCTTTCTTCATTCAGTAATGCCACCATCGCAAAGAGTGTATAAAAAACTGGGTAAACTGCGTTTGAATAAGCTAGCGAATGGAAGACGTGAGAAACAACGACAAACCAGCAATGAGGCTACGTCTCAGCAGTGCGTCTCTGCAGCTGAAAAGTCAGTTGAATACTTGGTAAAGGAAAGAAAACAGACAACAAGAAACCAGAAGAGAAGCCTCGAAGGGAAGACGACCCAGAGTACGCCGGCCGGAGTGGTCCAGCGGTTCTACGCGCTTCAGTCTGGAACCGCGCGACCGCATGGATGTGTGTTATGTCCTTAGGTTAGTTAGGTTTAAGTAGTTCTAAGTTCTAGGGGACTTATGACCACAGCAGTTGAGTCCCATACTGCTCAGAGCGATTTGAACCATTCTGTGAATGCTAGAATTATGAAATTTTGTACACATATTTCTGTAAACCTAATAAACGTTGTCTCAAGAGCAAATTTTGAAATTCTGATCGAAAGCTGAGATATGGGGCAAAGTACTTGACATTTTCATGAATTTAAAATTGTACTTGTGGAATTATAATTAAAAAATTATAAAAATTCTCCTATTTGACCTGTTCCAAAAACCTCATGAGAGAAGTTCCCAACATATAAAGAGATGAAACAGAGAAATTTCTGAGAAAAAGGAACATACATTATTTTTTGAAAATAAAACTTCAAATTTCCTTAAAAACAAAGCTGAATATAATAATCAAAGGGTTATATATGTAAATGTGTTACTTTCATGTAAAGCGTGGTACAAAATTTCATTGCCGTACCTCCAAAACCGTGAATTTGGTGCATTTTTGAAATAGTGTGTGTTTTTCATCAACGTTCCCCCTTAACGAGAGAATTAACATTAGCTGTAGCTACAGTTTACTAGGTACTACCGCATTTAAGAAAGTTGCAGCCGAATCTTATATCCATTTGTTTTCTACATTGATGACCCAGTATTTTAACGTTGTGGTGATTTGTATATTAAGGTTGATTTTGTGTGTTGTAGAAGCTACTGTCACTGTACAGATCGTGCTGGTTGTTTTTTTTCCGGTCGGGTCTAGCGCACGAAATTCAGGGGTGCGGCAGATGTTGAACACCAACCGCCAATGGTGAACTAATTTGTGTTTACTCTTTTTAAGCTACTGCATTATCATTGGATACTTGTTGTTATGCCTTTGTCTGTAACCTGCAGATTCTTTGGTTATTAATCAGATTGCTCAATCGTGATAGCGATTTTTTGCTGTTAAAAGAGTTTACATTTGAATAGTTTGAAACGTTCTTACTTGTTATAATCTATGTTACCGTATTGACATTAGTAGGGGACTATCTTGTTCGTCCTACCCCCATGAACCATGGACCTTGCCGTTGGTCGGGAGGCTTGCGTGCCTCAGCGATACAGATGGACGTACCGTAGGTGCAACCACAACGGAGAGTATCTGTTGAGAGGCAGACAAACGTGTGGTTCCTGAAGAGGGGCAGCAGCCTTTTCAGTAGTTGCAAGGGGAACAGTCTGAATAATTGACTGATCTGGTCTTGCAACACTAACCAAAACGGCCTTGCTGTGCTGATACTGCGAACGGCTGAAAGCAAGGGGAAACTACAGCCGTAATTTTTCCCGAGGGGATGCCGCTTTACTGTGTGGTTAAATGATGATGGCGTCCTCTTGGGTAAAACATTCCAGAGGTAAAATAGTCCCCCATTCCGATCTCCGGGCGGGGACTACTCAAATTGAGGTCATTATCAGGAGAAAGAAAACTGGCATTCTACGGATCGGAGCGTGGAATGTCAGATCCCTGAATCGGGCAGGTAGGTTAGAAAATTTAAAAAAGGAAATGGATAGGTTGAAGTTTGATATAGTGGGAATTAGTGAAGTTAGGTGGCAGGAGGAACAAGACTTTTGGTCAGGTGAATACAGGGCTATAAATCCAAAAACCAAATAGGGGTAATGCAGGAGTAGGTTTAATAATGAATAAAAAATAAGAGTGCGCGTAAGCTACTACAAACAGCATAGTGAACGCATTATTGTGGCCAAGATAGACATGAAGCCCACGCCTACTACAGTAGTACAAGTTTATATGCCAACTAGCTCTGCAGATGACGAAGAAATTGAAGAAATGTATAACGAAATAAAAGAAATTATTAAGGTAGTGAAGGGAGACGAAAATTTAATATTCATGGGTGACTGGAATTCGGTAGTAGGAAAAGGGAGAGAAGGAAGCGTAGTAGGTGAATATGATTTTGGGCTAAGAAATGAAAGAGGAAGCCGCCTGGTAGAATTTTGCACAGAGCACAACTTAATCATAGCTAACACTTGGTTCAAGAATCATAAAAGAAGGCTGTATACATGGAAGAAGCCTGGAGATACTGACAGGTTTCAGATAGATTATACACTCCTGGAAATTGAAATAAGAACACCGTGAATTCATTGTCCCAGGAAGGGGAAACTTTATTGACACATTCCTGGGGTCAGATACATCACATGATCACACTGACAGACCCACAGGCACATAGACACAGGCAACAGAGCATGCACAATGTCGGCACTAGTACAGTGTATATCCACCTTTCGCAGCAATGCAGGCTGCTATTCTCCCATGGAGACGATCGTAGAGATGCTGGATGTAGTCCTGTGGAACGGCTTGCCATGCCATTTCCACCTGGCGCCTCAGTTGGACCAGCGTTCGTGCTGGACGTGCAGACCGCGTGAGACGACGCTTCATCCAGTCCCAAATATGCTCAATGGGGGACAGATCCGGAGATCTTGCTGGCCAGGGTAGTTGACTTACACCTTCTAGAGCACGTTGGGTGGCACGGGATACATGCGGACGTGCATTGTCCGGTTGGAACAGCAAGTTCCCTTGCCGGTCTAGGAATGGTAGAACGATGGGTTCGATGACGGTTTGGATGTACCGTGCACTATTCAGTGTCCCCTCGACGATCACCAGTGGTGTACGGCCAGTGTAGGAGATCGCTCCCCACACCATGATGCCGGGTGTTGGCCCTGTGTGCCTCGGTCGTATGCAGTCCTGATTGTGGCGCTCACCTGCACGGCGCCAAACACGCATACGACCATCATTGGCACCAAGGCAGAAGCGACTCTCATCGCTGAAGACGACACGTCTCCATTCGTCCCTCCATTCACGCCTGTCGCGACACCACTGGAGGCGGGCTGCACGATGTTGGGGCGTGAGCGGAAGACGGCCTAACGGTGTGTGGGACCGTAGCCCAGCTTCATGGAGACGGTTGCGAATGGTCCTCGCCGATACCCCAGGAGCAACAGTGTCCCTAATTTGCTGGGAAGTGGCGGTGCGGTCCCCTACGGCACTGCGTAGGATCCTACGGTCTTGGCGTGTACCCGTGCGTCGCTGCGGTCCGGTCCCAGGTCGACGGGCACGTGCACCTTCCGCCGACCACTGGCGACAACATCGATGTACTGTGGAGACCTCACGCCCCACGTGTTGAGCAATTCGGCGGTACGTCCACCCGGCCTCCCGCATGCCCACTATACGCCCTCGCTCAAAGTCCGTCAACTGCACATACGGTTCACGTCCACGCTGTCGCGGCATGCTACCAGTGTTAAAGACTGCGATGGAGCTCCGTATGCCACGGCAAACTGGCTGACACTGACGGCGGCGGTGCACAAATGCTGCGCAGCTAGCGCCATTCGACGGCCAACACCGCGGTTCCTGGTGTGTCCGCTGTGCCGTGCGTGTGATCATTGCTTGCACAGCCCTCTCGCAGTGTCCGGAGCAAGTATGGTGGGTCTGACACACCGGTGTCAATGTGTTCTTTTTTCCATTTCCAGGAGTGTATAATAGTAAGACAGAGAATTAGGAACCAGATTTTAAATTGTAAGACGTTTCCAGGGGCAGATGTGGAATCTGACCACAATGTATTGGTTATGAACTGTAGATTAAAATTGAAGAAACTGCAAAAAAGTGGGAATTTAAGGAGATGGGACCTGGATAAACTGAAAGAGCCAAATGTTGTGCAGAGTTTCAGGGTGAGCATAAGGGAACAATTGACAGGAATGGGGAAAGAAATACAGTAGAAGAAGAATGGGTAGCTCTGAGGGACGAAGTAGAGAAGGCAGCAGAGGATTAAGTAGGTAAAAAGACGAGGGCTAGTAGAAATCCTTGGGTAACAGAAGAAATATTGAATTTAATTTATGAAAGGAGAAAATATAAAAACGCAGTAAATGAAGCAGGCCAAAGGGAATACAAACGTCTCAAAAATGAGATCGACAGGAAGTGAAAAATGGCTAAGCAGGGATGGCTAGAGGACAAATGTAAGGATGTAGAGGCTTATCTCACTAGGGGTAAGATAGATCAAGAGCTCAGATGGAAACCCAGTTCCAAGCAAAGAAGGGAAAGCAGAATGTTGGAAGGAGTATATAGGTTGTCTATACAAGGGCGAAGTACTTGAGGACAATATTATGGAAATGGAAGAGAGTGTAGATGAAGATGAAATGGGAGATACGATACTGCGTGAAGAGTTTGACAGAGCAGTGAAAGACCTGAGTCCAACCAAGGCCTCGGGAGTAGGAAACAGCCCATTGGAACTACTTACGGCCTTGGGAGAGCCAGTCCTGACAAAACTCTAACATCTGGCGAGCGAGATGTATGAGACAGGCGAAATACCCTCAGACTTCAAGAAGAATGTAATAATTCCAATCCCAAAGAAAGCAGGTGTCGACAGATGTGAAAATTACCGAACTATCAGTTTAATAAGTCACAGCTGCAAAATACTAACACGAATTCTTTACAGACGAATGGAAAAACAGGTAGAAGCCGACCTCGGCGAAGATCAGTCTGGAGTCCGCAGAAATGTTGGATCACGTGAGGCAGTACTGACCCTACGACATATCTTAGAAAATAGATTAAGGAAAGGCAAACCTACATTTCTAGCATTTGTGGCCTTAGAGAAAGCTTTTGACAATGTTGACTGGAATACTCTCTTTCAAATTCTAAAGGTGGCAGGGGTGAAATACAGGGAGCGAAAGGCTATTTACAATTTGTACAGAAACCAGATGGCAGTTATGAGAGTCGAGGGGCATGAAAGGGAAGCAGCGGTTGGGAAGGGAGTGAGACAGGGTTGTAGCCTGTCCCCGATGTTATTCAATCTGTATATTGAGCAAAGAGCAAAGGAAATAAGAGAAAAATTCGGAGTAGGTATTAAAGTCCATGGAGAAGAAATAAAAACGTTGATGTTCGCCGATGACATTGTAATTCTGTCAGAGACAACAAAGGACTTGGAAGAGCAGATAAACGGAATGGACAGTGTCTTGAAAGGAGGATATAAAATGAACATCAGCAAAAGGAAAACGAGGATAATGGAATGTAGTCGAATTAAATCGGGTGATGCTGAGGGAATTAGATTAGGAAATGAGACACTTAAAGTAGTAAAGCGGTTTTGCTATTTGGGGAGCAAAATAACTGATGATGGTCGAAGTAGAGAGGATATAAAATGTAGACTGGCAATAGCAATGAAAGCATTTCTGAAGAACAGAAATTTGTTAACATCGAGTATAGATTTAAGTGTCAGGAAGTCGTTTCTGAAAGTATTTGTATTGAGTGTAGACATGTATGGAAGTGAAACATGGACGATAAATAGTTTGGGCAAGAAGAGAATAGAAGCTTTCGAAATGTGGTGCTACAGAAGAATGCTGCAGATTAGATGGGTAGATCACATAACTAATGAGGAGGTATTGAATAGAATTGGGGAGAAGAGGAGTTTGAGGTACAACTTGACAAGAAGAAGGGACCGGTTGGTAGGACATGTTTTGAGGCATCAAGGGATCACAAATTTAGCATTGGAGGACAGCGCGGAGGGTAAAAATCATAGAGGCAGACCAAGAGATGAATACACTTAGCAGATGCAGAAGGATGTAGGTTACAGTAAGTACTGGGAGATGAAGAAGCTTGCACAGGATAGCGTAGCATGGAGAGCTGCATCAAACCAGTGTCAGGACTGAAGACTACAACAACAACATCATTGTTCGTGGGTGAAAAATCGATCCTTCACCCTTTTCTGCTGTTTCTTTTCTTCCTTTCTTTTAAAAAAATTGAATTCTGAAGCTAATTCTATGCTGCCGTAATACTGATTTTATTAGCGTTATGAGTTGCAATGATGCTTTTTATTTTTTTATGTTTTTAAATTTATTGAACCAAACTGCTGCAGTCATCGATCCGTAAGCTAACACGCTAATTAATGTAACTTAAAGTAATTTACTCTAAGAACAGCACACACCCATGCCCGAGGAAGGATTCGAACCTCCGACGAAGGGAGCCGCGCTGACCGTCACAAAGCGCCAAGACAGCGTGGCTATCCCGCGCGGCGAAAGGCTGTTTATCTCGCGCACCATCAAGAATAGTTTGCTTAAATGGCAGGTAATTTGTTTAAAAATTTTCTTTTACTTAATTCTGTAACCGCGTGTATACCAAGTATTGCTGATGATAGCGGTGTGGTAAAATGCGTTTGAATCTTGGTTTTGTCAAATTAATCGCTTTCTTCTAATGTATCCTCAAATTGTGGCTCAGCATTCCGCTGCAGCAGCCTTGTGCCCTGCTCCCTACCTTTTCATACACTATCTGCAAAGTGAAGCCGACTCACCTGTGAAAAAACTTTCAGCATCGAAATGTAAGATCTAGAGAAGAAAATGTTAGAAGTTTCTGACAGAGGCCATGAGAGCTTAATTTCTCACACAAGAGCCCGAGATACTGTAAGTTGCTACTCGATTATAGATATATACATCTACATCTACATTACTTGGCAATTCACACTTTAATGCTTGGCAGAGCATTCTTCGATCCGTTTCACACTATTTACCTACCGTCCCTCTCTGTGACAACACTCTAGAAAAACGATCACTTAAATCGTTCCTTGCGAGCTTTGATTTATTTCATTGCAATTATATATAAAAAAATGACTCTGAGCACTATGGGACTTAGCATATGAGGTCATCAGTGCCCTAGAACTTAGAACTACTTAAACCTAACTAACCTAAGGACAGCACACAAATGCATGCCTGAGGCAGGATTCGAACCTGCGACCGTAGCGGTCGCTCGGTTCCAGACTGAAGCGCCTAGAACCGCTCGGCCACACCGGCCGGCTTTGCAATTATCATTTCTCCCCATGTAGGTAAGAGTCAACAAAATACCTTCAGAGAATGTAGATGATTGATGTTTCGTGAAAAAGATCTCATCGCAATGAAAAACACCTTTAACGATTGGCATACCAAGACGCATATCCTATGCATGAGACTCTCACCAATATTCCGCGAGAATACAAGGCGAGCAATACAAGATGGTCTTCCATTCTTTGAACTTTACCACGTCCTCCGTCAATTCTACCTGGTAATGATCCCATACGATGCACCATTAGTCCAGAAACGGACGCACAAGATAACACAGTCTCTTTAGTAGGTTTCCTGCAGCTTCTAATTGCTCTGCCAGTGAAACTCAGTGTTTGGTTCGCCTTCCCAACTAAATTTTCTATCTTATGGCTTCAGTTTAAGATGTTCGTAGTTGAAATCGCAAGGAAATTAGTTGAATCGACAACAGTGGAGCCGAAATTTGACTGATTACTTTTGGTACTCATGTGGATGACCACGCTCGTTTTGTTATTTAGAATGAACTGCCATTTTTAGCACCACACAGATATCTTGTCTAAATTATTTCGCCATTAGTTTCGACCTACTGATGACTCCACTAGAATGTTACAACTGCATCAACTGCAAACCGTCTAAGAGGAGAGCTCGCATTGCCCTCTCGATCGTAGATTCAGAACCGTAGACGGCCTAAAACACTTTCATGGGGAACGCCAGCTATCACTTATATTTCACTCACGACTTATCGTCAGTTACTACGGACTGAGGTCTTTCTGACAGGAAATCACTAACACAAACGCACAAATCGCTGTGATATTCTATAGTTCAGGGGTGGCCAAAACGAGGCTGGTGAGCCACTTGCAGCTCTTGCTTCAGTGCAGTGCATCTCCTGAAATACAATATATATATGTTGTGACTTGGCCAGACAGCCAAGTCACTATGAGAGGAAGCCGAAAGGCACGCGTTTAAGCTCACGCAGGCTGGCGTGAGGTCTGGAACATTACAAGGAAATGAAAACTTAGAAAAACGGACGCAGTTGCTGTAATACTTAACTTTAATCCATAATCGTAGAACATCGCTCTTGATTGTACATGCTTCATAAAATAATACCAAATGCTATGGCGCCTTGCTAGCTCGTAGCAAATGACGTAGCTGAAGGCTATGCTAACTATCGTCTCGGCAAATGAGAGCGTATTTGTCAGTGAACCATTGCTATGAACGTCGGCTGTACAACTGGGGCGAGTGCTATTAAGTCTCTCTACACCTGCCGTGTGGTGGCACTCGGTCTGCAATCACTGACAGTGGCGACACGCGGGTCCGGCGTATACTAGCGGACCGCGGCCGATTTAAAGGCTACCACCTAGCAAGTGTGGTGTCTGGCGGTGACACCACAATATATACGGACTGGATAACACAACAAATAAAGAAAGAATAAAAAAGTTAGAATTTGCATATAAATTAACACAAAACTACTACAATAAGAAATCAATATCCATACAAGCAGAGATTAAACATTATAATTCAGTTATTAGGACATAAGCAACGAATGGATCAAAGTGCCTAACATTGAATAAGAAAGGCGAATTAAGAGAACTAGAAAAAAGAGAGAAAAATATTAAGAAATATTCTAGGTCCTGAGAAAAACAAGGAAAATAGGTGGATTAAAAGGAGAAATGAAGACCTATACAAAAATACAGAAAATATCACAGATACAATGAGGAAGAGACGGCTAAAATTTAATGGACATTTAAAAAGAATGGAAGAAACACGGATTACAAAGAAAATTTTTAATTACGTTAGTAAGATGAAAAAAACTGTAGGATGGACAGAAGCAGTAAAGAAAAACGCCAACAAAATAGTTGTTACAGAAGAAATAATACGTGACAGGAATAACGTTAGGCTACTTATAGAAAATGCAAACTATGAAGAAATGAGCCAAAACCTCGACCCAAGAGAGTGTGGACAGAGGAGCAGGGACGAGCAGTTGGCGAGAAAATGAAGAAGTACTGGGAAGAACGGAAGAAAAAGAAACATCATAAGTCTTAAGTTGTATGCGGTCCATAGCTGGCCAAATTCATGAAGTATAAAAATAATAAAATTTCAAAAAATTGATATACACTTACGTAAAACCGCGTCTACGCCGGATGCGCCACGCCGCGCGGAAAGGTGCGGCCCGGAGCAGCACTGAAAGATGCAGAGCAGCGCAGGTTGGAGCAGTGTGTTTGTAGATAGGCACAGATGGTGCAGTGTGTGTGTGTGTGTGTGTATGTGTGTGTGTGTGTGTGTGTGTGTGTGTGTGTGTGTGTGTGCATGTGTGTGTGTGCGTGTGCGTGTGCGTGTGTGTGTGTGCGTGTGTTTGTGTGTGTGCGTGTGAGTGCGAACGCGAGCGAGTGCGTCATTAAAAATGGAAAATGAGAAAGGTCGCCCAAACAGTACCGCGCATGGGCGAACCGTTTCGTCTGATGTATGGACACTGTGCGGAACTTATTCGTTTATGCGCATGGTGCACTTGTCGACGGACCTTGTGTTTTCTTTGGTTGTAGACTTAATTTTAGTATTGACATTAATGATACTTTCGATCATGGAAATGGTTGGCTCACTGTAGCCATTGTACGTGGAGGTACAGGAGTACCTAGTGTTCCTGGACTTGAAAGTTTTGTTGATAGATACATTATCGCCTATCGTACCTACCATATGGCAGAACTTGCAAACAAATACTTTGTTAAATCAGCTTGTATTTCGCCTTCTGCATTGTCTTTGTATGCGCGTAATAAGAGAAAAATATCTGTAAATGAGTCTGTATTCATTTGGGTTAAAGGTAAAGGAGTACGTGAATATGTAAAGTTTGTTGGTGACTGTACTTTGTATTTTCACAAGTAAATTGATCTGTATGTAAACTGATCTGTAGCGTCAGCCATTAACCGGACATGGGTACATCACGAACCGGGGGGCTCAAGGATGCAACAGTTTTTTTCTATTATTGTTCAATTCTTTTATCTTGGCGGCTCGCGCATGCCCGCCTAGACGCGGGAGATTGCTGCGTTGCCAGTTGCACACGACGCACGCGCCAAGAGAAGCAGCGCCATAGTATAGCATAGTTCGCAAGCTTACGTTTAGGGGGGAGCGCGCAGTACATGAAGTAGAGCCACCACGGCCGCATTAACCCTTTCGTTGCTACAAAGACGTGCTCCCTGCATTCCGCGCTGTGGGCGATTTGTCACTGCACTGCTCGCCTGTGCAGACACATTGTATTCCGACTGCTTTGACACTCTTTATCATTCGATTCCACAAAAACTATTTGGCTCAAAAATTAGATTTTTACCTATCTTCTTGACTGATACCTTCCCCCCATAAATGACTAAATTTTGTTTCGATGTTCAACGCAGATATTATGCAGCATTAAATATAGTAAACCATTGCACGAAATTTTGAAGAGTTTGCAGAGGTAAAGTCCATAGAGTATACTTTCCGGATGGTCGATTTTAGTTGCCACGATGTTTAGAATGAAATGTGGACATGATACCTATATATTTCATTTAATTTAAGTACCACATACGTGTCGTATGTAATATTGAGAAATATTCCACCTTTCGCGACTGTAACAAAAGTTTTACTTACACTGGGCACGTTTGGCTTTATTTTAAAGCACTTCAATCAATCAAAAGGAAGTAGACAAAATACATTAAACAAAACTGTGGACTTACAAAAACATTAGGACTTGAACATACCGTATGTCAGTGAAGTGCTCAGAGCTATGTCAAATATAATTTTGTGTGTGGCACACACAAACAGCATTTATTTGCTAAAACACTGATGAGCCAACACAAACGTTGAATATTGTGCTACCGCAGCACAAAACTACGAAAGGTGACTTGGCAATGGAGGACACAAAATACAGTCCTCTTATGATGCTTCAAAAGAGAGAAACGCGTCTGATCTAAATAAGTCGCTTATTACAGTTGCAGAAGAGGGATATATTTCAATACCATTGGTAAAACTGCGACTGTGGAACAAAAACAAGAAATAGATCATCAATACCATTGTGTGTGTGCTATACCTTTCACCGATGGAAGTGCTTTAAATAAAGCCAAACGCACCCTGTGTAAATAAAACTTTTATTACAGTCGCGAAAGACGGAATATTTCTCAATATTACATACGACACCTATGTGGTACTTAAATTAAATGAGATATTGTTATACAGTAAATATTATATGAACTTTAGGTATCTTGTCCACATTTCATTCTCAACATTGTGGCAACTAAAATCGACCATGCGGAAAGTATATGCTATGGACTTTTACCTCTTCAAACTCTTCAAAATTTCGTGCAATGGTTTACTACATTTAATGCTGCACATCAAAACAAAATTAAGTCATTTATGGGGGGAAGGTATCAGTCAAGAAGACGTGTAAAAATCAAATTTCTTGGCCAAATAGTTTTTGTGAAATCGAATGATAAGTGTGTCAAAGCAGTGGGAACACCACGTGTCAGCACAGGCGAGAAGTGCAGTGATGACAAAATCGCGCACAGCGCGGAATGCGGGGAGCACGTGTCTGTAGCAGCGAAAAAGTTAATGAAGAGGCAAAGCACTAGAAATTTCATTCAAACGAATAAAATTCTTGAATTAAGGCACTCCAATATTGATTTTAAATAAAGAAGATATTAAGCACCATACAAAGTTTGAACTCATAACCTTTCACTTGGCAGCCCAATACCTTAACCGTTCCGCTACCTCAGCTCCTCAAACAGTGAAACTCCATAAGGAGTCTAACACTCACGCAACTACTTATAAACACTGTAGGTATGACTATGAATTCCTCACGCTTCGTCAAAGTACAATAGGAAATAAACAATTACCATTGTTCTTTATTGCGAAAAAGCAGTTCGTGAGATTGAAACAAACACCTTTCCTTGCTATCGCCTGAATTAGGAGTCTTATTGCTTGTTTGGTTCAGTTAATTAATAGAATATGAAGCAATGGTATAAAGAATGCTTTTTCCATACTTTCTACAAAAGAAAGTCTGCTATCAAGACATTGCTTCTGTTCCATTACTTTATTTATGACTGAACGTTTCTAAAACTGAAGACACTCGTCCGTGCTCTGCACTGCAGTCGAGATCTGGCAACGTCGTTCTCTGTTCATTGGCTGACTGTGTTTTGTGACGTCAGATGCGCAGGACTAACCTAAACTCGGCCGCCAAGATATATGACGCGCACTGTAATAGACTTATCGCTTGACCTTGTTGACCTCTCGCAGCTGCGGCCGGCTGACGTAATCGTTTACAAAACTCAAGGATGCAACAGTTTAGACTTATCGCTTGACCTTGTTGACCTCTCGCAGCTGCGGCCGGCTGACGTTATCGTGGCGGCGCGCCAGCGGACGCGCATACTCTCGAACACCCAGTATGCGCGTCCGGGATAAGGCTCCACTGGCACTGTGAAAATATTCTAAGTCCAAGCTACTGCATATACTATATAAGTGAGCGAGAGCTGCGCAGAGGCTCATTCGCGCTGCTGCTGCTGCACAGGCAACTGCATTGAACGCCGCCACGATGCCTTACAGCAGAATTCGTCGCCGTTCTAAACAGACAGTTTATAAAACCATCGAGAACATCGAGTTCGCGACAACAGCTGGGGACAAGAAGAACCGCATACCAGTTAAGAGTGTTGCTGCTACTGCACTTGTCGACGGACCTCGTGTTTTCTTTGGTTATAGACTTAATTTTAGCATTGACATTAATGATACACTCCTGGAAATGGAAAAAAGAACACATTGACACCGGTGTGTCAGACCCACCATACTTACTCCGGACACAGCGAGAGGGCTGTACAAGCAATGATCATACGCACGGCACAGCGGACACACCAGGAACTGCGGTGTTGGCCGTCGAATGGCGCTAGCTGCGCAGCATTTGTGCACCGCCGCCGTCAGTGTCAGCCAGTTTGCCGTGGCATACGGAGCTCCATCGCAGTCTTTAACACTGGTAGCACGCCGCGACAGCGTGGACGTGAACCGTATGTGCAGTTGACGGACTTTGAGCGAGGGCGTATAGTGGGCATGCGGGAGGCCGGGTGGACGTACCGCCGAATTGCTCAACACGTGGGGCGTGAGGTATCCACAGTACATCGACGTTGTCGCCAGTGGTCGGCGGAAGGTGCACGTGCCCGTCGACCTGGGACCGGACCGCAGCGACGCACGGATGCACGCCAAGACTGTAGGATCCTACGCAGTGCCGTAGGGGACCGCACCGCCACTTCCCAGCAAATTAGGGACACTGTTGCTCCTGGGATATCGGCGAGGACCATTCGCAACCGTCTCCATGAAGCTGGGCTACGGTCCCGCACACCGTTAGGCCGTCTTCCGCTCACGCCCCAACATCGTGCAGCCCGCCTCCAGTGGTGTCGCGACAGGCGTGAATGGAGGGACGAATGGAGACGTGTCGTCTTCAGCGATGAGAGTCGCTTCTGCCTTGGTGCCAATGATGGTCGTATGCGTGTTTGGCGCCGTGCAGGTGAGCGCCACAATCAGGACTGCATGCGACCGAGGCACACAGGGCCAACACCCGGCATCATGGTGTGGGGAGCGATCTCCTACACTGGCCGTACACCACTGGTGATCGTCGAGGGGACACTGAATAGTACACGGTACATCCAAACCGTCATCGAACCCATCGTTCTACTATTCCTCGACCGGCAAGGGAACTTGCTGTTCCAACAGGACAATGCACGTCCGCATGTATCCCGTGCCACCCAACGTGCTCTAGAAGGTGTAAGTCAACTACCCTGGCCAGCAAGATCTCCGGATCTGTCCCCCATTGAGCATGTTTGGGACTGGATGAAGCGTCGTCTCACGCGGTCTGCACGTCCAGCACGAACGCTGGTCCAACTGAGGCGCCAGGTGGAAATGGCATGGCAAGCCGTTTCACAGGACTACATCCAGCATCTCTACGATCGTCTCCATGGGAGAATAGCAGCCTGCATTGCTGCGAAAGGTGGATATAAACTGTACTAGTGCCGACATTGTGCATGCTCTGTTGCCTGTGTCTATGTGCCTGTGGTTCTGTCAGTGTGATCATGTGATGTATCTGACCCCAGGAATGTGTCAATAAAGTTTCCCCTTCCTGGGACAATGAATTCACGGTGTTCTTATTTCAATTTCCAGGTGTGTACTTTCGATCATGGTAATGGTTGGCTCACTGTAGCCATTGTACGTGGAGGTACAGAAGTACCTAGTGTTCCTGGACTTGAATGTTTGGTTCATAGAGACATACCTGTCACACCGCTCTGAGCCGAACATCTTTTGCTTATATTTCGGCCGGTGTGGATGCTGCTTAATGCCAAACGAATGTAACAGGAGAAAACTGTGGAACAACTTTGAGCAGAAGTCAGAGTCCAGAACTGCAACGAGGCCCCAGCCAGACAGCTGAAGTGGGTCGTTCAACTGCGCGATCGGCTCCCGTGTCGTCGGATTATGAATGGCGAAATCAGACCGCAAGCCAAGGACATCGGCCGCAGTCGGCCGTTGCTCGCAAGGGAACCTCCCCATCGCACCCTCCCTCAGATTTAGTTATAAGTTGGCACAGTGGATAGGCCTTGAAAAACTGAACACAGATCAATCGAGAAAACAGGAAGAAGTTGTGTGGAACTATGAAAAAAATAAGCAAAATATACAAACTGAGTAGTCCACGCGAAGATAGGCAACTTAAGGGTGATGTGAGGCCAGCAGCCCCGTGGCCCAGTGGTTAGCGTGTGCAGCTGCGGAACGAGAGGTACTTGGTTAAAGTCTTCCTTCGAGCGTAAAATTTTATTTTTTATTTTCAGACAATTATCAAAATTCAGGCACTCACACATAATCAAATTCGCTCTCCAAAATTCCAGGACATGTTTAGATTTGCTTGGATATATGCAGGATTTGACGATCTACACACGGAAAAATTTGAAAACGTTTAAAACATGTTTCGACAGAGCACAGGGAAAATTGTGCGACTGTGAAACTGTTGGATTCATTTGTTGCAGTTTATGTGACAAACTCTTATGTTTTCATCACTTTTTTGGGAGTAATTCTAACATCCACAAGAAATCCTAAATCGGGCAATGTAGAAGAATCTTTTTACCCATTCGCCAAGTGTACAAGTTAGGTGGGTCGACAACATATTCCTGTCATGTGACGCACATGCCCTCACCAGTGTCGTATAGAATATATCAGACGTGTTTTCCTGTGGAGGAATCGGTTGACCTATGACCTTGCGATCAAATGTTTTCGGTTCCCATTGGAGAGGCACGTCGTTTCGTCTACTAATCGCACGGTTTTGCGGTGCGGTCGCAAAACACAGACACTAAATTTATTACAGTGAACAGAGACGTCAATGAACGAATGGACAGGTAATAATTTTGGGAAAATAAAGAAAAATTTTTCACTTGAGGGGAGACTTGAACCAAGGACCTTTCGTTTCGCAGCCGCACACGCTAGCCACGGGACCACGGCGCTCTTGCATTCAGAGTATCCTTGATGTTGCTACCTATCTGCGCATGGACTACTCATTTTGTATATTTTGCTTATTTTTTTCATAGTTCCACACAACTTCTTCCTGTTTTCACGATTGATCTGTATTCAGTTTTTCAAGGCCTATACACTGTGCCAACTTATAACTAAATCTGAGGGGGGTGCGATGGGGAGGTTCCCTTGTCAGCAGCAAGACTTTCGTGGCACTACCCCCAGTTGTCAATGCCCCGGGACAGTCTTCAAGATGCCACTCTGGCTAGACTGACTTCCGCCTCGTCGACGAGTACGCCAGATCCCAGTCATTGTCCTATTCCAGATGGGTCGCAGTGGCCCACAAACGAAGCCCTACGGCGATTTCAGCGCCGGGAACCATCATTTAAACGCTGGCCCAGCCGAGTACATGAATTTAGGGCACAGCACGACTACACCCAGCGCCTGCTGTGCATCAGCCGGAAATCGTCGCTGGGAGCTCTGTCGCCACCAGTCCGCGAAGGAGGGTCCTCTGCCTGTCTGCTCAGCCCAGGCGGGCAACAAAGCGCCATGCGCCCAGCCCTGCTCCGCACCACCGGTCCAGACTTCGAGTCCGGGCACCGCCATCACTGTGTCAGTTGCCGTAGTATCAGCCGCCTAATGTGGCGTGAAGACACCAAATGTAGTCGATGGGGTGCCAGGAGGTGCCGTATTAAAACTCGGCGAGAACTTTCCAAATTTCCAAATGATTTATTGGTTTCCACTACTACATCTACATCTACATCTACATTTATACTCCGCAAGCCACCCAACGGTGTGTGGCGGAGGGCACTTTACGTGCCACTGTCATTACCTCCCTTTCCTGTTCCAGTCGCGTATGGTTCGCGGGAAGAACGACTGTCTGAAAGCCTCCGTGCGCGCTCTAATCTCTCTAATTTTACATTCGTGATCTCCTCGGGAGGTATAAGTAGGGGGAAGCAATATATTCGATACCTCATCCAGAAACGCACCCTCTCGGAACCTGGCGAGCAAGCTACACCGCGATGCAGAGCGCCTCTCTTGCAGAGTCTGCCACTTGAGTTTATTAAACATCTCCGTAACGCTATCACGGTTACCAAATAACCCTGTGACGAAACGCGCCGCTCTTCTTTGGATCTTCTCTATCTCCTCCATCAAACCGATCTGGTACGGATCCCACACTGATGAGCAATACTCAAGTATAGGTCGAACGACTGTTTTGTAAGCCACCTCCTTTGTTGATGGACTACATTTTCTAAGCACTCTCCCAATGAATCTCAGCCTGGTACCCGCCTTTTAATTTAATTTTATATGATCATTCCACTTCAAATCGTTCGGCACGCATACTCCCAGATACTTTACAGAAGTAACTGCTACCAGTGTTTGTTCCGCTATCATATAATCATACAATAAAGGATCTGTGTTCCGTTCCCCTCGGTCTGCTTCACAAGGCCCCGCAGTGCTGAGGAAGCACCCCAGCGGCCTGTGCAATGGAACACTGTGTCGTGCCGGCCTTGTACGCCAGTGGAGTGCGTCGTCGTCAGGATGCCGTTATTGACTTGGTGGTCTGCACCCCTGCTGACTCAGCGCTGCTCGGTGTGAGCTGTGGGCGGCCAGCTGCCGCTTCTTCTCGCCGGCGTGGCTGAAATCGCGGCGACGAACAAGCGCCCACTATCCGGCGTCCAGATCTGCAGCCCTCGCCTTGGGAAGTCTCCGGCGTGTGTGGGAAGCCAAGACTACCCGCTGTAGCGAGCCGAAGAGTGGCCAGCCCTGGCTGGCTGCGGACCCCGTGTCAGCCCCAGAGGGTGGAACCAACGACCTGCTGTGAACTGGGACGCTGTCGCCCGATCTGTTGCTGCATGTAGCCCAGCAGTGTGACGTGCCTCGCCGTCCAGGAGAGCTGCCACACTTGAGTCAATCTCGTTGGAAAACGGCACCTGTTTATACTCGGCTGCACACTTCTGTTTCGCTAACACACTGCTTCGTGTCACGTATGCATAACACTTAGGTTGGCCAATGGCCCTCTTCTGCCTGTGACGTGCGTCGTGGAAACTGCTGTGTGCGCCCTCTCTGGAAATTGTATGCCCCTGTGGCTTCTATTTCCCTTCGCAACTGCTGGTGTGCGTATCCGACCCACACCTGGCTGTAACTCGTGCTCCGAATATCGCACAAAACTAACTTTCCCTACCCTAATGGTGGTGCCTCTACACAGTGTTGTATCTTCTCCAGGACCCACATCTGGTGCTGTCCACATCCTCCATCTTCGACAGAGAACGCAGCCCGCACCCAGACAGCCTAACTCTCTCGCTTTTACGGGAACTCCTTGCTCAGACTCCACAACTGTCCGTCGTCCTTGTCGATTTGATAATACTGTGCCGTGCTGCGCCGGCCACGTTGCAGCGAGGATCGAGGTGCGGCTGTCAGCCGCTGGTCACATTCCTAGCTAATAACACCGATACTTTTCACCATACAGTGACACTGTTCAAGTAGACTTGTGATTATTGCTGGTGCTCTAACAGTTACAATGTTATCTAAGGAGATAACAGAATGTTTAGTAAAGTTTGGGAGGAACACTTCCTTTGTGTAGAGAGAAACCCTAATACAATGTCCCTTTTCTGTTAAATTACACTACCACCATACAAGGCCAAATACTCTTAGACGCCATAATGACACTACCGTAGTGGTTTCAGGAAGGATTCCTCTGTTAGGGAAAGCTAAATTATCGTCATTAAAGGAAAAAATTCAAGGGTCGAACTGGGTTATGGCCATGTTTAACAGGATGGCTAATTAAACAGGTGAAGCTGGTTTCGTTTTTGGTTTTAATAGTGTAAACTCAAAAAAACTCTTCCACAGAAGGGGAGTCCGTGAAGGTCAGTATTGCACAAGATATTTCTATTGTAGACCCATAACGTAAGGAACTACAGAAACTGGTTAGTAACAACAGAACCTACTTGACCACATGCCCGCTGCTAGATTCACAATCGAGAGGCGAGTGTCTGCTATTAGTGATGATATTGGAACCCGCCAATAACAGTGACACAACTGAAAAAAAGAAAACAATATTTGAGAAAACCTGCTTTATGAGAATTAATTCTATAAAATATATATTTAAATAATAAATCCTTCCTATAATTTCAACTAAGTATTGTTGGAAGTAAACTCCGTAATATTTTTCGTGTACCAGTGACGTCAACTAAAATTGCCGTTTTTCGACTTGTGTAGCCTTTCTTGCCATGATGCGATACTCTGGGTAACTTGTAAAAATATATCATTGACTGCTCAGCTTTGGATGAGCCTACAGATATCCGACCTAAACCATATTTTTATGATACGTATCAAATGACTTGGTGGTCTAAGAGCTCTCTGGCTGTGCTATACTGAAGGATACTACACGAAGTCGTGACGTTAAAGAAGCTGTGGGCAGTGTTTCAGTGAAATATTCTATGACTATTCGGAAAACTGCCATATTCATATTACTAACGTCGATTTGTAACAGTCTAGTGACACACGGTTAGCAAGGATTCTGAAAATATCGCTCTTGTGAAACAAAATTAGCTCTTTATTCGCACAAAGTACTATCGATAGGGGATCTCCAATTGATTCCATATTTCTAGATTTCCAGAAGGTTTTTCACGCCGTTCCTCACAAGCGACTTCCTGCCTATGGATTATCGCTTCAGCTGTACGACTAGATCCGAGATTTCCTCTCATAAAAGTCAATGTGAGTGGGTAATTGGAGGAAAAACATCGAGTAAAACGGAAGAGATATCCGGAGTTCCCCAAGGAAGTGTTGTAGACCCTCTGCCCTTCCTAATCTCAACAAATGGTTTAAGATATCATCTGAACATCTCTCTTAGATTTTTTGCAGATGATGCTGTCATTTACTGTCTAGTAAAGCCATCAGAAAGTCGTAACCAATTGCAAGATGACGTAGACATAGTACCTCGAAGTGGAAATTGTCTCTGCATAAGGAAAAGTGAGTAAAAAGAAATTCGCAAAATTTTGATTGCACGATAAATTACACAAATTTAAAGGCTGTCAGTTCAACAAGGGAAGACTTCCAAAGTACCAGACACTGCGCTGTATCGGACAGAGCGTATTTCTCTAAAACTCCCTTAGATGGCAAGCAGATGCACTCCTGTGCGTGAAGCTTTTTGTCACGTAAGGTGGCAACACGGAACTCACCGGGTTCGCGCCACTGTCGTCTGAGCAGTGACTGGGAGATGTGTTTGTGCTCGAGCAACACCTTCTGTTAAACGAGACTAGGTGAGTTGAATATGTTTAACTATTTGTTGTGGTAACACCACTTACATTGTGAATAAATAGAAGTAATTAAATTATGGTTTAAAACGTTAGTTCATGATAATAAATATGTATTCTTCCCCTGCCTTATTTGCCCATTATCTGATAGTCATCTCTTGCTCAGTAACGGTCACCTAAACAGCAGCATTAGAACGACTGTAAAGCGCATTAATATCACGTTTCTCTTTCCAGGCGCATTTCATTCCATGGATAAAGAGAAAGAAAAGGATAACATGAAGATTGCTATTGAGCAAGTCCTATCCGACAAAATGGGAATAAGATAGGCTTCGATTAATTTTTGTGCCTCAAAAAGCACTCTGGCAGACAGAGTAAATCTTTTAAAACGTGGCGGGGATGCTGAAATGAAGCCCCAGACTGGTCGTTTCAAGCAGACCTTTCCAGAAGCATTGGAATCAAGCTTATTTGAGCATTTGGTAGACCTATATAAATAGAATGATGCCAATGAGTAAAAAAAGATTTTTAAGATTTGTATTTGAAACATCTAAGCATCTTAAAACTCCGCACCAATTCAATAAAGAAAAACAGACAGTAAGTGGTAAATTTTACTCTCTTTGCGAAAACCTCAGTCAACGTGTATCCAAAGGGCTGTGGGCTTCAACAAAAACAAGTTGAGTTTTTTTGTAACAAGTATGAGGCAATGTTAACAAAATACAAGTTCGATCCCTTAAAAATCTTCAACTGTGACGGAATTGGTGTGAACTGGTGTGTCAGTGGATCATGAAATTTCACAATGGTTTTGTCCCAAAAAGGCAAAAATCAAGTTAGAAAAATCACGTCAGGAGAAGAGGAAGAAATGCGATAGTGTTGCTAACAATCAACGCTGCAGGTGATGTTTTTCTACTCCCTTTATTTGTATTTGAGAGAAAGAAATTGGCTGACGAGCTAAAAAGGGATGCACCAGAGGAGGGCACCTTCGCTTGTGAACAAAGTGGGTGGATCACTGCAAATTCGTTTTTGCTTTGGCTAAAAATGTTTGTTGCACGTGTGAATCTAACAAAGGAAATTCATACTCTTATAATTTTACATGGCCACAGCGCACACAAGGAACTGCAAGTAATTTTGTACACAAGAAACAACAATGTGCATATGATAAACATTCCTCCTCACACTACACACGAACTTCAGCTACTTGACCATACAGAAATGAGACTCTTCAAAGCGGCTTACAATGAAGCCTGTGCTACATGGATGAACAAATATCGCCCTCTTAAAATAACTCAATGAGACATTGCTGGCTTGGTTGGTACTGCTTTCAAGGCTACTTGCAAGATGGACTTTTCAACTTCTGAGTTTTCCTGTACTGCGCTCCACCCATTAAAGAAAGACATCTTTACAGATTTAGACTTCCTGGCTGCAACTCTCTTCTCTGAGGATAGTCCGATAATTACTTCAAGACCGGCGGTTTTTGACGCCGTGGGGCTAAATGCTTCTTCAGAAGAACCAGGGGCTGCAATTGCAGATCCTTCTGCGTCAACGATGGAAGTAACAGACAGAATTTCTCCAGTCTAAGAGAAAGCGAGGAATGAAATTGTGTAGGAAGAGAAGAAGTATAAAAATGCGAAATATGTTAACTGACAGCCCCCATGAAGATTGCTGGAGAAGAAATTAAAGGAATCTGAAGAAAAGATTGCAAGAACAGCTTTAAGAAAAAAGAAAGAAGATACAAAACAAGGCTCAGAACAGTGATCAGAAAATGAAACAAAAAAAAAGTGAAAAATTGAAAACGTCACTTCCTGACAAGTATTCCAGGGAACAGATGTTCTAAAATTGACACTAATGAAGAAGTGTGTACTATTTGCAGGGAATCAACAAGTGAAGATTGGTTTCAGTGCACATAATGCAAGGGGTGGGCTCATGTGGTTTGTATGATCCAACAAAATCTCCTTTACTATAAGTGTGACAACTGCCACTGTTATCTTTTTTACATTCCGTTTTTTTAGAGTGACTTAGAAAGTAATGAAAAATATCACTTGTTAGCCAAAAAATGAATAATTACAGTTGTAATTAATGAGTTTGTAAATTGTCCGATACTGGGCAATGGTTTTCTACCACTGTGATTATGAACTTTATTTATATGTTTATTTGATGTGTTAAAGTACTATATTTTCAAAAATTACTAATTTTTTTTATAAGTAAGCACTTTAACTTTGCAGTTGTTGTACTTCCATTTTTTTGTGTGTGTTTAAAAAGTTTTTGTGTAAATACAACCTAAGGTGTCCGGTACCGTCCCGGTCTTCCCTAGGAATTACAATTACGAACTATTTCAATTGGAAAGATCAAATAGATATTATTGTGGGGAAGGCAAACCAAAGACTACCTTTTACTGCGCTTGTTCGTCCTCCTCTAGAGTACCGCTCTGCTGTACGGTATTTTTTGCCAGATGGGATTGACGGGGGATATCGAAAAAGTTCAAAGAAGGGCATCTCGTTTTGTATCATTGTGAAATAGGTAAGAGAATGTCACGGGTATGATAAGTGAGTTGTGATGGCATTAGCATAGAGCTTTCTTTGTTGGGGCGACATCTCGTAACAAAATTTCTATCATCAACATTTTACTCCGAATGTGGAAGTATTTTACTGTACAGAAAGATTTAAGTGTTCAGTTTTCCTACCCTTCGACGGCCGAAGTGGCCGTGCGGTTCTAGGCGCTGCAGTCTGGAACCGCGAGACCGCTACGGTCGCAGGTTCGAATCCTGCCTCGGGCATGGATGTGTGTGATGTCCTTAGGTTAGTTAGGTTTAACTAGTTCTAAGTTCTAGGGGAGTGATGACCTCAGCAGTTGAGTCCCATAGTGCTCAGAGCCATTTGAACCATTTTCTTTCCTATCCTTTGTTAGAGACTGAAGGCAGAGAAGTACTCTGAAGGTGAATCGACGAACCCTCTGTCAGGCGTTTAAGTGTGAATTGCAGGGTAATCATGTAGATGTAGATGTAGTTTTAGATAGCTACTGATGTTGCACTATCCATGACAGCCCAGCCTTTTTAAACGCTGACACTTCATGCCCTAAATTCCTTTCTGTCCAGTGTGTAACTCGTAGAGAACATTTAGCATCTAAATATTTTCAATATCCACATGTTGTGCAGGTGGTGCTAAAAGCTGTGAGCTACATTCGGTCAAATGCCAACGCGCCAACATTTTAAATCCGTCGTAGAAGAAGTCAGCTATGGCGGCGTACCTGATGATGTGTCTTGGTATTGTTTAGGGAGATGGCTATCAGTAGATAATGTTCTAGGGAGATTTTTGTAATTACTGGATACAATAAAGCAATTTCTGCAAGGAATAAAGAAATGTTTCTCTCAGTTTGATGAGCCCAAGTGGCTGTCAGATATGACGTTTGTTTCACTGATGTTCAGCATTTACAAAACTGAACAGCTCATTACAAGGAAGGGATAAACTTATTTTGATTTAGCGCAGTCCGTGTTCGCCTTTCGCAAGAAATTAAGACTCTTTCGGAAAGACCTTGAAACTAAAACATTTGCTTCCTCCATATACTTGGAGAAAATTACAGAAAGCCTTCTTGTAGTTCAGGTGGAAATACAAAATTATTTGAGGAGAATGTCCCTCTTTCTGAAGAAATAAATGTCAGGCTTAGTGATCTGAGTGCATTTAAACTTTCATTTTCATTCTTAGAAAATTCTTTCCTTGTTGATGTTGTGGAAGATGGCTATGCCGTTCACCGCCAGTTGTTAGCTATTCGGCAGCTGTGCAGTTGGACCTACCGGAACCTGAGAGGACGAAGGAATAAAGGGTCTGAAACATAGCAGTTTCTTAACTGTTGAATTGTGTAAGAAGGTTCCAGTGAAAACCTTTCAAGAACAAGACAGTGTTCCAAGAGATTGATGTCTATTTTAGGAACCACTTATTTTTGTGAATCACTGTACTCAACACTGAAGTTTATGAAATCTAAATATCGATCTGTTCTGTATGACGAACATTTATCTGAATTTGTGCGAACTTCACTCACCAATTATCAGCCAGATTTCAAACTGCTCAGAGCGAAAGTATACACTCGAAGAAGCACATCCAAAATGTAACTTCCAATTTCTTTCTGTGTGATAATATAGTACAATAATGTTATTTTTAAAATAGTGTTTCCTCATTGATGTTAATTATTGATTCCTAAACGTCAATAAATTCAGATCATAATCAAATTTCTTCTGAACTGGATCTATAATTCACAATAGTTCCTACTGAGAGTGGCAGTGACGGCAGACGTCAATAAATTCAGATCATAATCATTCTTGCGACGAGAAACCAAGGACAATATCACGACAATATTCTTGACCACAGTCACTCAGTTGACGCCCTAGGTAACTGCAACGACTTCACAAGTCTTAGTACTTAATATGAAAGTACTTAATGTGAGAGTACTGTCCCGAGGCGGTGGAATTATTATAATCACAACCTTGGGAAACCATGGGAATGCTGACAACGAGCAATGAAACAACAGTACAAGAGCAGAGAGAATTTTATCGCACTGGGGTAGAGAGTGAAGGTCCTTTCACAGACGGTCGCTGTTGCCGGCTGCTTTCCGCCCTCGAAACGTAATTTAGGGCGGAAATGACGGCCTGTGAGCACGCGGCCCCGCTGATTCCCGACGGTAATTGAGGGTGTTGGTGCGACCGCGCGAATTAGTGGCTCTGATTACTGTGTCCACGGCCGGCGTTCGTTAACTCTCCCCTGCTCCGAGCTGCCCCTGGACACTAGACGCGCCCGCTGCGCACCGACCTGCGCGCTTTCCACATAGGAGAGCCGCCTCCGGGGCCGGAAACCGTGCTAATAAACTACAGCCTAGTGCGAGGGTGTTGATTATACTTCAGCCTATTGTAGAAGTGAATACTGTTTGATCTAACGGGTCACCACTTCTGTCCATTGATCTGGCTCAAAATTACCACAAGATATAACATTCAATTCAGGAGTGGAAGGAGCCAGATACATACACCGAGAAACAAACACGCACAATCTTATTCATTATTTTATATTATCTAATAACTCTAATTAAAACGTCCAACTTAAAATGAATAAAAACGACAATAAAGGTAACACATCAACAAAGGTCACCAGGGGACACAATTATTTTTCTTTTGTACATCAGCAATCAAAACATTAAATTAGATACACTTTCTTTGTGAAATCCAACTGGTTATAACAGCTTTAAAGTTACCTCCTGATCAGGCCTCCAAAGTCAATTATGATACGTACGGAATACCTCAGTAATCAACAGCACGTGTAAGAAACAATTATGCCACGTCTTAAAATGGAACAAACCGATATGTGTTTTACACTCTAAAGGAAGAAGAACATTTTCTTGTGTAAGATGATCTGAAAATACGGGGTGGTCCATTGATAGTCAATGGGCCAAATGTCTCACTAAGTAAGGATCAAACGAAAAAACTACAAAGCACGAAACTCGTCTAGCTTGAAGGGGGAAACCAGATGGTGGCTGGTTGGCCCGCTAGATGGCGCTGCCATAGGTCAAACGGATATCAACTGCGTTTTTTTTTTTTTAATAGGAACCCTCATTTTTTATTACACATTCGTGTAGTACGTAAAGAAATATGAATGCTTTAGTTGGACCACTTTTTTCGCTTTGTGATAGATTGCTCTGTAATAGTCACAAACGTATATGTGCGTGGTATCACGTCAAATTCCGCCAGTGCGGACGGTATTTGCTTCGTGATACATTACCCGTGTTGAAATGGACCGTTTACCAATTGTGGAAAAGGTCGATATCGCGTTGATGTATGCCTATTGTGATCAAAATGCCCAACGGGCGTGTGCTATGCATGCTGCTCGATATCCAGGACGACATCATCCAAGTGTCCGGACCGTTCGCCAGATAGTAACGCTATTTAAGGAAACAGCAAGTGTTCAGACACATGTGAAACGTCAACCACGACCTGCAACAAATGATGATGCCCAAGTAGGTGTTTTAGCAGCTGTCGAGGCTAATCCGCACATCAGTAGCAGACAAATTGCGCGAGAATCGGGAATCTCAAAAACGTCGGTGTTGAGAATGCTACATCAACATCGGCTGCACCCGTACCATATTTCTATGCACCAGGAATTGCGTGGCGACGAGTTTGATCGTCGTGTACAGTTCTGCCACTGGGCACAAGAGAAATTACGGGACGATGACAGATTTTTTGCACGCGTTCTATTTAGCGACGAAGCGTCATTCACCAACACTGGTAACGTAAAACGGCATAATATGCACTATTGGGCAACGGAAAATCCACGATGGCTGCGACAAGTGGAACATCAGCGACCTTGGCGGGTTAATGTACGGTGCGGCATTATGGGAGGAACGATAATTCGCCCCCATTTTACGGATGGTAATCTAAATGGTGCAATGTATGCTGATTTCCTACGTAATGTTCTACCGATGTTACTACAAGATGTTTCACTGGATGTCCGGCACATACCTCGCGTGCGTTTGAAGCGGTATAGAATAGCATATTTCATTACAGGTGGATTGGTCGTCGAAGTACCATACCATGGCCCCCACATTCACCGGATCTGACGTCCCTGGATTTCTGTCTGTGGGGAAGGTTGAAGAATATTTGCTATCGTGATCCACCGACAACGCTTGACAACATGCGTCAGCGCAATGTCAATGCATGTGCGAACATTACGCAAGGCGAACTACTCGCTGTTGAGAGGAATTTTGTTACACCTATTTTGAACATTTATTGCATTAATTTGGTATTTACAGGTAAACACGCTGTAACAGCATGCGTTCTCAGAAATGATGAGTTCACGAGGATACATGTATCACATTGGAACAACTGAAATAAAATGTTCGAAGGTACGTACTTTCTGTATTTTAATTTTAAAAACCTACCTGTTACGAACTGTTCGTCTAAAATTTTGAGCCATATGTTTGTGACTATTAGAACGCCAGCTATCACAAAGCGAAAAAAGTGGTTCAACTAAAACGTTCATATTTCTTTACGTACTACACTAATATATAATAAAAAAGGGGTTCCTATTTTAAAAAAACGCAGTTGGTATCCGTTTGACCTATGGCAGCCCCATCTAGCGGGCCAACCATAGTGCCATCTGGTTTCCCTCTTCAAGCTAGACAAGTT
This sequence comes from Schistocerca americana, assembly GCF_021461395.2. Lineage (NCBI taxonomy): Eukaryota > Metazoa > Arthropoda > Insecta > Orthoptera > Acrididae > Schistocerca > Schistocerca americana. The sequence continues at coordinate 1,220,773,450 of NC_060119.1, read as the reverse complement.
TCGTTCTTTGCAGTTTTTTCGTTTGACTCTGATTTCGTGAGATATTTGGCCTGGTCTTGATCAATGGACCACCCTGTATAACAGTTTAGTTAACGGAACAATCCCTCTCCCTAAGGGCAGCAGATCACTAATATTAACCAAAAGCAGAGCTATAAAAGACATTTTACTTTTTAAAAAAATTAAAGGAGAAACACTTAGAAAGACGATGGACTTGCTCGTCTATGTATTGTGTATTTCCTTCACAGGCTGGACCAATAAGAATCGACATTAGTACTCCAAACGTAACGGCACCGAGCCTAATCCAAAACGTAAAAATCGGAGAAACGTCTGAGTATAAAGTGTACGAATTAAGGTATAGCCTTGAACAGTATGCTCTCATACACCGTGAGACTCTTAAGTAATATTAATCAGTGGTGTACACTAATACGGAAGCTGACAAATGTTTGGGTATCAAATGGGAACGCTCACTGTTTATTCGTTTATGCTGCCATCTCTTTGCAACGTTGAATGTCCACATCCAGTACGGAGACATTAGGCCAAATTACCGGATGATAACGAGCCGTACTCGCTGCGCCTTTTGTCCTTTAACTAAAACAACAGCCAATTCAAGCGTACACTCACTTATAATCTCGACGTTGCATTAGTGGGCCCGGGAAGCGTAGCACCTTCAAGTCAGTGCCCAGTTTAAACTCCAGGTACAACTCGAACTCCATTTCATCTGTTTAAGCATGTTCCGAGGCCAAACAGTTTTCTGCTTGTTCCTAGGCAGAAAGGATGGACAGGTACGCGAAGAATATTAATCTTTCTCTTGTTAAACCTCGTAAGGCGTTTGGGTCCATTTTGACCCACATGGATTTTTGATGTTCTATAATTCTGAAAATGTCTTCATTGAGGTATTGAAATTTTGAAACTGTCTTCGTTGACTTCGCTCGTCCTTCGTGGAATACGTGCAGACTGCAAAGGAATTATGTTAGAGCTTTAGTATGGCTTCCACAGAAATAATGTTTCTCAAACTGTTCGGGTCTTTATAGGTCCTGTGTATTTTAACCTTCATCATTACAGGAAATTCTGACAATATTCAATTTGCCAACAATGGAACTTGTACGGTTTAAGTAAAGTGTTTTTAAGAATGGAATGTCTATTTCAATGGAAAGGAGGGACGTACGATTCATTGATTTTCCCTGTAACGAAATGACTTTGTAAAGTTATTCAATTCTACTCAGGTTACTATGTTTCTACCTTTATAATTCATATACAGTTTTAAGTTTTTTCTCAGTAGAACAGCCTCTTTGCAAGATGATGAAATAGCAGAGATACTGATGAACATGTCTGAGAGTGATGAAGTAACTTCCTGTCACATTGAAACTGTGTGCCGGACCGAGACTCGAACTCGGGACCTTTGCCTTTCGCGGGCAAGTGGTAGAGCACTTGCCCGCGAAAGGCAAAGGTCTCGAGTTTGAGTCTCGATCTGGCACACAGTTTTAATCTGCCAGGAAGTTTCATATCAGCGCACACTCCGCTGTAGAGTGAAAATTTCATTCTAGTGATGAAGTAGTTTCAGGTGATGGAGGTCATGTTTCGGAATGCAGCTCATTATCTTTACTAGAAGGCACAGATGATACACCAGAACAGCAAATGGTTATTTTGTCACAGGATAAATCAGTTGAATGAACAGCATGCAGCATAACTCCATCTGACACCAGTAACAACAATGTTTGCCACTTTTCACATAACATATGAATACTCAACTGTCAAATTGTTGCTTGCTCCATCAAATGAAAACTTTATACTCATCTATTCCAACGCCGAATGTGTGCGTTCGTATGGCGAAAAGTGGATAAAATTAGATGTTCTTGACCTAGATGCTTATACAGGTCTTTTACTATTAGCAGGAGTTTATTATTCACACAATGAGTCTATTGAAAGCTTATGGCTCGATTACAAGGTCACCCAGTTTTCAGACCTACAATGTCATTAGAAAGTACAAAATGATATCAAGGGCATTCTATTTCATGACCGTGAGACTAGGGTACAAAGGCTTGAACAAGATAAGTTTGCACATATAAGGAAATTCTGGAAGAAATGGATGGAGATGTTGCCTAAACTATCCTATCCCAATATGTTTGTCACAGTAGCCGAACAACTTGTTACATTCATGGGAAACTGCACTTTCCGCCAGTATGTGTCTAGTAAATCGGCAAAGTGCTGCATCATGTTTAGGGTACTTTGTGACAATGAAACAAGCTATGTATGGAATATTCAATTTTGTATGGAATACTCAGCCATATACTGAGAAACGACCAGGTAGTGCCCCTGAAAAGAACCAAGGTCTAAGGATTGTTACTAACTTGTATTATTGCTTGAAAAGGCATAACATTACTGAGACAACTTTTCATCTTCTACGAGCCAGGACAAATGCGGATAACATCGTAATTATTGTAACTGCGCCTAAAAAAACTAGCCTTCTGTCCCAACAAAACTACTGCACACAAGGAGTATTAACAACTACATATCAACATTTACTTTCACAAAGGTGACAACTCTTGTCTCACATATCCCAAAGAAAAACAAATGTGCTATTGAGCAAAGCAGATTGCAACGTGATGCAAAAGTCACTGATGACTCCAAGAGAAAACCTCAAATTATTTTAGACTATAAAGCTACAAAAGGAGCTGTGGACACACTAGACAGGATGGGACCAATTGTGCAGCACAGAGGAGGACAAACAGGTGGCCTATTGTTCTGTTCGCAGATACCATCGACGTATCTGCATATAACTCTGATGTGTTATACAAGGCAGCTTATCCTCAGTGGAAAGGAATAATGCTACAGTGAAGGAGACTGTTCCTAGAAACTCTTGGAGAGCAGCTAGTTTATAGGGACATGAAGAGACGGGGCATCTTCCAAGAGGAAGTGGTGCAGGAAAAGCGGCAGAGAGAAGAACGTCGTGTGAATCTGCGCCCTCCACAGCGACAGATATCATCTACATGGAAAAACTGATAACAGAAGTTCAATGAAACACGTCAAGTGTAAAAAACTCACTTTCAAGAAATATCTTACGTACATATGTGAATATGTGAAAACTATTAGCAAAAGTTAGGCCTAATGTAGTAAAATCAACACACCCATAATTATAACATTTGGTTATCGTACTGTTGTACTATTCTGTAATGCAGTTTGAATAATTAATACATTAAAATATCTAAATTATAGCTTTACGAATTCAACACAAAATGCGTAAAAGTATAGGCCTACCTACAGGAAATGGAAAAAAACGCGTCGTTTTTACCGAAACATCTTAAGTAAGTGTGCAAAATAAACACGGTAGTAGGATTGAGCACCATCATGTCCCACCCTTGCTTGGGAAGCAAAGCAAGCGGAGTTATTTGGCTTACTACCAGCGCGACGTTCACACAGCTCTTGTAGGGCGGGGAAAGCAATGTACCGGCTGAGAGGTGGCTGAACGAAAATCTCCACTGCAAGCGTTCATACGTGTCCACAGGTCTCCAGGCACTGAGGGGAAGTGGTAAGTCGCAGCTGGGACAGAGCCTTACGTAGCTATCACGCGTTTTGGGCGTACGATACTTCAATTTAAATAATTTTCTGATTGATAGATGTAGCGGAGGTGCCGGCTCGTGCATAACGCGCCTCGTGTTGATATGTGCGATTCTTTTTTTAAAAAGTAGTATTGTCGGGTTATTAGCCGAGTCGTGGCGTCGTGTTGTATCAACGTTTCGCCGAGTTTACCCGTCATCTTCGGGCAAAATGTTCGGTTCGTGTCCAGTAGGCCAGTTGCGTGTGCTGGAGGCGTGGAGGGCGGTCCTGGTGTCGAGTGCTGGTGTTGCCTTTCTATTCTGCCCGCTGCCTTCGCCGCTGCCTTCGTCGAGTGTTTCTGATGTGTTTTTGGTAGCACCACATCCCACGAGGAGCTCAGCTGGAAAGCACTGTCCCTGCTGACAGGACCGTCACTACTCTTATTTTCAGAAGGTGCTACTCAACAGCTCGTCATCAGATTACTGCCAAGAGCTGCTGATAAAAATTCTTGAGTTAACCTTCAGTGTTCGTCCACAGGTTCATAAAAGCATATTCAACATTATGTTAGGCGATATAAAATCATTGGCGTAAAATAATAAAAATCGGTGAATTAGTCTCTTTTGTGACCTAGCAGTCTAAATTACATCGTCAATCGTAGACAGTGTCAGACAGTGCAGTCATTCGTGGTCCATCAGTATGCAGCATAACCCTACAAATTGCCAACAGCGCAGCTGTCTGTCAACAGAGACGCATTCATGAATTTCATTGCCTGGTGCCAATAATGTCATACCTGCTAATATGATATTGTGAATGCTTTTGTGAACCTGAAGATGCTCTGGATGTGATGGTTTATGGACCGAAACCGGCTGTTAATTTTTATTTTATTTCATTTTTTTCATCATCACATCCTTGCTGCAATTATGACGCTCTTTTAATACTCTTATTTCCTCTGCCTCTTTCACACTCAGATAATAATAATAATAATAATAACACATGCAGATCTCGTCGGCATCGACAGTGGTTTCAAACTGAGCTCTGTATGTGATGTGGCGCTAGCAAAAATACATCAGGAACGCTCTTACGTAAAAGCGGTGGAGGCGGTGAGCAGAATAGGCAGGGAGCACCAGATGTCAATGCCCGCACACCGACGCAGCCCCAGCTTGGATTACGAAACAATAATAAAGAAAATTCGCTGTGCCCTTTGAAAGGAACCATCCCGGCATTTGCCTGGAGCGATTTAGGGAAATCAAGGAAAACCTGACGGGCAGTTCAACCATCGCCTCCGAAATGCAAGTAGAGTGTGTTAATCACTGCGACACGTCGATCGTTAAATTGAGAGATTTATCAGATGATTCTCTTTCCACAAAACTGTACCTTGACAAGGGAATTTGGTTTGATGTGGCCGACCACGAATTCATAAGAAAACATTTATCACTGGAGCTTGGGATGTCAAGTCATGTGTGTGTGAATTTCTAAGGGACCAAACTGCTGAGGTCATCGGTCCCTAGACTTACACACTGCTTAAGCTAACTTATGCTGAGAACAACACACGCACCCAGGCCCGAGGGAGGGAGGAACCCCTGAAGGGAGGGCCCATGGAGAAGGTTATTTATTTATGGGTAGATCCAGAAGATAGCGTTCAGCCATCTGAAAGGAAAATAAATCAAATAAGGCTTTAGATACTTGATTGATTCTGCTCCTTTCTTTGCAGTTGACTATTTCCGAGAATTTGGAACATGTTTCATAGCAGACGGAGTAAAGGTCTAGGAGATAATGAGTAGTCCAGTTGCAGAGATGTTGAGCAAAGTTGAAATTCCTCACTGAGGCACTCCGGTCGGCGACAGGAGTGTGTGAGTGGAACTCCGAGCAGTATAATATCGGAAGTTCAGTAGCGGGGCCAGACCTGCTAGGAAGCAGACGAGACAGTGGGCGGCGGTGCGGAAATAATTCAGAGACGGGTGCAGTGGTGGGGGTGGGAGTGTTTGGAGTGGGGGTGGAATGGGGGGTGGGGGTGGGGGTAAGGTGTCAGCCGGGAGGGGCGCCACCTGTGGCGGTAAATCTCGCCGATTTATGAGGCGCGCGGGCGCCGAGTGCTGATTTATCGACGTCCGCTGAAAGCGGCCGCAGGCCTTTTCGCTCATTTAGCGACCAACAGACGCGGCGCTCCGCCGATACTCGCCGCTCAAAAACGGGGATAAATCTCCATCCCACAGCCCAACTTCCGGACGGGTCCTTCCTCACAATATCCCGGGCGCGCTGCGTCTCCAGCAGCGCCGAGCGGGCTTCCAGAAGATGTGCCCCGCAGAGCCACTGCACGCGTTCCACCGAGGGTAGCCCTGTGGAGAGGAGGCCGTGCAGGAACCGTGGGCAGGCATAGCAGTGCAGTGATGAAATGCTTCTTACGTAATAAAACCCAGTAACCTGTTCTTGATGACGAGTGTTCAGACACAAGGCTTGTTCTCTGTACACTATAAGGGGGAAAAAAAGGCGCACCACAAATGGACTATCCGAACGGGACGGACTATCGATAGATTAGCTGTACACGTACAGACAAACAAATTATTACGTAGTGATTAAAATTCTTCTGGGTATTATGCCTTGTCATTGCTAAAAACTAACAATAATAAACTAAAACCGACGTTTCGTGCGAATTGCAACGGCTTTCCTCAGGGCACGACTGGTTTTGTATGGGGATAGGTTCAAATAGATCTGAGCACAATGGGACTTAACTTTTGAGGTCATCAGTCCCCTAGAACTTAGAACTACTTAAACCTAACAAACATAAGGACATCACACACATCCATGCCCGAGGCAGGATTCGAACCTGCGACCGTAGCGGTCACGCGGTTCCGGACTGGAACCGCTCGGGCACCCCGGCCGGCTGCGATAGGTGCTTCTTTTTATTACAGACTATCGATGTCTGACGTCACTATTGTAAAACTTTTAACTGGCCCTCTAATATGATTGGCTAGTCATGACGTAAGAGAAGATGGAAGGAAAGAGGCTGTAGGCGACTTGCCTACAACAAATAATTGCATAGCCGTCCGGTATAATGAGTTAACGAAAAAATATTTATTCGTGAAAACTCACAATGAGAAGAACTAAAAAAAACAACAGAGAAGTAACAAAAACTAACTGATTCTGTAGTCTTACGGTAAAGATAAAAAACAACACATGACCAAAAAAAAAGCTCTCGCGTGCTTTTGATTTCACTTTGCACCAGGCATGAAAAATATCACTGCCACACAGCCCCCCCCCCCCCCCCCCCCTTAAAGTGCGTAGCCCCAGAGATATCTTGATACTTGAATTTTATTCGACGTCCAGCTCTGGTGTGCGTCGGGTGTCTCGGCGGTGGTGACGTTGTTGTTTGTGGTGGTGATTCACCTGTCTCCTACGATGTATTGAGCGGCGTTTCGGTATGCTCTGCGTCCATCACGTGTTGATGCACAGGCATGGTGTCAGAGGTCGGAGAGGGTAAAACCCATGCTGGCTTCACACGTTCAGTCGATACCTTCGTCGGAACACCATTGTACATTATGTCCACGGTATGCTTATTTCTACTCAGCACCCGAAATGGGCCCGTATATCGTGGTTGTAAAGGCGATTTGACTGAGTCTGTTCGCAACATTACGTGAGAGTAATTGTACAAATCTTTGTGTACAAACACCTTACGGTTGCAATGGCGAGAAGGCGGTGGGCAACGTATATTCGTGCAGTGACGTTTTAGCTGCTGTGTGTGAGACCCTCTGATCCAGGTAGTGAGGTTTGTACTAAATAATCTGCAGGAATCCGTAGGGGCTCGCCGTAAACCATCTCGGCAACTGATGCACCAATATCGGGTTTGTGAGCTGTCCCCAGGCCTAACAACACTAATGGTAATGCTTCCGTCCACCTCTCTTGATGAAACATCAGTGCTGCTTTGAGTGTTCTGTGCCATCGTTGGACCATACCATTACTGGCAGGGTGATAGGTAGTCGTGTGGTGGCGTTGGAAACAGCACATTTTGGATAGCTCGAGGTACAACGTAGATTCGAACTGACGTCCTTGGTCAGTTGTGACATGAAGGGGGCATCCAAAACGGGCAACCCACGTACACAGGAACGTCTTAGCAGTAGTTTCGGCTGAAATATTGACTATTGGAGTTGCTTCTGCCCATCTTGCGCACATATCTAAGGCCGTAAACAAATATCTGTAACCGTCTGACTGTGGGAGAGGCCTAACCAGGTCCACGTGAACGTGTGCGAATCTAGCCGAGGTACCTTGGAAATCTCCAATATCAGCACGCACATGTCATCCTACTTTACTCTGTTGACAAGGAATGCAGGAACGTACCCAAAGGCGCGCGTCTCTTTTCACAGAAGGCCACACATGGCGGTCTGTCAGCAGCTTGATTGTAGCGTTGGCTCCTGGGTGCGATAGTGTGTGGACACTGTCGAATGCCGTCTTGCGCAATATTTCTGAAATGAATGGTCTCGGTCTGCCTTGACAAAAGTCACACCACAGCTTCCGCTTGGAGTTAGGCACCAGAATTTGCTCGAACGTCAGACCTGTAGACGGGTCGTTTAACAGCTGTCGTAGCTCTGCATCCTTGGTCTGTTCCACTGCAAGTGTATCATAGTCTATAGTTTTTGAAATCCCGCAAATACGTGAAAAATAGACAGCCACTAAATTTTCGACGGCCGGTGTGGCCGTGCGGTTAAAGGCGCTTCAGTCTGGAACCGCGGGACCGCTACGGTCGCAGGTTCGAATCCTGCCTCGGGCATGGATGTGTGTGATGTCCTTAGGTTAGTTAGGTTTAATTAGTTCTAAGTTCCAGGCGACTAATGACCTCAGAAGTTAAGTCGCATAGTGCTCAGAGCCATTTTGAACTAAATTTTCTGCGCCTCTTAAATGGCGTATAACTGTCGTGAACTGACTTGCAAACTCAATATAACGGAACTGTCTTGGTGAGAACTTATCACTGGTGTTTTTAAAAGCCGATGTTATGGGTTTGTGGTCTGTAAACACAGTCACTGGTCTAGCCTCTATTTGTGGGCAGAAGTATCGAATTGCTTCGTAGATCGCGAACAATTCTCTGTCTTATGCGCTCCACTTCTGTTGTGCAGACTGTAACTTTTTAGAGAAAAACCGTAGTGATTGCCATTGCCCTTCTACAGGCCGGTGCAGCGCCGCCCCTGTTGCTGATTGGCTCGCGTCTACAACAATAGCTAGCTGTGCGTAGTGAACTGGGTGAGCGAGCAACACTGCTTTGCTGAGGCGTGCTTGAAGATCATTAAATGCTTTGTCCATTTCTTGTGTCCACTCAATTATTCGTCGACCTTTGGCGTCGCGTCCCTTGAGTGCATCAGTGAGTGGTGCTTGCACCGTAGCCGTTGCTGGCAGATGACGTCTATAAAAATTTATTACTCCCATGTATCGTCGTAGCTCTTGGTAGTTTGTCGGTTTCGGAAGGGCCTGTATCGCCGCGATCTTCTCTGGCAGAGGCAATATACCTTCTGATGACACAGTATGGCCGAGGAAAGTGACTTGGTTCTTGTGCATGACGCATTTATTTTCGTTTAAAACGACTCCGTAGTCGGATAGACGCTTGCGAAGTTGACACAGATGCTGTTCATGTGTTTGACTATCCGGAGAGAAAACCAAGATGTCATCAAGATAAGCAAAGCAAAATGTTAATCCCTTTATCACCTCGTCGATAAACCGCTGCCAAGTCTGTGCTGCGTTCTTAAGGCCAAAAGGCATAAATAAAAACTCGACTAATCCAAATGGTGTAATCACTGCTGTCTTCTGAACATCTCTTGCAGCCACCGGTATCTGGTTGAATGCTTTCTTGCAATCGGGGACGCTAAAAATTTTCGCGCCGGCCAAAGCACATGTTAAGTCCTGTATATTAGGTACTGGGTATCTATCTGGAATGGTTCTTGAATTTAATGCTCGGTAATCGCCACAAGGTCTCCATGATCCATCTTTCTTACGTACTAAGTGTAAGGGTGAAGACCACGGACTGTCTGAGCGGCGAATTATTCCCGCCTGTAACATTTCCTCGAATATCGCCTTTGTTTCTGTCAATCTCTGGTGCGATTGTACGTGCTTCTTGTGAAACTGGTTGTCCTGGCGTGGTACGAATATAGTGAACCGTACTATGTTTAACTTCTTTTGTCTGTCTGTCAGAACATCTCCGATTCTTCTCTTCGCCATGTAGCTCCTCGGCTACAGAGTTGCCAATCGCCTGTAGCTTCTCACAAGTTGTATGCCATTTAGTGCTTGATATTGCACTGTTGTCTGTCAGATTTAACAAACGTTTTCCTTGTAAGTCGACCGCCAACTCGAAATGTGCCAGAAAATCTGCGCCCAAAATAGGTTCTGATATACCAGCTATCACAAAAGACCAGGTAAACTGTTTGGAAAAACCCACATCAATCTTGCACACTTTACATCCGTTCATGTTAATCACCGAGTTATTCACGGCCTTCAAACGTGGCTGTATGTCTTTTTCGTTATGTGGCGCATGGCTGACAGGAAGCGAACTAATGTCTGACCCGGTATCCACCAAAAACCTTGTAATCTTAAGTACGTCTGATACATACAATCATTTCGAAGCAGGAGGCATATGTATTGACGATTACTGTCGCTGACATGAAGACACTGTGTTGTGGATTGGCAGGAGGCCAACCCACTAAATTGAGAGGAAGCCGAAAGGCACGCGTTTAAGCTCACGCAGGCTGGCGTGAGGTCTGGAACATGACAAGGTATTTAGACTTCAGAAAAAAGGTGGTACTTGGTGGAATACTTAACTTTTAATCCATTAATGTTGAATGTAGCTCTTGTCTGTACATTATTTACAATATCAGTAGCAACTGATAATGGCGCCTTGTTAGGTCGTAGCAAATGACGTAGCTGAAGGCTATGCTAACTATCGTCTCGGCAAATGAGAGCGTATTTTGTCAGTGAACCATCGCTAGCAAGGTCGGTTGTACAACTGGGGCGAGTGCTAGGAAGTCTCTCTAGACCTGCCGTGTGGCGGCGCTCGGTCTGCAATCACTGATAGTGGCGACACGCGGGTCCGACGTATGCTAACGGACCGCGGCCGATTTAAAGGCTACCACCTAGCAAGTGTGGTGTCTGACGGTGACACCACACACTGCACTGTTTCTGTACATACCTTGGTTGTCTGAGTAGGCGCATGGTGATGTATATCTTGTAGCACCTCTCCCAAAACGTTTATGGTACCAACACACCTTACGCTCGTCCTCTTGTTGACTTCGTGTTTCACGCCCAGCCCGGTCTCTCTTGCGCTTAAAGATAACTTGTGGTCGCTGTAGCGTGCGCAGCTGCGCTCGCAAATCCTCTATTGCAGTTTTTAAATCTCTAATTTCGTTTGAACTTTTTGTTGTTTGTCGCGTTACGACCGCGGCACAGTTTACTGTTATATCGTCAGTTTGGTCTTGCTGGCAATGGTAGTTACCGTACGTGGCATCTGTCGACGTCGTTGCGACTGTTGCAGTAGGCTCGCGCGTCTCGTAGATTCTGTCTGCAGCGAGCAGCAGTTTGTCAACTGATCTTCCGTCGTGTATAGCTAGAGTAGTTCTTACTTGCGTTGGTAGCTGTTGTTGCCATACGTGGAGTAACAGTCTATCAGAGACTGTCGACCTATCTACCAGGCTGCGTAAATGACGTCAGTATTCTGACGGGGTCCTATCTCCCCGTTTCTCTTGGTACAGTACTTGTTTGACTCTGATGTCGACTGACTTCACACACCGAGAAATTAATTCTTTTTTCAGTCTACAGTATGCTCCTTCTGTAGGCGGGTTCACTATAATGTCAGATATCAAAACCGAGGTCTGATCGTCCAAATTACTTATCACCAAGGTGAACTTCTCGTGATCACTGACTATTGTTTGTTGTAGAAATATATTTTCAATTACCGCGAAGCATGTGTGTGGCTGAGAAGGCATAAATGGGGGCGCCCGTAATTGCAACCGTTGAGTTGGTGAAGCGTTGAAACCAGCGGGTACTTCCCTTGCTGTTACTTGCTGTGGTTGTGCTGCAGTAGTCCCAGTTTCCGATGATGTTGCTTTGCTGGTGTGTGCCATGGTTGTTGAACCAACGTCATTCCTTTGGTCCGGTATATGCTTTAAGTTCATATCTTTCGAAATATGCAACTGTAAAGTTTCTATCTCATTCTGAAACCTATGAATTTCTTCCGTTATCGAACGGTATCGTTTGCGTCGTCGTTCATTGCCTTTGCAGTTAATGTAGCTAACGAAAGATTTAAAGTTCCTTAATCGGAGGTCACCAATTATATAGGCGACTTGCCTACAACAAATAATTGCATAGCCGTCCGGTATAATGAGTTAACGAAAAAAATATTTATTCGAGAAAACTCACAATGAGAAGAACTAAAAAAACAACAACAGAGAAGTAACAAAAACTAGGAGATTCTATAGTCTTACAGCAAAGATAAAAAAAAAAACACCTGACCAAAAAAAAAAAAACTCTCGCGCACTTTAGATATCACTTTGCACCAGACATGAAAAACGGACAGAAGAAGAACACTTTTACACAATTTTTTTGATGTACGAGATATTCTCGATGAACAGTTACTCATTCTTCTCTTGTCTCTCGTAACTTGTGTCGGACGCGCATATCTTGCCGCCGTATTATTATCGTTAAAAATATTATTACTTTAGTGTAAAGTAAGAGTGTAATATTAAAAGTGCCTAGCAGTAGATTCATTGCGCGACGTGTATGTGAAAACGTCAAAGGAATTTCTTTTTATTACGAGAAGAGAAGTGCCAGTCAAAACGGCATCCATGTTAAATCTTTCATTGCAGTGTAAGTTCATCTACTAATTGCCATAAATTCAGATTTAAATGGAATTGGTGTATGGACTATTTATTTAATATAGAATATATGTCTCACTCCTTCATGAAGTTATTTAATTTTCTTTATGTTTCTGCCAAATAGAGAGTCCACAGTCACGAATTCTTTCGTCGAAATCGGACGGAAGTTGTATGCGGCGAAATATTTTCTCCGCGCCATATTCTACTGGTAAATGCGTGATAAACTACGGTCCCTTAGGAAATTCATGTTGAGCTATCCAAAAAATAATTATATTTTGAATAAGCATTTACTCTCCTCTGCAATGCAACTTCCGACTGATCAGACGATCCAACAAGAAACAGCCGCACACGGTCGGCGTTCGCAAATATATTTCCACCGCTGATTATAGCTATATGTTACAGCACAAAAGTAAACATATTGTTATAATTAGCGACTACGAACGGGGTCATTTATAACTGTATGTTTATGAATGCACATTACGTAAACATATCGTCATAACTGCCATTTCTGGATGTGGAAGTATACAGAGCTGCCGAAGGTAAACTGGGACAGGAAGTGTACCGGAAACTGAGGCACACTAACCAGTACTTGCACGCGGAGAGCCACCACCACCCAGCTCAAAAGTATTCTGTCCCGCATACGTTAACAATCACGATATGGGTGGAGGATCCTGCCAAAAATGCTCAAAACGTTCGCCATTGGGGAGATATCCGGCAAACTTGCTAGCCGAGGTAGGGTTTGGTAAGTACGAAGACAAGCTAAAATGGTTCAAATGGCTCTGGGCACTATGGGACTTAACATATGTGGTCATCAGTCCCCCAAAACTTAGAACTACTTAAACCTATCCAATCTAAGGACATCACACACATCCATGCCCGAGGCAGGATTCGAACCTGCGTCCGTAGCAGTCGCGTGGTTCCGGACTGCGCGCCTAGAACCGCTAGACCACCGCGGCCGGCACGAAGACCAGCAGTAGAAATTGTCGCCATTTATTGTGTTGCTGAAATGTAAGCCCTGGATGGCCGTCCGTGAAGGGTAACAGAACAGGGCGGAAAATATCGTCGACGTACTGCTGTGCTGTAAGTGTGCTGTGGATGACAACCAAAGGGGTCCTGCCGTAAAGAAGAAAAATGGCAACCCAGAACATCGTTCCTGGTTGTTCGCCGGAAAGGCGGGAGACACTGAGCTTGGTACCCCACGGCTGTTTGGGACGTATCGAGACACGTGATCCCTGATTATCGGCGACAGTTCGAAGCGGGACTCATCGCTAAAGACAGTTCTACTCCAGTCAATGAGATTCCAGGGCGAAGACGTTTCTGGATACTCCCCAGAGCCGTCTGGCGTACAATCGCCACATTCTGATGATCTTTTTTTTGGTCATCAGTCTACTGACTGGTTTGATGCGGCCCACCACGAATTCCTTTCCTGTGCTAACCTCTTCATCTCAGAGTAGCACTTGCAACCTATGTCCTCAATTATTTGCTTGACGTATTCCAATCTCTGTCTTCCTCTACAGTTTTTGTCCTCTACAGCTCCCTCTAGTACCATGGAAGTTATTCCCTCATGTCTTAGCAGATGTCCTATCATCCTCTCCCTTCTCCTTATCAGTGTTTTCCACATATTCCTTTCCTCTTCGATTGTGCGTAGAACCTCCTCATTCCTTACCTTATCAGTCCACCTAATTTTCAACATTCGTCTATAGCATCACATCTCAAATGCTTCGATTCTCTTCTGTTCCGGTTTTCCCACAGTCCATGTTTCACTACCATACAATGCTGTACTCCAGACGTACATCCTCAGAAATTTCTTCCTCAAATTAAGGCCGGTATTTGATATTAGTAGACTTCTCTTGGCCAGAAATGCCTTTTTTGCCATAGCGAGTCTGCTTTTGATACCCTCCTTGCTCTGTCCGTCATTGGTTATTTTACTGGGTAGGTAGCAGAATTCCTTAACTTCATTGCATTCGTGACCATCAATCCTGATGTTCAGTTTCTCGCTGTTCTCATTTCTACTGCTTCTCATTACCTTCGTGTTTCTCCGATTTACTCTCAAACCATACTGTGTACTCATTAGACTGTTCATTACATTCAGCAGATTATTTAATTCTTCTTCACTTTCACTCAGGATAGCAATGTCATCAGCGAATCGTATCATTGATATCCTTTCACCTTGTATTTTAATTCCACTCCTGAACCTTTCTTTTATTTCCATTATTGCTTCCTCGATGTACAGATTGAAGAGTAGGGGCGAAAGGCTACAGCCTTGTCTTACACCCTTCTTAATACGAGCAGTTCGTTCTTGAGCGTCCACTCTTATTATTCCCTCTTGGTTATTGTACATATTGTATATGACCCGTCTCTCCCTATAGCTTACCCCTACTTTTTTCAGAATCTCGAACAGCTTGCACCATTTTATATGTCGAACGCTTTTTCCAGGTCCACAAATCCTATGAAAGTGTCCTGATTTTTCTTTATTCTTGCTTCCATTATTAGCCGTAACGTCAGAATGGCCTCTCTCGTCCCTTTACTTTTCCTAAAGCCAAACTGATCGTTACCTAGCGCATTCTCAATTTTCTTTTGCATTCTTCTGTATATTATTCTTGTAAGCAGCTTCGATGCATGAGCTGTTAAGCTGATTGTGCGATAATTCTCGCATTTGTCAGCTCTTGCTGTCTTCGGAATTGTGTGGATGATGCTTTTCCGAAAGTCAGATTGTATATCGCCAGACTCATATATTCTATTCATTTATGTAAACCATATTCGGCCCTATTGCTTGTTACAGCAACTTAATAAAAAAAATCCTGCTACAGTACATTCGTTACTCAAAGCACATATTTGTAAATAAACATTTCATTCATTGTTGCTACATATCGTCGTAGTCATTTTTGTAAAAGTTAGTTTAATCCTTCTGTATCTTTTATAGGTGCTGTTTTTATCCCACATACAGTTTACTTTGCTTAATTCATCTAAACATGCATCATATTGATGTTTTACTGTAACAGTCGCATATTTCACACATTTGAGCGTTCATCACCCTACTAGAGCCGAGTAAGTGGTGCTCTTCATCATATTTACCTGGCGTCATAGGCAGTTCCCATACGTTCAGTCCAGGTTCTGCTCTTGTAACAAGCTGTACCTGTGTACCAATTTTTACTGTTTCCTCGAAGGACTTTACTCTGTATTGTCTGCTGTTTGACTTGAGGTCCTCAGCACATATGCTTATATTTTTAAAGTCATATAATTTATGTAAGTATCAGTTTTATTTCAAGTTCTCCTTTTCAGTGTTGTCAGGTATTAAATAGTTTAGACTTCGTTTTATAATATGTTTAACACACTGTAAGTAACGTCCTTCTGAAGAAGATACCCTTTGTGGTATCGAAATCTGGAGAAGGTTTCTTTAAAAAAACTTTTTCAACCGTTTGGCTGCGGACTTGATGTACTGTAAATACACTGAAGAGCCAAAGAAACTGGTACACCTCCCTAATATAATGTAGGGTCCCCGCGAACACGCGGAAGTGCCGCAACACAACGAGGCATGGGCTCGATTAATGTCTAAAGTAGTTCTGGAGCCAAGTGAAACCATGAATCCTGCAGGGCTGTCCACAAATCCGTAATATTACGAGGGAGTGGAGATCTAAACAGCACGTTGCAAGGCATCCCCGATATGCTCAATAATGTTCGTGTCTGGGGAGTTTGGTGGGCAGCGGAAGTGCTTAAACTCAAAAAAGTGTTCCTGGAGTCACTGTGTAGCAATTCTGGACGTGTGGAGTGACGTCGCATTGTCCTTCTGGAATTGAGAAGTCAGGCGGAATGCACAATGGACTTGAATGGATTCACGTGATCAGTATGGATGCTTACGTACTTGTCACCTGTCAGAGTCGTATCTGCACGTATGAATGGTTCCATGTCACTCGAACTGCACACGCCCCATACCATTACAGAGCCTCCACCAGCTTGAACAGTCCCTTGTTGACATGTATCCATGGAATCATGACGTTGTCTCCATATCCGTACGTCCATCGGCTCGATACAATTTGAAACGAGACTCGTCCGACCAGGCAACGCGTTTCCAGTCATCAGCAGTCCAATGTCGGTGTTGACGGGCCCAGGCGAGGCGTAAAGCTTTGTGTCGTGCAGTCATCAAGGGTACACGAGCGGGCTTTCGGCTCCGAAAGCCCATATAGATGATGTTTCGTTGAATGGTTCGCACGCTGACACTTGCTGATGGCCTAGTATTGGAATCTGCTGCAATTTGCGGAAGTGTTGCACTCCTGTCACATTCAACGAATCTCTTCAGTTGTCGTTGGTCCCGTTCTTGCAGGATCTTTTTCCGCCCGCAGCGATGTAGGAGATTTGATGTTATACCGGATTCTTGATATTCACAGTACACTCGTGAAATGGCAGTGCGGGAAAATACCCACTTGATCGCTACCTCGGGGATGCTGTGTCCCACCGCTTGTGCGCCGACTATAAAACCACGTTGAAACTTACTTAAATCTTGATAACCAGCCATTATAGCAGCAGTGACCGATCTAACAACTGCGCCAGACACTTGTTGTCTTATATAGGCGCGGCCGACCGCAGCGCCGTATTCTGCCTGTTTTCATATCTGTGTATTTGAATAAGTAAGCCTATACGAGTTTCTTTGGCACTTTAGTGTATTTCTAAACAGTCCGCGTACGTTAAACAGCAACACAACTTTCGAAAAAAGGCACTAGATTGAGACTTGCCCACTTATGCGACGGGAAACGCTTTTCCGAACACTTTGTGAACTGTCCATACAATAAAAAAAACTTAATGGCGTCTGACTGCAAACCTCTGAAATGCTCGTCCACACCAACTCCACCCCAGAGGGCTTGTACTCGCCTCCTGCACAGTACCAGGGCCACCTAACGGCTCCACGATTTCCTCAGCTGACCTCAGCTCCAAGACACTCCTTTCACATGCCGACGTTTCGACCTCTCAACTTGCAGAGCAGAAAGTAGGCATTGTGAATGGCCATTTTCTGGTTAGTCTCGTAGCACTGTTGTAAAGTGCTGATGCCTGCCAACACTTTCAGTAGTTCTCTGCCCAAAGTGTACCTGGATATGCTAGCCTTCGAAACCTACCCGGTCAGGCCAAGCCAGCCCTTTAACCGGATTATGGAAAGGCTGCCAATTCGCTGCAGGCGTGAGGACTGTTGCCTTCCAACAGTAACCGGAAAACAGGTACTTTCGCACGCAAGAGCTACCAGAACTCGCCGATAGTAGAGGACCGGAAATGGTCCAACACATGTTCAGTGACAGAGTTATTATCATCTAATTCGAAAGTTAAGCAACGCCAGAAAACAATAGTTCAAGTATGTATGCCAACGGCGCTATCAGAAGATGAAGAAATAGAAATAGTAGATGGAGATATAGAACGGGTAATTGGTATAAGAAGGGAGACAAAAATCTGATTATGAAAGGGCAGGGGATGACGAACCTTTGTAGATTTCCGTGTCATTCTTTCTCAAACAAAATTGTTTACTGTGGCTATGTTGTGTCATTAAACTAATCACAGAACTCATATTTGATACTGCATATTACCCTTTTCTCTTGTTTTGTCCACTTTATACATATAATACAGCAATAATGCATGCGTATCTTGTTTTGTCCACTTTATAAATATAATACAGCATGAATGCATGTGTACTTTAAGGTCTGACAGTGTAAGGAAATATGGGTTCTGCTGATTAACGAAAAAGAAAGTAAATACTCCCACATTAATATTCTCTTTTTTAAATGAAGAAACAGACATTTTGTACAGCAAGCATAAAATGAACATTTTTAGTTTATCTAAACTAAAGAAAAATTAATGTTATTTCTGCTATCGCTTGCTTATAAATAACTTTTGTGCTACCAGTCCCGATTTTCTTTTTATTCGTTTTATTAATAGAAGAAAATGGTGACTGGTAAGTTATTTGTAAACAATTCATCGTTTTTACAGCCACAGGCTTCCAAAAAAACCATTTATAATGGACAAAATAAGGTTAATTCTACTGTTGAAAACTCGATACCAAATAATTTGTATTACATCCATACTTTCCAATTCTTAGCAGATTGCAAGCCGAATTCATGTCATCTGACAAACCGTTTCTTAGCTAGGCTCATATCAGAAGTTAATTACACACAGGTACAGATGAAACTACTGTCAAGGTATCAAACATCAGCTTCTTTACACAGCTAAAGGTGTCTGGAATTGAATTCAAGTTTTCATAATTTAAATGTCATCATTTTTAATCATATTGCCTGACAGTCACTCTAATTCGTTTACTTCCTATTTTTTTCTTCTTTCAATACATTTCTCAGTTCATATTTAACTATATTGGAAATCAATCAACTGGATTTCAATTTCTTGAATTTCCAACCGATTAAACTTAGGCATGTTTAGTTTGTCAAGTGAAGTCACATCTGGATACACAATAAATTCTAGTTTTTCCGGTCACTCTTTGCACTTGCGAAAATCTCTATGAAAATTCTTCGATTGAACAATATATCACTAAAGGAAATTCCTCACTGACTTTCTTGGTCTGACTTTTCGTATAAATTTTCTCAAGTTGGTGAAATTCTTATAGTTTCTGGAAACAGTATCTTTAATGGAAACTTGCAGTTTATTCTCGAAAGCGTGTGTAAGATCTATGATAACAATAACTGTTCTGTGTGTACCTTGAAGCTTTACATTCAAATTGTTGAAATGGTGGTACACGTCAGGAAAAAATCATCACTTTTGCAATCCGCTTAACATCCATTAACTGTGAATGTTGCACAATATTTCTGTCATTTTGTAAAAGCACCCCGATTTCTTCTAAACAATCCACACATCTGATGCCGCGCCTCAACCAGCAAACATTGTTATACGCGTAGATCAGTAAGCTGTTGTACGCCGAGCTCACATCGTTTCACAGGGCTTCGAAATTTCTTATATCAGAAGCTTGCGACGGCATACGATTAACTGTTTTTGTGACTAAGATCTTCATATTATCAAATGAAACTACCCTTTGCATACAAGGCTTGTTGGTGTATGATGCAATGGAATTCAAGAATACGTACCCAATGTGTTCTTGGAATAAAATAGTAAAACCATATTGGAAACACAATGCATTGCCATCTAGTCAACTTCATTTAAATCTCTTTCTCTTTCAGCTACCGAATTTTTATCAGCCGTGCTAACACCTCAGCCCTGACGAGACCATCGCAATCAATTCTTCTTTCATCACGTTTACAAAACAATATAGAGCAAACACAGATAAATAGATCGATTTAGTTATGTATGTACTTTCGTCAAGACACAGCCACTTCAAGGACAGGAAATTTTTGTAGTAGTTTTACATTTTCCGCCAGTTTTAGAATTTTATCTTTCGTTCTGTTTCTATATAAAAGAGTATCTTTTATACACTAATTTAGCTTACCTTTATTTTCAAAATCTTCAAAATATGACGAGACAGAAACTTCCTGGCAGATTAAAACTGTGTGCAGGACCGAGATTAAAACCCGAGACCTTTGCCTTTTGCGGGCAAATGCTCTACCAACTGAGCAACCCAAGCACGACGCACAACCCGTCTTCACAGTTTCAATTCTTCCATTACCTCGTAGGTAGGTAGTAGGAAGGAGACGAGGTACCGGCAGAACTAAAGCTGTGAGGACGGGTCGTGAGTCGTGCTTGGGTAGCTCAGTTGGTAGAGCACTTGCCCGCAAAAGGCAAGGGTACCAAGTTGCAGTCTTGGTCCGGCCCACTGTTTTGATCTGCCAGCAAGTTTCATACCAGCGCAAAATCCGCTGCAGAGTGAAAATCTCATTACAATTAGACACATACTAACCAGTATTCCATCAAAAATTACCCATCGTCGAAATGGTATATGCTGCCGGGAAACTTGCGGCACCGGTATGACAATCGTTGCTAACATACTTAATCATAGATGTCGAGTGGGTATTCCTGTCGTCAATAGACATGCAGTTAATACATTTTCTCTGGTTCGCCTTTTTGACAAAGATATTTTTGACGTGTGTGATCCTAAATACCATTGTCTCTGCGCTTAAAGCAAACACCGCCCTACTGACTTTATTAATCATGTCGTATTTCTCAGTCCGCCAAGTCTGAAATACTCTGTTTCACTTTCCTTGCACGCTTGTTCTTCGCCAAGCTAGCCATGTTGAGTAATATTCACAAGGTGAAAAGTGGTACCAACTATGTGTAATTTCATCACACGACATCAGCACACAACAAAGAAAAATAAACAATCGGCCGAGGTCGGCAATCGTAGTGGAATCGCTCCCAACTAACGCGACCTAACAGTGGATGACAGTGTAGTAATGTTAATGATCTGAGTACACGATAATTCACAGTGAGCGAGCTTGCGAAATGATCTGTCATGTACATATTACATGACGTCTCGGCACCGACAGCACGTGCTGTGAATTGGCAGGAGCCAATTCACGGAGTTTGGAGGAAGCCGAAAGGCACGCGTGTAAGCTCACGCAAACTGGCGTGAGGTCTGGAACAGGACAATGTAATTAATATAGCCAATAAGGTACGTTGCTGCTGGAATACTTAACTTTAATCCATAATTGGTGTACATCGCTCTTGACGGTACATGTTTTACAATCTCAATATTAACTGGTAATGGCGCCTTGCTAGGTCGTAGCAAATGACGTAGCTGAAGGCTATGCTAACTATCGACTCGGCAAATGAGAGCGTATTTGTCAGTGATCCATCTCTGTAAAAGTCGGCTGTACAACTGGGGCGAGTGCTAGGAAGTCTCTCTAGACCTGCCGTGTGGTGGCGCTCGGTCTGCAATCACTGACAGTGGCGACACGCGGGTCCGACGTATACTAACGGACCGCGGCCGATTTAAAGGCTACCACCTAGCAAGTGTGGTGTCTGGCGGTGACAACACAGCACGTCCACGAGGAACTATGGTACTGTCACTTTAAACTAAAACGAGCAAATGAGCTATTTCGATTAGGTAGCCGCAACTAAATTCCTCATTTAACACCGTATCCAAATTATTTGGTCCCGTGTCACTAATGGCAAGTGCTAATGGTTCGCTATCCCTTTCATAGGGGACTGGAATTTGATTGTAGAGGGAGGAACAGAAGAAATAGTTGTCGGAGAACGGATGTTTAGTGGTAGGAATGAGAAAAAGAAGAAAGAATAATAGCGTTCTGCAATAAATTTCAGTTAGTAACAGCAAAGACACGGTACAAAAATCACAAATTATGCGATACAATGGGAAACGGTCTGAAAGTACTGAAAGGTGCCAGTAGTTTACAGTTGGTCAGACTGAATTATAAGTTGTAACCAGGAGCAGATAGACTCAGGTCAAAATTTAGTACTGACGCAGAGCAGACTGCAGTTTAAGACAGTCATAAGAAAGAATGAATGTGAGAGAATGTGGGATGCTAAAATAGTGAGAAGTGATGAGACGCGTTTGAAGCTCGCAAAATATGGATGCTGTAATAAAGAATACCATGACAAGGAGTGCCCGTCTCTAAAGAGCAATCATAGATGCTGGAAAGACAACATGGGTACTGATAAGATAACTGCGAAGAAACAGTGGGTAACAGATCAAATACCTCAACTGATCGACGAAAGGAGGACATACAAAAAAGCAATAAAGCAATGTAAATCACAGAGTAATGAACTACATAGTCAGGGAAACGAAGGCGAAATTACCTGAGGATATACGGTGAGAAATCGAAAAAAATTTGTCGTCGGAAGGCTTGACTCAGCGCCAAGTTAAGTCAAAACAACATTCGGCAAAACTGAAAGCAAGGGCGGTAACTGTTTAAACGCAGAGCAGAGATCGGATAGGTGGAAAGAGTACACTAAAAGCCTCTTTGACGGGGAGGAATAGTTGTCTGGTGACGTGATAAAAGAATAAACTGAAGTCCGTTTGGACGAGACAGGGCAGCCAGTACAAGACACCGGATTTCAAAAAAATTTAAAATGCGTTGAGGGTAAACAAGGCAGAAGGCTTGGATAACATTCCATCTGGATTACCAAACACATTGGAGAAGTATCGACGAAACAATTATTCAGTTGGTAAATGGAATCTATGAGACTCGCGACATACCAACAGAATTTCGGAAAAACATCATTCATTCATTTCCGAAAAGAGCAAGAGCAGATAAGTGCGAGAACTATCACACAGTCCTCTAAGCAGTCAATTGTCAGATTCGCTGATGACACTGCAATAGACAGTGAAAGCGAAGAAGAATAAATTACAAGCTCTGTTGAATGGAATGAATCAGTCTAATGAGTACAGATTATGGACTGAGAGTAAACCGAAGGAAGACAAAAGTAATCAGAAGTAGCAGAAATTAGAATAGCGAGCAAGTTAACATCAAAGTTGGTGATCATAATGTTGCCGAAGTTAAATAACTATGCTACCTAGGACGCTAATCTATGACGGTTTGAGCAAGGAAGACATTATAAGCAGCCTAACACAGGACAACAGGGAATTCCTGCCCAAAAGAAGTCTGCTAGTTTCAAATAGGCCTCAATTTTACGAAAAAAGTTCAGAGAATTAAGTTTGGAGCACAGTGGAGTGTGGTTACTGAATCGTTGACTGCAGAAAAACCGGAGGAGAATCGAAGCTTTCGAGTTCTGGCGCTTTAGATGAATGTTGAAAACTAGGTGGACTGGTAAGGTGAGAGATGAGATTCTCCTCAGAATCAGCGAAGAAAGGATCATTTGGAAAATACTGACAAGAACAAGGAACAGGATGAGAGGTCGTGTGTCAAGATATCAGGGCATACGTTGCTTTGTACCAGAGGAAGCTGTAACGGATAAAAACTGTAGACGAAAGCAGAGATTGAGACACATCCAACAAATAACTGAAGACGTCGTGAACAGGTGCTACTATGAGATGAAGAGGTTGGTACAGGAGAGGAATTAGTAGCGGGCAGCATGAAATCAGAAGTTTGATGACTAAAAAAAAAAAAAAAAAAAATAAAGTCATTCAGAAATGTGGGAAGTGCTACGGTTTATGGCGATAACAGAACATCTTTATACAGCTAATCAGAGAACTACTACTACTACTACTACTACTACGACGTGATCAGGCCCAGTGGACCGCACGCATCTACAAGTTTCCTCCTCTACTGTATTCTGTCCATTGGTGCTATCCGCCATTCGACCACATCTATTGACACTTGGTTTAAATCTTCATGGAGTCCATCCCTCCAACCTTTCTTGGGTCTCCCTGGCGGTCTCTTTCCAGCAGGTGTGAAATCCAGGAGCTTCCGTGGCCATCTGTGAACCTCCATCCGGGCCACATGGCCGGCCCACTGCATTAGTTTGGCTTTGCATTCGTTTCCTGCTATGTTGGGCTGCTGGTATAGTTCCCCAAGATCTTGGTTGTATGTGACCCTCCATTCCACTGTATCTGCATACAGAACCGGCCCGAAGATCTTCCGAAGCACTTTTCTCTCAAAAACAAGAAGCTTATGGAAGTCCTGTTTCCGGATACTCCAAGTCTCACAGCCATATAGAACAACAGGCTGGATAAGGGTTTTGTACAATCGAATCTTGAATTGTCTGGAGAGAGATTTGGACCGAAGCAGTTCTGCTAGGCTGTGGTAAGATCGGTTTCCGGCTTGTATTCTGGCATTGATCTCTGCTTCACATGACGGGTTCTCAGTGAAAAGTGCCCATAGATATTTGAATTCCTGCACTCTCTTGTAGGACTGGTCCCCAACCTGCAGTGATTGTAGATGACCAGCAGTCTGACAATGGCCACGCGTCATAACATCTACATCTACATCTACATGACTACTCGGCAATTCACATTTAAGTGCTTGGCAGAGGGTTCATCGAACCACAATCATACTATCTCCCTACCATTCCACTCCCGAACAGCGCGCGGGAAAAACGAACACCTAAACCTTTCTGTTCGAGCTCTGAGTTCTCTTATTTTATTTTGATGATCATTCCTACCTATGTAGGATGGGCTCAACAAAATATTTTCGCATTCGGAAGAGAAAGTTGGTGACTGAAATTTGGTAAATAGATCTCGCCGCGACGAAAAACGTCTTTGCTTTAATGACTTCCATCCCAATTCGCGTATCGTATCTGCCACACTCTCTCCCCTATGACGTGATAATACAAAACGAGCTGCCCTTTTTTGCACCCATTCGATGTCCTCCGTCAATCCCACCTGGTAAGGATCCCACACCGCGCAGCAATATTCTAACACAGGACGAACGAGTGTAGTGTAAGCTGTCTCTTTAGTGGACTTGTTGCATCTTCTAAGTGTCCTGCAACGAAATGCAACCTTTGGCTCGCCTTCCCAACAATATTATCTATGTGGTCTTTCCAACTTTAGTTGTTCGTAATTTTAACACCCAGGTACATAGTTGAATTGACAGCCTTGAGAATTGTACTATTTATCGAGTAATCGAATTCCAATGGATTTCTTTTGGAAATCGTGTGGATCACCTCACACTTTTCGTTATTTAGCGTCAACTGCTACCTGCCACACCATACAGCAATTTTTTCTAAATCTCTTTGCAACTGATACTGGTCTTCGGATGACCTTACTAGACGGTAAATTACAGCATCATCTGCGAACAACCTAAGAGAACTGCTCAGATTGTCACCCAGGTCATTTATATAGATCAGGAACAGCAGAGGTCCCAGGACGCTTCCCTCGGGAACACCTGATATCACTCCAGTTTTACTCGATAATTTGCCGTCTATTACTACGAACTGCGACCTTCCTGACAGGAAATCACGAATCCAGTCGCACAACTGAGACGATACCCCATAGGCCCGCAGCTTGATTAGAAGTCGCTTGTGAGGAACGGTGTCAAAAGCTTTCCGGAAATCTAGAAATACGGAATCAACTTGAGATCCCCTGTCGATAGCGGTCTTTACTTCGTGCGAATAAGGAGCTAGCTGCGTTGCACAAGAACGATGTTTGCTGAAACCATGCTGGTTACGTATCAATAGACGTTCCCTTCGAGGTGATTCATAATGTCTGAATACAGTATATGCTCCAAAACCCTACTGCAAAACGACGTCGGTGAAATAGGTCTATAGTTCGATGGATTACTCCTACTACCCTTCTTAAACACTGGTGCGACCTGCGCAATTTTCCGATCTGTAAGTACAGATCTATCGGTGAGCGAGCGGTTGTATATGATTGCTAACTAGGGAGCTATTGTATCAGCGTAATCTGAAAGGAACCTAATCGGTATACAATCTGGACCTGAAGACTTGCCCGTATCAAGCGATTTGAGTTGATTCGCAACCTCTAAGGTATCTACTTCTAAGAAACTCATGCTAGCAGCTGTTCGTGTTTCAAATTCTGGAATGTTCCATTCGTCTTCCCTGGTGAAGGAATTTCGGAAAACTGCGTTCGTTAACTTCGCTTTAGCGGCACAGTCGTCGGTAACAGTACCATCGGCACTGCGCAGCGAAGGTGTTGACTGCGTCTTGCCGCTTGTGTACTTTACATACGACTAGAATTTCTTCGGATTTTCTACCAAATTTCGAGACAATGTTTCGTTGTGGAACCTATTAAAGGCATCTCGCATTGAAGTCCGTGCCAAATTTCGTGCATCTGTAAATTTTAGCCAATCTTCGGTGTTTCGCGTTCTTCTGAACTGCGCATGCTTTTTCCGTTGCCTCTGCAACAGCGTTCGGACCTGTGTACCATGGGGGATTAGTTCCATCTCTTATCAATTTATGAGGTATGAATCTCTCAATTGCTGTTGCTACTATATCTTTGAATTTGAGCCACATCTCGTCTATATTTACATAGTCAGTCCGGAAGGAATGGAGATTGTATCTTAGGAAGGCTTCTAGTGACACTTCATCCGCTTTTTTAAATAAAATTACTTTGCGTTTGTTTCTGGTGGATTTGGAAGAAACGGTATTGAGCCTAGCTACAACGACCTTGTGATCACTAATCCCTGTATCAGTCATGATACTCTCTATCAGCTCTAGATTGTTTGTGGCCAAGAGATCAAGTGTGTTTTCGCAACCATTTACAGTTCGCATGGGTTCGTGGACTATCGAGGTACTCTGTCTTGGCTTCGTCTATGTTTAGCCCAAATTTGCTGGCAGCCTCCTTTAGTGCTTTGGTCATTTGCTCCAACTCCTCTTCCGACCTAGAGAGTAAACAGATGTCGTCTGCATAGGCTAAGTATGCCAGTCTCTTTCCTTCGACATCAATCCCTTCGTTCTCTTGGAAGGTTCTTCTCGAGGACAAAGTTGAACAGGATAGGGGACAACCCATCTCCTTGCCTGAGTCCTGTCATAATTTCAAACTCCTCAGTTACGCGATTTCCCATCTTCACCTTTGCACGTGTTTCGTTCAGACAGATCTTTATCAGATTGATGAGTTTCTCTGCAATGCCAAACTCACTTAAACAGTTAAGCAGGCTCTTGCAATGTATGCAATCATAGGCCTTCTTAAAATCAACGAATAAAATATGCAAATCTTTACCATATTCACCCAGTTTGTCAGTGAGCTTCCGGAGACTGAAGGTGTGATCTACTGTTGACCGTCCTGGCCGGAAACCTCCCTGGTACTCCCCAATCACCGATTCTGCCACTTGCTGAATTCTATGTATGAGGCAATTGGACAGGATATTAATAGCAGGCTTTAAGCAGGGCGATTCCTCGATAGTTGTCACATTTCAGTTTGTCTCCCATCTTATTGTATTGGACAAATCAGAGGTGATTTCCATTCTTCTGGTGTTTCTTCTTTGGTCCATATTGCCTGTATCAGTCGGTGTATTTTTTCTGCAAGTTTCTCTGCTCCTGCCAGGATCAGTTCAGCCTGTATTCCATCTTCACCTGGACTCTTATTCTGTTTAAGGTGTCTGATTCAGGTTTTTATCTCATCCAGGGTAGGTGGGGGATAGTCTGCATCGGCTGTAATTTGGTACTGGAAATCAAACTGCTGTTCGGGTTCATCACAATTTAGCAGCTGTCGAAAGTACTCTTTCCATCTCTCAGCTATGTCCCTATCGTTCGTCAGGATCTTATCACGGAATTTCTGCTTGGCCTGGTGACCTTTGCAGAGGTACTTCACCCTCAGAAACATTTCCCTAGTCTTTTGTCCTCTGATGTCTGTTTCAGCTTCAGTGATGATATTCCTTATGTATTTCCTCTTTGCTCTTCTCAGAATTGCTTGTGTAGTCTTTCGGACCTCCTCAAATTGTGCTTTGGCCTGTGTCAGATTGGTCCCCTTCAGCCATTTGTTCCTTGGCTTCCTTTCTCCTTTCCAGGGCATCTGCACATTCCTTTCCAAACCAGATCTTCTTGCCCACTGGGTTTCCCATGAGTGTTTCCTTTGCTGTATCCCTAACTGAGCTCTGGGTGTTTCCCCACATTAGTTCGAGGTCCTGATTCGCGTCCATTTCACTGAATGCTTCAAAGCGGTTACTAAGTTGCAACTGGTATCCGGTCTAATCAGGGAAAGGAACAAAAAATCAAGAAGCAGTTGCATAAGTACAGCAAAAATGCACCAAATTGTTTTGGCTAGAGATGAAGCTAGAGTTGTATGCTACCTCCATTTTTTGTCACTTTGCTTGATGAATACGTAAATAAGGGTTGCAGATCTAATAGATATGGATGTCTAACAGATATGGAAACTGGTTCAAATGGTTCAAATGGCTCTGAGCACTATGGGACTCAACTGCTGAGGTCATTAGTCCCCTAGAACTTAGAACTAGTTAAACCTAACTAACCTAAGGACATCACAAACATCCATGCCCGAGGCAGGATTCGAACCCGCGACCGTAGCGGTCTTGCGGTTCCAGACTGCAGCGTCTTTAACCGCACGGCCACTTCGGCCGGCTATGGAAACTGGAATTATAATTGGGATGGCGAGCACTTAATCAGCAATGTAAGATATGCTTATGACGCATCGCTTACACTTCGCTACACACACACACACACACACCAGTATGTAAGAAGATACCATGCACACGTGGACTATTTTAATTCGTAATAGCGAATAACTCGGGAAAGAAATGAGATACAGCAAAATGTTTGAGATAAAAGTTGTAGGTGGCAACGAAAGCCACACATTGCTACAAATGACCGTGACCTTGAAGTAGATTTCCAAAGCGATATCAAAGTTAAAGTTATTTTTTGAGACGGGAAACCTAATATTTGATTTAATATTTGGAAAGAGCGGCAAAATTTAAGTATAAAATGATGCATTATTCAAAGTCGTAGCACGGTTCAATGAAGATCAAATAAATATATCAAGTGAAACTTCCTGGCAGATTAAAATTGTGTGCCCGACCGAGACTCGAACTCGGGACCTTTGCCTTTCGCGGGCAAGTGCTCTACTGGCAGAAGTAAAACTGTGAGACCGGGCGTGATTCGTGCTTCGGTAGCTCAGATGGTAGAGCACTTGCCCGCGAAAGGCACAGGTCCCGAGTTCGAGTCTCGGTCGGGCACACAGTTTTAATCTGCCAGGAAGTTTCATATCAGCGCAGAGTGAAAATCTCATTCTGGAAATATATCAAGTGTCTACGTTTTATTTATGTTTGTCCTGTATTGCAAATGGCAAAATAACATTTATACGTTTTGATGTATTTGCGTTTGCCAATAAACACGTTGATTAGAACTTACGATTTCAAGTCTTTCTTCGCTCTTTCCAAATCCGACATCTCAAACAGGTGTTTCCATCAAACAAAACTCAACCTTCGAATGACCTTCGATAATAAAGTTTAAGACCATGGTTGTTGATGAAGGTATTTGACCCCTTACGTCCCTTGCAACTTATATCTGTTCAAAACGTATGTGAATCTTATGGGACATAACTGCTAAGGTCATCAGTCCCTAAGCTTACACACTACTTAACCTAAATTATACTAAGGACAAAGACACACACCCATGCCCGAGGGAGGACTCAAACCTCCGCCGGGACCAGCCGCACAGTCCATGACTGCAGCGTCACAAACCGCTCGGCTAATCCCACGCGACAACAATTCATATCTAACATTGTATTTTATTGTATCGCTCCTTTATTCCGAGCTAATCCCAACTTGACCTGAAGACATATTTGCGTATTTGACTTTCATTGAACCTTGCCATGACCTGGAATAATCGATCCCCAATTAAAAGAAAAATCACTTTAACCTCCAAGTCACCTTGAAAAATCATATTCAAGGTCACTGCCATTAGTAGCAACGCGTGATCCTCTATACCACCTACAACTAGTATCCCCATTGTGGATTAAAATGGTCCAGCTCGGGTGGCCATGACGGTTGAAGTAAACGTTCGCGACGAGCGGCCGGCCCGGATTCTAGTCCTGCTTCGGCACTGTGGTGTCACCGCCAGACACCTCACTTGCTAGGTGGTAGCCTTTAAATCGGCCGCGGTCCGTTAGCATACGTCCGACCCGCGTGTCGCCACTATCAGTGATTGCAGACCGAGCGCCGCCACACGGCAGGTCTAGTCTAGAGAGACTCCCTAACACTCGCCCCAGTTGTACAGCCGACTTTGCTAGCGATGGTTCACTGTCTACATACACTCTCATTTGCAGAGACGACAGTTTAGCATACCCTTCAGCTACGTCATTTGCTACGACCTAGCAAGGCGCCGTATTCAGTTACTATGTATCCTGAACAGATAATATTGTGAATCATTTACCGTCAAGAGCGACGTTCATCATTAGTGGATTAAAGTTAAGAATCAAACTAATTACGTCCGCTTTCTGAATTCTAATTCCTTGTTATGTTCCAGACCTCACGTGAGTATAGTTCTCCCCTCCTCACGCCATCCTGCGAGAGCTAAAACGCGTGCATTTCGGCCTCCTCTAGTAACACGGTGTTGTCTCTTCTGCCAACACAACAGGCACACATTGTCACCTGTTACCATCGAGCCATTTCCATGCCCAAACGCGACTAATGTCACTTAAGTCCTTTAAATAACATCAGGCAGTGAAGAAGATGTTAAAAATACGTTGGAAAAAATACGAGAAGAAAGTCAAAAAATTTTGGCAACAGGAATAAAGACTAATGTGGCGAGACACGAAGAAATCATTGAGGCTATCGATAAATACGTATATTCGGATGTACTTTAAGAAATAGCAGTTCCCGCACTGAGGAAACCAAAGGGCAGATCTGTGACAACCACTACAGTTAATTTATGCATGTTGCAAAACGAAAGGAAATTGTGACAAGCAGCTATCTTCATAGTAACACCAGTTCATTATTTCATTTGTGTACAATTTTTCGTATTGTAATCTCGTTGTTTTCGCTGGTGAAGGACTATAATCCTTACTTTTACTTCCTGTATCTCTTCCAGAACAGTGGTGTATTTGCACGACGCCGCAATAGAGACAGAATATGAACATCCAAATGTAATGGCGTGGCAGCCACGAACTTCGAGGCTACATTCAGAATGTGTCATTACAAGAACAGCTTTAGCCGAGTAATGTTGCGGTCTGCTTCTGTAGTTATTACCATTCCGTCACATGTCTACCTGTAAGCATTATTTCATTCGAAGTGAAAGAATAGAAAATTAATGAACTGCAGAGACAAACAACCACAGCAGCGTAATCCCGACGTATGTTGATGAATAGATGAGGCCACTGCAGGTCTCGACTCGTAATGTAAACCAAGAGAGACGCCAAAAGATGATGCAATAATCACGCTACCGGATTGCGAGCGGCGGCAGGCTCAGGTGTACCCCTGGCGGCCTGCGCCGTAACTAGCGAAACAGATGAGCGCGCGACCCGACGCTATAATACCTCACGGCGCATGCGCAGAAGGAACGTGCAATTCGGACGCGCTTATAAAGCAGTCAGCGCTGTATGGCGGGCGCTTAACCCCGGCTAATTATGAGGATTAAATGCGCCAAGTCGTAATTTATGGCGCAGTTAAGTGCAATTGCATTACGGCCGGGCGCTCGTGCGCGCGCGCGCAGTGCGTTCAAGTCCGGCGTAAAGCCGCGTTATTTTAATGCCCCGCGGCTTGTAACTGTTGCCCGACAGAGGCACCGAAATTAACTCGTAAAAACAACATCGGCAGGCTGTTGCAGGTCCCCGTTTCATGGCCGTATAACAGAATCGGATTTTATTAGGACACAACACTTGTCGCAACGGTTGGCGGGATCAGCCAGCGATTGGTATACTCGCAATGCAAATAGTATCGACGTATTTGTAGTTTGCGGCTGGAGTGTGGAGCCCTTTGAAGCTCCCATGACGACGATCTAGTAGAAGTTATCTATTTATCAACAAAAACATATGTACCATCGTTTGGCAGCGTGGAATATTATTACAGAGTCGCTCTGACGGAACAAACACAATTTCCAGCAGCATTAATTCCGTGCAGAGATTACAAGGTTAGTCGAGCTGGTGACGTAAATCTGTGAATTCTCAGAACAACTTTATTGTCGCACTATAAGGGAAGAATAAACATGTAGGGCACAGTATTGTATCTGGAGGGTAGTGTACTGGCAACATAGGATATTTTTTTCGGTCGGTACTTCAGTGCCTCAAATTCGAATAACATGAAGCAATGCGCACTGGACACCGTTATAAGCAGTTTCTATCATTTCCTACGGTTTCTGTTGTCGTTAGATGTAAGAATGTGTTTTTACATAAATATTTCTCGTTCTAGATAGTTAAATGTTGTGTAATATATCAGAGCTATTTGGAATGCACTGTTAATTTTAAAGGTACAGAATTCTTAGAACTATTTATGTAACATATGGCTAAGTAAACCATACTTCGTTGGCCGTACATCAACTTGTACCTCGAAACAGAAGAAGGTTTTTCACCATTGAACATATGATACTTGCAAATGAACTTCGTTTATTCAATGTCTTAACAATTTTACCTGTCTTTAAAATGGAAGTTTGTGCTACTTTCCAATACTTTCTATGCATTGCTCCTACTTTTTGATAAAACATCTTTTTATTGTGGTTTCCTTTAGTGATTATTTGTGTGTAGTCGAGTAATAATGAAACAAATAGGCTACTAAATACTGACAAGATTTTCTCTATTGCAACACTTGTAATTTATTACAGAATATTTGTTCATATAATATGCGACCATGTTGTACCTCAGATCAAGTTAAATTTTTTGGAAAAACTGTAATTTTGTGGTTTAATTTTTATAATTTCGGAAAAAGACTGCTGCACATAAAATGTGAATGTCATCGTTTAAAATGTAATAATAAAATATACTGATCTTCTTCTACAGTGCTGGCAAGAGGCGGAAATCTGAAGAGGTACAAAACTGTCCCCTAGATATGGCCTTTGATAATATCTCATTAATAGCAGGCACTTCTACATTGCTATTCATGGTATACAAAAAGCAGAACTAAAAATATGAACATGTACTACAGGACGATTAGTTCGCCTTCAGAAACTTCAGGTCATTATTTTAACACAAAACAACTAAAAAAGCCTAATACACTTGCATTGCATTCATCAGCCCATATACGTTATTTCGTTCTGCAAATTCAGTCGAATCTTCGACTTTCGAGGCGATTAAGAATGAGGAATAATATTAGAGGTCTCCAACCACGTGGCCTCTGCCCGTGGCACTCACGTGCCAGCGGCGTGTGAGTCAGAGCGGGAATACGCTTGGCGAACAGTGGCGGAAGTTGCCGAACATTGCCGATGCTAGTGACAGCCGCGTGTAGTGTTTCTCCACAGCCACGCGGATTACACGCGCTTGCACTTACTTGCAAATACACGATGTGATCATAAGTATCCGGACACCCTCAAAAACATACGTTTTTCCTATTACTTGCATTGTGCTGCCACCTGCAGGGATTCCATATCAGCGAACTCAGTAGTCACTAGACATCGTGAGAGAGCAGAATGGGGCGCTCCGCGGAACTCAAGGATTTTCAACATGGTCAGGTGATTGGGTGTCACTTGTATCATACGTCCGTACGCGACATTTCCACACTCCTAAACATTCCTTGATCCACTGTTTCCGATGTGACAGTGAAGTGGGAACGCATACAGCACAAAATCGTACA
Source organism: Schistocerca americana (assembly GCF_021461395.2). Lineage (NCBI taxonomy): Eukaryota > Metazoa > Arthropoda > Insecta > Orthoptera > Acrididae > Schistocerca > Schistocerca americana. The sequence goes on along the minus strand of NC_060119.1, from coordinate 1,220,740,086 downwards.
GGCCGACCTTCTCTGTTGACTGACAGAGACAGCCGACAGTTCAAAAATGGTTCAAATGGCTCTGAGCACAAAGGGACTTAACATCTGAGGTCATCACTCCCCTAGAACTACTTAAACCTGACTAACCTAAGGACATCATACACATCCATGCCCGAGGCAAGATTCGAACCTGCGACCGTAGCGGTCGCGCGGTTCCAGACTGAAGCGCCTAGAACCGCTCGGCCACACCGGCCGGCTCGCCGACAGTTGAAGAGGTTCGTAACGTGTAATAGACAGACATCTATCGAGACCATCACACGGGAATTCCAAACTGCACCAGGATCCACTGCAAGTTATGACAGTTAGGCGGGAGTTGAGAAAATTTTCATGGTCGAGCGGCTGCTCATAAGCCACACATCAAGCTTTGCTTAGTGTAACGACCGCAAACATTGGACGACTGAACAATGGAAAAACGTTGTGTGAAATGACGAATCACGGTATACAGTGTGGCGATGCGATGTCAGGGTGTGGGTATGGCGAATGCCCGGTGAACGTCATCTGCCAGCGTATGTAGTGCCAACAGTAAAATTCAGAAGAGGATGTATTGTGGTGTGGTCGTGTTTTCTATGGACGGCGCTTGCACTCCTTGTTGTTATGCGTGATATTATCACAGCACACGCTTAAACTGATGTTTTAAGCACCTTCTTGCTTCCCAATGTTGAAGAGCAATTCGGGGATGGCGATTGAATCTTTCAGCATGATCGAGCACCTGTTCATAATGCACGGCATGTGGCGAAGTGGTTACAAGGCAATAACATCCATGTAACGGACTGACCTGCACAGAGTCCTGACCTGAATCCTGTAGAACACCTTTGGGATGTTTTGGAACGCCGAGTTCGTGCCAGGCCTCACCGACCGACATCGATACCCCTCCGCGATGCAACACTCCTTGAAGAATGAGCTGCCATTCCCCAAGAAACCTTGCAGCACCTGACTGAACGAATGCCTGCGAAAGTGAAAGCTGTCATCAAGGCTAAGGACGGGCCAACACCGTACTGTATTCTAGCATTACCGATGGAGGGCGCTACGAACATTTAAGTCATTTTCAGCCAGGTGTTAAAATGGTTCAAATGGCTCTGAGCACTATGGGACTTAACTGCGGAGGTCATCAGTCCCCTAGAAATTAGAAGTACTTAAACCTAACTAACCTAAGGACATCACACACATCCATGCCCGAGGCAGGATTCGAACCTGCGACCGCAGCGGTCACGCGCCTAGAACCGTTCGGCCACACTGGCCGGCTCAGCCAGGTGTCCGGATACTTTTGATTACATGGTGTAGGTAGACAGTCTGCAGTCTGTGCTTTGTTTGCTTGGTACTAGACAGTCGAAATTTATGCCAGTTATGAATAACTAATACAGATATAAATTATTATTTGTTATTCGTGAACAGCAAATACTATTCGAAACATTGTTCACGTATACAAAAAAAAACAATTATTCGTCACCTGTGAATTAGAAGTATTTAGAATAATACATAAATCTGAAACCGAAATGCATTTATTGTTCGAATCCTTTGTCATCCATTAAACAAATGCATTTTTCATTTCTATTAAATTAGTTTTAAGAACAATGTTTTTATTTTTATTATTTTACTTTTTGAAACGTCTCGTCATAAACTTTTTTTGATTTACAGATATTTATACAGTGCAGTCCTGAATTCCTCTTTAATCATGAATTCGGTATATGACTTTCAGCACAAAATCTTCTTCAACAAAAACTGAGAAATCATTAATTCCCCTGTAGTTTTTGGCAATCAATTCGCTATGATTCCACTTTAACTTCACAACTCAAATTATATTCCAAATACAATCTTCCTTTTATGTCACAATGTCGTTCGAAACTCGTGACCTGGTTTCTTTGACATTTGTGTGGCTGTTACATTTCTAAAGTTTGTTGTAAGGCTCAGGATGACACAAGAGGTGAACTACTTGCTTTTGTATCGTGGGTAAGACTATGTTACAATAATTGCAGTTGGTGTAGAAAGGCAGAAAACGTCTCCAAATTGTCTCTTGACATTACGGTATATTAATAATTTTTACTTATGGACCGTCTGACAGCACCTGAATAAAACACAATTTTAGTGCCATACGCGTTTCGCCTTTATTTTCTGCAAGGCATCATCAGTGGCCTGGAATATGTACATATGTTAGCTATTTTATTTACATTTTTGTCATTGTGCCTATAGGTTATAAACAGTTCTGGTGGTTGGTATTTCCTATTAAGTAGTAATGTTTTGAACTGTACTTACAGGTTGCGTGGACAATTTCCTACATATTACGCTCCTGTTGCATTTTTGGTGTTGTTCTTCTTCTTATGAACGCCAATTTGCGGTTTTTTCCCCATTCCACAACACTATGCACTGAACGCTTGTTTTAAAGCAATGTTTTGGTTTCTGTTGCCGACTGTCAAATGTTTTTGCCAAAAAGAAAAAAAAGAAAATGGTAAACATATATTTAACATCTTTAGAAAACCAACAGCCACAGACACAATAATACATTCCACATCCAACTACCCCCACAGCCTGAAACTTGCAGCACTAAGACACATATTACATAGATTAAACAGAATCCCACTCAGCAAGAGAAACTATGAACAAGAAATGAGTACAATCATACAAATAGCTAGGAACAACGGGTATGACACACATGTGGTACACAAGCTCAATCAAAAAATAAAAGCACAAATAAAAAACAAACACAACGGTTCCACAATACAAAAGAACTCACAAGATGAAAACTTACAAACATACTCAACAAACACACACAATGACAACACCACACAGAAAAGAACCAGATGGTACACCATGACCTACACAAATAAACTAACACACAGAGTTGCAAACATCCTAAAGAGACAGGGCTTCAAAATAGCACATAAGCCTGGGCAAACCCTTCAATCACACTTAAGCCAGCCAGCTACCAAGAGAGACAAATCCCAACAATCAGGAATATATAAACTTGAATGTCAAAGTTGTGATGCAGTATACATAGGCATGACATGCAGGAATTTTCAAACAAGATACAAAGAACATATCAAATGTTGGAAGTATGAAACAAACCAATCCACATTTGCAGAGCATTTAAAACAGTACAACCATCAACCTACAAACATGGAACAAGAAATGAAAATAATGAGAATAAGCAACCATGACAAACATCTTATACAAATACAAGAAAACTTCCACATCCAGAAAGCCATAGCAGAAAACAAACGTGTGATAAATGAACAAACACACATCAGCACAGGCTCCCTACTACACTTAGTAAAGGAAATGATAACATAAAAAAAATAATAAAAAAAGAAAACTCTTCCCTACATCATCTGGAGACACACACACACACACACACACACACACACACACACACACACACACACAGTACAAAAAATATATATCACACACAAAAAAAACCACACACACACACACACTCACACACACACACACACACACATACACACATACACAAACGCACACTCAAATGCATACACGAACAGACCACTCAATAGTTACACTCATAAGTTTGGCAATAACATTCGATCTTTGGCAAAAACATTTGACAGTCGGCAACAGAAACCAAAACATTGCTTTAAAACAAGCGTTCAGTGCATAGTGTTGTGGAATGGGAAAAAAACCGCAAATTGTCGTTCATAAGAAGAAGAACAACACCAAAAATGCAACAGGAGCGTAATATGTAGGAAATTGTCCACGCAACCTGTAAGTACAGTTGAAAACATTACTACTTAATAGGAAATACCAACCACCAGAACTGTTTATAACCTATAGGCACAATGACAAAAATGTAAATAAAATAGCTAACATATGTACATATTCCAGGCCACTGATGATGCCTTGCAGAAAATAAAGGCGAAACGCGTATGGCACTAAAATTGTGTTTTATTCAGGTGCTGTCAGACGGTCCATAAGTAAAAATTATTAATATACCATAATATTACACGCAACTGAGGAAGACAGGACTATAAAAGTTGAAGACGCCTCTTGACACTTTCACGATACACAGGTTAGAAGTACGTTGCAATACTCAAACCCAGTGCCTCTTCCGAAAATTTGAGTCTCAAAGCTCTACGCAGTTGCATAGAGGGATGTCAAATCGAAAAGCCATTGCATTTTCTAACGGAAAGATTACTCGGAGTTAATTCTAAAAAAATATTCATGAGTTTGGACGTTCAACAGTATTCCATAAATGTTTTAGGAGACTTTAGATTAATAGCCTGGTAATGTTAGCCGTAAGGAACCATTGAATTGCTTGGTTCACTCATTTTGTAGCAGTGTAACCACGAATTGTGTGATTATATCAAGGAGACATACATATCCGATAGTGTTAGCATATAAGAAAGGTGTCGAAGACAGAGTTATTGTAAGCTACTTTCTCATAGTTCCTCCATAAGCATGCATTAAGTTTTCAGATATACCAAATGCCTCATCTCCAACAATGACGCATGGCATCGTTACTCCCTTGTTTTTCTACGATATTTATATATTTTTACTAACGAGATTTTTGTACAAAATTGATTATATAAAAACAGACGAGTGCTCAACACTCCGGCTGCCTAGTGCATTATAGTTCAAACCGGTGAGGCCATCCGCCTATGAGCATTTTTATGTTTCATCTGTTACATTGTAAATCACGTAAAGTTGTGCCCAGCTTGAAGGATGGTTTCAGCACTGTAGTGCTTTACTAGGCACGACTTCCTCCCACTTCTCAACAGACCAGTACTGCGAGTTAGAGGGGGGATCTACATTTCAACATGTACTCTGAAATACGGTACAACTTGGCGTTGTTATCGTTGTTATAGGTGAAAGAAGCGATAAGAACAGAGAAATTCATAGGATCAACTGGGGATCGATCCCTAGGCCAAAGTTTTGTAGTCTATAACTCAAGCCACTGAGCTACAAAGGCACATTTCTGGACAAACCATCAACAACTTATTTAGCAAACAGGAAATGCATGAGCTAAGGGAACAAATAGTAATTCTATACAAGAAAGAAACAGAGAAAATATGGTAGCATTATAGGTTATTCATTACTTAATTTAAATTAATTTATTGGCGAATAAATTTGTTCAAATGATATACTCATTCGAATAATTATGCAGATAATAATCTGTACCTCTATTTCATCACTAAAGAGTATAGCTGCACTGATATTTATTCTTAATTACAAACAAAATTTAAAAGTACAGTCTTTTGTCAAACTTTTGAACCTAAATCTTTGTAATTTGTTCAGTTCAAAATATAGGAATAGCTGCAGACCATCCCTTGGAAGCGTGGTGGAACTCTAGCTGTTCATGTTGTATTTTAATGACCGAAATCTCTTTGCATTTCTAACGTAACTCTTTTAATTTTTGTTAAGGATTGAAAGCCCATGAAATCAAGATCGCAAATAAAATCTTTTACTGTGGACTGTTCCATCGGCTCTGGAGGAACATAACACATACTAACAACTTGAATACAACGTATTAATTCCATGATAATATTTATGGTTCGTTATGAACTAGCTCTTAGCTTATTAGGCTATCGTCAGATAACATACACTACTGGCCATTAAAATTACTACATCAAGAAGAAATGCAGATCATTAACGGGTACTCATTAGACAAATATATTATCCTAGAGCTGACATGTGATTACATTTTCACGCAATTTAGGTGCATAGATCCTGAGAAATCAGTACCCAGAACAACCACCCCTGGCCGTAATAACGGCCTTGATACGCCTGGGCATTGAGTCAAACAGAGCTTGGATGGCGTGTACAGGTACAGCTGCCCATGAAGCTTCAACACGATACCAGTCGATCGGTCTACCAGACGGGAGGCCCTCGTCACACGCCATTCATTCATTCAACACGATACCACAGTTCATCAAGAGCAGTGACTGGCGTATTGTGACGAGCCAGTTGCTCGGTCACCATTGACCAGACGTTTTCAATTGGTGAGAGATCTGGAGAATGTGCTGGCCAGGACAGCAGTCGAACATTATCTGTATCCAGAAAGGCCTGTACAGGACCTGCAACTTGCGGTCGCGCATTATCCTGCCGAAATGTACGGTTTTGCAGGGATCGAATGAAGGAGAGAGCCACGGGTCGTAGCACATCTGAAATGTGACGTCCACTGTTCAAAGTGTCGTCAATGCGAACAAGAAGTGGCCGAGACGTGTAACCAATGGCACCCCATACCATCACGCCGGGTGATACGAAAGTATGGCGATGACGAATACACGCTTCCAATGTGCGTTCACCGCGATGTCGCCAAACACGGATGCGACCATCATGATGCTGTAAACAGAACCTGGATTCATAGGAAAAAACGACGCTTTGCCATTCGTGCACCCAGGTTCGTCGTTGAGTACACCATCGCAGGCGCTCCTGTCTGTGATGCAGCCATGGTCTCCGAGCTGATAGTCCATGCTTGCAAACGTCGTCGAACTGTTCGTGCAGATGGTTGTTGTCTTGCAAACATCCCGAGCTGTTCACTCAGGGATCGAGACGTGACTGCACAATCCGTTACAGCCATGCCGATAAGATGCCTGTCATCTCGACTGCTAGTGATACGAGGCCGTTGGGATCCAGCACGGCGTTTCGTATTACCCTCCTGAACCCACCGATTCCATATACTGCTAACAGTCATTGGATCTCGACCAATGCGAGCAGCAACGTCGCGATACGATAAACCTCAATCGCGATAGGCTACAATCCGACCTTTAGCAAAGTCGGAAACGTGATGGTACGCATTCCTCCTCTTTACACGAGGCATCACAACAACGTTTCACCAGACAACGCCGGTCTACTGCTGTTTGTGTATGAGTAATCGGTTGGAAACTTTCCTCATGTCAGCACGTTGTAGGTGTCGCCACCGGCGCCAACCTTCTGTGAATGCTCTGAAAAGTTAATTATTTGTATATCACAGCATCTTCTTCCTGTCGGTTAAATTTCTCGTCTATAGCACGTCATCTTCGTGGTGTAGCAATTTTAATGGCCAGTAGTGTAATATTGAACAGTTAGTCCACACAACTTCAGCGAGAATTCCTAGCTGTACAAAAAATACTATACCAAGAATCCTGACCTGGTCCTTAATGGCCAAACACAGTCTCAATACTCATCCTGTTTATTTCCCTTTAACGGCCGCGTGGGTAGCCGTGCAGTCTTGGGCGGCTTGTCACGGTTCACACAGCTCCCCCCGTCGGAGATTCGAGTCCTCCCTCTGGCATGGGTGTGTGTGTTATCATTAGCGTAAGTTAGTTTAGGTTATATTAAGTAGTGTGCAAGCATAGGGTCCGATGACCTTAGCATTTTGGTCCCATAAAACCTTACCACAAATTTCCGAATTTCCGTAAAATGGCAACATTCTTACATGCCATAATTAAAAATAGCTTTTCGTCGTTCTTGGCCAGCTTAATTGAACGCTGGCTAAAAAACTGGAAACATATGTTATTCTAGAACAGAAGAAGTGAAAATAAAACAATATTCACGTAAGGAAATGACTAACTGTAAAAGTGAAGTTTGGAAGGTAGGGCCGGTCGGAGTGGTTGAGCGGTTCTAGGCGCTACAGTCTGGAACCGCGCGACTGCTACGGTCGCAGGTTCGAATCCTACCTCGGGTATGGATGTGTGTGATGTCCTTAGGTTAGTTAGGTTTAAGTAGTTCTAAGTTCTAGGGGACTGATAACCTCAGGAGTTAAGTCCCATAGTGCTCAGAGCCATTTGAACCATTTTTTTTTTATTTTTTTTTTTTGGAAGGTAGGAGACGAGGTACTGGCAGAAGTGAAGCTGTGAGGACGGGTCGTGAGCCGTGCTTTGGTAGCTCAGTTGGTAGAACGAAAGGCAAAGGTCCCGAGTTCGAGTCTCGGTCCGGCACAGTTTTAATCCGTCAGGAAGTTTCAGCTGTAAAATATATCGTCTTAGCAAAGGCGTTACGGCATTAGAACTTGTGAATAGTATGGAAACTGATGTTTACTACACTAATCAAGAAATGCTACATTCTGCATATACATAGTATACACAAGTATGGCTGGTACTGTCACGAAAACGGGACTGATGGCCACTAGATTTTCGCACGTTGCTTGAGGCGAACACTTCTAGGTAGCGGTAGCAGCTGGCTATATAACGTACACATGTTCTAATAACAATCTGAGTAAGAAAATGTGCCAGCCGCGGTGGCCGAGCGGTTCTAGGCGCTACGCTCTGGAACCGCGTGACCGCTACGGTAGCAGGTTCGAATCCTGCCTTGGGCATGGATGTGTGTGATGTCCTTAAGTTATTTAGGTTTAAGTAGTTCTAAGTTCTATGGGACTGATGACCTCAGACGTTAAGTCCCATAGTGCTGAGAGTTATTTGAACCATTTGATGAAAATGTAAATGTAATTGAAATTAAATAGTTGACATCAATACAGCTCGTTTTATAGTTAAACGTACAGGACTTTAGTAATAATACCTAGCATGATGGGAATCTGCAACGTAAACCAAGCGATGTAGTATTATGTAACACTTTATCGTACTGGTACTTTACAATGGATTTACTAACGAAAAAGTATCTAAAAAATAAGCACATTTCTTTATGAAACCTCCTGGCAGATTAAAACTTTGTGCCGGAGCGAGACTATGCGTAACCATGTTGACCGAAAGTCATCGTCAGTTACGATTGCAGTGAGTACGGTATCAATGAGATTGTACCGTGGATCAATGGAAAGTGGATGACTCTCGTTTCTCGTTAGTTCAGTTTCATGGTCGAGCAGCTGTTTGCCCCCGAAAGGCAAAGGTCCTCAGTTCCAGTCTCGGTCTGGTACACTATTTCAAACTGCCAGGACGTTTCATAACAGCGCACACTCCGCTGCAAAGTGATAGTTTCATTCCGGAAACATCCCTCAGGCTGTGGCTAAGCAGTGTTTCCACAGTATCCTTTCTTCCAGGAGTGCTTGTTCTGCAAGGTGTGCAGGAGAGCGCCTATGAAGTTTGGAAGGTAGGAGACGAGGTAATATAGGATTTAAAGCTATGAGGACGTGTCGCGAGTAGTGCTTGCCCACGAAAGGCAAAGGTCCCGAGTTCGAGTCTCGGTCTGGCACACAGTATTAATCTGGCAGGAAGTTTCATATCAGCGCATATTCGTTGCAGAGTGAAAGAAATGGTTCAAAAGGCTCCGAGCACTACGGGACTCAACTTCTGAGGTCATCAGTCCCCTAGGACTTGGAACTACTTAAACCTAACTAACCTAAGGACATCACACACATCCATGCCCGAGGCAGGATTCGAACCTGCTACCGTAGCGGTCGCGCGGTTCCAGACTGTAGCGCCTAGAACCGCTGGGCCACCCCGGCCGGCTGCAGAGTGAAAGTTTCTCTCTCGAAACATTTCTTGATGATTAACGTGCAGATGACGTCGGAACGATGAAGATGCAAAAAGAAGCCAACTTGTTAGAATCAGATTTCCCAAGCAATGTAATTCCATACTTGCAATCCAAACAAATTAATTAAAATGCAGTTTTATAGGTTTTAGGCCCAAGATAGGAAAAAATCCATGATATTCCTATGATATTCTAGAGAAATACGTCGCAACCCACAGAAGGCGAAGCGTGTCTGGTAAATAAAAAAGAAATACACCGTGTTTTGCATATGGCGCAGTTCGAAATTAAAGGAAATAAAGCCAGGACGAACTTCGCATTAGGGTTCTCACTTTCCTTTGTCGCCATGTTTCGATGGGGCTTTGAAAAATTTAAGCGACCCTCTAGCACAAGTCAGCCGTTTGATACTGTGGAACCCAAGCGGCCCGAAAAGCCTCAGTGTCCGGCAGTCTGAGCTCAATAAGCAGCCTCTGCTCTGAGCGTTTCGACTTCGACCGTGGCGTGTATTTGCCGGCCGGAATATTGACCGGAAGAAGCGGGCAAGGCGGAGAGTCCGTCCGGAAGACGGGCAGCATATTGCGTCCGGTGCCTCCCCCTCTCCCCTCCCCCCCCCCCCTCCTCGCAACCCTTACCAACCACCCACGCAACGCACCTGCTGCGTTCCTGCTGCCCAGAGGAGACCAAAGACGCCTGGCTGCTCAGCGAATACCTGGCCAACTGGTGTTTGGAATCGGCAAGTCCACGAACAGCGCGAGTTCTGTATCTTGGAGTTCTTACTTACCTGAGCGACTGTTTCTTCTCTTAAGACTACCACAATCCTTATCACTCTACCAGTTTCCTTATAACGACCCTAAAACATCTGCTCTGTTTGAAAATATAGAGGTCTGTTATGGTCTTTTACGATGGTAAGTCAATTATTATCCGCAATTTAATTATATTTTTGTTTAATTTGGTAGTAACGTCGTTTTACGTTGATGTCGCATGCTTTGTTTATTTGTTGTTATATCTTTGCAATTTTCAAGCTGCTAGGTTAGTTCCGTCATCGCTGCCGTGCTGTTGATCATGGCTGCTCCGCTGTCTATTTGCGCCAAAGAAGAGCAACGTTGAGTGATCCCATTCTTGTCTCCGGAAGGCGTATCAGGAGCCGAAATACATCGAAGACTTTCGGTACAGTACGAGAACAGTGTTTTGTCACAATGGATTGAAAAATTCCGAAATGGTCGCATAAGTGTTACGCACCGCTACAAAATGAAGAAGCCATTGAGCGCTCACGTGAAATTATTCTCTTAGACAGACGATTAACTATTGACGAAGTGGCACATCGTCTGCAAATTAGTCACGGTTTTGACTACGAAATCATCCACAACAGACTTGGGTTTCATACAGTTTATGGCGCGCAGTCCGGAACCGTGCGACTGCTACGGTCGCAGGTTCGAATCCTGCCTCGGGCATGGATGTGTGTGATGTCCTTAGGTTAGTTAGGTTTAAGTAGTTCCAAGTTCTAGGGGACTGATGACCACAGCTGTTAAGTCCCATAGTGCTGAGAGCCATTTGAACCATTTGGACCATAAAGTTTATGCGAGGTGTGTCCCAAAACAACTCACACAGTTGCAAAAAACAAACGCGCTTGGACATGTGCAAAAAAACGTTTGGATCGCTATGGTAACGTAGGGGTCAACTTCTTAGACGGGATCTTTACTGACGACGAAACATGCATCCAACATTACGAGGCGGTCAGTAAACGGCAGATTATGGAAAGGAAACATCCAAATTCGCCGTGCAAGGAAAAGTTCAAGACCCAACCGTCCGCCGGAAAACTGATGCTTACGGTTTTTTGGGACGCACAGGGTCCAGTAATGAAATATTATGTGGGAAGGGGCACAACAATAAACAGTGTACATTACAATGAGATGCTTACTGCCAGGCTAAAGCCTGCAAAAAGTTCAAATGTGTGTGAAATCTTATGGGACTCAACTGCTAAGGTCATTAGTCTCTAAGCTTACACACTACGTAAACTAAATTATTCTAAGGACAAACACACACAGCCATGCCCGAAGGAGGACTCGAACCTCCGCCGGCACCAGCCGAACAGTCCATGACTGCAGCGCCTGAGACCGCTCGGCTAATAAAGCCTGCAATTAGAAGCAAACGCCGAGGATTGCTTCTTAGACGGGATCATTACTGGTGATGAAACATGAATCTATCGTTACGAGGCGGTGAGTAAACGGCAGAGTATGGAATGGAAACATCCAAATTCGCCGTGCAAGGAAAAGTTCAAGACCCAACCGTCCGCAGGAAAACTGATGCTTACGGTATTTTGGGACTCACACGGTCCAGTACTGGAACATTATGGGAAAAAGAGCATAACAATAAACAGCGTACATTACAATCAGATGCTTACTGCCAGGTTAAAGCCTGCAATTCGAAGCCAACGCCGAGGGTTGGAGTCGGAAGGTGTTGTGTTGTTGCACGACAATGCCCGTCCGCATACTGCTGCCCACACTGCCGAAACGCTCCAGAAACACAAATTTGAAGTACTGGATCATCCTCCGTATAGTCCCGATCTGGCCCCTTCTGACTATCACTTGTTTGGTCCGCTCAGACAGACATCAAGGGGTCGTCGATTTGCCTCGGACGAAGTTGTGAAAGAAGCGGTGCATTCCTGGCTCGCAGCTCAACCGAGAACCTTCTTTTATGAGGGCATAAGGAAACTTGTACAACGATGGACCAAGTGCGTTGAAACGCAAGGAGACTATACCGAAAAATGATGTTGTTGTAAGTTTCCTATTTGATTACAATAAAATTTTATAGCCACTTTGCGGATAATAATTGACCCACCCCCGTATTAAGAGTCTCCTCTCGCGCCTGTTAAGCTTGCTGTCTTTCGTAAGTTCTGACTGCGAAAGGAATAGAAAAAAGTTTTTTTGGGTTAACTTCACCGCGTGAGCTGTTGAGCGTAGTAGTTCTTGCAGTTTTCTTTTTGAGGATATCGTCCACTATGTTAGGCGTATATTCATTATTGACTGCTATGGTTTTAAGTAAATTAATCTCCTCATTAAACTTTTGTGTTGAAAGTGGTATAGAGGTGGCTCGGTGGACGGCAGAGTGAAAAAAGGCCAATTTTTGAGACTGTGGATGAAAAGAGGAAGCAGGCACGATTTGGTCAGTATACGTTTCTTTTCGAAGAATACTTAAAGTGATGTTATTGTCTTCTATTGTAAGCGTCAAGTCTAAATAATGTAATTGGCGGTTTTCGTTTTCGAGATCAATAGTGAAAGAAATTTTTTCATTGAGGTCGTTAAAAAATTTAAATATATGATCAGTGCTATCGGCTGGTCCGTTATACACTCCTGGAAATTGAAAGAAGAACACCGTGAATTCATTGTCCCAGGAAGGGGAAACTTCATTGACACATTCCTGGGGTCAGATACATCACATGATCACACTGACAGAACCACAGGCACATAGACGCAGGCAACAGAGCATGCACAATGTCGGCACTAGTACAGTGTATATCCACCTTTCGCAGCAATGCAGGCTGCTATTCTCCCATGGAGACGATCGTAGAGATGCTGGATGTAGTCCTGTGGAACGGCTTGCCATGCCATTTCCACCTGGCGCCTCAGTTGGACCAGCGTTCGTGCTGGACGTGCAGACCGCGTGAGACGACGCTTCATCCAGTCCCAAACATGCTCAATGGGGGACAGATCCGGAGATCTTGCTGGCCAGGGTAGTTGACTTACACCTTCTAGAGCACGTTGGGTGGCACGGGATACATGCGAACGTGCATTGTCCTGTTGGAACAGCAAGTTCCCTTGCCGGTCTAGGAATGGTAGAACGATGGGTTCGATGACGGTTTGGATGTACCGTGCACTATTCAGTGTCCCCTCGACGATCACCAGTGGTGTACGGCTAGTGTAGGAGATCGCTTCCCACACCATGATGCCGGGTGTTGGCCCTGTGTGCTTCGGTCGTATGCAGTCCTCATTGTGGCGCTCACCTGCACAGCGCCAAACAAGCATACGACCATCATTGGCACCAAGGCAGAAGCGACTCTCATCGCTGAAGACGACACGTCTCCATTCGTCCCTCCATTCACGCCTGTCGCGACACCACTGGAGGCGGGCTGCACGATGTTGGGGCGTGAGCGGAAGACGGCCTAACGGTGTGCGGGACCGTAGCCCAGCTTCATGGAGACGGTTGCGAATGGTTCTCGCCGATACCCCAGGAGCAACAGTGTCCCTAATTTGCTGGGAAGTGGCGGTGCGGTCCCCTACGGCACTGCGTAGGATCGTACGGTCTTGGCGTGCATCCGTGCGTCGCTGCGGTCCGGTCCCAGGTCGACGGGCACGTGCACCTTCCGCCGACCACTGGCGACAACATCGATGTACTGTGGAGACCTCACGCCCCACGTGTTGAGCAATTCGGCGGTACGTCCACCCGGCCTCCCGCATGCCCACTATACGCCCTCGCTGAAAGCCCGTCAACTGCACATACGGTTCACGTCCACGCTGTCGCGGCATGCTACCAGTGTTAAAGACTGCGATGGAGCTCCGTATGCCACGGCAAACTGGCTGACACTGACGGCGGCGGTGCACAAATGCTGCGCAGCTAGCGCCATTCGACGGCCAACACCGCGGTTCCTGGTGTGTCCGCTGTGCCGTGCGTGTGATCATTGCTTGTACAGCCCTCTCGCAGTGTCCGGAGCAAGTATGGTGGGTCTGACACACCGGTGTCAATGTGTTCTTTTTTCCATTTCCAGGAGTGTATATGACTGGAATATCATCAACGTATCTTGTGTAAGAAAGGATACCTAGTGAAGCGGCCGAGAAACGGTTAAACAGCTTTTTTTCCAAAGGATTGATAAAGATGTCGTCAAGGATGCCGGCTAAAGCGTTGCCCATAGCGAGCCCATCAGACTGCTGCTACAGTTGTCCGTTGAATTCAAAGTAGTTGTACTTGACAACGACATTAATGAGATTCATAAAATCGGTAATCTGTTCATCTGATAGATTTTTTTTCTAAATTAACGTAAATTTTCTTCCACAATGATGAGCGTCTCATGTACCGGGACATTGGTATAAAGATTTTTAATATCTAAGGAAAAGAGCTTGGTGTCTGGACTGCATACTAAGTTTTAAATATTTTGGACCAAAACATAGCTGTTGGGAACAGAATAATTATTTTCGAAAACGACAGATTTTTTCAAAGTTTCGTGTAGAAATCGGGCCAAATCGTGATATGCGCTATTCATGCTATTGGAAATTGGACGTATTGGATGATTAGGTTTATGAATTTTGAACTGGAACCAAGGGTTAGGGGGCTGAGGGTTCATATTAAAAATCTGCAAGAAGTACTACGCTCAACACCTCACGCGCTGAAGTTAACCCAAAAAAAAGAGTTTTTCTATTCCTTTCGTAGCACCCATTTCCTATCAGATCCACGCATGCTTCGCAACAAATACAACTGCAATGTTTCCTTCTCTACTAGTAACAATCTGAAGAGAAACTTCATTCATAATTTGAAATCCATTCGCTCCCCTACAGAAAGTTCTATCGTTTATAAGATCATCTGTGATACCTGTTCCTGCTACTATATAGGGCAAACTGGACGTGCTTTCACCATCAGATATATAGAACGTCTTTTGAGGAAAACGGCACCAGACCCCTAAATTCATCCTTTGCCGATCATCTCTTAATTACTGGACACGTGCCTAAAGCCACTTGCGATAGCAATATTCTGCATACCGAAAAGAAGGGGCGTACGTTAGATGTTTTAGAGGAACTTGTGGTGTCACCGCCAGACACCACACTTGCTAGGTGGTAGCCTTTAAATCGGCCGCGGTCCGCTAGTATACGTCGGACCCGCGTGTCGCCACTATCAGTGATTGCAGACCGAGCGCAGCCACACGGCAGGTCTAGAGAGACTTCCCAGCACTCGCCCCAGTTGTACAGCCGACATTGCTAGCGATGGTTCACTGACAAAATACGCTCTCATTTGCCGAGACTATGGTTAAAATAGCCTTCAGCTACGTCATTTGCTACGACCTAGCAAGGCGCCATTATCAATTGCTATTTATCTTGTGATGCATGTACCGTCAGACCGATATTCACCAATTATTGATTAAAGTTAAGTATTCCAGAAGTTACGTACTATTTTTGCTACTATAAAGACCTTGCCCTGTTCCAGACCTCACGCCATCCTGCGTGAGCTTAAACGCGTGCCCTTCGGCCTCCCGTCCTGGTGGATTGGCTGTCTTGCCAGTCCACAAAAGAACTGGAGATTTTCAAACATCTGTCTCGTCATGATGGCCTCATTCTCAACATACAGCTGCAGCTGCGAAATAAAAACTTTTTCGACTGTATAAAGCCGTTGCTTGGTCTTTGATTCAAATTTCCTCATGCAGATTGCCGAAATGTTATGTTCCTGTTACGTCTTTGCTGTTTTCTTGTATGTCAAAACTGACGTTTTGTTTTACGTTACAAAATGTATCTCTGTTTAAAGCACACAAACATGTAACTTCATCTTATTATTATTAGTGCTTACGTTATGCCTCAATCAGCTTCGTTACAATTTCATGTGTCTAATTTGGAATGTACAGTAGCCAAGTTCTTTCTGCGGCTACTAGATGGCGTTCGTAGCAACGCCATGTTTACTTGCCCACACTTTCTAACGTGGGCACCTCAGTTTTGTTGCAACCCGTGTTCACTCTGGTACGAGCAGCCCTTAGCGGCTCGCCATCTTATCCTATTTACAACTTTTCATGACGTCACCTTTCCGGCATAGATTTGTTTAGAATGTGACTTGTAAATGCTGCATCTCTTTCCAGTCAGTACACACTTTAGTTTATTGATGTCTTATATAACTATTATGTTTTAGAACAGTTAGTTTAATTCTGAAGACGAAGCTCAATGTAGCGTCGAATCCAGGTCAATTTTGACTTAATATTTGTGAGCGAAGGCTTGTTTGTTCCAATATAATTCTGACACGGTCACTGAACCTTGGCAGCTATGTTCAAAGTTTTAAATCAAAGTATTACTGAACGATGGATCTGTCGCACTGGACCAAATGATTCAGCCTTACATTTCTGGCCTCCAAGGTCACCGGATCTGACTGTATGTGATTATGTCTTGCCGGGGTTTATGAAAGACTGTTTATGTGCCTCTGTTACCAACAACAATGAACGAACTGAGACGTAGCCTAACAGCAGCTTTGGAAGTTATAACTCAGGACGAGCTCGCTCCAATGTGGGAACAATTTGAATAACGCATTGACATATGCCGTGTATCTCAACGGGAGGGGGGGGGGGGAGGGGGGGGGAGGGAGGAAGAGAGGAAATATTGAACACCTATGAGATATGTTTATTAGTTTCAGAAACATAGGCTTTCCAGCTCGGATGATTCTTTTTCATGTACCCTGTATTAGCCTCTCCCCCACCCAAGAATTCCCGATATTACTAAACTGACAATAGCGTCATGTTTCAGGAACGAAATAGTAGGACGGAATAGTTCTTCTGAATATCTTCATCAATGGGTAGCCTTGAACGTTAGCTAGGGCCTTGAAATGAACCATTTTTGCATTGAACTGGGAAGAGCGTGTTCTGTCACGGATGCCGATGCGTTATCAGCTGCTGGTTCAAGCCCTGAAGGACCACACAAGCCCTACAGACGTGTCATGCTCTGGTAATGGCGTCATCCTAATGCGGTATTGAGGTCATGGCGTCTCGGCACAACGCTCTGCCAGTCATATCAGCCTGATCCTTCAGTGCGAGCACGAGGCTGGGAGCATCCCCTTCCAGTCTTTATGATGTGTTGGCAGAAGAGCCAACACCGTGTTGCTAGAGGAGGCCGAAATGCACGCTTTTAAGCTCACGCAGATGGGCGTGAGGTGTGGAACAAGGTAAAGTAATTATCCTATAAAGAAAAGAACGTAGTTCTTGGAATACTTAACTTTAATCCACAATTGGAGAACATCTCTCTTGACTGTACATGCTTCACAGTATAAATATCAAATGCTATGGCGCCTTGCTAGGTTGTAGCAAATGACGTAGCTGAAGGCTATGCTAACTATCGTCTCGGCAAATGAGAGCGTAGTTGTCAGTGTAGCATCGCTAGCAAAGTCGTCTGTACAACTGGGGCGAGTGCTAGAACGTCTCTCTAGACCTGCCGTGTGGTGGCGCTCGGTCTGCAATCACTGACAGTGGCGACACGGGGGTCCGACGTATACTAATGGACCGCGGCCGATTTAAAGGCTACCACCTAGCAAGTGTGGTGTCTGGCGGTGACACCACACTTTACACCATGAAAAATTTCCTGGAGGCATCTACATCGAAATCTACAAACATACTCTGCAAATCGCCGTCCCTACGGGAGTTATACGTCGTGGACCGAAACAATCTCAAGATTGTAAGCCCAGCAGTCATAGGGAAAGAATTCGAGGTATCGGTAGGGATCCACCAAGAATGTGCTTAGAGTCCACTGCTGTTCAGTTTGATCGTGAAGTGTGCCACAGAACATCCACAGAAACCAAATCCTCGGACGCTTTTATACGCTAACTACATAGCTCCTGTAGCACAATCTCTGCCAGAAATTGAAGAAAACCCTAAGGCTATCGCACAACGCTAGAACGTAGAATAAGTAGGAGCAAAATTACGTATATCAATGGCAACTTCTCAAGTGCAACCACCAGCTCTAAACAACGCCTACGTCTAGATAACGTCCTACTAACATCAAATGAACAGCTAACTATCCCGAATCGCTAATAACATGAAAGGTTTCCTCGGACGGAGACAATGAAAACCGTATAACAACTGAATGGTTGAAATGGAGATCATCAACAGGAGTGACCTGGAATGGGAAAGTTCCTATAGGAGCCAAATGAAGTATATACAAACGAGCGACAAGACCAGCTATAACGTACGGTTTAGATTGTTGTGCTATACTTAAATAAGAAGGATGAAAGTTCCAAGCTGCGGGGACCATGATGTTACGCTGGTCTCGAGGAGTGAAATAAAAGAGAAAGAAATGACAACATACGAGGCTCTTTCAAGATAGCAAACATAGCAGAACATGGCAACAATTACATTTATCATACGAATGATTGCAAACTGTGAACAGTGTTGCGTGCAATTAGGTACATTGTTGCCGAGCTCAATTCAACTGCCGTATGTCTTCATGCGTCGTGGACATTTAGCGAGACATTGTTGGGCAGGAAGTAAGTCAACAGACACTTCTTAAAACTAATGCTCTGGGAATTTCAATTAAACGAGTATATCTCTCCGTGATGCAAGAACCTTTTTTGTGTTATCTGCCACTGGAGTTTCTTGAGCATTCTTTAACACACTCGCAATTTTTAAGCGATCTCGTCTCGAAATGCGGCGCATTAAATTGGGTGATGTGTCTGTCTTCTATTCTAAAGGTAAGTATTCTAGGCTGATTACAATACTCAAGAGTGTGTCGAAAATATGTTTTATAACTTTTAGTAGATTAGATTAATTACGTCTACATCTACGTGGATACTCTGCAAAACACATTTAAGTGCCTTGCAGAGGGTTCATCGAACCACCGTCACAATTCTCTATTATTTCAATCTCGTATAGCGTGCGGAAAGAACGAACACCTATATCTTTCCGTACGAGCTCTGATTTCCCTTATTTTAACATGGTGATGGTTTCTCCCTGTGTAGGTCGGTGTCAAAAAAATATTTTCGCATTCGGAGGAGAATGTTGGTGATTGGAATTTCGTGAGTAGATTCCGTCGCAACGGAAAAAGATTTTCTTTTAATCATGTCCACCCCAAATCCTGTATCATATCCGCGATAATACAAAGCGTGCTGCCCTTCTTTGAACTTTTCCGATGTACTCCGTCAGTCCTATCTGGTAAGGATCCCACACCGCGCAGCAGTATTCTAAAAGAGGGTTGGCAAGCGTAGTGTAGGCAGTCTCTGTATCCTTCCAACAAACCGCAGTCTCTGGTTAGCCTTCTCCACAACATTTTCTACGTGTTTGCTCCAATTTAAGTTGTCCATATCTGTAGTTCCTAGGTATTTAGTTGAATTTACGGCTTTTAGATTAGACTGATTTATCATGCAACCGAAGTTTAACGAATTCCTTTTAGCACTCATGTCGATGACATCACACTTTTGGTTATTTAGGGTGAACTGCCAATTTTCACACCTTTCAGATATCTTTTCCAAATCGTTTCTCAATTTGTTTTGATCTTCTGGTGACTTTTATTTATCGATATACGACAGCGTCCTCTACAAACAAAATAAGACGGCTGCTCAGATTCTCTCCCAAATCGTTTATATAGACAAGGAACAGCAAAGGGCCTATAACACTATCTTGGGGAACGCCAAAAATTCGCTTCTGTTGTACTCGATGACTTTCCGTCAATTACTACGAACTGTGACCTCTCTGAAAGGAAACTCAGTCACATAGCCTCATGACCGCGAAACAACCAAAACTTATCGCAATCTGCGGAAAAAATTAATAGTAGGGTCAACATCAGTAAAACTCTAGTTCCTCTCTCTCAAACCCTACACCATGGGGAAAGAGAGAGAGTTTTAGTTGTAGCGAATCAAAATTTATGAAGTGAATAAGTATTTTTTATTTAGCCGTAACCATTTTCCACGCAAAAATTAGAACATGGACTTTCTTGAAATACAGCGCCAACTAACAAGAACCAAAACAAAAATTGGAGTTCCTATTTGAAATTTTAAAGTTGCCTCCCGCCCCACCCCAAGAGTGCTGGTGTGGCGGGCTAATTTTAGCACCAGTAGATGCCCCTCTCGAAAATAATCAACTTTGGATTCTACACATTTTTTCGTGTGAAGCTTATTATTTGAGTTATTCTGGTTTGTCAACTTAAAATTTACACCCTGTATGTATCCTCAGATGTTGCGTGTGGGTTCTACGTTATATCGACATCCGACCATGTCTCTTGGGTGCTTCACTTCTTAGATCAAGCACTGCATAATATATACAGTAACAGCCCTATAAGGCACCCTTGGTTACCCTCGAAATTATACGGGTACGCATCACCTAAGGACGAAAGTAACTTTTGCACGATGTCTCACTAAAAAGTACGAGTACAACAGTTCGATTAAACATGGACCATATACAGATAGAACTGCTACAGTATAGTACAGAAAGTGTATGAAAGAAATCCGCAATAAGACGAACATTGACACTTATTTTAAGGGGACCACACCGTGGTTCAGGTAAAAAAAATCGATTTTCGGTTTTCATGATATTTCGATAGATTGGGGTTTTAATTAAGTACTCTGAAAAGGATTTTGCTGAATATTTTTTTTCAAGCATTTGAAGGGCATTTTCCTACCACGTGTGTTTATGTGCCACGCCCACTTTTCTGTCACCTACTTTTCTGCATATATTTTAGATCTTTATATCCCCTAAATTGTACGTTAGGGTTTTTTTTTTACTCGCGAGTGTGTTGGATATCCTTGGAATGCAACGGTCAGTGTTCTTTTGTTTCTGCTGTATGTAAACAACACGCTTTCAAACACGTGGTTAGTTTTGTTCAAGTGTGATTGCGAGTAGTTGTCATACTTACGTTTGCAGTGTTTGTTTACGTGTGTTTTGTAGTGTTTATCCAAGATGACGAAACGTAGAGGCATTTTCAAGATACGACAATTTAGAGAAAACAAGTTTAGAAACCTTTCTGTACAAGAGATTATGTCGCGTGGCAACGATGTTTCTAATTGTAATTCTTCAGCAAGTGCATCGTCAAAAAGCTCTCACCATTTCAAGAGAGTTACAACGAATTTATTGTAACTGACGAGGGGTGCAGTAACAGAATTATAAATTTGAGGATATTATCAGATGTAATTTCTAAATTTGTACAATGTAGACAGTGTGGTGAGTCACAGAGTGTGAAAATCTGTGAGAGTGCCAGTGGGAGAAAAGGCCTAGCAACTGCTTTGGATTTAATTTGCACTAAATGCTCAGCTGTGATTTCATTTATGAGTTCTTCAAAACCAGATGCGAGTGGCCCTTATGAAATCAATACTAGATTAGTTTTTGCCTTACGATCCATTGAGAAGGGCACGGCTGCAGGGAGAACATTTTTGTTCAGTGATGAACTTACATCAACCACCAAATAAATTTGAAAAATTGACTGCAATATTAGAGAAAGCTGTATGTGAGGTCAGTGAGGAAAGCACGAAACTGGCTGCTAGGCAAGCAATACAAGAGAATGAAGGATGTTTGGATATTGCAGTTGCGCTTAATGGAAGTTGGCAGCAAAGAGGACATACTTCTCTGCATGGAGTAGTTGCTGCTACGAGTGTAGACAACGGTGTTAGATGTGGAGATAATGTCTAAATATTACAAATGTTGTAAAGTCAATAAAGAACACAACTCTGCGGCTAATTTTAGAGGAACAGGTGGTGGTAAGGAAGTTCATGGAGTACAAGAAATATTTCATCACTCCGTAGAATCAAGAGGCGTACGGTACAGCAAATATTTGGGCGATGGTGACAGTAAGGCATACAACAATGTGGTGAACTCTAACCCATATGGAGATACCATTATTAGCAAAATAGAATATGTAGGCCATGTTCAAAAACATTTGGAAACAAGGCTGAGAAAACTAACTGCTGATAAGAGAGAAAAAAAATTAGAAGATGGAAAATTGTTCACCGGACATGGTCGGTTAACTAAAACTGAAATAGAAGCAGGTATACTATGCGTAGGCAATTAGGAGAAATAGAGTGTGTGATGATGGAGGACGATGCATGCTCTATGAAATGCCCCTATTTTGGCCGCTAGTTTGGTAAGGTGTTCTTGTGGCAGAGCGTTCCATTCCTCCAGCAGCGCGGTTGACAACTGCTCGATGGTTGATGGTGCATGTGGACATGCTGCAGTAGGTCTCCACAACCATCCCACAAGTGCACGTTGGGATTAAAGTCGGAGAAAATGGTTGCCCAGTCGATTCGTTGAATATACACTCATTCCCAGAGCTCCTCTACCTGCGCTGTTCGATGCAGTCGCACATTCTCACCCATAAAAATTAGATCAGGGCGGAATGAACTTCTGAAAAGACGTACATGTGGAAGGAGTACAGTGTGGTAATAACATTGACCGGTGAGCGTATCAAGATTTCAAGGTCGGTACGCCCATGCAGCATCAAGCCTCTCAACACCGTAACACCTGTACCACCAAGACGCTTATGGTCTAGAACGCTGATCGTAACCTCATACGGCGACATGCAGAACACATATTGCACCAAGGAACTTCGTCGAGCATGGTCGTTTTGGTGGTCCAGGTGTCGTGGTGTGGGAAGGCATTGTATAAGATGGGCATATTGTCTTCATAATCTGAGCTCATCGGAGATTCCCTCTGGTTTCCAACATCATGTCAGAGGAGTACCTGGATCGAGTGAAGTGGTGTTGAACATTACACTCGAATCGGGGGGAATGGGGTTCAAAGCCCTACCCAGTCTTAGTGAATTAATTACGATAACACTAAATGGGCCACACCAGCCGCAAGTTTTAGCGTGAGACTTTTTCGCGTCTCTGTTACGTTGCAAACGTTAAAAACATTGCCCCACCACGAAAAGTAACCGACAGGACCACCCCCCCCCCCCCTTCAGCACATGTTAAAAGATCGAGCCCTCCAGAAGAACAGTATAGATCTCACGATAACACTAAAAGGGCCACACGAGCTGCAAGTTTTAGCGTGAGACTGCAAACTTTAAAAACATTGCCCCATCACGAAAAGTATAACGTTTCTCATTGGATAGACAGAATTTTTGTAGGTGGAGCTTAAGGTTAACATTGAGACTCTGATTGGTCAGATGTAAACACACCCAGATATTTTTTTAAAACCAACTTCGGTAAATTGTAGTAACGAGAAGTTGAGTTGCTTCGGAGATGGCGAGCTGTACAGAGCTGCGCCGGCCGCCGCCCCCTGACGAACACCGACAAGGTAATGAACGCACGCGATGCCGCATTTTTGAGTGCATAACGCTTCACTCAGAATTGCAGAAGTCTCATCTGTTACATCCCCTTTTTACGTAATACTAGTGTCGATCGTTAATTAAAGCTCATGGTATTCATGAAGTAAAAATCTGAACCGTGTTGATTTTTCTGTTATATATTTATTGAGGAGCCACATCTGCCACTGTACTTTACGACAAGTTAAATAATTAATTAAAGATAATTGAGGGTCACTGTAGACCATTTTGATAGTTTTCTCTTTTGTGAAACTTAATTTATACCTAGATTATAGATGTGATATGGCATAGGTCATCCTTCGATCCATTGTAGAACTTGGAAACCCATTCAGGGAATATTCGTTCACATTTTTGTTGAACGCAGTTGGTTTTTACCATTCTCTATTAAAACATTTCCTTTTACCAATAGTGCAATTTATAAACAATGTTTTGTAGTAGAATAAAATTTCCAATGGTATACTTAACTGCTTTTTCGACGTTATTTTACCAGCTAACTAAAAATAGGAGAGCCTTGAACTCCTTCCACTAAATTTAGTTAGTATTAAGATTCTCTTACAGGGAGCGCAGTGGAGCTGACGCTGATCTCATTAAGTATTTGGTTATATCACCACTAGTCTCACTGAACTCTTCTGAATTCTACATGTCGTGTGTGGTCTGGCGTCTCCTTACCAGCATTAGGTCCCAGGTTCAAACGAGTCAATTCCCTAAAAAACACGCTCAGAGCGTCGTTGCGCAAAAGTGATAGGGAGACACGACTTAGAACAACAGACACCACGCAGAATGTTAGAAATGTAGTAGTCAGATTTTCCATTTGATGATTAATCACTAAAAGCCGAAATCGTCTTATCATAAAAACAAATTTATTCTGTGCCGTTTAAAGACATTAGACAATATAAGACTACAGAATCAAAAGTCATTTCTATCCATGATGCACCTGCAATTATCACAGGAACCTACTCACATGTTGGAGGAGGGTAACGCTGAAGCTGAATTGTCTCCACCATCAGAAACAACGGCGAGGGAGGGGGCGGGTGAATTCTTGTCGTCAAAACATGCAAGCCTACATTAGTAATTTTAGAAATTTCTATTTTAAACAATCGCAGTCGTCTGGAAGAAGGTAAATACTGAATATTATGAACATGTATTTATAAATATTTAGATTACTCCTCGATGTTCCCTCCCCCCATGAATCATGGACCTTGCCGTTGGTGGGCAGGCTTGCGTGCCTCAATGATACTGATAGCCGTACCGTAGGTGCAGCCACAACGGAGGGGTATCTGTTGAGAGGCCAGACAAACATGCGGTTCCTGAAGAGGGGCAGCAGCCTTTTCAGTAGTCGCAGGGGCAACAGTCTGGATGATTGACTGATCTGGCCTTGTAACACTAACCAAAATGGCCTTGCTGTTCTGGTACTGCGAACGGCTGAAAGCAAGGGGAAACTACAGCTGTAATTTTTGCCGAGGACATGCAGCTTTACTGTATGATTAAGTGATGATGGCGTCTACTTGGGTGAAATATTCCGGAGGTAAAATAGTCCCCCATTCGGATCTCCGGGTGGGGACTACTCAAGAGGACGTCGTTATCAGGAGAAAGAAAACTGGCGTTCTACGGATCGGAGCGTGGAATGTCAGATCCCTTAATCGGGCAGGTAGGTTAGAAAATTTAAAAACGGAAATGGATAGGTTAAAGTTAGATATATTGGGAATTAGTGAAGTTCGGTGCAGGACGAACAAGACTTCTGGTCAGGTAAATACAGGGCTATAAATACAAAATCAAATAGGGGTAATGCAGGAGTAGGTTTAATAATGAATAAAAAAGTAGGTGTACGGGTAAGCTACTACAAACAGCATCGTGAACGCATTACTGTGGCCAAGATAGACACGAAGCCCACGCCTACTACAGTAGTACAAGTTTATATGCCAACTAGCTCTGCAGATGACGAAGAAATTGATGAAATGTATGATGAGATAAAAGAAATTATTCAGGTAGTGAAGGGAGACGAAAATTTAATAGTCATGGGTGACTGGAATTCGTCAGTAGGAAAAGGAAGAGAAGGAAACATAGTAGGTGAATATGGACGGGGGCTAAGGAATGAAAGAGGAAGCCGCCTGATAGAATTTTGCGCAGAGCATAACTTAATCATGGCTAATACTTGGTTTAAGAATCATGAAATAAGGTTGTATACATGGAAGAACCCTGGAGATACTAAAAGGTATCAAATAGATTATATAATGGTAAGACAGAGATTTAGGAACCAGGTTTTAAATTGTAAAACATTTCCAGGGGCAGATGTGGACTCTGACCACAATCTATTAGTTATGAACTGTAGATTAAAACTGAAGAAACTGCAAAACGGTGGGAACTTAAGGAGATGGAACCTGGATAAACTGAAAGAACCAGAGATTGTACACAGTTTCAGGGAGAACATAAGGGAACAATTGACAGGAATGGGGGAAAGAAATACAGTAGAAGAAGAATGGGTAGCTTTGAGGGATGAAATAGTGAAGGCAGCAGAGGATCAAATAGGTAAAAAGACGAGGGCTACTAGAAACCCTTGGGTAACAGAAGAAATATTGAATTTAATTAATGAGAGGAGAAAATATAAAAACGCAGTAAATGAAGCAGGCAAAAAGGAATACAAACGTCTGAAAAATGATATCGACAGGAAGTGCAAAATGTCTAAGCAGGGACTGCTAGAGGACAAACGTAAGGATGTAGAGGCTTATCTCACTAGGGGTAAGATTGATACTGCCTACAGAAAAATTAAAGAGACCTTTGGAGAAAGGAGAACCACTTGCATGAATATCAAGAGCTCAGATGGAAACCCAGTTCTAAGCATAGACGGGAAAGCAGAAAGGTGGAAGGAGTATATAGAGGGCCTATACAAGGGCGATGTACTTGAGGACAATATTATGGAAATGGAAGAGGATGTAGATGAAGGTGAAATGGGAGATATGATATTACGTGAAGAATTTGACAGAGCACTGAGAGACCTGAGTCGAAACAAGGCCCCCGGAGTAGACAACATTCCATTAGAACTACTGACAACATTGGGAGAGCCAGTACTGACAAAACTCTACCATCTGGTGAGCAAGATGTATGAGACAGGCGAAATACCCTCAGACTTAAAGAAGAATATAATACTCCCAATCCCAAAGAAAGCAGGTGTTGACAGATGTGAAAATTACCGAACTATCAGTTTAATAAGTCACAGCTGCAAAATACTAACGCGAATTCTTTACAGACGAATGGAAAAACTGATAGAAGCCGACCTGGGAGAAGATCAGTTTGGATTCCGTAGAAATGTTGGAACACGTGAGGCAATACTGACCCTACGACTTATCTTAGAAGAAAGATTAAGGAAAGGCAAACCTACGTTTCTGGCATTTGTAGACTTAGAGAAAGCTTTTGACAATGTTGATGGGAATACTCTCTTTCAAATTCTGAAGGTGGCAGGGGTAAAATACAGAGATCGAAAGGCTATTTACAATTTGTACAGAAAGCAGATGGCAGTTATAAGAGTAGAGGGGTATGAAAGGGAAGCAGTGGTTGGGAAGGGAGTGAGACAGGGTTGTAGCCTCTCCCCGATGTTATTCAATCTGTATATTGAGCAAGCAATAAAGGAAACAAAAGAAAAGTTCGGAGTGGGTATTAAAATCCATGGAAAAGAAATAAAAACTTTGAGGTTCGCCGACGACATTGTAATTCTGTCAGAGACAGCAAAGGACTTGGAAGAGCAATTGAATGGAATGGACAGTGTCTTGAAAGGAGGGTATAAGATGAACATAAACAAAAGCAAAACGAGGATAATGGAATGTAGTCGAATTAATTCAGGTGATGCTGAGGGAATTAGATTGGGAAATGAGACACTTAAAGTAGTAAAGGAGTTTTGCTATTTGGGGAGCAAAATAACTGATGATGGTCGAAATCGATAGGATATAAAATGTAGACTGGGAATGGCAAGGAAAGCGTTTCTTAAGAAGAAAAATTTGTTAACATCGAGTATAGATTTAAGCGTCACGAAGTCATTTCTCAAAGTATTTGTATGGAGTGTAGCCATGAATGGAAGTGAAACGTGGACGATAAATTGCTTAGACAAGAAGAGAATAGAAGCTTTCGAAATGTGGTGCTACAGAAGAATGCTGAAGATTAGGTGGGTTGATCACATAACTAATGAGGAAGTATTGAATAGAATTGGGGAGAGGAGGAGCTTGTGGCACAACTTGACTAGAAGAAGGGATCGGTTGGTAGGACATGTTCTGAGACATCGAGGAATCACCAATTTAGTATTGGATGGCAGCGTCGAGGGTAAAAATCGTAGAGGAAGACCAAGAGATGAATACACTAAGCAGATTCAGAAGGATGTAGGTTGCAGTAGGTACTGGGAGATGAAGAAGCTTGCACAGGATAGAGTAGCATGGAGAGCTGCATCAAACCAGTCTCAGGACTGAAGACCAGAACAACAATAACTCGATGTTCGCTAGTGATGGCAATAAACGAGATTCCTAATATATTTCACTTACGAAAAAATCTCTATTTGAGCCTGAACAGAATCGTTGTTCGTGCCAGGAAACGTCACACTGTAAAATTTGTGGCATTAATGGCAAGGTTTCGACTGTCTTAGTGCGCTCATTCCCCTGGATGCATACACAGTGGATATTTCGCAGGAAAGGATATAGTTATAACGTCGCTTCCACAGGAAGGTACAGTAATAAAGTGACCGACTACAGATTCGAAGGTCTCGGGTAATGTCTTCGGTGAGTCCTACAACTTTTATCTGTCACTTATCATTTGTTTCACTTCTGGCAGTGTTCGTTTACGCGAAAAACTCCGAGATCCATCGTGGTTCAGAGCTCACGTTACTCTGTATGTCCCTTACAACTGGTCGAGTAAGTCAGTTTCTAAGGTCTGAAAAAGGCAACGGTACACAACCTAGAGTAGGATCATGTCTTATAAAATACTGTAGTCATCAAACAACAACTTATACCGTATGATAGTGTAAAAGCTCCTAGCAACTACAGTCCTACCATCCACTACGAGAGAGAGTGCTTGCTGTTTTCTAAAAGAGTCGGCTTCTTCACATGCCTTGTGCATGAAGCATGAATGGTGTGCTGACTTTTCGAATGTAGCTTTCTATAATCATGTTGTAAATAACATGCAAACATAATATGTACTGTGTATAGTAATTTTGCACCCAAAGTTACAAAGTCATAAATGCTGGACAAACTAAAGATAGACAGCTACAAAGGTACGTGACACAGTGGTTCCGGGCTAAGCGGGCCACCAATACGACCTGAATTCCGCGTAGAGCGCTTGTGTCCGATACGGAAAAACGTATTCTTGCAGCGAATGAAAATGCATAGCCACGGAACCCCCAGGCAGATTACAGATGGCGGATGGCGGATGGCACAGTGGTTCCAGGAAAGCGAAATGTCCGCTGTTGAGCACACAATGCTGCCATCCATTCCACCGTATGAGCTGGTCTGTCTGTCAGCAACGTCTGTGCTCGTGAAGTGCCGGTGTCGTCGAATTTTAAAGCCAGTAACTGCCTCAGTTCTCCGTTCCTTCCATCCACTGAGTAAGCGCCTCTATACCAGTTTTGTGAGTAACTTCTGTGCTGAAATTGGTATTATCGTGATGAAATTTCTTCATTTGAATTAATAACTCCTCCTTGTATTATTAACTATGTGTAGAATGAAAATTTTCCAGCCCCGGACAAGCCATTTTACATATTTTTCCTAACAGAATTGAATTAAATTGAATTTAATTGAAAGACCATGAAACTTTGTCAGATCCAGACAATTAGTATAGTAGTATCTTCCGGTTATTTAAGGGTAAGTCCGCTGGTCATGAAGTGGATAAAGTTCCACTTGCTACACAATATGTCACACAGGCGGCGCACAATGAATAAGCAAATCTTCTAAAATATGTGATGCATACAAGGTGAATCGCATAAAACGTGCACCGAAAATACTGCGGAAATGGAAAGTGCCATTGGTATGTGGTTTTAACAAAATGGATTCGTAGTGAGGTGCTCGTATTGTTAGCGAATCAACAGATCGAGGTAATACTTAGAAACGGTAATTTTTTGCAGAAATAAACTTTTTTAATGGAACCAAGCCTACTGACATTAACAAACTAAAAGTAAGGTAAATTAGAATGTCAATGGCGTTTGCTGCAGGATTCTAGGGCCAGTCCAGGGGATCACCATAAAGCGTTGTGGCTTCAACGTATTTAGTGACTTTCAATAAAAGGGTAGTTTCTGTTCGTATCACTGTATATTTATTTCAGTTACTATTTATACTATCCTGTAACGGTTCTTTCTATGTATGGTGCAAGTTTCATAAAGATATGTTACTTGGACACTTTTTCGACTGTCATGTGCATTGTGCAAGTAAGAAGAACTCCGCGAGTAATCTGTACAATCAGTAGAGCAAAAGGGAGCAGACTTGTCGACGTCAAGCGCACAGGTAAACACTGGAACTTAGGTGTTTGCCAACGCTTGGTATAGCAGTGGAGAGATTTGTTGGAATACTCCTGACAGCACGACAGTGCTCTGCCGCACTGTTATCTTGTTGCTATTTGATTAACTTCCACACATTATGTCAAAAAACTTGAGAACTTCCTGTTGATTATTATAAAAAATAACGAGTGATAATGGCTCTGATTAACACTCCTCAAGTAAACAAACAGATAATAACTTTAAAAACATTTATTCAGCTTATGCCGCCCGTAACAGTGTTTGATTATAAAAATCATGTCTTTTCTTGCTAACGGATTTTTCTGTAGAATTTTCAAGCGCTTATTTTTCAAAGATTTACTGGCATAATTGAAGACAACTAACATATGTTTGGAAAACTACATCTTTTTTAACTTCTCTGGGTAATATGTAATCCAGGTCAGCATTCAACAGGGTGAGTGCGGTGAATCTCCCAAAAGAAATAGCACCGAACAACCGGCATAACACTGAACTAAGGTGAGTCTTACCTCCCCACCTCCAAGTATGACACATTATCATACAACCATACCAACTGGACTGCTGAATTCGTAGTTATGTGACTGGATGTTGAGCTCTATTACTTCCCCTGGAGTCTGAGAACATCCTAGTTTTTGAAGAGAAGATGTTCCTACCTTGATGATTCACACAGTTTTCCCTGCTCTGCCATAGAAATACTGAATGTGATCACCGAAAGCCGTGACGGGCCTCCTTCTACCACTGGTAAGTGGTAAATAATTCTTGCGATTGAATTGTGCAGAAAGTGGCGGGATATCCTTCTGGGAATTCGAGACGGATGTAGAGCAGGTGTACTGCACCCATGTCAATTTCATGTAGAGAATAGGTGCTGGAATTAGCTTACCAGCGTGTTGGAATGGCCTTTTACTGTGCGTCGTAAGGACTGTGCGAGGTAGGGACGAAGAATAGTGTTGGGCATGTCAATTTCATGTAGAGAATAGGTGCTGGAATTAGCTTACCAGCATGTTGGAATGGCCTTTTACTGTGCGTCGTAAGGACTGTGCGAGGTAGGGACGGAGAATAGTGTTGGGGCTGTATTTTGGTCATGTTTTGGAAGTCGTCACATCTGCCTTGAATGCGGGACAACCCCCCTCCCCCCCCACACCTCTCCCACCACCGCTGCGAAGAAGGCAAATCTCCCGTGAACATCCGTGTTAGAATTTTGCACTCAAGTTCCACGCCCTTGCGGACTCCTATAGTTGTTCATTCAATGTAAAAGTGTAATAGTATAAAATTTCACAGTAGGTCACGACACTGAATTCTGTGTGATTTTAGTCCTGTAACATCGATATTTAGTTTCTATGTATTACCAAGTTCCCCTCTCTTAGACCTTGAATAGATGGTCATTCAAATGTCTTTCGTGGTAAGACTCGCACCTGTAATTGCAAATGACTGATAGCACTTTTTATGGTACGAATGACTTATATTCCAATTGCAAGCACCATTTCGTTCGGTTCTGAGCGTTAAAGGTCATGTCTTTCCCTTTTTAGCGTAAAGCGCACCTGCATACAGGATGTTCGGAAATTTCACGAGGAGATTACACAATATGCTGAATAGGAACCCATGTCTGGAAAAGTACCGTTTCAGTGCTACACCCGCTTGAGCACATGTTGCGGAGTAGTTACGTCTGATCGGTTGAAGTCAATTCTTGTTCTCTTGACCTGGTTCGAGCCTCATTCGTGTGTCTCTGAGACTTAGAGCAACATGGTGGAGCACAAGTTTGCAGATTACAGCGACATGATCCTTCGGAACGGTGAAGCTCACGGTACTGGAAGAGCTCTTCGTCGCCTTTATGGAACCCATTGACCACAACGTCTGACTCCGTCGTACACCTTTTTCGAAGAGTAGCCGTGCAGTCTTGGGCTCCTTGCCACGGTTCGCGAGACTCCCCTGTCGGAGGTTAGATTCCTCACTCGGGCATGTGTGTGTGTGGTGTCCGCCGGCCTTGTGTGCCCGTGCGGTTCTAGGCGCTTCAGTTTCGAACCGCATGACCGCTACGGTCTCAGGTTCGAATCCTGCCTCGGGCATGGATGTGTGTGATGTCCTTAGGTTAGTTGGTTTAAGTAGTTCTAAGTTCTAGCGAACTGATGACCTCAGATGTTGAGTCCCATAGTGCTCAGAGCCAAGCCATTTTGTGTGGTGTCCTTAACGTAAGTTAGTTTAAGGTAGATTAAGTAGCCTATGGACCGATGACCTTAGCAGTTTGGGCCCGTAGGAACTTTACCGAGCGAGGTGGCGCAGTGGCTAGCGCACTGGAATCGCATTCGGGAGGACGAGGGTTCAATCCCGCGTCCGGCCATCCTGATTTAGGTTATCCGTGATTTCCCTAAATCGCTCCAGGCAAATACCGAGTGGTTCCTTTGAAAGGGGACCGCCGACTTCCTTCCCTAAACCGATGAGACCGATGACCTCGTTGTTTGATCTCTTCCCCCAAACAACCCAACCCATAGGAACTTAACAGCACCACCACACCCGAATTGGAAGAGGCCGTACTGAATTACGTTGAAGAGAAACCATGAACGAGTACACGAGTAGTTTCTTTAGCTGGGTCACGCCAAATTAATTACTTGTTACCAACATGTTTTCAAATGTTTGTAGCGCGGAAACGGTAGGTTTCCGGACATTGGTTCTGATTCAAAGTATTATATACTGAATTATCTCGAAATGTTCTGGAACTTCGTAACGAGAATTTCCAAACATCCCGTACATTCAGACGTCTTGGAAGTACACTTGCAATGTAGCATTTCTTTTGGCATCAAACAGTATAAACAGGTCATAGTATAGTAACAGGTTAATGTGCTCAACATGGGGTGTGACCACCTCTGGCAGCAATGCAGGCCTTACAGAGTCGGGCTTTTCTCTGAATGATGCCGTCAGTCTCACGTTGAGGCAATAGCGCCCATTCTTCCCTCAGAGCGGCTCGCAGGTCTCGGAGAGTGGTTGGTGGATGCTGACGTAATACACCCCCCCCCCCTCCCCCCCTCCTTAGTGCATGCGAGGCATGTTCTGTGGGATTCAAAACGGGAGAGCGGGCAGGCCACGCAGTGTATGCAATATCTTGCGTTTCCAAGGGAACACCAACAAGCCGTGCTCTATGAGGTGGAGCATTATCGTGCAGCACCACGAAGTCTTGGCCCACAGCGTCTCGCAACAAAGATCTCGTCACGTTACCTGACACCAGTTAAAACCTGCCCATTCAACCATGCAGTTTCCTGGAGAGGTGTTTGAGGGATAGCCGGCCGATGTGGCCGAGCAGTTCTAGGCGCTTCAATCTGGAACCGCGCGACCGCTATGGTCGCAGGTTCGAATCCTGCCTCGTGCATGGATGCGTATGATGTCCTTAGGTTAGTTAGGTTTAAGTAGTTATAAGTTCTAGGGGACTGATGACCTCAGATGTTAAGTCCCATAGTGCTCAGAGCCATTTCAAATTGTTTGTTTCTTTGAGGGATCAACTTAATCCCTGCCCGCACCATTAGCGACCATCCACTATATAGATCTTTTTCCACAATGTTTGGGTCCCGAAATCCTTTTACATGTTCCCAGATGCGAATCCGTCGAGAATCACTCTGCAGACTAAATCGGGACTGACCTGTGAAAAAAACATTCACCCACTGTTCCACCGTCCAGGAGGCATGTTGACGGCTCGACTCTAGATGTTCCCTTCTGTGAAGGCGCGTCAGAGAAGCACATACAGCAGGTCTCCAAAAAAAGTCCCCTCTGTTGAAGCTTCCTGTATCCCGTTTGCTTCGATACAACACGTCCGTGTGTGCTGCGAGGTCAGATGCTAGTTGCCGTACAGCAGTACGGCGATACCGTCGTGCCCTTACAGCCAAATAAAGGTGTCACAGAGTGATGTACTTCTCGCAAGTGAGAGACTGTTTGTTTACTCTTAGGACAATGTATCTTTGACTTGTTATATTGTATGTTCTGTGACTATGGAATAAAGTGTTGTTGGACTGCTAATCGCTGCTCTATTGTGATTCACGACGTAACAATTTGGTGCCGAAACCCGGGAAAGACTTTGCCCGAGACAATTCCACGATTGTTGTAGTGCACGGAATTCTGGACGCACGTCACGCGGCAATACTACGACGGGGTTTACTGCAGCGATTTGTTACACCACGCAACAAGCTCTTCGACGACAACCGCCATCATACACAGCTAAGTTCAATTGAATTATCACGCAACATGTTTTGTAATGCCATTTGTAAAGGCAACTGATTACATTAATGCCGCTGTGTACTGCTATTGTAGCTGTTCGATTAGCGATTTAACGAATTATCAGATCCTACGCTACGCCTGTAGATTGTTTATGACTAGTGCTGCCATCTAGCGACCATCAATTGAACTACTTCGACTAGCGATCCAAAGATAACGCCTTACTAGGACCAGCTGATCGCTAGCCGACACTGCTTTAAACTTTCGAGTAATCGGACGGAATGGACGTGCCAGACCACAAACCAGAAGCGCAATTACACTCTCTAAAGAGAAAACGTATGAGAGAAAGAGCAAACATTACGCGACTCGTGGCGGAAGTTGCAAGGTTGCCCGACACATCGGAAATCGCGGATTATAAATATTACAATGACAGACTGGGAAGCGTTCTGGACCGCCTCGTTAAATTAGATGAGGATATTCACGAGTTGTTAGACGATGGCGAATACGAAGAAGATGTTCCTAAATGCGAAGATTATATAGACACCGCGAAACTCACAATTTCCCGATTGTCTCACGAAATAGAGAAACAGCTTGCGAAATCGGTAGCAGACATAAAGATTCCCGACAATCCGCCGGCACAATCTGTAACAATGAGTGTTCCCACAGCTTCAGTAAAACTTCCGCCGATCAAACTTTAGCCTTTTTCAGGCGATATTGAGACATGGGCGCGATTCTGGGAGCAGTTTGAGCAGTCGGTTGACAAAGATCCGACGGTAACTACAATCAATAAACACATTTTTCTTCGCGGCTATCTCTCGGGAGAACCAAAGCATTTAGTGGACGGTATTGCGGTGACGGCCGAGACGTACGCAGAAACAAAGAGGATTCTCCGAGCGCGTTATGGCAACAAGGATCGAATAATTCAAGCCCACTTAGATTATCTCGAAGCCATAAAACCAATTAAGCTGTCCACCCCAGAGGAACTTAATTCAACATTCATTGAATGCCAGCGACGTATTCAAGCTCTCCGGGCACTTGGGGAAGACGTGAACGGATACGGCCGTGTCCTTGCGCCGAAAATTTTACGCGCTTTTCCGGATGATATATGCCGCTGCTGGATAATTCACGCCAAGCGTACAGGAATATCCGAAGGGGACATTTTGCAACTGATGGAGTTTCTGAACGAGGAAGTCGACGGGGCGCGTACCACGCAGAAGATACGCGGTGAATTTTCAAGCACTTCTAATAACCTTCCCACAGCGTCCACACTTCACGTACACGCGAAATCTAAAAGATCGACTCCGAAGGATACCAGCGTAAAGGAACCATTCTGCGTCTTTTGTGAATCTGACGGTCATTGGGCGCAAGACTGTAAGAAGATCGTACGCGTTAATGATCGAATAGATAAACTGAAACTAGCAAACAGATGCTTTCTTTGTCTTCAACGTGGGCACAAAGTGTCAAATTGCAAAAAGAAAGAAAAGGCTCGGTGTGTTAACTGTAAAAGACTGCATCATAAGTCCATTTGTGAGGAACGAAAGGATATTAGGGGTCCTGCGGGTCAGACAAACGTTACTTCCGTTGGAAAGGTATCTGTCGCTCCTCACGGCTACACGTACCTTCAGGACAGCCCAAGTATGCGTCTCAGGACCTACAGGATTGAGCAGGACAACGCGATGTCTACTGGACGCAGGTAGTCAGTCCAGCTTCATAGCAAAATCGCTGATTGATGATCTGAAACTGCAAACGGTAGACCGACAAGAACTAACTGTTTGTTCCTTTGAATCAAACCCTACACGCCCACGCCACCGCAGGCTTGTTCAGTTTAGTATGAAGGGGCTTTGGCAGAATTCTTCAGTGCCACTTACTGCCTTCGAAAGTACTCACGTTATTTCTCACCAGCCTTCAGTTCCACAACATATAAAGAGTTCACCAGATGCCCGTAAGATTACGCTAGCAGATCCGAAAACCGATTCAACAGAAGATCTTCCCGTGGAGATTCTTGTAGGAGGCGATTTTTATTGGAAGATAGTGAAGCACAATTCGCCCATACGCATCTCTGAAACCTTAGTGTTAGTTCCTTCTCTGTTTGGCTGGATACTTAGTGGTAACAAGTCACAAGCCTGTGTGCATGCAACGGTGGTAAATTTTGCTCAGACTGACCGATCTCCTCTGCACTCTGACAATGATTTCAGACGCTTTTGGGACTTGGAAACTATAGGGATTACTGACGATCAGGATCTACCTGTGAACAACAAGGGTACGAGACTTCTTGAAGAGTTTAGAGCATCTTTCTCTATAAAGGATCATCGAGCAGTCGTTACACTTCCCAAAATGCAACATAAAGTGCTTTCGAGTAACAGACCTATCGCGGAAAAACGATTCAAGCACCTCAGGGAAAGATTTCAACGTCAAGAGACATTTAACCAAATGTATTTCGATCTTATGCTAGACTACATTACGAAGGGGCAAGTAGAGGTCGCTCCCATCCCACTCTCAGGAAAGGAGCTATTTTATCTCCCTCATCATGCAGTGAGGAAGGAGAAATACGGAACCACTAAGTGGAGAATAGTCTTTGACGCATCATCTCACGAAAACAATGCACCTTCTCTGAATGAGGTATTAGAAGTAGGACCTAACCTATTACCAGAGATTCTGGAAATTTTACTGCGTTTCAGACTATATTCTACGGCTATCGTCGCGGACATCACACAAGCTTTCCTTCAATTAACCTTGAACGAAAAGGACAAAGACTTGACCAGATTTTTCTGGTTCAAGATTAGCCAGGATCAAACAGGAAATCTTCAAACGACGGACGAACTAACAGAATACCGTTTTAACAGACTCCCATTCGGCCTGACCTGCAGCCCATTTTTACTTTCTGCAACACTAAGAGAACTTGCCGACAAGTGTATGACAGCATTTCCCACCGTAGCGCCACTTATAAACAAGACTGCATACATGGACGACTTTGTGATCTCAGTAGAAGGTGATAATTTGGTGATAACCATATACTATGAACTTGTAACCCTAATGAAATTGATCAGTCTCCCCTTATCAAAATGGGCTACCAACTGTGAACAACTCCACACTATCTGGAGGGCAGAAGGGCGAGAACTCCACACCCAGACTCAAGTTTTAGGTGTAGACTGGAACACCGCAGGTGACTACTTCTGTATCGATCCTAGCGAAATCATTAGAAGGTCGTCAGAAGAGCTAGCCACCAAACGACTCCTTTTACAATGTACGGCTAAATTCTACGACCCACTCGGACTGTTTTCCCCAGTTTCTCTTGTTGGGAAATTGCTATTCCAGGACACATGGTGCCGAGGAATTGGCTGGGATGAACTTATGCCCTGGGACTTAGGGGCACGATGGCGCGCTTGGATATCTAGCTTACCTTCATTGTCACATATACGTGTCCCTAGATGGATAGCTACAGCTCATGGAAGAGACTCTCAGCTGCACGTATTCTGTGACGCCTCGGAAAAGGCATATGGAGCAGCTTTGTACATTCGTACTGTCTTAGATGATGACGTCGTAACCCATTTAGTCTGTAGCAAGAACAGACTTGCTCCTATTAAGAAGGTGACATTGCCTCGACTCGAACTTTTAGCGGCAGTAGTTGGGACCAGACTATTGTGTTACTTTTGCCGCGCAACAGACTTTAAAATTGCCCGTGCGATACTGTGGACGGATTCTACAATAACACTAAGTTGGATTCGCTGTGATCCTAACAGATGGAAGACCTTCGTTTGTAATCGTGTAACTGAGGTACAAACACACACGACTCCCACGCAATGGAAACACTGCCCAGGACCAGACAATCCTGCTGACCACCTCTCACGTGGACTCCTCGGCTACCAAATGAATTCTCTGGATATTTGGTGGCATGGGCCGCCTTGGCTTACACGCCCTCCTGAATGCTGTCCAAACAACGATACTCCAACGATGGTACGACTTCCTCCCGAAGAAAAGAGGAAGAAAACCCAGAGCCAAGTTTTGTCGATATCTACGCCAACCGGCCTTTTGAACTTACTTAAATTCAGCTCGTACTGGAAGCTCATTCGTATCACAGCATGGACTCTCCGTTTCCTACACAACATTCGTCAGAAGAATAAATCTTCAGGAGAACTTACAGCCACCGAATTATCAGCTGCCAAAATGTATTGGATTCGAGTGGGCCAGAGAGATTCCTTCCCCAACGAATTACATGCACTTCAGAATAACTTACCACTGCCAAGAGAGTCAAAAATCGCACGATACAATCCTTTCCTAGAAGATGGACTGATATGTCTAGGAGGTCGACTGCAGTGCACTAGCCTAAATAGGGAACAAAAACATCCTGTACTCCTTGACGGTTCCCACCACTTCACACAATTGGTTATTCGAGAGACACACATCCGCCTTCATCACTTTGGTGTTCGTTCTGTACTATCCGAACTGCGAACCGAATTTTGGATCCTTAGAGCTCGTCAGGCCATCAAAAGAATCCTATACTCATGCCTCGCATGCAAGATCTTGAAGAATCCACGAGGGCAACAGATCGAAGCACCGCTGCCACCTGAACGAGTTTCACCTGCCAAACCATTTGCTGTAACCGGAATAGACTTTGCTGGCCCACTATTCATCAAAGTGGGGAAGGAAACGCACAAGTCATATATCACTCTTTTCACATGTGCTACCACACGAGCTGTCCACCTCGAACTCTGCACAGACTTGTCAACGGACGAGTTTCTTATGGCACTTCAGCGATTCGCCGGAAGACGCGGACTACCCCACACGATATATACAGATAACGCGAAAACATTCCACGCCACGAATATGGAACTAGCTCAACTTTGGAAGGCATTAACCACCACAAAATCTTATCAGTTCCTCGCCCACCACGGTATTACTTGGAAATTCATTGTCTCCCGTGCGGCTTGGTGGGGAGGATGGTGGGAAAGAATGGTGGGCACTATAAAGCGTTGCCTACGGAA
Source organism: Schistocerca americana (assembly GCF_021461395.2). Classification (NCBI taxonomy): domain Eukaryota; kingdom Metazoa; phylum Arthropoda; class Insecta; order Orthoptera; family Acrididae; genus Schistocerca; species Schistocerca americana. The sequence continues at coordinate 1,220,701,069 of NC_060119.1, read as the reverse complement.
GGTATTGGGACTCGCAAAGCTCACTGAGGAACAACTGAACACCACCTTGATCAGTATTGAAGCCGCGGTGAACTCCAGGCCCATCACACCAGGAGATGATTGTGATGCACTCACACCATCCCATTTTCTGACGGGAGAAAAACTTACGACTATTCCGACGGGACCAGAGCCTTCAGCGAGCACGAATTTAACAAAGGAATTCCGACTGAGACAGCAACTCTGTGACAGTTTTTGGAACCGTTGGGTTGAAGAATACCTATTGGAGCTCCGGAACTACCATGAAGTTAAACGCCCATCGGGACGAGTCATCCCCTTTCGCCCTGGCGACATCGTGCTGATCCAAGAGGACCTTCGTCCGCGACATATGTGGAAGAAGGCCAGGATAGAAAAGGTACTACCAGGAAGAGACGGCAGGGTAAGGACGATAATACTCCGGACACCAGAAGGTCACGTCATTAGTCGTCCTGTGCAGCTGGCCGTACCTTTGGAGGTCGACCAGGGTGGGGAGGATGTCACAGAGTGATGTACTTCTCGCAAGTGAGAGACTGTTTGTTTACTCTTAGGACAATGTATCTTTGACTTGTTATATTGTATGTTCTGTGACTATGGAATACAGTGTTGTTGGACTGCTAATCGCTGCTCTATTGTGATTCACGACGTAACAAAAGGTCCCCTCTCTTTCATGTCGCACATGGTCGGCCCTGCCCTGGTCTTCAGGATACAGTTTGGGCCTCTATAAACCGTCGCCACATCCGAGAAACGACAGAACGATTCACATTAAGCCAAAGCTTGCGACTGTCCTGCTTCCAATTTTCCTATGGTCCTCCACTGGAGAGAGTGTGGTAGGCGTCTTCCGTGTGCCACACTGCACCATCTGGGACCGTGTACACAGCGATTGTGGATGAAGAACTATCCGGCAAACACTATCGCATTTGCGATCTGAATTTTTCCCGGCGTATTCCCAGTTTGAACAGTTCTCGGGTATCCGACCGGGTAGCGTCGTAATTTTTCCACAATATTTCGGCAGACGTACACGCTGCCATCTTCAGGTGGTTCCTGACGAATGCTGTGCCGTTCCTCTCGGCGCCCTTTATATACTAGCCGCTACCGCCTCCACCGTTCCTCCCCTGGTGTCTTCGTTGCGGCCGGCGCGACGGGTACTGGAGATGGTGGGGGAAGCGGCACCTGGGTCTGAACTGGGGTCTGCAGTCTCGCAGTCTCCCTGCTGCCGTCGTCGGGGGCGGTCCTCGATCTCTGGGACCGCATCTTTCTCTCCAGGCTGAGTGCAGGGTTCCAAGCCTGAAGGCCGCTGTCTTTATTAATTAGATCGTCCTGCAGTCGGATTTCGATGGCCTCTTTAGTAACGAAGTCCCAGAAGTAGGAGGATTGACAGAGTATTTTTGTTTTTTCGTGGTCCATAGTATGGCCAGTCTTTATACAATGGCCAGCCACGGCTGATTTAGTGGCCTGGCGTAATTCGGTATGGCGCTTGTGTTCGCGGCACCGGAATGCCATCTCCCGTGCAGAACACGATCATACGTACATCAGTTGACACTTTGTACTATTATATCGTGAATTAGACACAAAATTTTTGAATGTGGTTTGTTGCTTTAATTTTCGATACCACTGTATTTGTGGTGGCCTGTCTTATCTTACTCACTGCTTATGTTTTTTGTGAGATGTTGACTCCGATATTAGCACAAAGTGAAAGAAAGGGGAGAAAGTCGGAATTCGTTGCTCAGTGAAGTGACACAAACGGACGGCGGCATTCTTTCCGACATCTCTCACAGACGCGCAGCACCAGACAGGACGTCTCGGTTTTTTTCTTTCTTTTTTTTTTTTTTTTTTTTTTTTGTCACAGGGGGAGACGTCTTCCCGGCCGAGCCCTGCCCTCATCGTAATCCGGCGCATTCCTGCTGGCAGGGAGACGTCCGGCCCTGGGGAGCTCGCGACTTTTGTTTGAGCGTCGTTTCGGAGAGTTTGCTTTTCCGCTGCAATAAAACCGTTTGCTTCCGTCCCACCGCTCCACCGGGCAGCAGCCTAACGTGGTTACTGCGTGGCAGATCCGCCACCGCCGCCGCCGCCGTGTCTCACACATCTCTGCGTCGCATTCCACCGGAGCGTGTCGGCAATCGCCGACTCGCCAGTCTGCAGGGAGGAAACTTCCGCGGGGTTCCCACTGAGGTTATACCATATGTGATACTTTACGCGACGCGACTAGGGATACATCGTAGAAACAATCCCTACTGGTGGAGGGCGTAGAAAAGTAGTCGAAGCGATTTAAATGGTCCACAATTCGATTACAGCCACGCCACACCGCCAATCTCTGGCTGCTCCACGCAACTGTGTCGTACGATAGGAATTTTGAATTATCAGGTGCGCCTCGCAAAAAAAAAAAAAAATAAAAAAAACAGTGTTATGTAAATGAAGCACCCATCTTTCTACCTAGTTTCTTAGTAAATCTCTTCTTTTCTTTTGAAAACATTAAAAAATCGTTTTTACATTCGCTTGTGTTATGTAGTCCCTCTAAATCGATTCTAAGGGGGCCGGCCGCTGTGGCGGAGCGGTTCTAGGCGCTTCAGTCTGAAACCGGGCGACCGCTACGGTCGCAGGTTCGAATCCTGCCTCGGTCATGGCTGTGTGTGATTTCCTTAGGTTAGTTAGGTTTAAGTAGTTCTAAGTTCTAGAGGACTAATGACCTCAGATGTTGAGTCTCATAGTGCTGAGAGCCATTTGAACCAGTTGATTCTAAGGAAGCTATATGGTGAACAAATTGTTTTTGGCATCATAGAGTCCATACCAAAACTTGATAATGAAGTGTTTTTTATTTCTTAGATTCCCATTGTTACAGTAATACAACTACATCTACATGCCTACTCCGTAAATCACACTTAAGTACCTGGCAGAGGATTCATCGAACCACCTTCACAGTAATTCCCTATTATTCCATTCTAGTATAGAGCGCGGGACAAACGAACACCTATATCTTTCAGTGCGAGCCTTGATTTCCCTTATTTTACTATGATCATCGTTTCCCCCTATGTAGGTCTGCGTCAAAAAAATATTTCCCCATTCGGAGGAAAAAATTGGTGATTCAAATTTCGTGAGAAGATTCTGCTGCAACGAAAAACGCCTTTGTTTTAATGATGTCGACCTTAAATCCTCTATCATGTCCGTGACACTCTCTCTCCTATGTCGGCATAATACAAAACGTGCTGCTCTTCTTTGAACTTTCTCGCTGTACTTTGTTAATCCTATCTGGCAAGGATCCCAGTCCGCGCAGCAGTACTCCAAAAGAGGACGGACAAGCGTAGTGTAAGCAGTCTCTTTAGTAGAAATGTCTCATTTTCTAAGGGTTCTGCCAATAACACGCAGTCTTTGATTGCCTTCCCGACAACATTTTCTGTGTGTTCTTCCCAATTTAAGTTGTTAGTAATTGTAATTACTAGGTATTTAGTTGAATTTACGACCTACAGATTTTCTTGTTTTATGGTATAACCGAATATTAACGGATTCCTTTTAGCACTCATGTGGATAACGTCACTCTTTTGATTTTTGGGGACAGTTACCAAATTTCACATCGTACGGATATGTTATCTAAATCGGTTTGCAATTGGTTTTGATCTTCTGATGACTTTACTAGACTATAAACGACAGGATTATCTGCAAACAACCTAAGACGGCTGCTCAGATTGTCTGCTACATCGTTTACAGCAGAGGCCCTATAATGCTACCGTATGGAACGCCAGGAATCACTTCTGTTTTACTCCATGACTTGGCATCACTAGCTACGATCTGTGACGTCTCTGAGAGGAAATCACGAATCCAGTCACATAACTGAGACGACATTCCATAAGCACGCAATTTCACTACAAACCGCTTGTGTGGTACTGTGTCAAAAGACTTCTGGAAATGTAAAAATACGATATCAATTTGAAATCCCTTGTCAATGGCTCCAAACACTTCGTGTGAGTAAAGAACGATGTTTTCTAAATCCATGTTGACTGTGTGTCAGTAAACCGTTCTCTTTGAGGTAATTCAAAATGTTCGAACACAATATTTGTTCCAGAATCCTGCTGCACCTTGACGTCAACAATATGGGCCTATAATTTAGCGGATTACTCCTACTACCTTTTCTGAATACTGGTGTGACCTGCGCAACGTTCTAGTTTTTAGGTACGGATCTTTCGGCTAGCGAGCGGTTGTATATGAGTGTTAAGTTTGGAGCTATTGTATCAGCGTACTCCGAAAGGAAACTAATTGGTTAAATCACAAATAAGTAACACACCTGGCATACTTAAAAACTTTGCAGTGAAGAATGTAGTCACTGGCCAGTTTGAGTTTAGTGCATTTTAGGTTATACAGTGCTGCGTATAAAATACATCTAACGTAAGAAACTATTTTAATTTGTGGGAAGGAGAGCCATTTTCGAGAAAATACGTGTGATATATTGGTGATTATTCGCAGCTATGTATCACACGCAAGGCTATTGCCACCTGTTATGGCCTGCCAAGCGTAGATCGGAATTGCCGGCTGTTTCTTTTTTTCATATGCAGTCAATACAAGCCGAAGTTGTAAATGAGAACACTTACTCAACTGAAAAAATACCTGGAGTTATCAGCTGACGATGCTGACCAGATGTTCTCTTACAGTCAGTGCTCTGTGTACCAGGAAACTTGGTCACAGGCGTAAAGGAAATTTGTTAGCTACGTTTACGTCAAGAAAAAGGAAGAAAAGTGAGATAGTGTTAACACTTTCATCCTTCTTTACCTCCTCTGCATTACTGCAGATGACGTGTCGCTGAGCACATTTGTACTGTGCATGCAGTACACGTGAGTTGCCTAGTTGTTTCCACTGCCCTGTGTGGAATACATAAGTTCTTGTACACTTTACTAACCTGCTGTCTTCATGATGACGATGTCCCCAGCGCAGAAAACAGCACGCAGGTCGTGGATTCTTTTTCTTGAGGCTGAAATTAACTTCGCAAGGAACGGCTGCTACGAATAAACTATAACTCATTTGGGATGCCACTCGCGGTTTTATTGATATAGACACGAGAAACTATTCTTGATCACAACGTATTGAACATATCTTTCCACAGTCATTATATCTGGCTAAAATAACATGAAATACATCCTGCCACAGACAACATGTCTGTCTACTGGAACCGTCAGAACTGGAGAATAAAATAACATGAATCAAATACTACCATTACAGACAACGTGTCTGTACCTAGCGACGGTCGGAACTGTAGTAAATAAAATTGCATGAAACAAATACTGCTATAACAGACAACATGTCTGTCTACTGAAACGGTCTGAACTGGAGAGCCGGACTGCCCGACACACTTCGCGCGCCAAGCCAGCAAGGCGTGACCCGAACGCCACCGAAATGCATCGGCAGTAATATCGTCAGTCTTTTTTTTTTAATACTTTGATTTTAATAATTTTGAAATGACTGATTGATAGCTGGCTGTTGAGAGATGTTTATTTAAAAAAAATGAAGTAATTTGGATGACAGATTTAATTAATAAGAGCAAATAAAGTTTAACGTTTTGGCGCCCTACCGCTGAACGCAGCAGCCAATCAGAGAGCAGCAGCATCATGCAGGCGGTCTTTCTCACGGGAATGGTGCCGAATCTAACATCTGTCACCGGTGCCTCATCCCACATTGCGTCATCTCTATGCTTCTTGCATCTCCACTGCCCTGGGAATAGCTTCCTGGAGCCTAATATGGTGGCTGAATAAGCCAGAAACATTGCACGTTCCTGTTAATCCTGAATGAGCAGCTGAACGAAGCCGAGAAGAACATATTTGGATTTTTCCTTAGTGGGCATCTTCCATTTCTTCAAACGCATTTTCTACCCCTACGCAGAGTTTACCATACACACCTACACGCCGCGTGGTCTCGAGCGCCTTACCACGATTCGCTCGGCTCCCCCTGTCGGAGGTTCGAGTCCTCTGTCGGGCATGGATTTGTGTGTTGTCCTTAGCGTAAGTTAGTTTAAGTTAGATTAAGTAGTGTGTAAGGATATGGACCGATGATCTCAGCAGCTTGGTCCCGTAGGGACTTACCACAAATTTCCAAAAACACCGTCACACCATCGATGGTGATTGATCTCATTTGAAATCCAGCAATGTTTTTTCAGAATACTTCTCAAGTTGAATCACATAATACTTAACAAACTTCAATAGATTTAGAAATGTTATCCTAGCTGTGTTAATTTGTACACGTTATTTATACACACTCGAAGACAAAAATAAAGCAACGTATGACGAAGGAATTATCCGAATGGGATGGAAATTGATAGAAGTGACGTACATGTACAGACAGACAAATGATTACAATTTCTGAAAATCTGAGCAATTTATTCAAGAGAGAGTGCTTCACAAATTGAGCGAGTCAATAACGCCTCGGTTAAACTCCGGTCCCTATGCAAGCAGCTGCAGCTGCTGACCTGAAGGATATCGTGTAAAATTCTGTCCGACTGGCGCTCTAGAATATCAAAATCCGGTGGTGGTCGGAAGATCCTGCTCCTAGTGCTCCAAACATTTGCTATGGGGAGAGATCCAGAGAATTTGCTGGTGAAGGTAGTATTTGGCAAGCAAGAAGACAAGCAGTGGAAGCTTTCGCCGTGTGTATGCGGGCATTATCCCGGTGAAATGTAAGCCCAATATGGGTTGCCACGAAGGGCAACAAAACGGGACGTAGAGTAAAGTCGACATACCGCTGTATTATAAAGGTACAGAGAATAGCTACCAAAGAGGTCCTGGAATGAGAAGACAACTTTTCGACATCTTCATGTAGTAGTGGACGCTGTTCTCACTGCTACAAGACGCGACTGATGATAATCGCACGGCTGCGTCAAATTTCATCGGGTCAGGAGCAGGCGATACACCTACGCGGGAAGACGCTTGCAGTTGAAGGAAAGCTGCGTCTGCCAAGAGCTGCACAAAGGCCTACCGAGCGTCGCTATGGAAAAGACCGTGCTGCCGGCCTCTCCTGTGGTTATAAACTAAGGTAACCAAATTAAATCTCAGCAGCGCACTGCGTGGAGTCATACACCAGACAGCAGTGCTGGATTTCAGGTGGCGTTTAACTGAAAACTTGCATCCCTATTAAAAGGATTGGAAACCAGCATCCCTGTTGCTAACATTGTCCACCGTACGGATATGTATGGCCTCCTTAAGCCCACAGTCTAAGAAAGATGACGGTAAAACTTCATCCTTCTCAGAAAACATGCGATGCCCCAAGTCCAGGCAATGCTCCACTACCGCTGATCTATCAGGTTTCCCCAGGCATGTACGACGATGATGTTGAACACAATATTCTTGCACGATTCGGTATGTCTACCAAACAAATGTTTTCACGCATATGTGCATGGGACTTGCATACGCCACGTTTCCTAAGACCAAGACCCTTTGTGAACGCAATAAATTCCTCAGTTTTGCTGGTGGTCGAAAAACACAATTCAGGGCGTGCCTCATAAGGATTCTCTCTATTCTTGAAGACATGGCGCCAAAACACGGCAAGAACGCTGTTGGTTCAAATGGTTCAAATGGCTCTGAGCACTATGGGACTTAACTTCTGAGATCATCAGTCCCTTAGAACTTGGAACTACTTAAACCTAACTATCCTAAAGACATCACACACACCCATGCCCGAGGCAGGATTCGAACCTGCGACCGTAGCAGCAGCGCGGTTCCGGACTGTAGTGCCTAGAACCGCTCGGCCACAGCGGCCGGCGACACGACTGTGTTGCGCGTAACGATGACAGCTCTTACTCTACAAATATGATTCGGTGAGAGTTGGCTTGCGGCAGACGTTGTGCCCCAGTGATCCGTCACCTTTTGTTCTAACGATAACATGAAGGAGTGGTAAGATGCCATCTTTCTCCACTTCCTTGGTGAACTGTATATTCTGTTGGAGCGAGTTCAGATGCAGGAGAAATGAAGGTAATGTCTCTGTTCCGTAGAGCCCGACACAAATATATCATCCACAATAAAAAAAATATTTTAATTTCAGTTCAGCAGAAAGGAAGACTCTACGATACTTGAGGACCGACATAGACCTCGTCATTTTATTTGCCACCGTTCTTCTGTCTCGAACTGAATATAACAGCAAGGTACAGACGCTGTTCAACGGTCCTGCTTATCGCAAGCTAAGAGACAATTCGGCAGGGAAGGTCCAGAGAAAAACATTATACCTTCTCAAGAAACGTTCTGTTGCGACTAATGTAATTAAGGGCATGTTCTAATAGGCTACAGTTTTCCCAAGACTGTACGACCTGTCGTAGATATATGACGATTGATCTCATGGTCGGTTAATAGTGAGCCTGTTTCCTGGCTAAATACCTCACTTCATGGTTGGAACCTTTCGTAGGCAAATATAACCGTAATATCCGGAATTCAGAGGGCTTCATGGAACGCCCGATGACACTTAAGCTACAACCATCCGACGTTTTGGTTAGTTTCGGTGTTGTACCTGTATTTACTAATTTATCCGCGCAGGACTTGTTAGATCGTATCAGCCTAGCAAGTCTGAGAAAGACACCGTGGTTGTATTGGAAGACTTTTAGGAAAAAGCACTTCAGTCAGCAGGTCTCCAATCTTTGTGCTTCTGGCGGTATGTGGGCGATACAGTTGTAGTGAGGCTCCATGGTATAGAGACATTACCTCTGTTTCTTCGGCATCTGAACTCGCTCCATCCGAACACACAGTTCACCATGGAAGTGGAGAAAGATGGCGTCTTACCATTCCTGGACGTCACGACAAGAAGAATTGTCGATTGTGCACTGGGCCATAGTGTTAACAACAAACAAAGTCACATAGAGTTATAATTGCAGACCAACAAGCTCTCGCCGTCATGTACTTTGGTAGTCTCAGATACCGACAGTCTGCCTGGTGAGCTAAAATACCTGAGAACGGTCTTCAGACAGAAGGGCTGTTCTGATAAAAATGCCATGCATAACGTTCTAAGAAGTTCAGAAGAGGGATGTACACTGAAGGGCCAAAGAAATTTGTATATGCATGCGTACATAAATACAGAGGTATATAAACAGCCACAATACGGCGCTGCTGTCAGAAACGCCTATATAAGACTACAAGTGTGTGACGCTGTTGTTAGACTGGTTACTGCTATTATAATGGCAGGTTATCAAGATGTGAGTGAGTTTGAACGTGGTGCTATAATCGGCGTACGAACGATGGGACACAGCATATCCGAGGCAGCGACGAAGTGGGGATTTTGCCGAACGACCGTTTCACAAGTGTACCGTGAATATCAGGAATCCGATAAAACATTAAATCTCCGACATCACTGCGGCTGGAAAAATATCCTGCAAGAACTGGACCAACGACGACTGAAGGGAATCGTTCAAAGTGACAAAATGACAGTCCTTCCGAAAAGTGCTGCAAATTTCAATGCTGGGCCATCAACAAGTGTCAGCGTACGAATCACTCAACGAAACATCGTCGATATGGGCTTTCGGAGCCGAAGGCCCACTCGTGTACCTTGATGACTGCACGACACTAAGCTTTACAGCTCTCCTGGGCCCTTCAACATCGACATTTGTTCAAAAAATGGTTCAAATGGCTCTGAGCACTATGGGACTCAACTGCTGAGGTCATTAGTCCCCTAGAACTTAGAACTAGTTAAACCTAACTAACCTAAGGACATCACAAACATCCATGCCCGAGGCAGGATTCGAACCTGCGACCGTAGCGGTCTTGCGGTTCCAGACTGCAGCGCCTTTAACCGCACGGCCACTTCGGCCGGCTCGACATTTGTCTGTTGATGACTGGAAACATGTTGCCTGGTCGGATGAGTCTCGTTTCACATTGAATCGAGCAGATGAATGTGTACGGTATGGAAACAACCTCTTGATTCCATGGACCCTGCATGTCAGCAGGGAAATGTTCAAGCATCTGGAAGCTCTGAAATGGTGTGGGGCGTGTGGAGTTGGAATATTATGGGACTCCTGATAGGTCTAGGTATTACTGTGACAGGTGACTCGTACGTAAGCATCCTGTCTGATCACCTGCACACATTCGTGCCCATTGTGTATTCCGACGGACAATTCCAGCAGGACAATACGACACTCCACACGTTCACAATTGCCGCATAAATAGTTCCAGGAACAGTCTTACGAGTTCAGACATTTCCGCTGGCCACCAAACATTATTGAGCACGTCTGAGATGCCTTGCAACGTGCTGTTCAGAAGAGATCTCCACCCTCTCGTTCTCTTACGGATTTATGGACAGCCCTGCAGGATTAAGGATTTATGGACAGCCCTGCGGAATACATGGTGTCAGTTCCCTCCAGCACATCTTCAGATATTAGTCAGGTCCATGCTACGTCGCGTTGGGGCACTTTGCGTGTTCGTGTGGGGCCTGCACGATATTGTACAGTTGTACCAGTTGCTTCGGCTCTTCTGTGTAAGTGAGGATGCGAAACCGCCCATTGCAACAGCGCTCTTGCCTTGTTTTGCCGGCATGTCTTCAAGAATAGAAAGAATTCTTAAGAAGCATGGCATCAAGTGTGTTTTTCGGCCACCAGTGAAATTGAGGGATTTGTCGTGTTCAAAGACGATCTTGGTCTTAGGAAACGTGGCGTAAACAATATCCCACGCCAATGCGGGAAATCTTATATTGGACCGGCATGCCGAATAGTGCAAGAAGGTTGTGTTGCACTCCACTGTCGTGTAGTCCTGGGGAAACCCGATAAATCAGCGGTAGTGGACCATTGCCTGGACTGGGGCATGGCATGTTTTGTGAAAAGACTGAGTTTTTATCCTCAGCGTCGTATTTCTGGGACTATTTTCTTAAGGAGACCGTACATATACGCACGGTGGACAATCTTATGAACAGGGATGCAGCTTTCCAATCTCATCAACAGGGATGCAACTTTTCAATTAAGCGCCGCCTGGAATCCAGCACTGGCTGCCATTGAATTAAAACAGACGAAACAAGAACTTTCGAGTCATGTCTCGACGCAGTGCGCTGCTGAGATTTAATTAAGTTTCTAACCACTGGAGAGTCCGGCAGCACAACCATTGCCCACAGGGTACGTGCAGAAGTCTTTTGCTCGGCTCTCGGCAGACGCAACTTTCATCCAAACTGCGAGCGTTCTCCCGCGCAAGCATGTTGTATACTCCTGGCCTGACAAATTTCGACACTGCCGTGCGATTACCATCATTCGCCTCTTTTAGCAGTGACAACAGCTTCTTCCACACTGAAGATGTCGATTGAAATATAGTGGGATTAGCACAATATGATTTGTATGAATTGTATTTGCAGTTTTCCTTTTCTCAGTATGGCTTAGGAGGGTTCTCTGTACCGTTACCCTTTGCAGTACTTTACTGTTTTTCAAGTTATCTATCCGTTTTACTTCATCATTTTCCTCGAACTCCACATTTGGAGTGCGTCAATTTTGTCTCCTTCTCTCTTAATCAAAGTCGAGGCTTCACAGCTGGACAGAAAAATACTCCTCAAAAGTCTTTGAAGAACCTTTTTCTTAATTACAACCACAGTTTGCTGCAGAATAAGCATTTCTTTATCAGAAAAATTTGCTTTGCGATTGTAGTTCTTTTTTCTGACTGATACATCAATCAGTGAACATGGCCGTGCGGAGTGGCCGCCTGGTTTGAGGCGTCATGTCACGGACTGTGCGACCCCTCATGCCGGAGGTTCGAGTCCTCCCTCGGGCATAGGTGTGTGTGTTGTTCTTAGCATAAGTTACTTTAATTTACGATAAGTAGTGTGTAAACCTAGTGACTGATGGCCTAAGCAGTTTGGTCCCTTAGGAATTCACACACATATGAACATTTTGAACATTCCGTGAGCATGTTCCACAAATGTCTGTATTTTGCAATCTGTTCTTTTCAACCCTCGTCGGTTTCGCTTTTATATCTACTTTTTCATGTACTCTTACCACACTAACTTTCTGTATGGTGTTTATCACGCCGTACTCTTGTAATCCTTCTTCAAATATGGATTGTGTTCCTCGAAGAAGTATTGCTTTATCTGCAAACACTGCCATGTCGTCAGCAAATCTGATGGAGTTGATCTTGTGGCGTCCTAAGTTTACTCTTTCCTTGTCTATTGTCAGCGTCTTTAATGTCTAGTCTTCGATGACAGAGCTGGAGAAAGTCTTCAGCCTTGTCTTACCCCTCTTCCAGTTTCCGACCACTCTGTCACATCATTAATTGTCTTCGTGGTTGCTTTCTGCCTTGTGTATAATTGATTAATAGATCTGCTGTCTTTCCAGGTAACTTTTTCCAATTTTAGAATTTCAATTTTCTTGTCCTATTTTACTCGGCCAGAGGCCGTTTCCTCTTCATGTACATCTTTTATTGTTCTAATTAGTCTAACAGTATCTCTTGTATCGCTCCACGTTCTGAAACCAAACTACTCTTCTCTCACTTTCTCACTCCTTACACACTGACAACCCGAAACGTTATGACCACTGAGCAGCGCGACGTTCGGTGCCACCTGATGGCGTTCCGGGAAGTGACGCAGTAACAGACGTATGTAAGCGGAGCGGAGACGGACGGGATATAACCTAGCGAAGATATGGGGGGTCAAACAGGGAAATCCGTTGAGATAAGCGATTTTGACGAAGGGTAGATTGTTATTACAAAGAGCCTGTAAACGAATATCTCTAAAACGGCGAAGCTGGTCGAATATTCACGTGCTAGGCGCTTCAGTCTGGAACCGCGCGACTGCTACGGTCGCAGGTTAGAATCCTGCCTCGAGCATGGATGTGTGTGATGTCCTTAGGTTAGCTAGGTTTAAGTAGTTCTAAGTTCTAGGGGACTGATGACCTAAGATGTTAAGTCCCATAGTGCTCAGAGCCATTTGAACCATTTATTCACGTGCTACTGTCGTGACCATCTACGTAAAGATGTAGAAGAACAGTGAAACTACCACTAGGCGCTAAATGGTTGGGCATCCACGACTCTTCATAAAACGTGGGATTCGGAGGCTTGTCCGCTCTGTAAAGTAGGACAGATGGTGATCTGTGGCATCTGAGCCGGAAGAGCACAACGCTAATGCACGCACAAGTGTTTTGTAGCACACTGTCCATCGTACATTGTTCAACATGGAGAACAGCAGCAGACCACCCATACGTGTTCACATATAGCCCCAATGACAACGTCAGTTACGATTTCAGCGGGCACGGGACTATCGAGATTCGACCATCGATCTATGGAAACGTGTCTGCTCTACGGGCAAATCACATTTTTGCTACACTAATCAATAGTCGTCTCCACAAACGCCGTCATGGAGGTGGAGGTGCAGCGCGCCACGGAAGCCGTCTGGGCAGCAGTGTTATGCTATGGGAGATATTCTCCTGCGTTTGCATGGGACCTGTGGTAGTAATCGCTGAGAGCGGCAAATCACCTGCATCTCTCCATGCTTGATATCTACCCCGACGGCGGTGTCACCTTTCAGCAGTATAGTTGTCACTGTCTTGGAGCCAGGATCGTGGTACAGTGGTTTGAGGAGCATTATAGTGAACTGCGGTTGATGTCTCGGTGACCCAATTCGGCTGATGTAAATCCTGTGGAACCCATCTGGGTCACTATCGGGCGCCATCACTGGATACGCAAATTAGCGACGCGTTATTTACGGGAATTACATGACCTATGCGTAGACATCTAATGCTGTATACGTCCTCAAACCTGTCAATAAACTGTCGGATCCTTGATACGCAGAATCGTTGATGTATTTCGCTCCAAAGACAGACAAATAACCTATTCAGCAAATGCCCATAATGTTTTGGCTCGGCCGGCCGGAGTGGTCGTGCGGTTCTAGGCGCTACAGTCTGGAGCCGAGCGACCGCTCCGGTCGCAGGTTCGAATCCTGCCTCGGGCATGGATGTGTGTGATGTCCTTAGGTTAGTTAGGTTTAATTAGTTCTAAGTTCAAGGCGACTGATGACCTCAGAAGTTAAGTCGCATAGTGCTCAGAGCCATTTGTTTTGGCTCTGTCGTGTCCTGACATAGGTGGTAGAGGAAGAAAAGGCGTTACTGGTCAGTCTGCGCTCCCGAACGGTGCAGAGCAGAAGGCAAACGACAATTCACAGTGAAAGCTTTTGGTTGTTTTCTTCTATCTGAGCGAACACTGGTACAGGCATTTAGTAGAAATGCAGGTTGTGAGACTTGGTAGGGAACTCGTTGTGGAGACTCTTGGACAAACAGGGTTTTGAAATAGTTGTTTACTCCACACAGGGCTAACTCATACACTGGAGGCTAGTTCTAGGGTTAGAATAAGCTTGAATAACACTGTTATAGCAGAAGCCAGTGCGGAAGTCCCAGGAGTGGATGCTAACCACAGTAGCAATCACTAGCAGCATATTAAGGCAACAACTTTGTTAAAACAAAAAAATAAACAAAAAAAACTAAATATGACACTGTTCACTGAGGCCCTCAGAGTGAGAGAGCAGACTTACGCGGAGGTAGAACAAGGTTGGAGTCGACGGACGCGGATTCAGCACCCAGATCGTCTGAATGAGAACTCTGCCAAAATGCGGGAACTAGGGGTTTTAAAGAGTCGCGTGGTGGCACTGTTGTTGCCACTTCAAACCACCCGGCTAATCCCGCAGGTCTCTGGCAGGCGCCTGCGAATCACGGTTTAGTCAGGTCCCCTCTACTGCTCCTAAGGCGGGGATGTTAATGCACTAACTAAGTCCGTATTTGGTAACAACATTGTTCAGCTGAAAGCTAAACGTAACTGCTCTGCCAAGTAAGGCTTGAAACATTATCTTTATACGTCATTCAGCCCCGCCTCTCGGGCTCCTCCCCGGATTAGGGACTGGTAGGTCAACATTATTATTATTATTATTTTTTTTTTGTTTTTTTTTTTTTTTGATTTTCGCTCTCTCTCTAACCCTTGCGAGCCTACTGAGGTTGCTGTTCTCAGGGCTGGTATCAAGCTGGCTTTACACGCTCATACGTGCCTGTTGGTTACAAAGTTCTACGTTGGTAACCTACCACAGCGTCTAGACGGCATATGAACTTACATGTTAATTCCTTGAAGAGTAACTAGCGCCCTGGGACCTCGTCTGGGGACTTCTGCATTTTCGCAAGGCTCTCCACTTACGGGTTACTTCATGTCACAATATCTCTCCTAGTTTCGTCTGCCCTCAGCATCGTCTCTGCTTCCGTGCACTGGAGCGCCTGTCCCCCTTTTCTCACAGCTTCAAGATAAAACAACAGAAGCAAGGAATAGTCAATATTTTACAGCTCATCAATGTACTTATCCGCACACTGATTTTTTATTGTATCACCGCTTAACATTTTCGTCCGGAAACAATTCTTCTATTCAGACAACTCAGAAACAGTAGGATGAAGAGATAAGAGAAAGAATGTAGAATGTCGAGTTTGCAATGAAGATGCAAACCCACGTGCAGGGGGGTGGAAGGAATGCCGGACATTTGCCACGCCGGACATTTGCCACACTTGCCCCTTCGCCAGGTAGCTTGAGTAGCGATCCCTTAGGTAAGGGACGCCCTTCCTCGTACTACTTCTGTCCGCTTTGAAATCGCCGCCTCCACATCTTACTCGATACAACCAGTACGTGAGGGACCTTTTTCTTCGACATCTTGACCAAATCCAGAACTTTTTTTCCGAAATCGAAATATTTACAACTTTTGGGAAACGAAAGCAACACCGACGATTATGTCAGTATGTAATTAGTTCTGCCAAGTATAAATATAGATCCCTCTGTCTGTACGGTAGCTTCCTTTCACGCGTACTGATTGCGACAGAAACAGTCCATCGCCTTTGGAGCAACAAGAAAGGAACAATGTAAAATGGCTCTGAGCACTATGGGACTTAAAAACAATGTAAAGAGAATGCGAATGTACACTAATCATTTCTTTTTGACCACTGCATTTGTGCCTACTTTAATTACTACAACTGAATGCCCAAAAGACAATAAGGAAAGAAGAAATGGGTATGTGAATGTTCGAAAAGAAGAACGACATACTCCATATTAATTTACTCTGTAAAATGCGATATCCCTTGCGGCGAAATATTAGTTAATAAAGTGTAGCGGGACAATCTTCAAAACATGACTGAAGATACATTCACTAAATAGAGATAAGAACATCTGTGATTGACATGTCATCTAAAGTCGACGTACAATTTTAAAATGTTAGGAATAAGGAAATGAAGTAATAGAGAATGCTATGCTTGTAACGTACGTTGTTGTTTTACATTGTATAGCTCTGGTATTTACAGGGTCACAGAGAAAGCATCTTAGGTTCTGTAGGGAAAAGCCGTAATTTTAATTACCTGCACTACAACAGAAACAAGAAGCACAACTTAAGGAAAAATAATGTAATGTGTGTTCCAGCTCACAAGCGACATTGAAGCAGATAGTTCCTGTGACTTAGTACGGGCAGCGGTTATATTCGACAACCGGAATAAATTAATAACTGGCTCATTTTACCGAACCCGGTCTCAGATGAAACAGTTGCTGAACAGTTCAAAGGAAACTTGAGTCCCATCACAAATAGGTACCCTACTACTACAATTATAGTTGGTAGTGACTTCAATCTACCTTCCGTATGTTGACAAAAATACATTTTCACACACTATTGTAGATAGAAAACAACTTCCGTAATTGTTCTAAATGCTTTTTTTAAAATTATTTTGAACAATTAGTTCACGAGGCCATCGAAATTGTAAATGGTTACGAAAACGCACTTGACGTCTTAGCCACAAGTAGTTTTGAACATCACGACGGATACAGGGATCAGTGAACACACATTCGTAGCGAGGCTCAATTCCGTAGCAAAGAAATTCACCAAGACTAAACGCGAAATATATCTATTTATAAAAGCAGCTAAAAATTCGGTTGACGTCTTTCTAAGAGACAGTCCTCCAATCCTTCCAAACTATGTAAGTGAAGACCATATGTGGCTTAAATTCAAAGAAATAGTATCAACAGCACTCGAGAGATTCATACCATACGACATAAGTGAATGAAAATAAGCAAAGTAGACTAATTTACGCGTCGAAGTATCACTCACTTTCGATAGCGTTCGAATAATGAAAATGGCAGTATTAAGTCTTTGAACAAGATCCTGAACGTGGGCTTTCCACGACAGCTTACTATCTATCTGAACACCTAGGAATTTGAACTGTTCAGTTTCACTTATCATATGCCCGTTCTGTGAGATTAAAACGTCAGGTTTTGTTGAATTGTGTGTTAGAAACTGTAAAAACTGAGTCTTACTGTGATTTAACGTTAGTTTATTTTCTACAAGCCATGAACTGAGGTCATGTACTGCACTACTTGAAACCGAGTCAATGTTACACACAACATCCTTTACGACCAAGCTAGTGTCATCAGCAAACAGAAATATTTTAGAGTTACCCATAATACTAGAGGGCATATCATTTATATAAATAAGGAACAGGAACGGCCCCAACACTGATCCCTGGGGCACCCCCCACTTGACAGTACCCCACTCAGATCCCACATCACAGCCGTTATCAACATTGTGAATAATGACCTTTTGCTGCCTGTTGCTAAAGTAAGAGGTGAACCATTTGTGAGCTACTCCCCTTATTCCGTAATGGTCCAACTTCTGGAGCAATATTGTGAGATCAACACAGTCAAATGCCTTTGTTAAATCAAAAAATACGCCAAGCGTTCGAAACTTTTTGTTTAGCCCATCCAGTACCTCACAGAGAAAAGAGAATATAGCATTTTCAGTTGTCAAACGACTTCTAAAGCCGAACTGTACATTTGATGGCAAATCGTGTGATATAAAATGATCTATTAACCTTACATAAACAGCATTTCAATAACGTTTGCAAACACTGCTGGCATAGAAATAGGTCTAAAATTATCTACATTATCCCTTTCTCCCTTTTTATAAAGCGGCTTTACTACTGAGTACTTTAATCGCTCAGGAAACTGACCATTCCTAAAGGAAAAATTACAAATATGGCTAAATACAGGGCTAACATGTGCAGCACAGTACTTTAATATTCCACTAGACACTCTATCATAGCCATGAGAGTCTTTAGTCTTCAGTGATTTAATTATTGACTCAATCTCCCTCTTGTCTGTATCAAAGAGGAGTATTTCAGACGTCAATCTCGGAAAGGCATTTGCTAAGAAATTTATATGATTTCCTGTAGAAACTAAATTTTTATTTAATTCACCAGCAGTGCTCAGAAAATGGTTGTTAAGTACTGTACATATATCTGATTTATCAGTAACAGAAATATTATTACTGCAAACTGACTTTATATCGTCAACCTTGTGCTGCTGACCAGACACTTCCTTCACAGCTGACCATATGGCTTTAATTTTATCCTGTGAATTAGCTATTCTATTTGCATACTACATACTTTTTGCCTTGCTAATAACATTTTTAAGCACCTTACGATACTGTTTGTAATGGTCTACTGTAGCTTGATTGTGACTACTTCTAACATTTTGATATAATTCCCGCTTTGTTCTACATGATATCCTTATCCCACTAGTCAGCCAACCGGGCTGTCCATTACTGCTAGTACCCCGTTTAGAATGTTCTAATGGAAAGCAACTCTCAAACAGCATGAGAAATGTGTTATGGAAAGCATTGCATTTATCATCTATATTATCGGCGCTATAAACATCTTCCCACTCTTGTTCATTGACAATTTTTGAAAAACTCTCTATTGCTGTTGGATTAACTTTCCTACGTAGTTTGTAATTAAATACGACATTGGTTTGAGCGTAAAAGCCTTTTAGTGTTACAATTTGTGCATTATGGTCTGAAAGGCCATTCACTCTTTTACTAACAGAATGCCCATCTAGTAATGAACAATGAATACAAATATTGTATATGACTGTCCTACTGTTCTCCTGCACCCTAGTTGGAAAAAACACAGTTTGCATCAGATCATATGAATTTAGGAGATATACCAACATCCTTTTTCTTGCACAATCATGTACAGAATTAATATTGAAGTCACCACACATAACTACTTTCTGGTAAATCCTACAAAGTGAATCAAGAACCCTCTCTAGCTTAAGCAAAAATGCTCTGAAGTCGGAGTTAGGGGACCTACAAACAACAGCAATTAGAAGTTTACTTTCACTAAATTCAACTAATGCTGCACAACTTTCAAATATCTGTTCAGTGCAGTGTCGTGATACGTCTATGGACTCAAATGAAATACTGTTTTTTTACGTACAGAGCCACTCCCCCACCCCGCACGGAACTCCTTGAGAAACAGCCAGCTAATCTGTAGCCTGGTCGAAGTAGAGAGGATAACAAATGTAGACTGGCAATGGCAAGGAAAGCGTTTCTGAAGAAGAGAAATTTGTTAACATCGAGTTTAGATTTAAGTGTCAGGAAGTCATTTCTGAAGGTATTTGTATGGAGTGTAGCCATGGATGGAAGTGAATCATGGACGATAAATAGTTTACACAAGAAGAGAATAGAAGCTTTCGAAATGTGGTGCTACAGAAGAATGCTGAAGATTAGATGGGTAGATCATATAACTAACGAGGAGGTATTGAATAGAATTGGGGAGAAGAGAAATTTGTGGCACAACTTGACTAGAAGAAGGGATCGGTTGGTAGGACATGTTCTGAGGCATCAAGGGATCACCAATGTAGTATTGGAGGGCAGCGTGGAGGGTAAAAATCGTAGAGGGAGACCAAGAGATGAATACACCAAGCAGATTCAGAAGGATGTAGGTTGCAGTAGGTACTGGGAGATGAAGAAGCTTGCTCAGGATAGAGTAGCATGGAGAGCTGCATCAAACCAGTCTCAGGACTGAAGACAACAACAACAACAATTTAGAGAAACGCAAAATCTCCAAGATTGGCGAAGTTTTACCGAGGCTCGAAATTTGGTGCGGATATCAATGCGATATGCATTTAATAATTTCCACAAGGAATCTCTCTCTGGAAATGTGGCGGAAAATCCAAAGAGATTCTGGTTCTATGTTAAGTAAACCAGCGGAAAGGCTCAGTAAGTGATGGGGAGGAAGAGGAGGAGGAGGAGGAAGAGGGGGAGACAAGGGACCCAACCCTTCGGAGCAGGTAAAATCGTGGCAAATGTCCGGCGTTGCAAATGTCCGCACACCGGGCGGAAGGCTGGCGGCTGCTCGGAGGACGCTGGTGGCTGGCGCTGCGTGACGAGGCTGCAGAGCGCCGCCGTCGGCAAGTTGCGGGGCCCGCTGGCGCAGCGGTTCCTCTGGCTGGGCTGCCGCGGTAATCCGTTACTTGCCGGGCTTAACGAGCGATTAACTCATATAATGGGCTCAAACTTGCGGCCGCCGCCGCCTGCAGCCGCCGCCGGCTCCGCCCGCGTCTTCCACCCGTCCTCGTGAGCCGCACCTGCCTCTCGTTTAGCTGCCTACTCTGCTTGCTAACGGAGACGTCACTGGCTCCAGCTGCTGGGACCAGCTTAATTATCTCATACAGTATGAAGCACCAAGGGAAATGGGAACTGTTGTACATTTCCTGAGCAAAAAATCGAAGACGTGTTGGAATGTCACTGTTACTTTGTACATGTACACAACATCGCATTAGAGATGCGACTCCCAGAGGCATGTAGGAAGTCCACAAGAAAGTACATTACTGTTGTTCTTAATTTCTGCATCTACATCCATATTCCGCAAGCCACCTCACGGTCTGTGGCGGAGGGTACCTTGAGTACCTCTATCGGTTCTCCCTTCTATTCCATCCTCGTATTGTTCGTGGAAAGAAAGATTGTCGGTATGCCTCTGTGTGGGCCCTGATCTCCTTGATTTTATCCTCATGGTCTCTTCGCGAGATATACGTAGGAGGGAGCAAAATACAGCTTGACTCCTCGGTGTCCGCAGCTCGTGGTCGTGCGGTAGCGTTCTCGCTTCCCGCGCCCGGGTTCCCGGGTTAGATTCCCGGCGGGGTCAGGGATTTTCTCTGCCTCGTGATGACTGGGTGTTGTGTGACGTCCTTAGGTTAGTTAGGTTTAAGTAGTTCTAAGTTCCAGGGGACTGATGACCATAGATGTTAAGTCCCATGGTGCTCAGAACCATTTGAACCAACTCCTCGGTAAAGGTATTCTCTCGAAACTTCAACAATAGCCCATACCGAGCTACTGAGCGTCTCTCCTGCAGCGTCTTCCACTGGAGTTTATCTACAATCTCCGTAACGCTTTTGCGATTATTAAATGATCCTTTAACGAAGCGCGTTGCTCTCCGTTGGATCATCTCTATCTCTTCTATCAACCCTATCTGGTACGGATCCCACACTGCTGAGCAGTATTCAAGTAGTGGGCGTACAAGTGTACTGTAACCTACTCCCTTTGTTTCCGGACTGCATTCTCTTAGGATTCTTCCAATGAATCTGAGTCTGGCATCTGCTTTACCAACGATTAATTTTATATGGTCATTCCATATTAAATCTCTCCTAATGCCTACTCCCAGATAATTTATGAAATTAAGTGCTTCCAGTTGCTGACCTGCTATTTTGTAGCTAAATGATAAGGGATCTTTCTTTCTATGTATTCGCAGCACATTACACTTGTCTACATTGAGATTCAATGCACCATGCACCATGCGTCAATTCGTTGCAGATCCCCCTGCATTTCGGTACAATTTTCCGTTGTTACAACCTCTCGATATACTACAGCATCATCCGCAAAAAGCCTCAGTGAACTTCCGATGTTATCCACAAGGTCATTTATATATATTGTGAATAGCAACGGTCCTACGACACTCCCCTGCGGCACACTTGAAATCACTCTTCGGAAGACTTCTCTCCATTCAGAATGACATGTTGCGTTCCGTTATTTAGAAACTCTTCAATCCAATCACACAGTTTGTCTTATAGTCCATATCACCTTACTTTGCTGATTAAACGACTGTGGGGAATCGTATCAAACGCCTTGCGGAAGTCAAGAAACACGGCATCTACCTGGGAACTCGAGTCTATGGCTTCTGAGTCTCGTGGACGAATAGCGCGAGCTGTGTTTCACATGATCATCTTTTTCCAAACCCATGCTGATTCCTCATGAGTAGATATCTAGTCTCCCGAAAGTCATTATACTCGAAAATAATAAGTGTTCCAAAATTCTACAACTGGTTGACGTTAGAGATATAGGTCTATAGTTCTGCACATTTGTTCAACGTCCCTTCTTGAAAACGGGGATGACCTGTGCCCTTTTCCAATCCTTTTGAACGCTACGCTCTTCTAGAGACCTATGGTGCACCGCTGCAAGAAGGGGGCAAGATCCTTGGCGTACTCTGTGTTAAATCGAATTGGTATCCCATCAGGTGCAGCGGCATTTCCTCTTTTGAGTAATTTTAATTGTTTTTCTATCCCTCTGTCATCTATTTCTATATCCACCATTTTGTCATCTGTGCGACAGTATAGAGAAGGAACTACAGTGCAGTCTTCCTCTGTGAATCAGTTTTGGAAAAAGACATTTAGTATTTCGGCCTTTAGTCTGTCATCCTCTGTTTCAGTACCATTTTGGTCACAGAGTGTCTGGACATTTTGTTTCGATTCACCTACCGCTTTGACACAAGACCAAAATTTCTTAGGATTTTCTGCCAAGACAAGACTTGGTTGTTATCAGTCCAGGTAGAACATATGAGGGGTGCGAACAGCGTGAGATGGTGAGTGATCGCTGTGAAAACACGGAGAAGCGGCATAATTTTGGGGGAATGTTTGTAAGCGCGTGACACAGCCTGAAAGAGGCTTCATTACGCTTCCCCCTTTGCTCGGCTAGTCGAATCGTACAGTATTCAGATTTGCATGGCATTCGGACGTCACTGCGGACCGATATTGGACTGCTTTGGAGTGATAGAGCAGGCATACTCGCCGTTGAGGTTCCCAATACTTCTGACCGTCATACGGGAGGATCACCCTGTAGTGCAACAAGCACATCGTTACCCGAATAAAATATTCACTCTGCAGCGGAGTGTGCGCTCTTATGAAACTTTCCTGGCCGATTAAAAAATGTGTGTCGGACCAAGATTCGAACTCGCGACCTTTGCCTTTCTCATTCTGGAAACACCCCGCAGGCTGTGGCTAAGCCATGTCTCCGCAATATCCATTATTCCAGGAGTGGTAGTTCTGCTAGGTTCGCAGAAGAGCTTCTATGAAGTTTGGAAAGTCGGAGACGACGTGCTGGTGGAAGTACTGCTGTGAGGACGGGGCGTGAGCTGTGCTTGAGTAGTTCGGATGGTAGAGCACTTGCCCGCGAAGGCAAAGGTCCTGAGTTCGAGTCTCGGTCCGGCACGCAGTTTTAATCTGCCAGGAAGGTCTGATTTCGTTACCCATTCACATGTGCAGCTTGTCAACCGATAACAAGCACCGGACTCCCTGCAATAACATGTTTCATCGCGAACAATTGACTGGAGAATAGTAGCAGTGGGATGGGTGATGTACCGCTCCATGCGTACACTACCGTCAACCACAACAAAAACGACTGCGTCTATGGTCGTACCGTGACCAGAACTTCTGATAAAAGGCGTCTGTTGTATTTTTGCGCTGAATCGTAGTTCTCCACTACCACGGATGACCACTGTCAGCGAGCACGGCAGCGGCCTTGGGCGAGTTTGGTGTTTTGGAGAGACACAACTATATTACTCCTGGAATCATGGCGTAGGGAGTAACAGGATACGACTTCAGGTGCGGTTGTTAGTGACTACGGGAGCTCTGACGGAACAACCCAACGTCGAGATCATCGTGCGTCCTCTTGTGTTACCTCTCACTGCCCCGCGGGGTAGCCGTGCGGTCTCAGGCGCTTTGCCGCGGTTCGTGCGGCTCCTCCCGTCGGAGGTTCGAGTCGTCCCTCGCGCATGAGTGTTCGTGTTGTCCTTAGCGTAAGTTAGTTTAAGTAGTGTCTCAGCTCAGATACCGATGACCTCAGCAGTTTGGTCCCATAAGACTTTACCACAAATTTCCAAATTGCCTCTCGCTCAACAGTACGGTGGTGTTATAGTTCAACAGGGCATTGTCCGTCCATACAGGCACGTGACTGTATTAATAGTCCGCCGCAGTCATCAAGATCCACAGATCTGTGCTCCATGGAACAGGTACTGGTGGAAGACTCCGAACCCGACTATGTCGTAGTGCTAGTATCCAGTATCTCGACTAATCAGAACAGTTTTTGGCCAATGTGCTTACGGGGAGAATGCAACAGCTTTATGGCATCATTTACTGACTCAAAAGAAAAATGCATCCATTCAGGCCAGCAGAAGTGCAACGGTATACTGATAAAGAGGCTCATACTCCCAAGTTCTACAGAACTGATATGCCGTCTCAATTCGTGACGTCTCATCTCGTGTCCTCCCCTTCTTAGTGCTTCAGCTTTTTATCAGGAAATGTGTACTGAAAGTGGTTTTTATCTTATTAATCTATGTACAGGGTGTATCAAAAAGGATGGCGCAAACTTACACTGCTGAAAGTACACGATGATAGAAGCACAAATGTCAAGTAAACACGGGCTGTAAACCGCACACCTTAAGAGCAATGAGATATTCTTGATTTTCAATATTGTGAAGAAAGTCTCTTATACCCCAGAATCTTTGTTTTCCATACTCTGGGAAGTGGTAGTATGGATCAAAACAAGAAAAAAACGTCCAGTAAACGTGTGCTCTAAAATACATACCTTAAAAGCTATGAGCACTTGTTCATTAGAAAGGTTGTGTTCCAAAGTGCCGAAGGTGCTTCAATGTCCATCTGTTACGGTTTTCCCACTGTCCAGTTTCGTTACTATACAGTTTTGTGATCCAATGTGTACAACATGTAAGTAGATAACTATCTAACTAACTATGTATTTATACTAGCTGATAAATCCAGCGTTGCCGTGGCATTTATTTATTCCAGTCTTCCATTAGCCCTGTGCTCTTGCATCGTCTTCCTCTCTTTCTCTGTCCATTTTCTCCTCCTCCATCTCCTTCTCCTCTTCCTCCTCCCCTCCTCACCACCTTCTTCTCCCCCGTCCCACTGTCCACCTGCTCCTACCCCGTCTTTCTGTCCATGCCACTTATTTCTTTTCAGAAAGAAAGTAAAATGTGTACCAAGCTAGGTTCAAATCGATCGAGAAGCTGAGGAGTTTTTGAACATGTGGGTATGTGACAAGTTGCACTCACATATGTCTGATCCTCTGCTGTTTAGTCCATACGACTCTATGGAAGATGCTAAATTTATCTGTGGATTCAGCTATGTGGTTTGATCTTTGATCCCAAAGCACTTGTCAAAATTATTCATTCGCTGCAGTGATCGTTTTTGCGACGTGGTTGATACTCTGAAGAGAGAAAAGACACAAATTCCTCCTCATAATTTTAAAGTATTCCAGGTCAAATAAATACCAACATGTTGATTTTACGTCACCTCTTCTCATCGACTCCTCACCCTTATTGGTAGTGGGGAATCTTATTCCCACACTATTATTGTTGAAGTACTAAGTCTGTAAGCGTATTGTCATATCGCTGACTTAGTTGTCTAGTATCTTTGCGGGCAGCCGCGTCTGTAGTGAGTCGAGCACGGGACACGGTACTGTTATGTTGTGTAGTGTGCAGCTCTGCATGTAGAATCATTGTTAGTATTCAGGTTGAACAGTTGCTACAAGTGCTATTATAGTAAAGTGATGTCATATGGAAATGGTTCAGAGGAAAGTGCGTCAAGAAGTAATTGAAAATGAGCAGTGGCGTTAATAACGAATTTATGTATCCTCTCGTTGCGTGTCGCATAGCATCGATCATCCGCGCCGTATTCGGTCTCCAAGAATGAACAAATGTGGATCAGTAATACTATTTACCACAAAAGAGTGCAGTCAAGTGCCAGTGATTTGTAGCGAGCGTGAGGACGTGCGTTCTATCATCGTGTTCCGCATCATCAACAATCAGCCGCACCGCGACGGTTACGCGCTCGCTCGTACAAGTGGGAACTGAGAACTGAAAAATTAGCTTTACGAACAATATTATATCATTACTTGTGACAAGGAGGACTATTACCAGATATCTGTATGTGTGACGAGCGTAAGAACTTTCGTTCGATCATTCGGCTTCCGCATCATCAACAATCACCCGCGTCGTGTCGGCTACGCGTACTCTCGTCTGAATCATATTTTGGACTGTTAATCATCAAGATTGTTAATTTGGATAAACATTTACGTTTTAGAGTGTAAACAGTGCAACCTGTGGTCTCCATATCGTCTCAGAATATAGATGTTCATACCAGACGTAGGACAGTGTTCTGTTTAAACGTTGAGTGGCTCCCTTAAACCCGCTTGCATATTTCAATAGATAATTTCAGGCAAGCCAACAGCCAGCTGTGGAGCAGAACAGTACGACCGCCGCGGGATTAGCAGGTACGTGGTGTGGACAGGACGCACGGTCACGAAACGAGAAGACAGTATAAGGTACCCCCCACCCATTCGTACTCCCAGGCATGTTACAAGTCCTGTACCTCACAAATTTGGATGGAATGGCTCAAAGTGTTTCTCATTTATGTTTCAATGTCATTTCTCCCCCGTCCCACCCCTATGGGATGTAGGTGGTTTTTACCCAGCAAGGCCTCATTCCGGTAAAACCCCGATTCTTCAAAGAATTTAACTACCCTGTATAAAACGACTTCTACCTTCTGATTTTAAATGAGTCAGTGAGTTAAATATTTGACGTCATGCATGTAAGCGAGAAAAAGTTTTTGATGGGTTTGAAATTACAATTTTTAGTTTTTTG
Organism: Schistocerca americana; assembly: GCF_021461395.2. Lineage (NCBI taxonomy): Eukaryota > Metazoa > Arthropoda > Insecta > Orthoptera > Acrididae > Schistocerca > Schistocerca americana. Next base: position 1,220,674,371 of record NC_060119.1, on the reverse strand, counting down.
AAAGTCGCTAAGTGCTCTCACTGACAGACAATGAATGAATGTATTTTGGGCAAATAGCACTCGAAGAAAACTAGTTTCTCACGAATCTCAGTGTTCAGGTAGTCATGCCTCCAGAGCGTGGTTTTGTACAATGATACAGTTCTGAAGCTACATTCAGTGGTGTGTGTGGTTACTGTGTGTGAAATATGTTGCCAGCAGAGTTATCAGTAAAAAAAGAAATAAAAAATCACGCATGATGCGGCAGTTTTTCACTCACCAAAAAGTGATGTTATATCTCATGAACTAAGCGACACTCAATGGTATAATTTTGTGGGTTATCCAGGCTTAACGGTGGATACTTTCTGAGAAATGTGTTGCGAAATAGTTAGAAGCAAAGAAGTAATAAATTAAAACGTCACGCCTGCTGGAGCAGTTCTGATGCATCAACAGCGATAATGCAGTAAGAGATAATCTTTTTGCCTTTTATCATTTTGTGGCGGGTGTCAGCGAGAAATTCTGTGTAAAGTTTGTTGCAAGTCGCTAGGTGCTGTAATTCTCAAATACTGGGTAAGTATAATCTGGTTATTTGCACGCGGTGCGCAATGCTTTTTCATCCCATTCACACCCCTTTAAGAGGCAGGTGGTTCCTGTCCTGGCAACGTTTCTTTCCAGATAGCAAATTAAGTGTGAACTAAGTTTGGTTGATGCAATAAAACTGAACACCTACAGCCGTCCTTACGGTGTTGTTTATTACATGGATTCCAGTTTCCGTGTTTCAGTACACCATCTTCAGGCCTTAACAGATGCTGAGGGAATTAACTCAAATTGTATACATTATTCCTCAGTTAGTTGTTGATGACTGGTGGCACAAAATCGTTGTTACAGGTAATCTCCGAACACCTGCTCATAGATGTTGGACACTGAAGAATCCTGTAAACGATTGGAGTTAACCCCATCAGCGTCAGTTAAGGTGAGAAGATGTTGTACTGAAGCACCAAAAATCCGCCCCCGATAGCTGAGTGGTCAACGCGACAGGATGTCAATCCTAAGGGACTGAGTTCGATTCCCGGATGGGTCGGAGATTTTCTCTGCTCAGGGACTGGGTGTTGCGTTGTACTAATAATCATCATTTCATCCCCATCGACGCTCAAGTCGCTGAAATGGCGTCAAATCGAAGACTTGCACCCGGCGAACGGTCTACCCGACGGGAGGTTCTATTCTTATTTTAAAAACTGGTAGCCATATAATAAATAATATGATCACGTTATAGATTATTCTTTGGTGTAAATTCTGAAAAAGACACTCCTAGCAGTGTCGAAACCTGGTTAATTCGTTAAAAATTTCTTTTAATTGTTTTAATTGTATAATAAATAACATAATGAGGACGACTACAGGTGATCCAATACATTACGTAAGCGAACAGCCGAAGTCTATCAAACCGCCAATCAGAAGGATGAACATACAAAACGTATGATTGATATCGATACAGAAGCTTTGGAGGAGATGTTGAACATACATTCAGTGTCTATACATTTGTATAAAACGTTAGCGACCCGGTCCGGCTTCGCAGGGGTAGCATGAAGTATCTGCAGCCACAATTTCTGACTGGAGCAATGTATTTTGTTTGCAGGCCACGACTAAAATTATTCAGAGCGCAACATTAAGTAATGTGAACATCATGACTTTCATAAAACTTCCGCAACATTGTCAGCGGACGGCAGAGAAGTCGCCCGAAGGCATGAATACAGTTAGGTGACCCAGTGTGTCACTTCTTCTACAATTCCATTTTTTAATAGTCAAAGAAACTGTTCATTTACTCCTTGACTGGTTCTCTTCAACTTGATGCAGTACGGCCTCTTCCAATACGGATGTGCAGCGTCTCCTTGGCGCACCACAGCCTCATCGGCTGATGGTGAAGGTATTCTTTCTCGAAGCCGTTACGTAACTGTCGCGTAAAAATGGTACGATGGAGTTTGCCATTGTGGAGTACGATTCTGATAAAGGTGGCGAGCAGCTCTTCCATTACCGCCAGCTTTGCCTTTTACAAGGATCATGTCGGTGCATTCTGCAAACGTGTACTCAGCAGTTTCCCTCTAACACCCACAGACACGCGAATTAGCCTGGATCTGGGTCACAGAGGTTAGAATCAGCCAATCCGACGTAACCATCCTCCACCATGTCTACGCTGCTGAATACCCACCTAGCAAACATGTTTTCAAACGGCTGTAACACGAAAATTTGGGAAATTGTGCGTTTCCGGACACGGGTTTCTGTTCAAAATATTATGTACTCACTCCTCTCTAAAAGTCCTAGAGTTGGTGACGGGGAATTTCCGAACACCCTGTGTGTACAGGGTGCTTCCGTAAGAACGCGCAAAAATTTAACAGGACATAGAGGATGCTCCACTGAACAATTTGAGTTAGGGAACCTGGGGTCGGAGAAGCCAGCTTAAGAAGAAAATATGAGCAAAATTAGGTTACCGTGAATTTCTTTTATTTATATTAGTTGCAGTTAACTGAAAATACCATCACTGACACAAAGTACGTACCATTTGTACTATAACATACAAAATTTGCTGAAACTGAGGGCCATCAACCTCAATGGAAGCATGACATCGGCAAACGAGATTCTGAGACACCCTGACAAATATCCGTGGTGTGGTCTCTATGTTGCCACGTCCCTCGTTTCTTCATTCGAATGAACCAGCCTTCCACATTCGTCAATCGAGAAAAAAAAAAAGCACTAGACGTGACGGATGACTACTATTAGGAAATCGTTACCTGTATAGCCTTTCGGCAGTGAGAGCTTCCCAGTACTTCCCCATACACAAGGTATGCATAAGGTGTGAGTGAGTTATGAGAGACTGTACCGGTACTGTACGATACAACACAGCCACCTTATGGACATCTAAGGAAAACAAAGCCCCCATCATGACTTCCAAGTAATCAGGCTCGTCGTCCTTGTTTTCTTGCATGAAATAGAGAATGGGAATTAGATTAGGAAATGAGACAATTAAAGTATTAAAGGAGTTTTGCTATTTGGGGAGCATATCCATCCAGAGAGGATATAACATAGTGACTGGCAAAGGCAAGGAAAGCGTTTCTGAAGAAGAAAAATTTGTTAACATCGAGTATAGATTTAAATGTCAGGAAGTCGTTTCTGAAAGTATTTGTATGGAGTGTAGCCATGTATGGAGGTGAAACGTGGACGACAAATAGGCTAGACGAGAAGATAACCTTTCGAAATGTGGTGCTACAGAAGAATGCTGAAGATTAGATGGGTAGATCACATAACTAATGAGGAGGTATTGAATAGAATTGGGGAGAAGAAGAGCTTGTGCCACAACTTGACTAGAAGAAGGGATCGGTTGGTAGGACATGTTCTGAGACATCGAGGGATCACCAATTTAGTATTGGAGGGCAGCGTGGAGGGTAAAAATCGTAGAGGGAGACCAATAGATGAATACACTAAGCAGATTCAGAACGATGCAGGCTGCAGTAGGTACTGGGAGGTGAAGAAGCTTGCACAGGATAGAGTAGCATGGAGAGCTGCATCAAACCAGTCTCAGGTCTGAAGATCACAACAACAACAACATGTAAGTAAATAGCGCAGTACGTGTAAACTTGTACGCGTGTTAGTTGTAAATAAGCTGGAAAACAGTAATGCTAGACAAATTGGTAGACAAGTTTACATTCATACTTCCTTAAGCTGGCTTCTCCGACCCCAGGTTTTCTGCAGTAGCGGGTCAGGGTTTAGTGGCACTCGATATTGAGCTTCAGTGACAGAGGGGAACAAAGATCATTACTTTGTCAGGGGTTGCGGGGAGTAAAGCGACACTTGGTGGGCGATGGAGTGGGCTCTTTCCTTGGCTCAGTGGGTGAGATGTGACTGAAACATTGGTGGTTCCACTAACACCTATTTATTAAGACATAAGAACCTTTAAACAAACGGAGTAATACAATGCGTTTGAACTTGCTCAATTCCTCGGGTGCAGGTTCCAGTGCTACGGACGGCGACGGCCCTTGTTGCAGCGGCACGCCGACGACGTATTCTTCCCTCTCAGTATCGTGCCTGTGACTCTCTGCAACGGCGCGGACTTCTCCTTACGAATTCGCTCGTTGCGTTATTAACAAGCAGCTGCGGCGTGGCGCGAAGTGCTCCGTCCCGGAATCGAACCAGCGACCGCCAGGTTCAGCGTCTTGTGACGGAGTCCGTCAGCCTCTAAGTTCACAGGTGACCCATTTGGGGAGTCCACAGTCGATCCTTCCTCCCCAGCCACCAGACTAAGTACCACACGAACTTCTTTCTGGTAATATTGGGATAGCATCTTGTGCGTTGACCTACCGGCGCGATACCGACATCTTCTTCTGTCGAGAAGCGTAGCCGCTAAGTCGTTATAGCGAAGTATGACGCCCGCTGACTAACTGTCGGTCCATCCACCCGGGCGTCGTTTCTTCATGCCTTCTTTTTCCCTTCGAATGAGCTCCTCCGAAGGACCACGTCACGCCCGTTTGTCGGAGGTATTTATTCAGTGTTTATGCCAATGTCGCGATGTTTCTAGGGCCGGGACTGGATATTCGGTCGTTGATCTACGCCTCTCAAGTTTGGCAGAAATGTGACCAATGTCGACACACGTGCTGGCCTTCCTTGTTCGATTGCTGCTGCTTCCTAATAGTGTGGATTAACGCGTCAAAGTCTCTAAAATGTTCACTTGAGCTATAACAAAACTTAGGTATTTTTCCGCTTTGACAACCATCAATAACACATAAATATTATAGACCCTACACTGCCTCAAATTGTTCAGTGTATCATTCTCCATGTCCTATTACGTATTTGAACTCTCTTACGGAAACACCTTTTATAGAGAGAAAAAAAAGACTGACATACACTATGTGATCAAAAGTATCCGGACACCTGGCTGAAAATGACTTACAACATCGTGGCGCCCTCCATCGGTAATGCTGTAATCAATATTGTGTTGGCCCACGCTTAGCCTTGAAGACAGCTTCCACTCTCGCAGGCATACGTTCAATCAGATACTGGAAAGTTTCTTGGGGAATGTCAACCCATACATCACGGACAGCTGCACTGAGGAGAGGTGTCGATGTAGGTAGGTGAGGCCTCGTAATAAGTCTCCGTTCCAAAACATCCCAAAGGTGTTTTAAAGGATTCAGCTCAGGAATTTGTGCAGGCCAGTCCATTACAGGGATGCTATTGTCGTGTAACCACTCCGACTTAGGACGTGCTATATGAACAAGTGATCGATCCTGTTGAAAGATGCAATCGCCATCCCCGAATTGCCCTTCAGCAGTGGGAAGCAAGAAGGTGCTTAAAACATCAATGTCGGCCAGTGCTGTGATAGTGACGCGCAAAATAACAAGGCGTGCAATCACCCTCCTTGAAAAACACGACCACACCATCACACCACCGCCTCCGAATTTTACCGTTGGCACTACGCACGCTGGCAGATGACTTTCACCGGGCATTCGCCGTATCCACACCCTGCTATCGGATCGCCACATTGTGCACCGTGATTCGTCACTCCACACAACGTTTTTCCACTATTCAGTCGTCCAATGTTTACGCTTGAAACGTCCCCTTACAAAAATTAATGAATTACTGTGCTGTAAAACCTCTTATGTTATTTGCTTTTCAAACAGCTGAGCAAAACTGAACGTACTCAGACATTACTCCCTTTACTTATTCTGATCAACACTAAACTGACATACAATATTTTTAGCGCAACGCAATCTGACTTTCAGTAATTCCTAGAAAAGAATCGCCCTGACTAAAATTAACCAATACCTTTCACAAATCGGTTACCTCACAAAAATCTTCGTTACTCGAACTACTGCAATACAGCGAGCTCTACTACTGGCAGCTAAATAAAAGATTCAAATTACTGAAGGCACTAACTAGTGATAGGCACAGTTAGCAAATGAAAGATTTTGCTAGAGAACAAACAATGTATTTACCTTAATGGTGTTCAAAAGGCATAATATATATAGCAGTTCATGGCATCCAGTCTTACAAATTTACTGTCTCTGATGGACACACGTCCAGATCATCCGATCTCAAAACTCCGCCATTTCTCTCCCCACATCGACCACTGCTGGCGACTCACCTCCAACTGCGCAACGCTACGCGCTGTTAACAGCCAACAGCCCAACACTACAATGGCGACTATTCCAACAATGCAAACCAGCCACAGACTGCACACAGCACAGTCAGTGATTTTCATATAGAGCGTTACATGGCGTTACCAACATAAAATCCTAAACAGCCTACTTACACTCTCCTTACGCCAATCGAGACGTCGTTTGGCATTTACTGGCGTGATGTGTAGCTTGTGAGCAGCCGCTCCACCATGAAACCCAAGTTTTGTCACCTCTCGCCTAACTGTCATAGTACTTGCAGTGGATCCTGGTGTAGTTTGGAATTCCTGTGTGATTGTCTGGATAGATGTCTGCCTATCACACATTACGACCGTCTGCAGCTGTCGGCGGTCTCTTGTCAGTCAACAGACGTGGTCGGCCTGTACGCTTTTGTGCTGTACGTGTCCCTTCACGTTTCCACTTCACTATCACATCGGAAGCAGTGGACCTAGGGATGTTTAAGAGTGACGAAATCTGGCGTACTGGCGTATGACACAAGTGACTCCCAATCACCTGTCCAAGTTCGTGAGTTCCGCGGAGCGCCCCATTCTGCTCTCTCACGATGTCTAATGACTACTGAGGTCATTGATATGGAGTGACTGGCAGCAGGTGGCAGTACAATGCACCTAATGTGTAAAAGGTATGTTTTTGTGTGTGTCTGGATACTTTCGATCACATAGTGTAGACCATATAAAATATTGAATTATACATGTTATGCGAGTAAACTAGGGAATCTGGCCTGATTGTGAGGCGATATTTTTGTCCGAGAGTCAGGGGCAGCTGTAGCAGAAGCGCCGCTCTCTCCAGCTGCCCGTAGCACGGCTTTATGCCGCGTCACATCAGCGGAGACGACGAGTGTTCATTACACCAATGCGGAGCACCCCTGTGCAGCACGCACGAAACGGACCAGCAAAAGAGAGTGAGATAGAAAAAAAAAGAACTAGATACAGAGGCGGGCAGAAATAATAAAGAAAAAAAAAAGAAATAGAGGGGACTAGCGCAGAGGAATATGCAAGTGTGTGGGTGGGCAGGGGAAAGGGGAGCGCCGCGTGATGAATGGTCAGCGGTCGCCGGCGAACAGAGCGGGCGGGCTCTCTTCGTCTGCGGAGGGCGTCGAGTGTCGCGGACGCGGTGGCCAGACCGCGCCCCGCGTTCATTAACACACGCCGCCCGCTGAAAGCTGCAGGCGCCGCGACGCCGCGCGACGGCTGTTCATTTGGCGGAGTGCACGCCCTGCGGCGGGCCACGCCGCGGTCCTTCCTCCCCCACGCCACCCGACTCCTCATTCAACAGCCCTCCACCCCGTCCACCGCCACACGCAGTTTCTGCGGCCTCCACCTGCACCTTCAGCCTTCTGGACGTCTCTCGAAAATAAAAGGGCGCCAGAGGAGTTCACAATGCAACCTGGTTGTCATTTGCTCCGGCTCCTCTGTGGGCACTCACAGGTCTCGTTTCGACCCCCGGCCGCGGCAGACCCTCCCTCCTCCACGTGGTTATTATTTCCCGCGTCCTCCTCCTAGCTGCTCTACCGAGATGTGAATCCTCAGTACAATCTGAATAACCGCTCCAGTGTATCTACATATGTCATTCATTTGTTGCTGCCGTGGCCCTTACTACTGGCTGCCGTTCGAGAAATATTCAGAGAGACCTTTCCAGTTATCTTGTTCTTTCCAGTTCGCCCAAAATATCTGACAAACAAGCTTAGATCAAAATGAGATTTTCACTCTGCAGCGGAGTGTGCGCTGATATGAAACTTCCTGGCAGATTGAAACTGTGTGCCGGACCGAGACTCGAACTCAGTTGATAGAGCACTTGCCCGCGAAAGGCATAGGTCCCGAGTTCGAGTCTCGGTCCGGAACACAGTTTTAATCTGCCAGGAAGTTTCATATCAGCGCACACTCCGCTGCAGAGTGAAAATCTCAAACTGGAAACATCCCCCAGGCTGTGGCTAAGCTATGTCTCCGCAGCATCCTTTCTTTCAGGAGTGCTAGTTCTGCAAGCCTCCCCCCCCCCCCCCTTGAACCATGGACCTTGCCGTGGTGGGGAGGCTTGCGTCCCTCAGGGATACAGATGGCCGTACCGTAGGTGCAACCACAACCGCAACGGAAAGGTATCTCTTGAGAGGCCAGACAAACGCGTGGTTCCTGAAGAGGGGCAGCAGCATTTTCAATAGTTGCAAGGTCAACAGTCTGGATGATTGACTGATCTGGCCTTGTAACACTAACCAAAACGGCCTTGCTGTGCTGGTACTGCGAACGGCTGAAAGCAAGGGGAAACTACAGCCGTAATTTTTCCCAAGGGCGCGCAGCTTTACTGTATGGTTTAATGATGATGGCGTCCTCTTGGGTAAAATATTCCGGAGGTAAAATATTCCCCATTCGGATCTCCGGGCGGGGACTACTCAAGAGGACGTCGTTATCAGGAGAAAGAAAACTGGCGTTCTACGGATCAGAGCGTGGAATGTCAGATCCCTTAATCGGGCAGGTAGGTGAGAAAATTTAAAAAGGGAAATGGATAGGTTAAAGTTAGATATAGTGAGAATTAGTGACGTTCGGTGGCAGGAGGAGCAAGACTTTTGGTCAGGCGAATATAGGATTATAAATACAAAATAAAATAGGGGTAATGCAGGAGTAGGTTTAATAATGAATAAAAATAGGAGTGCGGGTAAGCTACTACAAACAGCATAGTGAACGCATTATTGTGGCCAAGATAGACACGAAGCCCACGCCCACTACACTAGTACAAGTTTATATGCCAACCAGCTCTGCAGATGACGAAGAAATTGAAGAAATGTATGATGACATTCAAGAAATTATTCAGATAGTGAAGGGAGACGAAAACTGAATAGTCATGGGTGACTGGAATTCGGTAGTAGGAAAAGGGAGAGAAAGAAACGTAGTAGGTGAATATGGATTGGGGCTAAGAAATGAAAGAGGAAGCCGCGTGGTAGAATTTTGCACAGAGCACAACTTAATCATAGCTAAGACTTGGTTCAAGAATCATAAAAGAAGGCTGTATACATGGAAGAAGCCTAGAAATACTGACAGGTTTCAGATACAATATATAATGGTAAGACAGAGAATTAGGAACCAGATTTTAAATTGTAAAACATTTTCAGGGGCAGATGTAGACTCTGACCACAATGTATTGGTTATGAACTGTAGATTAAAATTGAAGAAACTGCAAAAAGGTGGGAATTTAAGGAGATGGGACCTGGATAAACTGACTAAACCAGAGGTTGTACAGAGGTTCAGGGAGAACATAAGGGAACAATTGACAAGAATGGGGGAAAGAAATTCAGTAGAAGAAGAATGGGTAGGTTTGAGGGATGAAGGCAGCAGAGGATCAAGTAGGTAAAAAGACGAGGGCTAGTAGAAATCCTTGGGTAACTGAAGAGATACTGAATTTAATTGATGAAAGGAGAAAATGCAGTAAGTGAAGCAGGCAAAAAGGAATACAAACGTCTCAAAAATGAGATCGACAGGAAGTGCAAAATGGCTAAGCAGGGATGGCTAGAGGACAAATGTAAGGATGTAGAGGCTTATCTCACTAGGGGTAAGATAGATACAGCCTACAGGAAAATTAAACAGACCTTTCGAGAAAAGAGAACCACTTGTATGAATACCAAGAGCTCAGATGGAAACAAATTCTAAGCAAAGAAGGGAAAGCAGAAAGGTGGAAGGAGTATATAGGGAGTCTATACAGGGGCGATGTTCTTGAGGACAATATTATGAAAATGGTAGAAGATGTAGATGAAGATGAAATGGGAGATAGGATACTGCGTGAAGAGTTAGACAGAGTACTGAAAGACCTAAGTCAAAGCAAGGCCCCGAGAGTAGACAACATTCCATTAGAACTACTGACAGCCTTGGGAGAGCCAGTCCTGACAAAACTCTACCATCTGGTGAGCAAGATGTATGAGACAGGTGAAATACCCTCAGACTTCAAGAAGAATACGATAATTCCAATCCCAAAGAAAGCAGGTGCTGCAGATGTGAAAATTACCGAACAATAAGTTTAATAAGTCACGGATGCAAAATACTAAAGCGAATTCTTTACAGACGAATGGAAAAACTGTTAGAAGCCGACCTCGGCGAAGATCAGTTTGGATTCCGTAGAAATGTTGGAACACGTGAGGCAATACTGACCCTACGACTTATCTTAGAAGAAAGATTAAGGAAAGGCAAACCTACGTTTCCAGCATTTGTAGACAAAGAGAAAGCTTTTGGCAATGTTGGCTGGAATACTGTCTTTCAAATTATGAAGGTGGCAGGGGTCAAATACAGGGAGGAAAAGGCTATTTACAATTTGTACAGAAACCAGATGGCAGTTATAAGAGTCGAGGGGCATGAAAGGAAAGCAGTGATTGGGAAGGGAGTGAGACAGGATTGTAGCCTCTCCCCAATGTTATTCAATCTGTATATTGAACAAGTAGTAAAGGAAACAAAAGAAAAATTCGGAGTAGGTATTAAAATCCATGGAGAAGAAATTAAAAGTTTGAGGTTCGCCGATGACATTGTAATTCTGTCAGAGACAGCAGAGGACTTGGAAGAGCAGTTGAACGGAATGGACAGTGTCTTGAAAGGTGGATATAAAATGAACATCAACAAAAGCAAAACGAGGATAATGGAATGTAGTCGAAATAAGACGGGTGATGCTGAGAGAAATAGATTAGGAAATGAGACGCTTAAAGTAGTAAACATCCAAGAATCGCAAATAGCAGAAAGAAACCGTTTTAAAAACAAAATACTAATCGAGTATAGAGTTAAGTGCCAGGAAGTCGTTTCTGAAAGTATTTGTATGGAATGTAGCCATGTATGGAAGTGAAACATGGACGATAAATAGTTTGGACAAGAAGAAAATAGAAGCTTTCGTAAACTGGTGCTACGAAGAATGCTGAAGATTAGATGGGTAGATAACATAACTTATGAGGAAGTACTGAATAGAATTGTTGAGAAGAGGAATTTGCGGCACAACTTGACAAGAAGAAAGGACCGGTTGGTAGGATATGTTCTGAGGCGTCAAGGGATCACCAATTTAGGATTGGAGGCCAGCGTGGAGGGCAAAAATCGTAGATGGAGCCAAGAGATGACTACACTAAGCAGATTCAGAAGGATGTAGGTTGCAGTAAGCACTGGGAGATGAAGAAACTTGCACAGGATAGAGTAGCTTGGAGAGCTGCATCAAACCAGTCTCAAGACTGAAGGCCACAACAACACAAGGAACACATAAAGCTATACAGACCTTAGGACTTATCTTAGAGTGAAAAAGGCCAAACCTACGTTTGAAAAATTTGTAGATATACTTACTATTTTGCACATAGCTAAAAAAGTACATTGTTAGTAATCAGATATCTTGAAATCATTTTCAGCTAAGACCGTTCTTATTAGTTGCTGGTATTCACAGTGGATGAAGACTCTTCAAGCGGCTTTAGCTGTTTTGTCGTCCTTTACTGAGAACACTATTAGTTTCACACTGTTGTAGATGCATTGTCAGATGATACAATGATTGTCCGTCAAACAGTGAAGAAGCTACGATAACCCATCATTCAGTTACAAACCTAAAATGTTAATCCATTACACGCTGTTGTCAGTAGCAAAATTAGCACTAATTCGAGTAGGTAAATGTCAGATAGGACACATAGGGTGTTGATACCATTAAGCAAACGTGACATCGGCGACTACTAGGTTATGCCGGTGTTACTGCGTGGTGACTGGTCGTACAATACTAGAAGCGTATATTGTCAGAAATTCATCCCGAGTTTGATGCAATGAATCGCGCGATTCCCAAGGCATTTTTGCAGAAATGCCTTTATAAGAAGCGTAAAGTAACTCAAAACTGCCGGCCGAAGTGGCCGTGCGGTTAAAGGCGCTGCAGTCTGGAACCGCAAGACCGCTACGGTCGACTCCTGCCTCGGGCATGGATGTTTGTGATGTCCTTAGGTTAGTTAGGTTTAACTAGATCTAAGTTCTAGGGGACTAATGACCTCAGTAGTTGAGTCCCATAGTGCTCAGAGCCATTTGAACCATTTTTTAACTCAAAACTACAATACGTATTTGCTCCGGCGATTTATGAGGACCTGGTCTATGGGATGCAGCCTGTAACACTGTGCCATGGATGTGTCACTTTCTGGTTCTTCGTCTGTATTACAGGAGCGTCTTTTGTTATGTTATGCTTTCTATTAACGTGTACCTGAAAAGAAGTCTTGGGAATGGCATGATACATTGTATCAAGCCCGGAACGAATGTTTGGCAATACGAGCTCCTTGTAAGCCACCACCAATTACCATTGGCATAAGAGTCGCCGCTTTCACATTTGCTGTATGTCCAGTCTGACATCCACGTAGTGGCGATTAATGGTAATTTTACCAATGAGAACAGCCTGTAACCGATTAATATTTTGCATTTGCAGTTGAACGAGGTGTCATAGAAGCTTCTCCAGTGTTTGATGGCAGATCATTGCATCACCAAAGAATGCACCTCTAACTGTTCTAAAGTGGTAGCGTTCCCAGTAAAGGACTACAAGCAGCCTGAAGAGTGTTCAGTCACTGTGAATCCCATCGGTTCACAAGATTGTCGACTAGAGTACACTCTTTCAAAATTTTAATTTGAGATCAAATTCAGGAAGCGAAAGGCTGTATGCAATTATACAGAGACCGGAATGGGGTTATATGAGTTGGTAGTGGTGGTTAGTGTTTAACGGCCCATCGACAACGAGGTCATTAGAGACGGAGGGCAAGCTCGGGTTAGGGAAGGATTGGGAAGGAAATCGGCCGTGCCCTTTCAAAGGAACCATCTCGGCATTCGCCTGAAACGATTTAGGGAAATAACGGAAAACCTAAATCAGGATGGGCGGAGACGGGATTGAACGGTCGTCCTCTAGAATGCGAGTCCAGTGTGCTAACCACTGCGCAACCTCGCTCGGTTTATATGAGTTTAAGGACATGAAAGAGGGAGGCGGTAGTTCAGAAGAGAGTGAGACGGGGCTGCTGCCGATGTTATTCAGTCTATAGACTGAGATATTAGCATAAAAGAAACCAAGGAGAAATTAGGAGGAAGTGCAAGTTCAAGGATATGAGCGTGGGGTTGCTAATCTGTCATTCTGCGCAGCAGATTAATCTGAGATGTACCATTTACCCTGTGGCTCCTGCAAGATGCAATTTCCAGCCCCACACTACTACAGAAGTCAGACAGACGCTCGTAACGTTCTGAAGAGAAATGCTATAAGGAAATGACACAAAAATTCACAAAATTTCTTACATAACTAGTGGGATACTTGGGTACTGGAGTAGTGCTAGTTAGTGTAAGAAAAATATGAAAGTAATGAAAAATATTATTTATTTTACAAAAAATTGTAAGAAATCACAATGGCACTTTTAGTTATGAATTGAACAGGTTATATCCTGGTTCTTTTCGGAATGTGAAGTTACCTCTTAAGGATAGGACCCGGTAGTGAAATTTCTATACAAAGTTTAAGATTGTTATTGACTTGGCTGAATGGCTGAAAGTCGTGCCTACTCAACTTGACTAATTATCCGTTATAATGTTGGTAGGTACGGTCGAGGCTGTCGTGTGTGAAATGCAGTGAAGGGTACTGTTGTGGAGGAAATATGGGGCTCACAATAGCTGTAGCGCACAATACCATAAGCTGCGATGACTGTTGTCTGCGACACTCGCTGCTGACAAATAAGATAACTCTCGTTCTATCTGGATTGACCTTCGCCAATCAAACCCTCCCTACGCCTTGATGAAGTCAAGGACTCCTATTCACCCCTAGTCTAACTAGTGGCGTGGTACACCGGTCAGATAACCAGTCCACCGCGATGCCACTCAAAATTCGCTTCCAGGCATTTAACTATAACTCTGTCCGTTCACACCGCACGATAAGTGTGTCAGCCAACACAGTGAACAATGCTTAATCGCAAGGACTCAATATAGAGTCGCACTTCGATTCGCTCTCGACAGAGGTGCTCTCCCAGTGAAGTACTGTGGAGAGACTTGTTCCTCGCTCCAAGAGCGACAACGGAACAGCCCCTCTCCACGCCAGATGTGAAGGGGTATATCTTTCAGTCTCTTCCATTACTCCTTCAGCTCAAGGTGTCAGAAATATCGTCTGCCATTCAGCATTGATCTTCTAAAACGGGAGAATGACGATTCGTTTAAGGCGACCAATCTGGAAATGCCTAGCATTGGCGTTTGGCGTTTGCTGTCTGCCTGTGAAAATCTCTGAAACTGCGTGCTATGTGTAAAGAATGCGTAGGTTGCCCGCTCCCACACAATGTAGTGGAATTTGCTTTTAATCCGAACACAGGGTTGTTCCTCCTTTCACTTGGGCAACTGCTGTCTGCTCTATGGGCGGTCACTGGCCGACATAGATAGGCTGAGTCGCCCTCTGAAGGGACTGGCCCCCTGACGTGCGGTCTGCCTCTCTTGAACTAAAGGTTCCTGTGACCATCGTGTCTGTTATGTATGTGTGTATGCCAACCTCAAGTATTTCAACCACAGTAAGCTCACTTGTTATTTGCATATCATTTACATGAATTCATACAACATTGACTTTATCTTATCGAGTTTGGGTTCGAATGAAGCGTCTTGATGTGCGGAAAATGATTGTGAGGGCGGAATGTGTAAGCAATTAACGTCAGGAGACCACGACGTCTTACAAGGAGAAGAAATAGGAATGTCAACATTTGCAAGTGACTTTCCAGTTCTGTCACAGACAACAAACGATTTGCAGGTTTAGTTGAACATAATGGGTAGCATTTGAAAAAGAGATTATAAGACGAATTTCAACAAAAGTGAATCAACAGTAATGGATTTTGTTCAAAGTAAATACTCCGACGGAGAAATGGCTAATCAGGCATGAAAAGTAGTACATGATGTTTCTTGACTGGGCACAATTCTGAGAGGCTTATGTAAGGTAACGAAACACTATAAGTTGTAACTGTTATGTTTCATGTTGATCTTATGTGTTGTTCCTGTAAACTAAACTTGTTTCTTATTCTAAAAACTTTCGTGCATTTTTGTGCTGAAAGTTAACCTGACCAGTGCCAGTAGTGTGCTTATGTAAATGCGATATGATAAAAGAGTCGCCAAATCAATCTGAAACCGTATTCCTTTATTACAGTTACCTCATAGAAAACATAAAACTGTGACCTAAAGAAACTTTCCTCTGAAGTCCTGTTTTGGTCAGTGCAGTAAGCTGTTCTACAATGAGTGTCGTCATCTTACGTGACTTGTAGTTGCAACACAAAAAAAACTAACGGAATAAAAGTTCTGCATAAGATTACAAATCGAATTTTGAAAGAATAAATGTCCAAAAAGATCTATTTAAATGCCCTATAATTTTACGAAAGCCAAATAACTAAATTAAATTCCTGATTATAAATTATGCACACAGGAATGTAACATTGCGGTGTAAAAGTAAGACAGTGTTCATAAGAGATTAGATCCGGACTGAACTGTACCTTAGTTGACCCTGATAATAATTCTGAAACGGCGCGCATGACTAGGAATGACTTTATTGTTCTAACTGCAATGTTAAAATGGCCCTACCAAATTTAGGTGGTTTTTCTGGTTTCAACGGGAACTCGGTAGTGCTCGAAGGTGGTGACAAAATACAGCATAGCAGCAACCCCCCAAAGAAAAGGAAAAGTCTCGCTGAAGTGAAGTGCAAGGAACGTCAACTATGCTAACTACATCGTGCCTTAGTCTGGATGGCTGTGTTCCGCTCAGTGCAATGCGGTGGCACAATTACATAACAAAATTTCCGTGAGGATACGGCGGTAGAAAATCGACCTACTGAATGATTGAAAAGAGACTAACATTCAAACCCGTACTGTGGACCTCATTCCTTAGGAATTATATTAATTTTCACAAAAATCACTTCTCATAAGAAATATGACTCTCCCATGAGATTTGTTAATAGAGTGGTAAATGAGTGGTGCCTCCATAGCCCTTAGTACAAGTTGTATGAACAGACAATTTTGCTTGATGTCATCTGGATATTCAAACTAACTGATCTGAAGCAACGGAGAAACTCGTAATAAGCTATACACGATCAGGCAATGCAGTGACTACATTACCTGGAAAGCTGCACAGTTCTCAAATAAATCTTTACCAAACAATATTTCCAAAAAGCAACATCCTTTGCGTTTCCATCTTAGTGTTCTGCTACTTGTTTCCAGACCATACAGCCGGCCGGTGTGGCCGAGTGGTTTTAGGCGCTTCAGCCTGGAACCGTACGACCTCTACGGTCGCAGGTTCGAATCCTGCCTCGGGCATGGACGTGTGTCATGTCCTTAGGTTAGTTAGGTTTAAGTAGTTCTAAATTCTAGGGGACTGATGACCTGAGACGGTAAGTCCTATAGTGCTCAGAGCCAGTTGAACCATTTGAACCAGACCACACAGCAACGTAACCAACACCCGATTCTTTCATTTACGAAACTAGTGATCGTACAAAGAGGCACGTGTTTGCTTATTGGGCGCAATGTTAATAGATCAACACTTGTTGTAAACTGGTTGTTAGTTTATTTTGTCCAAGTAGCCTAGAGCGTTTGCTTCAACGTTTTAAGATATAACTTGACACATCCCTGAAACAGTCCTTCTTATGGTTTTTTGCGGAACAAAGCGCATAAAGGCATTAATTTATGTTACGTAAAAAAAGTGCTCCAGAAGAAAATTATGCTATCGCTATAAGCTGCTTTTAATGAATAATACTCTATTGACATCTAGGTTTGGTAGGAAGTATCATTCTCAAATCGATGTAAAAATACATTAGAATAAAAACATAGGTTATCCAGGTTAACATAAAACGCCATATCCAAATCAAGGTCGTCTTAGTC
This sequence comes from Schistocerca americana, assembly GCF_021461395.2. Taxonomy (NCBI): domain Eukaryota; kingdom Metazoa; phylum Arthropoda; class Insecta; order Orthoptera; family Acrididae; genus Schistocerca; species Schistocerca americana. The sequence continues at coordinate 1,220,657,394 of NC_060119.1, read as the reverse complement.
AAGAAAATTTGCGTCGAAAGCTAATATATTCTTTGCATTTGACAGGTTTCAGTCACTTCCTCTGGTATCCAAGTATAGCACGCTGTGGTTCATTTGCCAAAGTTCAAGGGATCTTTTACGTACTAACCCGCCTCCACAAGATGTTTTTGATGGAATGTATTTTTACGTCTACTTGGAAATGATACCTCCTCCCGAAACTTGTCGTCGTCAGTGTAGCGTTATTTACTGAGTTCAGATTATGGCGCTAACGCGAATTTCTTCAAAAATTAGTTTTTATCTTCGTCATCCATTACGTCACTACTGTAACGTTGATATCATTTAGAGGAGAGTGTTGTACCACGGAACATTTCTTATACTTCCATCTCTGGCCAGTCCAAAAACAGAAGTTTAATATATTTATTATTTCATTTTGCAACAACAGAATTCATCGGTGTGTGTTGAAGACTTTTAATGAAATTAGAAAACTGATCCATGAAGAGTGAGTTTTTTATAAACGTTAAAACAATCCAAGGCACAACATGTTCATGTATATATAGAAACAAATATTCCACTAAAACTTAAAAATTTCTCAGTCAAAAAATGCTTGTCAGTACTGTATATAATAGACCACGTCTTCTGCTATCACTCCACAACATACCAGTAATCGCAAAGTGAAATCAAATTAGCTGAATTATTATAAAAAACTGGTTATATATGTAGGCTAATATATTTTGAAGTACAAGCTGTTGCCAGCTAACACAAATATCGATTTTCAAGCCAGGGAAACATGTTAAGACATTAAAGGAATTCAGTTCACTTGCAAATATCACGTGTTCCATGGTACATGGTGCTTGTTTCAAATTACAAAATTGTGCATGACCATCGATGTATGGCTCTACATTCCTGTTTAAAAATGTCTTGAGTTTTACTCATCATAGAACTCTGTAAATGAAGAGTTAACGGAATCTTCCAAACAGCTTTAATATATTTTAAAGCACTGATGAAATTGAAATATCTACATAAGCTGTACAAAACACAACGTTTTGTCTCACAACAACAAAAATTCTGGAAACTACTTATGGTGGTTTCTAGTGCACATTCCTACATGTGACTCTTCGCTACATTAAAACACCGACCAGGAAGCATCACGTGTTCCTAGGTATATAAAAAAAAGGTTACTAAAAACTGATTACTACGACAGATAGAATGGTAACGTGCTCTGATGCCATTATAGAGCATGTACACATTTATATATAAACGCATGAAATCTTTTGATGAGAGGATGGCATTTATTCACTTTCTCTCTGCCTACGGCCCTATTTTTAGAATCTAGTTTGAAATGACTCTTACTATTAAATATCGTCTGTCCAACAAGTTTGTTGCGTGACCGTCACCCGCAGCAAGAACAGCAATATTCGTATTGTTAACAAAAACCGCCTTTTTCTTGCTGCGATGTATTTTATTTGTTTCAGACACGTTTCTCCTTTTACTTAAAGGCATGTTTAGTAGCATCTAGAATGATACAGTTTTTAATATGTGATATTTGTAGATTATAAAACAATTCACATGAACAGTGAAAACGCCTTAAATTAAAACGCGTCTGAAACAAATAAAATAATTACCAGTGCCGCAAAATAGATGAATAGGTCGCTAAAAGAAATGGCACTAGTTAAAACACCAATGACTATTTGACACGTTTCAGGAGAGACCCATCATCAAATACTAATGTTCATTTAAGTATTCAGACGCATAAAGACACGTTTTTTAGATGATCGTGACTATCTGACGACTGGTATCTCCAGAAATGCGTCAAACAGAGCTGTGTCAGCTGACAGCTGTATCAGTAACAAAGTGTTTCACGCACCCGAATACCTAGATGATCATGACTATCTGATGACAGGTATCTCCCGAAAAGCGTGAAATAAAGTCACTGATTTTTTTATTTAACTAGTGGCATTTCATTTAGCGACCAGTTCAGCAGTTTTGCAGTACTCATATTAATTTCCAACATGGCTGTATTCTTCCTGCGTGACTTTGTCACAATTACAATAAACAAAATACAATGCAGCAAAAAAAAGCGGTTTTTACTTACAATACGAATATCGTCATTCTTCTTATCAAACTTTAAATTCACTTCTTTAGCCAATACAAATGCATATAGTCTCTTAACTAATACTGTCACTGATAATGTTATACCTTTGGTAGTGGCCTCTTTCGCCGCCTCAGCAACCCAGGGCGAAGGGAAAGTAGGACCTCATACAGCGAGCGCTAGAGACAAAAACACAAGGGGCATTCTGCAATCACACAGTGGGTAGGCTGTCAAATGGCCTCGGCTCGTTTAAAAATGATCACCATACAAAAATTCTGGAGGATACATATGGACCACTGCAGACACCAAGTTAAAGCATAGACATAAAAGCGTCAAGAATGCACACATGAAGGCGAGTGAAACTCCCGGCTGGCAATCCCCATTTTCAGCTGCCTGAAAAAGCCAGTGCAATGCCGATAACTGCTAGACCCCTGCAGGCCGTGGGGCAGAGCGTAGACAAAAAATGCCAAAACTTCACACAGGGAGGCGTGCGAAACAATGGAACTGGGAAAGAGGTCAGCCTGCTTAAAAATAAAAAGCAGAAACATACTAAGACTGTGAAGGCCTCATGCAGAGACAGTTATATAAAAGAAGTGCTGTGCGGTTGCTCTCACAGCCACTAAGGAGTGCAGAAAAAGATCGGGTCAATGTGCGACCAACGCTCGGGACAGCCTCGACAGTGAACACATGATAAAAATGCAGTTCCAAGTCACACATTAGTCCACTCAAGATAGAAAATCTCCACTCTTTACTGGGAGGAGTGGTCACGAATAGGTGATCAGTTATTGGGTAGCGTTGCAAACTTAGTGCCCCAGTGACAACGCCGAAGAGGAGAAATTCGAGGAATCTCTGAACTAGGTAGAGAGACAGGAAGTGAAGAGATAGTCGATGAGACAGCACGGAAGCAAGAGGACGTGGAGGCTATATACACTCATGCTCATAAATTAAGGATAACTGCAGAATGTGGTGCCACACAACATGACACTGCACAAAACTGGCGCTAATAGCATAGGCACATATGAAACACACACGACACAGATTTGCAACTCCACAGTATTGGTGATAAGTTGAGAAAACTGTCCCGAAACACATTTGCTACAAAACGCCACTGTTTCCTGCACATATACCGCGACATCGAAATGGGATATGATCACCATGCACACGTACACAGGCCGCACAACGGGTTGACGTACTATGAATTAGGTGGTCGAGCAGCTGCTTGGGTATAGCATCCCATCCTTGCACCAGTGCCTGTCGGAGCTCCTGAAGTGTCCTAGGGGTTTGAAGACGTGCAGCGATACGTCGACCGAGAGCATCCAGACGTACTCGATGGGGTTTAGGTCTGGAGAACAGGCAGGCCACTCCATTCGCCTGATACCTTCTGTTCAAGGTACTCCTCCACGATGGCAGCTCGGTAGGGCCGTGCATTATCATTCATCAGGAAGAAGGTGGGACCCACTCCACCCCTGAATAGGCGGACACACTGGAGCAAAATGACGTCCCAATACACCTGCCCTTCTACAGTTCCTCTGTCAAGACATGCAGGGGCGTACGTGCACCAATCATAATCTCACCTCACACCATCAAACCACGACTTCCATACAGGTCCCTTTCCAGGACATTAAGGGGTTCGTATCTGGTTCCTGATTCACTCCAGATGAAAACCCGGCGAGAATCACTGTTCAGACTATACCTGGACTCGTCCGTGAACATATCCTGGTCCCAATGTCCCAGTGACCATGTACTGTGATCTTGACACCAGGATTTAAGGGCTCTCCTGTGGCCAGGGGTCAGTGGAATGTATCTTGCAAGTCTCCGGGCGAATAAATCATGTGTGTTCAGTCGTCTGTAGACTGTGCGTCTGGAGACAACTGTTCCAGTGGCTGTGGTAAGGTCCTAAGCTAGGCTACCTGCAGTACTTCGTGGCCGTCTGCAGGCACTGATGGTGAGATATCGGTCTTCTTGTGGTGTTGTCCACTGTAGACGTTCGGTACTGTAGCGCCTGGACGCGTTTCCTGCCTGCTGGAATTATTGCCATAATCTTGAGATCACACTTTGTGGCACACGGAGGGCCCGTGCTACGACCTGCTGTGTTTGACCAGCCTCCAGTCGCTCTAGTATTCTACCCCTCATAACGTAATAAATATATGTTCTTTGAGCCATTTTCAACACACAGTCACCGTTAGTACGTCTTAAAACGTCTACACACTTACTCACTGCACTGTACTCTGACATGCACCAACACACCTCTGTGTATGTGGACTGCTGCCAGCGCCACCGTGCGCGACCGCAGGTCAAATGCACCACATGATCATATCCCGAGGTGATTGAAACCCACAAACCGCCCACCAGAGCGCTGTTTCGCCGTGTATCAGTATTATCCATAATTTAAAAGCATGAGTGTAGTTTGAATCTGATACTTACCTATCCTCATTTTCATCGCGATTGTGTGATTCTTTTCCTGGTCCATATTAAATGGAAGACTCCTTACGTTCCAGCGCTTCAGAATGAAGCACTCAACTGATCACTGCAGTTCCTTACCTAACATCCGCCTTCCGATACCGTCATAATACTTCTTCGGCTACCGCTACGCAGTGCGAGCAGTCAACGCGGAGACATATCTTGCGTCTCACCGTAAAGCCGCGGGGAAACAAAGATGTTGCCGATTCGCCTCCCCACAGCTCCAAACGACGTGTCATCCCAATGCAGTTTCTGCTGCCGACATCACCATACGAAAAATGATCACAAAGAATGGTGAGATGATTCAACTCTGCCCCCCCCCCCCCCCCCCTCCTTCTCCTTAAGTACTGAATCGTTTGCACGCCCAGTCGAATCAGTCCTAAGATTTGTTCAAATGGTTCAAATGGCTCTGAGCACTACGGGACTCAACTGCTGAGGTCATTAGTCCCCTAGAACTTAGAACTAGTTAAACCTAACTAACCTAAGGACATCACAAACATCCATGCCCGAGGCAGGATTCGAACCTGCGACCGGAGCGGTCTTGCGGTTCCAGACTGCAGCGCCTTTAACCGCACGGCCTGAGATTTGTAATTTTATGTAAAATAATTACTGTAATAAAAGCAAAACTTCATGATTTAATCCTCTAATAATTCTGTTCCATCCGCTTATCAATTCCTTATTCTCATAATATTTTTATGTTGAATTGTACTTAATTATTGACGTTACTTAATCACTGGCTATCAGGATACGGCAGTCTCATTAGTAAACTTCGTGTCATTTCGAGTTAGAGATCAGATTTTTGAGCTTACTACAATTTGGCGCCTAACGTGAGCGATCTCATTCGTAATTCGCATATGATGCCATACCACAGAGTTAGGAAAAATTCACTATACTAAAATGAGCCTGTCTCATCGGTAATATACATGCTGTGTGACATCACCTGAATTTCTAAGGATTCCCTTCAATACAGACGTTCATGAATATATTTCCTTTCATCCTATTAATAATTTACTATTACTATTAACTACCGCTTTTCTTTTTATCAAGGAAGTTTAATCGCCCTGATCGCACAAAAACACACAATGATTACTAGTTTCAGCGAAATTAAAACACTATTTTCATATCATTTGAACAGAGAAAATTTCTAGGCGGCCAGTGTCATCGCCTGTTCACATTAATTGGACACATCTGTAACGTATATAAAGGTAAAATTATGGAAAATTGTAACGTCATTCCAACATTAAATGCTTATAAATTCAAAGCAAGCATTCCTTATGAAGATGGCATTTCATAGTATTGTCTTTCGCCACACAATAAAAGAATAGGTATGGGAACAGTCACAACAGTTAAAAATAAAATACATAAGAAATGTATAAAATGTTTTCAGGTTGTTTTTCACTGTCATATGGTTCAAATGGCTCTGAGCACTATGGGACTTAACTGCTGTGGTCATCAATCCCCTAGAACTTAGAACCACTTAAACCTAACCAACCTAAGGACATTACACACATTCATGCCCGAGGCGGGATTCGAACCTGCGACCGTAGCGGTCGCCCGGTTCCTGACTGTAGCGCCTAAACCGCTCGGCCACTTTTACTGTCATCTGATAGGAAACTGCTATGAGGCAAACAACGGAAAACATCATGTTTTGAGGCGCCATCAGATGGCTGGTGTTTTACAACGTAAGAGTTATCTTCGAAATACGGTCTAAATAATTTTTAGTTTCTTGCTTTTTATATTTTTATACATATATTTATACATATATAAAATCCATAAAAGTAAATGGATTATATAACTGGTTTTCAAAACCTATACGTCAAAGAATTATTACACAAATGTTATTACCGTACCTTATTTTAGTGCTACAGTCAATGTTATCATGTACATAAATTGATCCACTATTAACGTTACAATAATAAATTCTCGGTATACAGAGATTACAAATATTAAAACGGTGATGTGTGACTATACTACATGCAAGTGTAGAGTCTCGTATAATAATGTACATTCAATGATCATTTGATGTGTGAGGACCAGCTCGAAGTATAGGTTATGGTTCAATGTATTACGCCTGTTCTCTGAGTCACGGTCTAGGTTGCAGTACGGTTACATTTTGAGTTACGATACGAAAGTTTTGAACCGAGCTCCATCTTTAAACTTAAAAAGAGAGAGGGGGCGGCAAGCTGGAACCATAAAACACCGGAGGTGGGATATCATTAGTATCTAAAAAAAATACCCTTGTGAGCTCTATTTTAATCTGTTGCAGCACCTTACAGCCTAATATCACGTATAATTATGTAACACATAAAATATATAAAAAACGATCAGTGCAGTTCTTAACAATACAAAGCTTACAATATCAGTTCGCTTCAACATAAAAAAACTACCAGCTTCATAGAATGTGCCAAGTAATAAAAGACGGCGATTTAACTTCGCTGAAACTAATAATCATTGTGTATTTTTATGCAACCTGGGTGAATAAACTTCTGTAATATGAAGAACATCCGCGTTTACGTGTCATTTATTAAAACTAATATTTCAAGGCTGAGACATAACTCTTTAATCAATCATGACGTGTACCAACGTCAAAAAGTGTTGACAAAACGGTCTCTTATACAGAATGTTTCACAATTCATATTACACATTTCTAGAGGTTAGGGGACTTACTAGCTCATGCAATACACAGGAACCCATGCTCGGAAACGTCATCCAACGACGATATAGAGCGTCAAAGTTAAAGACACCGACGCCTGAAACGTATGTACATACAGGCTGATTTCGTGGTGATGTTACAAACTTTCAGCGATAATGAAGTTGAATAAATGTACCATTTTGAGGTAAGGGACCCTGGTTCGGAACCGAACGAGTCGAGAGTTCATGGGAAAATCATTCTGATATCTCTGGCAGTGAAATGCAGGCAACGGTACTGTTGTTGCTAGTACTGTACGGTGGGCAGATTCCCGAAACGGTAGTATTGGCCAAAACAAGCAGAAGTATCTAGTAGACACGTGCTCTAAAAGACATACATTAGGAGCTATTAGAACATGTTCGTCTTCGCAACTGTGAAATGTATCTCTTCTGGTGAACAAGTGCTCCTAGCTCTTAAGCTAGGCATATCAGAGCCAATGTTTACTACATATTTTATTTGTTGTCTTGATCTGTACTACCAACTCTGAAAGTTGCCTACCCTACATATTAGTAACAACAGTACCGGTACATGAATTCCACTGTCAGAGGTGTCAGAACAGTTTACTCTTATTACTTTCTAGTGATTAGTTTCTGGTAGAGGGACCCTTACCATACATTGACACATTTATCCTTCTCCATTACCCTTGGAAGCTTATAACATCATAATGAAATCACCAATCACTGGCGGAATTAAGAATGTGAGGACGGTTCGTGAGTCATGCTTGGGTAGCTCGGTTGGTAGAGCATTTGCCCGCGAAAGGCTGAGGTCCCGAGTTAGAGTCTCGGTCCGGCACACAGTTTTAATCTGCCAAGAAGTTTCATGTCAGAGCACACTCCGCTGCAGAGTGAAAATTTCATTCATGAAATAAAAAAAATGTCGTGTGACGAGGGCCTCCCATCGGATATAACGTTCGCCTGGGGCAAGTCTTTCGATGTGACGCCACGTCGGCGACTTGCGCGTCGATGGGGATGAAATGATGATGATTAGGACAACACAACACCCAGTCTCTGAGCGGAGGAAACCTCCGACCCAGCCGGGAATCGAACCCGGGCCCTTTGGATTGATATTCTGTCGCTCCGACCACTCAGCTATCGGGGGCGGACATTCATGAAATCACCCAGTAGATACATACATTTACTGGAGCGGCGCCTATAGCTTTTACGGTCTGTAGCGCCATTGTATGGTGTTTCCAGACATGGGTTCCGATATAAAAGTTGATCTACAAAGACCCCTCTACAACCTCTCGAAGTTTTTAACGCGAACTGTGAAAAACCCTGTACAAATAGAGTAGGTGTATATGGAGCATTGTCCTTCAGGTACAAAGCTTTCAACTCTCCCCTGAATCACTCAGCAGGGCGGTGTGTCACAGATCCCCTGCGCTCAGCGTCTCGTGGACAGGCAAGGGAGTAGTGCAGAACGCTGGCAGCTCCTCCACTGGTTTTAGTATACAGCGTGGGAATATACAGGGTCTGTTCAGACTATTCCGCGTGGCGTTTTGAGCAACGAGACCGCTATCGCTCTGCGAAGCCAGTGGACACCCATTTTTTTCTCTCGTTTTTCCCCATGTTTTTATTTTACTCTGTCACGTGCCCGGTCGGCGCAGCCTCGCGAACTCGTAACGCCCAGCTGCGCGCACGCTAGCGCTAGAGCGCTCGCCAACTCAATAAACTGGAGATGAGATAAAGCCGGCGCCGGGCGGAACCAGCGCAGCCGGCTGGCTGTGTGACTGTCATGACGTCGTCGCGAGGTGAGGCGCGGCGCGGCGCAGCGTGTCGGAGGCCCCGGCCGCCCCTGAAGCTTCCGGCGGCTCGCTGATTGGGTGGCTGCCGAACTTTGGCGACAACCCCCCACCGATACCTGGTCTCATTCTGGCTGATCTGCCGCTCACCAGGGGACCCCGCGCGGTGAAGTGGCACCGCGGCGAACGTCTCCAGCCCTCGTGCAGCCAGACTCGAGGGCTCTTATCTAGACATACACTTGGCCATTAAAATTGCTACACAACAAAGATGACGTGCTACAGACGCTAAATTTAACCGACAGGAAGAAGATGCTGTGATATGCAAAATATTAGCTTTCCAGAGCATTCACACAAGGTTGGCGCCGGTGGCGACACCTACAACAGGCTGACATTAGGAAAGTTCCAACCGATTTCTCATACACAAACAGCAGTTGACTGGCGTTGCCTGTGATGCCTCGTGTAAGGAGGAGAAATGCGTACCATCACGTTTCCGACTTTGATAACGGTCGGATTGTAGCCTATCGCGATTGCAGTTTATTGTATCGCGACATTGCTTCTTGCGTTGGTCGAGCTCCAATGACTGTTAGCAGAATAGGGAAACGGTGGCTTCAGGGTAATAAGGAACGCCGTGCTGGATCCGAACGGCCTCGTATCACTAGCACTTGAGATGACAGACATCTCATCCACTTGCCTGTAACGGATCGTACAACCACGTCTCGATCCGTGAGTCAACAGATGGGGACGTTTGCAAGACAAGAACCACATGCACAAACAGTTCGACGACGTTTGCAGCAGCCCGGACTATCTGCTCGGAGACGATGGCTGCGGTTACCCTTGACGCTGCATCACAGACAGGAGCGCCTGAGATGATGTACTCAACTACGAACTTGGGCGCACGAATGGTAAAAAGTCATTTTTTCGGATGAATCCAGGTTCTGTTTACAGCATCATGCTGGTCGCATCCGTATTTGGCGACATCGCGGTGAACGCAAATTAGAAGCGTGTATTCGTTATCGCCATCCTAGCGTATCACCCGGCGTGATGGTATGGGGTGCCATTAGTTACACGTCTCGGTCACCTCTTGTTCACATTGACGGCACTTTGAACAGAGGACGTTACATTTCAGATGTGTTACGACCTGTGGCTCCACCCTTCATTAGATCCCTGCGAAACCCTACATTTCAACAGGATAATGCACGACCGCATGTTGCAGGTCCTGTACGGGCCTGTCTGGATACAGAATATGTTCGACTGCTGCCCTGGCAAGCACATTCTCCAGATCTTTCATCAATTGAAAATATCTGGTCAATGGTGGCCGAGTAAGTGGCTCGTCACAATACGCCAGTCACTACTCTTAATGAAGTGTAGTATCGTGTTGAAGCTGAATGGGCAGCTGTACCTGTACACGCCATCCAAGCTCTGTTTGGCTCAATGCCCAGGCGTATCAAGGCCGTTATTACGGCCAGAGGTGGTTGTTCTGGGTACTGATTTCTCAGGATCTATGCACCCAAACTGCTTGAAAACGCAATCACATGTCAGTTCTAGTATAATATTTGTCCAATGAATACCCGTTTATCATCTGCATTTCTTCCTGCTGTAGCAATTTTAATGGCCAGTAGTGTAGAAATCCTTTGCCATCCGGGGTGGTGGTGGGTGGGGGAGGGGGGGGGGGGAAGAAGCAGAAGGTGGGCGGGCATGAGGAAATCTCGATACAGTATTTCTGTTCATTACAGAATGCTGTCGGTTTTCGACTGTCAGTGTCCGCAACTCCAATAAATTGCATATTTAACTTTACCAAACGCGACGAGAAATACTGCAGCTTCTAACCTGCCTCCCTGATCTGCTGACTACAGAGTTTCTAGTATTAAAACTTAACAAATTTGTCAAACCTCACATTGCTTATGTTTGCGTAACAGATGCGAATTAGAATGAGCAAGTGCAAGTAAAATTACGAGAGGCGCTCAATAAGTAACGCAACACGTTTTTCTGAAAGCAGGCTAGTTTAATTCAGGATTCTGATGCCCTATGTTATTCCCCACTCTTTTGGTTACAGAACCCTATTTCCTTACATTATCTCCGTTTAATGTGACAGCCTTACGCCACGTTCCTGGGATGGCCTGTATGCCCTCATGACACCACACTTCCGTTCGACGCACGAGCCAACATGGTTCTGCATCAGTGATATGTAAATTCCTTGCAAAATTAGTGTCAACAATTTTACAAGGCTATTACGTTATTATTTACATTTCTGTACAATTTTTTTCTGAAATACCTTTTTTATTGTTCTTGAAAGTATATATAAAATCTATTCTAACTAGGAGTTTTTTATATTTCTATTCAACTGTTAATGTTATAAGAACAGACATTACCACAAAATTAATTTAAAACTTACAGAAAATAATTAATTATTGTTCAAAATGGTCAAATGAAACATCCATTATAGAAAATTCAAGTAAGAAAAGACACTGTATCGGGTTGTTTACTAAGCAGGTTCAAAAAATGGCTCTGAGTATTATGGGACTTAACTGCTGAGGTCATCAGTCCCCTAGAACTTAGAGCTACTTAAACCTAACTAACGCAAGGACATCACACACATCCATGCCCGAGGCAGGATTCGAACCTGCGACCGTAGCGGTCGCGCGGTTCCAGGCTGTAGCGCCTAGAACCGCTCGGCCACTCCGGCCGGCTTCTAAGTGGGAATCGTGTTCTTCTTTACTACCTGACATTGGCGGTTTCCGTACCTGGCAATAAGGTTTTCACCTTTCCAGCCGGAGTGGCCGAGCGGTTCTAGGCGCTTCAGTCTAGAACCGCGTGACCGCTACGGTCGCAGGTTCGAATCATGCCTCCGTCATGGATGTGTGTGATGTCCTTAGGTTAGTATGTTTTGAGTAGATGTAAGTTCTACGGGACTGATGACCTCAGAAGTTAAGTCCCATAGTGCTCAGAGCCATTTGAACCATTTTTTTTCACCTTTGCACCTAACATCCTCTAATTCTAGTCGTCCTCCCCTGTTAGTTGTTCTCTCTAATGCTCCTTCCATGGGTAAGTTTAGTGTTTGTGAACCGCTTTGTACTTATTAGGATCTTCTGCTCACTTCCTAATTTTGTAATATTTTTTAAGCTTCCACACCTTCTCGGTATACTTATGTTATTGTTAGCGGTCGCAAAATAAATTGAAAGTCGTAGCTTTTCAGGTGTAACAGATGAATTTGTTGCAAATGCACATCTGGAGTTTTCCACTGGATAACACTGTACATGTCCCACAATATTTCATCGAAAAATCTAGTAAGGTCTAATGGGACCAAACTGCTGAGCTCATCGGTCATTAAGCTTACACACTAGTTAATCTAACTAGTTAACTAACTTACGCTAAGGACCAAAACACACATCCTTGCCTGAGGGAGGACTCGAACCCCAGACGGGGAGAGGGGGGGGGGGGCGGGGAGCCGCGCGAACCGTGACAAGGCGCCTGAGACCGCTCGGGTACCCCGCACGGCTGGAAAAATCTGTTCTACGTCATCAGGTTGGGTACACACTATAGTCACTGCTGCAAGACATTACTGGTGGTAATCGCAAGCGGATCTCCACTGGAGTGTCTTCTTCCGTAGTTGTTTCTGAACTTTGCGGTTATCCCTTCTACTCACATTTTCTCGGTGTGGTGAACTTCCGCGTGGGATTGTCCTCTCGGTGGTCAGTTGTGTTGTGTCCTCTACTGCCAGATAACGTTGTCAGCTAGTAGGTCCGTCCCCCTTGTAGACGCTCGGAAGTGAATTTTCTGCTCAAGTGCAGGAGCGATCGTGCTCTGTGAGACCTGTGTCGTGCGCTGGCGTCGGAATTTATCGGATCAAGAGCAGGTAGGCCCATTACGAATGTGCGTAAAGGCGAACGTTGTTGGATAGAAACGGTATTCTAGTACACTCTGCAGGAAGCCGAGGAGAGGCCTTCTGCTCGTGCGCAGAGGGCAAAGACCGTGCAGTCGGACTCTGCTGCGGTTCAAAGTTGAATTAACTGCCTGCAATGCGCTGCGTCGGGTCATAAATCGTACGTCTTTGTTACTGCCGATTTAATTTAATGGCAGCCAGTGATGAGTTCCAGGCAGCATTAACTGAAATCACGCATCCCTATTAATAAGATTTTCTGCTGTATGGTGATGTATGGTCTCCTGTCTACATCTACTGTACATCTACATCTACATGGCTACTCTGAAAATCACACTTTAGTACCTGGCAGAGAATGCCAGACCTGTTGTACTGAGAACAAAACTCAGTTTTCTCGTTAAACATGCGGTGTCCCGCGGTCAGGCATTGCTCCGCTACCGCTGATTTATCATTTTGGCGGAAGCGTGAATATCGATGGCGTTAAACGCTAAATTCTTGCGCTGTGTGATATATCTGCCAAATATAAGCTTTCCCACAGTGATATGATACCGTAAACGCCGCATTTTCTACGTTCAATGTCGTCTTTGACTGAACAAAACTAATTCCTTAATTTTTCTGGTGAACGAATTGCACTTTATGTCGTTATTTCTTTTTTTGGGTGGGGTTGGGGCAGAAATACCTTCTGATCTTGAAGCCATACCACCAAAATACCGCAAGACGGGAGTTGCAGTGGATGCTTGTATCCCAACATTGAACTCGCTTCGTGCGAAAAACACTATCTCTTTACCAGAGCAACTGTACCACTGGAACACCGTTCTTAGGTGTTATAGCTTACGTGACAGACTGTCAGTATCTGACAGAAAATTTCGCGTTGCGTGATATCGTGGGAATTTCTTTGAGCGGTGAGCAACCGCGCGCCTCGTGTGATCTCTAATCTTTCGTGTGGTTAGCAAGGTGGAGTATTTAGCTTATAATACATGATAAGATTGTGAATGATTGAACTGTATCAAATGAATACGAGCTTCAGTGTAACAGTAACTCTAAATGCGACCACTTTCGCTATTAGCTTGCTTTCTGAATAGACATAATTCTAAACAAATCGCGCCAGCCCCTTTGGCCGAGAGGTTCTAGGCGCTTCAGTCCGGAACCGCGCTGCTGCTACGGTCGCAGGTTCGAATCCTGCCTCGGGCGTGGATGTCTGTGATGTCCTTAGGTTAGTTAGGTTTAAGTAGTTCTAAGTTGTAGGGGACTGATGACCTCAGATGTTAAGTCCCATAGTGCTCAGAACCAACCCTTTGGCCGAGAAGTTCTAGGCGCTTCTACATCTACATCTACATTGATACTCCGCAAGCCACCCAACGGTGTGTGGCGGAGGGCACTTTACGTGCCAGTGTCATTACCTCCCTTTCCTGTTCCAGTCGCGTATGGTTCGCGGGAAGAACGACTGTCTGAAAGCCTCCGTGCGCGCTCTAATCTCTCTAATTTTACATTCGTGATCTCCTCGGGAGGTATAAGTAGGGGGAAGCAATATATTCGATACCTCATCCAGAAACGCACCCTCTCGAAACCTGGCGAGCAAGCTACACCGCGATGCAGAGCGCCTCTCTTGCAGAGTCTGCCACTTGAGTTTATTAAACATCTCCGTAACGCTATCACGGTTACCAAATAACCCGGTGACGAAACGCGCCGCTCTTCTTTGGATCTTCTCTAGCTCCTCCGTCAACCCGACCTGGTACGGATCCCACAATGATGAGCAATACTCAAGTATAGGTCGAACGAGTGTTTTGTAAGCCACCTCCTTTGTTGATGGACTACATTTTCTAAGCACTCTCCCAATGAATCTCAACCTGGTACCCGCCTTACCTACAATTAATTTTATATGATCATTCCACTTCAAATCGTTCCGTACGCATACTCCCAGATATTTTACAGAAGTAACTGCTACCAGTGTTTGTTCCGCTATCATATAATCATACAATAAAGTGTCCTTCTTTCTATGTATTCGCAATACATTACATTTGTCTATGTTAAGGGTCAGTTGCCACTCCCTGCACCAAGTGCCTATCAGCTGCAGATCTTCCTGTATTTCGCTACAATTTTCTAATGCAGCAACTTCTCTGTATACTACAGCATCATCCGCGAAAAGCCGCATGGAACTTCCGACACTATCTACTAAGTCATTTATATACACTCCTGGAAATGGAAAAAAGAACACATTGACACCGGTGTGTCAGACCCACCATACTTGCTCCGGACACTGCGAGAGGGCTGTACAAGCAATGATCACACGCACGGCACAGCGGACACACCAGGAACCGCGGTGTTGGCCGTCGAATGGCGCTAGCTGCGCAGCATTTGTGCACCGCCGCCGTCAGTGTCAGCCAGTTTGCCGTGGCATACGGAGCTCCATCGCAGTCTTTAACACTGGTAGCATGCCGCGACAGCGTGGACGTGAACCGTATGTGCAGTTGACGGACTTTGAGCGAGGGCGTATAGTGGGCATGCGGGAGGCCGGGTGGACGTACCGCCGAATTGCTCAACACGTGGGGCGTGAGGACTCCACAGTACATCGATGTTGTCGCCAGTGGTCGGCGGAAGGTGCACGTGCCCGTCGACCTGGGACCGGACCGCAGCGACGCACGGATGCACGCCAAGACCGTAGGATCCTACGCAGTGCCGTAGGGGACCGCACCGCCACTTCCCAGCAAATTAGGGACACTGTTGCTCCTGGGGCATCGGCGAGGACCATTCGCAACCGTCTCCATAAAGCTGGGCTACGGTCCTGCACACCGTTAGGCCGTCTTCCGCTCACGCCCCAACATCGTGCAGCCCGCCTCCAGTGGTGTCGCGACAGGCGTGAATGGAGGGACGAATGGAGACGTGTCGTCTTCAGCGATGAGAGTCGCTTCTGCCTTGGTGCCAATGATGGTCGTATGCGTGTTTGGCGCCGTGCAGGTGAGCGCCACAATCAGGACTGCATACGACCGAGGCACAGAGGGCCAACACCCGGCATCATGGTGTGGGGAGCGATCCCCTACACTGGCCGTACACCACCGGTGATCGTCGAGGGGACACTGAATAGTGCACGGTACATCCAAACCGTCATCGAACCCATCGTTCTACCATTCCTAGATCGGCAAGGGAACTTGCTGTTCCGACAGGACAATGCACGTCCGCATGTATCCCGTGCCACCCAACGTGCTCTAGAAGGTGTAAGTCAACTACCCTGGCCAGCAAGATCTCCGGATCTGTCCCCCATTGAGCATGTTTGGGACTGGATGAAGCGTCGTCTCACGCGGTCTACACGTCCAGCACGAACGCTGGTCCAACTGAGGCGCCAGGTGGAAATGGCATGGCAAGCCGTTCCACAGGACTACATCCAGCATCTCTACGATCGTCTCCATGGGAGAATAGCATCCTGCATTGCTGCGAAAGGTGGATATACACTGTACTAGTGCCGACATTGTGCATGCTCTGTTGCCTGTGTCTATGTGCCTGTGGTTCTCTCAGTGTGATCATGTGATGTATCTGACCCCAGGAATGTGTCAATAAAGTTTCCCCTTCCTGGGACAATGAATTCACAGTGTTCTTATTTCAATTTCCAGGAGTGTATATTGTGAAAAGCAATGGTCCCATAACACTCCCCTGTGGCACGCCAGAGGTTACTTTAACGTCTGTAGACGTCTCTCCATTGATAACAACATGCTGTGTTCTGTTTGCTAAAAACTCTTCAATCCAGCCACACAGCTGGTCTGACATTCCGTAGGCTCTTACTTTGTTTATCAGGCGACAGTGCGGAACTGTATCGAACGCCTTCCGGAAGTCAAGGAAAATAGCATCTACCTGGGAGCCTGTATCTAATATTTTCTGGGTCTCATGAACAAATAAGGCGAGTTGGGTCTCACACGATCGCTGTTTCCGGAATCCATGTTGATTCCTACATAGTAGATTCTGGGTTTCTAGAAATGACATGATACGCGAGAAAATAACATGTCCTAAAATTCTACAAGAGATCGACGTAAGAGATATAGGTCTATAGTTTTGCGCATCTGCTCGACGACCCTTCTTGAAGACTGGGACTATCTGTGCTCTTTTCCAGTCATTTGGAACCCTCCGTTCCTCTAGAGACTTGCGGTACACGGCTGTGTAGAATCGAATTGGTATCCCGTCAGGTCCAGTGGACTTTCCTCTATTGAGTGATTCCAGTTGCTTTTCTATTCCTTGGACACTTATTTCGATGTCAGCCATTTTTTCGTTTGTGCGAGGATTTAGAGAAGGAACTGCAGTGCGGTCTTCCTCTGTGAAACAGCTTTGGAAAAAGGTGTTTAGTATTTCAGCTTTACGCGTGTCATCCTCTGTTTCAATGCCATCATCATCCCGTAGTGTCTGGATATGCTGTTTCGAGCCACTTACTGATTTAACGTAAGACCAGAACTTCCTAGGATTTTCTGTCAAGTCGGTATATAGAATTTTACTTTCAAATTCAATGAACGCTTCACGCATAGCCCTCCTGACGCTAACTTTGACATCGTTTAGCTTATGTTTGTCCGAGAGGTTTTGGCTGCATTTAAACTTGGAGTGGAGCTCTCTTTGCTTTCGCAGTAGTTTCCTAACTTTGTTGTTGTACCACGGTGGGTTTTTCCCGTCCCTCACAGTTTTACTCGGCACGTACCTGTCTAAAACGCATTTTACGATTGCCTTGAACTTTTTCCATAAACACTCAACATTGTCAGTGTCGGAACAGAAATTTTCGTTTTGATCTGTTAGGTAGTCTGAAATCTGCCTTCTATTACTCTTGCTAAACAGATAAACCTTCCTCCCTTTTTTTATATTCCTATTAACTTCCATATTCAGGGATGCTGCAACGGCCTTATGATCACTGATTCCCTGTTCTGTACATACGGAGTCGAAAAGTTCGGGTCTGTTTGTTATCAGTAGGTCCAAGATGTTATCTCCATGAGTCGGTTCTCTGTTTAATTGCTCGAGGTAATTTTCGGATAGTGCACTCAGTATAATGTCACTCGATGCTCTGTCCCTACCACCCGTCCTAAACATCTGAGTGTCCCAGTCTATATCTGGTAAATTGAAATCTCCACCTAAGACTATAACATGATGAGAAAATGTATGTGAAATGTATTCCAAATTTTCTCTCAGTTGTTCTGCCACTAATGCTGCTGAGTCGGGAGGTCGGTAAAAGGAGCCAATTATTAACCTAGTTCGGTTGCTTACCCATAATAATTCACAGGAACTATCCATTTCTACTTCACTACAGGATAAACTACTACTAACAGCGACGAACACTCCACCACCGGTTGCATGCAATCTATCCTTTCTAAACACCGTCTGTACCTTTGTAAAAATTTCGGCAGAATTTATCTCTGGCTTAAGCCAGCTTTCTGTACCTATAACGATTTCAGCTTCGGTGCTTTCTATCAGCGCTTGAAGTTCCGGTACTTTACCAACGCAGCTTCGACAGTTGACAATTACAATACCGATTGCTGCTTGGTCCCCGCATGTCCTGACTTTGCCCCACACCCGTTGTGGCTGTTGCCCTTTCTGTACTTGCCCAAGGTCATCTAACCTAAAAAACCGCCCAGCCCACGCCACACAACCCCTGCTACCCGTGTAGCCGCTTGTTGCGTGTAGTGGACTCCTGACCTATCCAGCGGAACCCGAAACCCCACCACCCTATGGCGCAAGTCGAGGAATCTGCAGCCCACACGGTCGCAGAACCGTCTCAGCCTCTGATTCAGACCCTCCACTCGGCTCTGTACCAAAGGTCCGCAGTCAGTCCTGTCGACGATGCTGCAGATGGTGAGCTCTGCTTTCATCCCGCTAGCGAGACTGGCAGTCTTCACCAAATCAGATAGCCGCCGGAAGCCAGAGAGGATTTCCTCCGATCCATAGCGACACACATCATTGGTGCCGACATGAGCGACCACCCGCAGATGGGTGCACCCTGTACCCTTCATGGCATCCGGAAGGACCCTTTCCACATCTGGAATGACTCCCCCCGGTATGCACACGGAGTGCACATTGGTTTTCTTCCCCTCTGCTGCTACGGTCGCAGGCTCGAATTCTGCCTCGGGCATGGATGTGTGTGATGTCCTTACGTTAGTTAGGTTTAAGTAGTTCTAAGTTGTAGGGGACTGATGACCTCACATGTTAAGTCCCATAGTGCTCAGAGCCATTTCAACCATTTTTTAAGCAAATCGCAGCTGTGTGGCCTACATCATTCATGGGTCGTTAATTTAGTTCCAGGTATTGTTATTACTGTTATTATATGTTTTGTTAACTTAGTATTTCGCAAACTTGCCATCAGTCAGACAATTTAACCAAAGGGTCCTAAGTGTCTAATTTAGGGCATGTAATGCGACACGTTTGTTTCAACGCGTAGGTGAGTTTGAGCCAAGACATTTCGACGAAGAGGAACCGCATGTGAGCCAGAACATCTTTGGGATGTTAGCTCGCACCACCATGTAGAATATGATGTAGCGAATCAGATGGGCGGTTTCTGGAAAGGGAACTGCCCTACTCAGTTGAGTGAGGATGTGCGGCTGGAGGCATCAAAGTGGGCCGTTCGGATTGAGACGTGAAAGCGGACAGTCGGTCTTTAGGTAGCAAGGAAGTGACTTGTTATTAAATAAGAAGTAGGTTGGGTCAATCACATGTTTAAACCGTGTATTTCTGAAATTAGTGGTAATGAGCTTTAATGCTTCCCGTTAGGCACTTTTGCTAATAAGGATACAGAGTCAAACCTAACCAGAACATTCAACAGTTGCAGTTTAAGTGTTTTCAAAACCTTCTGAATCCCGAATATAATGGTGACAGCTGCACACAACGAGTCCCTACGACGAAACAAGGTGTATAGCAAAGCAATGCGTAGGCGTTATAGTGTTGCTTACATCTGAGCGAAGAGGGGACCCATACTTACGTTACTGCGGTAGGCTGTACAGTGTTGGGGGAACTGCAACCTGTTAGCCCAAGGCCTCAAAACGTTAGTGGAATGCGAACTGTTATTGCAGGTGTTTAGAGTTTTTCGTGCTGTTGTACTCAGTTCATGACAAAATGGGCTGACTCTCCATTCTCGGCAGTAAAAATGACGATGTTCTTAACTGTCTACAAGCCTAGCTTAATGTTTCTTTCTGCTTCACTGTCGAGTTTCAAAATTGCCTGTTCTGTCCCCGTTCTCACATCTCGGATTTGAGCCCAACGTTCAGATATTTCTAGCGAATAGAAATTATAAATTAAAAACAATTGGAAATTGTTTTCTTGTGAAGAACATACGTACAGGTAAGTAAAGTACTGCTGAATGAATCATCCTAGAATGTGCTCTAAGTAATTTTGGGAAATCATTGCTATCTGAAATTGTGATTCTAGGTTCCTCCTCGCTATGATCCCATTGTCTTAATTTGGGTAACGTAATTTTATGTGACCGGCCCGTGTACCAAATCATGAGAAATACAATAACTGCCTCACAATTTAAAGTGATGCTGGCTATTAATCGACCGTGAGTCTCTTCAAATATGGAATGATTTTTCACAGACCTCTACTAGTCACAAAATGTTTTGACTATTAAGAAGAGATTGACCGGAACTGCAACACGGCTAAGCTGAAATTGCTAGAGGACAAATGTAGGGATTTAGATGCATTTTAACTAGGAGAAAAATAGATACCGTCTACATGAAAATTAAAGAGAATTCTGGAGGAAAGAGATGCAGCTATATGAATGTCGAAGCTCAGATGGGAAACCAGTAGTAAACAAAGAAGAGAATGCTGAAAGGTAGAAAGAGTAAATAGAGGGTCGACACAAGGGAGATGCAGGCAGTATTGCAGAAATGGAAGAGGACGTAGATGAAAATGAGTTTAGAGGTATGGTAATGCATGAAGAATTGGACAAAGCTCTGAAAGACCTAAATCAAAGCAAGGCCTCTGGACTAGTCGAGATCCCGTCACAACTAGTGATAGCCTTTGGATATCCAGCCACGACGAAACTCTTCCAGTTCGGCTGGAGGCATCAAAGTGGGCCGTTCGGATTGAGACGTGAAAGCGGACAGTCGGTCTTTAGGTAGCTAGGAAGTGAAAGAACTTAGAAACTTTCGAGTTGTATGGTATTGCGGGACTTGGTATCTGAGCGGTGAGCAGCCGCGCACCTGGTATGAACTCTTAACTTTTCGACTTTTCGTGTAAATGACGAGGTGGAGTATCAGACTTGCGTTTCGCGATGAGATTGTGAATGATTGGACTGTGTCAAATGGATACGCCCTAGAGTGTAACAGTAACTCTAAATACTAACACTTTCGCTATTAGTTTGCTTTCTGAATAAACATTATTATAACCAAATAGTAAGTGACTGGTCTACATCATTTATGGGTCTTCAATTTAGTTCCTGATATTGTTATTACTGTTATTATATGTTATATTAACTTTGTATTTCACAAACTTGTCATCAGCCAGTCAATTTAACCAAAGGGTCACAAGTGACTAATTTAGGGCGTGTAATGCGACACGTGCGGTTAAAGCCCTAGACGAGTTTGAGCCAAGACATTTCGACGAAGAGGAAACGCATGTGAGCCGAAACATCTTTGGGATGTTACCTCGCACTGTGGTGAAAGAGAAGGATAACCTAATTTGAGGGAATATTCACTTTGTATGTTGGTCTGCTCTCCGTATAAAAATGTTCTAAGTAATCTCACAGTTTATTCATATGAAACATCTTGTTGGGCGTGTTCTCTTACCTCAACTGTTGGGGCTCCTTGCGTCTTGTTTGAACACTGTTCACAAACCTCCAGAGGATACATAACACACATCACAGTCAGCCATCCTGTGTACAAGATGCAAGACGGTGGTCAAAACAGAGACGGACTTATCGACAGTGAATTCGAAGCAATCTTTGCTTTGACTGTCATCTTGTTGCTAGTGCATAGGAGAGTTGTATGTGAAGTTATGACTTACGTCTCCTGCGCAGATTTATGAACTATCGTTAGAAAAAGATCAGAGGATTCATGGCAATGGAGGGAACTGAACACACCATGCATGAAGATTTCATAGGAATAAACTGAGTGATTACCTTGAAATTTTTTATTTGAACGGTAGACGAAGAAACAAAGTTAATATTACGTACGTTGAAGGTGGCGTGAGGATAAAGGAAAAGTAACGGAAAGAACGAATGCCGTCAGCTGTATCGAGATTCTATACCGAATGAGCGGCAACGAGTGAAAATATGTGGAGACCGGGGGCTCGAACACGGGATCTTCTGCATACTAAGAAGCTACATCAACATTGAACCACCCAGACACAGTGTTGATCGCCGACGGGTGGACTATCTCAGCACAATCCCACGAATAGAAGTCAATATTCCTTCTCAGTAGGTTATCCTTCTCTTTCTCCCAAAGATGATCACAGCATATGCCAAGAGTGTACAGAACAACTTTAATGTCTTCGTATACTTTTGCTGAATGTTTTTGGTGTTGTCTTTGTAGTCCGAATTCATGATTTATTCCTCGAAACATGATGCTTCAAAAATAATCGAAATAGCCAAAATTTTTTGTTACTAGAAGCGGTATCGGCAAAACCTGTTCATATTTAACACTATTTTAACAATTGTACAGAAACTTGTGCACTATTCTAGATGTTTCATTTTATGCAGGCAGCAAGTAGTATTGGAAAATTTGTGGGATAAACACAGATCTCGATATCTGATTGGTAATACTTTGTTGCTGCACACTCGTTTTATTCTTTGCGAGATTCCTCGCAGTAGGGTAGAATCCTACACTCTAATTATATTGCGTATACTACACAAAATCTTTGATGATTTTTTATGAAAGCATTTTGTTGAGGTTTCCCCATGACTAAGAAAATTCAGCACAATTGATTCTACGAAACAAGATAATTTAATTTAAACGCTGTTTATGAGACTGCCGAATGATGATACGTTACAGTCTTTCGTTACAATTCAACATCATCTTTGTGTACGCAGGATTTCCTCTGGAACATGAAATTAAAAAAATGAAAATAAAGGGAAAAACTAGAAGCGGCATGCTATTTTCATGGTGCGAGCAGGATATAACACTTGATTTTAATCATTATATACTACGGTATACAGTAATCTGATATTTGCTCACGTGCAGATGCCTTTTTATTTTCAGTGTAATGCGATAGTTAGCATGCACAGATAGAGTTGGTGCAACTCGGTTTGTCTTGTGTCAGAGCTGGTGCAAACACGCGTAACATGCTCCATTATTCAGCGGCTGGCCTTTTTTACCCCGCTGGAGGGACAGCATCAGCTATTTGAAACGGATTGTTTGGCCCATAAAGGATGTGACGTGATCCGCGCCGCGTTTCATTGTTCGGCCGCATGAAGGGAAACATTCATTACGACCTGGTGCCCACCTGGGCGGGTCGGCGATCGCTGCGCGCGGCGTGTAAACGTCCGGTTCAGGGGAAGATATACAGCCCGCAGTGCAATGCAGTGGCGACGAAAGAGAGAGTTCGGCGCGCCGGCCAATCCGCTATTCGGAACAGGTGCGGCTGCTGCGCCACCAACTCCAGCCAAACAAAGGGAGAGTTCTACCGGAACGTCCTCGTTGCCGACCGCAATGCGTTTGTCCCGTCGAACGGATACCGGCACTGAAAGAATGGTTGCAAGCCAGCCGAAAAGTCAGGTCGAAACTCTCCCCTTCCGCTACTGTACAGTTTCGGTCAGTTATGTATCCAGCATCTATTTACTGTTCCTAGATGTGGTGAAAAAAGCTAGACAAATGCTTTGCCCTGCACAGTAATTAAGTAATTACTACGTTCGCTTCTTTAAAAATTTATTTGATGTGGGTAATACTACTCATAATAATCTTGATCAACCTAGATTGCTTTAGGATGACAAATTAGCATGTGGCACACCTTTGTAAAGGCAATGTTAACACAAATTCCTCCAGATATTGTGATCTCTGATAATGTACATGAGATCTAAACTTAAAGTTCTTCACGTGATACATGCCCGCTGTAAATACACATAATTTTTGTCAAGTAATCCAAGGTATGAAAAATCCTGTTTAGTTAATGTAGCATACAAAATATCAACAGGGAACCTACAGTCTCTATAAGTAAGTTACAGTCCTAAATTCATATCGTCCTCATAGTAATTATAAGAATTTCATTTTAATAGGGGATATAATTACAGTTTTTTTCACATAGTCAGTACGCTAATATTGCAGTTCATCACAATAGGAATAGTCGTAATAAGGGATGTAAACAGCATATCTCCTTAATAACTAACACGAGAGACAAAAAGTTTAACCTCATCACATAGAATATAAAGTAATTCTAGCATCATTAATGATGACATACAGACCAATGGGTATGAACAGTGAACCTGACAATGATAGCAGTGAAGAAAAGAATGAAACATAGTTAATTCACTGTTGATTTAAAATTTCCTATCAGGGAAGCATTTACCATTACTTGCAACTGGCCGAAGATTTTTGTTAAAATGTGATACACCTTCCTTCGTATTAAATGTAGCTTTAGCGTTGCGATATTGTTTCTTAAACCAAAGTGACGCTCAGGATAATATTCATTCCCTTTTAGTGGAAAATACGAAGATCAGTCTTAAAGAAACGCATAATTCTTTGTAGACGGGTAGTGTAAAGCACTAGAGAAATGACATATAGTAGATGGAAGTATGCAGCTTAGCAACCGCCCTTTTATAAGCTCAATTGTGCCTCATTATTGTTTTTTATTGTTTCAGGTAAGTCAGTGTTGCTAGTCCACCGGAAACACTTAAATACCAACTTGGAGTGATGGAATTCCGCAGCATATCAAAAACATCGACATCAAAACAAGTAGGTACCAGTCCATCGCAACAGTACCATGAATTGTAGCATCATGATTCGTTTGCTTCACAGGATTATGTATAATGCTACAGCGTGAATCAGCAACCACATTCTCTTGAGCTTACAAGGAGGCGATTACCATAGATGTTCAGAGATCGGTAGTGTTCTTTCTTAGGCAAATTTCAATGTTTCATAATAAAAAAGAGGACACAGGTGTACACACACAACATCAGAGAACTATACAATAACGGTTGCACCATATGATGACAAGTTTAGAAGATGGATTCTCCAGAATGAAAGGTTCTCTACACCACACAAGTAGTCACGATGTAGACGTTTGTAAGGGTAGGAAACGGTGTGAGGCGATAATAGACTCGTGTATGTGAATTTTTGTCTTGTCCCAGACATTCTAAGTGAATTGTCACAACAAAACAAACTTGGCTACAGTGGACTGACTCACATCAATCAGAAATTCATTAATATTTAGAAAGGCAAAAAGAACCAATATTTCTGATTAGGAAACTCTTGGTTTCTCTGTACTTACCAATAATGAGCATTGTTGAAATGCGACTTATTTGTTGATCAAACTTTGTACATGGTGCTATCTCTTACGTGTAACAATTATATCCTCAGAGGCTTCTATACTCCTGCTACACTTTATTCGAAATGAAATACGACATTAAATGATCTTTGATGCAAAAGATGAATCTCAAAGTGCTATTTAATGACCTTCTTGGACTAATTATGTTAATAGAGTTTACATACAAGTGCATGTGTTACTGCATAAGTTACACAGTAAATCTAGATTTTAAGTAGTTACTGACAGAGTTACAGGATTTTTAGAATAATCGTTTACACTGGATGAGGATAAAAAATAAATCTTCCATATATGACGCAACAACTATGAACATAAAAGACTGCAACATTCGTTAAGCTCTAAAGAAAATGTACTAACAATAATAATAATAATAAAGAATATTAATTACTATAGTAATGAAAATGAAATAAGAGTATATAGCATCTATGCGAACTATGGACAGGAGGGAATGCAGAAGAAATGTGAAAGATGAGGAACACATAATACTGGAGATGAGAAAAACTGTTGAGTTAAATTAACATTAATTTTAAAATGCTTTACTGTAGATACTGCTCAAGCCATACACATTTCTTTCTGTAGCTATTGTATTATCAATTTGTTTTAATGCAGTCAGTTGGCACTTACTAACACTGACAGCCAAAAAGTGGAAGCAACATCATTATACCATAAATGACTTGGATAACTCTGTTTTACTGAATGCTAATGGTGGATTAGGGCATACCAGTTTGAGTTACTTGATCATAGTGAACCACCTCCTAGATTCCGGGTTATAACAACAAGCACACTTTAGCAATACACGTAAGGTGTTGTTGAATAGGAGGCTGCTATATCTTCTCCAGTATCGTCATCAAATTGATCACTTGCGCATATACTTGTAGTACTAAACTACAGAAACGAACACTGAAAAATAGTTAAAAAGAAAATGTTGTGACGATGTGAAAGGTTTTAGGAAGAGGAAGGTTTATAAGACCTATATACCTTATTATGTTGTAATATTAATACGCATGCATGCACATGCATGTTGTAAGGTATATATATACCTATATAGGTATACAACAGTATTCATTGACGAATCACCTAAGTTCAGTGAGATGATTGTATATGACATGCCATATGACAATAAACGTGCTATTCTATTCAAATATTTCATTCACTGCCAAACTGTATTTTCTAGTATCAGTCCGTGAAATGAATTTACAGTAACTGTCATTACTGACAACGAAGCGATCTCAGTATATCTGCAGACACATGCTGTCTCTTTATGTTTCAGGTGCATTATTCGGAACAACAGTGTTTTCATTATGTTATAAAATGTCTCATCTATCAAATTTATTAGTGTGATACAATCGTGGAGATTACTGCTGATATGTGGATATTTTTATTTGCTGAGAAGTGATTGCATTATTCTCTGTTCGATGTCGTTGAAAGCGGGAAAGAGACAATGACAAAGTAAGAAAGCGGAATTATATTATATCTATCTGTTACCTAGAGTTGTTTAGACTCTCTTACGCTAAAATACATCGTGCAGAAAATTCACACCTGAGATGCCTTGAGAATGCCTTTCATATACCAGCCAGTTGAATTAATATTTGGAGAGAAATCAAAGTTATGTGTATTCTCTAGAATACTTTCTGGCGAATACGAAAAGCAAGAAGAGCTACAGCGTCCAAAAGATGGTTGTTTCTGCAAGTGGCAACATAGTCGCGAATAAAGGCAGTTATCTCGGAAGAACAGAACCTGTTTTTTTAGATCCTGTCGATGACCATAAAATCACTCGAATTAAGGAAACAAATTCGGATAAATCATTTCAGTTTATCAGCGTTATTTCATAAATATTACATGCACTGAGAAAAAAATATTAATCATAACAAGCAAGTAAACAGATACTAATAAAGCATTTCATTACATTTATTACAAGTCGTACTAGTGAGAATATCTGTGAGTTTGACTAAACTACAGTAAGGTCATAGTATAGCATTTGAAATGATAGGTTATCTGGGTCGTAATTATATAGGAACGTCCCTAAATGCTAATTTAAAATATAGGCTAATTGTACGTGATGAATTGTTGTGGAATACAAAACACGAGGGCCATGTGTTGAGGCAATGATGTGGTTGCTTTTTGATAGAATCAGATTTTATACATTGGGACACTTCTTGCACAGCCTTAATGACGTTATAAATCTCACAATATGTTCATTTTCAAACCAAGTATGGTCTCTCCATTCGATTCCAGGACTTCCTGGGGCACCTGTTACTGTTGGATGTAAGAGACCCTACAAACCTATGGGTTGCTTAAGGGAACACAAACTATGAATCTAACTGTTGATCGGTGTCTGTGAAGTCCAGTTCACAGTTTGCCTCAACACGTTGAGCTAAGTGCTCCTGTTCCATCAACAGCACGTGTACCTAAAATTAATTAATGTCTACAGGGTAGGGGAAGAGGACATACTTTGGAATAACTCATTCAAGATTCTTTCAAATTTTTTGTCTATACCATGCACAGATACGGGCTACTCTGTTAACAGCCTATAGGTATTTATAAACTAATTTTAACTGTCGATAGATACAGTTTTGCAAGGTATATGGCAGATGGAGGATGTTGACGAGCGCGGTAAGATGACTAATCAGCAATTCTGAGTTCATACGTCTAGGTCCCATCATCATATGCCTACCACAAAATCTTCACTGGTGATGAATTAAAAAACTGCAGGGTGAAACCGTGGCTGCTAGTTCCACGTCCATTAAGTAACTGTCGTATACAGTTACTGCCTTGGTAAAATTATCGAGGCGCTATTTATAAGCCCTTGTGAAATAACTGATATACAAATAGTATACGTTTCACAGTCATTAGTTACTCGTGCCTTATTATTGTCAGTGCTACTTTAAGATTCAGATACTTTAAAATAGCCGCTGAGACAAGTTGACCATGGCTGGTTGACGACCACGTCATCTATTGAGCACTGCTTATTTGAAATCAGCTGCATCGGGTAATGGAGTCAACATTTGTCAATCGATGTTTACCTTCCTCTTGTGTTTAATTGGTGTTATTTTACTGCAGCGATTCCATAGACTTTGTTCCTTTCACGGGAGATGCTGAAGCTGAAATTTTTGCTGCTCAGGTTGGAGCACCCAGAGATCAAACCACACAAACATCAGAAGATACAAAGAACCTGTATCTGAAGCAAATGATGCATCCCATGAGCCAAAACAGTGCCGACGTAATATAGATTTGAAGCCATGGCTTAAGGAAGGTCGTGTGTAAAAATCATGTCGTAGTACGCAAGAGCAAGTATTTTAATAAATTCGCCTTTAAAAAACGATATTTGTCCGTAATTAACCAGGGAGGAACATGAACATTTGAAACAACAATTAAAAACATAAACAAAGCAATAAATTTCCAAAGAAGGTATAGTGCAGAGTCCAAATGTGGTGAATGTACGTTAACCATTGTAATGAGTTTTGCCTCTTCAGAACTTTCGTGCTTCAATTGCAATATTGTATTCTGTAAAAATTTCGGCATGACTTGAGTTAATTTGTAAAATTAAGTTACGTATTCCACATCTAAGGACAACTTTCCATATATTTGGTCATCAAAACACTTTCTATTTATGTAATTTTATTTTTCAAAAGGTTCCATTTAGCAACATCGATCCTGAACCATGAAAACTGATAATCACAGGTGTCATCCTAAATGAGTCAAAAACAACTTTACAATGAAACTGATATTATGCTTTATTTTCATGTAAACAAAATTCGTGTCTTAATTTCTAATTTTTTTTTAAATTTTACTACCCATGATTCAGTCGACAATAATATAAAGACAGGAAGATGATAGTTTCTGTAATGTCAAATTTGCAACATTAATTATTAATTTTTAGGCACATAAATATTTGTGTAAACAATTATTTCCACAAAACTTTATGTAAATTGTATCTGAAAAGTCATTTCAATTAAGATAGCTATAATGAAATTCATCTGAACTACATCCTGTTCTAGAAGAATACTTTTAAAATTTCCAGCGCGAAACGCTACATAATTTTTTAGTTGTCACCGAGATTGGTCAATGTAACTATCAAGTTTTTTGCGTTGTGCTGAAATGTTGCACAATGTATTTAGCTAACAGATGGTGTTAGAGAAAGTGTTAAGTATTTATCAATAATTGCTGATGGTATCAGACAGCAACCGTATTCCAGTGACTATTCCTGAAACAAAAGAACCTTGGACCTATTAAGTGGAAAGCATAAACATGATTCCGACACTCTAGACAACGAGACAGCCGTAGCAAGATATGTAAAGTTTATCTACTAGTATAATGTTTCTGCCCTTATGAAATTGTATAAACGTTGCCAACTCTAGACTAATTAGTTCGACGTAAGATAATTACTTTTTTGTGCATCTACGAACATTTGGATGGTGAGGGATATGTAACTTTATACCCTCGACTAGAAGACTGAGTATTGCTAATGTCAGACAAGGTGAGATGAGAAGGGCTCAAACACTGAAGTAGGAAAATTTTTAATGAGACGTACTGATCTGCAGTTACATTAATTTTCATCACGATAATCCTGTCTTTAAATCCCACAAAGGTACTTAACATGTCCGCAGTTCCTTCTTCAAGTGATCGCGAAGCTAGCGCAGGTTCATTGCGCTAATCCCCAATACGCTGGCTGCCTCATCAGCTAATCCACACATTAACTGGCGAGGGCGCCACCTGAGACCGGCGCACCGCTTGTCTCCTCACACCTGCTGTATGGCCCCTGACACGCCTATATCCACGTAATTGCGGCGTGCCACACCCATTAGCGCAATTATGCTGTAAACCATACACCTCGCAATTACATCTCGAAAGTAATCAAGTCGAGAATGCCTTTCCTAATGTTCTCATACTGTTCAATCGTTCCTCCCGTGATGGAACCACTGTCTACGTCATAACTGCGTGGAACTCTCGAGTTCTGCATCACTTGGCAGATCGCGCTAATCGAAGTGCTCACTTGGACGGACTTTAATACCGTAATGAATAACAGCTATTGTTTTTAACCATCGCATCCATTATCTAAAAGTATAGAATTTGACTTCACATCAACAAAAGTGACGACGTTCCTATTCTTCTGCAGTTTACAACAAGCAATCTAGGCGCTACAGTCTGGAATCGCGCGACCGCTACGGTTGCAGGTTCGAATCCTGCCTCGGGCATGGTTGTGTGTGATGTCCTTAGGCCAGTTAGGTTTAAGTAGTTTTAAGTTCTAGGGGACTGATGACCTCAGAAGTTAAGTCCCATAGTGCTCAGAGCCATTTGAACCACTTGCACAACAACCAAGCGTTATATACTTCGGCATAGTCATACGTTTCATTACTAAATCATTCGATGCAGAAAATGTTCCAGATATAAAGAAAAAAAACGGTTGACAGAACTATAACGAATAAGAATTGACATAGCGTCTAAATTATAGGTAACTGGCTACAATGTAATAAATAAAGAAATGCGTAAAGTGTCACTGAATACATTTTAAAAACAGAGAGGATTATGTGCTTCTCTGACACTTCGCACTAAGTTAAAAAAAAAAAATATATGATTGAGATCAAACAGCTATGGGGGCACATTTTATGTTCCAGTCTTGTGATAAATTTAACCTTTCTCTCCTATTTTAACCTACCACAGAAATTCTCCTTCACACATCGTAGCATTAATACGTTTCAAGAGCTACGACCTTCCCCATTCAAATTATTTTCTTTTATTATAACGATGTTCATTAATGTATGACAATAACAAATAAACCCCGAAAAAGCGAACATAATAACTACCCAGTTGGAAACAATATTTTTATTTACGTCCTAGAAACGAGATGGAAAATTAGGTATGCAGCAATGCTCCACAACCCAGTGTTCTTATATTTGAAGTGCAGTCGCGTTACACGTCTGCAGTCGTCACTGAATTAAATGCCCATGTAGAATAGAAACAATGCGTACATTACCTTTATCTTGCCGCAACTGCTCAGGACGCGTCGCTGTCAGTACACGCAGAACTAGTTTTTTTTTTTTTTTATCCTCAGCTGAGCTCTCAATGACGGTTCCTCACGCGTCGTGTCAGTTGCAAACCACGATTTTCCGTTCTCATTCACGCGGAGTTGTATTAGTTCATTTTGGCTATAACTGTCGATTAAAGCATCATTCTGGTGGACGATAGTTCAAATATCCGTGCGGTTATTTAAACTGCAGTTGTAGGGTATCCGTGACTCCCATAAATCACCCCAGGTAAATGCTGGAATGATTCCTCTGAATAGCGAACGACCGAATTTCTTCCTCATCCTTTCGTAATCCGTGCTTGTTCTCCGTCTCTAATGACAGCCATAAACTCCAAGTTTTCTTCTTCCTATATTTCATCAAGTCCTTTACTGTGTGTAGACTATGACGAACAGCTAGTACAGCTGTTATTAAAGAGAGGATCCGCCGGTTTACAACAACCAATCTAGGCGCTTAAGTCTGGAACCGCGCAACTGCTACGGTCGCAGGTTCGAATCCTGCCTCGGGAATGGATATGTGTGATGTCCTTAGGTTAGTTAGGTTTAAGTAGTTCTAAGTTCTAGGGAACTGACGACCTCAGATGTCAAGTCCCATAGTGCTCAGAGCCATTTGAAAGAGAGGATCCGGTTAATTCGAAGGACATTGGGCACTGCTTCTTTACAACTGTATCATCTGCATAGGAAAATGTCTATGGGTTTGCCTGTTCATTTATGAAACTGGTATGATGGTTCTACACAGACCAAGGTTAATCGGGTGCTTGGGGTGGCTACAGCTAAATAGACTATAATATTTGGCCGTCTTCCACGTACCTCGCACTTCACGAAAGGAGAGGTTACCCGATGTTCTTTTATTAATTTTACTGATAAGAGTTTGAAGATTCTATGCGGGTTGTCCTGGGAAAAGGGTTAAACTTCGTGACCACTTCAAGAACGTTGACGATACCAGCTCTCATCAGTGGTGTGCAGCTTCTTTCCAGTATTTCCGCGAAAGAAATAAGGCACGAAGCTGTGCAGGCGATTGTCAAGTCTCAGCAACAACGAGGTGATATCTTTGGAGGCGCTGCAAATACTTTGTAAGGACGTAGGTACCGTTATTCCCCACGATAATTAGGGAAAAACCATTCTCTTCATACCACGTGAACTATGCAATTCTCAGGTGTAATGTCTGTTGGACAGTAAATAACAATCCAAAATAGTCATTGTATCGCAAAACACCCAGCTCGTGAATGCATCGGTCTAACCCAACGAAGTTGTGAGGATATTAAGTGTGGTGTCACCGCCAGACACCACACTTGCTAGGTGGTAGCCTTTAAATCGGCCGCGGTCCGTTAGTATACGTCGGACCCGCGTGTCCCCACTGTCAGTGATTGCAGACCGAGCGCCGCCACATGGCAGGTCTAGAGAGACTTCCTAGCACTCGCCCCAGTTGTACAGCCGACTTTGCTAGCGATGGTTCACTGACAAATTGCGCTCTCATTTGCCGAGACGATAGTTAGCATAGCCTTCAGCTACGTCATTTGCTACGACATAGCAAAGCGCCATTATCATTTGCTATTTATCTTGTGATGCATGTACCGTCAGACCGATGTTTACCAATTATGGATTAACGTTAAGTATTCCAGAAGCTACGTACTTTTTTTACTAGACTCAACTCCTTTAACTGTTCCAGACCTCACGCCAGCCTGCGTGAGCTTAAACGCGTGCCTTTCGGCTACCTCATAGTGGCTAGGCTGTCTTGCCAAGTCACAACATTAAGAACTCAGGGCGCTGATCCTCCGAGATTATATTGCCTTCCCAAGGTCTAGAACGATGTACCGCTGCAGCGCTTAGTAATATTGGTTCTCCTACAAATTGCATGCCAAACCATTTAGCCTCTTCGTTGAGACCTTTCGTTGCGAGGTGTCCATACTACATTCGGAATTCACTATAGCCTTGTGATGACTGGGTGTTGTGTGATGTCCTTAGGTTAGTTAGGTTTAAGTAGTTCTAAGTTCTAGGGGACTGATGACCATAGATGTTAAATCCCATAGTGCTCAGAGCCATTTGAACCATTTTTTTGAATTCACTATATGTTATCCGCAGTGCGAAGTGGTAGCGGCTTTGAGAAGTAATTGAAACATCCTCCGTGCTGGATTCGAACTTCGCGACTATGTCGAGTGGTTCTAGGCGCTTTAGTTCGGAACCGAGTTGCTGCTCGCAGGTTCGAATCCTGCCTCAGGCATCGATGTGTGTGATGTCCATAGGTTAGTTTGGTTTAAGTAGTTCTATGTCTAGGGGACGGATGAGCACAGATGCTAAGTCCCCATAGTGCTTGGATCCATTTGATTTTTCGCCACTACGTACATTTTGAGTGAAAATCACGAGCAATGATGGTCGAAGACTTCCCGTATAAGAAGTGACCCTTCTGCCAATGGAATTATCAAACAGGACGGAGAGGCGATAGTGATTCCGGTATTCACTTGTGCGTGCGGTGGGAAACTATTCCCAAAAGGCCGACGAACGAGCCATGCTCAACGGCAAGAGGATGCAGAAGGCATTAATAACAAATAATGTCTATCCACAGGAAATGTGAACTGAAAAAGTGTCATTATGATCTCTCCATTAGCAAACGTTTCCGGACTAGTCCCCCATTCTGATCTCCGGGAGAGCACTGCCACGGGGTGGGCGGGCGGTGGGGGGGTGGGGGGTGGGGGAGGTGACATTGAGCAACAGTTCGAATAACCAACAAAGGATAATGGTTTACTAGTCGGAGTGTGGAATGTCAGAAGTTTGAACGTGGTAGTTAAGGTAGAAAATCTGAAAAGAGAAACGCTTTGACTCAGCAGATATATAGTTGGCGCCAGTAAAGTGAAATGACAAAAGGACAAGGATTTTTCGTCAACGAGTATAGGGTAACATCAACAGAAAATGATACAAGGGAATAGGTTTCTTTATTAATAGGAAGGTAAGGCAGGGAGAGAGCTAATGTGAGCAGTTCAGTGATGGGGTTGCTCTTATCAGAATTGACAGCAAGCCGTCACTGACAACAATAGTTTACGTATACGCGCCGACGTCGGAAGCAAAGGATGATGAGTATATAAGGATACTGAACGGATAATTCAGTACGTAAAGGGAGATGATAATCTAATAGCCGTAGGGAACAGGAACGCGGTTGTAGGGGAAGAAGAATATGGGCTTAGTGGTTGAAACGAATGAGGAGAGAGACTGAATTCTGCACTAAATTTCAGCTAGTAATAGTGAATACTCTGTTCAAGAATCACTGTTTAAGAATGACAACAGGAGGAGGACTAATTGGAAAAGGGCGGGAGATAATGGGAAGATTTAGCTTATACCATAGACAAGCAGAAATTCTGAAATCAGATATTGTACTGTAAGGCCTAAAGAGCAAATATAGACTCAGGTCATAATTTAGTAACGATGAAGTGTAGGCTAAAATTTGAAAGGCTACTCACAAAGAATCAATGAGCAAAGAAGTGGGACACGGAGGTACTAAGAAATGAATACACTTGAAGTTTTCTGAGTTATTGATACTGCGATTATGAACAGCTCAGTCTATAATTCAGTTGAAGAGGTATGTGCGTCTCTAAAATGGCAGTCACAGAAGCTGGAGGAAAACGTAGGTACGCTGAAGGTAACTGCGAAGAAACCACTGATAACGTAAGAGATACTACAGTTGATCCTCTAACGGAGGAGGTACAAAAATATGTGCAGAGAAATTCAGAAAAAAAAACAAGTCGCTTAGGAACGAAATAGAAAGTAAATGCAGGAAAGGTAAGGCTAAATGACTGTACGAAAAATTTGAAGGAATCGAAAGAGTAATGATTGTCTCAAGGACTGACTTAGTATATAAAAAAGTCAAAACAAACGTCAGTGAAATTAAAAGCAAGGGCGGTAACTTTATGTGTTTCATGGGAATTGCACTGTTAAAAGCAAAAGAGAGTGGACAGGTAGCCTCTATGTGGGGGAGGCCGTGTCTGGTGACGTGATAGAAGAAACAGGAGTCTGCAGGGAAAAGATAGGGGTTCCAGTATTAGAATCGAAATTTAAAAGAGCTATGTATGACTTAAGATCAGATAAGGCAGAAGGGATAGATAAATTTCCATCTCATTTATTAAAAACCATAGAACGAAGTGGTAACAAAACGACGATTCGTGCTGGTGTCTAGAATTTATGACACTGACGATATGCCATCGGACATTCGGAGACACATCTTCAACACAACTTCGAAAATTGCAAGAGCGTCCAACTGCGAAGATTATTGCACAATCAGCGTATCAGCTCATGCATCCAAGTGGCTGACAATACAATATACAACAGAAAGGAAAATAGATTTAAGGATCGGTTATATGACGGTCAGTTTGGCTTTAGGAAAATTAAAGGCGCTAGAGCGGTAGTTCTGAAATTGCTGTTGACGGTGGATCAGGATTGAAGAAAAATCGAGACACTTTCTTAGGGTTTGTCAATTTGGAAAGAAATGTTCCATAACGTAAAATGGTGCAAGATGTTCGAAAATATGAGAAAAATATGGACAAGGTACAGGGAAAGATTGGTAATGTTCAATGTAGAATGTGTGAGGACCAGGAGCGAATATTAACACTGGAAGACCAGGAAGAAGTGCTCAGATTAAGAAGAGTGTCTCACAGATGTGGTCTTTCGCCCCTACTGTTCAATTTACTCACCGAAGGTGCAATGACCGAAAGAAAACTTTCAAGAGTGGGATTAAAATTCAGGGTGGAAAGGTATCAATAATAAGATTCGCTGAATATATCGGTAATCCTCAGCGAAAATTAAGAAGTGCACGATCTACTGAATGGAATAAATACGGATTGAAAATAACTCGAAAGAAGAAGAAAGTAATGAGAACAGCGAGGAACTTAATATCAGAATTGGTTGATCACATGTAACCAATGGACGGAACAAGGAGGACGTAAGAAGCAGAGCAGCACTGGCAAAAGGAGCATCCCTGGTCAATAGAAATCTACAAGTATCAATGATAGGCCTCAATTCGAAGAAGAAATCTTTTAAAATGTACGGTTGGAGCACAGAATTGTATGATAGTGAAACACGGACTGTGGGAAAACCGGAACAGAAGGGAACCGAAGCGTTTGAGATGTGGCGCTACAGATGAATGTTGAAAATCAGGTGAACTTACGGGGTAAGTAAGGAATAAAGAGGTTTTCAGCAGAATCGTCGAGAAAAGTAATATATGGAAAACATTGACATGAAAACGGGACAGGACTGTTAACACATCATGGTACTAAAGGGAGATATAGATGGTAAAAAGTCTGGGGGAAGAAAGAGTTTAGAATACCTTGAAGATTTAGGGAATAATTAAGGATTTAGGTTGCAGCTCGTACTCAGAGACAAAAAACTTGGTATAGGAGAGGAATTAGTGGCGGGCTGCATCGGACCAGTCAGGATACTGATGACTTAGAAAAAATGAGGACTTACAGTTGCAGCAGCTCGGATTTGCTGATTAGTTTTAATGCTGTGTCATTATTTACCCATGTTACACCATATCCTTAATTCCTTAAGGTAAAAAATAGATTGATTGATTTTTCACAAAGTGGATGGAAAACAGTGAAT
Source organism: Schistocerca americana (assembly GCF_021461395.2). Taxonomy (NCBI): domain Eukaryota; kingdom Metazoa; phylum Arthropoda; class Insecta; order Orthoptera; family Acrididae; genus Schistocerca; species Schistocerca americana. Next base: position 1,220,620,528 of record NC_060119.1, on the reverse strand, counting down.
TAATTCAATTTTAATAACGTAATCAGCTTTCAACGCAGAATGTTTGATTCATGCTAACGAATTTCAATACTTGAAGGTCATCATCAAACTATTCTCTCCTTTAGCGACCTGCAGAGGGGGCGAGCGGAGCCAAACATGAGTCAAAATACACATTCGTCAACGAACATAAGTTTGGCTCCTCTGCGGTCTCCGCAGATCGCTAAAAGAGACACTTAACGGTCTGGTAAGATTTAAACCGGTTACCATCAATAAAATATTTTGCGATCGAGACTGATTACTATATTAAAACAGATTATAACCTTATTTCGTCAACTCAATATTTATTTACTAACACGTTTTATGAACTAATTGACATGGTTACTATGAAAAATTCGTTGTCTTTCTTGGTGGCCAACTTTTTTATAGAAGATTTTGAGGATGTTGCATCATCGTAAAACCGACGGCACCTTTCCACATAATGTCTTTCGCAAGCCGACACATAAATTTATATCTGTGAGCGGTCAGTTGTCATCATCCTGTGCAGACAAATAGTATCGTGAATGCAGTTTTACTCAGGGTGCATTTGATTGCTGATCGAGACCATCAACAGGAAGAACTTGAAGATCTCATGAACTTTTTAGGTGGCAATAACTACTCACCAAGTAAAATCAGCAAGACTTTGCCATTTAGACGGAAGGTGAGTGCACCACCTCAGAACATGAAGAGGAAAGGTTGAGGTTCCTTGCCTTCCTGCCAATAGTGGGAAATAAATCTTATCCTCTTTAAACATATAGTGAAGATTATTTTAACGTCATCATCAAAGATACGGTCATTGGCTTTGGTAAGAATGATTTGTATCTACCGAAAGCAAGGTGTATAAAACTTCCTCTTAGTGTGTTTTGCCATAAATTGGACTTACCTTACGTACAGTTGAAGCACGTTGTGCGGTGCATCGACGCTATACCAGCCTGCTACAGCAAGATAAATCTGCCGTAGCCAAATGCCGCATACAGGCAGGCCATGATGTATATACTGAAAAAGCCCAAATTTTAACATGTGTTTCTACCTTCTGGGATTCAGTTTTGAAGGAAGCGAATGAAATGCAATTGACAAATAGTTTATTTGATCTTTATGACAATTTTAACCTCTACAGATTGTGGAATCCTACGATAGCACAGACAACAGTAGTGTCGCCATGTAGACTGTAATTTCTGGACCTTCACTGAGTAGCATACATCCTTTCTACCTGTGTTGCATTTCTTCTACCATGTCCTGTGATGCACTCATACGCACTCTGCTCAGCCCTAAGGTCACATAAAGTGGACGGAAGCCATTTACCATTCTCTCACAGTTAACTACCTCTGTCTTACAGCACCCTTCCTTCTTAACCGGGCCGGTCGGAGTGGCCGTGCGGTTCTAGGCGCTACAGTCTGGAACCGAGAGACCGCTACGGTCGCAGTTTCGAATAATGCCTCGGGCACGGATGTGTGTGATGTCCTTAGGTTAGGTTTAATTGGTTCTAAGTTCTAGGCGACTGATGACCTCAGTAGTTAAGTCCCATAGTGCTCAGAGCCATTTGAACCAAGCCTTCTTAACCGACTGCAGCGGTGCCTCAAGGCTCTGTCCTATCCCCCCTCCTTTACATCCTGTACATTGGAGACCTTTCCAAACCACCATCCTCAAATTACCTCCTGCAATATGCTAAAAACACCACCTTCCAAGCCACTGACCAGTCCATTCAACTCTCCACTGCCTCCTTCCAACGCCACATCAATCGCCGGCCGAAGTGGCCGCGCGGTTCTGGCGCTGCAGTCTGGAACCGCGAGACCGCTACGGTCGCAGGTTCGACTCCTGCCTCGGGCATGGACGTGTGTGATGTCCTTAGTTTAGTTAGGTTTAACTAGTTCTAAGTTCTAGGGGACTAATGACCTCAGCAGTTGAGTCCCATAGTGCTCAGAGCCATTTGAGCCATTTGAACCACATCAATCTTCTGGTCCAGTGGTGGAATACGTGGAAACTTCTAATACATCTACGGGAGAGACAAGGTACTATATTTGGTCGCATCACTCTGCGTTTCCGTCGTCTAGATTTCCATCTCTCCATTTATAACCAATTCATCCTTCTGACTATTATAGACGACTATCCTTGACAGAAAGCCAATATGGTATGCCCACCACCGTACATCCAACGCAAAACAGGAAACTGCTAGTGAAACACACCTGTGATCTACATCCTGGTGCCGTTATTCTCACCGACAAAATCCTCATTCCCCCATTCTCCCCTACGCCAACGTTCCCTGTATCTCCATCTCCCCTAAATTCTACAAGTTTCTTGAGTTTCCGTCTATACTCGCCAGCTCACATCCGGTACCTGATTTTACTCTTCCCACACTTTCTTCTCTCCCTAGAGCACCTTTGGATTCAATACATTGAACGCAAAACCCAAAACTGACACCCAGTAGCTTATCAACTAATCACCAATCCAGTTATATTGCTCCATTGCATCCATATTCTACCTTCCAAGCACCTTCATGCCTTATCCATTTTCTCCGTCGGGAACTTCAACCAACTCCCATAGATAACGATGAAATCCGTCCAGAGGTTACTGCTCTTTCCAGATTAGTGATAACATCCCTCCTCATGCTCTGCCTTTATTCTTGTATCTTCTCCTTCCTACAACTCACATTTAGTCGCTACCTGCTAGTCTACAAGGCCTCGTCTCCGTACTCATAATTGCGCTTTCATCACGACGATCATTTTCCATGAGTCACCGGCGTTATCATCCATCGTAGCATAGATCACTTTGTCATAATTATTCTTTAAATGTGACCTCAAATAATGTTTGAAAGTTTAAAAATCGTCAACAGTATTCACCAATGTGTGATCTTAAATCATAATTTAGTGTCATCCTTTTTATGGGAAAATCTTAGATGGTATCGAACAATATGTCCTCAACAAAAACTATTTATTGTCATATGCTTTTATGTAATTTAGAATATCTTTCCAGATTTTGTAACCTTTGGCTGAAGAGCAGTTTTATCAGAAGCCATATCGCCTCTTTGTGAGGAGTTGATACAACAATGAAGAAAAAATTACCGTCAGTCCGTTCTTTTCGCTTCGAAGATAGCCGGACAGTTCGCAACGGAAATATTGGCAGCTGAGAAAGTATACTCCTTTACACGCGTGGATTTCCTTAATTTTGTGGAGGACTGGCTCGGTCGTCTGTCCGGCAATGCTTCTCACACTCTGTCATTAATCATTCATTTATTCGTACACACATACTTCGCAGACTTTTTTTGTTTGAATTATCAGTCTTCTGCTATCCGCCACGAATTTCTCTCCTGAACCAACCTCTTCATCTCAGAGTAGCATTTGCAACCTACGTCTTCAATTATTTGCTGGTTTTATTCCAATCTCTGTCTTGGTCTACAGGTTTTGCCCCCTGCAGCTCTCTCTACTACCATCAGCGAGACTTGTGATTGGTATCCTTCCACTTTGAATTTTAATTCCACTAGTTCGTCGACATAAACCGCTAAGTGAAGAAGTTCAGGATTAGGCCCAGAAGATCTCGCTACCCGATCGATCGCCATGTCATCTTCTGCCAGACGGTGAACTCAGGTGTGGGGTGTGAGTACAGCTGTCTCAGCGTTTGTCGGCTCTCTAGACCTTCGAACCGGCCTTCTTACTGACGTAGCTGGTCCTATGGTCTCATCAGGCCGGAAAGTCCATGTTCCGGTCCTCCTACCAATACCATACCACATCACGTGCACATCAGTCAGACACCCTGACCAGTCAACGGCGGAGGCATACCTAAATAAGCCACTAGGCACCACGACTCTCAATCCTTACTTCTCTTAAGAGTCTAATATTTTATGCTTGTACATCGTGTTGCCTTCTCCGTCGGCTCTGTCACTCGTTTTGCTACTCATCGTGAATGAATTTAAGGACGGTTACAGCAAGCGTCCTCCTTTCGGTGATGACATTTTCATTGAGTACTTTCTACGCTTGCTGTGGAAGCAATGACACGCGGAAAATGAAACTATAAGGTGGGTGTATCTCACACCCAGAAAGGAAGGAAGGAAGATTGGGTTTAACGCTGTGTCGACATCGAAGTCATTAGAGATAGGGCACAAGATCGGACTGTATGAAGAACTGGTAAAGGATTTCGGCCGTGCCCTTCGAAGGAACGATCCCAGTATTTGCCTGAAGCAGTTTAGCAAATCACGAAAAACCTAAATCTCGATGGTCGGAAGCAGGTTTGAACCGTCGTCCTCCAGAATGCGAGTCCAGTGTGCCAAACACTGCTCTACCTCACTCGGCTTTACACAATGAAGTTAGTTCGCATTATGGTTGGGTAATCCAAAGTCACGAAAACCACAAGTCGCGGAGCAACGCCTTGTCGGCAATGCATAGTTGAGACAGGTAGTGGGGAAATTATAATGTGTTTTTTACAGAAGACTTGCAGCACGGTTTCTCACAGGAGTATATTGAACCACTACTGCTGTATTGGGAGACAGTTCTTGGTCTGGACTGCTTAGCTACTCTCCACTCAAGTGTTGGAAGCTCGATCAGCGGCCGTAGAGGTCATGGACATGATGAGAAGCGCGAGGACCCAGCCCGCCAGTGACGTTATTCTTGTGGTATCTCGCACAGTGCTGTAAGCTGATGCGTCGTCTTCTCATTTCTCAGGTCGATGTGAAATAGTGGCTGCTGCAATACTGGAGGCGACGGTGAGTCGAGCCGTCACGGGTGGCGTTGAATCCCGGACGCCGCATCCTCTGACTGTAGACGATCGTCGAAAGTGTGTCAGTTGCCCGGTGGATACAGTGGTTGTTGAGCGGATGATGCCCTTTTCGTGTTTCTTTTATTTATTTGTAAATTTTACTTCATTTAATGACCTCACTAACATCAGATACCTTCTCAACTCTTGAAGTTCCATTTCGTTTCCTCCTTCCCCTCTTCTCGGTGCTTCACCTTTTGTGTCACTCAATTTGTTTCTATACTAGATACGTTTAAACAGATACGTATAAATACCGCCTTGGTGACCTTTGCTACTATACACGTCAGTGTCTCATAGAGGTGTCTACCATATTGCTGATGCTGGGACTGCATGATGCCCTCCTGTAATACCATAATACTGGCACTGGCCAGTGTATTGACGCTGTCGTCGGCTGTGAGGAAGTTTCTGTAAAAGGCGTGGATAGTTTTCCGCAGTCTCTCGCTGTCATAGTTTGTTCTTCTACATCACGCTGAAGAACCTCACGAAACAACCCCAGTTCTCGCCATTTGTATCACAACGGCTAGAGAAAGTTTCCTCAGAAGTGATGGTGATTGTCGGCTACGCCCATCGCCTCCTCCTCGTCGGATCACCTGACAATCCTTCTGAATGAGCATGAGACATCAAGTTGAATGTACGCAGCCTAATCGAAACTCCGACCAACATCTACAGGTTTTGAGCAACGGGAACAGTGTGTCAGAATGGTTCCCGAGTGCGCTGTGCATCAAGATGTCTTGCCGTCATAGCGGTGAAGTTTACGTGCTACATTGCCTGACAAGAGAAATGAAGTACTCAGAAAGTGTGGTCGGCTATCAATTTTACTTCGTGCATAATCCAACGACGCATTTGTAAATCATGAGAGTTGCAATACTTTCTGACAGGTAGGATAGGCAAGAGAACACATTAATGGTTTTCACGTTGTTACCAGGCCACGTGGGTTATATAAGGAACGTGAATAGCGTCAGATGTGATTGTCGTAAAGGACACGGAGATGCCACTTGCTCGTTTGAGGCAGTGTTACGAGCTTCTGATGGAGTTCGGAAGGAGCCTCACTCTAGGTTTCCATTTGGCAGGCTACTCGATTCGTGCAGTGTACAGATTTGTGGCGCCTTCTCATGTAAACAGCGGCCCGATGTTGCACTGTGTGGGAACGTGAGAGCAGGCATAGTCGTCGTCAACGTTCTGGTCAACGACGTCTGCCCACCAAACTAGAGAATCACTGTAATACGCGCCAAGAACATCGGAAACCCTTCGAATGTGTGCCTACCATCCGAGGACAATTGGTCGGAGACCAGCAGCAGCCGGACTAGGGAATTGCCATCCCATGAGTAGTACGTCATTTACACATCAGCACAAAAGCCTGCATTTGGAGTGACACTGTGACTAGGAAGCGTAGATTACCTTCGAACATCATCCATACTGTGTTCAGCCATGAATCATCGTTCTCCGCTATGTCAGATGACTATCGTCGACGAGTATGCTGGCAATCTAGGGAGAGGTTCTGTTCTTCGACCGCTAAGTTACTCCTGGCGTCAGGGTGCCGCAAGCCACTGTGTATCACTTCAGGTGTCGGCTGGTACTGATTGAGAGAACCGTAACGGTACAATGACTATGTCATGTAAATACTGCTTCCTCATGTCTGCAGAATGAGATTATCACTCTGCAGCGGAGTGTGCGCTGATATGAAACTTCCTGGCAGAGTAAAACTGTGTGCCGGAACGAGACTCGAACTCGAGACCTTTGCCTTTCGCGGCCAAGTGCTCTACCAACTGGGCTACTCAAGCACGACTCACGCTCCGGCCTCACAGTTTCACTTCTGCCAGTACATCGTCTCCTACCTTCCAAACTTTACAGAAGCTCTCCTGCGAAACTAGCAGAACTAGCACTCCTGAAAGAAAGGATATTGCGGGGACTTGGCTTAGCCACAGCCTGGGGGTTGTTTCCAGAATGAGATTTTCACTCTGCAGCGGAGTGTGAGCTGATATGAAACTTCCTGGCAGAGTAAAACTGTTTTCCGGACCGAGACTCGAACTCGGGACCTTTGCCTTTCGCGGGCAAGTGCTCTACCATCTGAGCTACCCAAGCACGACTCACGCCCCGTCCTCATTGTGGAACTAACTCACATTAACCATTTCAATCAGTCAGCATCTTCGATCAGTGTCTTACACAATTATTTAATTGCTTAATCACTGTGATAAGCTCAGTCACCCAACTTTCCCGTGCTCAGCACACTTCAATTACTCCACCAGTACCAGGAGAAATTTTATCACGTCTCGCATAACTACACTCGCTCGCGGACTATGTTTCCCTTTTTTTTAAAAAAATTAATCCGTCTCTGGAAGAGACGCAACGAGAGTGCTATAAGGCTGGTAGGTTTCCTCATAAGAATAACAATTTCGAAAGGAAATTTATCGCAACTCACCATTAAACGAAGGAAGTCTCCGCAACAAGCGGACAAATCAAGCCAGATCCCCAGGATGTCCACGATCCAAGAGAGAAGGCACCATCGCACTGCTGCTTCACAAGATCCATGGCTCCTCCCCAGGCGTGCAGCAGAAATTTCCGTCCACTGTACTCCAGGCCAGCGAACCGTCTCGCCGTGGCGCGCTTCAGAATACCACGGCAATACGGGCGTGCTCTGTCCGTTCGCCACTCAAGTCTATAGCAAGCGCACTAGTATCTCTAAGAGCGCACCAGAACGCACGCCATCTCAACGAACGCCATCCAGCCCTTATTGTTCTCTCTACTGGTCCCTCACCAAGAGAGCTCTACTGAGTATCTACTCCGCTCCGTCATACCCTCTGGTCGCAAACAAAGAGTTGACCACTACGATGTATGAGGCAAAGAGGAAATTCGCGCAAAGGAAAATCGAAATGCCGCTCCACGGCTCAGAAACCATTAACTCGGTAAATTCTCCGGAAGATCTAACGTTTCTCTTAAGAACAGGTTACGTTTGAACGACCATGTGATTCTTGCCGATGGAGAGAGAGACGGCTCATTCAAGTGCTACTAGCTGTATCGTTATGGGTCTCGTAGACTAGAACCCAGCCAGGCTCTTTTGGTAGAGCGCTATTGCGTTCGAATACCGATGTCAGCCACGTCCTCTAATGCATATTTGTTTTTTATCTTTCGGAGCCCGTGAAACGCAGATTCTCTAAGCATCTTCCAGTTCTGCCGAGATCTTAGTAAAGCAGAATCCTTGATTAAATTGAGACCTGTGTCCTAACATATTTCACATGGGAAGACTCCGTAATGCGGATTTTTCAGAAACTTGACATTGGTCTGCGACTCTTTTAGGACTTGTTGTTGATGATCTTTGCCTGCTAAGAGAAAGCGCGTTTCACGGAATAAAAATGTGGGCTTCGAAAAATCAAAAATAAATAAATAGAACAGCAACAAATGAGCGTCAAAGGGGCTAGCGAGTGCCGGGATTCGAACTCGGCTGTAAAAAGCGTTGCAACACCGACAACACTTCAACGGTCTGCTTGGAGAACAGGCAGTTAGTTCGCGTTTTATTACAACTTGCGTCGCCCGAAGCTCAGTCGGTCGTCGAGATATTGCGCAGAAAAATGGAATCAAGAACTGAGATGAACATCTGAACGCTAATATCACATCAATTCAGAGATATAGTAGTGCAATGAGAACTAAATTATCCTTCACGCAGCCTTAGTGTGGTACTGAAAAAAGTGAGGGGCTCAGCCATAAAAACGTTTGACACCTTGTAAGAAATTTCATAGATTGCTCATAAACTAAGCCCAAATACCGACGGAAATTATACACGCTTAACAACTTCCTCTACCGCACAGAACAATGTGTGGAAGTGTGATAACGTTCTCTCTCTCTCTCTCTCTCTCTCTCTCTCTCTCTCTCTCTGTGTGTGTGTGTGTGTGTGTGTGTGTGTGTGTGTGTACGAAGAGAGAGAGAGAGAGAGAGAGAGAGAGAGAGAGAGAGAGAGAGAGTAGGAAGGTAGGTTAAGGTTTATCTTCCCGACGGCAACGAGGTCATTTGAGATGAAGTGCAGCCTAGGACTGGGGAAAGATTTGAACCGCCGACCTTCCGAGAGCGAGAGAGCGGGAGAGAGAGGGAGAGAGAGAGAGAGAGAAGAGGGGTTGATGGAACTGACCAGATGAAAAACAGAAAGTAATGTGATACAATGAATTAGTCCTCATGTTCCCATTTGTGACTGAGAAAATGCAGTTTTTTAATCTCTGCCTTCTGCAGAAGACTGTGTTCTTCCTTTTTTTCCAATCGTGTTTCGACACATATCTGTCATCTTCAGTCAGTCACATTTTCTTTCTGCAAAACTGTTAGACAAAATTGTTGGAAGATTTCGTATTTTAGGCCTTTTATTTTGCCAAATTAGCTCATGTAAAACTGCATTAATTTTCAAGTTGGGATCGTACAGGTTTGCTTGCTATTACGTGTTACGTAGCTCTTGAAATGTGATACAACAGAGGAATGCTAAAGATTGGATGAGTTGATCGGACGATCTTCAAAGAATTGGACAAAAACAAGTGTCGTAACTTGACTAACACGTTCTGACACATGAGAGAATCGTCAGTTCCATAATAAAGAGAAGTATGTGTCCGCTACGGTCGCAGGTTCGAATCCTGCCTCGGGCATGGATGTGTGTGATGTCCTTAGGTTAGCTAGGATTAATTAGTTCTAAGTTCTAGGCGACTGATGACGTCAGAAGTGAAGTCGCATAGTGCTCTGAGCCATTTTTGAAGTATGTGCGTGTGAGGTGGTGGTGTTTGGGGAGGGAGTTTCAAACAGGTAGCAGGAATGCAGAGATATAAATGCCTGCACAGGATACACTAGCATGGAGAGCTGCATCAATCCGGTCTCTATACTGACGCAACAACAATACGGCGTGTCAACAAGCCATATGAAAAGTATTCTGAAGAATGTGTTTGTTCAAAGAGAAATTATTTTACATGCTTTTCCAGAGAATTTCTGATGACCAATCACAACAAAATAAAAACTCACGATTTGTAGCTTTTACGCTCAAAAGAGATACACTTGGCAAAACGTTTTACAGAACTCAAACGAGACCTATTGATAGCAAAGCATAATCGTCAAAACGTGTTCGATTGCAGGAAAAAAAAAAGAAAGGTGGTCTACAGTGTTTTGAGGGAGGCAGAACTTTCGAAAATACAAATTCGTCACCACAGAAAAGAGCCAACGGGTGCTTCCAGTACCAGGAAAATTATTGTAAAAATGACTCGTTCTATATAAGACCGAGAAATAATAACATTTTGGTTCATCACAATTTTATTCCTACACGTTGAGTGACTGTGCATCCGAACTAGTAAAGGGGTTTGAAATAAGAAATTGCCTGGAACGTGGATCATCTCATTCGGAATGTCAAGTTGACCCACGGGGGCACTACAATCATCGATAGCCCTGGAGAGCTAAAGCGATTCGCTCAGGGTGCAGCAACAACAGTGGCGAACACCTGCGAGCCTGGCGGCCTCCTCCCTGGGGTTTCGCGTGCGGACTGCGGCGTGGCGGGGCGGGGACAGCCTCATTTAAAGCAGCACAGCAGCGCGCCGGGTGGTGGCACTCCGAATTAGCAACACGGCCACTGGCAGGTTTCATTAGCGCAATGGGAGCGGGCGTCTGCACCAGCCAGATGGGTGTCCTCATCTGTTAAAGTGGCCGCGTTCGATCCGGGCCGATACAGCGTCGCGCGCCGCATTCATCACTGGCGCCCGGCCCGGAGAGTCACCCACCGCCCGGCCGTCTGCCCGCTGCGTAAACAAGCTCGCGGTGCCTTTCATCTGCCTTGCTCGCTCTTTTATATTCACTGATGACGTTTCCAATTCTCGAATGAGAAAACACACTGATTGTCCTCTGTAATTCTGCACGGGGAGGTAGTTCTGTAATATGGTTAGCGACGGTTTCCCACTCTCGATATTGACACACACCCACGCACACATCCACCCACCCACACACACACACACACACACACACACACACACAGGCACGCACGCACACACACAAACATCTCCATGCACAGGGTGATTCAGCTGCCCCAAACGATGTCCTTTTATGCAACCCACAATTCTATATCTGGCCGAAGTGGCCGTGCGGTTAAAGGCGCTGCAGTCTGGAACCGCAAGACCGCTACGGTCGCAGGTTCGAATCCTGCCTCGGGCATGGATGTTTGTGATGTCCTTAGGTTAGTTAGGTTTAACTAGTTCTAAGTTCTAGGGGACTAATGACCTCAGCAGTTGAGTCCCATAGTGCTCAGAGCCATTTGAACCATTTCTATATCTGGCAAACAGAAATCAAGGGCGAGATTTTCATATTCTCTCGCTGGATACGCGCAAACTATTAGTCTTATAGAAAGAAATGGCCGGCTGGTATGGGCGAATGGTTCTAGGCGCCTCAGTCCGGAACCGCGGGACCGCTACGGTCGCAGGTTCGAATCCTGCCTCGGGCATCGACGTGTGTAATGTCCTTAGGTTAGTTAGTTTTACGTAGATCTAAGTTCTAGGGGACTGATGACCTCAGATGTTAAGACCCATAGTGCTCAGAGCCATTTTGAGAAAAAATGAACAGGACCTCTTTACGGGAAATTTAATGTAGGTAATGTTTTCACTTGGATGCATTTTCGCTGGAGGCCACGAATTTCGAGTTACTGAAGAAAAGCGCACAAAAACGACATTTAAACACATATTCATCCCCACGCTCATCCCTCACTAGTCAGGATTTCTTGTGTGTCGTTTGCGGCACTCCCTCCGAACACTGTACATAAATTTCCGACCACAATTTCTCATTATGCGAGCTGTTTTGGTCTCTATTGATTGGGCTATTACGTCACCACTATGGGCGGCCATTTCGTTAACATTATTAACCTAAACGTGCCCATGGGAGAAGTGAAACAAAAACGATTAGTTTAAACGTTACGCTAAACTAATTACTTTCACTATTTGACCCAAACTTGACCATTAAAAGCATAGTAGTTTCGAGTTCAAAAGGCCTGACAACGTCAACGATATAATTATTTTTTATGCTATTAAAATTCACAAAAATGTGAGGTAAAATTCACACAAACGTCAGTTATATAAGACTTCCTGGCAGATTAAAACTGTGTGCTGGACCGAGACTTGAACTCGGGAGCACTTGCCCGCGACAGGCAAGGTCCCGAGTTCGAGTCTTGGTCCAGCACACAGTTTTAATCTGCCAGGAAGTTTCATATCATCGCACAATCCGCTGCAGAGTGAAAATCTCATCCTGCAAACATCCCCCAGGCTGTGGCTAAGCCATGTCTCCACAGTATCCTTTCTTTCAGGAGTGCTAGTTCTGGAAAGTTCGCAGGAGAGCTTCTGTGAAGCTGGAAGGTAGGAGACGAGGTACTGGCAGGAGTTAAGCTGTAATGACGGAGCGTGAGTCGTGCTTGGGTAGCTCAGTTGGTAGAGCACTTGCCCGCGAAAGGTAAAGATCCCGAGTTCGAGTCTCGGTCCAGCACACAGTTTCAATCTGCCAGGAAGTTTCATATCAGCGCACACTCCGCTGCAGAGTGAAAATCTCATTCTTCTGAGTTATATAGTTTTTATGTGCTCGACTAAGAGGTGGCGTGATAAGGCTAGTCAATGATGGCCGAAAAAGATTGTCATTTATTTTGTACAGTGAAAGGGAGAGTACCATGGACAACATACTGGATACGTAGTATATAGCATTAACGTTTCCCAGTAAGAACTGAACTATTTTTAAATTCCTACAAAAAGGTCGTGTCTATTTTTTTTCTGTAGGACTAATAGCTTACACGTTATGAGCGAGAGAATATAAAAATCTCGCACTTGGTTTTTGAAGGCCGGAGTTAAAATTGCGAGCTGCAAAAACCGACATCGGTAGGGGCTACTGAATCATCCATGGCGCCCAGCAGTGACTAATTACAGATTTACTGCATTTTGTTTGGTTTCTTGCCCCAATTAGCCTTATTGTCTCTATTGCACTGGAAACAGTGCACAAGAATGGAAATTTCGACGGTATGCACTGTGTTTTGATTCCATTCGTCAGCTTATATGGTTTCAACATGGTATGGCGCCGTCACACCTTGTATTCGATGTTAAGAATCACATTGAAGCACAGTTTGGACGACAGTGGGTTGGTCGCGGTGATCCTATTCCACGGACAGCTCCGTCACCAGACGTAACACTAATGTATTTCTTCTTACGGGCCCATGGATGTGAAGTGCGTCGTTTACGAGACTCCAGTCGATACTCGCACGGGCCTAATCGCAGCTGCACGTCAGACTACTGCAGTTACGGGCTGTACTGTACACTGACGGAACGTAGAGAAGACACTGTTATAGAAGTGTACGTGTTTCGTCCGAGGGCTGATGTTTTTACCGCGATGTGAAGGTATCTTCGGAGAGAGAAGAATGATTGTGGTAACAAACCGAATAAATCATAACTGCATTATTACTTCGTAACGACCCGCCGGAGACCTTGGATCCCTTGTATCAAAATACTAACAAGGTATCACCGAACAACCTTTTAAAGTTTGTCGTCCTGTTCACCCCGTACGTTAAGATGACGGGCGTCATGGGATACCTCGTAATAACGCGTCGGACCTTCTTTAGCTCGTCGTGGCGTGAATTCAACACGTCGTTGAAAGTCCCCTGCGGATATATTGAGCCATACTCCCTCTATAGCCGTCGATAAATGCGAAAGTGTATAAATGCGGAAGTATTATTGGTGCAGCCGTTGTGCACTAACTGATCTCTCGATTATGCTCCATGAATGTTGGATAGGATTCGTGCCGTGCGATCTGGATTGCCAGACAATTACCTCGAATTGTCCAAAATGTTCTTCAGACCAGTCGCGAACAGTAGTGGTCGGGTGACATGGCGTATAGTGACCCATAAACATTCCGTCGTTGTTTGGCTGCGAATGGTCTCTAAGTAGCCAAACATTTCCAGTCGATGACCCGTTCAGCTGGACCAGAGGACTCAGGGAATCCGATGTAAAGACACCTACACCATTAAGGAGCCACAACCATCTTGCACAGTGCCTTGTTCACAACTTGGAGCCTTTGTTTCGTGGGATCTTCGCTACACTCGAACCCCACCATCAACTCTAACCAACTGAAATCTGGACTCATGCAAGAATTTTCCAACTGTCTAGGGCTTACCAATATCCTCACACCCCGAAGAGGCGCTGCTGTGCTCTTACAAGGGAACCTCCCAATCGCACCCCCCTCAGATTTAGTTACAAGTTGGCACAGTGGATAGGCCTTGAAAAACTGAACACAGACCAATCGAGAAAACAGGAAGAAGTTGTGTGGAACTATGAAAAAAATTAGTAAAATATACAAACTTAGTAGTCCATTTGAAGATATGCAACATCAAGGACAATGGGTGCCAAGGAGCGCCGTGGTCCCGTGGTTAGCGAGAGCAGCTATGGAATGAGAGGTCCTAGGTTCAAGTCTTACCTCGAGGGAAATGTTTAATTTTTTATTTTCAGTTTATGTGACAAACTCTTATGTTTACATCACTTTTGCCTAAATCGGGCAAGGTAGAAGAATCTTTTTACCCATTCGTTAAGTGTACAAGTTAGGTGGGCCGACAACATATTCCTGTCATGTGACGCACACGCCGTCACCAGTGTCGTATAGAATATATCAGACGTGTTTTCCTGTGGAGGAATCGGTTGACCTATGACCTTGCGATCAAATGTTTTCGGTTTCCATTGGAGAGGCACGTCCTTTCGTCTACTAATCGCACGGTTTAGCGGTGCGGTCGCGAAACACAGACACTAAACTTATTGTAGTGAACAGAGACGTCAATGAACGAACGGACAGATCATAACTTTGCGAAAATAAAGAATGTAAAATTTTCAGTCTAGGAAAGACTTGAACCAAGGACCTCTCGTTCTGCAGCTACTCACGCTAACCACGGGACCACGATGCTCCTGAGCCCACATTCTCCTCGATAATACTTATGTTCCGCATGGACTACTCAGTTTGTACATTTTATTAATTTTTTTCATAGTTCTACACAACTTCTTCCTGTTTTCTCGAATGATCTGTGTTCATTTTTTCAAGGCCTATCCACTGTGCCAACTTATAACTAAATCTGAAGGGGGTGCGATGCGGAGGTTCCCTTGTTAGGAAAGGCACTCGCGTCCGCCATTTACTGCCATAACGCAGTAACACCAGATTGCGCAGCACTGTTTATCGTACCCCCATACTGATTTCTGTAGTTATTTCACGCAGTACTGTATGTCTGTTAACACTGAAAGCCCTACCCAAACGCCGCTGCATTCAGTCGTTAGGTGAAGACCATCGTCCACTGCTTTGTTCGCGGTGAGAGGTAATGCGTGAAAGTTGATATTGTCGACACACTGCTGACACTATGGGTCTCTAATATTGAATTCCCTAACTATTTCCAAAATGGATTGTCCCATGCATCTACATACACGTTCAGAGTCTTTTAATTCCCTTCGTGCGGCCATAATTACGTTAGAAACCTTTTCACGTGAATCACCTGAGTGCAAATGACAGCTCCGCCAATGCACTGCCCTTTGGTACCTCGCGTACGCGATACTACCGTCATCTTTACATGTGCATATCGCTATCCCATGAGTTCTGTCACCTCATTATACAGGGTCGTCCATTGATAGTGACCGGGCCAAATATCTCACGAAATAAGCGTCACACGAAAAAACTACAAAGAACGAAACTTGTCTAGCTTGAAGGGGGAAACCTGGGGGCTGTTTACTCGTTCGAGAGCTCCCGCCGTAGGAGCTCCCGTCGAACAGAATAGGGCGACGAAGAAACATGTCCCCTGCATTGTGAGCAGCCTCCTCCCCCCAGACCTTACCCTGTCAGAGATGCGCGCTTCGTCATCCCTTAATCACCGCTTCCGCGTGACAGATGTGAGCTCCGGAGTGCGTTGGGTTGTCGGCTGCCATTGTCTGCAGAGCGCAATGGGCATTATTCCTCTCCATGATCCGTTATACTTGGGCCGATTCTAATCCAGCGCGGCAGTCTCTCTGTTGATTCTCAAGCTCTGACAGCTCATAAGGAGTACCGCGTGCTCTACACACTTCAGCACTCTGCGGTCCGGTAAAAGTAACTACAATGGTGGTCACTGAAGTGGTAACGACATGACGGATAGCAAATTACTGATATTGTACGTATGGCGCAGTGTAATAGTAAGAATAGATTATTAAATTTGTACGTGTTTTGGGGTGCTGCTTCTAGCAGGAAAAGTGCCTCTTATCAAGCTGAGCAACGAGTCGAATTGATGTGGAATGACATCAGAATGAAGGCAGACTCAGACTCTTCTCTTACCTATTCCTCTCTGATTACTCGCTGACGGCTCTGCATCCAAAAAAAATGTGTCTCCTCCTGCCTCATTCCATGGCTGCTTCGAATCGACGATACAGTTCTCAATCGAAATGACTGGTCAGTGGTGAAGTGTCTGTGTCACGGTGACCCATGACCAACTGGTTTTAATCTCTGATACATCAATACAACGTGTTGACAAGGAAAACATCCACACAACCTCTGTAACGAGGCGGGTCAGAAGAATAGTATGTCCGAAGAATACATCTACATCTACATGCTTACTCTGCAATTCACACTTAAGTAGCTGGCAGAGCGCTCATCGAACCATTTTCATTCTACTTCTCTAACTTTCCACTCTAGAATGGCGCGTGGGTAAAAGGATCACCTAAGTCTTTCCGTTAGAGCACTTATCTCTTTTATTTTATTATGACGGTCATTTCTCCATACGTAGGTGGGTATCAACAAAATATTTTCGCATTCGGAAGAAAAAGTTGATGATTGAAATTACGTAAATAGATCTCACCGCAAAGAAAACCGCCTTTGTTTCAGTGACTGCCACCCCAACTCGTGTATCATATCAATGACACTCTCACTCCTATTGCGCGATAACACGAAACGAGCTGGCCTTCTTTGCACTTTTTCGATGTCCTCAAACAATTATACCTGGTAAGGATCCCACACATCGTAGCAATATTCCAGCAGAGGACGGACAAGTGTAATACAGGCTGTTTCTTTAGGGGATTTGTCGCTTCTTCTAAGTGTTCTGCCAACAAAGCGCAGTCTTTGTTTCGCCTTCCCCACAGTATTATCTATGTGGTCTTTCCAATTTAAGTTGCTCGTCATTGTAATTCCTAGGTATTTAGTCGAACTCACAACCATTAGTTTTGTGAGATTTATCGTATACCCAAAATTTATCGGATTTCTTTTAGTACCCATGTGGATGACTTAGTACTGTTCTTTGTTTAGTGCCAATTGCCACATTTCGCACCATACAGAAATTCTCTCTAGATCATTTTGTAATTGGAACTGATCGTCTGATGATTTTACTAGACGGTAAATTACAGAGTCATCTAAAAAAATCTAAGGTGGCTGCTCAGATTATCACCTAGATCATTTATGTAAATCAGGAACGGCAGAGGGCCTATGACACTACCTCGTGGAACGCCAGATATCACTCCTGTTCTACTCGATGATTTACCGTCTATCACTACGAACTGTGACCTCTCTGAGAGGAAATCATGAATCCAGTCACACAACTGAGACGATACTCCATATCGAAAGCCTTCTGGAAATCTAGGAATATGGAATCGATCTGAGATCCCTTGAGGACAGCACTCATTACTGCATGGGAATAAAGATGGTTCAAATGGCTCTGAGCACTATGGGACTCAACTGCTGAGGTCATTAGTCCCCTAGAACTTAGAACTAGTTAAACCTAACTAACCTAAGGACATCACAAACATCCATGCCAGAGGCAGGATTCGAACATGCGACCGTAGCGGTCTTGCGGTTCCAGACTGCAGCGCCTTTAACCGCACGGCCACTTCGGCCGGCCGGCCAGGAACGATATTTTCAGAATCCGTGTTGGTTATGTATCAACAAGTCATTTTCTTCAAGGTGATTCATAATGTTCGAGTACCGTATAGACTCCAAAACCCTACTGCAAATTGAGGTTAGTGATGTGGGTCTGTAATTCAATGTGTTACTCCTATTTCCTTTCTTAAATATTGGTATGACCTGTGCTACTTCCCAGTATTTAGGAACAGACCTTTCGTCAAGTGAGCGGTTGTATACGATTGCTATGAAAGGCGCTATTGTGTGTGCATACTCTGAAAGGAACCTGATTGGTATACCATTTGGACTGGAAGACTTTCCTTTCTTAAGTCATTTGAGTTGTTTCACAACACCTAACATACCTACTTTTATCACACTCATGCTAACAGCTGTTCTGGTTTGGAATTCTGCAATATTTACTTCGTCTTCTTTCGTGAAGGAGTTACGAAAACTTTATTTAGTAACTCCGGCGGTAAAAATGAAAGAAAATTAACGAACGATAAAGAAGAGAAGTTGTGGGATTCCTGTCCGATCGAGAGTTAACTGAGCTAATCTTTGAATGTGACGATTCATTATCTTGTGCACCTTGCGTCCTCCGCGTTGTCGCGAATAACATATGCGCTTGAGGTGCAGTATATGCAAGGGACCTAGATATGTCCTGCCACATAAAGGTAGAACACAGAGATTCTGAAATACTCCTAACATCTGTTATACATGTCCTTGTCACTCCGCAGATGTAGTGCTCTTGTCATGATTTCATCGTGCTCGGGAAGAGGCTGAAAAATATCTGGTGATATGGCTGAATGTGGCGTCCTCGTGCCATTATAATGTCTTCTACCGTAGGAGACAAGCATGTTATCGGTACTGGTATCCTACTTCTGCAACATATGGATTAACACCGTTCTTTATTTACATGAAAAGACAGCTGCTATTCAACTTTAATAGAGTCCACATGTTGTACAAGCCCATCCGTAATAGTGTTCCTGCAAACAATATCGGTAATTTAGCTATTATAAACTTTAACCACACTGCTGGAAAGGTACAACTCCCACTACGAACAGTAATCTGTACTGACAGACGCCAAAATGGAGTGCGAGGTAATGCGTCAGAGTGACTGACAAGGGGAGCCCACGACGTTTGGAACGCGGATTTACTGCAAACTTCGTGAGGACAACAAAATGTGTAAGCAGTAGCGCGTACTTGTCAAGCGTTATTGACAATATCTCAAGATAATTTAGGTTTCAAATATATACATGTGCGCGGCCATTTGTATGAGGAAGCGGCGGCAGCCGAATTTACTCGCTTCGGCGGTACATATACTAAAATTGGAACGATACAAAGAAGATTAGCATGGCCCCTGCACAAGGATGACACGCAAAATCGTGAAGCGTTCCACATTTTTTGCCGGCACGATAGCTCAGTGTGTTCCGTCAGAGTGTTAGCTGCCCTCTCTAATAAAGTAACTGAGTTAATCGTTCAACGACGAACTTAAATGGGTGTCTTGCGACGTCCGCTCGGAACGGATGCAACGAACAAAAGCGAACAGAATGATATTTAAAAAAAAAGTTGTTAGCGTTCAAGCCTCTTAATCGCTAGATCGTTGGATCGAATCCCGTTGGTCACTTTTTTTTTCAACAGTCCTCTTCATTATTATTTATTTTACAATTGATACAGTGGGAAAAATACATGTAATCGGATGAACTTATATTAAATTTATAATGTTATTTGACAGTCTACAAATTTTTACTATCACAAATAATATAATATTCATAACTATCGACTAGTAATCAACCAAACGCATAAAGTGATACTGAAAATGTGTGCTTGTCCGTGATTTGAGAAGTCCCCTATACCTGGAAGGAGCCCGAAACGACTTGTTACCTGCAAGTTTTGACCGGAACGGACGGCTTTCGAAAGATGTAGAATTAATCGTCGCTTTCGCCATTACGAGAACAAGTTGCAGGATGGTATTTTTCCTAAAACAAATGGAAAACATAAAGCTAAACCGCACCAGCTGCATTGAATAAATGCTATGTTTCCGCATACGCCAGGTCTTTTGAGGTTTTCCGTGGAAAAACAAACCACGTTAATATTTTCAAAAACTCCTTTTTCAGCCGTTAATTTGGAAGCAAACCATGCATATCGCAGCATTTCCTTAAATATCGGCGCTGATAATTGGTCATGCAGTATCGAGTGTATTTTAATGGCGTCTCCACGAGAAGCAATTTCTCGTTCTCTTTCGATTAAATACGAACAATTTTGAACACACGGACAAGCATACACTTTCAGTATCACTTCATGCGTATGGTCGTGTACTAGTCGATAGTTATGAATATTATATTATTTGTGATAGTAAAAATTTGTAGACTGTCAAATAACATTGAAAATTTAATAAACGTTCATCCGATTACACGTATTTTCCCCATTATATCAATTGTAATATTAATAGTAAAGAAAATGACTGTGTTGAAAATATAAAAAAAAACTGACGAACGAGATTCGATCCAGCGATTACGGGGCTTGAACGCCAACCACTCCGCTGCCGCTGCTTTATCGTAGAAATTGCCACGCACAGGTATCTATTTGATGACCAAAATTATCTTACGATTTTCTCAATAACGCTTGAGAAGTACTTGCTAAAGCTTACACACTTTGTTGTCCTCACGGAGTACTACGAATGAACGAAGTTTGCAGTAAATCCGCGTTCCAAACGTCGTGGCCTCCCCTTGTGAGTTAGTGAGGTCTTCCGGTCAGCGGCGGTGGCCAAAGTACTTGCTGTCTAGAGGGAATTGGTGGCGCGTTGCTTGTCGGTTTGTCCGTGACCTCTCTCGTGATAGGCACGCTTAAGCCAGCGCCTACTATCTATCTTCTCGCTACGTCTTTGCCGACCGCTATACTGGTAGCAGCTTACGCCAGCACACTAAGGCTCTCAGTTCTACAAAATGATTTACTGATTTCGAAATTCTGAATACCAAATGATTTTCGTTATTTACTCATCACACGAAACACTTTGCAGGTAAAGCAACGTAACTGCAGTCAGTATAATCCTACGAAGTCACACGATCCACACTTCATGTTAGAAACCATCACGACTATTACATTAAGTGTCTTGGGGAAATTATATTCACAAACAGTAATATAAACTTTTACTTT
Source organism: Schistocerca americana (assembly GCF_021461395.2). Lineage (NCBI taxonomy): Eukaryota > Metazoa > Arthropoda > Insecta > Orthoptera > Acrididae > Schistocerca > Schistocerca americana. The sequence continues at coordinate 1,220,599,762 of NC_060119.1, read as the reverse complement.
ACACTTCTTTGTTTTTCACACAGAGTGCGACTGTTTACTACAGTTTGACATGGCGCGAGACCGAGATCTCAATTGTGCGACCTGTAACGTGAACCATAGCGTACCATTCTTCGTGCTTGACTGACTAGACAGTCCCGAACCTCTTCGCTTCGTAGCGTATTTTTGGCAGCAGCTGAAGATGCAGGAACTGCTTCATCTGAATATCGTTAGTCTAGTGTTGATAAAATTTGTGTTTAAAAATGAGATTTGAAATGGATGTATCTGGGCGCTCAGTCCGCAGGTTCGAATCCTGCCTCGGGCATGGATGTCTGTGATGTCCTTAGGTTAGTTAGGTTTAAGTAGTTCTACGTTCTAGGGGACTGATGACCACAGATGTTAAGTCCCATAGTGCTCATAGCCATTTGAACCATTTTTTTGAAATGGATGTAAGATAGCTTGCTACTGAGAAGGTATTTAGCATGATAGAAAAATCTGAATTATACACTACTGGCCATTAAAACTGCTACACTACGAAAATGACGTGCTACAGACGCGAAATTTAACCGACAGGAAGAAAATACTGTGATATGCAAATGATTATCTTTTCAGAGCATTTACGCAAGGTTGGTGCCGGTGGCGACACATACAACGTGCTGACATGAGGAAAGTTTCCAACCAATTTCTCATACACAAACAGCATTTGACCGGCGTTGACTGGTGAAACGTTGTAATGATGCATCGTGTAAGGAGGAGAAATCTGTACCATCACGTTTCCGACTTCGATAAAGGTCGGATTGAAGCCGATGACGATTGCGGTTTATGGTATCGCGACTTTGCTGCTCGCGTTGGTCGAGATCCATTGACTGTTAGCAGAGTATGGAATCGGTGGTTTCAAGAGGGTAATACGGAACGCCGTGCTGGATCCCAACGGCCTCGTATCACTAGCAGTCGAGATGACAGCCATCTTATCCGCATGGCTGTAACGGATCGTGCAGCTACGTCTCGATCCCTGAGCCAACAGATGGGGACTTTTGCAAGACAACAACCATCTGCACGAACAGTTGGACGACATTTGCAGCAGCATGGACTATCACTCGCAGACCACGACCGCCGTTACCATCGACGCTGCATCACAGACAGGAGCGCCTGCGATGGTGTACTCAACAACGAACCTGGTTGCACGAATGGCAAAACGTAATTTTTTCGGATGAATCCAGGTTCTGTTTACAGCATCATCATGGTCACATCCGTGTTTGGCGACATCGCGGTGAACGCACATTGGAAGCGTGTATTCGTCATCGCCATACTGGCTTATCACCCGGCGTGATGGTATGGGGTGCCATTGGTTACAAGTCTCGGTCACCTCTTGTTCGCATTGACGGCACTTTGAACAGTGGACGCTACATTTCAGATGTGTTACGATCCTTGGCTCTACCCTTCATTCGATCCCTGCGAAACCCTACATTTCGCAGCATAATGCTGACCGCATGTTGCAGGTCCCGTACAGCCCTTTCAGGATACAGAAAATGTTCGACTGCTGCCCTGGACCGCACATTCTCCAGATCTCTCACCAATTGAAAACGTGTGGTGAACGGTGGCCGAGCTACTGGCTCGTCACAATACGCCAGTCAGTACTCGTTGATGAACTGTAGTATCGTGTTGAAGCTGCATGGGCAGCTGTACCTGTACACGCCATCCAAGCTCTGTTTGACTCAATGCCCATGCGTATCAAGGCCGTTATTACGTCCAGAGGTGGTTGATCTGGGTATTGATTTCTCAGGATCTATGCACCCAAATTGCGTGAAAATATAATCACATGTCAGTTCTAGTATAATATATTTGTCCAATGAATACCCGTTTGTCATCTGCATCTCTTCTTGGTGTAGCAATTTTAATGGCCAGTAGTGTAAAATGGTGCAAGATGTTCGAAATTCTGAAAAAAGTAGGGGTAAACTGCAGGGAGAGACGGGTCATATACAATATGTACAACAACCAAGAGGGAGAATCTAAGCATTTGAGATGTGGTGCTTCAGACGAAAGTTGAAAATTATGTGGACTGATAAGGTTAGGGAGCAGGTTCTACACAGAATCGGAGAGGAAAGGAATATGTGGAAAACACTGATAAGGAGAAGAGACAGGATGGTAGGATGTCTGTTAAGACGTGAGGGAATAACTTCCGTAGTACTAGAGGGAGCTGTAGAGGGCAATTACTGTAGAGGAAGACAGAGATCGGAATACATCCAGCAAATAATTCACACAGGTTGCAAGTGATACTTTGAGATGAAGAGCTTGGCACAAGAGGGGAATTCGTCCACTAATCTGTAGCACACATGTTATACATGTCTTACAACCTCGGTTTTTTAATGGCTAAGCGTAATCGTTATTTGTCAGACATTTCAGAAATACTCATGAAATGAATTTTTCCATAGTGGATTGTGTCGAACTCCGTAACTGTTCCTTTATAGGGTGTAGAAAAATATTCATAAAGCTCAATAATTAGTTGAATTTTCTGCAAAAAGGGAAATAAAAGAAAAACATCAATGTGGAGATTTTACACACACACACACACACACACACACACACACACACACACACACACACACACACACACATATATATATATATATATATATATATATATATATATATATATTCTCTATTGTAAAACGATATTCACTTGCATGCATAAAAAGAAGAAGCGGACAACAGAATCTTTTTGAATGTTGGAAACTGCGAGAAGTGCAATAAAAAAAATATGCTACATAAATCAGAAACCATTTTGAGTCTGTACAAAACCTGGAAGCAAGAGAGAACGTGGAGGACTAGTGTAACGGAGGATACATTGTGAAGAGAGAAGAGAATTAAGAAGAGAAAATGGTTCAACGAGACATGTGAGAAAGCTACAGAAAACAGAAGGAAGATGAGGAAAAAGTGACTGGCTGACAGGGAGAATGAACAGAAAAGGCGCATTTTCTCAACAGGAACGAGAAGATGCGAATTCTGAGAGCACAGAAGAGGATATATGTAACCAGTTTATTGGAACAAGTGGACTCAGAGAGCCACAACAATTGAAGACAATTTTTCCAATGCGTCAAAATTCGTAAATGTGGATTTCAGAGCAAAACACTTTTCTTTAGAGATAAGAACAAGGACCTGATAATTGACAAAGAAAAAATGGAGATAGTACTTCTCAGAATTCAGATCAGATGCTTCCTGCAAATATCTCGGAGCAAAGGTGAGGCGATAAGGAATGGAAAGTGGCTGAAAAAGTTGTGAAGGGTGCAATTAAAATACTCAGAAACAAGGTCCCAGGGCAGAACAGAATAGCAGAAGAGTTAATCTAAGAGGGAGGCGAGAATTTGCACTTAGAGATATATAAACTGATCTGGCAGGTATGGAAGAATGGGAAATTGGCAGAAGAATGGAAATTGGCCATAATGTGCAGGATATACAAGACGGGAAACAAAATGGAATTTGGTAATTACAGAGGCATGAGCTGGCTGAATGTAATCCGTAAGGTAATGTCTACCATTATCCTCATTAAATTAAAGCTATCCGTACAGAACAACATGCAGGAATACCAAGGTGTCCTTCGACCATACCGATCGACTTTTTCACCGTGTGACAGTTGTTGGAAAAGCACTGGGAATACGATACGACATCTGTTCGTCGATTTTCAACGCATATTCGTCAGCACCCACAGAAATTGCCTATACAATACACTGTGTAGATTCAGAATATGAGAATGGTGCGCCGGCTGTGGTGGCCGTGCGGTTCTAGGCGCTACAGTCTGGAACAGCGCGACCACTACGGTAGCAGGTTCGAATCCTGCCTCGGGCATGGGTGTGTGTCACATGCTTAGGTTAGTTAGGTTTAAGTAGTTCTAAGTTCTAGGAGACTGATGACCTAAGATGTTAAGTCCCATAGTGCTCAGAGCCATTTGAACCATTTTTTGAGAATGGTGCCAACTTATATGGCTCTCTCAAGGGCAGAAGCGTGTTTCCGAGAGAGGAGGAGGAGTGGAATAGTCTATAACGGCCCGTCGACACCGAGGTCATTACAAACTCGGGTTAGGGAAGGACGGGGAAGAAAATCGGACGTCCGCTGTCGAAGGAACCATCCAGCATTTGCCTTAAATGATTTAGGGAAATCACGGAAAACTTAAATCAGTATGGCCGGACTCTGGTTTGAACCGTCGTCCTCCCGTATGGAGCTCAGTATTCTGACCACTGCACTACCCCATTCGGTGTTTTCGAAGGGTCACGTCGGAAATGTTGGGGATTGAGACATACCTCAGACCAGAAGATGCTCTCTTAGATGCTGCGTCATCTTAGAGAAAGTAAGAGGGGAATGTAGGCAACAGGAGTGGCAGGAGTACATATGGATGGCAAGTTAGGTAGTGTCGCATAAGAAAATGATATAGTTTTGATAAGTGAACCAAACCATCAGTCGAGAGAAATGTTACCACGCAGGGACATGAGTTGAGGGAAATATAGCAGCGAATGGACACCTAAGCATGGAAGTTGGTGATAAGGGTGAAACTAGATAAAACGCAGTTCATACGATTAGGAAGAACACAAGAGCAGGAAGAATTGCTTCAGATGGATGGTATTAGTTTCGAGAAAGTTCACCACTTGGGATCTTGGTTTATCAGCAACAACAGCCCAAAATAGGCATCATGGAAAGAACAGCAGTGGAGGCCGGCCGGTGTGGCCGAGCGGTTCTAGGCGCTTCAGTCTGGAACCGCGTGACCGCTACGGTCGCAGGTTCGAATCCTGCCTGGGGCATGGATGTGTGTGATGTCCTTAGGTTAGTTAGGTTTAAGTAGCTCTAAGTTGTAGGGGACTTATGACCTCAGATGTTGAGTCCCATAGTGCTCAGAGCTATTTGAACCATTTGAACAGGAGTGGGAATTAAATGCGTGTCAGCAAATACTGAGAATATATAATAGATTGATTGGCCCATCAATCATGTACAGTTCAGAAATCTGGAGCATGACTAGACGAGAAAAGTAGGAACTATTAATATTTGAAAGAAGAGTAATGAGGAAGATATGGGGAGCGATATTAGATAAGGGAGAAGGAGAAAGAAGGAGGAATTTCTCGTGTAACGACCAACAATCACACATCAGCTGAAGAGCAAAAGAATCCTATGGACGTGCCATGTAGCCCGTATGTCTGAAGAAAGACAGATGAGCGGCGCGAGGTTAGCCGAGTGGTCTGGGGCGCTGCAGTCATGGTCTGTGCGGCTGATCCCGGCGGAGGTTCGAGTCCTCCCTCGGGCGTGGGTGTGTGTGTTTGTCCTTAGGATGGTTTAGGTTACGTAGTGTGTAAGCTTAGGGACTGATGACCTTAGCAGTTATGTCCCATAAGATTTCACACACAGAAAGACAGATGAAGAAAACACTTGAGGAGGAACCAGATGCCAGACGTCGTATAGGACGATCAAGGCAGCGCTGGATGGACGACTTGACCCGAACCTGGCAACCCTGGGGAATGAAGACATCTGGAGGAAGCGAGCACAAATCAGAAAGGAATGATGGCAGCTGGTGGCGGCAGCGTGTGTTCTGCACGGCCTTCCACCGTTAGATATGTGTGCTTGTATGAGTGCATGTATATTCAATAAAGGGGCCAGTTGTAATGTTTTAAATACGTTACCAGTGGCAGTATATCATTCACAATGCTTACGTGCGCTTCAAAGTAGGTGTTCAAGTAGACCTCCCTGCATCTTCAAACATTTAGTGACTCGTTCCCTTTCTATGAACTGTTGGCTGCCAGTTCTTTCACATACAGAAGCAGAACTTGCTAATTAGCTATGAATCGGGTTTCTAGGCCTACCGGTAAGGTAGTGTCCTAAAGAACTGCAATGAACATGAAAGTGATACGTGACATAAATGGTATTAATCAGTAGAACCAATGACAACAGGATGTGCTCGAAACTGAATCTATGTTTCGTCTGAATATTTTAATCCTGATAATTCGATGATAATTAATTAATACCCTCAGCTGCCAACAGGTGTTGTTGATATACCTCGATGTGGACAGCCGAAAATGGGTGCCCCGACCGGGACTCGAACCCGGAATCTCCTGCTTACATGGCAGACGCTCTATCCACCTGAGCCACCGAGGACACAGATGAATAGCGCAACTACCGGGGCTTATACCGTGCACGCCTCCCGTGAGACCCACATTCTCAACTGTCCACAATCTACGTACATAATGTTCCTAATAGATATATGCCCATCCACTCATTACTCGCGCACACTGACGATTCCCGTAAAAGTTCGGGCAACCTGTGCGCATTCGCACAGACGAAGGTCAATGCCTGGGTAGCCTATATATATATATATATATATATATATATATATATATATATATATGTTCTCGAAAGAATAGATACCATTGATGACCGTGCAGCTTCTCTAGAATAAATGATAATTAATTGAAACCCTCAGCTGCCGACAGGTGTTGTTGATGTACCTCGACGTGGACAGCTGGAAATGTGTGCCCCGATCGGGACTCGAACCCGGGATCTCCTGCTTACATGACAGATGCTCTATCCATCTGAGACACCGAGGACACAGATGAAAAGCGCGACTGATACTTCAATTTTTTTGTAAAAATCGAATGTAATATCTTTCTTGAAATTAAATAATCTCTGTCGCATATGTTGCTTCGTTTATTCTGCTACCGTCTTAAGCCCAAATCGAGCAAAAAATACATTTTCCATAGTCTCCTTGCTGGCGGTGATGCGTTGTTCTGTGCTACAAAAGCTATTGTTTTTTTGTAAGTCGATCTTGATGTTCGTGACCCTACAGAGATTGATCCCTAGTGAAACACTTATGGATATCGTCACTGGGATATTTATTGTGTACAGTGTGGTTTCTCTTCTTTCTGCCAGACAGTGGAATAGAATTCTCCTCACCAGTGGATCCCTCCTACCGTACCGAGTGAGGTGGCGTAGTGGTTAGCACACTGGACTCGCATTCGGGAGGACGACGGTTCAATCCCGCGTCCGGCCATCCTGATTTAGGTTTTCCGTGATTTCCCAAAATAACTCCAGGCAAATGCCGGGATGTTTCCTTTGAAAGGGCACGGCCGACTTTCTTCCCCGTCCTTCCCAAATCCTATGAGACCGATGACCTCGCTGTCTCGTTTCCTTCCCCAAACAACCCAACCCAACCCAACCACTCCTACCGTAACTAGGATATACTTGTCGAACATACTGTATTTGAACGTTTCGTCACCTTTCCGTCAGCACTGAAACTCCGTTCTCCTTCTTACCGTCAATAAATTTAATGACGTAGACAGCAAGCAGATTCTGGTGTTGGGTTTCCACGAGACCACATTCTGTGTTGGCATTGCGAGGTATCAACGCGCGCTATTCTGAACGTCATCTTTGGTATACCTATATGGTTAAAAGCGGTCCATTTGGTCCTTATTCATATTTGTAGAGATTATTTGGGGGAACTTCTGAAGAGCTTGATGACTCTTGTAGATAGGGGAACAGAATTGCCACGTGTAATGGATCTGGGAGATGTTATTTTTTTACCGTATTTGTCGATACTGAATTGAAAATGTTTTCTTATATTTTTGTCAGAATTTATTATAATTTGTCTTATTATATGTTAATTTACTTCTGTTTTTGAGAGTAAAAGCATATTGATTACTATTAGAAAATGTATCGAAGAATAGCAAAGAAACTGATTGTGTAAAATATCTTTGACGTTGGAGTAGTCTTTGACTCAGTCCGAGTCGGAAGCTAACTCTTGGTGTGTGTTGACGGAAGAACAATGTGAAGGTCGCAGTCATAAATAATTTTGAATTATGTTAACTATTATTTTTGTATTATCTGAAAAGAAGAAACCACATTGGAAGAAACTGTATTTGAAACACCAAAATGAGAGAAACACGCTGAACCACGTCATTTTCTGCAGCCGACAACGATGCATTGTGGAATCATACTTAGACAACTGAAGCCAAGACTAATATCGCCTTGCAAACGTCAAACAGAAAAGGTACTGTCACGAAATATGGGAAATTTAAGTAAATAAAAAATAGTGATCATATTTTCAACTTGTGTCTTAGCCGGGATGCCATATTTCACGCGCCACAATTCTACAGGGAGATAGGAATTGTCGGAAAATGTATGCGGTGAGAGGAAAAGTACATAATATTTCAGTAAACACACGGTTTTTAACAAATTTCTTTCGTCTCACAGCGCTTACCGTGTATTAAGTGACAAATCCTATCATCATTGTTCCTTTAGATGAAATGGGGGTTAGCACAAAGCAATCTTTACATTTACATCAGTTTCGGTCTTCGTGTAAAGAGCATAGTAAACTCTGAGCCTCTCAACACACGATCATTCACGCGACCGAAAACTACAGGAGGAATGTCGCTGCATTTACCTACCAGCATGCGCTACGGTTACAGTTGGGTTTCAAGGGGTGAACATTTAAGTACATCATCTCTGATAGGTTTCATAATTTCAATAAATCCCAACTTACCAGCACTTTTCCCAACTTCTGTTCAGGAAACTGAGTATGATGCAGTTATATGGACCTATCGTGAATGGACACCAGTCCCTGAACCAGCCCATCAAAAAAAAAAAAGGTAATAAAATTTGCAAAGTCTGACACAGGCAAATATAGACGCTCCTACAAGTAATCGTTCCTCTCAGTTAGACGAGAACTTCTAGAAAACCAGTTTCCTACCAGAAACAGAATCAACTCAGGGCCCACGTGGTGACTGATACTAAACGTTAGTTCAGCCTTAATTATCGTATACTAATCGTAAGTAAAATTAAAACGATCAAAATGTTAGTCAAAATTTACCGATAATTTGCCGAAAGCTATGAACAGCTGGAGAGGTGTAAGGAAACGGTGATAACCTGGTACAAATATCACCCTCCTAGCTCAAGAACACAAAACCTCCATTCAGATATTCGCTTTGCACGATACGAGGGAGCGTTTCTCAAGTAGCATTTCCAGACTCGAGTCCACAATTCAACTAAAGATAGCGCTGAAGAACAACATTTTAAGCCGCGCGGGATTAGCCGAGCGGTCTGAGACGCTGCAGTCATGGACCGTGCGGCTGGTCCCGGCGGAGGTTCGAGTCCTTCCTCGGGCATGGGTGTGTGTGTTTGTCCCTAGGATAATATAGGTGAAGTAGTGTGTAAGCTTAGGGACTGATGACCTTAGCAGTTAAGTCCCATAAGACATCACACACATTTGAACATTTTTGAACAATAGTTTAGCGCGATACTAGCTCAATGTATGCAATCACAAAAATCCACGTTAACTGAAGAAAGGAAAATGTGCACGTTTAGGAATAGTTTCGCAACTGTCAGTTTAAATATACCCAATGATCTTCTTAACGAGCCCGCTCTGAAATTGAAATTTAATAAGTGCACTCTATTGAGCACGATACGACGTCCTCATGAAGAGTGTTGCCAGAAAGCATTCCAGTTGCCCCTGTTAGCCATCGTTATCTTCTCTTTTATACGGAGTGGGTAACCAGAAGAGCAATCTGAAAACGCTAAAAGTCTGCACGATGCTTGGCCAGTCGCAATGACACTAAAAAAGGTGGTTTGACAGCCGACCTGCACCATGACCGTTCACCAGGCAAAATTTTGAATAGAATTCAACGGAAAATTACCACGACTTTACATCGCGGTTCCAATCAGAATATGCTAAAAAGGCGGGATTGTTCGTTGCTCTTGGAAAAAGGCTTCAGGTCTCAATGGCAAATTCCCAAAACACGGCACCGAAAGAAAAGTAGTGCAGTTTCTACTGGTACCTAAGCAGATTCATTTACTCGCACATGTTACAGAGCTTACTCATAAATGACATCATGGAAATTAGAAGAAGCTGATAAAGTGAAACACAAAACTGAATAAACTAGTCTCTAGGAATCACTTCCCCATGTACAGTACAGCAGTATAATAAAAGATTAGCAGAAAGCCAGCCTGCCAAACTAATTCCAGAGTAAAAGGTGTATTGGAGTTGACAATCACATGAAAAGCTCCTTCCAACGTGATAATGTTAATTCCAGCTATGACGGGATGTACGGTTTACTTCCTTGAGCAATACCTTATTTGCTGCCCTGCAGTTATTACGTAAACACGAGAGATTTTTCTACTGACCTCACGATAGGGAGGTGGTGTATATGTACCAGGCGTTTTGTGGAAATCAACTCAGCAAAATGCGTCGACGAGACAGAATGGTACAAAGGAGCCGTTTGGATGTGCAGTGACCACACTGTGAACGAATCTTTCCGATTTGTTGGTGTATGAACGCAAACATTGAAAAACGTGTCTAGAAAGGAAAGTGCACCATCCCCAGCCTTTAAACACTATGCCAGAACAGAGGTCGTAAACGAAAATAACTTTGAAGTCCAGCCACTTAGAAAAAATTCGGGCCCAAAAACATCCCATTTGTGCCGTTTTTAAAATGTTACCAGCAAATTTGCGTTTGATGTAGCTTAAAGGGTAATCCACGCTAAAACAACCCAAGTTTCAAGGCTTATTTTTTGATATTTATTTTAGTTATTTTCAAGGATCACAGTTTTATAGTCACGAAGGCAGAGAATGTAACTATCCTTCCAGAAAGAGAGAGAGGTGAGTTCTTGAGCATCATGACATGTAATTGGTTTTCGTGTGGAAGTGATAGGGCATTTATTTATTTATTTAGCGTATGGCTATGCACGTCATTTTACGCATCTTACAAATGTTTAAGCAAAGATATACATAAAAAACACAATAAAATAGGTCAAAATACCGGCCTCGCACCGTATTAAAATCTTTTCACTGCTTTCTCTGTCTAGCCCAGACGTACAAAAGGAAGCGAGCAAGGAACATCGATTTGCATATGTAGACGTAGAAGGTTTAATAAGATATTAGTATTTACTTACTAAAACTGGAGTACAGCTGACATTTTACCTTTGCATACAGTAATGTTCGTCTATTATACTTTTGATGGTAATAAATGGGAAGTATGTTCTTATTCCAAAATAATTTCTTATATGTGATGTAACTATAAGCTGACAAATTTAGGATTTTTTTACTTTACTTGTACTGTGTAGCCTTGCTTCTTATCAAAGTTTATGATTCGTGGTCAATGGAAGTACCCTACAGGATTTGTGGGTGGCTTTTCTAGTATCAAAATATGTGACATAAATAATTCTATCTTTTGATTGAATTGACTTGGAAGCTTAAAATTTTGATACTGGTAAGGGACCAAGAGCCTTAATATGTGACACAAATTTGAACTTGATACCGGCTATCCTTATAAGTTCTTCACAGTTGGACAGACAGTCAGACAGACACATGGGCTACAAAGCGGTCGTGTAAGGGTTCCATTCTTACACACCGAGGCACGGAACCCTAAAAAGACGAGATTGAGACAAATAAAATAGAATGAAATTGTAATCACAGCAGCAATGACTGCAGCAACAATATTAGCAACGAAAAATAGGCTGCAGCTTACTTCACACCGTTCCCACTATGACATTTCTCCCTCCGTATCCAGATTCACTGACTTCTCCGTCCTGACCTTCCAGAATATCTTGCTTGACAAACGTGACATACAGAGTGAGTCAGAAGGAAACGTACATGCTTTGAGAGGAGACAGTTATTCTGAACCAAAAGTTCATACGTATATGTGCCCTGTTCCGAATGGTTTACGAAATAGAACACATTTAATGTACATTATGTTATTCAGCTATTATTACGAGTATTAAGTACGAGTATTATTTTAACTTAGTCATTGTTTACAACGTACCACAGTAGTGTACAGGAAGTAGAGGTGAACAATCTGGTACGAGACATTTGTTGTTTACCTTGATGGGAAAGTCCCTTAAATTAGCCTATAGAAATTACCTAACCTGCAGCACATGCACGTCACGCAAAAATTTCAGTGTTCTTACGCTCTATTCGGGCAAAATGTTAGCCCTAGAAAAAAATGAATGCAACCATTTTTGTAGGCTGTTTAATGTAGTTTACTTCTCTACTGCGACGAATTTTCGCTCTAGGTGAGAATTTAGTGTTATTTAAGGAAAACGTACAAAAGTGATATAGACTGTCTTCTGTCTCGCAAACGACTTGTAATATAACATATGTCCATATGGAAATTTTTTGTTCTAAATCAATAATACTATCAGCGCTCAAAGCATGTACCTTTGAATCCGACTCTCACTGTTTTTGTGGTAGAATTGCAGCAAAGCTTGAGTCCAAGCAGGGCTCTCACGGCTAAGCGAACGCACATTGGCTCAGCTAGTCGCGACAGCAGCTCTTACGTCTGCTACTGTTTCTTTCGAAATAATTGTGAAAATTGACGAAAGAAGGCAGTATGTATCAAGGGACAGATTTCGAGACGTGTGTACATTATTCTAATAAGAGCTGAGTCCAGTTTTTGACCAACATGTGGCTCACCCGTCGTAGAAGATCGAGGCGTGAGATGAACAAAGGAGCGGTCTTCTGCACACAGAGTTGTGGCCCGAGCTACGATCGGACTTCATCGTACAGTGTTAACCGACAAGGACAAGACATGACTCACATCGGATTCATACTAAAAGGGACGTGTTCCTGTCAATGAATGCACTTCCATCTCAACCAGTTTCTGAGCGAACTTTAGAGAGGGAACTGCACGCAAAGGAAAATTTCTAATCACATCCCTTACGTAAAGGTCGTTGCTCATAGCGACACGTGAAACAACAGGTCTTCGATGGGCAAAAAAACACAGACCCGGTCAGTAGCCGACTATAGTCGTGCAGTGTGGCACGAACGTCGCCATTTTTCCTCGTTTGTACAGATGAAAGACTTCCAGCGTGCGATGGTACCATTCCGTTTCACTTAATTAGTCTCTCGCTAATTAGGAATAACCTTTATTGGACCGTGGGACATGGGACTGACACGGTAACGATCGCTTGCAGCAGCTGCTCGGTAATTACTGTTACACTGTGCACGCAATTCATGGCAAGATGGTGCAAATGAGCTAACACACATGAAATAATTAAATGAAATTTTAATATGGAGCCAGCACTGATAACTGAATTGTAGCTTTGAGATGACAGGTAGCTGGGAACAAACACAACAACTGGAGAACGTTAACTGAAGTTCTCGAACCTACCTGTATGTGTACTTGCAGACGATCTTAACATTTGAAACGCACTACAACAAAAGACATTTATATAACATATCCAGTAATTAAGTATGCGACTAACTTTCAGTGCACAAATGGCACAATGCACACGTTGGTTGAAGGTCATTTAAGTAATAGTGTGAGAAACATTCAATTTTTACAAATGAAGGATTGCAGAGTTTCACTTTATATCTATTAACGTGAAATCAATATTTAACTGAAAGTGCTTCTGAAATGTAACTGTGCTTAATAAATCTTCAATTTCGTCACATTCAGTGAGAGTATTATTTTAAATAAATTGTGATCACCATAGTGTCTCTACCTTTTAATAATGAATTTGGCTCTTCACGTTCTTAAATTCAATTTCATTGTAGCTCACGTAGCGAGTGTAAATTTCACTACAGCAAGTTGGTTTACTGTTTATACAATTCCGCTGCATTAGTTGCTTTCATGATACACTAATTTGACTGGTACCAGCTTCCACTGTAGACGCTGTTAAACACGAAATACTTTAAGCACATGGAACGTAGGATCAAGACTCGTTCATTACTTACGTAATGAAACACAGAAGAACAATTGCAACGATAAAACAAATAATTACCTAAGTAAAATCACCACACTTGAGACAGCTTGGCTTCACAAAATGAAAACTCATCTTTGCACGACAGCTTCCTGTGAACGAGTCTACTGATTGGACAACACTTGTAATAGAAATAAGTTACGTAGCGACGTCAGTGGGCAGTTTCTTGTCTCACTTGTAAATGCTACGTAATTGCCACAGGTGCAGTAAATTAAATAATTCGTTCCATTCCTCAGCTCATAATTCAGATAAGCTGCTGTTTCTTTTGTGTCGTTAACCAGCCAAGAGTCACAAGATAAATTGCAATGTCCAGTTCATCCTCACATGAGCTGGCTGTTACATACTTGCAGAAATATGACGTTCTAACTACTGAGCACAAAGAAAAACTCCTCAAAAAGGCAGGATTGAAATCCGATTTTTGTCCGTAGGTAATTCTCCTAACTGGGTTAATCTCTAGTTTCCTTACAGCCATTACGCTCTCGTTATTTACCTTGATATGTTTACTGTTACATTTACTTATACATTTAATACACAGTAATATTTTAGTATTAAAAGTTTGAATGATGAACAAGCAGTCTTTGGAAAGTGATACAGCAAGTAGTTAATTATTTACAATCTTCGTCGCTGAGCAGTACAGTACATAATCGCCTTCTGCCGACTTTCGTTAATTTTTACTACTACCACTAGATGTTATAAGCATCCAATAGCCATATTGGCATTTGTATCGCGAGAGATGCTTGCGCTCTAGTTCATGTAGTTAAGGCAAGAATATGAAACTTGATCTTTAAAAATTAACGTAGTGGTTAAGGTGTGTGGTCACAAGTGTAAATACTTCCAACCCACAGAGTATCGATGTTGTAGTTCAGGTCGAAAATGATCCTGCAGTATTTGGAGGTATTTGCCGAACCTTAAGGCCACACACATATTATTCCGAGAAGCTGAACCAGGAATTCTATCCCACCGCTCCTGGTGTCGTTGCTCTGTTGTGGCTGTGCCCTCTAGTATTGTTTTGTGGTTCCTGTCTGGATGAGGAGAGTGTGGTTTGGTAGTTGGGTGGCCAGCTTCCTCTCACTTCAGCACAAAATGCACACATGGTTAAAATACACAAAATTATAGGAACCAAATGAGTACTCAATGATATCCAGTCTAAAGTTCTGTGGTTAACAGCAATCAAATAACATGTACAAATTCTTGAATCTTGTCCGTGTCCATATCACAACTATATACAATGACTAATGTATAAGGCGCGAGGTGACAACTATCAGTGTGGACCTGATGGGATACGAGTTCGATTTTACACAGAGTACGCGAAGAAACATGCCCACCTTCTGGCAGCGGTGTACCGTAGGTCTCTAGAAGAGCGTAGCGTTCCAAAGGATTGGAAAAGGGCACAGGTCATCCCCGTTTTCTAGAATGGACGTCGAACAGATGTGCAAAACTATATACCTATATCTCCAACGTCGATCAGTTGTCGAAATTTGCAACACGTATTATGTTCGAGTATAATAACTTTTCTGGTGACTAGAAATCTACCCTGTAGGAATCAGAATGGGTTTCGAAAAAGACGATCGTGTGAAACCCAGCTCACGCTATTCGTTCACGAGACTCAGAGGGTCATAGACGCGGGTTCCCAGGTAGATGCCGTTTTTCTTGACTTCCGCAAGGCGTTTGATACAGTTCCCCACTGTCGTTTAATGAACAAAGTAAGAGCATGTGGACTATAACACCAGTTATGTGATTGGATTGAAGAGTTCCTAGATAACAGGACGCAGCATGTCATTCTCAATGGAGAGAAATCTTTCGAGGTAAGAGTGGTTTCAGGAGTGCTGCAGGGGAGTGTCGTAGGACCGTTCCTATTCACAATATATATAAATGATATTTTGGATAACATCCGAAGTTCACTGAGGCTTTTTGCGGATGATGCTGTAGTACATCGAGAGGTTGTAACAATGGAAAACTGTATTGAAATGCAGGAGGATTTGCAACAAATTGAGGCATGGTGCAGGGAATGGCAATTGAATCTCAATGTAGGCAAGTGTAACGTGCTGCGAATACAATACATACAATTAGCTACAATATAGCAGGTCAGCAACCAGAAGCAGTTAATTCCATAAATTATCTGGGAGTAGGCATTAGGGATGATTTAAAATGGAATGACCAAATAAAATTAATTGTCGGTAAAGCAGATGCCAGACTGAGATACATTGGAAGAATCCTAAGGAAATGCAGTCCGAAAACAAAGGAAGTAAGTTGCAGTACACTTGTTCGCCCACTGCTTGAATGCTACTCACCGGTGTGGGATCCGTACCAGATAGGGTTGATAGAAGAGATAGAGAAGAACCAACGGAGAGCAGCGCGCTTCGCTACAGGATCATTTAGTAATCGCGAAAGCGTTACGGAGTTGATAGATAAACTCCAGTGGAAGACTCTGCAGGAGAGACGCTCAGTAGCTCGTTATGGGCTTTTGCTGAAGTTTCGAGAACATACCTTCTCCGAGGAGACAAGGAATATATTGTGCCCTCCTACGTATATCTCGTGAAGAGACCATGAGGATAAAATCAGAGAAACTGGAGCCCACACGGAGGCATATCGACAGTCTTCCTTTCCACAAACTATACGAGACTGGAATAGAAGGGAGAACCGATAAAGGTACTCAAGGTACCCGCCGCCACACAGCGTCAGGTGGCTTGCGGAGTATGGATGTAGATGTAGGTGTGGAAGACCAGAGCACAGTGCAACGTATTGAGGTGTAATGTGAGCTGAGCCAGATGCGACGTACTGAGGTACTGAGATTGATACAGCTGCGTCGGCGGAGGCTGCCTATATGCACGATGCCCGAGCGTTATCGACGCCTATACTCGTACTGGGGGAGTGTACTGGTCTTCTCTTGCCATAGGGGCACTCAGTTCACCGCTGCCATATAATGTTTCCTAGTGCCGACCGTGTGCTAGCGAGGGCGGAAGCCAGCACATGCCCTTTCCTCCAATCGCCATGACGAGTGTGTTTTGTACAGACACGTCTTATCAGATGACGACGACTGTGTTCTCTGGGCAACGTGCATACTCTCCTGATTTTTAGCTAACACTCAGAAATCCTGTCACCTTCACTGGTCGGCTACGTCAGCATATCTTAAGATCATAGAAAATCTCGGGGACCTTTTGGAACAGCGGGTGAAAAGTATAAATCAACATTTCTCCGATTTGGTAGCTATACGAGATAAGCTCGTGGGTCTTATAGAGTACCCGAAAAAACTTCTTGGCTCTGTTTGTCGCAGAAATATGACCGTTATCAAGACCTGGGCGTTGTCCACCTGTATTAGCGAGATGGCTCCTGGAGATCATTAATTTTTTCCCCCAGTGTGCTTAAATTCTTTATTTGTGTACCTGTGGGCAGCTAAGCAGAAGGAAAGGTTTGCTGATGACATTGCTATCCTCAGTGAGCTTAAAGAAAAACTAAAAGATCTGGTGAATGGAATGATTCGGCTAAAGAGTACAGAAAATTGACTGAGGGTAAATTGAAGAATAAACGTAGCTCCATTCTGGGTTCAGGAGCATGCGACAGCGGCTGTTCGATGAAGGATAATAATACTATACCAACAGCCATTATACAGGGTGTTACAAAAAGGTACGGCCAAAATTTCAGGAAACATTCCTCACACACAAAGAAAGAAAATGTGTTATGTGGACGTGTGTCCGGAAACGCTTACTTTCCATGTTAGAGCTCATGTTATTACTTCTCTTCAAATCACATTAATCACGGAATGGAAACACACAGAAACAGAACGTACTAGCGTGACTTCAAACACTTTGTTACAAGAAATGTTCAAAATGTCCTCCGTTAGCGAGGATACATGCATCCACCCTCCGTCGCATGGAATCCCTGATGCGCTGATGCAGCCCTGGAGAATGGCGTATTGTATCACAGCCGTCCACAATACGAGCACGAAGAGTCTCTACATTTGGTACCGGGCTTGCGTAGACAAGAGCTTTCAAATTCCCCCGTAAATGAAAGTCAAGACGGTTGAGGTCAGCAGAGCGTGGAGGCCATGGAATTGGTCCACCTCTACGAATCCATCGGTCACCGAATCTGTTGTTGAGAAGCGTACCAACACTTCGACTGAAATGTGCAGGAGCTCCATCGTGCATGAACCACAGTTGTGTCGTACTTGTAGAGGCACATGTTCTAGCAGCACAGGTAGAGTATCCCGTATAGAATCATGACAACGTGCTCCATTGAGAGTAGGTGGAAGAACATGGGGCCCAATCAAGACATCACCGACAATACCTGCCCAAACGTTCACAGAAAATCTGTGTTGATGACGTGATTGCACAATTGCGTGCGGATTCTCGTCAGCCCACACATGTTGGTTGTCAAAATTTACAATTTGATCACGTTGGAATGAAGCCTCATCCGTAAAGAAAACATTTGCACTGAAATGAGGATTGACACATGTTTGGATGAACCATTCGCAGAAGTGTACCCGTGGAGGCCAATCAGCTGCTGATAGTGCCTACACACGCTGTACATGGTACGGAAACAACTGGTTCTCCAGTAGCACTCTCCATACAGTGACGTGGTCAACGTTACCTTGTACAGCAACAACTTCTATGACAGTGAGATTAGGATTATCGTCAACTGCACGAAAAATTGCCTCGTCCATTGCAGGTGTCCTCGTCGTTCTAGGCCGCGCGACTGCTACGGTCGCAGGTTCGAATCCTTCCTCGGGCATGGATGTGTGTGATGTCCTTAGGTTAGTTAGGTTTAATTAGTTCTAAGTTCTAGGGGACTGATGACCACAGTAGTTAAGTCCCATAGTGCTCAGAGCCATTTGAACCTTTTTTTTTTTGTCGTTCCAGGTCTTCCCCAGTCGCAACTCATAGGCTGGAATGTTCCGTGCTCCCTAAGACGCCGATCAATTGCTTCGAACGTCTTCCTGTCGGGACAACTTCGTTCTGGAAATCTGTCTCAATACAAACGTACCGCGCCACGGCTATTGCCCCGTGCTAATCCATACATCAAAAGGGCATCTGCCAACTCCGCATTTGTAAACATTGCACCGACTGCAAAACCATGTTCGTGATGAACACTACCTTCCTTCAATTGGGCCAACTGGCGGTGAATCGAGGAAGTACAGTGCATACTGACGAAACTAAAATGAGCTCTAACATGGAAATTAAGCGTTTCCGGACACATGTCCACATAACATATTTTCTTTATTTTTGCGTGAGGAATGTTTCCTGAAAGTTTGGCCGTACCTTTTTGTAACATCTTGTATAACGAGTGTTCGTACTACTGTTACAGCATTACTACATTAAAGCAAGGAAAGACGAAAGTAATGAGAAGTAGCAGAAATGATAACAGGGAGAAACTGAACATCAGAATTGTGAATCACGAAGGAGATGAAGTTAAGGAATTCTTCTAACAAGGTAGCAAAATCGCCCATGACGGACAGAACAAAGAGGATGCAAGAAACAGACTAGCACTGGCAAAAAGGCGATGAGAAGTCTACCGATATAAATATGGGCTTTAATTTCAGGGGCCGGCCGGAGTGGTCGCGCGGTTCTAGGCGCTACTGTTTGGAACCGCGCAACCGCTACGATCGCAGGTTCGAATCCTGCCTCGGGCATGGATGTGTGTGATGTCCTTAAGTTAGTTAGGTTTAAGTAGTTCTAAGTTCTAGGGGACTGATGACCAAAGAAGCTAAGTCTTATTGTGTTCAGAGCCATTTGAACCATTTAATTTCAGGAAAAAATTTCTGAGCACATGGACGGTGGGAAGACAAGAAGTGAAGATAATGGAATCGTTTGTGATGTAGAGCTACAGCATAATTTTGAAAATTTGGTGGACTGATAAGGTAAGGAATGAGGAAGTTCTCCGCAGAATCGGCGGGGGGAAAAAGTGAGGACAGGACGATATGACATATCTTAACACATAACGTCGATAATACTAGAGGGAGCTGAAGAGGGTGAAAAACCGTAGAGGAAGACGGAGATTCGTATACAGCAAATAACTGTGGACATAAAGGGCAATCGCTACTATGAGATTAAAAGGACTGCACAGGAGAGTAATTCATAGCGGACCGCATCAAACCACTCGCAAGAAGTATGACATATTAAAAAAAAAATAATAGAAGTAATCCAAGCTGACTTAAAAAGGATGGGATAGGCCACATCCCCAGAATCTGCTTGAGTACCTGAGCTGGAATTTGAACCATATACATATAATCCTCTTTCCTCAGCCCTTAATACCGTATTTTACATTCAGAATACTGTATCAATTTAAATATGTTGCAAAAGTACATAAGTGTCATGGTCGGAATTTACTACAATATGATGGCGTAGCAGTCGTAACATATACTGAACAGAAAGGAAAATTCTGAACAGAAAGGAATATTCAGTTTCTGATTCTGGTGTATCGTCTGAAACACTTTGTCCCCATTTCCCACTGGAACTTTGTTTCACGTTGTGCGACAGAGTGGTATCTTGTTTACTAAATTTGAACCAGTCCACAACACACACTTGCATGTATATTGACGAGCTAGTGTTTTGGACTGCAGAGTTGGGTGTAATCATCCATTGAACAAATCAGCAGCAGAATATTTGCTGATTTCATGTGCGACTGGACGAATAATCCCGTCAGCTGAGCTGGAAATCCAAACAGCTGCCCTGCTTTGGCTAGCAGGACCATGAACAGCGAGAGTTTTTAAGCCCCTGCTAATGGCTGAATGCGAGTACCGTTCTCTGGCGCATAAACCCACAAAAAACCAGCCTCCAGGGGTGGTACACTCAAATAGCAAGAGGGAAGTGTGAAAAATAATTTCTGTTCTGTATTCGTCCTCCCTCTGACTGAATAGTTTTCCTTGTCTCTCACTCTGAAACCCTTAATTAAGTTTGACACAACACAATAAAATTCAGTGTTCAATGTATGTCAACTGCAAATTTACATAATGTAGGTTAAGGTTATAAAACAAACAAAAAGTACCAGAAAGAAGAATAACTTAATGTTTTTACATATACAGTAAGCGAATAATTCACTTACGGTGTTTTGTCACACCACAAGCATTTTTATTATTTATCAACAATCATAACTAACAATATTTAGAAAGAAGTGAGGCATTAAGGCTTTAGGAGAGGAAGCATTTTTTTAATTTAATAGTTAAAATGAGTGATTAATACTGATACAATATACTGTTGTTTATTTCTTTGGTTAAGTTGAACAATCTGTAAACTCCGACAACCAGTAATTGTCATTGCTTTGATGAAAGAAAAATTTTAATTTAGAACTTAGAAACATCTAACTGGTAAAAAATGGTGACTCGACAACAGAAGCCATTTTATAAATTTCCTTTTTGCGTCAGGAGGTGTACTGTATTTTTACAAACAACATTATAGAAGAAGTTTCATACAGCGTCATTAAAATACGCAAGGAAACATCAAAGGCATGGAAAAAAGGGTAGTGTCTGTGTGTAATTTCTAAAACAAAGTAAAAAGATTTGTAAGTCTCCTTCTGAAAGGCAGTATAAAGCAAGGGACGTGGTTCAAGCACTGTTCGACATAAAGGCTCAACCCGTAGCTAAATTACAAATCAGTGCACAATCGACGAAAATTTCGTACTTCATGGAACTGTGTGTGGCTGCGAATATTTTTGAGAGATCATTTCTGTATGCTGCACCAGGAATTTCAGTGAGAGGCTCCTACATATCACTTTGTGACGTGTAGATGTCCGCAGTTCGTGGTCTAGCGGTAGCGTTCTTGCTTCCCGCGCATGGGGTTCCGGGTTCGATTCCTGGCGGGATCATGGATTTTCCCTGCCTCGAGACGACTGCGTGTTGTTTTGTTGTCTTCATCATCATCATTCATCCTCATTACGGTCGGAGGAAGGCAATGGCAAACCACCTCCGTTAGGACCTTGCCTAGTCGGCGGTGCGGGTCTACCGCATCGTCACCTACGCTCCTCGGAGTATGGGACCTCGTCATCAACAGATGTAAGTTGTGGCTTGACCGACCCTTTGGTAAAAGAATTTCCGGCTAAAGGCAATCATCTGGCTTCTTCATAGTCGTGAGTCATGTTTGAACAGTCCGCTTCTGAGTCCCAGTGTACAAATAATTCTAATTCGTTAGACAGTACCAGTTTAAGGCATATTGCTTCGATCATCCACTGCCTCCAGAATTCTCTCAGGTATCTGATTTGTCCTTAAATACGGTGTTCGGAGATCTAATTTAAAAAGTCTTTCATTACGATTCTTCTTGGCAAATCAACAAAGTAATATGGTTGTTTTGGAGCGACGCTTCGAACCTATTGGCGAAGAGTTTGGTTACTGTCAGATGCTACTTTTGACTGTTTCAGTGACGTGTTTTTCGTTTCATGGTGTCGCGCCAGGCTGCCCATCTGCGAGCAACCGAATGTGGGAGTCACGGGTGTCGTGTAGGGGGGGGGGGGGGGGGTGAGGTGTAGAGGTTGTGGTGGAGTGATCGACTGTCGAGTGTCTGGATCTCGGGAAGGCCAGTCTGTCCTGTCTGTAGAAAGTGGTGTAGTCAGTGAACGCTCCTTGTGTACTTTGGTAGTACGTCGCCGGAAGCAGAGATGAGGTTGAAGTCGCTGTTTCTGTTCACTATATAATTATCTAATTTTATTTGTATTACTTCATACATTATAGACTCCCATAAACACTTGACACGAAGTACAGGTTTGTGTCATCGAAGTTGAACCTCTATTTCTCGACAGAAAGACCACATAGAAACAGTATTAAGAGAAGCAGGTGGTAGGCAGAGATCCACGGGAAGAGTAAAAGAGTAAAAGAAAGTAATCCACAACTGAAGTTGTTGTTGTTGTGGTCTTCAGACCTGACACTGGTTTGATGAAGCTCTCCATGCTACTCTGCCTGTGCAAGCTTCTTCATCTCCCAGTACCTACTGCAGCCTACATCCTTCAGAATCTGCTTAGTGTATTCCTCTCTTGGTCTCCCTATACTATTTTTACCCTCCAAGCTGCCCTACAATAATAAATTGGTGATTCCTTGATGCCTCAGAACATGTCCTACCAACCGATCCCTTCTTCTAGTCAAGTTGTGCCACAAGCTCCTCTTCTCCCCAATTCTATTCAATACCTCCTCATTAGTTATATGATCTACCCATCTAATCTTCAGCATTCTTCTGTAGCACCACATTTCGAAAGCTTCTATTCTCTTCTTGTCCAAACTATTTATCGTCCATGTTTCACTTCCATACATGGCTACACTCCATACAAATACTTTCAGAAACGACTTCCTGACGCTTAAATCTATACTCGATGTTAACAAATTTTTCTTCTTCAGAAACGCTTTCCTTTCCATTGCCAGTCTACATTTCATATCCTCTCTACTTTGACCATCATCAGTTATTTTGCTCCCCAAATAGCAAAACTCCTTTACTACTTTAAGTGTCTCATTTCCTAATCTAATTCCCTCAGCATCACCCGACTTAATTCGACTACATTCCACTACCCTCGTTTTGCTTTTGTTTGTGTTAATCTTATATCCTCCTTTCAGGACACTGTCCATTCCGTTCAACTGCTCTTCCAAGTCCTTTGCTGTCTCTGACAGAATTATAATATCATCGGTGAACCTCAAAGTTTTTATTTCTTCACCATGGATTTTAATACCTACTCCGAAATTTTCTTTTGTTTCCTTTATTGCTTGCTCAATATACGGATTGAATAACGTCGGGGAGAGGCTACAATCCTGTATTACTCCCTTCCCAACCACTGCTTCCCTTTCATGTCACTCGACTCTTACAACTGCCATCTGCTTTCTGTACAAAGTGTAAATAGCCTTTCGCTCCATGCATTTTGCCCCTGCCACCTTCAGAATACGAAAGAGAGTATTCCAGGCAACGTTGTCAAAAGCTTTCTCTAAGTCTATAAATGCCAGAAACGTAGGTTTGCCTTTCCTTAATCTTTCTTCTAAGATAAGTCGTAGGGTCAGTATTGCCTCACCTGTTCCAATATTTCTACGGAATCCAAACTGATCTTCCCCAAGGTCGGCTTCTACTAGTTTTTCCATTCGTCTGTAAAGAATTCGCGTTAGTATTTTGCATCCGTGACTTATTAAACTGATTGTTCGGTAATTTTCACATCTGCAGCACCTGCTTTCTTTGGGATTGGAATTATCGTATTTTTCTTGAAGTCTGAGGGTATTTCGCCTGTCTCATACATCTTGCTCACCAGATGCTATAGTTTTGTCAGGGCTGGCTCTGCCAAGGCCGTCAGTAGTTATAATGGAATGTTGTCTACTCCCGGGGCCTTGTTTCGACTCAGGTCTTTCAGTGCTCTGTCAAACTCTTCCCGCAGTTTCGTATCTCCCATTTCATCTTCATCTACATCCTCTTCCATTTCCATAATATTGTCCTCAAATACATCGCCCTTGTATAGATCCTCTATATACTCCTTCCACCTTTCTGCGTTCCCTTCTTTGCTTAGAACTGGGTTTCCATCTGAGCTCTTGATATTCATGCAAGTGATTCTTTTTTCTAAAAAGGTCTCTTTAATTTTCCTGTAAGCAGCATCTATCTTACTCCTCGTGAGATAAGACTCTACATCCTTACATTTGTCCTCTAGCCATCCCTGCTTAGCCATTTTGCAGTTCCTGTCGATCTCATTTTTGAGACGTTTGTACTCCTTTTTGCCTGCTTCATTTACTGCATTTTTATATTTTCTCCTTTCATCAATTAAATTCAATATTTCTTCTCTTACCCAGGATTTATACTAGCCCTCGTCTTTTTACCTACTTGATCCTCTGCTGCATTCACTACTTTATCTCTCAAAGCTACCCATTCTTCTTCTACTGTATTTCTTTCCCCTATTCCTGTCAATTGTTCACTTATGCTCTCCCTGAAAGTCTGTACAACCTCTGGTTGGGACGATATAATATCGTAATTTATAATATCAGATAGCTTATATCATGACCAGTTTCAACAGTAGCTAACTGTCATCTTTAGATTCTCAGATTTCCGAGAAACATGTCTACATATCAGTTTCGTCGTCATACTGAGCACATGCTCCAGTTAAAATAATACAGGTCTTCAGCGCTTTGTCAAATACACAAAAAAACTTGGTGATGCGTCGTGGACAAATCAGTCTTCCTGAGTCATTTTTACTGGTGTAGGAGACTGATATGCAGTTATATTTCTGAGAAATATTCTTGGATGATAGCTAGCTACTGACGAAAAAAACTATTTCGCATCAGCGATCTTGCCTTCTAACATTATAAACATCAAAATACTCTCATGGACTTCTCGCGATATGATCATTACGGAGAAATTGAAGAAATTCGAGATCACATAAAGACTTATCGATAGAGCCTCTTCAAGAGCATCATTCGCGAATGGTACTGCAAAGGGGGAGAATCACAGTGCTACCAGGAGTATCTAGATCCACATGCTGTAGACCAGCTTACGAGGCATAGATGCATCTGTAGATGTAGGTGTCATATGTGAAAAGTCAGTGGACGCCCCAGGGTAAAGAAAAATCAAAGGGGCATGAGAAAGGTGCAGACCATTTATCCCAAGTCATTTGTTACTTCAAAAGAGTACAACAATCTTCCATTGCACGGATACCAGAACACTAATATAATACAGGGTGATTCAAAAAGAATACCACAACTTTAAAAATGTGTATTTAATGAAAGAAACATAACATAACCTTGTGTTGTACATCATTACAAAGAGTATTTAAAAAGGTTTTTTTTCACTCAAAAACAAGTTCAGAGATGCTCAATATGGCCCCCTCCAGACAGACGAGCAATATCAACCCGATACTCCAACTCGTTCCACACTCTCTGTAGCATATCAGGCGTAACAGTTTGGATAGCTGCTGTTATTTCTCGTTTCAAATCATCAATGGTGGCTGGGAGAGGTGGCCGAAACACCATATCCTTAACATACCCCCATAAGAAAAAATCGCAGGGGGTAAGATCAGGGCTTCTTGGAGCCCAGTGATGAAGTGCTCTGTCACGGGCTGCCTGGCGGCCGATCCATCGCCTCGGGTAGTTGACGTTCAGGTAGTTACAGACAGATAAGTACCAATGTGGTGGCGCTCCATCCTGCTGAATTATGAATTGTTGTGCTTCTTGTTCGAGCTGAGGGAACAGCCAATTCTCTAACATCTCCAGATACTGTAGTCCAGTTACAGTAGCACCTTCGAAGAAAAAGGGACCAAAAACTTTATTGGCTGAAATGGCACAGAAAACGTTCACCTTAGGCGAGTCACGTTCATACTGAGTTGTTTCCCGCGGATTCTCAGTGCCCCATATACAGACATTGTGACGGTTGACTTTCCCGTTAGTATGGAAAGTTTCTTCATCACTAAACTCAATCTTTGAAACGAAAGGTTCATCTGTTTCCATTTGAGCAAGGATAAAATCGATTCTTTTAATCTTATCAGCTGCAGACCGTGCTTGAACCAATTTCAGACGGTAAGGTTTCATAACTAACCTTTTTCGTAGGACTCTCCATACAGTTGATTGTGGAATTTGCAGCTCTCTGCTAGCTCTGCGAGTCGATTTTCCTGGGCTGCGAACAAATGCTTGCTGGATGCGTGCTACATTTTCATCACTCGTTCTCGGCCGTCCAGAACTTTTCCCTTTGCACAAACACCCATTCTCTGTAAACTGTTTATACCAACGTTTAATACACCACCCATCAGGAGGTTTAACACCATACTTCGTTCGAAATGCACGCTGAACAACTGTCGTCGATTCACTTCTGCCGTACTCAATAGCACAAAAAGCTTTCTGTTGAGCGGTCGCCATCTTAGCATCAACTGACGCTGACGCCTAGTGAACAGCGCCTCAAGCGAACAAATGTACAACTAAATGAAACTTTATAGCTCCCTTAATTCGCCGACAGATAGTGCTTAGCTCTGCCCTTTGTCATTGCAGAGTTTTAAAGTCCTAAAGTTGTGGTATTCTTTTTGAATCACCCTGTACAAATGATTCAGGCAGTGACTCCAAAATGTCTTCAATTAAAGCAATTGATGATTAATTACTTAACTTAAACGAACAAAACGCACCAATTTAGGAAATTATAACACGCAATTAGTACAATGAAATGCAACTCAAATACGCGTTTAGCATTGGGCAACAATGACAGCAATGATGCTAAAGATTATAATTCGCACATTTGCCTGGCCAAAGGGGTTGCTTGACATTAATGAATATATCTTACAAGAAGTGTAGTAATATATGAGTAGTATATGTAGTAATATAGGAGTACCTGGTATCTGACGTACTAATATTTTGTGCATCGAGTATAGGAACAATTCTCAACACAAATATGCAATATTTGATCAATCAGTAAAGGCTCTTGGGCATAATCAAGACACTGACGGGGAAAAAATAATAAAATACAGGGAAAGCATGGAAGGGCAGCTACGGCCGGCCAGGTGTGATTAAAATGGTTCAGAATAACAGGCACTTCTGGTTAAATTAATGCTGGATTGCTACAAGACTGAAATTCAACTCATGAGAGGTGCCACGGCAGGTCAGTAAGCCGCAACGTCTCAGAGGCTACGGTGAGACGGGAAGCTGCGCTCCACCCGCACGCACGTACTCAGCCGACGCAGACGGGCTACGCCAATAAACAGATAGGTAATAGATACCACCCCGGGGCAGCGCATCCAAACGCTATGAACTGCTCGGAAAGCCGAGAGCTAAGAAGCAGATACATAGTAATCATAGAACGTATGAAAATGCTGAGATCAAGACGAGAAACTCAATGAGAGAATGGTCCCAAGTGCCAACCAAACCGTACGTATTACAACAAGGATTACTAACGGAATCAAGCAGTTAATCTTTATTTATTATTATTATTATTGAGCTTTTCCTCATTACAGAGGCTTATCTCCAACATAATAATTTACTCGGAAATTACTATACAATGAATAAACGTTCTTAAACTATATTTTCAAAATATTTCTCAAGGTGTTTCGATCTCATGTGTCCTCTTCCTATGCGCCCATTCTTCTCATTGTGTGCTGTACATTTTGGAGCCAGGTGCTAATAGGTAGTCCTCTTCTTTTTCTCCCCTCCGGTTCCCATTTCAGTATCAATTTTATTCTGGAGTATTCGTCGTACGTACCCGAACCACTGTAATCTCTTCCTATCCATTACGTCATATATTCTTTCTTTTATTTCATTTCTCCTTATTATTTCGGTGTTCATTATTTTCTCTTTCCTAGGGAATCTTACCAATCTCTAGAGCTTGTAATTTTTTAATGTGCTCCAGGTTAAATGTAAGGTCTCCGTTCCATACAGTACCACAATCTCGAATATAGATTTGTATATTAAATTTTTAGTTCTGCTCATTACATTCCTGCTCCATAAGACTGAATTAAGCATCCCAATGACCTTCCATCCGCTACTAATTCTTTTATTGATTTGTGACTCGGATTTTCCCTCAATTTCTAAAATGGATCCCAAATAACAGAAAGTGTTTATCTTTTTGATTTTCTTTCTTTCAATTTGTAGCTCATCTGAATCATTAATCAAGTACACTGTTTTTTGGTAATTAATCTTCAAGCACCTTGGGTTGTCGGGTGTTCTGCCGGATATCAGCGTTGTACTTGCACGATATTTCGGTCACGTAGCTCGTAACCTTCATCAGGTGTGACCTGAGACTGCTCCTCGAGTGGACCTGGTCCAGTATTTATGGCTATGGCCTTCCACCTCCACCAACGGCTGCAGGCGCTTCCTCTGTGGTCCGCACCCATTCCCTACGACCTGCTGCTCCGTTTTCCGTCCGCTGCGGTTCTAGGTGTTCCCTCTGCGGTCCGCGCCCACCAACCCGCTCCTGGGGGTTTCATCTACGGTCTGGGGTACCAAGCGTTCCCCCTGCGGTCCGCGCCCGCTCACCACGACCTGTTGGGGCGTTGCCGCTCCGTTTTTCGTCCACTGCGGCTCTGGATGTTCCCTCTGCGGTCCGCGCCCACCAGTCCCACTTCTGGGTGTTCCATCTTCGGTCTGGTGCGCCTGGCAGTCCGTCAGGGGTTTGTTTTCCATCTCCATGTCTCTGGTTCTTCTGTTTGTGTAGTGTTGCAGCTGGCCCTGTTGCTCCTTTAACAATTCCAGAGCCGGATCCCAGGCTCTGCTTAGTTGGTACCCTGTGTCATAGTTCATAAGATCGTCAGCCATTTTAATTTCTATCGATTCTCTTATAACACTGTCCCAAAATCTGGGTGTTTGTGCTAGAATCTTGGTATCCTCCTACTTCATGGCATGATCTAGTTCTAGACAGCGTTCAGCAATGGCTGACTTAGTCACCTGTCTTAATCTAGTGTGCCTCTGATGTTCTTTGCATCTGATCTCCACAGTTCTTGTCGTCTGGCCAATGTAGGATATGCCACATTGACAAGGTATATTGTAAATCCCTGGTTTTCGTAACCCCAGGTCGTCTTTGACACTCCCCAGCAGTCCCCCGATCTTGTTGGATGGACAGAAAACACACTTGATATTGTGTTTACGGAGGATCCTACTGATTCTGGCAGAAATAGAGCCAGCATAGGGCAGATATGCCACCTCCTTTGTTTCATCTTGGTCTTCTTCAGGAACCTGTGGTATAGTGGCTGGTTGGAGTGCCCTCTTAATTTGTCTGTCCGTGTATCCATTCTTGGAGAAAACTGTTTTGACACGTTCTATCTCTATAGGTAGATTCTCTTGCTCTGACAGGGCACGTGCTCTGTTGACCAAAGTCTTCAGAACCCCATTCGTCTGTGCAGGGTGGTGACAGCGGCTGGCCTGCAGATATAAATCAGTGTGTGTTGGTTTTCGGTACACACTGTGGCCAATTGATCCATCTGCTTTCCTCTGGACTAGTACATCCAGAAATGGCAGCTGGCCATTCTTCTCCAGTTCCATGGTGAACTTGACATTAGCGTGGCATGAGTTAAGATGTTCAAGAAACTCATTGAGCCTGTCCATCCCATGTGGCCAGATCTGGTGCGCCTGGCAGTCCGTCAGGGGCTCATTTTCCATCTCCATGTCCGTGGTTCTTCAGTTTGTGTAGTGTTGCAGCTGGCCCCGTTGCTCCAGGCGCACCAGACCGAAGATGGAACACCCAGAAGTGTGACTGGTGGGCGCGGACCGCAGAGGGAACATCCAGAGCCGCAGCGGACGAAAAACGGAGCGGCAACGCTCCAACAGGTCGTGAGACTGACGGAGGACATCGAAAGGGTGCAAAAAAGGGCAGCTCCTTTTGTATTATCACGTAATAGGGAAGAGAGTGTGGCAGATATGATATGCGAATTGGGATGGAAGTCATTAAAGCAAAGACGTATTTCGTC
Organism: Schistocerca americana; assembly: GCF_021461395.2. Classification (NCBI taxonomy): domain Eukaryota; kingdom Metazoa; phylum Arthropoda; class Insecta; order Orthoptera; family Acrididae; genus Schistocerca; species Schistocerca americana. Next base: position 1,220,569,751 of record NC_060119.1, on the reverse strand, counting down.
GCGGCGAGATCTATTTACAGAATTTCAGTCACCAACTTTCTCTTCCGAATGCGAAAATATTTTGTTGAGCCCAACCTACATAGGTAGGAATGATCATCAAAATAAAATAAGAGAAATCAGAGCTCGGACAGAAAGGTTTAAGTGTTCGTTTTGCCCGCGCGCTGTTCGGGAGTGAAATGGTAGAGAGATAGTATGATTGTGGTTCGATGAACCCTCTGCCAAGCACTTAAATGTGAATTGCAGCGTAGTCATGTAGATGTAGATGTAGATGAACCCCAAGTTTTGTATGCTACTGCTAACTGACTGCATATATAGTTAGCATCATCCCCATCTTGTGCTACGACTACTTGATCATCAGCAAACAATAAATGATGTAGGTAAACTACTTCTCTTATTTCTAATCCCATACTATTACATTTTCGAGACCATGTGCTAAGGCTAATATCTGTATAGGTATTAAATGATGATGGTGACATGGGACAGCCCTGTAAAAGGCTTTTGCTTATCACAAATTTCTGTGAAAGTTTGTTACCAACTTTTACTTGGCAAATGTTATCTTTATACATCTGTTGTATTATCTTAATCAAGGAAGGGTTTATGTTTGCCATATGTAGTTTTTTTCCAAAGTAATTTTCTTGGAACAGTATCACACGCTTTTTCTAGATCTATGGAAATTAATCCTATATTTTTTGATTTTTCCCTATGTTTCTCCAAAATCTGTCGTAATGTGAAAATATGGTCTACACATGATCTTCCAGCCGTGAAAGCACATTGTTTTTCTTGGGTTTTAAAATTTTTTCCAGTTTGTTTTTTACTACTTTCGTAAAAATTCTCAATAATGTGTTTCTAACATAAATTCCTCGATAGTTTGAACAAATTTTGCGATCTCCTTTCTTACATATGGTACTAATGTAACTTAGCTTCATCTCGTTGGGTACTGAATCTCTATGTATCATTTTGTTGAAGAGCTATGTTATCAGTTTCACAATTTTGTCACCACCACATTTCATACATTCCAGATTGATATTGCCTGGTCCCGGTGATTTACCATTTTTTCCTGTTCTTAACGCCTGAAGTACTTCACTTTCTAAAATCGGGATCTCATCATCTTCATGTTCGTCCACTGTTCCTTCTTCTAGATATTCTTCCCTGTCATCATTTAATAAGTTTTGAAATTATCTTACAATAAAATATCATAACAAGTTAATGTAAAAACCAAGAAATCACAGAGTACGCAAACACATTATCTATAGCGACATGAAAGGTAACTGGCAAATCTTGAGGGCTAACACTCAAACAATTACAATAGTAATTATATTTACAACAATAAATATCAATCTTTTGAAAGGGGCAAAATCGGAGCAGAGTTATGGAACTTAATCACCCAAATGAGCCAAGATTCAGTGGGGTGCTAGTTTTGGCTTACCACGGCCGTAGGCAATTTTATAATTGCTACATCAGTCAGGGAAGCAATAATTTCCAATACAACTAACACTTAATTTCAGCTCCAGTGATCATTAATACACGTGGTGTCCCGAATGACAAGATAAACATATACTGAAGAAGTTGCAATTACAAGAAATCTTAAAACACACCAAATATGGCACTCAGGTAATTTCAAACAGAGGCACTAGGGGTAAATTTAATGCTTGAATCAGGGTGACGGAGAACCACAGGCAATCCTGCGAGAGGGAGCAACTTCAACAGGGGAGCACATGTATCAATCAAGTAACGAATACCTTACCCCCAGAGGGCAGAACAGATGGCATCAGAAAATAAAACAACACTCCAACAACCACATCAGCAACTAAGTCTCCTTAACCCAGGGTAAACCGGCTGCGTCGACATTAGGTCAAAGTATTGCAGACCATCACAACTCTGCCGACCACCAGACGCTTAGGCAATCGTAAGTTCCGTGAACAGCTCACATTACGTCACATCCTCTCTCTCTCTCTCTCCCTCTCTCTCTCTCCCTCCCTAACTGCGACCGACTGGCTGCTCACGAAACTACAACCAAAGACTCAACTAACAGGCGACCGAAACGCCACTTGGCGCCTGGACAGAGACGGATGTAAGAAGACAGACCAAGCCGACACGGGTCAATATGACTGCCACATTTAAACGACTGTCATTATTTTTTTAGAGGGTCGAACGGTTACAGGAGAGAAGTTAGTTAAAGAAGGGGTTTAACACTAATAAAGCTAATTAAAATGTGGAGTACTAGAAGCCAGAAATCGTATGTGTGTTACACTCAGTTGTGCAGCTCATTGGTAGGGTACCGTGACGCAAATAGGTGGGCCAGCTCTCTCTAAACCTTGAAAAAACACAGTACATCCCATTTCCTGCTGCAAACAGTACAGTTCCTTCAATAAATATAACACATCAACAGAAGTTAGTAGATGGGGTAGAGCATACTAAGTTTTTGGGAGTGTATATAGATGAGAATCTTAATTGGAAAATTCATATTTTGGATCTTCTAAAGCGACTAGGTTCAGGAACTTTTGCAATCAGAGTAGTTGCCAATTTTGAAATTAGTAAGCTAACATACTTTACACACTTTCACTCTCTGATGTCATACGGGATAGTACTTTGGGGTAATTCAACATTTAGACAAAAAGTATTCACTCCTCAAAGGAATGTGGTTAGAATAATGTGCGGGGTTCATAGTAGCACATCTTGTAGGCATCTTTTTAAAAGATGGGAATTCTTACAACAGCCTCGCAGTACATTTACTCAGTGATGAAATTTGTTCTCAACAACATGGACCAGTTTCAAAACAACAGTGACATTCATGATTATAATACCAGAAAAAAGAAAGACTTACACTATCCGTTACTCAACCCATCTCTGGCACAGAAAGGGGTAAAATATGCTGCTCTAAAAATTTTCGACCAATTACCGGATGAAATAAAATGTCTGACAGACAGCAGTAATAGTTTCAAAAATAAATTGAAATCATAGCTCCTTGACAACTCCTGCTATACTATAAATGAATTCTTGAATAGGAATAAAAAAAATTTATAAATATAGTATATGCATTTTGTGCCATTTAATGAAATGGGGTTACTAATAGAAATATTAATCATTAACTCTGTATTGTTATATATAGATAAAAAATCTTGTTTCATATGTGCATTTCTTGTGCACTTGACACGTTCCACATCATAACGGCTATCGTACCGTGCGATTGATCAGTGGAACACGCAACCAACTAACTAACTCTCTAATGAGAGCCATCGCCTGAGGTGCGTGGTGGAACGGTAACGCACTATCGCCATCGTCCTGGGACGTTGCCTCCACAACATCGCGTGACCGGGGCCGAAACTGTGGACTGTACCCTACCACCGCCAGACAGCCCCTGCCGGGGATGGTGGTCGCTGAGGCAGGTCACCGAACTGCCCCACTGCCGCCGACGCCACACCCCACAGCCACGACCACTGCAGAGGTCCGCGGCGCGTCGTTCCAGCCGCCGCCGCACGACCCAGCAAGGCCAAAGAGCCACTGCCCATGCTGCAGATTCCAGTTACACCAGCAGAGCTACAGTCGAAGCAGCGACGGCCGCCTTCGTTGTCGCTGAGAGTATTAAGACCGTAAGCAAACCTCGCCAAAGGCCCAGCGACCAATGTGTTGCAGTTAAGCAATAAATATTGTTACTCTGCCATCAGAAGCCATCAATGGACACACCCCCACCATCTTATTTTTCACGCCCAACAAAGAACCAACGTTGGATTCCAGAGACAGGCAGTGGAGTCCCGTGACTATTGACACTTTCAACCTAAATGTAGAATTATGTTAACCAAAGCGCTAAAAATAACTTTCCCACTATGTTTTTCTCCAACGGTTGAGAATATTTCTTATTGAACCGTAATGTTACTTACAAAATATTTTCTTAAAGAATTTGGTTTATTTACTAACAATTCGTCAAGAACATTAACACATTTAATCACACTAGGTGAGCGTGGAAGTAGTTGCCAGGAAGTAACTGATGGGAAATAAAATTACCTTTAACAAATGCGAATTTTATTCCTGAAAGCCTTTTCAAAAACAGATTTAAAATTACAATCAGAATACCCCTCTAATTATAAATTTTTTTTACAGTAGCAGACTTCGAGCTGAATACGGCCGTAGTCACGACCGCTGACAACGACCTCTGAAAAACTAGACTGGTGCAAATCTGCAACACACCAGATTACTTTAAACTAAAAATTTTAACATCTCACACAAACACATTAACTATACACCCCGTAAGAGGAATGGAAATGGTACAAACACTCACAGTAAGAAATTATTTGCCACCAAAAGTGCAATTTGTTTTTAAAAGGCCTCTTACGGTGGAAGGGTGTGCAACTTTATAAAAACGACTATTTAAATAAAACCCATGACTTCCATAAAATGTACAACATGCTCTACATTACACATATACCGCCTCGCAAGATGACACGCAAGATAAAAAACATGTTTCAGGCTGGAACCGCAAGACCGCTACGGACGCAGGTTCGAATCCTGCCTCGGGCATGGATGTTTGTGATGTCCTTAGGTTAGTTAGGTTTAACTAGTTCTAAGTTCTAGGGGACTAATGACCTCAGCAGTTGAGTCCCATAGTGCTCAGAGCCATTTGAAGAGCCATGTTTCAGGAATTCGGCGTTTACCTTAATTCTATAAACTCGCTAATACCAAATCCGACAAACATGACAGAGGCAGCTATTAACGTACGGCAGATTGACGGGGAAGGGGGGTGGGGGAGTTACTAAACAACCCGAACTGCAGATTGCTCTAAACCTCCACAAGGGAAAAGCAGACCACTCAATTCACAAATAACCACCTTCCCGCGGGTGGGCAAACGGAGAAGAATGGTGGGACGACCCCAAAACAAATCGGCTGGTGACCTCACCGAGAAAACAAGTAGAATTTAACAAGTAAATGAAAAAACATATCTGAAACCACTTAACTACTAATAAACTGCGATTTCTGGCGAAGACCTGGCGCAGCACCCCCAACGCTCTCCCCGACCGTCCGCTGCCAGCCGCTTCAACGGACGCAGGTAGGCGCGCCGATCTCCCGCCTCACGGCGTCGCAGCTCCCCCAGTCGAGCTCGATGTCGTGGTTTCGCTCCTGTTGCTCTCGTGTGAACCACGAAGCCACTACCCCTTTCCATACGGCGCTGCGCACTGGACTCAAGTGGGGACCTCACATGCGCCGTCGCTCAAACCGGACACGTCATCTCGTGTCTCAGTGCGCGAAAGAACAACCGACCAATCCAACCGCCAAGCAACTCGAGCAGACTACTTGGCACAGGTCGATAGGACGTACAATCGATTGTGACGTGTTGAGAGAGCGAGTGTCGAGATGAGCCATTGTGGTTGGTGGGTATATGTGTGTGAAGGCCATTGTTGAAATATAGGGCTTTAACGGAGAAGGGTGTCGCCATCGCCGTGGTTAGACCCCTATGTAATAGATTAATACCGGGAAAGAGAAAAAGTATCATTACGAAAGTGATCAGTGACGTTACAAGTGCCGATATTTGGTTTCGCGTCTACCGCGCCGGCCTAACCTTGGATTGCAGTGTTGGATGCAGTGATGGATTGGCGTGCTACGATAATGGAAAATGAAGAAAGCCTGTGCTGAGATTAGTCATAATTAGACATGTACGACGAAGGCAGTGGTTATCTCCTTTTTGTTGTTTTGAGAAGGATATAAGTTCATAATTAGTAAACTGTGTTGGTGTTCCTTATTACCAGACATTCAGTATTATAGTATTGAACAGGACAAACTGGAAAGTAACAACTTCCGTAGCAGTCAATTCCGATTACCAGCCCCATTAGGTTCACGGTCATGTTAATAGTAAATATTGGGCTGCTATTCGATCAGATCAGGTCGGGATAATAAACGGAGGTGTTACAGCGGCCTAACGCGCAGACTTAGATGCAGGAACTCAGCCCCGACCGGGCGACCACTAGCTGAGTTCTGTTACTGGCGGAGTGACAAGACTCTCATTTTCTGGCTTTAAAGTTAATCCAAAGGACAGGCATACTAACACTCCAACGACAGACAGACACTAACTGCCGCACAAATGCGGACGAGAGACTGACCTAGACTGACCGACTGGCGAGCACATAACGCCCCTTAAATGCACGTGAACAGGCAACCTTTCCGCTTTCCCACCAGAGGGAGACACCAAAAGCTGCGATTGCCACAGCGGCGCCACCGCCAGAAACGGTGGGCGACTGCTTCACACAACGCGCTGCGGCGCGCTCTTCAAAACAGCAATTTTTTACCACGGCTCACTTACATAAATCCTTTGTTAAGCTTTTCTGTTTGTAAATCGGATATTTGTGGTAAATGCCTATGAGACCAAACTGCTGAGGTCATAGGTCCATAGGCTTACACACTACTTAAACTCACGTAAGCTAAGGAGAACCCACACACCTATGCCCGAGGGAGGACTCGAACCTGTAACGGTGGAAGCTGGGCGAACCGTGACAAGGCGCCTCAGACCGCACGACTACCCCGCATCACATTTTCGTAGATGGGTAGTGACAAATGCCTAGTTATATGACGATAGGACCCCATCAGTAAAAATCAGTACAGCGAGTAAAAGCTAAAATGTAGGTAACAAGCGGAGTCGCATATGTTGGTCGATTTATTTTTTAGCAGAGTGAATCAGAGATGGCGGTGAGGCTGTCTACAGTTAGTTCATTACTGCTTCCCCTGGAGCCGGGTTTATTTCGTTGGCAGTGTGAGCACACGCCGGTCGTGTCTGGAGAGATTCTCCTCCGCTGTCCAGAAGAAAGGTACGGCCGTCTCTACGCGTGCTCCCCCTTTCTCCGCGAGAGATTTATCCGTGCGCGCTACGTGAGAACGCAGCTCCAGTGCCCATAACGGCGCTCGCCGGGATATATATGTACTGCGCCAGCCTCCCGCTGGTAATCGGGAAAGAGTTACGAAAGGTGTCCGCGTTTACCGCAAGCCTCCTACGCGGCAGCTAACAGAGGACCAACTGCAGCGGACGGGGAAAAGCGCCGAGCCACTGGAGGGGAACGACGCGCGCCGCAAACAGGTCCCACCAGCTTCCACGAACGAGGGCGATTCTGCTACAGCCGACTGCTGCTGGGCTGAAAGCACAATATCTGTTGAGCAAATAGAAAACAACAGGATCAGATCTCTACGAAAACAGGTACGTTCATAGGGTATTCGAGGACGTGCGGACATTGCGTGCTTTTGTTACGACACATTTTGTTACGACACGTTTTTCTTTTCCTATCATTTTTTCATTTAAAGTTGTGGAACTGAGTCAAGCGGCCTTCGGAAGAGGCAGGCGAGTCATGTTACCCTATCACTATCATTGATACGTACATGGTGGTACGCATAACCCTCTCACTATCATTGGTACGTAGATGGTGGTACGTACAAGGGGTTGACAAAAATATAGAGACACAACGAAAAATGCTTGCTTGACACAAAACAGCGCACTCACATTAATGTGACCACCTGTCAAAAGCCTGAAATACAACATTTTGTAGCGACTCGTGTAAGAAGAGAGTGAATGAGGTCTGGAAGGTATCGACAGAGATATGGAAACATGCCGACTCCAATGACGTGGAGAGATAAGCTAGATTTCTCGGCTAAAGATTCATGACGCGATCAGTCCGGTCGAAGTGACCCCACAAGTGATCCAATGAACTTAAATCCGGCGAGGTTGATGGCCAGTAGAGTACGGTAACTCACCTTAGTGCTCTTCGAACCACGCATGTACATTGTAAGCTGTGTGACGCGTTGCATTGTCCTGGTGGTAAATGCTATCGTACCTGAGAAAAAATAGTTCAAATGGCTCTGAGCACTATGGGACTTAACTGCTGTCGTCATCAGTCCCCTAGAACTTAGAACTACTTAAACCTAACTAACCTGAGGACATCACACACATGCATGCCCGAGGCAGGATTCGAACCTGCGACCGTAGCGGTCACGCGGCTCCAGACTGTAGCGCCTAGAACCACTCGGCCACTCCGGCCGGCTATCGTACCGGAGAAAAACATATTGTCTGCAGGGGTGTACATAGTTCTCAACGATAGATGCAGACCTGTGTTGATCCTCTGTACCTTCCAGAGTGACGACTCACCCAGGGATCGCCACGAAACCATTCCCCAGATCATAAGCCTCTGCCCTCCGCCCTGGACCCCTCCGAAAATTGTTGCAGGATGTTTGCCTTCCATCAGATGGTGCATAGAACGTGATTTATCTGAAAAGGTCACCTGTCGCCGCTCAGTGGATGTTCAGTTGTAGGATTGGTAATTCGAGGCTCCGTCGCAGATGAACAACAGTCGGCATGGGTGCGTGAAATAGACGCCGGCCGCAGACGCTGCTCAACGGTCGTTGAGGAGATACTGTTAGTAGCCACTCGGTTTATGTGGTTGGTCAGTTGCATATCCATTCGCCCGTACGCATCTCCGCAACCATCGTTCACACCCGTTTTCTATAGCTCGTGGTGTACGACTGTTGCCTCGGTGCAGGTTTCGGGTAGCGCCATATTTCCATCCACCGTATACTTTAACCACGATGGCACACTAACAGATTACAAACTTGCCTTTTCGGAGTGCATCCATTCTTGTTCCGAAAACTTCATACCCTTTTGGACATAAGGTAAACAGCACCGTTTCCACGCTCTACAACGACTGTACTGATTTCCGCTTACACCCGAGATGTTGTACACTATGTGATCAAAAGTATCCGGACAACCCCAAAACATACGTTTTTCTTATTAGGTGCATTTTGCTGCCACCTGCTGTCAGGTACTCAATATCAGCGACCTCAGCAGTCATTAGACATCGTGAGAGATTAGAACGGCCGACCGGAGTGGCCGTGCGGTTCTAGGCACTACAATCTGGAGCCGAGCGACCGCTTCGGTCGCAGGTTCGAATCCTGCTTCGGGCATTGATGTGTGTGATGTCCTTAGGTTAGTTAGGTTTAGTTAGTTCTAAGTTCTAGGCGACTGATGACCTCAGAAGTTAAGTCGCATAGTGCTCAGAGCCATTTGAATCAGATTAGAACGGGGTGATCCGCGGAGCTCACGGACTTCGAACTTGGTCACGTGATTGGGAGTCCTTGTGTCATGCGTCTGTACGGGAGATTTCTCCACTCCTAAACGTCCATAGGTCGACTGTTTCCGATATGATAGTGAAGCGGAAACGTGAAGGGACACGTACAGCATTAAAGCGTACGGGCCGACCTCGTCTGCAGACTGGCAGAGACCGCCGACAGTTAAAGAGGGTGGTACTGTGTAATAGGCAGACTTCTATCCAGATCATCACACAGGAATTCCAAACTGAATCAGGATCCACTACAAGTACTGTAACAGTTAGGCGGGAGGTGAGAAAATTTGGATTTCATCGTCGAGTGACTGCTCGTAAGCCACGCATCATACCGGTAAATGCCACATGACTCCTCGCGTGGTGTAAGGAGCGTAAACATTGGACGACTGAACATTAGAAAAACATTCTGTGGAGTGACGAATCATGGCACACAATGTGGCGATCCGATGGCAGGGTCTGGGTATATCGAATGCTCGGTGGACGTCATCTGCCAGTGTGAGCTATGCCAACAGTAAAATTCCGAGGCGGTGGTGTCATGGTGTGGTCGTATTTTTCACGGAGGGGGCTCGCACCCCTTGTTGTTTCGCGTGGCACAGCCCTACATTGATGTTTTAAGCACCTTCTTGCTTCCCACTGTTGACGAGCAATTCGGGGATGGCGATTGAATCTTTCAACACTATCGAGCACCTGGTCATAATGCACGGCCTGTCACGGAATGGTTACACGACAATAACATCGCTGTAACGGGCTGATCTACACACTGACCTGAATCCTATAGAACACCTTTGATATGTTTTGGAACGCCAACTTATTGCCAGGCCTCACCGACCGACATCGATACCTCTCCTCAGTGGAGCACTTCGTGAAGAATGGGCTGCCACTCCCCAAGAAACCTTCCAGAACCTGACTGAACGTATTCCTGCGAGAGTAGAGCCTTTCATCAAGGCTAAGGGTGGGCTATCACTATATTATATCTCATCGTTACCGATGGAGGGCGCCACGAACTTGTAAGTCATTTCCAGCCAAGTGTCCAGATACCTTTGGTCACATAGTGTATATACCCTCCACTGCTAGTACTGCATTCTTTGCATTCTTTTGATAGTACTGGTAGTACAGCGGGCTTCTGTGAGTGACTATAGCACATTGACGTCGAATATAAGCGGTGATTACATTAATGTGACTGGTACTGAAGGTGATGATGATGATGTTTGGATTGTGTGGCGCTCAACTGCGAGGTTATCAGCGCCCGTACAAATTCCCAACCTTTGCTCAGTCGAATCTCGCCACTTGAGTGAATCATGATGAAATGATGAGGCGGGTGAAAATCCCTGACCCCGCTGGGAATCGAACCCGGGACCCCGTGCTCGGGAAGCGATAACGCGACCGCGAGACCACGAGATTGCATTTGACCAGCAACGGCACCTGTATAATTTCTTCAATAAGGCGAAAGTGTCCTGTCAGTCGTGGTCAGAACAATGTGTGGGCATTATGTCGGATCTAAGTGAATTCGAAGATGGGCATATTGTTCATGCCCGTGTGGCTGATGTTGAAACGTAGAACTGAAAACACCATTTGCTGCTGTGTTATCGTCGCCTTGAATCGATGCACACTGAGTAATGATCGAGGAGTGAGCTGTCTGCATCAGAGGGATCCCTACTGGAACCACTTGAACTAACAACTTACAATAGGTACGAGGGTAAACTGCTGATTTCGGTCCATCAGTAAGAATTTATCGCCGGCCGGAGTGGCCGTGCGGTTCTAGGCGCTACAGTCTGGAACCGCGTGACCGCTACGGTCGCAGGTTCGAATCCTGCCTCGGGCATGGATGTATGTGATGTCCTTAGGTTAGTTAGGTTTAAGTAGTTCTAAGTTCTAGGGGACTGATGACCACAGATGTTAAGTCCCATAGTGCTCAGAGCCATTTTAAGAATTTATCTCAAATTTCTATTTTCGTTCAGGTAGAAAATATGGAAGGAGTAGTCAAAGTATCAGCTGTCAATTCTAATACATGTGGTTACGTAATAATTTTTTGTCTGTTCGCAGTTACGTGTCTACTGCCGTGGTACACAATGAAATCTCTCTCCACAGTACGTAGCACACTGTTAGAAGAACGAAAGCAAAACGGCGCTGTCCATCGATAAAGTGCATCGCACAACAGGGCGTTAGGTTGTGTAGACACTTCCCGTGTCTTCAAACAAGTAAAAGTGACGAATATTGTGGTGGCAAACGATCCCTCTGTGGATAAATGGGAATCGCAAGGGAAATTGAGGCACTGTTGCTCGAAGCCTGGTACTCACAATCGAGGCGATATTGGTTCAAATGGCTCTGAGGACTATGGGACTTAACGTCTGTGATCATCAGTCCCCTAGAACTTAGAACTACTTAAACCTAACTAACCTAAGGACATCACACACATCCATGCCCGAGGCAGGATTCGAACCTGCGACCGTAGCGGTCACGCGGTTCCAACCTGAAGGAGGTGATATTAGCAATTGCTATATTAGACGTGGTCGGATTTCAAGGATGCGTTTTATTGGCAGGACACTTAGAAGATGCAACAAGTCCACTAAAGAGACAGCTTACACTACACTCGTTCGTCCTCTGTTAGAATATTGCTGCGCGGTGTGGGATCCTTACGAGGTGGGATTGACGGAGGACATCGAAAGGGTGCAAAATAGGGCAGCTCGTTTTGTATTATCACGTAATAGGGGAGAGAGTGTGGCAGATATGATAAGCGAGTTGGGATGGAAGTCATTAAAGCAAAGACGTTTTTCGTCGCGGTGAGATCTATTTACGAAATTTCACTCACCAACTTTCTCTTCCGAATGCGAAAATATTTTGTTGAGCCCAACCTACATAGGTAGGAATGATCATCAAAATAAAATAAGAGAAATCAGAGCTCGAACAGAAAGGTTTAGGTGTTCGTTTTTCCCGCGCGCTGTTCGGGAGTGGAATGGTAGGGAGATAGTATGATTGTGGTTCGATGAACCCTTTGCCAAGGACTTAAATGTGAATTGCAGAGTAATCATGTAGATGTAGATGTTGATGTAGATTCTGCAAATGTTGAACATTACCACCCCTATGTTCAGAGACTGCTGTAATCCATTCCCAATTCCTTCCCAGGCTTGACAGCATCGGAATTTTGTAGCTGTATGAGGTCATTTCATTTTCACTGCCTAGCCACCAGTGACAAGTGTTCGGTTTATCACTATTACATCGAAACAAAGGAGCAAAGGAATCAGCGGAAACATCTCGAACTAGTAACGCTGCTCGTAAGAGCCAAACCGTCGCAGGAACGCTCACTTCCTATACCTTCTGACTAGGGTTACGGAAGCTGTCAAGACGGGATCTGCCCAGGGAAATATTTTTACTCAACTACAGTGCTCCATCGCAACATCCACTGCCCCCACCACCACAACCGTTTTCTGCTGAAACAACACCCACCATAGCGCTTTCCTGTTTCCGAGTCTGAGGAAACCATTGTGGGTTAGTTATTTCCAGAAAGAGACGAGGTGAGTTTCGAGGTGGAACGTTTCGTGAACTGCCAAATGCAGGCATCTACAACCAGTGCAGTGAGACGATGCAGTGACCATCTAGATTTAGCTTCCCTGCAATTTCCCTAAATCGCTCCAAGTAATTGCCGAGATCGTTCCTTTGAAAAGGATGAAGCTGATTTTCTTCCTCGTCCATTCGTAATCCGAGCTCGTGCTCTGCCTATAACAACCACACTGTCGACGGGGCGTTAAGCTTCGATTTTCCTTCCTCCTGTCTACAACCGAGTACTCCGCCATGTCTTACATCGTTTGGAAATGTCTGTCCCGTTTGAGGGTGAATATGCAATAATGGACAAACACCGTCGCCAAGTTTCATACTGGCAGATTGATTTTTCGAGGTAATAGTTAAGACTTCATAGCTTACTCTCGTAGCCTCGTGCAGTCACATGAATCTGAGTAAAACACACTGACTTTGTCAGTGTAGACGGCGCGACGAAGTTACCGACAAGACACTGCGCAGTGTGGACGCAGGAGTTTCCGCGCGTTTCGTCGCCCGCGAGTTCTGGCTCTCGCGCGCGCCTTGGCCTCCATGTGTGTGGTGCGCGTGCGGCGGCACTCGGCAGCGGCGTGGTCCACGTGCCGGGTCCCAACACGGCCGTGTCAGGGCCTGCCCCACACGCCCACGCTGCCGCTAGGGACGCCCCCTACACTGCCGCCCGGGGACTCGGGGGAAATTACCGCCGTGTAGTTGGCGGCACTGCGTCGCGCAACGCCACTTGTTACGAGCCGCCGTTGTTCGCCATGGAAGTACCGGACACCGTGACCGAGCGCACGCTTGACACACATACGAGATGCCCGTTTCAGTGCTGCCTTTCAGCAGACACGTGCTAGATTCTGCTTGTGAGTACGTTTGTTCCTACCTAAGAGCGAGATTAGCTCATACATTGTTTACTTTACTAGCACCTTCATAGCCACATTGGAATAAAAAATTTGTCACGTCCAGCAGACAACCATTTAGTACTATGTAAAATCGCCTGTAGCACTGGATTGAGATCCGATCGATGGAGTAGAGTCTATAAGTTTTTCACGAATTCCTTATCTAGCCACTGACAAGTATTCCTGCATATTTACCAGATTCTAGGATGTAGACCGCTACATATCATCCGCTGTTGAAAATTCTACCAGGACGTTTTCTGTGGGATTGAAATCGGATTATCTAACTGACCAGCCAAATGGACATAGGGAGACCTGTTTCACGTTTCTGTTATCGTGCACAACATGTAGAAGCATACAGAAGAAGCCATAGCACCTCAACACTCTGCGGCTTAAACTCTTCATTGGGCAGCCAAGGTGGATAAGGCAAAATCACTACTCGCTGGACAACACTTCATGTCTCCTTCTGCTGCCTGGTTTTGTGATGTCGTTTGGCCCATTGAATACCCTCAGTTTTATTTACCGTTGTGAGCAATACAATTTCTCAAGGCACTCGAGTCCAAATGACCATTTGCCAACAGTTACATTCACAATAGTCAACCGGAAACTGGTTGAGACAAATGGTTCAAATGGCTCTGAGCACTATGGGACTTAACTTCTGAGGTAATCAATCCCCTATACTTAGAATTACTGAAACCTAACTAACCTAAGGACATCACATACAACCATGCCCGAGGCAGGATTCGAACCTGCGACCGTAGCAGCAGCGCGGTTCCTGATTGAAGCGCCTACAACCGCTCAGCCACAACGGCCAGAGAAATACATTTAGAAAAAAATTGTACCACAAAAAGTTGTGTTATACTATGAACAAAGTCTGCAGAAAATTTCACTTTTGTATCTCCAATGGTTCAGGAGAAAATGAAAGTTCCAGGAAATGCACATAAAAGATTTCTGCTCGGGTGGGTCGAGATTCAATGACTGTTACCAGAATATGGAATCGGTGGGTTCAGGAGGGTAATACGTAACGCCGTGCTGGATCCCAACGGCCTCGTATCACTAGCAGTCGTGATGACAGCATCTTATCCGCATGGCTGCAACGGATCGTGCAGCCACGTTTCGATTCATGAGTCAACAAATGGGGACGTTTGCAAGACAACAACCATCTGCACGAATAGTTCGACGACGTTTGTAGCAGCATGGACTATCAGCTCGGAGACCATGGCTGCGGTTATCCTTGACGCTGCATCACAGACAGGAGCGCCTGCGATGGTGTACTCAACTACGAACTTAGGCGCACGAATGGCAAAACGCCATTTTTTCGGATGAATCCAGGTTCTGTTTACAGCAGCATGATGGTTGCATCTGTGTTTGGCGACATCGCACTGAACGCACATTGGAAGCGTGTATTCGTCATCGCCATACTGGCGTATCACCAGGCGTGCTGGTATGGGGTACCATTGGTTACACGTGTCGGTCACCTCTTGTTCGCATTGACGGCACTTTGAACAGTGGACGTTACATTCCAGATGTGTTGCGACCCGTGGCTCTACCTTTCACTCGATCCCTGCGAAACTCTACATTTCAGCAGGATAATGCACGACAGCATGTTGCAGGTCCTGTATGGGCGTTTCTGGATACAGAATCTGTTCGACTGCTGTCCTGGCCAGCACATTCTCCATATCTCTCACCAACTGAAAACGTCTGATCAATGGTGGCCGAGCAACTGGCTCATCACAATACGCCAGTTACTACTCTTGATGAACTGTGGTATCGTGTTGAAGCTGCATGGGCACCTGTACGCGCCATCCAAGCTCTGTTTGACTCAATGCTCAGGCGTATCAAGGCCGTTATTACGGCCAGAGGTGATTGTTCTGGGTACTGATATCTCAGGATCTATCCACTGAAATTGCGTGAAAATGTAATCACATGTCAGTTCTAGTATAATATATTTGTCCAATGCGTACCCGTTTATCATCTGCATTTCTTCTTGGTTTAGCAATTTTAATGGTCAGTAGTGTATTTAAACCTTTTTCTTCTCGTTTCAGTTCCACAATTCTCCCACCCATCGTCTTCTGAATGTGCCACACACGCTCTAGCTTTTCAATATTTAGTCCATTTTCATATGGCTTGCTTTCTACAACAGATTAGAAAGCACTAGAATCTCCAAGATATTTCACATATCTGACTCCATGCCTCATTTCGCTCCGATGAAATGTTAATTTCATTCCTGTTGGGTCCATGCCACTACTAGAACCACCATAATTCTTGCTGCAAATTATTTTATGTTTTATTTACCACTCTCTCTCTTCTTCCTTATTGTCGAACGTCCTCGTGTGTGCACAAATAGAGCAATATTTGGTTCAAAATGGCTCTGAGCACTATGGGACTCAACTGCTGAGGTCATTAGTCCCGTAGAACTTGGAACTAGTTAAACCTAACTAACCTAAGAACATCACAAACAACCATGCCCGAGGCAGGATTCGAACCTGCGACCGTAGCGGTCTTGCGGTTCCAGACTGCAGCGCCGAGCAATATTTGGACATCACCTGCAAATCCAAAACTTTTCCTGTGTCAACACTTATAACTGATGAAACATCGTATAGGGCGGTATGGCTCTTTTTCATCTATGTGCTATCACATGAAACACATAGATCTGTCGAAGCCAAAGGGTCATTTGCTTCTGTCTGAATGTTTTTGTTAAATAAAACTGCCTCTTCCACTGCTGCTGACAAACTGCTGTTGCATTCTGCTTCCAAGGCGTTCAGAAGATAATTGTTTAGTGTTGAGTACGTGGCAGACGAAGGTGCCATATTCACTATTGCACAAAACAAATTGCTACTTTCCCTTCCAGCACCAACACAACTCATCCCACAGCAGAATCCTATGTAGGCTTCAGACACCCAATTCTTAGTAGTTGATGTTTTTAACTGAATGTCAGTTTGACAGCTGTCACAAAACAAGTGCATATTACACAAAATACCATCTCTGTCATAGCTGTTGCATGATCTTAAAGATTTGTTACCACAGTTACCACATGCACACGAATTTCTAATAATAGAACACAATTTCTAAATCAATTACCCTGAAACCGCTATTCACTTCTTCTTTGGTGGATTTAAACTCTACATCGGTTTCTTCTGTGAACTGCTGGTCGTCTTAGCTTCACAATTATCTTCCTCTGAATTATGTTGATCCACTTGTAGAAATTGTTTGTTCATACGTAAATGGCGACCTTTAGCCACTGTATCTTGGCATTTTAAATTGTGAATCATACAAAAAAAAAAAAAAAAACCTTGAGCACTGTCGTAATTCTCACATTAATAGCAGAACTGAAATGTTTATATTTCTGCACCACAGACAATAACAGCTGCCAAAGGTAGCTAGCGGAAGGCAAAGATAACACGACGTAAACGGGTCCATTGGGCTCTACACGCTTCCGATGCCTTTAAGACAGCATAAAATAATAAAACATAGCAAACAAGAAGAGTGTCATCTAGAAAAGTGGGCGTGGCGCTGAGCAGTGACTGAAACAAGACAGTTTTTTATCATTTGTAGTTCGAATTAATCTGTGAAAACTGGAGAAAATGTTTCTAAACTGCTACAGAACTACCTGATGGCAAAAATTTCTTTTATCATTTTGACCAATTTTGCTTACGCCCCCTCCCCCCTTCCCCCTAAGGACAGGATTACTGGAATTTACTACATATCTTGTGAGTGAGGAAGCAGATACATCGCGCATTTTCCGACCACTGTGCAGAACATCAAGGGCATACTTAACTCGAGAACTGGAAAAATCTGCAGTTGCTGAGCACAGCCTCACAAACAAAAATAAAATCCTGTTTGACGAAACAAACTTTTGTCCTAGGCTCCTGCAAACTTGGGCTCTGTAATTAAAAGGGTTGTATTTATAAGAATGCTCTAGAAGAACTTCCACCATGACAACAGATATAATCTTAGCTGTGCATGGAAGCGAGTTCTCGATGCACTGAAGAGCCACAGATATTCGTCGTAATTTTTACGCTACGGCGAAAACGGTGGCGCCAGAAGAGCAGACGCTGAAACCGCCTGCAACAGTATGGCGTAATTACCGACCAATCAGAAGCCGCCTTCGGGCTATATAAGGCCACCCCAGCAGCAGTCTTGACAGTTACTGGCTTCTGTCAAATACGACGAAGGTAATCGGCGTAAGCTTGTCGTTTTACTCTGAGCTGACGCGGGAAGAAGTCAGACATTGTTTTATACAACAGTGCCGGTTCTCATATAACAAAATATTACACGACGTTTTGTGTCAAAAATTTTTCTCAATCATTTCACACGTTCGTCAAATAACTAATCAAAAACACACGTTTTACTATCCTGTTATGTAATTTTTATTGTTAATAAGCATGGTGCACTTCGACAACACTTAACCAATCTTCAGATCTGTGACATAATTATGGCGTTAATGTCTATGGCAATTCTCGCCTGTGTGGTTATAGTATCAGATAAATAGACGTGAAGCATGCCAAATTTACATTATCTCCTAAGTAGGCACAAATAATAATGAAAAGAGACCATTTCCGTTTCTTCTCGTAAAATTACAGATACATAACATGCAAATTTGCACGATTCACATTTAATTACTTCAGGTAAATTATTTAATATAGATTATTTTGCTGGCAAATCCTTGGTTTACATCTGAAATTGCACCGCAAGCTCCCTCCCACTTTCCTTTGATTATGGGTCTTTCCATTCCCCGTGTGAGCTAAGTTACATTTTAGGCTCGTGCGCGCTGCTGGAATGACAATGAGAATCTGAGAATCTTTGTGGCGGTCGCTATAGTCCTTTACATTTCCGACCAAGAATATTGCTGTTTAACATATAAAGTGGTTCCTTTGGTTCCTCTCCAAAAGCACAAAAAATTGTGGACTGCATGTTAGCTACGTGAAAGAGATCTGACAATTTTTAGCCACAGCCGAGCGCTGCCTCAAATTAATCCTTTGTTACTGCTGTTCAATGTTTGTGAAAAGCGCTTGGTCCGCCGACTTACACAGGAACTTTCTCTGTACTCCAAAGACTTTCAACAGGCAAGAAATAGGTGGTAATAAATCTTTCACTCGATTACATGGTGCATTTCATTTGCTTCAATCTTCAAGCCCCCATAGTTACAAATCTCACACTCGAAATCAAAATAAGTGTCGTAACCTTTCTATCAACTAGATCACTCTTTTGCGTGGTTTGAGATATGGTACTGTCCATGCATGTTTACAGGCAGTGGCGAAAGGCTGAGGAAATGCAGAACGAGAGCCCCAGCTGTAAGTGTCGTTGTGGATAACCTCGGTAATGTAGTTAGATGACGGTTCTGGTCAAGTATTCCTATCAACAATTTTGTCCAGCAGACACGCTCTACAAACACTCGGAGGTAATCGGTATCGTTTTGGTATCCATGTACACCTTTGCACGTGATGAGCCTGGGATACAGTACTACGAGGATCTCAGTAACTGACTGTGGGGAAACCAGAGAAGGAATCGAATCGTTTGAGAGATAGAGCCACTGAAGTATAGTCAAAATTGACTGATGTTTCCAGGTATTCCGCATCTTATCGCTAGGTTCCACATAGAATTGTCGAGGTAACGAATACTTGGAAAAAATTAAGTAGAACTATGAGTCGCAACCCTTCTCAGACGATTAACCGTAAAGGAGATCAGATGTGAGCAGTTACCCCTGACAAAGATTAGGATCTAACTACACAGTAGATTGCAAAACATATGTCAGTTCTACTTTTAAAATAACGAAAGTAAGATAATATTTATTTAACTTCCACAGAAACTCAACTTTTGTTTCTAATAGTGTTTTATATTCTGTTTGTTCTAAGTCATTGCAAAGCTGGGAATCCATGTTTCCATTTGTGATCCGTGGCGAACTGAATCATTTTAATATGACTTCTTTATCAAAACTGGACCTACTTCTCGGTAGGGAGCGGTCCTCTATCTTAATTTCCAGAAGATACATTTGTTTTCCGTCTGTTGGTAGATTGAATATAAGTATATATTTTTTTAAACTTTTCTTGGTGGTAATGCATATGTGTTACCAAACTTATGCTAAAATGATACTTGTGTTTCATCAAAACCTATTTCCAGTTTGTGTTCTCTTCGTGAAGTACTGTAGCTCACATTTCCCTAAAATCCTCTTCTGTTCATCCAGATTTAGGTTTTTCAATGTTTCACTAAATTGTTTATGAAATATGCTAGGATGATTCCTATGGAGACTGCAGAGCCAACCTATTTTCCAGTACTTCCGCAAAACTAGCTGTTTCTCCGTCTGTAATGGACCTAATCTTCCTAACATTCTACAAATTTCACTAAATTAAAACATTGCTTCCCTCTCCAAAAGTTGTTACTGACAGCTATACTTCTCTCCAAAACAGAAATTCACTGTCGTAAGATATGGAATTGATATCTAATGTTGACTTATTTGCTCCGTTAATGGTTCAAATGGCTCTGAGCACTATGGGACTTAATTCTTAGGTCATCAGTCCCCTAGAACTTAGAACTACTTAAACCTAACTAACCTAAGGACATCACACACATCCATGCCCGAGGCAGGATTCGAATCTCCGACCGTAGCGGTCGCGCGGTTCCAGACTGTAGCGCCTAGAACCGCTCGGCTACTGAGGCCGGCTGCTCCGTTAATGAGCATTTTCTGTTTCTTGTGACGAGCTTCATGGTTAGTTCTGAAAAGATTGTAAGGTCCTGAATTTCGCCCCTGAGTTCGTAGTGCCTCATTTGAGAATAAAACTTGCAGTCTTAATTAGGGTTATCTGATGTCACGGTATGTTGTTTTCTCCGCGGCTGTCTCTGAAATGCAATGAACTGTAACGTCGTATAGCAGTAGAAATAAACGCATTAACTCTAAAAGAAAGACGAAAAAGTATGAGACTAGTTATACTATCAAATTAATATTTATAATGCGTTCGGTGGAGAGAATATTGAATGTTTGTGAACGATAAATGAGAATTTTCATCCTGCAACAAATTACTGAATACGTTAAATGTAAGAGCAACTGTGTGTGCGTAACTGGCCCTGGGGACGAGCACTTGGTGTGAATCGGCATGAGTCCGTCGTTGGAGGTGCTTTAAAGGATTACTGCAATTAAGACGTCGTCGTCACCTTCTCTTTCATATTATGTGCGTTTTAATTTTAGGGTGGAAAGCGGCATTTGAAAGCGTAATGCACAGAAAACTCAGCATTAATAGCTCCTTCTGGAAGCGCTGACTAGACGCTGAGAGAAAGAAAACTGCTGCGAGAGCCATAGAGAATATTCTGATAGTACGGACGTGCTCTGGATTTGTTTAATGGCTGGAGGCATGTTGGTCCGTTACATTAGATACTGGATGTTATTTTGTTTCAGTATGGAGGAATTCAGAGGTTAAGAAACTCGAGTGGGAATTGATTGTATGTCTTGAAGGCAGATTTATATATCTCTAACGAAGAGAACATCCTCTAACGTAAAAAATAATTATATGGCAAGGAGAAATAACGGACCCAGACTTCCGGTCGAGGCTCTCGACGCAGTATAACCACGTTTCATTCATACAATATGCTACTATTTTAAAATATTTATTTATTACTCATAATTGCAGCTTGTTATCCGAGAAGCTAAAATAGGCCATACAATTCACATTTTCGTGTATAAAAATAAATATATAGTAATTATTTATTCGTAGCACTAGGTTAAAATGCTAATACTACAAAAATAATACCGCTACAACCACTTTCAACCACTGCAAAAGTACAATTAAAAACCTCACCAATAACGCAACTGCTAAGACTATCTTCAGTACTACAAAATGTATTCTGTTTTGTTCATTTATTATGGTGCTTTTAAACTGCTCTCTTAGTAGCCCGGTTACCATCCATCGTCTGCTGGATTTCTTGGACATACAGCCATACGTCGGCAGCGCTTCCAATAGAAGCAACCATTCCACGAGTCACTGTAACGTCTTAGACTGCAATCTTCTGTGATCGCTTGCACCACCGCACTGTAAATTCTTGAACAAACCGTTTCATTCAGTGGTCACTGACCTCAGATGGCTTCTCTCCATCTGTAGATTTGCCTAGTCGGGATGGCAGCATGCTGCAGCGTGGCTGAATGCCTCGTGAACACTTGCTTGGCTTTCCTGGACACTCCGGCTGCGTCCAAGATGCGCCAGTTTTACTCATTATTCAGTCCTGCTTTCAGATCCAGCATCTTCAGTCCCTGACTTTACTTTATCACCAAGTTAAGAGTAAGAAAATGAAAAACCGAATGTCACTCGTTAACGATCTGTAATGGCGAGTATGTACGATGAATTTCGCGGCCAGAACCAGTTTCTTTAGAACTTCTGTGGATTGTCAGTCTCCACATTCCTCTGGGTTAAGGACTGTAACAATGTAAAATGATAAACCATCGTTTCGATCACTTCAACAACAGGCCTGTAAACGGCGAGATGATGTTCCGTCCCTTGTTGCAGGTATGTAATACGTACCCTGAAGAGGGTAAACTGCAGTAGGGGTCCAGTCGTTGATTCTTCATGTTAAGGTGCAGTCTGCAACTCGCAAATTTTTTCATCAAAATAATCTGTCTGAGATTTCACAACGTGTGACCAAAATGATGAGACTATTCACATGGAGAATTAATCTTTCACCCCGCAGCGGAATGTACCTTTGAAACTTCCTGGCAGGTTAAAACTATCTTCCGGATTTGAAATCGAGCCCCGATGCGTGATTTCGGAGCAAAGATGGATTGGAACTGTGGAGATAGGTCGCTAGTCTTTGCTGGACACCTCAGTCGGCAAGAAACTGGCTGCGAGAGATATGGCCTCGAAATCAGGTCAGTCGCATACTTGCAATTTGTTAAAATGTAAAATATCTTTTAATTTCTTAGATCACTTACATAAATAAAAATAAAAAATGGTCCTAGACTAGTTTCAGCATTCAATGTAACCAGCCTTGTATCTGCGAACAAGCACAAAAACAGATAATCACATTAGAAAAAGCATTTCCACAAAGTAATCTTCATGCTTAAAATGAAGGAAACACGAATACAAAGGCAATAACCTAACACTCATGGAAAAAAATCAGCATCTAAGTACAAGATGTCCTTCAAATATTAATATTACTGAATGTATCTGCAAAAATATATTGTTATACGACACGTATTTAAACAGGTATGATGTCATAAAATATGACCTCATAAACACTGAGCTGTCTGTAAACGAAAATTCGCTAAAGATGCAGCCACAATATGTTCACAAATATGAGCTTATTGAGTGGCGGTAATAAAGTCGTAGGAGGAGGGGGATGAGGTGATGGAGAGAGAGAGGTAGATGGAGAGAAGGCCGGGGAGGAGACTGACTGAGTTAGGGGGAGGATAAGATGGACAGGGCGAGTGGGAAGAAGGAGATGAGAGGAGGACGAGATGGTGAGAGTAGCTCTTTGGGGGGATGATGAGGTGGACAGACAGGGTAGGAGGAGATGCACAGAGGGGGAAGGAGGTTATAGACGAGGTGGAAGGAGTAGATGGAATGAGAGTGGGGCAGGAAGGAATGGGTGAAGGACAGAGAGAGGATGTAGGAGGAGATGGACTGAGGAAAGGGGAGAAGGTGATCAAAGATTTTGACTAACTTTTTTAAAATTTTTTTTATGAGTCATCAGTCTTCCGACTGGTTAGTTGCGGTCTGCCACGAATTCCTCTTCTGTTCCAATCTCTTCACCTCAGAGTAGCACTTGCAACGTATGTCGTCAATTATTTGCTGGTTGTATTCTAATCTCTGTCTTTCTCTACTGTTTCTGCCCTCTACAGCTCCCTCTAATACCATGGACACATATTCCCTCATGTCTTAACACATGTTCTGCCATTCTGTTCCTTCTCTTTGTCAAAATTATCCACATATTCCTTTCCTCTCCAATTCTGCACAGAACCTCCTCATTCCTTATCAGTAAGAGACATTAGTCTGTAGCAATGGACTAATGAAAGACTGGAACAAATACATATCCTGGCGAAGAGAAGAACTCACCTCGATGCCTCAAAAAGAAGGTGTGTCTCTATAAGAGCACTGACAACGGTGAATGTGCAGCGATACTTACAAAGATTGGTCACCATTCGCGAGATGAACTGAATCCTCTAGGGCAGCTCATTTGTTGGGTCATTCTGCTTTCCTACAATGCAAGGCACAATAGGAGCTCCAGCAGACATTCAAATGGAAGGTGGTCAGGCACCCTCGTCACAATCCGGACTCGGTTCCCTGCGATTATGGCATTTTTGACGAGTTGCAGGAGGCTCTGTGAGGAAAAGCAATCCACTTTGGGCTAGGATGTCAAGCAGTACGTTCAGAACTGGTTTACAGCGAAGACGGCTATTCACCACATTGTGTCGGACAAGTACCTCAGCAGTGTTTTTGTTCACAGCCTTCCGGCAAGGTTAGTTTCCTTTCATTAATGGGTAATGAATGGGAGGTGGTACCTTCAAGCAGCTTAATACGCTGTTGAGCGGTAGGCCTGGGACAGGAGGCAAGAGAGCAGCGTTCACGGTTGAAACCATGCATAATCTTTTATTTAAGTAAAAATCAACAACTTATGACGTCAGCAAAATATCTTTTAAAAATGGTAAGAAATTACTCAACTTGTCTAATATTAACAAGAAATGAGATCAGCAATTTATGTCAACTAAAAAGCTTTTAGACAGTTAAGAAACCAAGCAATGTGTCAAACATAAACAGGTATCTGGAGTCAACCAAGCTGCATATTAATAATCAAAACCTTAACATTTACAAAATTTTTCAGTTCACTTTTCAATATATCTTTAATTATTGCAGCAAATCTATTAACAACAGTAGTAACATAAGCAATGCGTCACGTCCTTTGACGTAAGTTCAGAACCAGGAGGAGCTATACAGATACAATTCAGCCCCGTGACAGGCGGGATAACCCGACGGACAGAGTGGGTGGTGTGAACTCGCCACTCACGGGTGTGCTGGTGGATGGGACAGATTCCGCATAACGTGAACTACAACAGACTAAGAACTAACCTTAGAAAGCTAGTAACAGTGCACTGCTTTACAAAGGGCAGCATAAATTTCGTTATATTACCATTTCAGAGCCAAACATAAATAAATAGACAAACATCTACCAGATCAGCAATTATGGTGACAAGCAAGAAAAGCACTTAACAGCTGTCTAGCACTCTGAATACAGGAATGAGACAACTAATAAGGCTTACGTGCTCCCCAAATTAATAGGCAAACAGTTACTTGTACTAATTATGCAGCAGGACCGTCATTACACACTCATTTGACATGGAAGAAAATTAAAATTCGCTGACTTCTAACACGTTTTGCAGAAGACACTAGCCATAAGTAACGAATGGGGCTGCTCTAACTAACGAAAACTCTACTATTTCAATTAGCTAAACAACCGAATCTCAGATGTCAAACTCAGATTACCATGCTGTCCGTAACAACTACAATGGAACGGTACGTTCTCATTTTCGGATAATTTACCATAGAAAATCCGAGGGAGGTCAACTAACAATCCCACCAAAATGTTTTAAAAATACTTAATTGAAATGATTACAGTGAGCGGCACTCTCTTTAAATAAGACTAACCCCACTAAAATGCTTAACATAAATGATTACAGCGAAAATGCACACTGATTAAATTAAACTAACCCTACTAAAATGTCTTGCAAATGCTTAACTAGAGTGATTAAAGTGAAAGGCACTCTGATTAAGTTAGACTTCGCTGTGTTTTAAAAGGAAGTACAACGCAGCTCCCTCAACACGGTCATTGGCAAAGCACTCGAAATATGACCGATTCAAGCAGCTCCACTAGCTCTGTAACACAGACCACGCAACTCCCATACATTTCATCACCAGTTGCGACTAACGTCTGTGATGGAACAGAGTTGATTCCGTTAAGGTAAACTTCAGTTCCTCCGGAGCGAACACCCCTAAACAGCAAACACAGGAGACCTTCCGGGAAGGAGAAACTGGTCGCAGCACTACGACTTCAGCAAAACAAGGCGCAGAAGCCGCAATAAAAGAGTCTCACCAAAATATTTGATGAATCGGCATCAAAATGGCACTCAAAATCTCCACATGCTTGGCACATGCAAATTTCCAGAGTTCCATCGCCACCACAGCAAACCAAAAACACCATTTTCGCCGAATTAGGTCTGTGCTCTGCAAAAGTCGTTTACCATCACCTCCAGACAGCGGAGATAACAGGCATCAAGCCGTGCAAGTGCTCCTTCCAATTCTGCCAATCTTCCTGCCGGTCAGAGCTTCTCGGGTAGAGAATCACCAAAGATTGTGCCCCGCTAACGCGATCCTGCGATCGATTGATCAATGCGCTCCGGCACGGCTCAGGTGACACCACTGTAACGGCCAAAAGACGCATTTTCTTGACGTTTTTGGGGTAGTAGGAAAGGTGGCAGAGAAATAATACTTGGGGTAGTGATTGAGCATATATTTAAGTACAATATAAAAAATTTTGTAGGAAAATATTACAAAATGGCGGCACTGCAACAATTCTCCAAAGTCGTGTTGAATTTGAGGCGATAGGCAGCATTCACTATAACTGGTGCCAATGTGAATCTGCAAAAAAGATCTGTGTGATCTAAATGAGTATAGCTAGTCAAACAGGTAAGGTATATTGGAAATATTGATTTTGTAAGTGACGAGTGTTTGAAAAAAGTATTTCAATTTTCAGCAAAGAAAGACAGGCATTTGATCGCACCTATTGTTTAAGTTAACTAATCGGAAAGTCCCCTACATGATTCACTTTGAAATTTTATTCCAACGTCGTGGTTAAATTTTCAAATAAAAATATTGGAAACTGTTGGAGTTATGCTATGTGCCGTTTAGAAAAATTGTATTCTGAGCAAAACGAGTATGAAGTTTTGATATGTGTTATAGGCATGAAGAAATGAAAAAATTCTACTTTTAGAAAACTCTTTCCATTAATCTGCTGTCCCACGTCTGGCCTGTCGTACTGTTTCCGTTGCGATCAAAATGATATTCACCAGTTTATCACAGAAGAAATGAAATATTGGTCGTGGAAATTCCATGAACACACAAAACTTTACAATTGCTTTGAGCCCTACTCTAGAAAGGCATATTGCTAGGACAATTCGACGACTGATTTCATATGCTTTCCGCATATACTTACTACTTGGTACAACAACTTCTGACCAGAAACTTCCTGGCAGATTAAATCTATGTGCCCGACCGAGACTCGAACTCGGGACCTGTGCCTTTCACGGGCAAGTGCTCTAACAAAAGAGCTACCCAAGCACGACTCACGATTCGCCCTCACAGCTTTATTTCCGCCAGTACCTCGTCTCCTACCTTCAAAACATCACAGAAGCTCTTGTGCGAAACTTGCAGAACTAACAAATGGTTCAAATGGCTCTGAGCACTATGGGACTCAACATCTTAGGTCATAAGTCCCCTGGAACTTAGAACTACTTAAACTTAACTAACCTAAGGAGATCACACACACCCATGCCCGAGGCAGGATTCGAACCCGCGACCGTAGCAGCCCCGCGGTTCCGGACTGCAGCGCCAGAACCGCACGGCCACCGCGGCCGGCGCAGAACTAGCATTCCTGGAAGAAAGGATACTGCGGAGACATGGCTTAGCCACAGCCTACGCGATATTTCCAGAATGAAAAACACAATCCTTTCGCTTCGAATAATTATTTTTGTTTGCAGGATTGACTTTTGACAGTGTATTTGTGATCTTATAGTATAGAGTTATGTCTTTCAATTACGAATGAGTGGTCAAAAAAGGGTACTCTGGCAGTAAAGGCACGAAAACATAGTATCCAACGCAGCATGGAAGTAGTTATGTCACCAAAGCGTCCAAAAACTATATATGAGTCAGAGAGCAATCCGAAAGGAGCCAGTGCCTCGCCTACGAAATTGAAAGACAGTGTCCAGCATTTTGATGTGAATTACGGATTGAGCTAAAGGATTATAAAATTTCCTGTCGTTATCTATACTACTTCTCAGCATGTGAAATGTAAAATCTGCAATGCAGACATTATTCAGAAACCTCTGCAATGCAGACATTATTCAGAAACCTAAGTCTCGATGACTATTTTCTTGCAACGTGTTGTCTGCATTGCTAATTTTACATTTGACATGCCGAGAAGTAGCAGAGAAAATGACAGGAAAGTTTTTAATCCTTTAGCTCAATCCGTAATTCGCATCAAAATCCTGGGGACGGTCTTTTAATTTCGTAGGAGGGGCACTGGCTCCTTCCGAATTGCTTTCAGCCTCATATCTATTGTTTGGGCGCTTTGATGACGCAACTGCTTTTACGCCGCGTTGGATACGATGTTTCCGTGCCCTTCCTGCCAGAGTACACTTTTTGACCACTCGTTCTTACTTGAAAGACGTAACTCTGTTGTGAAATGATTATAACTATACACAGACACTACAGGGGGTAACGAGTTGGCGTAGGTAGACCGTTTCGAGCAGAGGAGCAGCACGGAATTCCATAGAACAGTGATTTTTTTTCTAGGTCTGAACTTTTTGTCTTATATTTTAGAAGGTTCAAAACAGCTTTTAAGTCAATTTAAAAAATTACAATTTTTGTTTTGAAAATTCTACAATGTGGCACCGCTTAGTGTCCATCATATTAACGATCCTGACCATCGAAATTCTTCCAATCCATGTGTGGCATACAGCAAACCAGTGCTGAACAGTATTGTTGAAAACCAGTCTTGGTTGCAATTTTAGTTTATTTTTCAACGACGCGTTTCACCTTATTTAGGCATCTTCAGGTTATCTACATAGAAAACATAGAACAAATACATCTATTTAAGAATCGCGATCGCGTTGTGCAGACTTGGATAACCTACAAGCATGTATAAACAGATCACCTATTGAAAGTATAAACAGAACACCTATGTAGATAACCTGAAGATGCCTAAATAAGGCGAAACGCGTCGTTGAAAACTAAACTAAAATTGCAACCAAGACTGTTTTTAACCAATAATCTTGACTATGTACTATAGCAGTTAAAATAAAACGATTGCCACTTGCTATCTCGAATTTCTCTCTCCGATTAATTTTACGGAGTGTGCTCTTGACCCATCCGCCGTTCGTACGTGAAAGAGGAAGGTGGGAAGCCAGCGGCCGTTTCCGCAAGTCGGCGGAAGCGAGAAGTACCAGGAGGGCTGTTACGGGAAATCAAGAAAGCAGCCTTTCCGGGGGACAGGCTTTCCCGCGCCCAGCAATAAAGCTGTCGGCAGCGGACAGCCTGGAAATCTGATGAAGATGACGGGCCTGCTGCGCGCAGCTGTAGCCTCGAGCAGCAGCCAGTAGCCTGTGGGGCTGCAGGCTGCCAGAGTGTCCCGCACCACACCTCCTGGGAGCACTCGGCGCTCCATCCGCACAGGTAATCGATTCTCCGAAAGCTTCTTCGCTTTTCCTCACATCCCCGGCTCTGGTAGGGCGGACAGGGTGGGGGAGGGGGAGACGGGGAGCGATCTCACCCCAGCCCCGCCTTGAAAGATAGCCTGCAATTCCAGGGCCGCTCCTACAGAGTCCCATCCCAGCCTCGCGGACAAACGCTCTCGTGCCAAACGGCGGGGCGGGATGGCGCTTGTGCGCCGGAGGCGGTTTGGACCTCGCCTGCTGAGCGCAACGTGGAGGATGTGCTACAACAACGTCGGCTATTAATGTACTAACGCGTTTCAAAGCTAAATCTGTACCAAGCTCTTACACAATACACGGCCGTAACGGATCGATTCTGTTACGTCTGCCCCTGCCAGGCTGACTACACTCAAGACACCTCTGTGTACCATATAACATACACAAGCACTTGCAGGCGCAAGCAAGAGGAAAGCAATTCTTCAAAACAAACAGAACTTGCTAGAGACTAATGCGAACCTTTTTCTGCAGAGGTCGCCTCACAGATACAGCTAAAGTTGGAGTACTCCGCTGGCTTTATAAGGCCAGCGCAGCAGCAGCAGAGCCAGTTCCCTGCCGAGGTAGGACCAGCTCCGACAGACCTCACCGACGTTGTTGATGAATGGTCGTCTACAAGTTATTTGTTTTTATGTGTATATAGTGATTTTTCAAGAAGGGTAGTTCAGCTTCATTAACGACATTATACTGAGTGTTCTACAATACTGAGTATTCACCAGATTCGATCGGATTTATAACTGAGGTTGTGCTTATTCCGTTTCCCATATTTTTCTCCTGTAACAAGGTAATAACATTTGCTTAGAGTCTCTAGCTATATTTTCAAAGTAAATTGATTCCCAGAATTTTCCTTTCCGGCTTTACGGTGTAGAATGGGTTTTATTTGATATTATTGTATAGCTGCAAGTCTAATTGATAAATTTCTTGGTCATTACGAACAAGGGAACCTCTCCATCGCACCCCACTCACGTTCAGTTATATGTTGGCACAGTGGATAGGCCTTGTAAAACTGAACACAGATCAATCGAGAAAACAGGAAGAAGCTGTGTGGAATTATACAAACTGAATAGTCCATGTGGGACATAGGCAACATCAAGGAGAGTGCGAGCTCAGGGGCGCCGTAGTCCCGTTGTTAGCGTGAGCAGCTACGGAACGAGAGGTCCTTGGTTCAAGTCTTCCTTCCAGTGAAAAGTTTACTTTCTTTATTTTCGCAAAGTAATGATCTGTCCCTTCGTTCATTGATGTCTCTGTTCACTGTAATACGTTTAGTGTCTGTGTTTCGCGACCACACCGTAAAACCGTGCGATTAGTAGACGAAAGGAAGTGCCTCTCCAATGGAAACCGAAAAGATTTGATTGCATGGTCATAGGTCAACCGATTCGTCCACAGGAAAACACGTCTGATAAATTCTATACGACACTGGTGACGGCATGTGCGTCACATGACAGGAATATGTTGTCGACCCACCTAACTTGTACACTTGGCGAATGGGTAAAAAGATTCTTCTACCTTGCCCGATTTAGGTTTTCTTGTGGATGTGATAATCACTCCCAAAAAAGTGATGAAAACGTAAGAGTTTGTCAAATAAACTGCAACAAATGAATGCAATAGTTTCATAGTCGCACAGTTTTCCCTGTGCTCTGTCAAAACAAAACAAATCTGCCAGGAAGTTTCAAATGTTTTTAACGTTTTCAAATTTTTCTTTGCGTAGACCGTCAAATCCAGCATATGTCCAAGCTAATCTGAACATGTCCTGGAATTTTGGAGAGCGAAGTTGATTATGTGTGAGTGCCTGAACGTTGATAATTGTCTGAAAATTAGGAATTAAACTTTTCACTCGAGGGAAGACTTGAATCAAGGACCTCTCGTTCCGCAGCTGCTCACGCTAACCACGGGACCACTGCGCTCCTAAGCTAACACTATCTTTGATGTTGCCTATCTTGCGCATGGACTACTCAGTTTGTATATTTTGGTTATTTTTTCATAGTTCCACACAACTTCTTCCTGTTTTATCGGCCGGCCGCGGTGGCCGTGCGGTTCTGGCGCTGCAGTCCGGAACCGCGGGACTGCTACGGTCGCAGGTTCGAATCCTGCCTCGGGCATGGGTGTGTGTGATGTCCTTAGGTTGGTTAGGTTTAAGTAGTTCTAAGTTCTAGGGGACTTATGACCTAAGATGTTGAGTCCCATAGTGCTCAGAGCCATTTGAACCATTTGAACCTGTTTTATCGATTGATCTGGGTTCAGTGTTTCAAGGCCTATCCACTGTGCCAACTTATAACTAAATCTGAGGGGGCTGCGATGGGGAGGTTCCCTTGTAAGCATTGTGTGCTGTGTACGGAGGGCCACCGCCATGTTCGTGAGATAGTGTGCCTAAATTCGCGACTAGTCCACATATGATATTACCCTGTCATTACATTATTTCACTGTGTAATGTACCTCGATCAAACTATTATCTGCGTCATTAATTCGCGTGACTCTGGATTCTTCGTTGTCAACCCACGTGCACTGTGCCTTACATGGTTACGGATTCTACACTGTCGTAAAGAAAAGCAACGTCAACAAATAATCAATGTTGAATGACGCAGTTTCTGGAATACATTTGTCTTGGTCACGTATTTAAGTGATCAACGTTGCAAGATCACTTGTTAGTGTAAGCGCGAAGAGAGATATTGCAAATGCGAAATGCTGGTACATTAACTACCGGCGTAGTTGTCAGAATGCTGAATGCAAGCATGCAAACGTGCGTGCACTGCAGTGTAAAGTTGCTACACGTCAGTTTTTGGGATGGAGTTGACTGCCTGATGCACTTGTTGGGTCAGTACAGGTACTGTTAATACTGGTTGTGGATGACGTTAGAGTTGTCGTCCGACGTTGCACCACACGTGCTTGAGTGGAGACACTCAGTTTAGCATGCTGGGTTAAACCAGCGGTATGTGGGAAAGCGTTATCCTGTTGGAAAACACCGCCTGGACTGCTGTTCACGAATGGCAGCACAACGGGTCGAATCGCCAAACTGACTTAGAAATTTGCAGTCAGGGTGCGTGGGATATCCACGAGAGTGCCCCTGTTGTCATACGAAATCTTAGCCCCGACCATAGCTCCAGGTGTAGGTCCTGTGTGTCTACCCCGAAATACACGGCCATCAATGGCACTAAGGCCACCAGCTTGCACCCGAAAAGACAACAAACCTGTATTGCGTGCTCCAGTCAGCTCTAGCGTCACATTACTGAATTCACAAATGGGGATGATTAGGGGTCGATGGAACGCACGATGCAGGGCGTCTCGCTCAGAGCTGTCCATGATGTAACCGAATTGTAGCACTTCGTTGTGTCGCAGCGGTTCCAACTATTGCTCGAATTGCTGCTGTAGACGCAGTACGATGGGCCAAAGTCTTCTCGCGACTGTACCTTGCCGTGCCCACCGCTACTAGCGGTCATGTACAGTGGCTACATTTCCGCCCAGTATTTTTGCAGTATCGCGGAAGGGATACCTAGCTTATCGCAGCGCTATTATGCGACATTCTCCAACCTCAATGAGCTATTAATAATGGCGCTCTCGTCATTTTAATCGCATTTCTGACTAAATCAATTCCCTACCTTCAATCTAAAACCAACAAACGCTCACGACAATCACAGCGCATAGGCTATTTAAAGGAAACCTGATTTGCACCATTACAATGAGGCTTCTAGCGCCCCTCGTATGCGGCTGATGCGAAATTTTAACAGATGTCGTCTTTCATACGTAGAAATACGCCTGCCAAATTTAGTTTGTCTCGCATAACGCTTGCTTGAGTTTTTTTACTGTTTGCTTATGTCTTGCTTATTTCTCAGCGAAGTCACGTGCCAGAAGATTCGTAATGATTATGGGCCGCATCACATTACCAGTCTGACTTGCTGTATAATCTTTATTCCAAATCAGATATAGCCGTCACCCAACGTCACTTGCAGTTTGCCTGTCTAGCGGCTTCATGAAGAAACAAAAATTTAATTTTCAGTATTTCATGTAATTACAAGCCAAATTTATAAGTTGAAAATGCTATCATAATCTAATCCTTAAGTGGTATAATCTGCCGTTAAATGATTAATAAAGTGAATCAATTACTAAAGGCCGGCCGCGGTGGCCGAGCTATTCTAGGCGCTTCAGTCCGGAACCACGCGGCTGATACGGTCGCAGCTTCGAATCCTGCCTCGGGCATGGATGTGTGTGATGTCCTTAGGTTAGTTAGTTTTAAGTAGTTCAAAGCTCTAGGGGAATGATGACCTCAGGTGTTAAGTCCCATAGTGCTCAGAGCCATTTGAACCATTTGAATTACTAAAGTTAGAAACTCCGTGTACGTCATAAGACTGTCTAACTCAGGGAGCGCAAATTATCCTGACTATATTCATCAAATATTTGAGAATGAGAGCACTTAGCGACTTCCAACAGCAGAGTAGAAAGAAACGACCAAAAACTTCATGAGCAGGGGATGTTATTTCAGCGATTACAAACTATAATCAAAATTGACAGTAAGAACCCATTTATCAGTACCACACTGCACACCCTCTAGCCTAAATGCACGCAGTGGTTGATTTGGGAATGATGTCATATACTCGTTCTATCCTCTTCTATGACAAGCTGTTTATATCCTGGATACCGCCACTGGGATGAAGTTGATGTTTGAGCTGGTCACAGAGATGTTGTCTCAGGGACAGATCTGGGCATCTTACCAGCCACAGAAGTACCTGTGCATCGTTAAGATATTACATAAACGCACTCACAATGTGTGGACGAGCTTTATGCTGTTGAAAAATGGCACCACCTTACTGTCGAATGAGATGTAGCACGTGAGGATACAGGATGTTTGTGATGTATCACTGTGCTGTCCGAGTTGCCTCAGTCTTACCCTATCCTCCCACATTACTACCCCCATAGTGACATCGTTCTCCCTCTCCAGAACATAGGGGTCGCCATATTCACCGAAGATAAGCCGGAGTATGAAGGACCGAGGTACATCGCCGAGTGCGATGTACGCCATTAATCTGCAGTTCATACTTCCCGGACACGGAACCCCTCCTAAAGTACACCTTCGCGTTTTGCTGTTAACGGCAGCCTATGCATCGGATACTAATTCCGTAATCTGGGTGTTGCTAGCTTCCAACCCTTGGTACATCTACATCTACATCTACATGCATACTCTGCAAACCCCATTTAAGTGCCTGGCAGAGGGTTCATCGAACCACCTTCACAATTCTCTATTATTCCAATCTCGTATAGCGCGTGGAAAGAATGAACACCTATATCTTTCCGTACGAGCTCTGATTTCCTTTATTTTATCGTGGTGATCGTTCCTCCCTATGTATGTTGGTGTTAACAAAATATTTTCGTATTCGGAGGAGAAAGTTGGTGATGGGAATTTCGTGAGAAGATTCCGCCGCAACGAAAAACACCTTTCTTTTAATGATATCCAGCCTAAATCCTGTATCATTTCTGTCACACGCTTTCCCATATTTCGCGATAATACAAAACGTGCTGCCTTTCTTTGAACTTTTTCGACGTCCTCCATCAATCCTATCTGGTAAGGATCCCACACCGCGCAGCAGTATTCTTAGAGAAGACGGACAAGCGTAGTGTAGGCAGTCTCCTTAGTAGGTCTGTTACATTTTCTAAGTGTCCTGCCAATAAAACGCAGTCTTTGGTTAGCCTTCCTCACAACATTTTCCATGTGTTCTTTCCAATTTAAGTTGTTCGTAACTGTAATACCTAGGTATTTAGTTGAATTTACGGCTTTTAGATTAAACTGATTTATCGAGTACGTTTAACCAGTTCCTTTTAGCACTCATGTGGATGACCTCACACTTTTCGTTATTTAGGGTCAACTGCCACTTTTCGCACCATTCCGATATTTCATCTAAATCGTTTGGCAGTTTGTTTTGATCCTCTGATGATTTTATTAGTCGATAAACGACCGCGTCATCTGCAAACAACCGAAGACGGCTGCTCAGGTTGTCTCCCAAATCGTTTATACAGATAAGGAACAGCAAAGCGCCTATAAAACTACCTTGGGAAACGCTGGAAATCACTTCTGTTTTACTCGATGACTTTCCGTCAGTTACTACGAACTATGACCCCTCTGACAGGAAATCGCAAATCCAGTCACATAACTAAGACGATATTCCATAAGCACGCAATTTCACGACGAGCCGCTTGTGTGGTACAGTGGCAAAAGCCTTCCGGAAATCCATGAATACGGAATCGATCTTAAATCCCTTGTCAATAGCACTCAGCAGATCGTGTGAATGAAGAGCTAGTTGTGTTTCATAGGAAGGATGTTTCCTAAACCCATGTCGACTGGTGTCAATAGACCGTTTCCTTCGAGGTAATTCGTAATGGATGACAAGGATTCCACAGACTGTTCTTATTTTTTCTCAGTTGGCAGCCATACATGTGGAGGGGTTACAATGTGATTGGTGCATAAAACGACATTTCTGCCTTCTTATGGTCAGTCGTGGTCGATAGGAACCTCGAGGACGAATATCCCTTCCCTCAGATTCCCGTGGGGTCCAGTGTGGGGTCTCCTCGTTCTTCACATTGATTAGTCAACATCTGACGCAGTTCATCATACTACCCGTGGTAACAACTATCTACAGACGAACAACATGCCGTGCACACACCTTATATACCCTACTATGCCTGGTAAAATCCATCTACACACGAACAACATTTATGCACTCTGGTGGCCATTCTAGCTATCAGAGAATCTAAATTCTATTCATTCATATACACTCTGATAGTGTGTGCGTATAGGAAGTTTTTGGATTGCGTCACATTTCTTGTCAGACAATGTATTAAGTTTCCTACATGTTTCATTCACAAATGGAGCATAGGAAGAATGGGAAGAATGAATGACTACTGGCGCCAGTACGAGAGCTATAATTTACTTAATTTTATTTCCACTGTCTTTACGAGACAGGGATATTGGCCGGAAGATTATGCGTAGTTTGAGCGCTGACAGACTGTTCTTGAAGATCTGTGAGCACGATGTATGGCGTCTTTCGCCAAGTGCCTAGCAGTCATGATTTTCCAACATACACGTAGCACTTGATGACTGTTCAAGTATAGACTGCATAAGCTTTTTTTGTGTGCTAACTGATTTGTAGACAACCTTCACTTTTCCAACATCCTTCAAGGAATCAAAGTATACTACACACATCAAAAAAAGTTTTCCATCATCTCGGTTCCCAAAGATCCGGTGCCTGTACAGAAAATTCGAATAGAGATCAACACGAACATCACTTCCACACTTTTTATTGCTCATGAAAACCACACATTGCATGTTGTACCATCATACAGCGAGACCTTCAGAGGTGGTGGTCCAGACTTCTGTACACACCGGTACCTCTAATACCCAGTAGCACGTCATCTCGCGTTGATATATACATGTATTCTATGTGGCATACTATCCACAGGTTTATCAAGGCACTGTTGGTCCCGATTGTCCCACTCCTCAACGGCGATTAGGTGTAGAACCCTCTGATTGGTTGGTAGTTCACATCGTCCACAAACAGCCCTTTTCAATCCATCCCAGGCATGGTCGATAGGGTTCATGTCTGGAGAAAATGCTGGCCTCACTACTAGAGCTATGTCGTTATCCTGAAGGAAGTCATTCACAAGATGTTCACGACGGGAGCGCGAGTTGTCATCCATGAAGACGAATGCCTCGCCAATGTGCTGGCGGTATGGTTGGACTATCGGTTGGAGGATAGCATTTACGTATCGCACAGCCGTTGAGGCGCCTTCGATGACCACCAGTAGCGTACCTCGCGTCACATAATGCCACTCCAAAACAGCAGGGAACCTCCACCTTGATGCGCTCACTGGACGCTGTGCTTAAGGCGTTCAGCATGATCGGGTTGCCTCCACATATGTCTCCGACGATTGTCTCGTTGAAGGCATATGCGACACTTGTCGGTGAAGAGAGCGTGATGCCAGTCCTGAACGGTCCATTCGGCATGTTGTTGGACCCGTCTGTACCGCACTGCATGGTATCGTGGTTGCAAAGTTGAACCTCGCCATCGACGTCGGGGGTGGAGTTGGGCATCATGCAGCCTATTGCGCACAGTTTGAGTCGTAACACGACCCCTGTGACAGCACGAAAAGCATTATTCAACATGGTGGCGTTGCGGTCATGGTTCCTCCGAGCCGTAATCCGTAGGTAGCGGTCATCCACTACAGTAGTAGTCCTTGGGCGGCCTGAGCGAGGCATATCGTCGACAGTTCCTAACTCGTCCATGTCCGAACAACATCGCTTTGGTCCAGTCCGAGATGCCTGGACACTTCCCTTGTTGAGAACCCTTCCAGGCAGAAACTAACAATGTGGACCCAGTCTAACCGCGGTATTAACGGTCTAGTCATGGTTGAACTACAGATAACACAAGCCGTGTACCTCCTTCCTGGTGTTATGACTGGAACTGATCGGCTGTCGGACCCCCTTGGTTTAACAGGCGCTGCTCATGAATGGTTGTTTACATCTTTGGGCGGATTTAGTGACATCGCTGAACAGTCAAAGGGATTGTGTCTGTGATACAATTTCCACAGTCAGTGTCTGTCTTCAGGAGTTCTGGAAACTGGGGTTTGCAAAACTTTTTTTGGTGTGAGTATATACTTTACCTAAAGGTGTTCTACTTGACACTTTTCGCACAGTGTACAAATTTCCTTTTCTCGATATTACTAACTACTTTTGTTTTTCCACGAGAATGATATTTCATCTACATGTACATCCACACAGATACTCCGTAAGCCACCGTAAAGTGCGTGCCGGAGGGTATCCTGTACCACTAATTGTCGTTTCCCTTCCTGTTCCACTCGCAAATAGAGCGAGGGACAGACGACTGTCTATACGCCTCCGTATAAGCCCTAATTCCTCGTAACTTATCTTCGTGGTCCTTACGCGCAATGTATGTTGGCGGCTGTAGAATGATTCAGCAGTCAGCTTCAAGTACCAGTTCTCTGAATTTTGTCAATTACGTTTCTGGAAAAGAAAGTCGCCTTCCCTCCAGGGATTCCCATTTGAGTTCCAGTAGCATCCCGTAACACTTACGTGCTGTTCGAACAGAATGATAACAAATGTAGCAGCCCGCCTCTGAATTGCTTCGATATCTTCTCCCAAACCAACTTGGTTAGGATCCCAAACAGTACAGCTATATTCATTCCTACATAAAATCTCATTTACAGATGAACCAGTCCTTCCTAAAATTCTCCCAGTAAACCGAAGTCGACCACTCGCCTTCCCTACCACATTTCTCACACGCTCGTTTCATCTCATACCGTTTTGCAACGTTACGCCCAGACATTTAAACGACTTAATTTTGACAAGCATGCTACTAGTAATATTGAACACCAACATTACAGGCTCATTTTCCTACTCACACTTCCTGCTTACATTTTTCGACATTTTGGACTAGCTGCCATTCATCACAGCAACTGGAAATTTTATCTAAGTCGTCTTGTACCTTTCCGCAGTCACTAAACTTCCACTCCTTATCGTACACCACGGCATCATCACCAACCAATCGCAGGTTGCTGCCCACCCTGTCCGCCAAATCATATATATATATATATATATATATATATATATATATATATATATATATATATAAGAGAGAGAGAGAGAGAGAGCAACAGCGGTCCTATCATACTTCCCTAGGGAACATCTGGCGATAACCTTGTTCCTGATAAACACTCGCCGTCGAAGACCATATACTGGGTTCCATTCTTTAAAATGTCTTCGAACTACTCACATAACTGTGAACTTATTCAATATGCTCGCAGCTTCCTTAACAGCCTGCCGTGGGGCACCATGTCAAATACTTTCTGGAAACCTAAAAATATGGAGTCTGCCTGTTGCCCTTCATCCATAGCTCTCAGTATATCATGTAAGAAAAGGATATTTATCCGAGATATAAACGAATAACCATGAACCTTTTACTACACATATTTCGTATGAGATAAATTGGCGGAAAGTTACAATTATTACAATCTGAGAAGTTAAGGTGTCACGGTCGGTCAGGAAGTAATGGCTCTTTGGCTCTTGCGATAACAGTAGCAACATTTCTAGTTAATATCAATCATTTTCCAATATAATCACAATTTTTTCCGCAGTTGCTTTCCACCTTGAAAAGAAAGCCTATATACTTGTGCTAGAAACATTTTGGTCCTGTTTTCTGAGCCACTGCAACACAGAATTTTTCAATGTTTCCGCATCAAAAAATGTGTGTGAAATCTTATGGGACCTAACTGCTAAGGTCATCAGTCCCTAAGCTTACACCCTACTTTACCTAAATTACACTAAGGATAAACTCACGCACGCATGCCCGAGGGAGGACTCGAACCTACGCCGGGACCAGCCGCACAGTCCATGATGGCAGCGCTGTAGACCGCTCGGATAATGTTTCCGCTTCTTCAGAGTGAAGGTCCCGGTGAGCTTCTAAGTGGGCTGGAAAGGTAGTACGTTAGCGCGTATGTAGAAAGGAGCCGGACATTCCAGATAACTTTTACAATTTTTAGAAGAGGCGGAATGACTTGTGTGTGGTCTTACATCTTCGTGCAAAAGAAGAACATCCGGCGAAACTTTTGATCGACGACCTCGTTGAAGACGTGCTTTCAGCTTCTTTAAATTTTTAACGTACCGGATGGAGTTTTGTGTGCACCATTCCTCCAAAACATGAACAAACATGTGCCTCGACATCTGTATTCTGCAAACAACTGTTACTTGCATGTCAGAGGTCATTTCCCATTGAATCAGTTATTAGTGTTTTTCCATTCTCATTCGCGTATTGAGCACGGGCAGGATGATTTTTAAAAGCTTCTGTGTTTGAAGTAAGTAATGTGATTTTCTCCTCATGATCTCCATGTGTGCGATAAGTACGGGGCTATAGTGCATTGCTGGAGTCATCAATTAAAGACGATTCTTGAAACTTTGTAAGTGTGCTTTCTCGGTATAGTCTAAATCTGTCTTGATGATTGTGCCAGTGCAGTTTCTTCAGCATCTCTGGGACACTCTCCTATGGGTCATACAAACCTGTGACTATTCGTGTTGCCATTCTCTGTCAAGCACGCTTGAGCAATATTCCAGTATGGGTCGTACGAGTAATCTGTGAACAATCGCCTTTGTAGACTGATTGCAGTTTCTCAATAATCAAACAATAAATCCAAGTTTACCACCTGTTATACCCGCAAATGATCGTATGTGATCATTCCTTTTCAAAGGTATCCATTTCACAGAATACCACAAGACTGACGCCATAACGTTCCCAGAAGAATGCAATGTTTTGAATATTTCCTTATTGGCCATGTTTAATGTCGTCCCACCGACTGCCTCTTGTACTCATGTACAAAATAATTATTTAAATTAAAGCTAATTTTATTATAAAACATTTTTAAACTTTACTAAATAGTATCAAACATTTTCTCCTAGCCCTATACAAACTCCTAACCTCATACAGAGCTCCTAAAAATTGTGATTATGACTTTGTAACATATGTCAATGCACTAGTAAGATTTATTACGAAAACGAGGGGAAATGCATTGAATAGTTGGTGCAGAAATAATGCGCCTCTTAACTGCTTTCTGTTGCATGAGCCACTACAAATTCACAATCACAAATTTTCTGAACTATCTGTATAGTGTTTTTGAATCTGAATGGGCCAGGAGATATTATTTTATTATTTTTAGTTTGATTAAAAAATTTGTAATATCAAAAACTTATTTTTGTGTAATTATTTTCCTATTTTTAGTTTTGCGTGTGTGAAATTTCTCCATGGATTTTAACCATTTTGGTGAGATTATTTTACTGTAGCAAAGTATTGTGGCTGGAATCTGACGTAGATCAGAAATATTTCAAAGAACCAGCAGAATGGTTGACTGGCCGCAGCCCATCAAAGAGGCTAGGTGAGCAGGACGACAAAAAGAGGAAACTGAATAATGGAAATGACATGGCAGGATAACAAAGTTCTAATGAGAACCCAAGTACGAAAACCTAAGTCGTAAAAAAACCTCAGGTTAACGAAATTCGAGACCAAACCAAAGTTGTGTAATGAGAATGATATGAGAGCATAGCGAACACACAAGCGCGGGCAGAGCCTCTGTGTAGCCATCTTTGTAGTGGAGCTGCAGGCACTAATTGGCTGACAAGGTGGGCATGGCTCTGCATTATTGAAAGGCCAGCGGTCACAGATGTAGCAGTGCTGTCTAGCCGCCGTCATCGAGTTCCAGCAGACTGCCTACAATGCATTCTGATACCCGCACATCAGTCCTGCAGAGCAGCCGAAATGGCAGACATAACCAACCCCTTTCCACCCCCACCACACTTCTATGAGAGTTAGGTAGATCAGACAGACAAGAAAGTGAGTTAAGATTGCATTGTTATTCAGTTCCGAGCTACTTTTAAAATTTCAACTTTCTAACCTGTCGGAAAGTTAGTTCAAAATCAAGTGCAACATTTGTTCCAAACAGACAGAGAAGAAAACGACCTAACAAAAACATGTCTAAGGTCCCAATTTTGGCCAATTTCGTTCCCCTCCACAGTGAAACGCTGCACAGACAGGATGCGATTGTTTTGATTGCCTCTGTTTTCACGTCTGCTAACATGTTCAGTATCCAATGTGCACAAATCTAAAGTTAGCCAATTTTTCAATACTGGGCATCACACTGCTTTTGCCGATGGATAAGTGATGACACTATTCATCTTTTGCTAATCCAACAATTGTCACCTTTTCTCTTGGTCGACCCTAAGGATATTACGTGATGTCACTGGAGTCGCTAGTCGGATGCTCCACCTTGCATCTACCAGTTGTGTTTGCCCTTCACATTCTCCCCACCGACAAAACCGTCATCTAATGGTGCTGACATCATCATTGCAGTTCTGTTCATCTTCTTCAGCCTTTCATGGGTATTTCACCTGCTGCAGTAAGAAATTCATCACAGAATGCTTTCTTATACGTACATCAGTACAGTCTGTATTCTAAATTTATACATGTGTTAAAGTAGGACGCTATAACTGGAGTGGTCTGTGGAAGAAAGATTGAGGCAGTGCAACAAATTCATTAGAAACTTACCAACCTAATGAAGGACAGAAAAAGAGGAAGCACTACTCTATGACTGACCCTTTCATAACATGAACACAACGATCCTATTCCCTGGTGCATACTAGAGATTAATTAAGTATAATGCAAACCTTATAACAATAAAAATGTAAAATGGTAAATTATATGTATGTGCCATATTGGGACAGTTCTCTGCCTTCACATCCCCCTTTATTCTGACAGTTTGTCAACTTTTGTGAGATACTGCATTATGGCAGTACTTTTTATTACGACCACCATCTTGAGAAATGTCATACATCAGACTTACACCACAGCTGTTTTGAAGCTATTGTAGGAAACACTGATCAACTATTTTAGTCAGTACAGGTGGCTGCCTGCCACATAATGTCTCAATAGCTTGATCGCTGGCGACCTGTATGTGGTAAACAGCTGTTGGCGAAGCTGTGTAACTGTCTGAGGATCGGACAAATTGTTAGTAATATTCAGCTCACATTTGTGAATTTCGATAATCATGTAAGTATACAGCCGGGGTGACAAATAAAGTGGTGGAGTTGGAGTAGCATGCATCTTATTATAAGCTGTATTTGAAAAAAAAAAAAAAAAGATGGTGAAAATTACTTGCCCA
The DNA here is from genome assembly GCF_021461395.2 of Schistocerca americana. NCBI lineage: Eukaryota > Metazoa > Arthropoda > Insecta > Orthoptera > Acrididae > Schistocerca > Schistocerca americana. The sequence continues at coordinate 1,220,527,080 of NC_060119.1, read as the reverse complement.
GTAATCATGTATTTCCGCTTCTCAGGAATTCAATGGCTATGTTGCCTAATAACTAGTATGTTGTGTTCTGTGAAAATACATTAAGTACAGAACATACGTTGCAGCATCTGAAACTAGATATCTCTTCATTTTCCAGTGAAATGATTCAACTCTTTACACTCTTTGTATCTTTTTTCCATCCTCATTTTTGATCCGGGTTTTGCACTGGCATTGACGAAGTTAAAAATAGATTCTTTCTTTTTTTTATTTACCTTTTCGCGTTTTTTGTTTCTTTTTATTTTTTAAAAATAATTTTTTCAGAAGTTCTACATAAATCCGCATTTAGCTCTTAATGATTAGTATTTCCTCTTTGTGTGATAAGTCTCGAAACAGGGTACAAAATAATGTTCTGGTTCAAGTTTTCCATTTGTCTCCCGTTTCCTGACGCATTTCGTGTTTCGTGGAAACATCAGAAAAAAGTAAGCTTGTTGGTCGGTTGATTTGGGGAAGCGGACCAAACAGCGAGGTCATCGGTCCCATCGGATTGGGGAAGAATAGAGAAGAAAGTCGGCAGTGTCCTTTCAAAGAAACCATTCCGGCATTTGCCTGAAGCGATGCAGGGAAATTACGGAAAATCTGAATCAGGATGGCCTGACCCGGGTTTGAACCGTCATCCTCCCGAATGCGAGTCCAGTGTGCTAACCACTCCGCCACCTCACTCGGTAAAATGCATGCTTCCCTGTAAACCACAGAGAGTTCTCGTTATCGGAGCGCCTTCTTCTGCCATCTTCTTATTGCATATTTTTCTACAGTTTTCTTAACTAGTGATAGGTGAAATTATGTGTGTGTCCTTTCGTCGCCGTCTAACCGATCTGCCAAGGGCATAAGCATTTAAAATCCATTAATCCAGAACATGAAAGAAACATATATCTTATACCATTTCACAGTCTTAGGCCCCAATCCTCGTTAGCTCAGTGACATGTCACAACGGTAAACTGCAGTCATACTTGAATTGTAACCTACAATATATATTTGATTTTATTGATTTTTTTCATCATTATTTCTGTCAGTCTTCTCTGTTTCAACCGTCTGTGATATGTTGCATGTGGTGAATATTCACACTTCTCTTTTATCACAACGTTTGATAGCAATAATTTTGTCAGTTTACTAAAGCTCATTGTATGTTCGTGTCAGTTACCTCAGCGGTTTTGGCATGTTGTATCTGATGTTACGAACAGTGTCACATGTAGTGGTTCTGAAGCCAGTGGAACACGCCTGAGCTGGATGACCACTGTCGACAATACAGAATATATCCCCGTTCCAAATTTGGCCTCATAAGTGTTGCCACTATTGTGGATCCCAATTTCTGTTGTTGCGCCAGTTTATACGACGTACTCCAAAAGGGACCCAGTCTTACAATCACACATCCCGAATGTCCTTATGCCGATTCTACTTAGTTTGGATGGTTCAGATGGCTCTAAGCACTATTGGACTTAACATCTGAGGTCATCAGTCACCTAAACTTAGAACTACTTAAACCTAACTGACCTTAGGACTTCACACACACCCACGCTGGAAGCAGGATTCCAACCTGCGACCGTAGCAGCAGCGCGGTTCCGGACTGAAGCGCCTGGAACCGCTCGGCCACAGTTGCCGGCTTAGTTTGGATGGAATAAATTTTCTAAAAGATAATCGGCTGTGAACAAGAAGAGACTTTAGTCATTGGAAAGCTTCTGATGTGGGCTAAAGGAAAATGTGCTGCGAAAAGTTGTACGATGTTTATCTTCAAACTCGTAATTGTAAACAAAGTCTCTCCTACAGTACCTGCACAGCTATCAGTGGAGTGTAGCATCTTAAAATGTCAAATAAAACGGTGTCAGAGCAGAATTTCGCTGAAAACTACAGAGTTCAAAGTTTGTCAAAGGACCAATAATCACTTACATCATATCTTTAACGCGAACCGTTAGAGTAGAGAAAGCCACGAAGCAGTAAAATTGCTCAGATCCAGCATCATTCTACCTTGATAGTTGAGAATTCATAGATTCACGAGCATTTGCCTTGGTGTATACTATAAATCGATTCGTTTCGTCTGCTGTAAAACGGAACAGGTCTTCCCACAAAAATATCATAAAAATTACAAAATGCTTCATTAACCAATTGATGTTCGTGCCCTGAAGCCGACGCATCAAACACATCATGCCTTAATGGGTAGAAGTCGGTCTGTTTCCAATCAAAGGTGTCACTAAGGTGTGCTCGTTTCCGAAGTGCTTCGCTATTATTTTCTGAAACTTCAGATTGTGAATATCTGTCGACTGCACCTCTTGTAAAAACAGCATACTAATGTCCTCTACCAGTTGATGTAGAAGGCTGAGGACTAGTAATTCGAGATTCCGTTGAATACTCAGCAGTTCTACCAGCATCAGAGAATTCACATTCGTTGTCGCTCCTAGTTAGTACCTCCAGGATCGTTCTATCTGTGCAACCACTGGGACATGACATGTCTACCGTGAGACAGAACGCAATGTTGATGTTGACGAAAACATGCAAGGCGAATTCGAAGGTGCATTGAGCGATCACTCAAGCAAATGTAGATGTACACTCGAACTATGCACCCGGAGCTCTCAACATGTGCGGGAGAATGTTGTAGAAATTGAGCTCTGCGTGCTAAAGCTTCTTGAACGCGCAGGGGGTGTGGCGCTTAAACTCGTCCTCAGGAGTGATAGGGCCGGTGGAACGACACGCATAATCACAATAGCTCTGTGGGAAAACCCACAACTGTCCTTTGATGAGTCCGCACCACCTGGAGTACGGCGGAGCTTGTCGAATTAATATGTCCACACCAGTCAAAAGGTTAGTCAGAAAACACCCGGACTAATTGTTATATAATACGCAGTCAAATGCCCGTACATCGACAGGTATAGCTTTATTGTGAAATTAAATATGAGTTTGGAGCAAACACAAATGGTACAACAATAATTTTCTATTGTTCTGTCACTTGTCATTCCTATAATCAACATTTGATCCGAAATAAACGTTTGAGGCATTGTAGCAATCCATCTAAATGTAGTATTTCCTGACTTCCGAAAAGCACTAGACCCCCATACCTGTGCTCAATAAGGAAACCACGACCATGTGGATCAACTTATGAAATTTGTGACATTATTGAGAATTTCTTGGCAGACAAGGTCTATCTTACTTTCGAGAACACATAGTAATTCGCAGGTACGGAAGTAAGTTCAGATGTGCCTCACACGGAAGTGTGTTGATAGCGATGAAAATGTCAGAATCATTACTGCACATTTGGAGCAATTTTTCTGTCCTTCTTCCCACGCCCTTACATGAATGGAAAGGAAGAAAAACCAAATACGCGGTGCCATTTAAAGTATCCTGCTACGCTTTTCACAATGACTTTCAGCATATAAAATAATTACAAGGTCCTTTTTGAAATCATAAAATATAGCCAAAGACTAAAATGAGTGCGTCATTTAAAATACGAGGGCGAGTCAAATGCAAACCTTAAGTTTGTAATAAAAAATCGAAATTTCGCGCCGTCATTCTGTCAGTTGGTAAGCGTGCTACAAACAGCGTGTAGAATGGCCTGTAGGTGGCAGCATAGTGCAGATGCACACATACCGTCGCACAATCAGTATAAAGATGGCCGCCCCACTTGCGACTTGCACCAGAGAGGAGCAGCGTTCTGTTATACGGCTTTTGCGTAGTGATGGTGTGAAACCTATTGAAATTCATCGACGAATGAAGGTTCAGTATGGTGATGCATGTTTGTCACAGCAGCAAATCTACGAATGGAGTAGGAAGTTAGCAAATGGTGTATCTTCAGTGGAAGATGCTCCTCGTCCAGGTCAGGCACAACGAGCTGTGACTCCACAGAACATTGCAGCAGTTGAAGCCATGGTGAAGGAAAAGTGCCGAGTGACACTGAATAACATTGCAGCATGTTTACAAATTAGTTATGGGTCAGAACACCACATTGTGCATGATGTGCTCCAGTTTCACAAAGTGTCTGCAAGATGGGTGCCACGGCAGCTGACTCCTGAAATGAGAGAACGATATGTTGATGCTTGTGAAGAACTTCTTCGGCGCTTTGAACGAGAAGGTGATGGCTTCCTTGCAAGAATCGTTACTGGCGACGAAACCTGGGTTCACTTCCACCAACCGGAAACGAAGAGAACGAGCAAGGAATGGCGCCGTTCCTCATCACCAAGTGATTTCCATATGTTAGGACCACTCAAAGACCTCTGATGAAGAGGTACGCCGCGAGGTGCATGAGTGGTTGCGCGGACTACCAAAAGAATTCTTTTCTAAAGGAATTTATGCACTTTGTAACGGCTGGAGGACTGGCATTGAGCGTGGGGGGAGATTATGTTGAAAAGTGATACAGATTTGTACAACTTCTGAACAATTAATAATATTTTTTAAAAAAATTTAAGGTTTTCATTTGACTCACTCTCGTATTTTAGCTATGGATCGCATAATCCTAAAAAATACATATCCACAGTCTCGTGGATGACACGCCGTACGTCATTTCACACGTAACAAATTGTAAAACAATCTAAACATCATTTCTGTGCGAGCAGCGGCAAATAGGAATGTGATAATCATATCACGTTTCCACTGTGACGCTGCTCGTTTCCGAACAAATTTGGCGTCGAGTTAACAGGGTTTGTTGTTTCATTTTAATTTCCAAATTACATTTTAATTCTGTGCCTCATTTCCAGCTTAATTAATTGCCAGACAATTTAACTTCATGCTTTTTGAACTTTTCGGTTAAGAACGGCGTGTTTTTGCACAAACAATCGGGCTCAGGAATTTCGTACACTAACGGCAACGTTACGCGGTCGACAGAGTAAATCTCATAACGTGTGGGAATGATGAATTGGAAAACATTGAATTCCGTAGCACGTGACTGCTTGCTGAACTTGATTCTTCTGTGGTCAGTTCGAAAATATTTACAAGCCTTTCCGAAGGACCCTCTTGTGTGAGTTTTGGAAGTTAATCCTTAAATCAGTAAATAAAACATACGCGTAACCGATATATAAGTAATCATCATAACACAAACGATAGCTCAAATTTCAGCTTATACACTCCAAGAGGTAGTCACACATTCGCAGTAATTTACTTAAAGCCCATTAGCTTTTACATAAATGTGTTCTTACTGAAATTTTCTTAACCAGGAACGTTACCTGCACCGACGGTGCTCGAATAATACTGTAGTCAGCTCAGTAAATGGATGATGTCCTTCAGGATCTAATCCATTATGCAAAATTCGTTAACAGTTCCAAGACATTTTTATGTCGAACTATATCTAGAAAACTCCAGAAGTGCTGGAATCGCTATCTGCCCGTTAACTGAAAATCTTATATTGTGTAGTCTAAGTCTGAAGGTCCGATTATTCACTTTTTGAAAATTGCTTGGAAAAAATAAATTCCGTTAGTTGCGTATGGGTAGAATTCCAGAATTGCGTGGGTAAAAGTATCCGCTACTCTATTCAATTATTTTATTTATTTATGTATATAAAGAGACAGTCACGGTTACAAAGGTATTTTTATTACATGTAACGCGTTTCGCCTGGTGAGGGCTTTCTCAGGTTTTCTGACAGAAAAGGAAAAGCAAGGATGTAATTATGGAAAATTAGAAGTTAAGGAACATAGTTCTAAGCTGCGCTAAACTTTTCAAAATTATTTAAAAAGTTTTAAAAAAGAAAATTAATCGACAGCGTCTCAAATCACTTCATATCAGTGGCTTATAGGGCTGTTCGATGATAACAGACCACCTAAAGGAAAAACCGCAGAACAAGATGCACTGGAACAGGACCATGTGTATAAACAAAGGGATAGAAACCAGGGATAAATGTACAAAGGCAAACGTATAGAGGAGGAGTGAGCAAAGACAAACGACGTTGCGAAAAATACCTTAAGTCATAGCCGCCAGGTGAAGCGCAGGGCAGAGCCACATGTACATGGAACGAAACTGGATATCAGGTGACTAAATGCTCTAAAGGACGGCCACATTGAAACCGAAGTGCAAAGGAAAACATTGTTGATCGCCCTAGGAGGACGGTACAGCTACAGAAGGCGCTGGTGACGCTAAAAGCTAATTTAGGTGTAAGACCATCAGAAGAAGTGGCTGTAGGCAATAAGTAAAAGTGATTAGATAGCACCATAATTGAAATCGTATGATAGAGCGCATTATAAAAATTCACAATGCTTGAAAAAGAAAACAAATTTTAAGAAGTATAACAGAAGAACTATTGCCAAGAAAACAATAAAGGATCTCAAAAGTTTGCGGATAGGTGTACGTAAAATGACTATATACATGAAAGTAATGAGAGTATTAAAGTCGTAAGAGCACATTGTGAAAAATAAGGAAAAATTGGAGAAAATAGGCAGATTTCATAATAGTTATCACAAGGTAGTAGAAAGTCTGAAAGTCTGCTTCTTACTGAATCATTCAGAAGCTCATCATTATTACCAGTTAAATGTAGAGAAATGTCTCTAGTTGTCTGTCCTCCTTTTTATGTTTGCGTACAAACGTTGATCCACAGTTTTTTATCGTCTTCAATTTACACACCTGATTCTGCTCCAGTGTGTCTTATTCGACAGTTCGTCCTTTATGAGCCTGTTACCATCGTTTTGAGCAATAGCCCTACCAGCCGGTGATACGTAATCTTTCGATAGCCTTTCGTGAGTATTCCTTAGCTTTTTTAATTTTTTTAAAAATAATTTCCAAAAGCTCAGGGCCATTTTGTGTAGTTACATACTAGTTTCTTCTTTTCCAGAAATTCTGAGGCAAACCTTAATCAGGTGAAACGCGTTATTTGTAACACAATAACTTTGCAACTGAGACCGTATCTTTATAAAATTACGAAGACTAGTTGCTGTATCTATCATCCCATCATGGAATGGAATAACCTTTATATTTATTTTTTGCCGTCTCAGATGCATTGACAGTATGGGTTAATGATGACCAGTTTCAAGCTTTGCAGGTCATTGTTGAACGATTACCTTAGCGGTTGTCGGCGTTGTTCTCCACAGCATCACTTACGGTTGTAATTAGTCCTGGTATAGGTGTTAGCCAGATCTGTTTTCTTCTCTTCTTCACGTAGACAGGGGCATTCTTTAACGCGTGGCAGAACACGTCTGTGTGGAATTACAGCAGTGAGTTGGTAAAAGGATCTGCCATTGTAATCAATTTCTTTACTTATTTTTTCGTCACAGTTGCATGGTCTATTAGGACTAAAGCTCACTAGTTTCGTAAAAGTTAAGAAAAAAGCAGTAGAGTGTATTATTAGTATGGCTCTTATTTTCCAAGGAGGTTTTGTGCAACTCGACCCCACTACAGAAAAAATGTTATGTGTATAATTTGGACTCAATAGAAAAGGAGAAAGTGAGAATGTGGCCTGCTTCATTTGAAGAAAACGAAAACACGTATAAAATGTTATTTATTTCATTATCTCAAAAATATTACTTACAAGCTGTTTATTAATGAATAAGTTATTTATTTTCAATTTAGTTATTAATATTGTTGTATTATCTTTAATAACACAACCTACAAAGCTACGCTGTTGAGCAAATATGACGAGAAACATTACATTTTCTTTTAAAGATTCTTGTTGTTTAACGACATCTACTTCCATGCGATTGAAAGACATAGTGATGTTTATTCATGGTTTTCGGAAATTACCGTTGGAAATTTCTAGGACTTCTAGAGGGGAGGGAGTACATAATAACTTCAATAGGAATCCATGTCCGGAAACGTAGCGTTTCTCTTCTAAAACAGTTTCAGTTCACATGTTTAACTTATCCACTTCTGCTAGAGGAAATGAATTATACGTGACGCAGTACGAATATTAGATAAATATTCAAAAGGAAACATAACAAAACGTCCATTTGTCACCAAGCACATTTTTTATATTGGTGATTAAGTATTACATGCTTACTTTACTCCAAAACAAAATAGAATCCAGCATACTGCACGTTCAGAGCAGTACTGATGCATTACAACAGCGGCTTGATGTGGCGACCACGAACGTTGTTATAGACACGGTGCCTATAATTCACGTTCTGGTACACACTCTCCATTCCAGCTTGTAATCCTTAAATTTCTAGTGCATTGGCCAGAAGTCGTCACAGCAGATCTTCCTCTGTCTCTACAAGAGTCCTGTAGATGAAACTTGGCATGCGACTCCAGAGAAGTAGTCCGTAGGAGTACATCCGGCTACCACGACAGACACGCGGATGGACCACCTCGTCCACTCCATCTTCCACCATATCGTCTGTTAAGATGTCTCCGAACCGCACGTGTGAAGTGAGGTGATGCACCATGAAGTTGAAACCACAGTTCCTGATGGGCATACACTGGCACGACCTCCAAGTATAGGCCAAATACGATTTGTAGGAAGATCAAGTATGCAGGACTAGTTAGTTTGACTGGAAGGAGCTATGGTTCAATCACATGACCGTTCAGAACACCTGCCCCCACGTTAATACCCAATCCGGTGCTGAAATCCCTAAACATGTTTGGCGCGAGCTTTTATCTGCCCAGACGTGGCTATCTCGTGAACTCAGAACACAGTCCCTAGAGATCTTACATTCACGTGTTAGCAGAAGTAGACGTGGAAACAGGGGTGTGTCAATAGAGTAGTGCCAGAACCACGTGCACCACGCAAGGCGGTGTGGAAAGCCTGCTCGGCCCCTAGCGTGTACGCTTTGTGAGTAGTACAAATGTAATTGTTGCTAACGCAGAGCGTCCGAGGTGATACTGTGACTAACATCCGTCGTACGCGCAATTGTTCGAGTGCACGTCGACAGGGTCTCTTGAACGCGATGCATTAGCCTAGAGCTACTGCAAATTCGAGCGTGCAGTATTGCCATGGAGCGAGTGCTACCCCTTCACGGCGAAGGTACTTGTTTCTCGGAGCCGCTACGTAATTTGCGCAAAAAGTTTTTGCGACGGGGTTCTACGTTGCGGAAAACGTTCGTAATACGGCTGGCTAGTACCTCTTGTGGTACCTCGAGCTTTGCCATACACAAAGAGCATGTCTGTGTACACCGAAGACGTGTACCGAGCCATGTTAACTGTATCGGAGACACACAGGCATAGGCCTCGCAGCAAGGCAGACATTAAAGTGACGCTGATCTAGCGTAGTACACGTCATCCTGTCTACCCTACTGCGTGCCAGGACAACAAACTCTGAGGCCTTGCTCTTTCCAACAGTAGACATTGTCGCGTTACGCATCTGTGTTGGAACCGTCGTAGAACGGAAACGGTACGTTTCTGGACATAGGTTCCTGTTCAAAATATTGTGTACACGCTGCCCTCTATAGGTCCTAGAAGTGTGTAACGAAAGTTTGTGAACACTCTATATACAACCTGAAGCAAATCCTACATATGTTTCAGTCTTCTTTTATTTATTTATTTACTTTTTTTTTGTTAATCACCTATTATAAACCTGGTTTGACGCCTCTCTCAGCCCGATCTTTAAGAGCTATAATTTTAATAACTACCGTTGACTAAATTTTCATTTTTCATGTCATTGTGGTGGTTCTGTCTTAAGGAGTTTGTAACACAGATCAAAATAGGTGAAAAATTTTTGTTGTTTATGTTTTTTAGAAGGAAACTGCTTAATCTCATTATTAACAATTTGTAGTATTCGAGTGATTAACACTTGAATCTAATACGCTAGATTGCTGGGTACAACTCAACGTTCATGCCACTGATCATTTTCAGTCCCGATTCAAAATATTCATCAAGGATGGAGGATGGCCTAAACCACAGAACAGGAGACAGATATTATAAGTAATTTTTGAACTTTCAGCAAAGCAGCATAGAGCATCACGATCGAAAACCATATATTTAAAAATCTATGATAGAATACTGAAATGTAAATGCGTGCTTTGACTTCAGATTCATGATTCATGATTCAACATCCACCCTGCGTGATGAAAAGCCCCTGTGGCGTTGGAAGTTACTCCACGAGAATAGGCTTCGACAAAAGAGATCACAGTTATTTCCAGAACTTCATTACCACCTCTGTAGGTCGATGTTCTCTCAAATTTCATCAAACAAAGTCGAGGATTCGATAGATGTCGACTTGATCCAAAAGTCAATTGACGTTTCCATGCTGGATTGAAGTTTGCAATTTATTAACATCAAACGTTTATAAAAGCATTGGTATTGATGGATCTGTATTTTACAGCTTATCGTTTCTTCAAAAAGGTTTATCAAGATAGTTTCATGAGTCTAATGCCTGGAAAGTAAATCGAAGTGGTTTGTTCGCCATGAAGGTTTCAGTCAAGACACACGCTCTTCTCAACGTATGCTATTGTTTCAAAACTAACGCTTTAACATAGGAATGACATCCCCATTTAGTGAGAGTTTCATACACAACTTCAAAGTACTTTATTGTATAGTATGTGAGTTGATCTAATTATATTTAATATTATCAATAGTTAACTAGTAGTGGATTTTTATATTTTATTTTCAAGTTCATATATTTTGTTTCATATTTTAGAAACGTAACACTCAGAATTATTGAAATTCATATTCACTTTATTCTCGCTTCTGCATGACTGCCACTATTCACCCAGAACCTATTTTTCTCATATAACTTGTGATTGCCTTCGGGTATAAACTCTGAGCCTCCTTTCTAACCTTGACTGATTATAATAAAAAGGGAACAGTTTTTTCTTTTTTCAAAAAAAGCTCAAAATTGAAGATGAAAGCAAGTCTATTAACTTCCGACAATGTTACATGATATTTTTGTAGTAGCCTCCATTGTTGATACAAAGCTTGATTTTGAAATGCAGTTTCTTGAATCCGGTTTTGGAATTCATACATTTTCCTGATGTATCATCCCTTTCCTCACATCTAGCGCAGCACAGATAATTTACACATACGAAATTTAAAAAATAAAAGGTCATTGAAATTTTTTTGATAGATAACAGTTTTCTTCCAGTTTTGCGAGTGTTATCAGGGTAAATGTATTACGTTCCTTAAACAATCTAAAGAGACTATCGTTGTACATCCGACGACTGCTACCTTCGGTTAAAGGGAAAGTACTGTTGAAGTGGTCCAAGCTGAGCCGTTACAAGATACTGTTCACATTGGTCTGTCTTCCATCTACTCGTGTTGAGGTCACTTAAACGATCTCAACTCTGATATGACAGTGCATTCACTTATGGAAATTGAACTAAAAAACATGGTTATATTAGAATATGAATTTATCACGCAAAAGTAATATTCTATGAAGTTGACATTTTTCTGGATTTTCCAGTTCTGATGTCCCAGGTGCACGCGTGTATTAAAATATGAATTTATCAAGCAAAAGTAATATTCTACGAAGCTGACATTTTGCTGGATTTTCCCATTCTTAAGTCGCAGGTGCACCCTTTCTCCCTATCCTTCTGAGCTCAAATTTCACGTAGCTTATTTTTAAATGGAATGGAATCAAACAAAGTTATGGTCCAAGAAAGTCTATCATAATATTGACAAAAAGGTAAATAGTATGAAAGCCATCGTAATGTAGTATGCTAGATTTATTCTTTTCGGTAAGTGGTAGGCATCATTACTATTCTGAAGTCACAATAATATGAAGGAAAAGAAACGGGAGATCGTTGTGGAAGTACGGAACAGTCATATGAAAGAGAGAGAACTTTTAGACAAACATGGTTCTCTAAAAATATATGGCTCAATAAAATCGTGAAAATTTGTAATCTGCAATTACTGTTATAACAATGTGGTTCAACAGGTTATACACCCTTTTTCGTGTTGATATGTATGTTAACTAGTAAGTGTCACACGTCTCGTCGTAATGAATGACGGTGACTGTCATCCAGTGATTAAGGGGCTCCGGAAAGGCTCAAAATCATGAAAAGTTCAATTTTTACTTTTTTGCGTTTTCTGAATCTGCAGACTATTACCTTTTAATAGATGTATAATTTATTCAATTCCGAAGACTACAACTATTTTTAATTTTTTTTTTTGAAATTTGTTCTACATGGGTGTGACCCACTGTGGCGCTGTTAAACTGCTGTAAAATGGTGTTATTATTAACGTCCGTGTTCATCAGGTACATTTTAGTGGTGTGAGATAAAGTATGTGTTGTGGCTAACCTGTGATGGTTCAATATATATCGCTGGTGTGATTGCCGATTGTTTCATGTTTATTTACTCTGTCGTTATCTCGAAAATATTCGTAATTAATGCTGTTTCTTGAGTCTCTGTTTTGTTGAAGTATAATAATGAGTAAAAGTAAAGTTATTAGAAATCCTCTGAAGGCTTTTAAGAAAAGGAGAAATGTTGGAAAGCCAAAGGTATGTGTTATTACTGTAAACAATAAAGACGATAACCAAGTGAGTGAACCTAACCTCTCAAGTACACCTGCCCATAGCAGTCAAAGTGGGAAAGAAAATACTTCACAGAAGAAGCTTGGTTCAATGAGTGAAAACTATGAATGTTTTATGGGCGAATCGGATGTGAATGAAATATTTGATATGTCGGTTCTCAAAGGAATTTTTTAAAACTGTGTAAGATGTATTCATTGTAGTGAAGTTGGTCTGGAACTCTCCATAATAAAGCACGTAGGACTTGCTAGTGAAATACAACTGAAATGTGATAAGTGTTCATACATGACCACCTTTTGGAACAGTGTTGCAGTAACTGCAACTGAAGAAAATGGTAGCAAAATCTACGAACACAACAACGAGCGATGCTTGCTTTAGACAAGGAACGCCTTCCAGCTGCAGACAGGGCTGCAAAGAGTCTAGATATACAAGCAAGAGTAAACAGGAGAAGGAACAAGAGGAAGCTGCCGGAGGAGTTTGCAGAGGATGACGATTATCCACCCTATGGACCTGGAATGCACTAAAAAGTTAATCCAATCTTTGTCGCTCGATTCCCAAAACCTTTATTTTCTCATACTAATTACATGTTTTCTAAGGATCTTCCAAACATATTTGTTTCAAACTTTCATTAAATGTTACACAGTATCTTCTGCATAATTTAACACAGCCTTTTTCCAAAAAACTGTATATTTTTGAATATATAAATAAAAAATTGCAAAAAAATGTTGTGAATTTTCATTACAATTGAAAAAAAATCATCTTTAATAACTGAACTAAAATTTTGTAAAATCCCTGTGTTAAGTTGTAGCCCATATTCCAATAAATAATCTGTAAAAAGTTCAACTTCCTACCTCAAATACTTTGTGAGGTAAGATGTAATTTATAAGCGTTATTTTAACATTGCAAGTATAGGGCGTTCCGGAGCCCCTTAAGGTCTTACTGGGAGAAGTGGACGTAAATCCGGATGTCACCAAATTTGAAGTAGGTTTACTGAGACTCGATACTGGCTCTGAAGGTCATTTGCTGGTGAACAGACGCAGTGCTTATCTATAAGGTGATCCAAAATTCAGTTAACATTTGAAAACGCCCCAATTCACGCAGTAATGGAGGTAGAAAAGTAGAAATCGACACGCACACGCTTTAAAAGACATGGTGTTTTACTGAACCTAGAAACGAGTGCAAAGACTGGCCAACAGATGGCGCTGGATAGCAACTCGCCAATGACGCCTCTTGAGAATCGTGTATAGCTGTAATGAACTGTTAGACAATGATTTTGTGATGTTGAGAGCCTTTGCAGTGTGGGCACTACAGGGACTTAGGGAAGTTGGCGACTGGCTGTCTAACGTGTTGTGTACCTACACTGTCAACATCCACAACTGCAAATCATGGACCACCGGATATCTTAGAACTGTTGTGGAAACCCCATTGCATTACGAGAAAGTCACGGTGTGGTGTGGATTTACTATAACCATCGTGATCGGAACCTTTTTCTTCGAGGAAATGCGGGGGAGAGGGGGGAGGGGGAGTTGTTTTTCAAACTGTCAGTGTGATGGGTGCGAGCCACGCCGATATGTAACAGAATCGCATCGTCCATAGGCTGGCTGATAAATACGTGCTGGAACGTATGACACTACCCCATAGTGCAACACGTGTGAAAGGCCTCTTGTGTACATCGTTTAGTGAGGATCACGTGGTGAGCCGCCACTTTTGTCACGCTTGGCCTTCCAGCTCTCCAGATCTCAATCAGTGATAATTCGTTGTGGGCTTATCTGAAGATGCAAGTCTGCTGCGATCGCCCGACCTCATTAGGGTTGCTAAGACACAACATTCGACGGCAGTTTCTGGCCATTCCTACCAATATGTTGTACAGTGCTTTTCACAACATTGTCCCTGGTGTCAAGGTTGGCACTACTGCAATTGACAGCGGCTGTCATAGACATAGTGACGTGACGTGACTTCCTCGGCACTTGATATGAACAGTTAGAAGTGACGGATTAACAAAGAACAGAGGCGGACGTTCCGATATATTTACAAGTCACTTGGATGGGAATGCTGATGAGAGCAGGCTGTAAGTTAGTGGGGGAATGGCAGGTGGTTTCTGCGTTGTCGAACAGTATCACGTTTAGCTGCACTATGCCAATGAGCGCCCGGTCAATAGTTGCTGGTGTTGCACTGATGTTCGAACGTTTCCCCAGCGGGATTTTTTAAAAGTAGATGGGGCCCCTCCACGCCCGCACCAACGTGGTGACCAAACCAAAAGTTCTACTGTCACCTCCGTAAACATGTTAGTTGTCTAGTAAGTGGATCACAGGATGCTGGGCTGTGATGTTGTCCGTGCGTCTGGGTAAGGCTACGCATTAACATGGTCCATCAGGTGATAGATAGTGGACGAAACGCGAGTGAGGGTAGCGATTTGAAGAGCAGAGGGGAAAAAAGTGCCATGGCTCGTGCCGTGGGAAAAAAACCTCTGCGACAGTGGGATGGGTAGTAAGAGCAGTAGTGGCTTACTACCTGCGATAGCTCATGCAAGGTTGGATTTGTTAGTATAGGTATCATGCATCGTTACCATGACAAGCGATGGCGATGTGTCCCAGTTGCTGCTGCTGCTGCATCCCTGGAACAATCAAGATCGTTATACAGTAGTGGGATATCGGCCATAGATCATCTCACTGTGTGGGGGATGTGTGGAGCTTGTTTGCATGCAGTGTACGGTACGGCTTCCCTGTGTGGTGCCAGTTATTCGACAGTGTATTCCAGCGGGAGCGGGTCTTTACAGATACGGCTGAGGCTGCCTGTGCATGTCTGTGATCACAAGGAAGTAAAGGCCACAGTGGGGCACCCTCTTCTGATGCTTGCTGGGTAATTTTTTAATTGGATGATTTTGTGATAATAGGACGTGGGTTTGGAACATGTTTTACGGTACGTTGTGGTTACGTGTCACTGAAATTTTGCTGTGTGCGCTCTTGTTTGCGCGTCTTAGTCTAAAGATAAATGCCGCCGGTATACTGAAACTGAATAGTTAATTATTGTTGCTTGCCTAGAGATAAACAACGATTTGGTGGTTCGAACGAGTTGATGTTACAGATATTGCGATGGCTGTCTTAATTTTGTTTTTTATTTGTGCCACCAAATAACACTGTGGTCTATAATTTGTATTGTCAAGGCAAATTTAAAGTCTACCAAGTAAATTTAAACCTTCGTTAAGGCTGAGGTTTCGCTATAGATATTTTTGAGGCGAGATTATAAGTGTTTCATGTCCCCTTTGAGTTTATTTTTTGTCTGAATTATTGCATCTGACCTTGAATGATTAATTTTGTCACCGTTCTGGACGAGGTTTAAAACTTACTGTGGCACAGTAGGCACTACTGTCACTACTCGTTATCTGACTGCATTATGCTCAAAAGCATACTGTGAAACTGGTTTGTAATGAAAGTAGACATCAGTGGTCCCACTGGTCGTTAAGAGATATTCAGCATGTGTGGAATGTATGATGTAACAATGGGGTTTGTTCGACACATTAGCTCACGTTCCAGATAGCTTCTCCTTTTTTGAAAACTTGTTGTTGCTCTACTGAATGTTTCTGTATCTTTTTGTGAACAAGTTTGAACCGGTTTAACAGATTTTTTTAACATTTTTACATAATACTGTTGTGCTTCTTGTTTTGGTGGTTTACTGTAGTTGCGTTTCGGGAAACTGTTTCAAAAGTTGTTTAGACCATGTGGGAATTTTTCTGCGTTTTGGCAAGATACGCATTATTGGCCAGTATCTGTCAAGTTTTTAACATTTTGGCTTGATATTTTGGGAGTAACGACTTTCTGGTTTGAAGAATATATAGATGTATGTTAATTTGGAAAGGTATTTGTTTTTGGAATGGATGTTATGGCTAAACATTTGGTTATACTTCTCCTAACGTTCGAGTCAGCCAAGGCAATATGTGTAGGGTGCTTAGATTAACTAGTGGCACACCTTCGAGATATTGTTGATGAATTACGATCGACACGTTGTCATTTGCTATAAAGAACATCATCTTTGATAAAAATTGATTGTCTTTTAATTATTACGCTTGTATCATTTGAAGCGCTATCTGCTGGTAATTCTGTACACTTTTATTTGTTTAAAACTTACTGTGGCACAGTAGGCACTACTGTCACTACTCGTTATCTGACTGCATTATGCTCAAAAGCATACTGTGAAACTGGTTTGTAATGAAAGTAGACATCAGTGGTCCCACTGGTCGTTAAGAGATATTCAGCATGTGTGGAATGTATGATGTAACAATGGGGTTTGTTCGACACATTAGCTCACGTTCCAGATAGCTTCTCCTTTTTTGAAAACTTGTTGTTGCTCTACTGAATGTTTCTGTATCTTTTTGTGAACAAGTTTGAACCGGTTTAACAGATTTTTTTAACATTTTTACATAATACTGTTGTGCTTCTTGTTTTGGTGGTTTACTGTAGTTGCGTTTCGGGAAACTGTTTCAAAATTTGTTTAGACCATGTGGGAATTTTTCTGCATTTCGCTACTCCATGTCATATCAACCATGTGTGTCAATTTTTACTTCTCTACCTACATTACGCTGAGAAATATTAAATTTTCAAATGTTAGGACTTCTGGGTCATCATGTATATCGTAGGAATACTGCAGTATAGAACATCCTAGACGCTTGTTGAGAATTTTTACTAGCGGAAGTTTTAGTATCGTGATGTTCGTGGGTCTTCTGAGATAAGAGGCCTCTTAAAAGGAAGGTCAAATATTATCACGAAACTATGGGGGAGGTGGAACTTGGCAGATCGAGATCAGGATGTCGGCTTACCACCACCCAAGGCGTGGGTAGCAGTCCTGCGGTGAGTGAGTGCCTGTTAGATGCCCGATGACACATCAGAGAAAAAACACTTACCATTCATTTATGGTCAAAAGTACATCCATTGTGTCATTGCCCCAGGATGACAGTGCCCACGGGATGAGAACAGCACACGCCCCGTCAAGGAAGGCGCTGCAGACGCCAACGATACGGCAAGGCCGCTGATCCAACAGGAGGAGAGCTAGGCGTAAACCGCTCCAGTTAGAGGCTGTCAGAAGTGCCAAGCGACTACAGCCGAGGCTGACATGATCGTTTTAGTCCTCCCGCACAGAAATCGTAGCTCCAGCACCATAGCCTGGTTGGAGTAGAGGTAGGCAGCAAGAAGTTCGCCCGCTCAGGTGACAGCTGACAAGCGGCTGCACTTCCCCAGTCAGGAACCATAGACCTGCAGCGTGTGAGGCGGCAACAGCTGAGGTGGGTCCTCCAGGCAGCCCGCCTGTTAGAGAGATTGAAGTTCACAGCGTAGAACATGGCACTAGATGCAGTGTCACAGATACATCTACATCTACATCTACATTTATACTCCGCAAGCCACCCAACGGTGTGTGGCGGAGGGCACTTTACGTGCCACTGTCATTACCTCCCTTTCCTGTACCAGTCGCGTATGGTTCGCGGGAAGAACGACTGTCTGAAAGCCTCCAAGCGCGCTCTAATCTCTCTAATTTTAATTCGTGATCTCCCCGGGAGGTATAAGTAGGGGGAAGCAATATATTCGATACCTCATCCAGAAACGCACCCTCTCGAAACCTGGCGAGCAAGCTACACCGCGATGCAGAGAGCCTCTCTTGCAGAGTCTGCCACTTGAGTTTGTTAAACATCTCCGTAACGCTATCACGGTTACCAAATAACCCTGTGACTAAACGCGCCGCTCTTCTTTGGATCTTCTCTATCTCCTCCGTCAACCCGATCTGGTACGGATCCCACACTGATGAGCAATACTCAAGTATAGGTCGAATGAGTGTTTTGTAAGCCACCTCCTTTGTTGATGGACTACATTTTCTAAGGACTCTCCCAACGAATCTCAACCTGGTACCCGCCTTACCAACAATTAATTTTATATGATCATTCCACTTCAAATCGTTCCGCACGCATACTCCCAGATATTTTGCAGAAGTAACTGCTACCAGTGTTTGTTCCGTTATCATATAATCATACAATAAAGGATCCTTCTTTCTATGTATTCGCAATACATTACATTTGTCTATGTTAAGGGTCAGTTGCCACTCCCTGCACCAAGTGCCTATCCGCTGCAGATCTTCCTGCATTTCGCTACAAATTTCTAATGCTGCAACTTCTCTGTATACTACAGCATCATCCGCGAAAAGCCGCATGGAACTTCCGACACTATCTACTAGGTCAGGTTCCCTAACACTCCCCTGTGGCACGCCAGAGGTTACTTTAACGTCTGTAGACGTCTCTCCATTGATAACAACATGCTGTTTTCTGTTTGCTAAAAACTCTTCAATCCAGCCACACAGCTGGTTTGATATTCCGTAGGCTCTTACTTTGTTTATCAGGCGACAGTGCGGAACTGTATCGAACGCCTTCCGGAAGTCAAGAAAAAATAGCATCTACCTGGGAGCCTGTATCTAATATTTTCTGGGTCTCACGAACAAATAAAGCGAGTTGGGTCTCACACGATCGCTGTTTCCAGAATCTATGTTGATTCCTGCATAGTAGATTCTGGGTTTCCAAAAACGACATGATACTCGAGCAAAAAATATGTTCTAAAATTCTACAACAGATCGACGTCAGAGATATAGGTCTATAGTTTTGCGCATCTGCCCGACGACCCTTCTTGAAGACTAGGACTACCTGTGCTCTTTTCCAATCATTTGGAACCTTCCGTTCCTCTAGAGACTTGCGGTACACGGCTGTTAGAAGGGGGGCAAGTTCTTTCGCGTACTCTGTGTAGAATCGAATTGGAATCCCGTCAGGTCCAGTGGACTGTCCTCTGTTGAGTGATTCCAGTTGCTTTTCTGTTCCTTGGACACTTATTTCGATGTCAGCCATTTTTTCGTTTGTGCGAGGATTTAGAGAAGGAACTGCAGTGCGGTGTTCCTCTGTGAAACAGCTTTGGAAAAAGGTGTTTAGTATTTCAGCTTTACGCGTGTCATCCTCTGTTTCAATGCCATCATCATCCCGGAGTGTCTGGATATGCTGTTTCGATCCACTTACTGATTTAACGTAAGACCAGAACTTCCTAGGATTTTCTGTCAAGTCGGTAGACAGAATTTTACTTTCGAATTCACTGAACGCTTCACGCATAGCCCTCCTTACGCTAACTTTGACATCGTTTAGCTTCTGTTTGTCTGAGAGGTTTCGGCTGCGTTTAAACTTGGAGTGAAGCTCTCTTTGCTTTCGCAGTAGCAGGTAGCAGCGTCAGAGTCCCCAGAGGTTGAGTCATAGAGACTCGTAGACACGTAAACTCGTGGACCGACATAGGTTCCTCCTTGAGACTGTAGGCCGGCAGGCTGCGGTACCTTCGACTAAAAATAGGGGTTATTTATCCTTGATACACACTCGTTTTGCTACAGCAGCAGTTCTGGTCACGTCAGCCACAACGAGCCTTTGGCTCAAATGTGAAGCAACTAGGTCATCGTAGCTACAATAGCTCTGATTTTCTAGTGTGTCGTTGATATTTCCACTTCGTTGACATTTGCACTCTGGCTGCGACCTTCGATATAGTAACCACCTGGCATAGTAGCGCAAGTTCCTGACGATACAGGACATTCAAACTTTCGTCTGACACGCTTATTCGGCATCTTAAATTACTTGAGAGATGTATCTTAATATTTCCCCAGTCGCGCCAAGTATAACATTTTCTTGCGACGCAACAACGTAAACAAGTTTACTGACTTTACAGCAAGAGCGCTCGAAGAGCAGGAGTGTTTGAGACAATACAATGTAATTAAGAAGACCCTTATGGTAACGTTATGTGATTATCAAGCTATTACCGATCAGGTCCTTACGCTTCGAAGGCAAAACTTTACTGCAAATGGTTGTGTAGGAAGATACAAAGACACACACACGCACGCACGCACACGCACACAATCGCGCATGCGAGTACGCGAACACATTAGAGGAAAAATTGTGGCAATGGTATTTGTGGCTCGCAGTATGTCATCATTTTCATCTACACTGACAAAAATGGGAAGTGTTGAACTATGAACTCCCTGGTTTATATTTCCGCATATCGAAAACAGTGGGATAATTTCATGGAAATTTCAACCTTGTAAGAGATCCTGAGACTCCCGGCGTATAGAGTGTTAAATAGCAATGTAGTACTGTAGCCCGGCGACGGACCTCCGCATACCAACACTCACGCAGCCTGAAACACAAATTCCACAAAGTCGGCTTCAGTCCGGAATAGTTTGGAACTGTGTATTTCCACCCTCATCTTCTTCTTCAGATTCCTCATACCTTCGTCATCGACAGGGCGATAAACTCTTGTCTTTCTTTCACTACACCTCCTCGTGCTGTCTTCATAAGGCGTGAAAATGCTTTCAACCTGAACGCCTTGATTCGCTTATCTTCAAATAAAGAGATACCACCCACGTGTGTTTACGACGTTCGTCATGGACGATTGATCTGTTAAATTTAAAATAAATCACTGTAAACATTTGAACGACAAATTCGTCTACATGAACACAATAAAGAGACATGGTAAATTAATTTCCATCCATCCACCTCTTACGATTTATGGTCAATAAAAGACTATGAGCTCTCTTACGAAGACAGCAAAACTTTCACGAGAGTCTTACAGAGGGGACCGGGCTGATTTAACGGTTCGTTACACACAACGATTTCTGTTTGCAACGCTGTTCCCGACGAAACTTCGCCAGAGAAGTTTTGGTGCTATCTTTGACAACGTCCTGACGTTAATTACCGTGGGATTGACAGCAACCTCTTATAGTGAGAGAAATTTAGTTGTGCAGAGTTGCAAATCAAAGATTAACGTTGAACAAGGTGGACACAAGAGTCCACACCGTGTGTTAACATATCAGACGACAACAAACAACCTATTTGAATTTTCTAAGCATAAAGAACATGTGGTTAGGATGCAAACAGTACACTGATGTTAATGGAGCCAAAACAGCGGCGTCGACAGCATGCGACAGCAGAAGCAGCAGTTCCTGTTTATACATAGCGTTTAGCTTAGTCTTTATTCTCACATTCTTGTACTCAGAAATAAATAGTATCTGTGACTGATGTCGACTAACTTATTCTAAGTGTTTGTTTTGTTTCCGATAATTAGTGCTGCGTGAGTTCAATTTGAGTGTAATGATAGCCAGATGTGGTGTAGCAGGAGTAATTACATTACACCGAGCGACTGTTTGGGTTAGTGTTATATTACTTATTGTAGACAGGAACATTAAAGGTGGATAGGTATTGCACTTGTTGTGTACATGAGACGCAGACAGAAATTGGCACTGTCCGCGAACAGCTGGAAGCTCTACTGGCCACATTCGACAGGCTTCAGGTTGTTGCCCTTGTCCAAACTGTTTGGTAAAGTTTTTGGAAACAGCGATCTCGAAAGCTATGTAAAATTAGTGAAAAAACAGTCTACATTTTGATGGTTATTTTACATAAGGTGATGGGTTTCGGCCTAGTCTTACGCCATCTTCAGAATAACACTGTCAGCTGAAGTTGACAATGTCCAGAACAGTCAATAGAAAGCGACTGAAGTCTGGTGACTGTTCTGGACGTTGTCAACTTCAGCTATGGTGCTGTTCTGAGGACGACTAAGATTAGGCCGAAACCTGTCATTTTAAACAAAAGAATCATTTCGATCTCGACAGTTTTTTCACAAATTTTATGCTGCCCTTGTGCTGCTGTAGTGTTGGTAAACTGAACGGAGGCTCTTCCGGCATAAGGGAGAGATGTTGCCATAATCGCTTCAGGAGGGATCAGAATTATATGGTGGGTGATCGAGTGTCTCCCGCTTGATGGCCTACACTTGGGTTCGGTGCTCACACTCCAGCATCGGGATCACTCTGCGCTGCATGTACTATGCAGCAACGCCTTTAAACGGAAACTTTATGATCGCCCCTTACGTTTGTTAAGTGCAGATGAAGGCGTGTTTAAGGCCGTAAATAATACGATAGCATCTAGTAAGGTTGGTACAGGTGGCGGAACATTTTATGGCAAAGTTTAAAGAATTTTTGCTTTAATTTATTGGTCATGTTATAATGTTATGGAGAGATAACAACTTAATACGGGAGACACAGGGCGTTGGAACGGGTTATAAGGACACAGGAATTTCCGACATTTAACTAAGCAGTTAATCATAGAACCAACACGTGAAGGTAACAATACAGCTGTAAATAGAAATGTAAATAAGAAGGAAGACATTTCTACTTAGAAAGTGCGGCAAGAAACTCATTCCAGAATACCTTAGCAGCCGAGATGAAACGTTCATCTCTGAAAATGAAAATGTTGAGCAAAAACGCAATAAGTGTAAGAACACTCTACAATAAACCTTAGGAAGTTATTTTTTCCGAGCAAAGCTTTGGGGGATGAGAAAGACCCGCATTGGTTGGACAGCCGTATTAGAAAGCCGTTCCGAAAGCAAAGAGGTAACTAAGGTCTCACCGCCAAATAAAAACTGAAAGAAGCCAAAACTAGTGCAAGGAGAGGCACGCATCTGCTGATCTGGCAGAAAATAGCAAAAAGCTTCGATGTTCTGCTAAATCATTTAACGGATCACAGCTATCTGTGAAGATTCTCTGTGAGCATAATGGAAACGAGTGGTAGAATGAGGATAAGCCGAAATACTAAATTCCGTTTTTTCGAAACTGTTTCAGTGAGGAACATCGTAAAGCGCTTGCTCACTGAAATCGCTGTACGCTCGTCAGAATGTCAAGTACCGAAATAAGTGACAATAGGATAAAAAAGTCTACTGAAATCCTTCAGCAGAGGAAAGGCGACTGGATCTGGTGCGCCACCTATACGATTCTACAAAGAATTCACGATAGAAACTGCTTCGTTTCTAGCAACATGTTAGGCCGTCATGTCATTTTGATTTTTGTATGTTATCTATGTGCGCGTCAGAGACAAAGCAAGTTATGCTGCTGTTAAACAATCTTTGGTCTTGTCGTGGCACAGTCTTTGCCTCTGCGTAAAGTGATGCATTCTGAGTTGAAGTGTGGTCGGTGGTGGATGTATTTTCTAATACTGTCTTCACTTGTGACTGTACCTGTTAGATGACTGTATCTGTTAGGTGGGGAAAAATTTATTGGAAAGCTAGAGGGAAATAAATTTTTAATAACTTTTTTTAATTAAATAAAAGAGGGAAGAGGTTTGAGGTAAGGATGCAACACTGCGCTCCCAATTTGTAGAAATGATAATTGGGAGCTTGTTAACTGGCTCAAAGCTAAGAGAAGGACCGCCTCACCTCCCTGAATCATGCATTAACATGTTAATTGATTAAGCTGTTTGACTTTTATAGAAATTCTCTATTAAGCTTGTTACCACTTTGAATCATTGTTCATTTTGTTAAGCACAATATTCTTCAGATCTATGTTATGTGTGAAGATCACGCGAAGCTTTATTCTGTCTTTTTGAGTATATATTTCATTCTAAAATTGTTATCTTGGAATATTTTATAGGAATAGTTACTCTCCTTACCCCACTGTTTGTCATTACGGATTACCACGTGTGGTATCCAAGAGCTGGAATTTTTATTTAGAAATAGAAATATAGCTTGGTCGCTGCCTGCTTACTGTTTGCTGTTGTGCTTTCGTGAAATATGCAACACTGTTATCAAGACAGGAGTTCAGTGGAAATTTTGATTAGGATAAGATAATTGTTTTGCTTCAGTTACGCATTTAATATAAAGACCAGTTACAGGTCACTTCAAATTAGGTTCTGTTTAGCCAAAGTCTAACATACGAGTTTAAGTTGGATAACAGATGGTGGGGACATAGATTTTGTAATACGGAGACTTTTATAGAGCGGGAGTTAAATATCGGCTAAATTTCAGACTGATAGAGTTGTAGTGGGGAGCTTACAATGTTTCATATTTTGCTGGAGGAACGAAGTATTATAGTGATTGAAAAAATGCACAGGTCAGTTACGTTTACAAGAATAGTAGTCGAAAACAAAAGTATAGGCCTATACTGCCTGCGTCAGTATTTTGTAGAACTTTGGAACATGTTTCAGAATCGCGCATTATATTACTCATCTGTATGAATCAATAAGAATTCTGCAATCAATAAACGTGCGAAACCCAACTCGTTCTATCCGTGCACGAGACCCAGAAGGCAGCAGAAACCAGCGCCTTGGTTGGTAAAGTGTTTCAAGACTTCCAGAAAGTCTCAGATTCAATTACGCACTGTTAGCTAATGAATGAAAGAAGAGCAGACGGAATCTCAGACTAACTTTGTGAGTGGCGTGAAGACTACCTAATAAACAGAGTCCAGCAGTCATACTTAAGGGTGAGAAACCATGAGACGCAAATGTAATGTCGAGACTACACCGTTGTACTACTATAGGCGAATTATTTTTCGCAGTACTTGTACAAATGAACTAACGGATAACGTCAAAAGTGCCATTAGGCTCCCCGCTGATGGCAAAAGAAAACCACTGCCGTACAACTTTACTGTTAATGACAAAATGCTGGGAACAGTACCGACTGTGAAACATCTAGAAGTACCTATCCAGAGTGACGTCAAGTGGAATAACCACATAAAAGAAATAGTAGGAAGAACAGATGCCCGACCGTGATTCTTAAATGTAATTCACCTACTAAAGAAATGGCTTACAAGGAGCGATTCTTGAGCATTGTTATTTCAGTCTGTTGCCCTTGCCAGATAGTAAATATGAGAGAGATAAAGAAGATACAACGAAGAGTGGCGCGTTTTGGAATGGGATCGTATAGTCAGCGCGAGTCTGTTACAGAGATGGTCAACACGCTCCAGTGGCAGTCCCTCGCTGCAAGGCAGGCGTTGTGCGACACGGAGAGACCTACTACGAAAAGCTGAACAACATGGTACGCCCTCCCATGTACGTCTCGCGAAATGGCCGCAACGTGAAAATTGGAGAAATAGAGCTATACACAGTCTTATCAACAGCCATTCTTCCCACGCGCCATTCGCGAATGGAACAGGGAGCGGAGATCAGTTAATGGTACCAGAAGTGCCCTGAGCTACACAACCGTCAAGTGGCTTGCAGAGTACTGAAACAGATGATGATGATGCAGAGAAGTTCGGAAGAAGAGGTGTAGGTTTCATTACAGATTCATACAGAAAGCGCGAAAGCACACTGGAGATGCTCATCCAATTTCACGCAAATCTACGAAAGACTCTTTGTGAACCACGGTGTGCTTTACTGTTAAAATTCTCAGAGTATTTATTCCTAGAAAAATCGTCCAGTATATTGCTCCATTCTACACATATGTTACGAAAAGAACATGAAGGTAAAAGCACTGAAATTCGATCTTGCACTGAAGCTTACCAAAAGTCTTTCTTCCCGTGGACCATTTTCAACTGAAACAGGAAAGAAAGCCACACAACATATGGTGACTTACGGGGTACGGATGGGGATCCTGTGACCTTGATGAATGAAATATGAGAACTCATGTTCACAGCTGATGCGAAAGCTAAGCCGGTAACGTTGCGCGACTGGATGTTTTTTACGTACAGGAGGTTGGGTGTGTTAAATAAGTAAGGCAACATAATTTTTTTCCTCTGCCAGTTTCGGCTTAGTGGGACGTCGTGAAATATTCCCGCTTCATCTACCATAGTTCCATGAAGTTTCGATTGGTGGCGTAACCTTCAGTGAGGTCGGTAACGGAGATAAGCAGAGAGTCGTCACTGTGTTCCTTCTGACGGAAAACCAGAGCATCGCAGATATTCTTAGGCGCTTGAAACTTTTAAATATAAATTTTTTACTTGAACTGAAATAACTGAGAAGGTGAAACTTTTACATTTTTACTTAAAATGCTTAATGCAACTGAACCTTCTAAAACTGCTGAGCAAAACTGAACGTACTGTCACTTTGCTTGTCTTTATCGTTTCAACACTGACCTAGAGAATTTTCCCTGACAAACAGCTCAAACCTACTCTATTCATTTGTAACCCATAATACACAAACACAACGCAATCTGACTATTAATTAACACGAAAGAATGGTCCTGAATTAGAAAAAATCCTGAATGAGATTTTCACTCTGCAACGGAGTGTGTGTGGATATGAAACTTCCTGGCATATTAGAACTGTGTGACGGACAGAGACTCGAACTCGGGACCTTTGCCTTTCGCGGGCAAGTGCTCTACCAACTGAGCTACCAAAGCACGACTCACGCCCCGTCCTCACAGCTTAACATCTTCCAGTACCTCGTCTCCTACCTTCCAAACCTTACAGAAGCTCTCCTGCGAATGTAGCAGAACTAGGACTCCTGAAAGAAAGGATTTTGCGGAGACGTAGCGTAGCCACAGCCTGGGGAATGTTTCCAGAATGAGAAGAGCTTCTGTAAAGTTTGGAAGGTAGGAGACGAGGGAGGTACTGGCAGATGTGAAGCTGTGAGGACGGGGCGTGAGTCGTGCTTGGGTAGCTGAATTGGTAGAGCACTTGCCCGCGAAAGGCAAAGGTCCCGAGTTCGAGTCCCGGTCCAGCACACTGTTTTAATCTGCCAGGAAGTTTCAGAAGAAATTCTAACAATAAGCTATACATTTCATAAATCACTTACCTCACAGAAAATCTTCATGACACGAACTGCATCAAATACAGCAAGTATACAGCCAGGTAGATAAAAAGATTCTAATTACTGTAGGCTCTAACTACTAATAGGCATGAGGTTAGCAAAGAAAAGATGTTGTTGTCGAGCAAACAATGTATTTAGCAGATTTTACCTTAATCATGAGAAATCCACTTCCAAAATTTATATAATCGTCCATTTTCATTTTACCATCGATTTCCAACCAATACTAAATCTCCATGACGGACGCACTTCCAGACCGTCCTCTACCGCTAACACCGCTTGTAACCTCCATCACTGCTACCTGTTGTTCTAACTGCGAGTCCGACCAGCCACAGAGTCTCTTACAGAGGGCGCACAGCACTGTCAGTGACTAAAGCACTGACAACATACAAACCTATAAACAGGCTACTTACACGCTTGCATTACATCTACAGAGACCTGACAGTGAACAAAAGCACGACGATTCGTTGGCCGAGGCGTCTGTCTTCATCGCAGCAAGGTGGCGCGAACCTGTCTGATCTTCTGCGTGACGTCTGGACGGACACAGATGCGACTCTTGCAACGCTGAAACGTGCGGACAGTCTCATATGCATTGATCGGAAGATCGCCATCTAACACTTTGCGGAACAACTGGATGTTTCTGTTGGTAGTGCTGACATACTCGTCCACCATTGGTGTACCCCATGGTGTGTGCCAGCTGGGTTCCTCGTCACCTAACGAAAGTTTGGCCCAATGGAGGTGTTCTCCGCGGGGATCAGCATGGTTTCCAAAAAAGACGATCGTGTGAAACCCAGCTCGCGCTATTCATCCACGAGACTCAGAGGGCCATAGACACGGGTTCGTAGGTGGATGCCGTGTTTCTTGACTTGCGCAAGGCGTTTGATACAGTTCTCCACAGTCGTTCAACGGACAAAGTAAGAGCGTATGGACTATCAGACCAATTCTGTGATTGGACTGAAGAGTTCCTAGATAACAGAACGCAGCTTGTCATTCTCAATGGAGAGATGCCTTCCGAAGTAAGAGTGATTTCAGGTGTGCCACAGGGGAGTGTCGTAGGACCGTTTCTATTCACAATATACATAAATGACCTTGTGGATGACATCGGAAGTTCACTGAGGCTTTTCGCGGATGATTCTGTAGTATATCGAGAGGTTGTAACAATGGAAAATTGTACTGAAATGCAGGAGGTTTTGCAACGAATTGGCGCATGGTGCATGGAATGGCAATTGAATCTCAATGTAGACAAGTGTAATGTGCTGCGAATACATAGAAAGAAAGATCCTTTATCATTTAGCTACAATATAGCAGGTCAGCAACTTGAAGCAGTTAATTCCATAAATTATCTTGGAGTAGGAATTAAGAGTGATTTAAAATGGAATGACCATATAAAGTTGATCGTCGGTAAAGCAGATGCAAGACTGAGATTCATTGTAAGACTCCTAAGGAAATGCAGTCCGATAACAAAGGAAGTAGGTTACAGCACACTTGTTCGCCCACTGCTTGAATACTGCTCACCGGTATGGGATCCGTACCAGATAGGGTTGGTAGAAGAGATAGAGAAGATCCAACGGAGAGCAGCGCGCTTCGTTACAGGATGATTTAGTAATCGCGAAAGCGTTACGGAGATGATAGATAAACTCCAGTGGAAGACCTTGGAGGAGAGACGCTCAGTAGCTCGGTACGGGCTTTTGTTAAAGTTTCGAGAACATATCTTCACCCAGGAGTCAAGCAGTATATTGCTCCCTCGTACGTATATCTCACGAAGAGATCATGAGGATAAAATCAGAGAGATTGGAGCGCACAACAGAAGCATACCGACAGTCTTTCTTTCCACGAACACTACGAAACTGGAATAGAAGGGAGAACCGACAGAGGCACTCAAAGAATCCTCCGCCACACACCATCAGGTAGCTTGCGGAGTATGGTTGTAGATGTGATGTAAATGATGAAGAGGTTATTGATGTAGCAAGTCTTTGCCTCGGACCTACAGTGGTAACGTGCGGGCATACGAGTCCTCCCAGTAAGGTGGCAAAGGCAGTCGTAGTGAGCGGAGATTATACTACGAAACAGAATTTTTTAGCCAGAAGATTGTGGAATAACACCGTGTACTGGAATCCTGAATGAAACTAACATGCTTTCAGGAAAAAAGGTGTTACATTACTCGTGCTTACGGATTGGCCCTCGTAAAATGAAACATTTCGCAGTGATATACATTAATAAAATTGCCTGCAGCATGCAGCCGCGGCATGTGTTTAAGAACCTGCGAGCTTTCCCCCGAGTGACGATCACTCGAGGCGACGAGATCTTCGAGAGAATTTTATTTGCAGAAATTTTGTTTTACAGCCGAGTTCTGCCAAACAGTGCTACTGTGTAACTCTCACCGCGGAAATAAGCAGCCGGCTTTGTCTGGGAAGCGACCTTCAACATCCGTGAACTTGCCCTCTTCCGCGACGCGCCGCTTTACGATAAGCTGAAAGATTAATGTGCTGTGTTTTGCGTCGGCGCGGTCCTCAGCCAGCTGCGGCGCGCCCATGTTTCTCATCTGCCGGAGTGGCTGGCTGGCTTTACTGCCGACCGTTACGCAGCGCCGCGCGCCCGGCGCCGAGGCCCTGCGATATTACGGGCGGTGCGTCCCGGTGCCACAAACCGCGACTGACGTCTCTGCTGCCGCCGCCGCGCCGCCACCGCCGCCGTATAAATTCTTTCTGGCTGCCACCGGCGCCGGAGATGCCGCGCGCATGACGGGCAGCGAGTGGCGTGCTTGACGTGGTTTCTCCCGGGCAGAGCTTCTTCCCCTGTCGCGAGCTGTCTGGGAGGCGGAGAGCGACCCGACGCATCTTACCGCGCCGGAGTCGCAGTGTATATACATATAAAGCTACATCTCTGCTAACCTTTTACAGCGGAGATAAAGGAAAGTCGTCAGCCACTGAGAGAGAAGACGCTTCGGTTCACTCTGACGCTGGAGTAAGGGCAGTCAGCAAGTCGGAGTCAATCTTTCGGCATTCTACTTCTATACTCCGCACGCCACCTAAACATATGTGATTGGGAGTATACCCGAACCCACTGTCTTACACCCCTTCCCTGTTCCATTACCCAATGGTACGTCGCAAAAACGATTTAAAGTTGGCTAACAAGTCCACTGTTTTTGTTCTACTTCTTTTTGTTTATTTGAAACTAATTTTCCAGTTATTGGGCTATCTTCAGGAAACAGCTGACTTGTTGTTAGGTAACATAAGGAACAAGAATGCAATCCGCATGCGTAGTGTGTTGCTATCAAAATCGTTTCTTGTCAAAATAACACTTTACCTAATGGCAAATAAACTACACAATATTACATGTTAAATGGCTATAATGCTAAGTTTTGTGAGGTCTCGACGTTGGATTGGAAACTGTTAGCCTGAGAACATTTATGTTATGCACCAAACATGGTTTTTAACAACAACAAAAAATGGTTCAAATGGTTCTGAGCACTATGGGACTCAACTTCTCAGGTCATCAGTCCCCTAGAACTTAGAACTACTTAAACCTAACTAATCTAAGGACGTCACACACATCTATGCCCCAGGCAGGATTCTAGCCTGCGAACGTAGCGGTCACGTGGTTCCAGACTGTAGCGCCTAGAACCGCTCGGCCACCCCGGTCGGCGGATTTTAACCGTATAACTAAACTTTAGTCAATCGGGAATATTATATGCAACAATTAAAATACATTGTATTGTATATAATACTATCCGCTGCCTGAAGTTCAGTTATAGTGTTAAAAAACATGTATCTTGTACAACATAAATGAAGAATTTTCAGTTTAACAGTATCTAAGGCAATGTCAAGACCTCACAAAATTTAGCACAAAACAATTTAAACTTTAATTTTGCGTAGTTTAATTATTTATTGTGTTTTAAGTTTTGAATTGTGTAAAGTGTAATTTTAACGATGAGAAACAAGTTTTACGCCCAATACTCTCTGCAAGTGTATTGTATTTTCGCTTATAGAAAGCATTGTTTGATTACTTAAGAATTAGTGCCCCTTTCAGACGCTAGTCAGTTGATTCCTGGAGATGGCCCAGTAAGCCTAGTTTAAAATAAGCGAACATCAGCAAAAAAAGAAAAGGTCACTTGTTATTTAACCCTAAATATGGAATTGTTCCAATCAAAAGTAACGGAAAAGTCCATAAATAAGTAAAAACGATTGTAGGTAAAGCTCCATATGAAGTCTAATTTCCTTAAGTTTCTCTTCATGATTACTTTCCAAGATGTGCGTGGGAGAAAATGGAAATACTGGTAGAGGCTGACCTCAGTAAAGATCAGTTTGGAAATGAAGGAATACGCGAGACAGGATCGATCCTTCGACTTATCTCAGACTACAGGTTAAGGAAAGGCAAATCTATTTTCGTAGCTTGTGTAGATTAGGAGAACTATTACAAGTAATACACACGGAGCAAAAGCGTATATACAATTTGCATAGAAACTACACAGCAACTGTAAGATTCGAGGGTGCGACGGGGCGGTAAATAAAGGAGAAGTGCGGTTGCAGCGTGTTCACACGAATGTGCACATACAAATGTTGGTTAAAAAATTTTATTGCAAATTTTGGCTCACACGTAAGTCTCAGGGGATGATTTCCGCACTTGCAGCATTAGTGCACCACCACACCCGCGCATTTGTTATAGTTTTCGCATTAATTATTCACTCAGACATAACTACAGTTTATGCTAGGGAACAAAAATTAGGCAAATTAGCAAAATCAGTTTTTCACGACACAGTTCAATCACTATTTATTGGCGTTGTCCTTTTCTTTCACACAATGAAATTAGCACTGGTGAGACGGTTTACAGTTTTACTTTAATAATAATTTGACTCCGAGCCCCCAATAGCAGTAATGTCGGCTGCTACAAACGAAAATTATTCAAACAGTTCAAACAGAACCACAAGTCCCACTGTCCTTTTTGTTCTAACAGTTTTGGCGCGAAATCAGAGTTCGCCACATTTTCACTTACGACGATTTATACCTCGTAAATTTTACTCAAACAAAGAATCGTAACACTTCCAGTTCACCAAATATATGCTTGCACACTTGCACCATTAAACAATACTCTTTGTCCAAATAAATCGGCGTGAAAAAGAATTCTCAAACGATCACATGGGCCACCCTGAAGTGGGGCTTGCTCGCCATCCACCCTCCAAAACGTCTGACCAACGACTGACTCATGGCCAAGATGGCCGCTCGCTTATATAGGCTCGGACATCAACCCCCTCATTATGCAAGTACCAATTTAACCAGCTAAGGTTAAAAATTTTGATACATAAATCCGTCGACAGAAATAAGTACATCATCGGAACCGCGCTAAAAAGTACATCTTGTTTATTATTTTACTTTAATTTCTAGGATTATTCTATCGCCCGTAAATTAAATTTCAGTTTTTGCAAAGTTTCTCCACATAGCGCAGATTTGGTTGTTGACATCTGTGCTGCAGAGTTTTAACACAGAACTGCATATAGCACCGTTTTTAGACGTAATCTATAGCGATCTACACATTGCGCTGCTCAAAATCTTCTTCTCTATAATAAATAATTAAGTATGGGCGATAAATGTTAATAATAGTTTGCAACAATGAAAACTATTGCAAGTTAAGTGTATAGTATAACTTAACTAGTTTAAAATACGTGTGATGCTACCCAAAATATTATATAGTGCTGTTCTTTACATCATGAATTTTATATTGAATTCTATAAACAATTTTCCATCAAACTTTGTTTATTGCTCTTTCCGGGCTTAATTATTTATGAGTCTTACATTATGACTCCGTCACTCGATCCGCTATGACGAAACGTTTTTAATGAGTGCTCACTCATTCCTGTAACTTGTTATTTACTATTTTTATTAATCTTTCAGTATTCGTGTATTAACCGATTTTGAGGTTACTATAACTTTTGTATCTCATGACTTGAAATAAAGATCGATATTTCAGAAGGTGCATATTGCTGACCACAGTCCACTTCCGCACCGCTCTTCACCGTAAGTTTCATATTTTTCGCGTAATGCGCGGAGAACCAAACGATGCCCCATGCTGCAGGCCACGTGGCCGCCCGGCGACCTTTGCAAACCTCGCGTGGGCGCGCCACGCGCTTCCGCGAATCGCGCACCATGTAGCGCGCTCGCTATCCGCAAAGCAATCCTTGCATACTAGAAATATTCATCTAGTAACGGGGGTTTGTACCGTTAGAAGGGGCATGAAAGGCCAGCAGCGGCTGAGAAGGGAGTGAGACAGGGCTGTAGCACATCCATCTGTACATTGACCTGTAAAAGAAACGAAAAACTAATTAGACTTGATATTGAAGTCCACGGAGGAGAAATTAAAATTTTGAGGCTTGTCAAAGACATTGCAGTGCCGTCAGAGACAGCAAGGAACTTGGAAGAGCAGTTGAAAAGAATGGATAATGTCCTGAAAAGAGGATGTAAGATGAAAATCTACAAAAGCAGGGCAAGAATATTGGAATGTAGTCGAATTAAATCAGGTGATGCTGAAGGAATTAGATTACGAAACAGGAGATAAGAAGTACTATATGAGTATTGCTATTTGGGTAGAAAAATAATCGATGATGACCGAAGCAGAGAGCATACAAAATGTGACTGTCAGTGGCAAGGAAAGCGTTTCTGGAGAAGATTAATTCGTTAACACTGAAAATACACTTAAATGTTAGCAAGTGTTTCTTGAAGGTATTTGAATTGTAGACTTTTTCGAAAGTAAAACTTCGCGATAAACAGCTCAGACAAGAAGAGAATAGCAACGTTTGAAATATGGTGCAACAGAGGAATGCTCTAGTTTAGATGGTTAGATCTTATAATCAATAACGAGGTATTGAACAGAACTGGGGAGAAAAGAAATTTGTGGTATAATTTGACTAAAAGAAGGGATCGGTTAGTAGGACGCATTCTATGACATCAAGGGTCCACCAGTTTAGTATTGGTAGGATGTGTCTGGGTTGGCGGGGGTGAGTATTACAGACGGAGATCAAGAGATGTTTAGAGCAAACGTTTTGAAAAGGATGTAAGCTACAGTAGTTACTCGGCGATTAAGGGGGTTGCTCAGGATAGAGTAGCGCGGATAGTTCCACCAACCCAAACTTCGGAGTGAAAACGACAAATCTTTCTAAGAAGGCGGTAGTTTCCAGGGTCCATAAACCTTTGAAAAATCATGTTTTTCACACATATGTATTGTCAGTTTATTAAACAACCTGTTTCAGGAAGAACCGGACCATCCTCAGTTATCTAAAAACCACGAAAAAGACAAGAATAGTAGCCACAATTAGTAACTGTAAGGTTATTCAAAAAGTACTAATTACCATTTAAGACTTACCTATATTTACAATGTGGCATCATAATTCAGATGTATGACAATTCATAAATGTTTCTGTTAAGTGCAGGACCAATGAATACTCATAGAGATAATAGAAATGCGTTATTTTCCTATCATGGACTTAACCACCAAATCAACAGGACTAAGTGAAATAATGGAGCATTTATTGTACCAGCAGGAGGTCTGAAGCTACCATTTTAGCAAACCGAAGAAAATGTTCGTATGACCTTCGTCATATTAATTATATCATTATCTAAAATATAATGTTCAGAAGACTGAACATACCCTCTAACCAAATCATTCAAACTTTTGTCTACAGCTCACAAACATTATACAGTACTTTATTCTTATAACGCATGGGACGCCTAATGGTATGACAATAAAAGACAAAAATTTTTTTAGTGGCCTGTACTAGCCTAACAACATACATAAATACTTAAATTATCTGAATTGGAAACTGGAAACCGCATAATATGAACTTCTAATCTTATAAATGTTACTAAGTGTATCTACAATAATTTTCCACAAAGTGTGTCAGTTCTAATCATCATTTTATTATGTCAGAAAAATATTGATCATACTCCAATCCAAAAAGTTTTATAAAAACTAAATATTCACTACTAACAGTCTATTTAAACTTGATATGAATATTTATACGACGTATACATTTATAAATCGCTCACATTAGATCTTACGGTACTGAAGCTACATAGAACTCTCAGGAATAGTCATTATTGTACAGCTTCAGTTATCATACCTATCTGCAAAAATATGTTTACACTGCTACATCAGCAACGACATGCATGGCAATAACAGAATGTGTGGCCAGATACTCGGTAACAGATAAAGCAGCATGGGGTGTTGTATTGGCTTGCAGTAAGAATGAGTCTTGAGAATGCCACAAATTAGGGAGGCGGCGTTGAATTACTTGTCGCAAACGTTTCAGGACTTCGATGTAAAGAGCTTGGTTCACTTATGATCTGGATGAACATACTCATAGTGAACTAATGCCTTACTGTCAAAGAATGCGATCAACATTGTCTAAGTTCTCGAAGGTAGTTGTTTGACATTATTCGAGGCTGGTTATCAGGCGTCCACCATTCACCACTTTGACACTTCGTGTGAGAGTTATGCTGATGGCAGCAACTTTCATCCTCAGCAATAATTTTTGGGCAGCAACTTTCATCCTCAGCAATAATTTTTGATAGAAATGTGGGAACAAGTCTGGTTCTATCCAGTAGTTCATCAGAAATTCTTCCTCTTTCTGTTCGTCTGTTAGTCTGTGAGGAACGAGTTTTGCATTAAGTTTCCGTTTCACCAAATCATCGCGTAAAATCTTATGCCAAGTCACGATTCAAAATAAGTCCTTCTGATATCGCACGCACAGTTACATGACGGTCTTCTTGCAATAACTGCCTTAGAATCTCCACGTTTGCATCGATATGTGCTGTAGATGGGTGACCAGCTATGGGATTGTCTTACACTGTATCTCTGTCCTCATGAAACCTTTGTGCCACCCGAAAACACGATTTCTTAAACGTACCTAGCGTACATATGCTTTCTTAATCATTGTCCATGTTTCACAAGGATTTTTTCCGAGCCTAACGCAGAACTTAATGTCACTCTTTGCTCACAATCAGCATCTATTGTGTCACTGTAACACACCTGAGTGTTGCTAAGAAAAGCGATTTTATGCGGAAACATGGCCAAGATCATTTCAGGAACCCACTTATATCAGGTAACATAAAGTCGTTTGTTCCTCTTTTGTATTCCAAAGTGAGCAATAAAAAAAAAACTGTTCTGGAACTTTTCTGACAAAGGGAGTACATTACACAAATCACTATTTCTTGTATACACATTTATGAATATATTCCATATAAGTTTCAGTTAATTATAAGATGCCTATTATCAGAGACAGGGAAGTACTCTAAAACTGGATTCAGGAGTGTTATCATGACACGTCGAGACGTCAAGTAACACCTACTCTGTACGCTGAAAAGGCCATTAAAAACAACAACTCAGCAAAAAAATTTAACAACTATTGTTACAAAAATTAGAAACGTTTGTATACTCTTTATGATCGTAGGCCTACTGCATATCTATTTATTTGAGTATAAAGCAATTATTATCACAGAAGTGGAAGCACTGTCATACGGCCTACTGGGGTGCCACTATGACAATTTCAGACATCAAACTACATAACTCGTCACCTGCAGATTGATGAAGCCATCACAGGAACTACCTTTCAGCAAGTAAACGTAATATATTTCAACATACTTTTATTCGAAGACAGTAATTACACTGGGGTCGCCAAGATTTATGATGAAATTAGAATTATATTAATACCGTCAGCTACTGACGGGTGTTGATATATATCAACGGGGACAGGTGAAAATGTGTGCCCCGACCGGAACTCGAACCCAGGATCTCCTGCTTACATGGCAGACACTCTATCCATCTGAGCCCCCGAGGGCACAGACGATAGCGCGACTGCAGGGACTATCTCGCGCACGCCTCACGCGAGACCCACATTCTCACCTTATATGTCCACACACTACTTTCCTATGTCCGAAAGAACAGACACCAAATTCATATAAGTATAGAAGATTTATGATGGTCCCTTGCATAATGCAAAAGGTGAGACATGGTTCTCAGTAGTGCGCGTGACCACCACGGCCACCAACACATGCTCTGATATGTGCTTCCATGTTGTCCACCGAGTTAGTAAGGAGCTCATATGGTAGGGCGTACCATTCTTCTATCAACACGACTGACAACAGTTGGATGGTCACTGGCGCATGTTGAACGTGCAGCAATAGTTGCCTCAAAACTGCCCAGAAGTGCTCAGTTGTACTTAAGGTGGAGCAACTGGCAAGACATTCCATTCACCGAACATCTCCACGTATCAGGTGCAGCTCTACCTGCGCTGTTCAATCCAGCTGCGTGTTGATACCCATAAAAATGAAGTCGGGTCGAATGCACTCCTCACAAGACTCACATGCTGAAGGAGTAGTGTCTTCGTAACGTTGACCGGTTGGTATAATATGTTAAAAGCTTTTGTGGTCAGTACCTCATACAAAATTAGGCCTTACCACACCGTAGCATCTGGATCTTCAAAACGATCACTTTCGACAAAGTTTCTGTGTGCAGTACATTTTCCCACCTCTTCCCATATGAGGGTACGCCCAGAACCTGCTCTTTTCCGAGAAGAGCACTTGACCTAACTCCTTGTTACTCGCCTCTCTATGCGCCTAGCACCTTCGCAAATAGGAACTTTACAAGAAATTAAATAAAGAACTACATTTCGTGGCCATGAATCAGATTTGAGCCATCCAGGTACTAGTAGAGTATCGTCCCAGAAAGTAACGGTAGCCTCCGTTCGCAATCTCCACTACGCAGTCACAACAGTGGGGCTTTGTTAGCACCTACATCGCTCTGATGATAGATGTGATAGAGTTTCATAGTGAAAATGGACTTTTAACAACTTTATGGAACAACATAATGGGGCAATATCGTGGAAAAATAATATTGTTGCGTCGCGAGGCAATTATTAAGTGACATTTTGCCCGAAATACCGTTATGGGACTGTAGAGTGATTTAAGTTATGTGTCAGATAAGAAGAACTTGCCGCCTCCGTTACCTGTCGTGTGGAAGTTTGGCTTGCAAACTCGCTCGCCGATAACTTGAATGTTAATGACGATGAAATAAAGAAATTTCATAGCCTTCCAATTTAAACATGTTCAAGTACTATTTGTTGAATTTTGTAAAGTGCTTGTACGTCTGCGAAACATTTTAAATGAGTACCCACGATCACTATTTTTGTCAGCAAAGTGGCTGATATGTTAGCAAGTGAACAAATAATCAAAAGTAATCAGTTTTTGGCTATGAGTATTTTTCACTTGTCCACACAAGTGTTCCTCTGGCCATTCTTGAGTGGGTGGCTCCTTACCGGCAACCCTTACCACCATCATCTTCAAATAAGGACACAGATCACCAACAACTTGCCCAGAGTCAAATCTTCGATGTTTTCGATTCAATATAAGATTATATCTTTATTTCACATTAAATCAGATAGTTTATGTCTTTTATTTCACAATACGTCAGACACTGTCCAAGAAAGTATGCTGTGGAAATAAGTAGTGCAGTGCCTCCAGTACTGAAGCCGACCTTCTTTCCAACTTGAGCATATCTACTCTATATCGTGGAATCGCATTTCCACTCCGTGCTTGCTATTCCTACATCAAAATTTTTTTTTCATGCAGTGTTGTTAGATAAGGATTAGATACCTTTTCTCAAACACGAGGGTAGTACATTGGTTTTTCCCCATCAGTATTCTGACTGTTTCATGCGGATGGCCACGAAGTCCTCGCCCCCCCCCTCCCCCCCCCTCCCATAATCCCATAATCTCTTCATTTCAGAGCACATCTTATATTACGATATCAATTATTTTTTTGAATGTATTCCGATCTCTGTCCCCCGCCCCTCTGCAATTTTCACTCTCCATAGCTCCCTCTACTACCATGATGTTTTAAGAAATGTCCAGTCGGTATGTCCCATCTTGTTATCACTGTCTTTCATATGTTCCTTTCAGCGCTATATCTTTGGAGAACCTCCTCGCTCCTTATATTATCAATCCACTTAATTTTCAACATTCATCTGCAGCACCACATCTCAAATGCTTGTATTCTCTTCTATTCCAGTTTTTCCACTGACCAATGATTTACTATCATACAGTGCCGTCCTCCAAACCTACATTGTCAGTAATATCATGCTCAGATTAACGTTTATGTTCGATTCTAGCAGACTACTTTTGGCGAAGAATGTCCTCACTGCTTGTCCTAGTCTGCTTTTTATGTGCTCTTTGCTTCGTCCGTCATGATCTATTTTGCTGCCTACGTTAAATACTCCCTTAAGTTCGTTTGCTTCGTGATCACCAGCTTTGATATTGAGGTTCCCTCTGTTCACATTTCTGCTACTTTTGACTCCTGTTGTCTTTTTCCGGTTTACTATCAATCCATTTTCTGTACGCATTCTAATGTTCATTCCATTAAATAGATTCAGTTATTCTTCTTCACTTTCTCTGAGGACAGCAGTGTCATCAGTACATCTTATAACTGATATTCTTTCATCCAAATTTTTATTTTTAGTTGTGATTCCTTTTTTTTATTTTCTAATGGTTTTTTCGATGCATTGATTGAACAGTAGCGTCGTTAGAATTCATACCGGTCTTACGCCCTCTTTAATCCGAGGACTTCGTTGGTCGTCTTCCAATCTCTTTTTCCCTGTTAATTCTTGCGCATGTTGCATATTACCCATCTCTCCCTACAGCTTACTCATATTTTTCTCAAATACTCGAATATCTAGAATTTTCTACGTCGACAGATTCTATAGGCATGGTTTGATTTTTCTTCAGTTTTGCTTCCATTATCAAGCGCTATGTCAATACTCAATACTCAAGAATATGAGTGGAACATCCTAGCAACAGTGCCACTTCGTTACGTGAAAGATGAACCTATATATCATATCATTGTTTTGTATCGGCTTTATCATAGCGATAACGTACAGATAAGACATGTCACAGAAAAAAAAATTATGCATCTATCCTTAGGAAAATTTCAGTGTATGCTACAACGAGTTCGAGATTGATTTGCTTGTGGATAGTGTGCTGCAGTGGTTTGGGATAAATAAGTCAACTTTGTGAGTCTGTATCTATCGGAAGAAAAACTAGAACCTCTTTTAAAAGTTACAGAAATGTCGCTGTCATCTACACACTAGATCTGCAGTGTTATTGTCAACAGTGAAAACAGTGGTATAGGTCCTGTCTTCGATTCCAGACACTGCTTACGTTCTAAATAAAAATCATCGGCAGTGGCGGCCGAAGGCGTCTAGCGTAAGACATCACTCTTATTCTGCCTGCGGCCATATCAACGAGAGCGGAGGAATGGATAGAGCTAGAAGAAGAAATCGATTTGGAAGAGGTAGTTGATTCAGTATTACAGTCATAGTTTTACAGAGTTTTGGAAGACTTGCGATCAAACAAGGCAGAAGGCATAAATAACATTTCTGTGGAATTTCTAAAATCCTTAGGAGGAATGGCTATTCAGTTTAGTGTGCAGAATGACTGAGACTGGAGGCATTTCATCAGCCTTTCGGATAAATGAGAGCCGCACAACTCCAAAAATAGAAAGAGCAGATAAAATACGAATAATCGAAAAGTAATGATTCTTTTTAAGTGAAGATTAGCTTTCCTTTAGGGAAGTAAAAGCACCAGACAGTCAATTACGACATAGTGGAACCAGGACTTAAGGAAAAAACAACACTGTGGTAGAATGTATCAACCTATAAAAAACGTTCGCAAGTATAAAATGCTGCAAGGCGTTTAAGATTCTCAGAAACATAGGTGTAAACTATAGAAAAATACTATAATATACTGTACGCATAGGAACAAAGAAGGATCAGTAAGTACGGCATCACAAGATCAATGTGCAAGGATTAAAAGTGTGAGGGGGAAGCAATTTTTTCCCCTATTGTTCTATCTGTATTTTGAAGATGGAATGACGAAATTAAGAGTTGGATAAATTTCAGACTGAAAAGATATCAATGGTTAGATTCGGTGATTACATTTCTGTCATCAGCGAAAGTGAAGAA
This sequence comes from Schistocerca americana, assembly GCF_021461395.2. Classification (NCBI taxonomy): domain Eukaryota; kingdom Metazoa; phylum Arthropoda; class Insecta; order Orthoptera; family Acrididae; genus Schistocerca; species Schistocerca americana. The sequence continues at coordinate 1,220,486,176 of NC_060119.1, read as the reverse complement.
GACTTACGGAATGTACTGAATAGAATGAACACACTACTAAACACAGAATATGGCATCGAAGAAACACGAAAAATGAAGAGTGGCAAAGCAAACTAGCTCAGACAAAGAAGGATTTTCTGACCAAAAGAGGCCTATTGTTAGTGTCAAACACTGGTAGTACACACATAAAAAAAAAGTTTTGCATTACCCCGGTTGCCAGAACTTCTGAATATAGACGTTGACTGTGGACACAGACACAGTCCCCTTGAGTCTTCAAAAATGTCACTAAACCCGCCCAATGTTGTAAACAACCATGCATGAGCAGCGCCTATCGGAAGGAGCGGTTCCGACAGCCGATCAGTTCCAGTCATTCCACCAGGAAGGAGGTACACGGCTCGTGCTGTATATAGTTCAACCATGCCTAGACGGTCAATACCTCGGTTCGACCGCGTCCACATTGTTGCTTTGTGCCAGGAGGGGCTGTCAACAAGGGAAGTGTCCTGGCGTCTCGGAGTGAAACAAAGCGATGTTGTTCGGACATGGAGGAGATACAGAGAGACAGGGGCTACCACTGCAGTGGATGACTGCTACCTACGCATTATGGCTCGGATAAACCCTGATAGCAACGCCACCACGTTGAATAATGCTTTCCGTGCAGCCACAGGACGTCGTGTTACTAGGCGCAATATACTACACGATGCCCAACTTCACCCCCGACGTCCATGGCGTGCTCCATCTTGCAGCCGCGACACCACCCAGCGCGGTACAGATGAGCCTAAGAACATGCCGAATGGACCGCTCAGTACAAGTTCCGGAACTCTCGGGGCCTAGATGATGCAAAACATTTTGATGTGTGTAATTTGAGGATGAAATTTTCTCGATAGTTTACGTTTAGAGCAAAAAATTTTATGTAAGTGAAAAGAAAAGAATTGAAGCGTCTGAGATGTGGTCAAAAGTACATCCATTGTGTCATTGCCCCAGGATGACAGTGCCCACGGTATGAGAACAGCACACGCCCCGTCAAGGAAGGCGCTGCAGACGCCAACGATACGGCAAGGCCGCTGATCCAACAGGAGGAGAGCTAAGCGTAAACCGCTCCAGTTAGAGGCTGTCAAAGTGCCAAGCGACTACAGCCGAGGCTGACATGATCGTTTTAGTCCTCCCGCACAGAAATGGTAGCTCCAGCACCATAGCCTGGTTGGAGTAGAGGCAGGCAGCAAGAAGTTTGCCCACTCAGGTGACAGCTGACAAGCAGCTGCACTTCCCCAGTCAGGAACCATAGACCTCCAGCGTGTGAGGCGGCAACAGCTGAGGTGGGTATTCCAGGCAGCCCGCCTCTTAGAGAGATTGAAGTTCACAGCGTAGAACATGGCACTAGATGCAGTGTCACAGATACATCTACTTCTACATCTACATCTACATTTATACTCCGCAAGCCACCCAACGGTGTGTGGCGGAGGGCACTTTACGTGCCACTGTCATTACCTCCCTTTCCTGTTCCGGTCGCGTATGGTTCGCGGGAAGAACGACTGTCTGAAAGCTTCCGTGCGCGCTCTAATCTCTCTAATTTTACATTCGTAATCTCCTCGGGAGGTATAAGTAGGGGGAAGCAACATATTCGATACCTCATCCAGAAACGCACCCTCTCGAAACCTGGCGAGCAAGCTACACCGCGATGCAGAGCGCCTCTCTTGCAGAGTCTGCCACTTGAGTTTGTTAAACATCTCCGTAACGCTATCACGGTTACCAAATAACCCTGTGACGAAACGCGCCGCTCTTCTTTGGATCTTCTCTATCTTCTCCGCCAACCCGATCTGGTACGGATCCCACACTGATGAGCAATACTCAAGTATAGGACGAATGAGTGTTTTGTAAGCCACCTCCTTTGTTGATGGACTACATTTTTTAAGGACTCTCCCAATGAATCTCAACCTGGTACCCGCCTTACCAACAATTAATTTTATATGATCATTCCACTTCAAATCGTTCCGCACGCATACTCCCAGATATTTTACAGAAGTAACTCTTACCAGTGTTTGTTCCGCTATCATATAATCATACAATAAAGGATCCTTCTTTCTATGTATTCGCAATACATTACATTTGTCTATGTTAAGGGTCAGTTGCCACTCCCTGCACCAAGTGCCTATCCGCTGCAGATCTTCCTGCATTTCGCTACGATATTCTAATGCTGCAACTTCTCTGTATACTACAGCATCATCCGCGAAAAGCCGCATGGGACTTGCGATACTATCTACTAGGTCATTTATATATATTGTGAAAAGCAATGGTCCCATAACACTCCCCTGTGGCACGCCAGAGGTTACTTTAACGTCTGTAGACGTCTCTCCATTGAGAACAACATGCTGTGTTCTGTTTGCTAAAAACTCTTCAATCCAGCCACACAGCTGGTCTGATATTCCGTAGGCTCTTACTTTGTTTATCAGGCGACAGTGCGGAACTGTATCGAACGCCTTCCGGAAGTCAAGAAAAATAGCATCTACCTGGGAGCCTGTATCTAATATTTTCTGGGTCTCATGAACAAATAAAGCGAGTTGGGTCTCACACAGTCGCTGTTTCCGGAATCCATGTTGATTCCTACATAGTAGATTCTGGGTTTCCAAAAACGACATGATACTCGAGCAAAAAACATGTTCTAAAATTCTACAACAGATCGAATTCAGAGATATAGGTCTATAGTTTTGCGCATCTGCTCGACGACCCTTCTTGAAGACTAGGACTACCTGTGCTCTTTTCCACTCATTTGGAACCTTCCGTTCCTCTAGAGACTTGCGGTACACGGCTGTTAGAAGGGGGGCAAGTTCTTTCGCGTACTCTGTGTAGAATCGAATTGGCATCCCGTCAGGTCCAGTGGACTTTCCTCTGTTGAGTGATTCCAGTTGCTTTTCTATTCCTTGGACACTTATTTCGATGTCAGCCATTTTTTCGTTTGTGCGAGGATTTAGAGAAGGAACTGCAGTGCGGTTTTCCTCTGTGAAACAGCGTTGGAGAAAGGTGTTTAGTATTTCAGCTTTACGCGTGTCATACTCTGTTTCAATGCCATCATCATCCCGGAGTGTCTGGATATGCTGTTTCGAGCCACTTACTGATTTAACGTAAGACCAGAACTTCCTAGGATTTTCTGTCAAGTCGGTACATAGAATGATATATGCTGATAAGATAATAAATGAGGACTTTCTCCGCAGAATCGGCAAAGGAAAGAGCATTTTAGAGACAGAGAAAAGGAGAAGGACAGGATAACTGGACGAGTTAAGACATAAGGGAATCTCTTCCATGGTATGCAAAGGTACAGGAAAAGGGTACAAACTGTAGGAAAAGACAGAGATTGGGATATTTCAGATAAATAACAGAGGAAGTAGGGTGCTGATGACCTGTAAAACAGAACAAAAGCAAAAACAAAACAGAATTCCTGTTTTGCTTTTAAGAACGCTTCTTTATAAGGCGATGGAAACAACTGACATATGATATATGAGTTGTGGTTTTTCTCCCACACTTTAATACTGCTGTGAAATCATGCAGACACGTGATATGTCAAACCGATATCCAATCGGATATCTACACTAGGTGTGGTATAAAAGTATGTTGATGACGTTTCGTAATTACTGTTCTCAGAAAGAGTACAGTTTTCAAATACACTTAAAGTTCCTACTGTCAGAACGTGAATTACATTACATTTTATCTCGGTAAATGCTGTTCCTCTTTTCTGGCTGCTATTGTTGCAGTCAGGCGATACTTTGGAAGTTATTGGTAGACTAGAAGGAAAGGTGGGGAGGCTCCACTTCATTTGGGGTCGGCGAGCGGCCACAGGTTGGGAAGAACTAAAAAATGTCGATTAATACTTTTCGTGACGTATAATCAAGGCAGTCTAAGAAGTTCTTTCAGATACGTGGTCGAGCCCAGACAAGCACCATACTTTTAATACGTCTGTAAATTTCATATTAGCTCGTAATAATACAAGAAACGTTCTACGCCAAAATAAAGACGGGATCCAGTAATTAAGTGAAAATAATATGAGGTACACTTACCTCTATCCCCATCACCTCTGCTAGATTCTCGTAATTTGTAATTATTCCCGTAATCATCTCCTACATCGTACACAGCGAAACTGTGTGCGAGGATACTTTTGCTGTTTACAACGTCGAATCTGTGTGCTGATGGGGTGCATATATGTTGTAACCTAGGTAATAAGAAGCTAAAAACATTCTGGGGTTTTGTATTAAATGAAAGTGAGTTACTTTTGGAGACGTGGAGATACTAAAAACCTTCAAATTAGTTGTGTAATGACCCATCAGAGATTTGGAAAAGAGATTTTAATCTACAAATTTCCCGCACCAGTAATTGTTGCCTGCGACCGTAAATTAATGGTTAGGAACTGTAGATTAAACTGAAGAAATTGCAGATACGTACGTAGTTAAAGAATGATATGGGACCTATATAGATGAGACAACCAGAGTTTGTGGTGAGATTCAAATGGAACATTAGCAGTGATAGACTGAAGCCGGGGGAAAGAAATAAGAATAGAAGACTGGGCAACTCTGAGGCATGAAATAATGAAGGCAGCAGAGGATGAAATAGGTGCAAAGACAAGTGTCAGTAGAAACTCTTGGACAAGACAAGAGGCACAGACGTAAAATCACAGCAAATGAAGCAAGTAAAAGGGAAGAGGACGTCTAAAAATGAGATTTACAGAAACTGCAAAATGGCTACTCAAATGAAGCTAAAGGAGAAATGCATGTGTGACCACGGAAAATTAAAGAGACATTTGCGGTAAAGAGAAGTATCTATATGAAAATCAAGAGCTCAGATGGCAAGCCAGCACTGAGCAACGAAGGAAAGCTGAGGAACTACGCAACGGAAATGAACTAGAAGACATGTTACAGAATGGAAAATACAAGAAAATGAAGATGCCATGGGAGATATGATACTTCGAGCAGCATTTGACACAGCATGAGAGATCTAAGTCGAAACGAGGAAGCTGGAATAGTGGACACTCCCCCAAAGTAATTCAGATTGTTGGGAGAACCAGACAAGACAAAACTATTCCTCCAGGTGTGCGAGGTAACTGAGACTTTAAGAAAAATATAGTAATTCATTTTCCTAAAAAGGCAGATGCTGAGATGTGTCACTATTACAGAATTATCTGCTTAATACTTCGTGGTTTCAAAATATTGACATGGATTACATAGAGAAAAGTATAGGATCTGGTAGACGCTGACCTCGGGGAAGATTATTTTAGGGGTTTTCTAGCAATCTAGGAATAGGTGAGGCAGTACGTAGACGACAGGTTGAAGAAAGACAAATCTACTTTTATATAATACTTGTATATAGCTTTTGACAATGATGATTAGATTACTGTCATTGTAATTGTAAAGGCATGAGTTATGAAACGCAGGCAGCGAAACGTTATAAATTACACTGAAACCAAATTACAGTGATAAAAGTCTAGGGGCATTAAACGAAGCTGTAATGGAAAAACGAGTGTGCCATTATTGTATCCTATCCCCGATGGTATTGAGTCTGTACATTGAGCAATTTATGAAAAAAAGCAGGAGGAAATTTGGAAACGGAAATGAAATAAAAAGCTTTGATATTTGACGAAGACGTTGTAATTTTGTCAGAGACGGCAAAGGATTTGAAAGAGTAGTTGAACAGAATTATTGACGTCCTAAAAAGATGCTATCAGATGAGATTCAACAAAAGTGAAACAAAGGTAATGAAATGTAGTCGAATTACAAACGATGCTGATGGAATTAAACTGGACAATGAGACAAAAAGAATGGTAGACGTTTTTTTTCAATTTGGGAAGCAAAATAACTAACAAGGCGTGAAACAGTGACGGTGTAAAGAGCAGACTGGCAACAGGAAGAAACGCTTTTCTGAAGAAGAGAGGTTCGTTAACATCGAACACAAATTTAATTCCTAGGAATTTTATGAAGTCATTTGTGGTTTTTCGAAGATTTCCATAAAGGATTAACGATTCATCATTAGTGCCCTTTCTCTCAATTTACTTCACTATTAGAATTACGTGAACCACAGGAGAAGAATAGCCCTAACTTTACAAAACCTCACACTCCAGCAGCATAGTACAGGCGATGGCGTAACTGTTGAAATCAGGATACATAAAATTCTTTGTAATTGTAGACGATATTGTTTTGTATGGCGAACTACTATTACCATACCAGCATACCAGTGGTACTTGAGCTTTAATATATTGATCCTTTGTGCCCTTAGAACTAAATAATAAGCTTGTAATTTGTTGTAAGATTGCCGCGCGGGATTAGCCGAGCGGTCTCAGGGCGCAGCGGTCATGGACTGTGCGGCTGGTCCTGGCGGATGTTCGAATCCTCCCTTGGGCATGGGTGTGTGTGTTCGTCCTTAGGATGATTTAGGTTAAGTAGTGTGTAAGCTTAGGGACTGATGACCTTAGCAGTTAAGTCCCGTAATATTTCACACACATTTGATTTTTGTTGTACATCAGCAGCTGGAAGGAGGCATCTGAGATTCTGACTGGCCCAAATCAGGAGGCTGTTCGAGGTGCGTGTTGGCGGTCATTTCGGACCAGTTCACTGTATGCCTAACGTTGAGATGTCTACGGCTGCGATTGATGGGGAAATTACGAGCGCTGTATGTCTATAAGCCGGCTACTGCTGTCAGCCAAGATGATGGAGGACTGTCGCCAACATAGCAGTTCCTGTTACAAGGTAACTCAGCTGTGTAGATCGTCTCATGCACCTTCATTTGAATATAAATGGTAGCCTTTCAAGCATTCTGTTGCTTCTATAGTGGCGGATGTGTGACGCTGTAGCGATGCGTTGTTGGTAGGTGAGCTAGTCCCTTTAATTTACACTAATCTCTTATGCAAAGGATCGACACCATCTCTGGTCGGCATCATGTTTAACAACAAATTTGGCAGTATCACGTTGCAGTATTATGTGACGTACAGCAGAAAAAACCTTTGTGGAGATGTAATTGCTGACATATAGATAAGAGAAAGATTTGTGAATGGATACATTACTCTCTTCCCTTTTAACTTTCCTAATCATTCCTTAACCTGGCTACGGTAAATATAGAATATGCCAAACCTCTGTAATAGCGCCACATTACGATTGATTCATCAACATTTAATTCACTGAATGTTTCTAACATAATACTGAAGAGAGAGTGGAAATTTTTTTTATTGAATCTGTGGCATCATTAACAGAGGAGGAAAAGGGGCACAGTTACTACCAACAGGATAGAGCAGCTGCCCATATAGCCGGCCGAACATTGGAACACGTTTTTCACTATCTTCACGCCTGATGGAGTTGTTAGCAGCGGACGTTCTAGTTGCAGCCCCGACCGAGCGGGGTGGCGCAGTGGTTAGACACTGGACTCGCATTCGGGAGGACGACGGTTCAATCCCGCGTCCGGCCATCCTGATTTAGGTTTTCCGTGATTTCCCTAAATCACTCCAGGCAAATGCCGGGATGGTTCCTCTGAAAGGGCACGGCCGACTTCCTTCCCCATCCTTCCCTAATCCGATGAGACCGATGACCACGCTGTCTGGTCTTCTTCCCCAAACCAACCAACCAACCAGTTGCAGCCCTAGCTGGATACCCGGGTCATCTGATCTCTCAGTGTGCGATTACTTTGTGTGGGGAGCCCTGAGGTGTAAGATGTATCGCAACACCCCTCATAGTCTTCAAGAACTGCAGCAGAACATTTCGGATGAGACTGCAGCATTTCCAGCAGTCCAACTTCGATCCGCCTCAGCCACTTGCTGACCAGGACCGAAAACAAACGTCAGAGGTGGTCACTTTTAATATCTGGTATAATCAGGTTAGTATTTTAAAAAAAGAAAAAAAACACGCAGCACGAAGGAATTATCCGAATGCAGTGGAAATCGATGGATGTAATCAACACGTACAGGCAAACAAATGATCACAATTTTCGAGAAACTGGATGATTTATTCAAGAGAAAGAGCAACACAGATTGAGCAAGCCAATAACGCTTTGCTCCACGTCTGGCCTTTATGCAAGTTCGGCTTGGCATTCAAAGAGTTTTTGGATGCCATCCTGAGGGATGTCGTGTAAACTCTGGCCAAATGGCATGTTGGATTGTCAAAATCACGACCTCGTTGGAGGGCTTTGTCAGTAATGCTCCAAGTATACTCAACTGGGGAGAAATCCGGCGATCTTACTGGCTAAGATACGGTTCGGCAACCATGAAGAGAAGCAACAAAAACTCGCGCCATGTGCAGGGAGGCATTATCTTGCTAAAATGAAAGCCATGAAGGGCAAAAAAATGGGGAGTAGAACGTCGTCGTCATATCGTTTTGGTGCAAGAATGCCCAGACGACAATCAAAGGTTCCCTCCCCACCCACTGGTTTTTACCAGACGGGATATTGCAGTTGGTTAGTACACTGGACTCGTACTCGCGAGGACTGCGGTTCAAACCAACGTCTGGCCATCCTGATTTAGGGTTTCCGTGATTTCCCCAAATCGCTTTTGGTACATGCCGCGATGGTTCCTTCAAAGGGGCACGGTCGCTTTCCTTCTCCATTCTTCCCTAATCCTAGCCTGTGCTCCGTCTCTAATGACCTCGTTGTCGATGAGATGTTAGACACTAATCTCCTCCTCCTCCCTTGGTTGTCATTCGCCGGACCCGTACGTCACAGCGGTACGTCGACAATACTCTAAGCCCCTTTTTGTTGCCATTCATGACAAGCCATCCCGGACTTACATTTGAGCAAGATAACACCCGCCCGCACACGGCGAGTGTTTCTGGTGCTGGTCTTCGTGCTTGCCAAACCGTACCTTGGCCGGAAAGGTCGTCGGATCTCTTACCAGTTGAAAACCTCTTGAACATTATGGGCAGGGCTCTCCAACCAGCTCTTTACTTTGAAGATCTAACGCTACAATTGGGCAAATTTCAGTACAATACCCCTCAGCAGAAACTCCAACAACTGTATCATTCAAAGCCAAGTGGAGTAACTCCTTTCGTAAGTACCACAGGTGGACAAAAAGCGTTATTGGATCACTCACTTAGTGAAGCTCTTTTTCTTGGATAAATCATCAAATGTTTCAGAAGTTGTATACATTTGTTTGTCTGCACATGTGCATCACATCTACCGATTTCCGTCCTATTCGGATTGTTACTTCGTTGTGCGCTTTTTTTGCTTAGAGCGTGTAATGGTTAAAGAATGAATAAACCGCAAGTCTGAAGGTCCGTGGTCGTTTCATACCAGATGCGCGAGCTACATGATCGCTTCATTTCATTTTCGACGCTGCCATAGGTGTCCTAGTCGTTAGGCAGTAGGGCCAGCTTAAGGCCCAAGCGACACAAGCTGTTACATGGAGCGCCAAGCTGATAGGAGTAAAATTTTTCTGCAATTAGTAGTGGCGTCTTGGCTCGGCGGGGTGAGAGGTTCCCCCAAATGCTCGAGTCGTGATTTGTCACTCAAGGATATCCTCAGTTGTCCTAACGACGACGAATTCTCGAACCCCCTCCGTCCTATTCACTCCTCTGAAGAATAATCTTTGACAGTTCCTTGACTAGAACCTGGGTTCTCGAAAAGCTAGTCTGGTACGCTGATCACTCAACTACGTAGGAGGTGAATGTTGTAAATAACTGCTTTGAATTCCACCTTAAACGTTTATTTTCCGTCCGCTTGTTATGCTGTGACTGAGTACTTGTGATATCAGGTGAGAAGGTATGGACCTGACATAAAAATTAATAGCAATGCGTAGGTAGGTATCAGTGCTCAGCTCATTCCTTGAAACGTTCCTGTAGCTGAAAGAGAAGCTACATTAATATTTATTTTATGCGTAGATACCCCTCTCAGTAAGCTCTTCCCGATTTATCAGGCGCAAGCAGAAAATAGTAATGGCGACTAATTTCTTAGTGGTGAAATGTAGCCGAACACAGATTTTATTAAGCTGAGGAAAATGAACAAGTTGGTATTGTAAGCAGACATCCATATATTTGATGTGGCAAAATAGATCTGCCATTAATGAGAATTAATTAGGTCAACAGAAGGCCATCAAGGTGGGCTGTGGGCTGTGAATGCCGGAACGAAGGTCACTAAAAAGAGCCTGTTAACGTGCTGCGATCTTGGTTTTTTGGTTTTCTTCTGTTTTTTTTCCAACTTGGGTTCGTACATTTATTTATCGATGTGGTGAGCCTTGGCTTTAACTGACTTATTCACTAGTCACGCGTGCTTCCACTATTAAATTGTGAATTTGTATTTGTTGAGAGTTTACTTGTTCTGGTAACAGACTGCTGTTCAAGTACACATAATTCTGCAATCACAGTACCTCACCACTCTCCAAACAGCTCTCTACCGCTTCTGTAATAACCGTGACTTGCATGGAAAAATGATTTGTTGACATTTCATTTTTACAATGTTCTTCATTGCATTCACATTTACAGTAATTTCATTGAAATTCCATTATTGCAAAGTGCACTGACTTTTAAACAGAGTGTACTTGGTACATAGTTGTCTTACAAATTTACGTCTTTGCTCAAATTATTCATGTTTACATAAATGATTTACTGTGTGGATAAAACAATGCCTGAAGAACAGTCTTATACACTGCAGAGCCAAAGAAACTTGTACACCTGCGTAATGTTGTGCAGAGACCCCGCCAAAACGACGAACTGCCGGAACACGGCCTGGCATGGACTCTACTAATGTCTGCAATAGCGCTGGAGGGAACAGACACCACGAATCCTGCAGCGCTGTCCATAAATCTTTAGGAGTACGAGAGGATGGAGATCTCTTCTGAACAGCACGTTGCAAGGCATCCCAGATAAGCTCCATAATGTTCATGTCTGGGGAGTTTAGTGGCCTATGGAAGTGTTTAAACTCAGAAGAGTGTTCCTGGAGCCACTTTGTAGCACTTATGGCCGTGTGGGGTACTACATTGTCCTGCTGTAATGCCGAAGTCTATTGGAACGCACAATGGACATGGATGGACGTAGGCTATACATACACGTCCATCTGCTCGATGCAATCCGAAACGAGACTCGTCCGATCAGGCAACATGTTTCCAGTCTTCAACAGTCCAAAGTCGGTGTTGACTGGCCCAGGTGAGGCGCAAAGCTTCGTGTCGTGCAGACATCGAGGGTACACGAGTGGGCCATCGGCTCCGGAAGCTCACGTCAATGATGTTTCGGTGAATGGTTCGCACGCTGACACTTGTTGATGCCCAGCACTGAAATCTGAAGGAATTTGCGGAAGGGTTGCACTTCTGTCACGTTGAACGGTTTTTTTTCAGTCGTCGTTGGTCCCGTTCTTGCAGGAACTTTTTCCGGCCGCAGCGATGTCAGAGATTTGAGGTTTTAATGGATTCGTGATATTCATGGTACACTCGTGAAATTGTTGTACAGGAAGACCCGCACTTCACCGCTACCTCAAAGATGCTGTGTCCCATCGCTCGTGTGCCGACTACAACACCACGTTCAAATTCACTTAAATCTTTATGACCTGTCATTGTAGCAGAAGTAACCTATCTAACAACTGCGCCAGGCACTCGTGTTGCTCGTTGAAGTGCCCTATTCTGCCTGTTTACATATTTCTGTATTTGGATACGCATGTCTATATCAGTTTCTTTGGCGCTTTAGTGTAAGTTTCACGTAACGGGATTCTTCCCCAAATTCAGTTGCTGTAAAAACGTGGTCACTGTTTATAAATCAACAACATCTCAACCATTGCAGTGATGTGCTATTGTGTGGCTTACTGTTAAAAACTTTCGTTAGTAGCTGTAGGCTTTAGCAGAATAAAAAAAAAGTGTCATAGAAAATTTTCTTATTTGCTGAGAATATTGTGACACTTAAGCACTGGCTTGAAGTTTTAAGAGCTCCTTCAACAATCCGTCAAATTTCCACTGTTTAACGTATAAGAAACTAAATTACATACCTCTTTTTTAAGTAGTCAAATGAAGTTTCCAATTACACTTTTCTTATATTGTGTCGCTCTCTGATTTTGTTTTATATGTTCCTGCAATAGCACTTTCTGTGCTTGTCGTCTGTCATATTGTGCTTTCAGGTTTTTGAACTTGGGAAACAATACTGTGGTCATCATAAACAGATGCACTAGACACGTAAAGAATAACATTCCACCGTAATATTAGAATAATAATTTCACTGCATAAAAAATAGAAATAATTGATATCAGTATGATAAGAGCATAGAGAAAGTTAAGTTATAGATTCACTATGTGATACTGCTGTCTCAATAATAGCACTGACTTACAAATTATCGAAAGCTCGCTTTCTGTGTAGGGGTCGAAAGATGTTTTCTTTTATTTGTAAATAAAATGGAAACGTTGGTGTTGATTTGGGCAGAAAGCCCCTCTGGTCATTGGTCTGTAACGTACGTTTCTGTAGTTGGATAGCAGTACTCTCGTTTTATGTTTACAACTAAAATTATTGCTAGCTCTTTGTCTTTTAAAAGATACCTGTAATTACTGAAATCCAGCTTACTTTCTTGCCTTTATCTTACGAACAGTTACAATTAAAGTAAACTATTTGAGCCTTTAAGAAACATTGAAAACATATGTCGTATTTTAGTTATACTAATATACCTCCTTGTAAATATGAACGATTTTTGTTTTATCGTCGAGATTTGTCCAAGTGAATGCTGAAGACATTGGAGGCATATTTTCTTCAAATTTTGTTACACATACATATTGCAGAACTAAATATGATACTAAATGATACTAACAACAGAACAGCTGACACTGCGAACACAAACAACTGACGACATTCTTGAAAAGTTTTACTACAAAAAACATGGCTACGATTTAGTGTCAGTTGACGCAAGCAGAGCCTAACCGGTGCCTTGGCCACTCTATGAAACTTTAACTCGTTCGTTACTCACCATGTCACAACATCGCAGCACCGGAGATCCAGCATGGAGCCATGTGGAGGTGAAGGGGGGGGGGGGGGGGGATGCTGGAGGGTCCTTTGCCTGGCGAGCCACTTGTGGTGCCATCTGATGACCCTTGTCATCTGCGACGCTGTCGCTGTCATTGGATAACGCTGCCGCTGTAAAGATTTTTTCAGAATGTCAGTAATCTGCCTAAGAGTGAGGGAAGCGTTATCATTGACGAGTATGGTTAGTACTAACCCCTATCTCAAGCGTAAAGAGCGGCATTTGTCAGTTGTTAGTTTACATTGAGCCACTAGGTGTGTCCACCTTCTTGCGTTTTGGCCCCTGGCAAGGCAGACTTTGCGGTGGATGAACGAGCTGCCATCACGCGGGAGGTGCAAGTTTAATCCCGGTCGTGCTTGCGCAGGCGACGCGTCCGCTATTTATGGATGCAATTAGCTGCTCCCGTAAGGGAGGGGAGAGGGAGGGGGGAGGGGGAGGACGAGGTGAGCATCCAGGAAAACCCCGTAGTTTTCCGATAAAAATTACAAGTTTGCGGTGCTTACGCGACGGCGACACCGGTGTCGAGTGCGCAGTATTAATGCGGCGGGTCGCGTGTCGTCTTAATGAAGGGTATTAACTTCAGTACACCCCTGTTATGTAGTTTACCTTTAGAGTTCTGGTTGCAAGAAAGGCCTCAACACGTAGCGCCGCCAGAAACCTCGCTATGACAAGTTGCTAACTATGAAAGGCTTTTTTAAAGGAGGCATTTTATTGCAGGTTGCAACTTAATAATTTCTCTCTGTCTGATTGAGTCTTCATAAAACTGTCTACAAAAATTTCATAAAAATAATTGCCAAACAGAGTAATTCCTAGTATGTGTACTGTGTAAAACTCTGGCTGTACTGAATTATACAAAGACTTAATATGATTTGCTCAACACTGTCTACGAACTGAAGCTAACTGTTTCTATACAAATACAATTCTACCGCGAATGTAACCAGATTTCTGAAATAAAAACGCATCTGAGCTTACAAAGAAGTGTCTGACCCTAACTGTATTCTCACGTACATCGTACACTGAGAACCTTTTCTGCATACTTCTCGAAAACAGCGCACAGCATACGGCAGCAAGGCAACATTAAATACTACGACCGAAAATTCCGTACCACAAAATGCTATGTGCGTACATAATACACTGTGGGGATTTTAATTGATAAGAAATGACTTCTGAAATAATTTAAATGGAACAATACTCTCAAAAGTAATGCTTTAAAATGCAACTGAATTTTCAGAAACGTATAACATGCCTTTAAGAAAAATAACCGTAAGTAAGTGGAATCTCATCTTCCTATTAGAGCAACCCACATAACAATCGTACTATCTGAGCTTTGTTATTGAAATCTAAATAACACAAAACAGTGCTGTTCGCTTGCGTGATTGCCTCCATCTCTGATCATTCCAGACAACGTCAAAGCTGATCTCCGTAGCTTTTCTCTCTATAATTGCATCAAAAATATTCATACTCGAGTTCCATCAATCCCTTATCATACCCATAAAGAAAATTTCCTGACCATTCTTCAAAATACAGCTGAACTTAGAATGCGTGTAGCTTTGTCAGCCTTGTCAACGAGAGGCAGGGTAGCAACACGAAGTTTTGTTTAAAACTGTAGTAACAAATTATTCAGCGACATGATTTTGGTCTGTGTGAGCTATGTATATCGATATTTACGTAAGAAACAGAATTGACTGAGTAACGAAAATAGTGTACGTATCTCACAAAGTGATAACAGTAATCTTGTTTTATATAGTTGTCGAAACAAAACAGTGTGGACACGATTGGATTGGTTGTCTGTACATAGACAAATAGTCAGCCAGCCCGCAGTTGGCAGAGGTAAAAACAGAAGTACAGAAATACATGACGAACAAGTTATGGGGTTCACTGGATATACATATAAACAAATATACCCATATATCCCATAGGTTAAAATTCTTTGCCTGGCATATTGGCCTAAATTAGGTCCCAAATATTCCCAGTTGGGTCCTGCAATGAACAAATAGAATGGATAATCACGAACAAAATGAGATTAAAGAAAAAGTACCTGAGGTCTCGGGCAAGTATATTTGACGTTATCGGTCCCGGTTTCGAACCCCGTCACTGCCTATATTTTTTATAAAAATCATCAGCATTGTAGTCGGAGACTTCCAGCATGAGAAGTCACTTTGATTCAACCAACGGTCTTGCGAAAGAGGGATGGGAAACTGCCCCTAAAAGCTGGAGAATCAGCAATATCAACGGCGTGAGGGTTCAGAAGGATGCAGAAGGCAATGGAAATCGCCGCATCAAAGACACGTAATGTGTATCCGCAAAACATGTCGCCGGTAATTGAGAAAGTGTCATGACAGTCTCACATTGGCGAAAGATTCCGGAATAGTTTCTCATTCGTATCTCCGGGAGGGGATTGCCAAGGGTTAGGTGACTATGAGAATAAGACTGAGTAACAACGAAAGGACAACTCTCTTTACGTGTCGGGGCTTGGTAAGTCAGAAGTTTGGAAATGGAAATGCAAATGCTTAGTCTAGATATATTGGGGTTCAGTGAAGTGAAGCGGAAAGAAGACAAGAGTTTCTGGTCAGATGAGAACAGTTTAAAATCGACATTAGCAGAAAGCGGTGTAAAGGAAGAAGGATTTGTTATGAATAGGATGGTAGGGCAGGGAGTGAGTTACTGTGAGCAGTTCAGTGACAGGGTTGCTCTCATCGGAATCGACAGCAAACCAACACAGGCAACAATACTCCAGATATAAGCGCATACGTCGCAAGTGCAAGATGAAGAAATGGAGAAAGTACACGATGTTATTAAGCCGGTGTCTCAGTACGTCAGGAGAGGTGAAAAACTAGTAGCTTTGGGGGACTGGAATGCGGTTGTACGGAAAGAAGTAGAAGAAAGGGTTACGGGACAATACGCGGTTGCTAATAGGAATGAGCGACGAGGAAGACTGAGTTCTGCAGTAAATTATGGTAGTAATATTGAATACTTTGCTCAAGAATCACAAGAGGAGGCGGTATACCTGGGAAAGAGCGAGAGGTACGGTACGGCCAAGTTTCAGTTAGATTATGTCATTGTCAGGCAGATATTTCTAATTCAGATAGTGCAAGGCGTACCCAGGACCAGATAGAGACTCTGATCACAATTTAGCAGTGATGAAGAGCAGGCTGAAGTTTAAGAGACAGGAACAATCAATGCGCAAAGAAGTGGGATACGGAAGTACTAAGGAATGAAGAGATACGCATGACATTCTTTGAGGCTACAGGTATTGCGATAAGGAACAGCTCAGTGTGCAGTTCAGTTAAAGAAGGGTGTAAATTTCTAAAAAGGTCAATCAGAAAAGTTGGAAAGAAAAACGTAGGTACGAAGAAGGTAACTGCCAAGAAACGATGGGTAACAAAAGAAATACTTCAGTTTGGAAATTCGAGAATACAGGAAAACAAATCACTTAGGAATGAAACAATCAGGAGATGCAGGGAAAGTGAAGCGAAATGGCAGCATGAAAAGTATGAAGATATCGAATAACAAATGGTTGTCTGAAGGACAGACTCAGCTTATACAAAAGTCGAAAGAAACTTTGGTTAAATTAAAAACAGTGGTGGTAACGTTAAGAGTATAATAGGAATTCCACTGTTAAATGCAGAGCAGAGAGCTGATGGGTCGAAAGAGTGCACAGAGGACCTCTACGAGAGGGAAAACCTGTTTGATGAGCGATGAAAAAAAGAAACGGGACTCGCTGTAAAACAGATAGGGGATTCAGTATTAGAATAAGAATGTAAAAGAGCTTTCGAAGACTTAAAATCAAATAAGGCAGAAAGGATAGATAACATTCCATATGAATATCTAAAACAGTCGGGGGAAGGGGCAAAAAAAAAAAAAAAAAAAAAAAAAGCTATTGACGTTGGTGTGTAGACTACATGAATTTGGAGATATATCCACTGCCTCACGGTATTCATCATCCACACAATTCGGAAGATTGCAAGAGCCATTAAGTGCGAGAATTATCGCACAATCAGCCTAACAGCACATGGACCTATGTTTCTGACACGGTTAATATACAGATAATATACAGAAGAATGGAAAAGAATATTTAAGACTTGTTAGACGAGGATCAGTTTGGCTTTAGGAAAAGTGAAGGCACCAGAGCGACACTTCTAAAGTTGCGATTGATAATGGAAGCGAGACTGAAGAAAATGGAAACACATTCATGTGATTTGTCGACCTGGAAAAGCGTTTGACAATGTCACATGGCGCGATATTCTAAAATCTGTGAAAAATAGGCGTAAGCTTTACGGAAAGTCGGATAATATATAATGTGTACAAAACCTGAGAGGAAATAATGTGGGTGGAAGACCACGAACGAACTGTTCGGTTTAAGGAGGGTGTAAGACTGGGATTTAGTCTTTCGCTCCTACTATCCAATCTAGATGATAAGATTCGCTGATGATATTGCTATACTCAACGAAAGAAGAATTGCAGAATCGGCGAATGGAACGAACGTTTAATGACTGTAGATTATGGACAGAGAGTAAATCGAAGAAAGACGAAAGTAGTGAGAAGTAGCAGAAATCAGAACAGCGAGAAACTTAAAATCACGGTTGATGATCACGAAGCAGATGAAGTTAAGGAATTATAATGCCTAGACAGCAAAATAACTCACGACGAACGAATCGAGGAGGATACAAAAAACAGGATAGCACTGGCAAAAAATGGCTTTCCTGGCCATCTATTATCAAATTCGACTCGTTCCACATCATTACGAAATATCGTATTCATGATCCATGGAACTAGTACTAATCTAATCTAATCTAATCTAATCTAAATAGTCGGCGGTGATGATTCAAGTGATCGATGTCTCAAAAATCTTCAGATACCAGTCTTGGGTTTTTGCCACTATTTCGACTGGCCTAGAAGTGGGAATCCTCTTACACGTTGGTCAGAGGCCTGACGATTACATAATGTATCGTCGAAACTGGTTGCTCAATAAAATAACAATTTGGAAATTTAGGTTACAGATGCCTGAAAGGAGGTTTGATCTGAAATTCTATGAGACGATTAAAAAAAAAAAAAATGCACCACTACTTGTTCGCAAGGTATTTGGCTGAAAAATACCAGGATCACCAATGGGTACTTAGTGAACTGCGCGCCCATAATCTATCCCAGTTAGCGATAGTGGGGAAGGGGACCTACACTTTAACGTGGAATCCGAACCTCATGTCGCTTCTGGCAACTCCTCACATCGTTGAGAGATAAAGACTACATTAAAGGCAACCTGAAAATTTCCGTGGTCCGCCCGGGAGTCGAACCCACAATCCCTTGGTATCCAGACACGCGCTTCACCACCATGTAACGGTACCGTTGTTGTAATCGATTGTTAACGCCTATTTTTGGTGAATATCATACGCTGGCTTCCTAGAAGCTTCGACTACAAAATGATTCTCGTCAGCTAAGTGGGAGTCTCCTCGTCAGATCACACACACCTATGAAGATTCGTGATAAACAAGGCAGTCTGGGACGAACGGCCAGTGGAAACAGTTATGGTGCGGCCCCAGTGTCGGTCGGCTTACGATAATGTGAAGAAATATCACAATGATTAATATTTTTGGTATTTCAGTGGACGGTTCAAGTAATTCTATAAATGTGGAAAAAGTTCCATCAAATTATTTTCAACGAATCGGAATTTATCAATAGATGTGGAACCTCTGGATATTATGAGTGTTGTTTCAATATTACCAAAATGACCGTTGATATTACCAAATCTTGGAAGAAGTTGTATCTTGAGTCAATCAATCGGTTTAACCCTTCAGAACATTATTTTCAAATTAACTTTAATGGTGCCAAACCTGTTGTTATAATGAAGATATCGGTCTCAGAACAGTTACTTTTTATATCACTTGTGAAGACCACGGATTTCATAGAACAGAAATGTTAATTGTGTGCATTGAATGGGAAAAAATTAGTACGCTTCCGTGATATAAGGGCCTTCTGGCAATCACTCCAGAAAAGTGCTTCTCTTCGCTTCTAATATTTAAGTTTTATCTTTTTAAAAACAGACGCAGGCACCAGGATGTTCGAATAATATTTATTGTTTACCATTTGCTTATCGGTGCGTGTACGACTGGCATATATTTCTACGACTGGGATGCAAAATGAATGTGTTTTTGTCTAAGACAATAGTCGTTTCTTTAGAGACTATGTGAAGGGCTTATTTCAATAGTGGTACAAGTCCATTTTTGTTCAATCTGAGACACAGAGTCCTAAAGTTTTTCAGCGCTCATTTAACTTTAGGACTCTGTATCTCAGAATGAACACAAATGGACTTGTACCACTATTGAAGTAAGCCCTTCATATTTATGTCAAAGTACTTCTGTACATAACTAACAAAACCGTATATTAACTGTCACAGTAGTTTTTGTTGTCTTCTTCGAGATTCCACTGCGAGTCATCCTTTCTACTGGAAATTCGGTCATTACCTGTGAAAACCTAAAATACACTCCATGTTCTCAGATAGACTGTAATACTGATGTTCTTAGCCAGGACGAATTCCTGACAAAATGCTGTAGGAGAAGGGGCGTTTCAGAAGTGAATCAAAATAATGTCTTCTTGTGTTGACAACAAGTGCCAGAGAGATACTTTTTGGTGTAGTATGATGCATTTATCTCTGGAGAACTATGAACAACAACGAAAAACTTTCACTAAAACCTGTGAGAAAGTATCTTGCAGGAAACCCCTTTGGGGTATTGACATTCGAGGTCAATGTGAAAATTCCCCAGCCTGGCATTGAATGCTGCAATGTTTGTACAGAGTCTCCTTTCATATAGGTACTTGTTCTCGATTGTTTATCCAGTGTGCAAATTCCACCTCTGAACTGCCATTCTGCAAATCCCACAAAATATTCTTCTAGAGTTACTATAAGCTCTTACTTGTACTTTCTAGTCAACATTTTCTTTGGAACAGTTACATACTTGCTGAATTTGGGGAATAAGACAGATGTTAGAACAGTAGGTACTTAATGCCCTTCATGTTTCCCGCTGCCGGAGCAACTTTATAAACAGGGGTACTGCATATTCCCATGCACTTTTCTCCCTGTTTGTCCGTACCATCTGCTTACTAGTAATTAGTTGTTATTTTTCCAAGTGGTAGGTAATTATTATTAATAACCTCTTTCGCGTCCCAGAAATCACAGGCTATAACCTTCCTGCCTGTTATGGTTCAGAATCACTGGTTGAAATCTATTGCTTTCCCCACTTTCTCGTTCCTGTTATGAACCGGTCTCATGCACAGCCTCAAGCAAGGCACAAAATCAGGAAGATTGTCTTTAAAACGCCCGAACTTTTGCTGAGAAATTTGATTTTGCCAAGCCGGCCGCGGTGGTCTAGCGGTTCTAGGCGCTACGGTCGCAGGTTCGAATCCTGCCTCGGGCGTGGATGTGTGTGATGTCCTTAGGTTAGTTAGGTTTGAGTAGTTCTAAGTTCTAGGGAACTGATGACCAAAGATGTTAAGTCCCATAGTGCTCAGAGCCATTTGAACCATTTGATTTTGCCTTTATATTCGAGCAGCATTTAATGCCAGTCACGAAGCAAAAGACTCACTCGTAATCAGTTCTTTTGTCTACGGTTGCAGTGTGGTGAACGTCTTCACGCGGAGTACCAGACATCTTAAAACCTTCACCAACCTAAGTGATATTATCATAGGTAATTAACCGTCCTAAACAAAAATCTGTATGACGACGACGGGCAAACAATCTGATTCGATGTCTGGACTGGTAAGTGCCAATTAAGGAATCCTAATTTTCCTGTTTCAATGCTCAGTGAATTTTTTTTTCTTGTCGCTTCGTTAACCTTTGGGAGCAATTGGTCACTGCCAAGTTTCATCATGGAGTTTCCTCATGGTTCAAAGTTCACGTAAAACTGTAGATCCCTTACAACTGCTGGGTAGGTTACTTTCAAAGCCGGTGGAAGCCAAAGACATACCGCCTCTAATAGGACAATAGCTGCTACAGAGAACGAGGTACAAATCAACATCGGCATTGGGGAAACTGCATTACAACATTAACATTCCGCACAAGCAGTTGACGCCTGATTCAAATCATTTCAGAATATGTTTTAACATGACATAACAGAACGTAATTTATATCAACTACTGTTGAGAATTAGACCAAAGGGATTTCTTGTTGATCTCATAGTACATACCGTTCGTAAGTTTCGCTTCAAAAGGTTAAACAGAATCTAAGTTCTGTTTCCTGACTGTTACATACACAGCTGTGGCATAATTTAGGTACATCATGGTGGGAGCTGAACAAAACCATGAAGTGAGCTATTAAACGCGAGGAGCAGCATTTACGAAACAGTAAGTTCAAAAATGGTTCAAATGGCTCTGAGCACTATGGGACTTAACATCTGTGGTCATCAGTCCGCTAGAACTTAGAATTACTTAAACCTAACTAACCTAAGGACATCACACACATCCATGCCCGAGGCAGGATTCGAACCTGCGACCGTAGCAGTCGCGCGGTTACGGACTGAGCGCCTGAGCCGCTAGACCACCGCGGCCGGCAAACAGTAAGTAACAGAAATATCACCGTCGAGGCACGAAATCAAAACACCTACATTTATTTAGTATGAAGAAGTAAACACATGTTCAGAAAAATATAGGTTGTTTTCATTCTTTCCAAATCCATAGTCCCTAAATCAAATTACGATAATTGTTTGTCGTGCATGCCGATTCCGTTAAGATTCAAATCAATTTTTGTTTTGATAATAGTACCATTCTTTCAAGCATTTCAGCGACCACATCAACCCAGATCAATAAATATGCGCTAAACGTGAAATTTACAATGTATTAGACGACGATCAGTTTCGCTTTGAAAGGTAAAGGCATCAGAGAGGCAGTTTTGACGTTTCCATAGGTACTGGTAGCAACACTTACGGAAAATCAACACCCCGGCGTAAGATTTTTCGACCTAGAAATATGATTCTACAATATTAAATAGTGCAACATGTTCAAATTTCTCAGAAAAATTAGTTCAAGTTGCATGGAAAGAAGGATAATGTGCAATATGCGAGAAAACCAGAAGGTAACAATAAGAAGTAAAGACCAAGAACGGACTGTTAGGACTAAAAGGAATGTCAAACAGGCACGCAGTCTTCCTACATCTGCACTGACGTGGAGACTCCACAAGCCACCATGTGAAGCATTGTGGGAGATATCTTGTACCGGCGCTACACATTTACTCTCCTGTTCCACATTTAAACTCAGCGATGGAAAACATGATTATCTAGAAGCTTCCGTATGAGCGCCAATTTCTCTTACCTTGACTTGTCTTCGCGGTTCTCACTCGAAATATACGGTGGAGGAAGTGAAATCGTTTTGCAGTCAGCCGTAAATGCCAATACTATAAATTTTCTCAATACTGATTCGCGAAAAAGTTTTCGTCTTCCCTCCATCGATTTACGTTTGAGTACATGAAACGTTTCCATCATACTCGCGTATTGGCCAAACATATCAGTAATAAATGTAGCAATAAGTCTCTGAATTTGCATTGATGTCTTCCTGTAATGAAATCTTCTGGGGATACCAAACACAAAACCAGCACTCAAGAACGACACTTGTGTGACGCCGATCGTTGTTAGTCAAGCAGCGGTCATGTAGCAAATAGTTTTATCTTGTGACTTCGATTTTGCATATGTTATGGAAAGAATGATCATGACAGCAGTTGTTTTTTTATTTTTTTTGTGACAATGATTTTATATCAGCTGGTCTGCCTCATGTTTATTATATCCAAATGATTTATGCATGTTAAGCTACATTCAGATCCTATGATGGCAACATTAGTGTATTGAAGCCGGTTATCCAGTAAACAGTATTTAAGCAATCATGGCTTTTGAATTATTTCTATACAAAGTGTCTTAAAACATCGGGTAATAGCTTCCATGGTGCTAGAGCGAATTTCATAGGGTAATAACTGCAGGTGACGACGAAGATTGGAATACATCCAAAAAGTAATTAAGGACTTTAGATTCAAATGTTACTCTGAGATAAAGAGAGTGGTGCAGGTGGAGGGGGGGGGGAGTGTTGTGAATGCAGTCATCATACGCATCATTAAAACGTGCAGATAGTATGGAAGAGTGTCACTAGGTTAAAATGTCTGTGATACATAGTCATCTGCGTCATAGCTGTGACGTCTGCACTCAGAACGGCTAGGCTAAGTAGCGTGATCTGTGTACAACACATACAACACTTCCTTTTATCAGAGAATTTGGATGGCCAAACAGACAACGAATGGTGCTGAAATACACCTACGCCAGATGTTGTGCAATAGCGTATAAACAAGCCAAAAGTCAAGAGTGGAGGGGGTCATGGAGACATTTAAGGAATAGATGGTGACTGTCGACCAGACTTCGAAGGAAATTATAGAAGATTACCATGTAATACAGGCATTAAAGCATAGGCTGGCGGTTATAAAACTAAAACCACAACGTTTTATACAGGGTGATTCAAAAAGAATACCACAACTTTAAAAATGTGTACTTAATGAAAGAAACATAATATAACCTTCTGTTATACATCATTACAAAGAGTATTTAAAAAGGTTCAGAGATGTTCAATATGGCCCCCTCCAGACATACGAGCAATATCAACCCGATACTCCAACTCGTTCCACACTCTCTGTAGCATATCAGGCGTAACAGTTTGGATAGCTGCTGTTATTTCTCGTTTCAAATCATCAATGGTGGCTGGGAGAGGTGGCCGAAACACCATATCCTTAACATACCCCCATAAGAAAAAATCGCAGGGGGTAAGATCAGGGCTTCTTGGCGGCCAGTGATGAAGTGCTCTGTCACGGGCTGCCTGGCGGCCGATCCATCGCCTCGGGTAGTTGACGTTCAGGTAGTTACGGACAGATAAGTGCCAATGTGGTGGCGCTCCATCCTGCTGAAATATGAATTGTTGTGTTTCTTGTTCGAGCTGAGGGAACAGCCAATTCTCTAACATCTGCAGATACTGTAGTCCAGTTACAGTAGCACCTTCGAAGAAAAAGGGACCAAAAACTTTATTGTCTGAAATGGCGAACAAATGTACAACTAAATGAAACTTTATAGCTCCCTTAATTGGCCGACAGATAGTGCTTAGCTCTGCCTTTTGTCGTTGCAGAGTTTTAAATTCCTAAAGTTGTGGTATTCTTTTTGAGTCACCCTGTATATTTTGGTTTCATATATTCGTATATTAAGATAAAAAATACTTCTATTCTCGGTAGTCGCACTACACATGGAGGAGTAGATCCAAAATATTTAGGCGTGTTAACGAATTTTGTTTCTGAGGTAGGTGACTGTAAAATGATATTTTTTAGTTACCACGACAGTTTTCATACTACTTCACCGTCTCTCGTAGTAACGTGGAAACCAGACTTGCTTTTCAAAGCTGCTGTTTTATTTTCAGATACTGTTAATTCACTATTTACTGTGCTTGTTGTAAAGTAATTAGCAAAGAGTAAATAAAGTCTTCTGCGATTCACTGGCGAAACAACTGTGCCAATGACAGACTCGTTCTGTTTCAGCGATGACGGACGGCCCGCGTTTCGTGGAGCCAATCTCCAACGTGACGGTCGCCCTCGGAAGGGATGCCTCGCTGTCGTGCGTCGTCGACAACCTGGGACAGTTCAAGGTCAGTAGACGACACTGGTAAATTGCGTCACGCAGTTAGGCGCCTCTGTGCAAAGAGAGAGAGAGAGAGAGAATTGGGGAGCGAACAGGGTTTGCAGAGAGCTGCCAGGCATCTACCGTGTTGCCAATCACTTGAAACTGTTACTATGGTCGATAACTTCTGTCGCATAGATTTTGTCTGGGGCTGCCTGTGACTGTAGCTTTAAATTACCCACATTTTCTTCTAGAAATACACTAATGTCAGCCTTCTTTTATTTTACAAAAAAAAAGTACTAGAGCGTTTTGGAAACATAACTCCTTTTTCAAGGAATGCATTAACGTTTTTGGACGCTACATCTGCTCGAGTTTATCAACTATATTTGGCCTCGAGACTTCAGCATTGATAAGAAAAACGCCTGCATTTGCAGTTACACCTCAAACTATTTACTGTGTTCAAGAAAGTACAACGACCACGCACTCTTGCGGAGAGCAGTTATCACCATCCAGAGGTATTCACTGCAAGGTGGATCTAAATCTCATTGGCTGCCGTCAGTTGGTACAGGTACAGTGTGATAACTACCATCTGGCTCACTGCCACGGGGTAAGAAGCTAAGCAGGGGGAAGAGGCTCTGTCTGCGCGCTGCCGTACAGGCATCTTAAACTGTGCTTCGTTCTTCCACGAAATTTGAAGTAAGACACAGATGTAAAAATCGCTTGAATGTTGTTCGTAATCGAAACTAAACTCACCTATCACAGTTACATGTTAAAGTAAATAGTAAATGTCACTATTAAGCACCCTTATCACAATAAAAGGAAACAGTACGAAATAGAATGAGGCACAACACAGTATCACAGCGAACGACATTGGCTGCCAAACACAGTACTGTTAGATAGGTAACGCTGTTAAATGCAGAGGAGGGAGCGGCTAGGTGGAAAGAGTGCACTGAAGTCCTCGGGGAGGGGAAGGACTTGGCTGATGTGATAGAAGAAGAAACAGTAGTCGACAGAAACAAGATGGGAATTCAGTACAAGAATCAGAATTTAGAGGAGCTTTGGAAGACTTAAAATCAAATAAGGCAGCAAGGGTAGAAAACATTGAGGAAATGGCCATTGAACAACTATTCACGCTGTGTATAGAATGTATGATACTGTTATATACCATCAGACTTTCGGAAAATCATCATCCAAGCAATTCCGAAGACAGCAAGCCCGACAAGAGCGGGAATTATCTCACAATCAGCGCAACAGCTGAGGCATAGAAGTTACTGACCAGAATAATACGCAGAAGAATGGAAAAGCAAATTGACGATCTGTGAAATGACGACTAGTTTTGCTGTAGAAAAGTAATGGCGCCAGAGAGGAAGTTCTGATTTTCGGCTCTAATGGAAGCAAGACTGAAGAAAAATCAAGAAACGTTCATGGAATTTGTCAACTATGAAAAATCGTTTGACAATGTCGAATTGTGAAAGGCGTTCGCATTTCTGAGAAAAATATGGGTTAACTACAAGGAGAGACGGGTAACATACAATATGTATAAGACGCAAGAGACAACTGAAAGCCCAAGAACTAAGTGCTTGGGGTAAAAAGCTATAACACATGTAAGTAATCATCAGTCGCTACTGTTCAAACTGTACATCGAAGAAGTAATGACGGAAATAAAAGAAAAGTTTAATCGCCGGATCAGGATTCAGGGTGAAGGGATATCAATAAAAAGATTCGCTGGTGACGTTGCTATCTTCTGCCAAAATCAAAAAGAATCCTGGAGCTGTTGAATGGAATGAACAGCCTAATAAATAAAAAATATGGATTCAGAGCAAAGTAAAGAAAAAGAAAGTAATGAGAAATAGCAGAAATCAGAACAGCGAGAAACTTAGAATTTGGGTCGATGGTCACGAAGCCGATGAAGTGAAGGAATTCTGCTTCATAGATAACAAAACAAACAATGACGGAGAGAGCAAGGAGGACATCGAAAGCAGACTAGCACAGGCAAAAAGTGCTTTTTTCGTCAACGGAAGCCTACATTTATCAAACATATGCCTTATTTTAAGGAAGATATTTCTGAGAACATACGTTTGAAGCATAGAATTGTATGATAGTGAAACATGGTCTTTGGGAAAACCGGAGGAGTTGAGAAATGAAGAATTTAAGACGTGGCGCTACAGAAGAATGTTGAAACTTAGGTGGTCTGATAAGGTAATGAATGAGGATATTCTCCCCAGAACTTGCGAGGAAAGAAATATATGGAAAACACTGACAGGAAGAAGGGACAGGATGATAGGACATGCGTTAAGGGGAAACTTCATGGTTCTAGAGGAAGCTGTAAATGGTGAAAACTGTAGAGGAAGTCAGAGGTTGGAATACGTCCAGCAAATAATTGAGGCTGTAGGCTGGAACCGCTCCTCTGAGACGAAAAGGTTCACACAGGAGTGGAATTTGTAGCGGGCGAAATCAAACCAGTAAAAAAACTTGCAGCCACCCCCCCAAACCCCCACCCAAACAAGAAAAACACAGAGAGGGTTTGGAAAAGTGTATAGAGTGCAGTTAAAGCTCATGATGTATATTACTAAATGGCTAAAACTTTCGCCCAGACAGAGTCGTACGCTGCCCAACTAAAGGCTTGTATAAACAAAAAACTGATCTTCAGTCATACAATTAATGACTGATTTTAAAAATTTGATATCTGTCATAATCTACTTTTTAAGAGGTACAATGTTGCGTTAAAAATTTAACACAGATGTCATATACTGAAATTAGGAACTCTGTATTTGTCTTGCAACAGTGCAAATTAGAGCTCGAAAATTATCCAGAAGATACTCATCCAGTTTCTGAGAATGAAAAGCTCTCAGATTTTAAACCTATTCGAAACATTTCTGACTTCCCTCACAAAAAAATGAAACGAAAAATTATTATGCTCACTCCATATTCGCTTTCCGTGCAATAAATACTTCAGCCTCAGCCATGACGTTTTAATTTGCCACTTTTTTGTACCACCACTATTCGCAAGACATTTTGCAGACAGTATCCACATTCAGGAGATATGACGTCCTGAAACGGAGCGCATATCACCTACACTCCTGGAAATTGAAATAAGAACACCGTGAATTCATTGTCCCAGGAAGCGGAAACTTTATTGACACATTCCTGGGGTCAGATACATCACATGATCACACTGACAGAACCAAGGCACATAGACAGAGGCAACAGAGCATGCACAATGTCGGCACTAGTACAGTGTATATCCACCCTTCGCAGCAATGCAGGCTGATATTCTCCCATGGAGACGATCGTAGAGATGCTGGACGTAGTCCTGTGGAACGGCTTGCCATGCCATTTCCACCTGGCGCCTCAGTTGGACCAGCGTTCGTGCTGGACGTGCAGACCGCGTGAGACGACGCTTCATCCAGTCCCAAACATGCTCAATGGGGGACAGATCCGGAGATCTTGCTGGCCAGGGTAGTTGACTTACACCTTCTAGAGCACGTTGGGTGGCACGGGATACATGCGGACGTGCACTGTCCTGTTGGAACAGCAAGTTCCCTTGCCGGTCTAGGAATGATAGAACGATGGGTTCGATGACGGTTTGGATGTACCGTGCACTATTCAGTGTCCCCTCGACGATCACCAGTGGTGTACCCTAGTGTAGGAGGTCGCTCTCCACACCATGATGCCGGGTGTTGACCCTGTGTGCCTCGGTCGTATGTAGTCCTGATTGTGGCGCTCACCTGCACGGCGCCAAACACGCATACGACCATAATTGGAACCAAGGCAGAAGCGACTCTCATCGCTGAAGACGACACGTCTCCATTCATCCCTCCATTCACGCCTGTCGCGACACCACTGGAGGCGGGCTGCACGATGTTG
The DNA here is from genome assembly GCF_021461395.2 of Schistocerca americana. Lineage (NCBI taxonomy): Eukaryota > Metazoa > Arthropoda > Insecta > Orthoptera > Acrididae > Schistocerca > Schistocerca americana. Next base: position 1,220,457,771 of record NC_060119.1, on the reverse strand, counting down.
GGGCGTGAGCGGAAGACGGCCTAACGGTGTGCGGGACCGTAGCCCAGCTTCATGGAGACGGTTGCGAATGGTCCTCGCCGATACCCCAGGAGCAACAGTGTCCCTAATTTGCTGGGAAGTGGCGGTGCGGTCCCCTACGGCACTGCGTAGGATCCTACGGTCTTGGCGTGCATCCGTGCATCGCTGCGGTCCGGTCCCAGGTCGACGGGCACGTGCACCTTCCGCCGACCACTGGCGACAACATCGATGTACTGTGAGAACCTCACGCCCCACGTGTTGAGCAATTCGGCGGTACGTCCACCCGGCCTCCCGCATCCCCACTATACGCCCTCGCTCAAAGTCCGTCAACTGCACATATGGTTCACTTCCACGCTGTCGCGGCATGCTACCAGTGTTAAAGACTGCGATGGAGCTCCGTATGCCACGGCAAACTGGCTGACACTGACGGCGGCGGTGCACAAATGCTGCGCAGCTAGCGCCATTCGACGGCCAACACTGCGGTTCCTGGTGTGTCCGCTGTGCCGTGCGTGTGATCATTGCTCGTACAGCCCTCTCGCAGTGTCCAGAGCAAGTATGGTGGCTCTGACGCACCGGTGTCAATGTGTTCTTTTTTCCATTTCCAGGAGTGTAGTTATCTTTTCTAGTGTTTGCTGATAAGAGCACTTAGTTAATTCTAATAAAATTTAACCATAACTTCAGATCCTTACAACAGCATTTTCTTCCGGAAAAATGAAAGTAAATAGTTTATCTTTTAATGAATTTGCTTTCTACGTCTGCAGCCATATAGATTTTACATGCTTAACATGAAATATTTGACATGTTAACTCATTTGTAAGGTAAACAGACCCTTGGAGCTCTTTTATGTATGGGAGTTGGATTTTTTTATAGAATCTATGGTGAAGTGGCTACATTTTTTGTAGAATCTTGGTATGCAGAGGATGACTTACGTACCTAAGCCGGCGCTGCTCAGCGCCTGCAGACTGTAGTGTATTGTGGGTGGCCTAGACGCAGGGGTGAGCTAATGGGTTTCAGCGGCGCGGCGGCCCGCAGCGTCATCCACTACTCCCAGGCGACGCGTCACTCTGTTTGCTGATAGCACCCAATGTTTGCCGACGCACGCCGTAGCCAGTAACCTGATGTTCACACGTGGTCCGCGTAGCACCTCGTGTGATGGCGTGCTACGCTATGTGGGAAAGCTTGCTGTCGTCTGTGTCAAACTTTCTACACACACGTTTAATTTATTTAAAGAACTGCATCACCGAGCGACCAACAGCTGTTGTAGTGATTAGTTATTCAAAGACACCAAGTGACCAACTCTAAATAACCAACTAACATTAAAAGTTTAAGGAAAGTTCCTCAGCGTCTTATACGTAACTACTATATTTGTAGTTGCAAAATCATACACGTGTGTCTTACCTCCTACTTTTTTTCATCAGCCATCAAATGCAACGTCGACAGTCCATCATAGTGTTACCGCTATGCAAGGATTTGTGGTACAACTTTGGCCAGGTAGTGTGAATCATAAGATGCAGTTGTGGTGTAAACTTTAAAGTTAGTGACTGATGAAAAATGTAAAGCGTAATTGGTGCAGTATAACACACGCTGCATGTAGAAACAATTACGTATTTGACATTCTTAAACTTGTATCGTTAATCCCTGATTCGAAGATAACTTCTTTACTGAAACCAGATGTGTGTGGATAAATAAACATTATAGAACGTTGCTTGTTCTCTGATGCCATTCCTTAAATGGTCCTGCTTAATGATTATAAAAGTGCTTGCAAGAGACATCAGAATACTTTAGTGATTGAACTAATAAAGCATTACATAAAAAACTCACGGAAATATAAAGTACTGTATAATTCAACAGACATATTGTAAGGAAAACTGTATACAAATGAAACAGATTAAAGGTGTCTAATATTAATCTTTATGGAAAACTTTCACTTGGTTGCTCTTTTACAAGCTGTCATGTTATTTAGCCGTCGCTCACTGAAGTCGATGATGTGGTCTACTATTTCGCAATTATGTTAATATACAGGTTGTTGTGATCCATTTTGCTGTGAAGTACCATAACTATTTCTTCGATTACACTATTATGTGAGTGAATTAGTTCTTTAACTCTTAATTCTGATGTATTCTACTTATAAAGACATTTCGAAATGGCTTCGCTTCCAGCGAATCTTCATCTGATTCCCTCCCCGAGATATTGAAATCTGCCCCGATTTGTATTTGTCCCCTTCAACTCTAACATTTCCCTTCCTATTCTCCCTCTTCCTCTACGGCTTTCTCTACTCTTGCCTTCATAAGCAGGCCCAGCCCACACCATAATCACCTACTTCATTTCTCTCACCTAAAATGCACTTCACCATCAACTCTTCTCTCAGTATTACAATATTAACTAACAATCTGTTCCAAATCTTAACTGTCCTACAGAGCTTCTAACTTTCCTTTTCTGAACCTGACTCAGGTGAGCTGAAACTAATGAACTAACACAAAAATCATAACAGAGGCTTTATGCACGTTACTACGACAATCAAGTTCCACCGCTTCAGACGTGGCTCCACTCCAAAGAATACTAATGTTAAAACTAAGGATAAACACTGGTCCCAGCTTCACGCTGCAATTACTAATAAAGGGAAATTGCACACTCTGCTGTGAACTGAAAACAGTAATCAGACTGTTACACATAATATCTCTGTCTGTGTAACATAAACAATCATTCATGGTGAAACTACCTCTTCGACTATATTTATTAAACACTGACGTACAGAATTTTCTCTCACAAAGACAACTCAAACTTAACCTATTCATTTATTACTCACAATATACAATCCCAACGCAATCTGACTGCTACATAATAACAACATGACTTCCAACAATTAACACGGAGAATCGCCCTGAATTGCAAGGAACGCTAACGATAATACAAATCAAAAAAATATGAAATTAAAGAAATATGAAACTACCTTCAACTCTGGCAATTGCCGAAACTCATTTCAATCACAAATCCCAACAGTACAAACCCGATTCTTTTTCATGTGTCACTTACCTCACAGAAAGTCTTCATAAAAAATGGTTCAAATGGCTCTGAGCACTATGGGACTTAACTTCTGAGGTCACCAGTCCCATAGAACTTAGAACTACTTAAACCTAACTAACCTAAGGACATCACACACATCCATGCCCGAGGTAAGATTCGAACCTGCGACCGTAGCGGTCGCACGGTTCCAGACTGTAGCGCCTAGAACCGCTCGGCCCCTCCGGCCAGCTAAAGTCTTCATAACACGAACCAAAGTAACTACAGCAAGTAGCAGCTACAGCCACCTAAATATAAGAATTCTAACTACTATAGACTCTAACTACTAGGAGGCATATGGTTAACGAAAGAAAGATTTTGCTGAAGAGCAAACAATATATTTAGAAAATTTTAGCTAACTCATATGACATCCTCTCCAAAAATTATATAGTTGTCAATAATTCCACTGCCCAAACGTTATCAGACAAACATCTATTATCACACATTTCCTTGTGTATTTTCTTATAAACAAATTATTTCATCTGACTTTACAATGCATGTCTTACCAACACAGAGTCTCCACTAAGAATATCATGTCCATACACTTCCCTATCCACACGCTAACTGATCGTCGGTCCAACCACAGAATCTCTTGCCGAGGACGCAGAACGCTGTCAGCGATATTAACACAGTCTATAGCGCTGCCAACATAGAAACAGGATCCTTATAATTGAATTAAATTTCTCAGTGTATTCTGTCAAGAACTGTACAGTCACTTCGCGTCGTCGTGTAGACATTCTTAACTGTAATAACCAAAAATACGTCAGTCGGAAATGGATTCAAATCTACGACTAACTCTAAGCAACAATTTTTGATGTTCATTACTCAGAAAATAAATTCTTGTTATAGTCGCAGTGTATCTTGGTCCATGACTTGTTCCGTTCTTCCATTGCATCTACATTGACGATCTGAGTTGTGATTTTGCGAGGCGGCTCGGATGTTACTTACCGACGATACCAGTTTTTTTCCCACAAATGCTAATAAAAGGCACAACAATATACTCTATAGTCTTGTCTTGGTCACTAAGTTCTTTTTATTGTTAATCCTTATAATGCTTTACAGCATCTTCAGATATTTGGTACAAAGAAGTAACATTGCCGTGGATGGAACAGTCTTTTATAACATAAATTAATTGTATGAAATGTAGCGCCACGTTTTTTTACAGAAAAGTTTGGTTGGTTTGGGGCAGGGGACCGAACAGCGAGGTCAGCAGTATCAACGGATCAGGGAAGGATGGGGAAGGAAGTCGGCCGTTCCCTTTGAAAGGAACCATCGCGGTGTTTGCCTGAGGCGATTTAGGAAATCACGGAAAATCAGGATGGTTGGACGCGGGTTTGAACCGTCGTCCTCCCGAATGCGAGTATAATGTGCTAACCATTGCGCCATCTTGCTCCGTACTGAAAAGTGATACTTTTTAACTTTTTATAGTGTAATATGTTTAGACTGCAATTGTAATGTTTATGAAAGGGAATAATTGTTGTTGTTGTTGTGGTCTTCAGTCCTGAGACTGGTTTGATGCAGCTCTCCATGATACTCTATCCTGTGCAAGCTTCTTCATCTCCCAGGACCTACTGCAACCTGCATCCTTCTGAATCTGCTTAGTGTATTCATCTCTTGATCTCCCTCTACGATTCTTACGCTCCATCCTGCCCTCCAGTGCTAAATTTGTAATCCCTTGATGCCTCAAAACATGTCCTACTAACCGATCTCTTCTTCTGGTCAAGTTGTGCCACAAACTTCTCTTCTCCCCAATCCTATTCAATACCTCATTAGTTACGTGATCTACCCACCTTATCTTCAGCATTCTTCTGTAGCACCACATTTCGAAAGCTTCTATTCTCTTCTTGTCCAAACTAGTTATCGTCCATGTTTCACTTCCATACATGGCTACACTCCATACAAATACTCTCAGAAACGACTTCCTGACACTTAAATCTATACTCGATGTTAACAAATTTCTCTTCTTCAGAAACGCCTTCCTTGCCATTGCCAGTCTACATTTTATATCCTCTCTACTTCGACCATCATCAGTTATTTTACTCCCTAAATAGCAAAACTCCTTTACTACTTTAAGTGTCTCATTTCCTAATCTAATTCCCTCAGCATCACCCGATTTAATTTGACTGCATTCCATTATCCTCGTTTTGCTTTTGTTGATGTTCATCTTATATCCTCCTTTCAAGACACTGTCCATTCCGTTCAACTGCTCTTCCAAGTCCTTTGCTGTCTCTGACAGAATTAAAATGTCATCGGCGAACCTCAAAGTTTTTACTTCTTCTCCATGAATTTTAATACCTACTCCGAATTTTTCTTTTGTTTCCTTTACTGCTTGGTCAATATACAGATTGAATAACATCGGGGAGAGGCTACAACGCTGTCTCACTCCTTTCCCAACCACTGCTTCCCTTTCATGCCCCTCGACTCTTATAACTGCCATCTGATTTCTGTACAAATTGTAAATAGCCTTTCGCTCCCTGTATTTTATACTTGCCACCTTCAGAATTTGAAAGAGAGTATTCCAGTTAACGTTGTCAAAAGCTTTCTCTAAGTCTACAAATGCTAGAAACGTAGGTTTGCCTTTTCGTAATCTTTCTTCTAAGATAAGTCGTAATGTTAGTATTGCCTCACGTGTTCCAACATTTCTACGGAATCCAAACTGATATTCCCCGAGGTCCGCTTCTACCAGTTTTTCCATTCGCCTGTAAAGAATTCGCGTTAGTATTTTGCAGCTGTGACTTATTAAACTGATAGTTCGGTAATTTTCGTATCTGTCAAGACCTGCTTTCTTTGGGATTGGAATTATTATATTCTTCTTGAATTCTGAGGGTATTTCGCCTGTCTCATACATCTTGCTCACCAGATGGTAGAGTTTTGTCAGGACTGGCTCTCCCAAGGCCATCAGTATGTAATCTCCCCACGGAAAATTACCCTCTACCACGCAATAATTAATAATGGTCAACCAAATCATCCACATGTATTTACGTTTGAAAAGTATCTGATCAGATTTTCTAGTAATATATGCGCCGACAGCTCGTCGACGCCAAGGTATTTTTCTAGTACGTTTATTCTCTGGAACAACAGAGGTACAGAAATGTATGCTCCATGGTTAATATAGTGGGAGAGAGGAACAGCTTCGGAAGTACCGGTTGGAAGATTGTCGGATTGCTAACGGAGATTTATTTACTCTTCTTCGCGCTAAAGCGAGCTAGGTAAGTTTGTGCCGCTAGCGTGATGGATAAAGGAAAAAAAAAACCTGTAAAAGAAAATTACATGAGACTTGGAACCAACAGAAAACGGAACATGTACGAAAATGGATTCAATATACAATTTTCCTCAGAAATAAGGTTCGTGACCATTTTATTCTAGAGTGAATGACGAATGAGTTCTCTGTCTGAATCATTGATGATTGTCTGGGCCCTGTAATTAATTGGGAAGTTTCAGCTGTGCCGAAGAGAGCCTGCAATCTCTGAGTTTTTTTGAAATCGTCCAAAAAGGCTTCGTCCACATCTGAAATTTTAGATCTGTCGTAAACTGAACGAATTGTTCAAACGATCGATTTTCCCAACTGAATGCAGCGCTTAATAATAATAACAAATGTAAAGATCTTTTCTAGCAAGCCAGCTGCTGAACATTAAGACGAAGGGCTCCACCAGAGATTCTACTAGGCTGATTTCACGTAATTAATATATTTAAACTGTACACAGATATAGGACAGAGAGAGAGAGAGAGAGAGCGAATGAAATTCGAGAAATTACTCAGAATCCTCCATTAGCATAATTGTTTGTCTGTCTTTTCACGGATCAGCCTAATAAGAAAACACGAAGCCCTGACTTTATTGTACCGATTTATGTGTGAGGGTGAAAGAGCGATAAGGGCGACAGATACACTTCTGTACAGACAAAACATTACACCAATTTAGCGGCAAGCTGCATTCATATAGACTTTCATCATTTGCAGAGTAGAGAATTCATTATAAGTAGTTCTAATGGAATGTTGTCTACTCCCGGGGCCTTGGGAATAATTATTTCACATTAAAGTTACGTTGAAGATTATATTCGAAATACGCCGTTCACTTCAGCCACTGTGTGGCTGAACTTGTTTTACTTTGCAACGCGCCGCACGGAGGGAACCATTTTTGGCCTGTAATGCTGAGTAAGATATCTGGTTTCGGCTAGATGCTATGTATCCATGAAGTATGCAGTTTAGCTTATGAGTCGGCACAGTTATTCTAAACACTGTCTTTTCCATCCACTCTGATGTCAGGTCCTCGTACCACAGATTTGATGCCGCTTTAAAACGAAATGCGTTATCACGAGAAGTAATAAAAAAAAATATATCGACCAAGACAAAAGTATATTGTTGAGCCACATACGATCGCAGACCCGATGAAGGACGTTATCTCTAAAGTAATGTAATTAATGAGAGGATGTTTCCTCACTCGCCGCCCTTGTCTCATTACAAAGTGAAAGTTAGGAATCAGTATTATTCCACACTCATGTCGAATTAATACTTTAACGGAAAAGTAATAAAAACCGCATTGAACTGTAGAATTACAGCATATTAAAAATCGTATGACTGAGAATGAAGTGTTGGGTACTGCAGACAGTCCACCCAAGTTGTACAGACAACAATAAGGGGTACAAATATTTCAATACGGAACAGTGATTCAATCCTAGGGGTAGCTATCGATGAGTGGTGAAATGAAATATTCTCAGAGATAAAAAAAAAAGTTCGATTGTGTTTCAGTCACGAAACTAAATTGTTTTTAAAAGATCATTAATAATATTACGATTTCACAAGCTTGTATTACTGACTACTAAAGAAACCAATAATTATTTTTCTTCAAGTACTAGCGTTTCGCGTCACACTTTGTTGTGTAGATTACAGCTTCTGAAACGAATGTATGAACAACGTCTTCCTCCACAGTCCAACCAGTACACACGCATGTAATTTCGTACTTTGTACTACTTATCTTTGACAGTAAAACTCTGACATATTCGCATATATAAACTTGCATTCACATTTACTTGCATTCTCTGAGTTGTAGGTAGTTCCCGCAATGGACCATTAATTTCTTCATAATTCTTTCGTAACAGAGAACGAAGTAACTGACAATGCAGTACGACAATAACAACGTAATGGCTACTACACTGCTGTAAGGCCTTCAAAGTTTATTGTTATTAATGTTATTATTATTATTATTATTATTATTCATGAGTGAAGCAAGTGCAGCTAGGGAAAGGAAACGTGGTTTGTAATTAAGTGCCTACCCTCAGAGTGGATCGTAAACATTCTCTGAGAAGAAGCTATAGGTAGCATTTGCAATGCTCTGATAACTGCTTCATCATCAGTACAAAAAGGTTGTTCAAAATAATAGTTCCACTGACTCATTAGTTAATTGATAAAAACACCTGAAAAAACTGAGTATTATCTATGGTGATTTTAAAAATAAATGAATTCAAAGAAACTTCATTTTCACTCTAAAGATTAGTTAAGTGCTAATGTTGATGATGGTGAGGATTAGGACAGAGGTACTAGCTGATACCTAATTACACTCATGGGTAATGGTCTCAGAGCGATTGGGAACCACTGTCTATACAGCATGGGCGGGCAACCGTTATGCGAAAGAAAGTCCTGGGAGCGAGAGCGGGACAGTCACACTGTACTCATTCTGGAACGAATTTTCGAATATTTCCACGATCAGTTATCAAAAGTATTTATGGAAGAATATTTAAAAATGCTTGATAATGGTGTTTGTGGATATTGATGCACTAAATTTCAAAAATTCGAATAACTATCCAGAGGCCAAAAATCTCAAAAAGACTCCTAATTGCTTGTCGACTGGAACTGCTATCTCATTGCTGTATTTTGTTTTTCTTGTCTTTCTCATGTTAAAGTCAGTAAATAATTCTTGTCCGTTGTCGACTTGCTGGAACGCTACACCTGTTAAAAGTGTAGGTAACTTATAATTAATTAACTGCAAACAGTTGCTTTTCTAGACATTTATTTTTCCACGATGATATTTCAAGATACTTGACATCCTATGTTGTTGTTGTTGTTGTGGTCTTCAGTCCTGAGACTGGTTTGATGCAGCTCTCCATGCTACTCTATCCTGTCCAAGCTTCTTCATCTCCCACTACCTACTGCAACCTACATCCTTCTGTATCTGTTTACTGTATTCATCTCTTGGTCTCCCTCTACGATTTTTACCCTCCACTCTGCCCTCCAATACTAAACTGGTGATCCCTTGATGCCTTAGAACATGTCCTACCAACCGATCCCTTCTTCTAGTCAAGTTGTGCCACAAACTTCTCTTCTCCCCAATCCTATTCAATACTTCCTCATTAGTTATGTGATCTACCCATCTAATCTTCAGCATTCTTCTGTAGCACCACATTTCGAAAGCTTCGGTTCTCTTCTTGTCCAAACTGTTTATCGTCGATGTTTCACTTCCATACATGGCTACACTCCATACAAATACTCTCAGAAACGACTTCCTGACGCTTAAATCTATACTCGATGTTAACAAATTTCTCTTCTTCAGAAACGCTTTCCTTCCCATTTCCAGTCTACATTTTATATCCTCTCTACTTCGAACATCATCAGTTATTTTGCTCCCCAAATAGCAAAACTCCTTTACTACTTTAAGTGTCTCATTTCCTAATCTAATTCCCTCAGCATCACCCGACTTAATTCGACTACATTCCATTACCCTCGTTTTGCTTTTGTTGATGTTAATCTTATATCCTCCTTTCAAGACACTATCCATTCCGTTCAACTGCTCTTCCAAGTCCTTTGCTGTCTCTGACTGAATTACAATGTCATCGGCGAACCTCAAAGTTTTTATTTCTTCTCCATGGATTTTAATACCTACTCCGAATTTTTCTTTTGTTTCCTTTACTGCTTGGTCAATATACAGATTGAACAACATCGGGGAGAGGCTACAACCCTGTCTCACTCCCTTCCCAACCACTGCCTCCCTTTCATGTCCGTCGACTCTTATAACTGCCATCTGCTTTCTGCACAAATTGTAAATAGCTTTTCGCTCCCTATATTTTACCCCTGCCACCTTCACAATCCTATCTTCAGAAGTTTACTTTTATTGGTTGTGGATATTGGTTCGTTATTAACGACGTTGTAGAATTTTACGACGGAAATTTTTAAGACAGCTACTGCAGAACATCATAAGTGAAGAAAAATGTTCATGGTGAGCAAACAAATGTAAGTATCTGTAGATCAAGAAAATTTTATGTGAATGTACTCTCAGAAACACCTGTTTTGAGACATATTTTGCTGGTGTGGAGTGTGGAGAAAGGAATGCCATTCATATCGGTGAATTACGCTATTGTTTTCACTTTACGCATTAGGACTGCTGATGACGCTTCACATACTGAGAGAGCTCAAGTTGTAATATGTGAATCTGGCCAACGGATCAGCAAAGGCTGCCCATGCCTGGTATTCAGTAACGCAAATGGACTGAAGTGATGTTTCGCTCACCGAATAAGAGCGAGTTAAAATATTTTCACAGTAAAGGGCCCTATACATGCACCAACAAATCGACCAACCTATTGGCCGTGTGTAGTGCTGTTGACCAACCGACCAACCAACATTTGATAACGTGCGGTTGGTCGGGCATCCCATCCCATCCACATCACCCTACCCGTACCACCATTTCAACCTCATCTTGTTTCACTGACTGACGTTAATCAGTAGCCTGTGCGCGGGAAATATGCTTGCACAACAGTGGAATACTCGCACAATAGCGAAATGTCAGAAACGACAGGTTCTGAGGGTGATCACCTTAAAATGACAATTTTGTTGGAAAAGTAGAGAAACAGAAGATGCCTTCAGTATAATAATTGTGTGGTGTATGGTAAAATGAAAGTAAGACTTGCAACATTGACTTCGTTGTTGCGATTCTGTGAACAGTTCCGTCCAGACGCCACACCTCTGATTTTGGGGCGTACTTTAGGTAATATGCGAACAGCATCTAAAGGAGAATTAAAGAAAGTGTGTACTTCCCTACAGTAGAAACGTTGTAAGGTATTCTGATTGCAATGAATATCACACAACTGTTTCGTAAGTGTTTGATACATATTACTACTTTAGTATGAAGGCTTTCACGACCGGATGACATATCTTCTGGTAACCCTTCCGGGATGTAAGGTCGGCAAGACTCACCGGAGGAGAAACACCCTCTGAAGATGTCCAGCGCAGCTCTGGACGAAACGTTAGGAGCTGAAGAGTTTCATGGACCACGACCTTGCATCCCGGAAGGTTTACCAGAAGATATATTACGACTTTGTTTGATTATATTCAGCAGCTTCAGAAAGCATGCTTCATCCATTCTAAGATCACTGCGAAAATCATAAGCTCCCAGCTCCTTCAATAAAAGAGAGAGGGTGAATTTCTTCCTTTGCACAAGCCACTTCTTTGTCCATAGCTTTTTTCGACTTTTCTTCGCGTTGTAACCTTCAAAACAGCCAAGGCGATTAACAAGGTTTTGCTTGAGAGGCATCTTGTCGAACGTAACTCAATGAAACTTCCTGACAGATTAAAACTGTGTACCGGACCGAGTCTCAACATCGGGTCCCGAGTTCAAGTCTCGGGTCGGCACACAGTTTTAATCTGTCAGGAAGTTTCATATCAGCGCACACTCCGCTACAGGGCGAAAATCTCATTCTGGAAATATCCCCTAGGCTGTGGCTAAGCCATGTGTCCGCAATATCCATTCTTTCAGGAGTGCTAGTTCTGCAAGGTTCGCAGAAGAGCTTCTGTGAAGTTTGGAAATGTAGGAGGCGAGATAATGGCAGAATTGAAGCTGTGAGGACGGGTCGTGCGTGAGTCGTGCGTGGGTCGCTCACTTCGTAGAGCACTTGCCCGCGAGAGTCAAAGGTCCCGAGTTCGACTCTCGGTCCGGCACACATTTTGAATCTGTCAGGAAGTGTCATATCAGCGCACACTCCGCTGCAAAGTGAAAATCTCATTCTGTAACCTCAATGAACTTGGCAAACAGCGATACGAACGTGGCGGCGCTGCAGTCGCCGAGTGAATTTGGTCGGGACCTGTGCTGGCCCGCACGAAAGTTGGTCGGCTGATTGGTTGGTCGGTCGGTCGGTTGGTACGTGTGTAGGGCTGTTAAAATGAACTCCCATAGGTTTTCACTGCTTACCTTCACACTTTCACCTTTCCTTCGCATGTCAGAGGGAACCTGAGATGAAAGTCTTCTGAAAGATGCGTAGTCAGATTCCAGGGCCGTTATGCAAGCTGAGCGAAAGGTCCAGTTCTTCAGAAAGAGGCCGCGGTGCCTTTGCAATTAGGTGGTACAGAGGGGCGCGCGGCGCCTCAAAGGCGGGCGGTGTGCCGCTTCATAAACTTGTTGCGAGGCGGCGGCTGCCGTGGTCAGCGGCAGCAGGCAATCACAGCGACCGCCGCGTGCCTGCGCAGCCCGGCCGGCCTTCTTTGTGCGCCGCAGGGGAATGCCGCCGACAGAGATCAAAGGGCCCGCCGCCCGGCATTACCATGATATTGGCCGAGCCGCGCCGCGCCGTCCCCCGTCCTCTTCCTCCGGATGTCTTCGGCAGCCTCCAGCCGGAACTCCGAGACACGCCGGGCCCGTGCCTACGGAGCAAAAATCTCCAGCCCGCGCAGCAGTCTGTTGGTCCTGTGCCGCTTGTTCGGAACACGCAGTGTTTACTTGGAGCACGCTGTGGCGAGGTCTTGTTTATCGCGACCACCGAGTTAATTTCACGGATCACTGCCCCGGTCTTGCACAACGTAATGAGCTACCGAGCAGCTGTTCATTCGTTATTCTGCTGTGTGAAGTTAAATGTGAATTAGCCGTTCAGGCTTTCGTGTTACATAAACACTGGTAACTGATCCTAGACGAACAACAGGTGGGAAGGATAGCTATGAAATTCGAGTGAAAACAAAAATACTTACCGTTCTGCCTGGAACGGTAATAGTGCCAATTCACTGATTAATCTTTTCTGCTGGTCATTCTACGTAAGACTAAAGTGGTATACCTCTTTTACTTGTTGGATAAAACCACAAAACATTTTTGTTGCAATTCTAGAGGCAGTAAAAGTAATTTCAAGACTAACGGTAGCATGGAAACAAGACAAGACTAGACTAATAACATGAAAAAAACAACTAAAGAAAGAATTCGATATTTCTCCATAATTGTCGAAAGGAGTGTGACCAGAACATAACTGAAATTTTTATTTGACACTACAGTAGTGAAGCCATAGACAAAATACATAATTTTTTTTTTAACATGGAGTTACATTACCAGTTTCAACGCACTACGGCGTCAGTTTCAAATGTAAAACATCAGTTGAAGAATATATAATACGAATTATGACCGTCTCGTAACTGTTGTCAGATGTATGGTCATAATTCTCATTATATAATCTCCAACTGATGTTTTATGTTTGAAAATGACGGCATAGTTCGTTGAAACCGGTAACGTAACCCCTTTTTTAAGGAAAATGTTTATGTACTGTGACTATGGATTCATTATTCTAGTGTCAAAAAACATTAAAAAAAAAGAATGTTAAGAATTTCTAACATGCATAATTAATAAGAAATTGAATTAGACATATACTATTCATTTCTTACAAATATACCCATGAGCACAAACAGTTTCGAGACTGGACTAATAATAAATAGAGAAACGTTAATATGATCGCTTTAATGCTTCTTGTGTTTTACATATTCCCGCACAACTTGAGTGCAATGCACCTAACGTTCTCTCAACCATGTGAAGTTATGAGAAAAGTCCTTCTCTAGCGTTTCACATTGGCTTCAATGTCGGTTACGTCATCAAAGCACTGACTCCTCACGTCTGTTTATGCACTCGGTTTGTGGTAGGTTCGTGTTGACAGCACATGATTTTTCCAGAAAAACAGTTTCCCGCGTTTTGTCTTTAAGCTGAGCGGGAGTAGGCGTCCACGAGTCGTTTCTGCGTTTCTGGAAACAACATGTGCTGGTCAAACTATGCACATACTTCTCCCATCTTCAGAACAGTCTGGAGAATGGCTTGAGCACTTGATTTAGAAATGCTCCACAGCGAGTTGTCACGGAACAACGTTAACACAATACTGTCGTACGTACAATACGTAGCACTGCGTATTCACAATTGACTAGCCGAACGCCCGCATCTCGTGGTCGTGCGGTAGCGTTCTCGCTTTCCACGCCCGGGTTCCCGGGTTCGATTCCCGGCGGGGTCAGGGATTTTCTCTGCCTCGTGATGGCTGGGTGTTGTGTGATGTCCTTAGGTTAGTTAGGTTTAAGTAGTTCTAAGTTCTAGGGGACTGATGACCATAGATGTTAAGTCCCATAGTGCTCAGAGCCATTTGAACCATTTTTGACTAGTCGAACGTACGCCTGTTGTTTCATTTGTTATTTCAAGCTGTCAAGTTTGTTACTGCGTTGACGTTGTTTATACGCCTGGAATAACTTTTTAGGCAGATGGTAATACCGGAAATTTTTATTCAGCGTATAACTGATATCTCTGAACTCCGAAATGGGAGAATGCTAGTTTACTCTCCGTATCGCCATACATTAACTTCGTACAGTATGAAATTCTATTCAAACAAATGATGGTTCACAACACAAAATCTGAAATAACCATTTTATGAGGAACCAGTGATCTGCTGCGACTTCACACGGGTAGCGCTAAGTAAGTGCGGCCGGGCGGTTTTTCAGACATAAAGGTAGTAGATTACGAGAACAAACCTCCGTCGTGAATCAGTTTATATATTGCAACAATCCCTGACTCTAGCCTTCACATACACGGAGAAAAGCGCGTCTAGGGACGATACTTCTTAACATGTATATATGAATCTTAAGACAACGGTTTAAACACTCATTCATTGCTCCGATACAAAAGACTTTTACTCACCTCTAAATTTCGTCTTTAACAAGTATTCGAGAGTAGTAATGACTTCCCATTTGAAACTAACATTGGGACGGTTACGCAGCTGACTGTAGTCACACCTAAAACCAAATAGCCACAATATTTGTCTGAAAAATCTATCTCTGTCTGTCTTGCCCGCCTGTGTGTGTGTGTGTGTGTGTGTGTGTGTGTGTGAGAGAGAGAGAGAGAGAGAGAGAGAGAGAGCGAGAGAGAGAGAGAGAGAGAGAACGAACGAGTGACACAGTTACGCACCTTCTCACGATATTACGAACATCATTCACTGATCATGAATCTGGCTAAATGATGTCACAAAATGACACCTAAAATTTTACCTCAATATGATTTGAAGTACGTGTGGAACCGAGGTTTTGACTGACAGCAGTCATTTGAACTGTTTTTATGTCACAAGCGAAAGGTTCTGTGGTTAAAGCTCATGAATTCTTGGAAGACTTTCAGTCTACCCTGATTTATTCGATATCTGTGGTATCCAGGAAAATCCGACGGTTGTTGATAGTGTCCATAATCTTTCGTGTTAAGGAGGTGACTAATTATATCAGTAATATATGACTACCATAAATGTAGAAGAAATCGTGAATATCATCAGAAAAAGTGAGAATTATCTCGATCACATAGAAAACTACCATATCGAGATAGCCCTAGCAGAGAGTAATTAAGTAAGAAATTAACAGACACAAATAAAAACGAACCCACTTCTTAAGTGTGCGAAAATCTATTAATGGTTATCTATTCAGCCTCTGATCATGTAAGATGCCGGACGTTCCTACTTTCAAGGATTCCTCGATTAGCATGATGACTGAAGATGATTCAGAGGAAAAGTACAAATAAAACAAGTTTAACTTAAAAAAGATGGAAATTATGGTTTCATAATATTCAGTGAGGGCAGCATTCACTAATGTTCAGCGTTACTAAAGAAGAGCATATTAATACGCGTAGAAAACTTAACTGGTGCAAAAAAACCATGCAACTCGACGCAAATTTACTTGAGGTATACACAGCGCGGTGCTGTGCTGCATGGCAAATGTTTGAGGGAATTTCCTTAGACAGACAGTCATTACTGACCTTTAAGATACCAAAGCAGGAGACAATGGGAAGTGACGATGCAATCACATCTTATGGTGGCGTCAGCAGCCAGCGGCCGCTGCGCGAGGTGGTCGCGCTTTTCTCGACGAGCGACGCTAACGACTTCTGTTCAAGTTAAACTGTTACTAATAGAAAATGGCAAAACTGAATGGGGGTGGGTGGAGGGTGGTTCGGAATTTTACCAAAGCAGGGGGCCCACCTTCTAGTGAGCTTTCCACTTCAAAAATAGGAACGTTGCCGAGTTGCAAGGACCTTAGCCTACTTGCTGTGACAGAGAACAGCTACATTATTCGCGTGCTAAAGTTTCACATTCTGTATCATTCCTAACCGTCAGGACCTGTTTAAAATTTGAAGAATTTCAACGGTTGCTGCCATATTTCTGAAAACATCACTTCTCTCGGAATGACTACAGCCGAAATCTGTTTCCATTTGTAGTACGATGTTGAACAGCCGTTGAAAATTAAAGGAATGAAAATAAAATAGATATCAGAGAAATGTGTTTATGGGTCGCTTGTTCACCGTCGAAGATCCTTAATCTGAAATCTGCATGCTTTTTGATTATTACTGTTTTCATTCTTTTTGGTAAATTGTGTATAGACGTGATTTCATAATCGCAGGAAGTAAGGGAGCTACCCGCCAGGGTAGCCGAGAGCGCTGACGCACTGCTTCCTGGACTCGGGTAGGCGCGCCGACCCCGGATCGAATCCGCCTGGCGGACTAACGACGAGGGCCAGTGTGCCAGCCAGCCTGGATGTGGCTTTTAGGCGGTTTTCCACATCCCACTGGGTGAATACCGGGCTGGTCCCCACGTTCCGCCTCAGTTACACGACTCGCTGACATTTGCAACACGTTCACACTATCCCATGGATTGCGCAAGATGCAGACAGTCGGGGTACAAATATTCCTTCCCGGAGAGGGGGGGGGGGGGGGGCGGAGGTACAAGTTGGCGACAGCAAGGGCTTCCGGCCACCCCTTCAAATTAACACGCCAAATCCGGTCAGCCAAAACGGCAGATCCCACAAGTCGCGATTAGTGCTTGGAAGGAAAGAGAGAGAGAGAAAGAGAGAGCATGTAAGGGAGGTAAAAGCGGTTCTGTTTATGATGGAACTTACGCACAGATTTTGGATAAGCAGTTAGTGTTTTGAATGCGGATCTCATTTTCTATGGGATTTCCGCAATGTTGACCTGCACTTATATTCACAGAAGCACTGTGCACTTTACCAATCGTAAGTTCCTGCTTAGTCATTCACAGCACTTTAGTTGACTGTATTACATTTCTTTGTGGCTGGCCGGATAACAACAGCGTTTATTGCATGATGACCTAATTATTAATGTAATTTTGTCGTAAAACTCTAGCTCTGCTACATAAAAATTATAAACGTTTGGCTAGTGTTTGTTCTTTTAGCGTGGAAACTGAAGCCATAATGTGGCAACAACGAATGACGTAAATAAATAACTTGACCGCTCAGATTTAATAATCCAAGCTGCAGATTGGCTGCAAGGAGGCCTCAGAAGCCAAATTTTACAGAACTCGGAGTGTACCCACTGAGTGTTGGTGTTCCCAAGAAAATTCACTCAAAGTGCACGCACAAAGTTCATAAAATAGCCAATAAAAGTAATTCCTGTTAGTACTGAAACGTTCCCCAACAAGCTGAATTACGTAATACATAATTTATTGATTTTTTTCTGTAACCATTTCGTAGTGTAGCTAGTTGTTCAGTAAGCTGTTCATGATTCATAACACATGCCAACGATGGAAAAAAATGTTTTGCTAGTAATACCTTATTCTTAAGATTTTTAGGGTGGAAAACCAAATATGATACATAAAAAACTGTATCACCCACCATTCTTCACATTTTACAACTAAATTTACTAAATTAAGCGATTTTAAAGAATTTAACAGCTTTTATATAGTTAAAATAATTTAAAAAGGAGGTGTAATTAATGTAGATGACGTTGGTAGCACTGCTGGCAAAATACGGGCTATTCTGTTTTTGTGTTAACAGATGGTTTTTTTGTTTACTGTGAACCTAACCTCACTTTCCCGTTTCCTGTACATGTGTTCAGTACAGTGTCTAATCATGGTTGTAAAAACTCTGCTGACAGATTTTGCTATCTTTGTGGTGAATTTGTGATTAAAAAACACCAAAGAAACATTACACACTTTGTGAAAAAGGTTTATCTATCATACTTTCGATTTAAACTTGGTGATCAAGATAAATCTTGGGCGCTTCGTAAGGTATGTTATCTGTGTGTTGAATATCTGAGGAAATGGTCCAAAGAGGAGATTTGCTGTTCCTGTGATATGGAGGAAGCCAAGAAATCATTCAGATGGTTCCTACTTTTTCAGTGTTGATATTACTGGTGATAATTCGAAAAACAAGAGGATATAAGCTACCTTAACCTTCCGTCCGCCATCCAACCAATAGGGCATGGTGTAAATTGGCCGGTTCCGGAACCACCAGATGATTTAAATTCTGTATTCCAACAGAAGTATTTTCTTATGCACAATCTGATTTAGATGAACCAGATGTTGATGAATTCCATTATAATACAGAAAGTCTAGAGCCCAGATAGTTTACTCAGACCAAGCTTAACGATTTGGTTGGGGATCTGGGCTTAACGAAACAAACGGGTGAATTGCTATGCTCTAGATTAAAAGAAAAGAACTTATTGCCAGTTTCAACCAGCATATACATGTATAGAAAGAGAGAGCAGCAAATTTCCAAGTTTTCTCAACAAGAGGGTTATTTAGTGTACTGCTCAGACGTTCAGCTTCAATGAAAAAAGAGAAAAAAAATACAAACCAATTCCACCTGACAAGTGAAACCTCATTGTTTTAAACAGCTTACTGTAAATACAAACCATGTTTATGTTGCAAAAAGCGTTTCATTAATTTCCGCATTTAAGGTAGCTATAGCTTAGGATTTTTATAGTACACAATAAAAAGCATATTGCTCGAAACCTATGGGTGATACAAAAAAACTAAGGCTAGATTTGGCTTCAGCTCATAAAAATCTATAGAGATCAGCTATCAAAAAAATTTTCGTTGACCTGTGTAATCCGAAAGTTCTGAAACCACATAGGGCATAAACACCTTAACATAATTTGGTGCTGTTGCCACTTCAATTTATAGTGTGTCCATACATTATAAGTATAGTTCAATGTCAGTAGATTCACCTAACCTGTGTACGTCACTGCTATATTTGAAGATCTCATGGGAGATCATACAAGACTTCGTTTGCCTATGTACGAAACTGTCATAGCCCAGTTCAACGTCATCTATAATTATAGAATTTTATCTGGGGCACAATATGGGCAGGAGAACTCTGACCAGTGCAGGCCTGGTAATGATATTAACTAAAGCGCGGAATTAGTGTAGCTACCAATGTACTATTTAGCTCAAAGTTTAAGCTAATACTCAGGAAAGAGCGTCTGAGTGAGTTATCAACGCAGTGGGCACCTTATGTGCACTCTCTTTCATAAAATCGTTAAAAAAATCATGCAGTGATAGAGTTCTAAAAACTGGTCACAAATTGATGTTCATGCAGGTATCGACGGAAAATGCAAAACTTTATACTTTGGCTGCTGATGGACGAATATGCCACGCTGCGGAGCTACGTCAGCGTATTGCTGGAAAGGATACTAAACAGGGGACACGTCGATATCAGCTCACAAAGTTTTTGCGAATTTCATTCCGTGTACTGAGCTGGACGGTAACTATGTCTTGCAGACAGTCGCGTGAACACTGTACAGGGTGCTACAAAAAAGTACGGCCAAACTTTCAGGAAACATTCCTCACACACAAAGAAAGATAATATGTCATGTGGACATGTGTCCAGAAACGCTTACTTTCCATGTTAGAGCTCATTTTATTACTTCTCTTCAAATCATATTAATCATGGAATGGAAACACACAGCAACAGAACGTACCAGCGTCACTTCAAACACTTTGTTACAGGAAATGTTCAAACTGTCCTCCCTTAGCGAGGATACATGCATCCACCCTCCGCCGCATTGAATCCCTGATGCACTGATGCAGTGGAGAATGGCGTATTGTACACAGCCGTCCACAATACGAGCACGAAGAGTCTCTACATTTGGTACCGGGGTTGCGTAGACAAGAGCTTGCAAATGCCCCCATAAATGAAAGTCAAGAGGGTTGAGGTCAGGAGAGCGTGGAGGCCATGGAATTGGTCCGCCTCTATCAATCCATCGGTCACCGAATCTGTTGTTGAGAAGCGTACGAACACTTCGACTGTAATGTGCAGGAGCTCCATCGTGCGTGAACCACATGTTCTGTCGTACTTGTAAAGGCACATGTTCTAGCAGCACAGGTATCCCGTATGAAATCATGATAACGTGCTCCATTGATCGTAGGTGGAAGAACATGGGGCCCAATCAAGACATCACCAACAATGCCTGCCCAAACGTTCACAGAAAATCTGTGTTGATGACGTGGTTGCACAATTGCGTGCGGATTCTCGTCAGCCCGCACATGTTGATTGTGAAAATTTATAATTTGATCACGTTGGAATGAAGCCTCATCCGTAAAGAGAACATTTGCACTCAAATGAGGATTGACACATTGTTGGATAAACCATTCGCCGAAGTGTACCCGTGGAGGCCAATCAGCTGCTGATAGTGCCTGCACACGCTGTACATGGTACGGAAACAACTGGTTCTCCCGTAGCACTCTCCATACAGTGACGTGGTCAACGTTGCCTTGTACGGCAGCAACTTCTCTCTCGCTGACATTAGGGTTATCGTCAACTGCACGAAGAATTGCCTCGTCCATTGTAGGTGTCCTCGTCCTTCCTTCAATTAGGCCAACTGGCGGTGAATCGAGGGAGTACAGTACATACTGACGAAACTAAAATGAGCTCTAACATGGAAATTAAGCGTTTCCGGACACATGTCCACATAACATCTTTTCTTTATTTGTGTGTGAGCAATGTTTCCTGAAAGTTTGGCCGTACCTTTTTGAAACAGCCTGTACATGTCAGCATTTGTAAGGGAACATGTAGCTGAGCTCAAGGAAACCGGTTGGAACAATCGGAGAACCGCTCGACATTTGAATAGGAACGATGCCACTATTCGATGACGTTGGCGGAAATGGATCGTCGTCAAGAAGGAAGCGGTCGCCCTAGGGAGACGACAGAACTTGAGGACAGAGGAACTGCCAAGAGAGGTGCTCAGAGCCCTGGATTCAACATTAACGTCGATCCGACGTGCAACTGGCGTTGCAGTGACGGCAAGGAGCACAACTAGGCGGTTCACCGAAAGGAGGCTGATCTCATGGCGCCCCCTACGCCGACTTTCGTTTCCTCAGTATATGAACAAGCAGTGGTCGAGGACATTCATCCAGGAACCTCACTGTCTTTAGTGATGAATCCCGTCTCAAATTGAGATGCCCCGGACAGCGGTGGGGTACCAAACGGTGGCCCGCCGTACGGCCCAACAACCAGGAGTGATGGTCTGCGTGTCATACATGAACAAGCAGTGGTCGAGGACATTCATCCAGGAACCTCACTGTCTTTAGTGATGAATCCCGTCTCAAATTGAGATGCCCCGGACAGCGGTGGGGTACCAAACGGTGGCCCGCCGTACGGCCCAACAACCAGGAGTGATGGTCTGCGTGTCATATATGAACAAGCAGTGGTCGAGGACATTCATCCAGGAACCTCACTGTCTTTAGTGATGAGTCCCGTCTCAAATTGAGATGCCCCGTACAGCGGTGGGGTACCAAACGGTGGCCCGCCGTACGGCCCGACAACCAGGAGTGATGGTCTGCGTGTCGTTTCAAAACGATACGTCAACGACATTCTACTGCCCAGTTCGTTGCCTTCACTGCATCTCATCCTCGGTTCACATTTCAACAAGGTAATGACCGACAGCACACGGCGAGACAGCGAGAGTTTCTACTGACTGCCTTCATGCTTGCCAAATCCTACCTTGACTTGCAAGATCGCCAGATCTCTCCCCAACTGAGAACATTTGGAGCTTTATTAGCAGGGCCCTCCAACCAACTCAGGATTTTGATAGTCTAAAGCGCTCATTGTCTGAATCTGGCAAGCTATCCCGCAGAAGACGTCCAACAACTAGCAGTCAATGCCAATCCGAATAACAGCTTGCATAAGTGCCAGATGTGAAGCAACGTTTTATTAATTTGTTCAGTTGTGAAGCTCTTTCTCTTGAATAAATCAGATATTTTTCTAGAACTGTAATCGTTCGGTTGTCTGTAGGTGAACATAACCTCTACCAGTTACCTAATTTTCGTCACATTCGAATAATTGTGGTGCGTCCTTTTTTCGTCGGCTTAGAACGCATTATTCTCATGGAATCTTCCTTTGCATAGTTAGATACTGGTTTTGGGAATGTTAGAGAAATTTCGTGGTGGGATCCCCTTCTTGAAGCCATCAGTCCCGTCCTCCAGGCTAACCTGGGAATGAATCTGCGTACCCATCTATCTATGTCTATTGCAGATCCCAAGCTAAATAGTGACAATGTGTTCTAAATGTCTGCGTAGCATTTGTTGTAGGTGGGAGAATAATACGTGCCTGGTATTTACGTATCAGGATGTGGAAAACTGCATAAAAACCACATTTAACCTGACCAGCTCTCCAACACATGACGTTAATTCGCGAGGCGAACCCTAACTGCGGCTGGCTCGCATCCCCATGCCCCAGAAATGATCAGGTTAGCGCTCTGGTTAGCCGCGCCAGTCATTATTGTAAAGGAATAAGTCAGTTATTTCAGTAAGATTTGCAAGGGGCGGCTGCAACCGATTTGGCCATGATCCATAAAAGAGACACTTTTTTGCGCAAATATAAATAACTGAAATATGCTTAAACAAATTTCTGCAGGTACTACACATAAGAAATCCAATTCATATTGATTGCACGTGCCGAGGTAAAGTGAAAATTACTGATTACTGATAAATTTAATTACTGTAGATTGGCGTATAGTGATGAATCGTTCATTTTCATTTTGTTAAAGTTTGCTGCTTCTTATATAATGGCTCCGTTGTACTCACGTTGCGGCAGTTTCATTTTTGTTTAAATCTACTGCCGGATAATTTCCCTGTCGGTGCAATGGTTAGTTACCTAAATGAGGGGAGTCGTGTGCAGCACATTCTGCGAATCTTTTAGACCTTGTTCGATGCTAGGTTGTACTTTAATTGTTTGTATAACGTGTTGTATGAAGCAGAAAATGGAGACCAGCCCGTTATTCGCTTAAAAGAATGTGAAAAACTGCGTAGAAAATACAATCAGGCTGGCCGGTGCACCGGCCACGGTCGTTAATCCAACACATGGATTCGATCTGCATCTGGCTCAACTTCCCGTCCAGCAAGCTTGCACGCTGCTCATTTGGTTGCATTTTCTTTGTTTTTAGTACTTTTTTAATTTTTATTTTTCTTGGTCCTTTTATCCTCCTCCTACAGCTCATCGTATGCTCGTCAAAATCGTGTACACTTGCGTCGACTTCTTCTGTCATTCTACAATTTTCGTTGACATTCGTATATGGCTTGTTGAATACGCACCCGTCATTCGCACAGATGGGTTTCGACCATTGTCGACGGGAGTCGTTGCCGACGTGATTTGAGGTCGTTGAAAATAAAGGAGTCTTCTCTTAGAATGAGACCAAATAACACATATCTTAATAAGTTGATTTCTTGCATATTCGTACCAAAAGTATATTGTACCAGGACAGTTATAACACTTTTTCACTTCTTAAGCTTACTGAGCAGGGTGGGGGAGTGGTTAGGACACTGGACTCGCATTCGGGAGGACGATGGTTCTATCCCAAGCCCGGCCATTCTGATTTAGATTTTCCGTGATTTCCCTAAATCGCTGCAGGCAAATGCCGGGAAGGGCACGGCTGACATCCTTCCCTAATCCGATGATACTGATGACTTCACTGTCTTGTCTCCTCCTTCAAAACAACGAAACCCAACTTCTGAAGTTTGTAGAAAGGGGATGGGAATGGGAGAGGTTTGGCCCGGGTTACGGTCTGGTCACTGGAGTGTCGATAAGTTATGAGAAGAAGGGTCCTGTCTTATTCGCAGGTGCTTCATTAGATACAAGAGATGTTTTTCAATATGGGCCCTGAAGTCTTCAAGATTATGATGTTCAGTCTGTAGTGCATATTACACGAATGCCCAGCCCCCATACGTAGCTGTAGTGTCTGGCGTAAAGCAAGTATTCCCAGTCCGGTTGTAACAAATGTGATGACTGGATAGCGTGAGGCGCCTTCCTGGTGATGAGTGCTATTTCTTGCGCGTCCAATGCGAAACGACGTTCTGGTCACGGCAGAAAAATCTAGATTTGCTTGTAATGGAACTTTGGCATTTGTTCCAGAGCGGGCTCTGAGCCCGGTTGATTGTATTCAACAACCCAAGCGTAGGCTCAATGATGGTGGCCGCTTCATACCTTGTTGCCTGTACGAAGGGAGGTATCATTCGGTGGAATACTTTGATTCATACCCTGGGCAAACTGAGTCGTGCGTACTTGGTTGCTATGGGGTGCGGCGGAGCTATACGTGCAGCTATTCTCGATATGAATACCGTAGGTGAATATACCAGTAAAAAATAGGCGTACAATATTGACAATGTTGATGGTGTTGGGACAGCAACCAGCCACAAATTTACTTTCAGTTCCTTTATTGAAAGGGTACCGTTACCGGTTTCGAATCGTTGTGATTCATCTTCAGACGGTTTACACGCTTTCTTTATGACATGTGGTGTGTTTTTACAGATTAATTGTCCTACAATATAAATAATACATAATTATAAACACGCCAAACACAGATGGTTGCGTTACAGATTTTCGTTGTATGTGACTTTCGTGAAATGTCAGTTTCGAGTGTTTGTTTTCATAACATTCGTCCAACAGATTGGTTCAAATGGGTCTGAGCACTACGGGACTTAACATCTGAGGTCATCGGTCCCCTAGAACTTAGAACTACTTAAACCTAACTAACCTAAGGACAGCACACACATCCATGCCCGAGGCAGGATTCGAACCTGCGACCGTAGCAGTCCCGCGTTTCCGGACTGAGCGCCTAAAACCGCATGGCCAACGCGGCTGGCCGTCCAGCAGATGTGAAAACATTCCCACCGTATTCTTATTGTTGCACACGTAAATTTTTCTCACTGAACACTTTAGATTTATCACTGAGAAGATTTCTAACACGCACCAAATGTTCTGATACATACAAAAAGCTTAAAAACATATGAGTATCAAAGATGCTATGATATATCGCAACATTTGACGATGATGTCCTATCTTTGGAAAGGATCATATATTCACTTACGCATCTGTAATGCCTTTTACACTAGTACAGAGACATGGACTTTTTTCTTTGAGTTGATATTGTTACATTAATTATAAAGTTTTTATATACAGTACTATATAGGTAAAATAGCACATTATTTAATTACATTTAGCATCCTGAGAATTATAGTAACATATAAATTTGCTACTTGATCTGCAAATATGCGTACTAATATTATTTGCTTTGGAGGTTGGAAAATAATTCTTGGAAATTTTTCAGGAAAGGGGTGTTAGCTAACTCTGTTTGTTCATTAAGGATATAGTCTGGGGTGCTGTTTTTGTGTGTGTGTGCTTCAATTTCTTCTAATATACTCATAATGGCTCCTTTTTCTGCTAGATGTAAAATTTTTAAGTCGTCCTCAATGTTACCCACTGAATGGTTTTCTTCAGCAATATGGGCTGCAAATACAGATTTGTTCAAGTTACCAAGTCTTAAAGCATCAATGTGTTCTTTAATCTGCATTTGTAGCCCACATTGCTGAAGAAGACCATTCAGTGGGAAACATTGCGAACAACTGTCCCAACACCATCAACATTTGTCTTCAAAAAACAGCCACGGTCTCCATCATGTCATCATACGACAAAATTCCAATATTGACAGTATTGCACCTAAACAGATCATCATTACATACTCCTAAGAAAAGTGCTCTATGCCTTGACACTGTAGTTTTTATGATTCAAAGTCTGAGTTTCAAGAAATAGCTACAAAATTTAGAATACGTCGACACTGGATATAGTTGATAAACATAATTTAGTCAAAACGGAAGAAAGATCAAATTAAACTCTTCCAACAATAGTTATGGTTCCGCAGTCGAGAGTCGAAATGAGATCCTAAGGGGTCGGTCTGTACACGTACGCCGGTGTGTGGTCGTATGGCGGTAACGTGTTTATTTCGTTGCGCCTCGGCCCGCATCCTGAACCCGCACGCCTTGCGCTGCGGGCAGCCGGCCCCGCAGGCGCCGCTGCGGCCGTTAACCGGCGGCTGATCCCGTTAATCCTGGTAACGGCCGTTAGCAGACAGTGTGCGGCCGCTATACTGCCACTTTACCCGCGCCGCCGCGCCTTGCGCGCTCCCAGGCCACGAACAAGTTCCGCGCGCCCCGGGCACCGCAACGGATCCTGCAACCCTGCTACCCTACACCCTCCGCTGTGACGCTGACCCACTGACCGCAGAGAGTGTCAGCTCGTGCTGCACTTCACACTCAAGTCACACGTACGTCCCCACGCTCTTACTAACGGTACTCAATCTAGTGGGGTACTGTCAAGTGGGGGGTGCCCCAGGGATCAGTGTTGGGGCCGCTCCTGTTCATTATTTATATAAATGATATGCCCTCTAGTATTATGGGTAACTCTAAAATATTTCTGTTTGCTAATGACACTAGCTTGGTAGTAAAGGATGATGTGTGCAACATTGATTCGGTTTCAAGTAGTGCAGTACATGACCTCAGTTCATGGCTTGTAGAAAATAAACTAAAGTTAAATCAAGGTAAGACTCAGATTTTGCAGTTTCTAACACACAATTCAACAAAACCTGACGTTTTAATCTCACAGAACGGGCATATGATCAGTGAAGCTGAACAGTTCAAATTCCTAGGTGTTCAGATAGACAGTAAGCTGTCGTGGAAAGCCCACGTTCAGGATCTTGTTCAAAGACTTAATACTGCCCTTTTCACTATTCGAACGGTATCGAAAGTGAGTGATACTTCTACACGTAAATAAGTCTACTTTACTTATTTCCATTCACTTGTGTCGTATGGTATTATGTTTTGGGGTACCTTTTTCCATTCTAGAAGGATATTTTTGGCTCAAAAACGGGCCGTTCGGGCAATAAGTGGTGTTAGTTCACGAACCACTTGTCGGCCTCTGTTCAAGAGTCTGGGTATTTTGACATTGGCCTCTCAATATGTATATTCCTTATTGTCGTTTCTTGTTACCAATATTAGTTTACTTCCAACAATAAGCAACTTTCACTCGGTTAATACTCGGCAGAAATCAAACCTCCATTTGGATCGGACTTACTTAACTCTTGTGCAAAACGGTGCGCAGTATACTGCTGCATCCATTTTCAATAAGCTGCCACTCGAATTCACCCGGCCGGAGTGGGCGAGCGGTTAAAGGCGCTACAGTCTGGAACCGCACGACCGCTACGGTCGCAGGTTCGAAAGCTGCCTCGGGCATGGATGTGTGTGGTGTCCTTAGGTTAGTTCGGTTGAAGTAGTTCTAAGTTCTAGGGGACTTATGACCACAGCAGTTGAGTCTCATAGTGCTCAGAGCCATTTGAACCATTTTTTTGAACTCGAATTCAAAAATCTTAGCAGTAATCCACGCGCTTTCAAATCGAAACTGAAGAGTTACCTCATGGGTCACTCCTTCTATTCTGTCGAGGTGTTCCTTGAAGAATTAAGCTGATTCTCATTGTATTGCTGATAGCGTTTGCTTAAACTTATGGACTGAATTTCTTTCAGGTTCATGAACATTTATTTTTATCTGTTATTACTTTTATGTTGTAAGTGCATGTACTGACACGTTCCATGACCTTGGAGATTTGCTCCTCAATTTTGCCCTATGGAACTTGACATGTAAATAAAATAAAATAAAATACACTGCTGGCTAGTGAAATTCTACTACCAGGCAGAATGGCACATAACGATATAATATTTTATATGCTGTGGAGCATAGCTAGAACGATACATGATTAAATTTGTACACGATCTGTTGGTGGACAGGGTGCGAAATTTAGAACACAAATAGCCACCTCTTGTATTTACGACGGTTTTATCTCTGGACAGGGGCGTTCGCAGGTTTTCATGTCAGTAGGGGCAAAACATCTTCCTCATGAGATTTAGAAATTTTAAAAACATTATTATATACTCGTCATGTTCTCCTATTAGTCTATCAGAACATATTATGTATGAGTTGTGTGCCTCAGAACAGTACGAGGTGCATTCAAGTTCTAAGGCCTCCGTTTTTTTTTCTCCGTACTGGAAAGAGATAGAAACATGCGCATTGTTTTAAAATGAGGCCGCGATCATTGTCAATACGTCCCAGAGATGGCAGCACCGTACGGCAGATGGAATTTTACCGCTAGCGGCGAGAATGAGAACTGTTTTAAATACTTAAAATGGCGACGTTTTCCTTACTTGAACAGCGTGCAATCATTCGTTTTCTGAATTTGCGTGGTGTGAAACCAATTGAAATTCATCGACAGTTGAAGGAGACATGTGGTGATGGAGTTATGGATGTGTCGAAAGTGCGTTCGTGGGTGCGACAGTTTAATGAAGGCTGAACATCGTGTGACAACAAACCGAAACAACCTCGGGCTCGCACAAGCCGGTCTGACGACATGATCGAGAAAGTGGAGAATGATTGTTGAACAGACCGCCTCCAGAGTTGGCATTTCTGTGGGTTCTCTGCACACAATCCTGCATGACGACCTGAAAATGCGAAAAGTGTCATCCAGGTGGGTGCCACGAATGCTGACGGACGACCACACGGCTGCCCGTGTGGCATGTTGCCAAGCAATGTTGACGCACAACGACAGCATGAATGGGACTTTCTTCTCGTCGGTTGTGACAATGGATGAGACGTGGATGCCATTTTTCAATCCAGAAACAAAGCACCAGTCAGCTCAATGGAAGCACACAGATTCACCGCCACCAAAAAATTTCTGGTAACCGCCAGTGCTGAAAAAATGATGGTGTCCATGTTCTGGGACAGCGAGGGCGTAATCCTTACCCATTGCGTTCCAAAGGGCACTATGGTAACAGGTGCATCCTACGAAAATGTTCTGAAGAACAAATTCCTTCCTGCACTGCAACAAAAACGTCCGGGAAGGGCTGCGCGTGTGCTGTTTCACCAAGACAACATACCCGCACATCGAGCTAACGTTACGCAACAGTTTCTTCGTGATAACAACTTTGAAGTGATTCCTCATGCTCCCTACTCACCTGACCTGGCTCCTAGTGACTTTTGGCTTTTTCCAACAATGAAATACACTCTCCGCGACCGCACATTCACCAACCGTGCTGCTATTGCCTCAGCGATTTTCCAGTGGTCAAAACAGACTCCTAAAGAAGCCTTCGCCGCTGCCATGGAATGATGGCGTCAGCGTTGTGAAAAATGTGTACGTCTGCAGGGCGATTACGTCGAGAAATAACGCCAGTTTCATAGATTTCGGGTGAGTAGTTAATTAGAAAAAAAATCGGAGGCTTTAGAACTTGAATGCACCTCGTATACAAGTCCTTATCACACCATGCACACACTGCATGTATCATAGCGAGAGAGGGTGCAACGTCATACTCTTAAGGGTGCATATACTGCCAAGTTCTTTGTACATTTGACTGGATATGTACTCTCTCAAATAACATCACGTAACATCTGAACCCCAGAACATTTATTTCCTTTCCTCCTCCCCTTTCGGAGCTTAATTTTTCTTTCGTCAGGAAGAGTATTTGCAAAAAGCATTAGCAAGTACATTACTTGTAACAATAAAATTTATGTACTGATTTCAGCTAAATAGGTACTAACGTGACATTTGTGATGGTCAATCGATCGTGTTGTTAACTGATATTGTGCTTCATCTTCCAGTTATGCCTAGTACACCACATTAATGAATTTTGGGGAGGATCTGACATTATTTCTACATCTACATCGACGTGGATATTCCACAAATCACATTTAACTGCCTGGCAGAGGGTTCATCGAAACACCTCCAGAATTCTCTGATATTCCAATCTCGTATAGCGCTCGGAAAGAACGAACACCTATAAGTTTCCGTATGAGCTCAGATTTCCTTTATTTTATCATGGTGATCGTTTCTCCCTAAGGAAGCAGGTGTCAACAAAATATTTTCGCATTCGGAGGAGAAAGTTGGTGATTGGAATTTAGTGAGAAGATTCCGCCGCAACAAAAAACGCCTTTGTTTTAATGATGTCCACCCCACATCTTCTATCATTTCAGTGACACTCTCTCCCCTATTTCACGATAATACAAAACGTACTGCCCTTCTTTGAAATTTTTCGATGTACTCCGTCAATCCTATCTGGTAAGACTCCCACACCGCGCAGCAGTATTCTAAAAGAGGACGGACAAGCATAGTGTAGGCAGTCTCCTTAGTAGATCTTTACATTATCTAAGGGTCCTGCAAATAAAGCGCAGTCTTTGGTTAGCATCCTCACAACATTTTCTACTATGTGTTCCTTCTAATTTAAATTGTTCGTAATTATAATTCCTAGGTATTTAGTTGAAATTCGGCATTTAGATTTGACTGGTTTATCGTGTAACCGAAGTTTAACGGATTCCTTTTAGGACTCACGTGGATGACCTCACACTTTTCGTTACTTTGTGTCAATTGCCAACTTTCGCACCATATACAGGTACCTTTTCTAAATCGTTTTGCGCCGGCCGGTGTGGCCAAGCGGTTCTAGGCGCTTCGGTCTGGAACCGCGAGACCGCTAAGGTCGCAGGTTCGAATCCTGCCTCGGGCATGGATGTGTGTGATGTCCTTAGGTTAGTTAGGTTTCTACATCTACATCTACATGATTACTCTGCAATTCACATTTAAGTGCTTGGCAGAGGGTTCATCGAACCACAATCATACTATCTCCCTACCATTCCACTCCCGAACAGCGGCGGGAAAAACCAACACCTAAACCTTTCTGTTCGAGCTCTGATTTCTCTAATTTTATTTTGATGATCATTCCTACCTATGTAGGTTTGGCTCAACAAAATATTTTCGCATTCGGAAGAGAAAGTTGGTGACTGAAATTTCGTAAATAGATCTCGCCGCAACGAAAACGTCTTTGCTTTAATGACTTCCATCCCAACTCGCGTACCATATCTGCCACACTCTCTCCCCTACTACGTGATAATACAAAACGAGCTGCCCTTTTTTGCACCCTTTCGATGTCCTCCATCAATCCCACCTGGTAAGGATCCCACACCGGGCAGCAATATTCTGACAGAGGACGAACGAGTGTAGTGTAAGCTGTCTCTTTAGTGGACTTGTTGCATCTTCTAAGTGTCTTGCCAATGAAACGCAACCTTTGGCTCGCCTTCCCCACAATATTATCTATGTGGTCGTTCCAACTGAAGTTGTCCGTAATTTTAACACCCAGGTACTTAGTTGAATTGACACCCTTGAGAATTTATGGAGTAATCGAATTCCTTCGGATTTCTTTTGGAACTCATGTGGATCACCTCACACTTTTCGTTATTTAGTGTCAAGTGCCACCTGCCACACCAAACAGCAATCTTTTATAAATCACTTTGCAACTGATACTGGTCTTCGGATGACCTTACTAGACGGTAAATTACAGCATCATCTGCGAACAACCTAAGAGAACTGCTCAATATAGATCAGGAACAGCAGCGGTCCCAGGACGCTTCCCTAGGGAACACCTGAAATCACTTCTACATCTACATCTACATCTACATTTATACTCCGCAAGCCACCCAACGGTGTGTGGCGGAGGGCACTTTACGTGCCACTGTCATTACCTCCCTTTCCTGTTCCAGTCGCGTATGGTTCGCGGGAAGAACGACTGTCTGAAAGCCTCCGTGCGCGCTCTAATCTCTCTAATTTTACATTCGTGATCTCCTCGGGAGGTATAAGCAGGGGGAAGCAATATATTCGATACCTCATCCAGAAACGCACCCTCTCGAAACCTGGCGAGCAAGCTACACCGCGATGCAGAGCGCCTCTCTTGCAGAGTCTGCCACTTGAGTTTATTAAACATCTCCCTAACGCTATCACGGTTACCAAATAACCCTGTGACGAAACGCGCCGCTCTTCTTTGGATCTTCTCTATCTCCTCCGTCAGACCGATCTGGTACGGATCCCACACTGATGAGCAATACTCAAGTATAGGTCGAACGAGTGTTTTGTAAGCCACCTCCTTTGTTGATGGACTACATTTTCTAAGCACTCTCCCAATGAATCTCAACCTGGTACTCGCCTTACCAACAATTACATGGAGTTTTACTCCATGATTTTCCGTCTATTACTACGAACTGCGACCTTCCTGACAGGAAATCACGAATCCAGTCGCACAACTGAGACGATACCTCAAAGGCCCGCAGCTTGATTAGAAGTCGCTTGTGAGGAACGGTGTCAAAAGCTTTCCGGAAATCTAGAAATACGGAATCAACTTGAGATCCCCTGTCGATATCGGCCATTTCTTCGTGCGGATAAGGAGCTAGCTGCGTTGCAGAAGAACGATGTTTTCTGAAACCATGCTGATTGCGTATCAATAGAACGTTCTCTTCGAGGTGATTCATAATGGTTGAGTAGTTCTAAGTTCTAGGGGACTGATGACCTCAGATGTTAAGTCCCATACTGCTCAGAGCCATTTGAACCATTTTTTTTGTTAAATCGTTTTGCAATTTGTTTCGATCGGAACGCTAATCTTCTACAAGATCCCCTACATTTGTAACAATGTAGTCCTAGCGGGACGTCCTCACACACAGTCTAGATTTATCAAACACCAAAACGTTTGCCGCCCTCAGCAGCTTTATTTCCACAACGCAGTAGCTAATTTCGGAGTGCACTGGCAGGACGAGAAGTGGCGTTCGACAGCGCGCCAGGGCGCATTGCCCTCACGCAGTGTGACGTCACGAAGTGCCAGTCGGCGCAGGCAGTGACGCGGCGGTCCTAACTGCATTACCCGCAGCTGTCGGACCGTGTAAAGAGCTTTCCCCACTCCCACCCTTCCTCCTCCCTCCCTCAACTGCCGGGATTTCGCTTCCGGTAAATGGAGCTAAAACATCAGACCTGGCAGAGGCTCCCATTCACGGAGCCCATTAGCGCCGCGGTGAAAAAAAAGAAGGGTAGTGCCAAGGAGATTAGCAGAAGCTCGTACTTATTATTTATCCTTTCGCTTCGAGCTGTACAAACGTTTACGTCTCTCTTACGCAATAAATTGCTGAAACTGTCACAGCTTACTTCACAGAGAGGCTCCTGTTATTGCATGCCAAACATTAAAGTAGTAACCCTGGCAATAGCAGAATCAATCCCTGACCTTTCTAAGTTGAATAATATCATTTTCCATGTCACGATACAATGCATCTCGATCTCATTTCAGCAGTTGGGCTTCAATGTCACCCTCTTCATGAGGCTTTCTACTCTTATGCACCAACGAGACATTCTATACTGGTTGCTGAATTATTGGTAACTCTTCTCCACCATCTCTTTCACCCTGTCGGGACATTATATCGTTTACCGTGGGGCTGCATAGTTTAACGGCCCAAAGATAAGTGATTTATTGTCTGTGTCTACTGCAGATATACAACTGACAATGGCCAGATTTGTTTCCACAGATAATCTTCAGATATCCTGCGGGAGAGTCAGTGTTAAAATATAGAAAATAGTGTCTTGATTATGGATTAGTTTATCAAAATTCATGACTCGTTTCAGCTTTGCAGCCACTTCACTTATAGCAGCGACACGTAGGCTCTTTGTTAGTTCCTGTCTACCGACTACGCCGGTCGCGAAAGTTGTGCGCAGA
The DNA here is from genome assembly GCF_021461395.2 of Schistocerca americana. Classification (NCBI taxonomy): domain Eukaryota; kingdom Metazoa; phylum Arthropoda; class Insecta; order Orthoptera; family Acrididae; genus Schistocerca; species Schistocerca americana. The sequence continues at coordinate 1,220,423,833 of NC_060119.1, read as the reverse complement.
CATAAGAATGATAGCTCTCGGTCATTCATTTCACAATGGGCCTCTCATACAGAACGTATTCACAGTCTTCGAGCTGTCTTCAGCCATCGTAAACGATAAGTGTGCTGAAGAAATTTGCACATAGGGCACTCATATAAAACGGGTACTCCGTCCAGCAGACCAACAGGGCACGCATAAAGCAAGAACCCAGCAACAATACTCGGAGGATATTGCATCAGCAAAATGTTACTTTTGTTAGCAAAGTATAGTTCGAGATAGGAAATATTCTCCAGAAAACTGAAGTTAGAAAGATTTTCTGACCGCCAATGTATACGTTCTTGGGTCGGTGAGGGCTGACATATTATTGAGAAAGGCAAGAATATTTCAAGTACGTAGCCAGTGTGCTATCCACACTAGTGTTACTTAAACATCTATAACTGACACATACGACATTACCGATAGCATTCTTAAAATTACCGATATATCGATTAACTATCGATTGTTTTGTACAAGTGTTTTAAATGAAAAATAGCTTTCTAAAAATATTTATTGATTAAAAACAACAATACAAGGTATTTAAATTGTGTTATACAATAAGTAAGATACTTAACTATTGCCGTTTAGTCAGTTGTTTAAAATACAACAAATTTTATTTTCTGTAAAGTAAGGTGTTTAAAACCCAGCATGCTTGATAAAACAGGTTTTTCAAAATATTGAATTAGGTCACTTATGGAATCACTGACTGACGTAACGACATCGACGTTACTCTGTTGTCGAGTGGACAAAAAAATGTACATCATGCGAATTCAAACTGGCAGACGTAGCAGTAGATGTCTTAACACTGCTCACTGATGCTTCTGTTTCACGCCTTAATCTTGGTATCTATGCGATTATAGAAGCTTACTCTTCCTGAAGTAATTTTTCAGCGTTGTCTGCCCCTTGAAATGTCCTGAAACCATTTTTTTAAACCAAGGATCTAATAATGTCGCAAGCATATTAACAACCCATTCATTCATTGGTCTCAGTCTTTCACTGACTTACTCAATCGAGGAATCATGAAAACTTCGGCTTCATCGGCTGTTAAGGTGCTTTCTAAGTCTCAACTTTGCGGAAGTGCCTCATATAAGAGGTACAGTTATGGAAGCAGTGAGGTATGACTACTCTGAGATTGTTGTTGCTTCTTCAGGTTAAAGAAAACCTATTACATCTTGTATAGCTAAGTAATTTTCTATCTGTAAGGGAAGGCGGTGCTTTTTAACTTTTATTGTTTGCGCTCCCATTCTCACTTTGTGCTTCCAAAATTCTTTTGAGCATAAGCTGTTCCATCGAGTTGGCACCTCTTGTACCGGTTTCAGTTCTTGTTTGTTTGCTCTCTTTTGAGCATTGCACAATTTGTCACTGCCTAGTTTAGAGTTATGAAAGAAAGTCACAATAGCTTTGTTTTCAATAAAATTTCGGAAAATGTTTCGACCCTAAAACAGTCTTGTACTGTTAAGTAGACGCAGTGGGAAAAACAGGGTGAAAGTCGAGTCCTTAGGATTCTGGCAGTTTTTTTTCGTATCTGCAGCGTTGTCTGTAACCACTACTGCTGTCTTATCACGAATATGACCTGAAAAAAGTCATGTTAAAATTAACTGCCAACATGTCCGGAATTTTGCGTAATATTCTCAAAAAATAATTTTTGCAACATCTTGTTATGTGAACAATGACATTCGTATACAAAAAAAATTATCATAAAAATCGGTCGAATATGTTACTTGTCTATGCTACGTTGAACTTCAGCGTCTTTCAAGCACGGGGAAAGTAGGAAGATGAAGAAGAAGAAAAAGGAGAAGGGTAGGAAGGTCTCCACGAGGAATAGGTATGCAAGAGGGGAAATGTTTAGGGTCTGCCACGCAATGCTGCTACATTAGGTGTGCGTGCTTGCTGACGAACTGCAGCATATATGGTATAAACTGCACACAGAGTAAGAAGGTATAGCGAAAGCGCACTGAAGAGACCAGGGGTGTTTCTCAGTTGAGTTGACAATTAATACAACATAATAGGGCCATCACTCTGCTTGGTGCTACAGCTGATACATAGCTCAGATCGGCAGCATTCGTGATCTTAATGCAGCCGACATAAAGTGTGTGGCTGGGAGTTTCGCCGATCGCCGAGGGAAGTTCACGGAGATGCTATAAAGACCACAGTGGTAAAGGCTAAGGAAAGGTGTGGGGAGAGACAACACTGCTGTCACCTTTACCCATCATACTGGTGTATTCCTATAATATACCCGTGCCACTCAAAGTTCGCAGTTGACAGATCCTGTTAGATAGCGTTTCATGGCTTTCACTGTAGTTGCGATACAACAGCCTGAAATAGAAATAAATGATTGTGCCTCCGTCATAAGTTGCACTGAGAAATATCTGTTTTTATTTATTGATAGAAAGTCGAGTTGTGGACCTATTTTTCACCTGCAGACGCTGCAAGTTCGTAACAACAGCATAGATTACACAATAGCTGACAGTTTTCCATTACCATTGAAAAATACCATTTAGATTAATATGGCCTGTATTTAAAACTTGGTTAGTCTGTTATGGCGAAAGATAGGCATTAATATTGATGCCATTTTATAAGCACCAGAAGTTTATTTCTGTTCCGATTCGCTAACACAATGGATGCACTTCTGTATAAATCGCACACCATAGCGCTTTGTTTATATACTCACAAGACAGCAACACAGTAATACTAACGCCACAACCAGCTTATCCTACGATGCTGCATTAATTTTGGTTCATATGGTTTTGGGGTTCGCGTTCATTTCTCACTTGCTGCTCTGTTATCATACATATCTGTTAAAATGCACCTCTCAAGTGCAAATCTTGGGCAGCCCGCTATGAATGGCGGGCGGCAGTAACAATGTTTTGAGAAAGCGCATTACAGGGACATCCACGTTCAAATGTATTCCTTGTTTGTAGTAATGAATAAGAAAATAGATTCAGCCTGTTGAAATGCAATTATTCATTAATTTGTTAAGGTTGGCAGTGTCTGTAAGTAGAACACAAATGACACGAAGTCGTTGTTTCTTTACTTTTGAACTGGCGTCGTACAACTTACTTCTGTTAAAATAATTTTTTATAGAGCTTCTCGATTTTTTTGGTTGCACGTCTCGAACTTTCTAGCTGACCAGTTGATCCCTCACCATTCAGTTATATTACTAATCCATGGATCTCTACTTTTTCTCCGTCATTTCTTCTTAAGTAGTCTCTCAAATTAGTTGTATTCCCTGAATTCTTACATATTCTTTATTGCAGATGCTAAAATTCACAAACTGATTATTAACCCCCACTTTCTTAAAAGAATTACACACAAATGATTTATTTTTGCGATTCATTTTCAAACCACTAACAAAATACTCTATTTATGCACTTCTCACACAAAAAAAGCTGTCTTGGAAGCGGGGGATTTCCTCGATCAAGAGAGACTATAGGTGGCGCATTAAACTGATCGTTTCACGTCGGCATGATTCGGAACACTTCGGCTGGTGACTGTGCTCTTTGTCTCACTGCTGCCAACGAGAGCGATTCAACAATGCGGCGCAAAATAATTCCGTGATGAAGAATAATACTATGATTGTGTGAAGTTTAAATAATGAAATGAAGGACGAAGTAACGATCTTTGACACAATGTGTGGTCACCTCCCATGATACCCCTAAGAGCTAGAAGCTTTAGGGGTAGAATTCTTCCTCGTGACTCTCGAAAAATTATTAATTATATCTGAGCTCAATGTAAACTCGAAAAATATAAATAATGGTGAGCTAATTCACCAGCTTCACAAGGTTCAAACAAGTGGTTTAATCATTAATCGGCCATAGCTTATGAAATATCTATAGGATTAGGAGTGTCTACAAAAACATTCCTGAGCTTTCACCGTCAACTCTTGGCAATGACTTATTAACATGCATTGCACAACTGTGAAAACGGATAGTATGTAAATACAGCTGTCCACTCACAATACAAATAAAAAACTTCACACTCGACAGGTTGTACCCGTACTATATTAAGTTTTGCGGGAACTGGTGCACCTTATATGGAACAAGCTCCACTACTCGAACACAGCACAGGTAACCAACGTAGGAACGATATTTGTGCATCTACAAAAGCGAATGTGAGGCAGCGGCTTAGGTTTGAATCGATATTTTGTGGTTTCGAATCACCTTATACATTAACAAGTACAACTGGAAACACCTGTAAGTACAATGTTGACACAGAAACGGAAGAGGACAACAGCGGGTGGGTTTAATTCATAACGATAATAATCATATTTATTTTAAAATCCATTACGCTGTTCGATCACAAACACTTAACAAATCCTTAAAATGTTACTTTTTTCCTCTACAAACTGCGTTGTACTACAATAGTCTTATTTACATTTATATTCCTCGCTGCAAGCAAGTACCGTCACACATTTGAAGATGACCATCTCTACAGCGCTCGTTTGCGAATCCATTTTATTTATGTATGTAACTTTTACCATAATCATCTGATGTGTGCGAGGTAAGCTCGCCAGTGGGTTGTTATCACTGGAAGGCAAACAAAGACGTATCAGGGGTCCCATAGCATTCTAATAGCACACACCCCACATCATTACAAAGCCTCCACCCTCTTGAACAGACTCCTGCTGACGTGCAGGGACCATGCATTCATGAAGTTGTCTCCAAACACGTACACGTCCACCCGCTCAATACAGTTCGAAACGAGACTCGTCCGACCAGGCAACATGTTTCCAGTCATCAACAGTCCAATGTCGGTGGTGACGGGCCCAGGTGAGGCGCACAGCTCTGTGTCGTGCAGTCATCAAGGGTACACGAGCGGGCCTTCAGCCCATATCGATGATGTTTCGTTGAATGGTTCGCACGCTGGCACTTGTTCATGGCCTAGCATTGAAATCTGCAGCACTTTGAACTATTCTCTTCGGTCGTCGCTGGTCCCGTACCTGCAGGCTTTTATTCCGACCGCAGCGATGTTGGAGATTCGATGTTTTATCGGATTCCTGGTATTTACTGTACACTCGGTAAATGGTCGTACGGAAAAAATCCCCACTTAGATTCCTCGGAGATGCTGTGCCCCATTACTCGTCAGCCTACTATAACAACACGTTAAAACTCACTTAAATCTTGAAAACCTGCCACTGTAGCAGCAGTAACTGACCTAACAAGTGTCCCGGACATTTGTTGTTTTCTATAGGTGATGCTGACCGCAGTGCCGTATTCTTCCTGTTTATGCCGGCCGCGGTGGTCTCGCGGTTCTAGGCGCGCAGTCCGGAACCGCGCGACTGCTGCGGTCGCAGGTTCGAATCCTGCCTCGGGCATGGATGTGTGTAATGTCCTTAGGTTAGTTAGGTTTAAGTAGTTCTAAGTTCTAGGGGACTGATGACCACAGCTGTTAAGTCCCATAGTGCTCAGAGCCATTTGAACCATTTTTTTCTTCCTGTTTACATATCTCTGTATTTGAATATCACTTTCATTGAGGATTCAGTGTTTAAGTCAATAAATTATCTTTTAGTCACCGTTTAGCTGAGAACATTATACGAATACACTTTAACGGTATCTTCATGTTCTTCATCAACAGACGAAGTATGCCGTACTGTCTATTTCTTGGGACCATTCGTGAAGTAACTGAGAAGCAACTGTTGCAGTACGTAGTTCTGCATGGAAATATCTTGCACTCAAGGCTACAGGTTATAGGAGACAACTTGCTACTGAAAAAAGTGTTAATCGTCTCCTTCCTCCTGTAATTTCACCATATTTTGCAAAAAATTGTGAATTGTTCTAGACTGCACTGTTATACGAAGTGTTCCAGATATGGAAACGAAAAGGGAAGAGCGTAGCAGTTCAAAGGTGTAGTGGCTTGCCTAGTTCGGTGGTTTAATAACATCATTTTCTCCACAAATTCTTTACTCAGAAAGAGAGCAGGCTTTAATAATTTAGAATATTGGAAGTGTTTGTCCATGTAGCGATGTACTAATGCAATAAATTGCTGATTACAAAACTTCATACACTAGTAAATTGCTAATTACAAATTCTTCATACAGTAAGCTTACGACATATCTCTCACAATACCCAAAGTATCGATATTATCATTAATGAGTTATTAGCTTTCCTATCAACACTTTAAAAATAAACGTAACTCCGTTCCGTTGCAATCCCTACCTGCAGTATCATGAACCGGCGACTTACGACTAGCGCTAAGGAGATAAATATTCAGCTTCTGTCAATTGCAATCATGACTATTTTCCTTCTTCATTCATGCTGAATGTTTAGTCGTGAAAGTGGACGAATCTTTTTAAATTTTTACAAAGGACCGAGCCAGAAAGTGTACGTTATATGTAAATGCTGGTTGAGTGTTTCTTGCTGAAAGAAGTAATTTACATTGTAGTGAAATTGAAGTATATTATTCCCATGAGTTAGCATAGGTAGAGGTTATACTTGACACCCGGAATAAATTTGTAACTGGTTCCCTTTACAGAACCTTCTATTAGATGATACAGTTTCGGAACAGTTCAAAGAAAACTTTTATCTGGTTTCGAATAGGTACCCCATTCACACAATTATAATTTGTGGTGACTTCAATCTAACCTCGATATATTGGCTTCCGTACTTTTACTGAAGGCTTTATTTGAAAATTATTCTGAAAGTTCAGGGCCACACTGGAGGTGTAAATGGTTGGAAAAACATACTTCACCTCTTAGCAACAAATAATACTGAGCAAACAGAGCATCATGGGTGATACGACTCGGGTTAGGGAAGGATTGGGAAGGAAATCGGCCGTTCCCTTTCAAAGGAACCATCCCGGCATTTGCCTGAAACGATGTAGGGAAATCACGGAAAACCTAAATCAGGATGGTTGGAGACTGGATTGAACCGTCGTCCTCCCGAATGCGAGTCCAGTGTGCTAACCACTGCGCCACCTCGCTCGGTAATACTGTTGCAGAGGCAACGAAAAAAGCGTAGCAAATTTAAATGAACCAAAATCTCCAACACTGGTGGAGTTCTATAGATGATCAAAATTTAGCGCGGTCCGTAATATGAGACGCTTTTAATAGTTTCCACAACTAAACTCTGTCTCGAAACCTGGTCGTATTTAAAGTACACTGGCAGCAAGGAACAATAAGTACCTTCACTGTGTGATTGCGATTGGAATGTTACTGATGACAGTGGCACTAAGGCAGAGTTATTAAATGTAGTTTTCCGAAATTCCTTCACCACAGAAGATGAAGTAAGTATTCAGAATTCAAAACAAGAAGAACGACAAACATGAATAACTTAGGCTTATACATCTCGAGTTCAGCGAATCAGCTTAAATCACTCAATAGAAGCAAGGCCTCCGTTGAATGTATACCAGTTGGTTCACTTCGAAGTGTGCTGATGCAGCAGCTCGATACTTATCTGTCACATACAGCCAGTCTCTTGTCGAAAGATTCGTACCTAAATACTGAAAGTTGCACAGGTCACATCAATACTCAAGGAAGGAAATGGGAGTGATCTGCTGAATTACAGTCCCATACCACTGTAGTCAATTTACAGTGATATTGGAATATACTGTGTTCGAACGTTACGACTTACCTCAAAGGAAACGATTTATTGACAAATATCCAACAGCAATTCAGAATTTTTTTTAAATGCAGCTAACACTCTATTCCCTCGAAATAATGAGTGCTATCGACAGGGGATGTCTAATTGATTCCATAGTTTTAGATTTGCTGAAGGCGCTGTTCCTCACATGTGACTTCTAATCAAATTGTGTGCCTATGAAATACCGTCTTAGTTATGCTGTTGGATTTGTGATTTCCTATCAGATAGTGCACAGTTCGTAGCACTTGACGGGAAGTCATCGAGTAAAACAGAAGTAAGATTTGGTTTTTCCCAAGGAAATGTTATAGGGCCTGTGCTGTTCATATATACAGGGCTATTACAAATGATTGAAGCGATTTAATAAATTCACTGTAGCTCCATTCATTGACATATGGTCACGACACACTACAGATACGTAGAAAAACCCATAAAGTTTTGTTCGGCTGAAGCCGCATTTCAGGTTTCTGCCGCCAGAGCGCTCGAGAGCGCAGTGAGACAAAATGGCGACAGGAGCCGAGAAAGCGTATGTCATGCTTGAAATGCACTCACATCAGTCAGTCATAACAGTGCAACGACACTTCAGGACGAAGTTCAACAAAGATCCACCAACTGCTAACTCCATTCGGCGATGGTATGTGCAGTTTAAAGCTTCTGGATGCCTCTGTAAGGGGAAATCAATTGGTCGGCCTGCAGTGAGCGAAGAAACGGTTGAACGCGTGCGGGCAAGTTTCATGCGTAGCCCGCGGAAGTCGACGAATAAAGCAAGCAGGGAGCTAAACGTACCACAGCCGACGGTTTGGAAAATCGTACGGAAAAGGCTAAAGCAGAAGCCTTACTGTTTACAATTGCTACAAGCCCTGACACCCGATGACAAAGTCAAACGCTTTGAATTTTCGGCGCGGTGGAGATCATGATCAGAAATTCATGTCATGGCCTCCACGCTCTCCCGACTTAACCCCATGCGATTTCTTTCTGTGGGGTTATGTGAAAGATTCAGTGTTTAAACCTCCTCTACCAAGAAACGTGCCAGAACTGCGAGCTCACATCAACGATTGTTTCGAACTCATTGATGGGGACACGCTGCGCCGAGTGTGGGAGGAACTTGATTATCGGCTTGATATCTGCCGAATCACTAAAGGGGCACATATCGAACATTTCTGAATGCCTAAAAAAACGTTTTGAGCTTTTGTACGTGTGTGCAAAGCATTGTGAAAATATCTCAAATAATAAAGTTATTGTAGAGCTGTGAAATCGCTTCAATCATTTGTAATAACCCTGTATATACGATTTCGGAGATACTATAAGCAACCCTTTCGCATATTTGCACATGATGGTATCATTTACTATTTTGTAAAGCTATCAGATGATCATAACAGATTGCAAAATGATTCAGAGAACATATATGTATGGCGTGATTAATTTGCATAACACTTAGAATATGCAACAGGTCTGCTAAAGAGGCGGCCTACACTACACTTGTCCGTCCGCCTCTAGAGTACATCAGATAGGACTGACGGAGGACATCGGAAAAGATCACAGAACGACTACTCATTTTGTATTGTCACGAAGTAGTTTGGGAGAGTGCCGGGGATGAGATACGTGATGAATTGTTTCAATCATTAAAACGAAGCCGTTTTTCGTTGCCTCAGGATCTTCTGATGAATTTTCAAATTTTTAGTCCTTAAATTTCCTCCCCCCCCCCCCCCCCCCCCTGCGAAAATATTTTTTTGGCACCTGTACTGTCTGACATCCGGTTCCCTTAAATGGCAGGTAGCACCGCATAACAGTCACGCTATGAGGGAAACAAACCAACAGCCAAACAGGCGAAGACATCAGGTAAACACGCCGAAGATTCCAGTCGATTAATAGGAACCTTTCCTGGGAGAGGTCGCCGCGACATATCCGGCCACGGATTCCTAGCCGGGTTTCTATTGGCTCCAGCTCACTATATAGACCCGGTCGGTCGAAGGCAGACGAGTCTTCGTCCGCTGCTAATGGCAACCGCTATAGCAGAGTCTCCGAGAAGATATCACCGAAGCCGTTGTACTGTACCGCCGATCGAAGTACCAGCCGACCGAGAGGAACCACATCTCCGGCTAGATCGACGGACGTCTACATCTATTGTACAGTCAGCTATTGTATTCTAGAAGAAGTTACGTCCAATAACCTGTTGGAGAATACAACAGCACCCACTTACATAGGGAGAAACGAAAATCATAATACATTAAAGGCACCAGAGCTCGAGCAGAAGGATTTAAGGGTTCGGTATTCCCATATGTGGTTCGAGGGTGGAATGATAGAGAAACAGCTCAAAGGTGGTTCGAAGAACCCTCTCGCCAGGAACATAAAAGTAAATTTCAGAGAAACCATTTAGATGCGAATGTAGGATGACTCGCTACACATGACCCATTCGGTTTAGCTTACAGGGTTTGCAAGACTACAATGGATTCGTGGTATAGTTTGGTAGCCGGCAGTCGACTCTGATCCCTGACAAACCTTCGCCTTCCGTACCTGTCTCATGCATCTGCAAATTCATTTTGCATTTAACTGTGTTTCTTGTTGATTGCTTGCATTAGAGGTTATCACAGTCATCAGACTCTAAATGAACCTGAATGTGAAATAGTGTTAATGAAATGGTGAACTGTCATTATTTTTGTCAATTTTTGATGGGTGATTAATATATCGACCCGTGATTGATGTTTTATAAAAGTTATCTTACAAATTTATTGATTTGAAATCGGACTAAAAGAAATGTTAAGTGTGATGACAAAAATAAACATGATCTGATGGTAGCCAAATAGGCAAGAAACAGCTGACAACATTGTATACTGGTTGTTTGGCAAAGACTAAGGTTTGTCTGATTGAACTATTTTTTCTGGCTCTACATATGGAGAACACAATCTGAAATTATCTAACAGTGAGATCATGATCGATTTATTGTACACGGAAGTTGTAGTACGTTGGTGAGAACAAGCCGGAGCAGCAATACAATACCCCTTTCCTCGATGTGTGACGCTGTCTCAGGTGACGGTTGTGGTTCAAGATCTTCAGAGCAGGCACGAAATATGCAGATTCGCGGCTGGCGATCTGTTGGATGGATCGCAATTGCTCCGTAAATCACAGCACAGCGCTGGTATCTCGGTAGATTCCAACTTGTAACACTCCCGTTCGCCTATAAAACCATGGGCCAATTTGACCCACTTTAGTGACAGTGTGCACAAGGAGATCAAACGTCAAAGTGGCAGACCTCCCATCAGTAACTTTGCCCTCGGCACAGTGAGTTGTCTGAGATGACTGAGGTCTGAACTATCGGGACAATTAAGCCCTACAACTAAACTCTCACCACTGGCTCGTCAGTCAAGACCAGTGTTAATGCGGAGTCACGCTTAGAACAAGTGCATCCCACTCATAGCAAAACTGACGACCAGTATCCTCTCCAGATTGGAGTGTGAACCAGAAGGCTCATTCCGGATAGGAGTCTGCATCGGGAGACCCAATCCAGACAGGAGTCTGAATCGGATGACCAAGTATCTCTACACTACGTCTCTTCTCCTCACTTTTCCAGCCGCTGTGGCCGAGCGGTTCTACGCGCTTCAGTCCGGAACCCCGCTGCTACCACGGTCGCAGGTTCGAATCCTGCCTCGGGCATGGAAGTGTGTGATGTCCTTAGGTTAGTTAGGTTTCGGTAGTTCTAAGTCTAGGGGACTGATAACATCAGATGTTAAGCCGCATAGTGCTTAGAGCCATTTGAACCATTCTCACTTTCCATCAAACCGCGGTAAACTCTCACAACCTCCACAAAGGTTTCGTGATACTCGAAAGACTCCACGAGTTCCATGTCTCCTTTCTAACTCATCTACTCTACTCATCTGCCAATCCTAATCAAAGTGAACAACATTCTCCTCTTTACAGGAGAAGCGACCAATCCCTGACTAACAAATTCCCGCGCAGACAGGAGGAGGCGTTGTGCTCCCAACTTGTTTTTTCCCATGTCGCTTTAGGCAGAGTGTTATCTTGAGTTTCCATAAAGGTATGAAGTTAAAAACACTTTTTCATGGAGATCATTACCTGGGCGGCCTGAACGTTACCGTCTGTCCGACCGGGGGGCCCCGGCTCAACCTAGAGATGTGCTTTTGTGTTTCAACATAGATCATTTCACAACCACCATAAACGTTGCGTTCCTTCTCAAATTGTTTTGACGCCCTGAGGCTTCCCATAAAACTCTACAGGCTGAGGGACGACACCATCTGATGGCTTCCTCCTGTCCACGGTGAACATAAAAACTCGTGAATTTTTATGACCGCCATCCCTGTTCACAAAGAGCGTTTACTGCGCTGTCATAATGCATTGGCTGGGCTTCCTAAATTTCTCTAGCTCTCTGGGCCTCTGCTATCTCAAGGAGCGCCTAACAGGTAGGGCGTTCTTCGGCCTCGTCTACTGAACACATTGTCTCCCCACAATTTATGGGCCCAGCAGTCTGTTTCCAGTAAGTGCTTCGACATGTTCCTTTCTCTAATAGCTGCATGTGGCTTTCAAGCCAAAAGTTGCAAGTGTAGTGTCCTGCGTTCGGCAGGAAACAATTAACGATCAAGTTTCAACACACTTTATTTAACTATAACGTCTTTTTGGAGTGGACTGATTTCCAAACTCAAGAACAACAAGAAACACAAGAATTCTTGTGGTGGCAAAAGCCAGATGAAAGTTACAATTCAATGAAAAGAAATAATAACAATCAAAATACTACACTACACAATTCCCAAGTGGCATTACAGCCACCAAGACACAAATTTATGCAGAAGACTACGGCGAGTGTCTACTGGGCTAGAGCGGGCGTAGGTATTGTCCGGAGAGCTACCCTTGCTCTAGGTACACACTACCTGTCTGTCTCTGCTGGCGTGCTTATAACACCGATTCTGCGGACTGCTATACTTAGTCACATTAGTTCCAATCCGTGGATCTCTGTCATGTGGCTTTCCACGAAGTAGTGCCCTGTTTATGTGGAAAGTCTGTTGATGTCTACATTCACTGGCGATGTTTCGATTTGAGCTCTTGATGGGAAGTCGGCAGCCCACCTTGCTTGTGTGTTGTGCGGGATCTCTAACTGATAAGGGGCCACCACGACAGCAAGATTTATTCTTGAATGACCGAACTGCTTGCTTGTTCTCAACACCATAAAAATACTATTCGAAGGAGAGCCACCATAAAGACCGTGCATGCAATAAAATGTACACGCTTCCTTCAGTGCCTGGTCGTGTTCATAACTTCCTGTCGCCTCGCAATCATGATATCTTGGGTGAAAAATCAACATTAAATCGTGTCCTTGAATAAAGAGAATAGTGAGGGAGTGACCCATCCCCTCTCAGGTTCTATGAACCTTGGTACAAATACGTCGTGGTAAATGTATCGCTAGGTGCAATCAGACGCCTCCGGCTGGTTTCGTACGTAGCTGGATGTCCCCAGATAACGTACAGAAACTTCTTCCTTAACTGGCTACATCCAGTATTATAAATGTTCCTAACTGAAAACTGCTTAATCATTAAAGCTTCATACCAATGACCGTTGTTTACAGAGATAATCAACGTGCGTAACGGAGCTTGTGCATACTTCTGCCTCAGTTTTGGGCACACTGTATGCGATAGGTTCTCACTAATTTCCTGTGAATGCAGGGACCGCGTGTAGAAAGTGCAGCACGGGTGACCCAAAGGGCTGGAGATTGCCACCGCTTGGCGACTTCAGCGCGATAGGCGTCGCCTTGACTCCCAAGTCCCGACTGGGAGCATTTCTCCGGCCCAGCGCGGGACGTAAATTACATTCAGGGCAAGAAACATTGCGTAAATTGCCTGCGGAGGAGGTCGCTGCGCCCTGATACACATCTTAATTTCCTCGTCTGCGAACGCAATTTAATGCACAAGAGAGAGGACGCAAGGAAACACGAAGCAATGGGCTTTCATAGGGCGGTCTTGAAAGCGCGGAGCCACACGAATAAATTTGCGCTGTAAACGTGAGGGCTCTTACGCGTCAAATATGAGAGCAGCGAAGCAATCGCAACACTTTATCTAAGAAAAAATAGGCTACGTGTTTCGTTGGATGCATGCTCCAGCTACCAGACGCGCAATCTAGTTTACTTTCCTGTTCTGTCTTGCAGATTTCTTTGTCTTTTTCTATTCCATCGACTCTGTTCTGTGTAACATTCAAGTTACATGAAGTAACGGTCGTTATATTACACATCAGTACGAAGATGTTGGAGGTGTGACACAGAGATACCAGATTAAACATCTCAGTAATGGTGCTTTCTAGCTACCTCTAAAGCGGTAAAATATATTCTTTGGCTCTTGTGCTACGAACCAGTTAAAGCGTTGATGTTAGTAGAGATGTAAAGTTGTTTCAATATTTATTGGGTACAGCTTGTGCTAAACATAGTAGTGGCAGAATATTTACAATTATTGGCTGACCTAACATCTTACTTCAAATGAGTGAGGTTTCCAACAGAAAGACAAGTGTTGTAAGAATGACCCACCGATTCAACATTCACACACAAAAACACTCATAAAAATGTGACCTGAGTTGAATGAAACACTGTTCATCATAAATACGCTATTGCTACAATTCTCCTAAGCCACCTAAACAGAACTTCATTTGGCACAAAATTTGAGCTATCGCCTAACGACAGATTGAAGTGTAAAAGTAAATCGTATGCTACCTCGAGTCAATATACACGTGGAAAAGTTGTCCAGTCAGGTCTTTATGCAGATGTCAAGTATGATGAAATTCTTATTTGGCATTATTTGAGTCTTCTGTTGCTGCCTGGTAGAACAACTTCAAATTGTAAATCAAAAGCACACTATTGTAGATTATTAGGCTCACACGTTCATCATCAGACATTAGCTTAATGAGGAAAGGAAAGTAAGAGCCATGTAACCTGAAACACTACAATCAAGATACATTAATGCCGTAAAACGTTCGCAATTTTGTGCATTTAACTTGTAATTAACAATAGTTGGTGAATATGATGTATACGACGTGATTTAGCTGCCCCTACTAACGGCTTTTATGCAATCCTCAAGGCCCTCAAATATCACGTGCAAGAATTTTATCTTCTCTCGCTCGCTTTAAGCGAACTATTACTCCTACATAAAAAAATGAACATAACATTTTTGTAGGAAATTTAGTATAGTTAAAGTTTGTGGCAGGATATGATTCCGTTACAGGCCTCAGTTTTCGAATTATTCAAGTAAAACGTACAGAAGTGACCTTCAAATACGCTTTTCTTGAATAACTCGAAAACCATGGCCCTTATCTCAGCACAAAATATAACATTAAGCTTCTTACAGAAAGTTCTGTTCATTTTTATGCAGGGCTAATAGTTTGCACAAATCGAGGGAAAGAATATGGAAAGGTGACGTATAGCGTTTTAAAAATTGCAAGATCCATAAAACCCAGTCATAGGGGCACTGAATCAACCCATATGTCACCGCTGTTCGGTTTCGTACTGGATAACCTGAATGGCAACATGTTCATTCAGTGCTGCTGGCTCTAGTACCAGCACGAAACGGATCTTCCATAGAGATTAGTCCCCAAACACTTGTCTACTTCGATGGGAGTCAGAAAGAAAAAAATGATTTCATCTGAACGACCTTTCTTACCACTGGCGAATTTCTTTTGTCAAGAGTTTAGTACATGTATGTATTGATTCACTGAAAGATGAGGCTTTTAAAAATGACATATCTACCTGGTCTACTCTACATGAAGCGAAACATTAATTAATCTGTGTTTATGCAGTAAAAACCTCGTAATTCATGTTTGTGTCTAAAACCTCTCATGATAGCCTAAGTACGTAAAAAGGGATCTGTCGCTGAAGAAGATGTTTCTAAGAATAATCTGGAAATTTGTGTTAAGTTATATGGGACCAAACTACTGAGGTCTTCGGTCCCTGGGCTTACACACTAACTTAAACTAACTTACGCTAAGGACAACACATACCCATGCCCGAGGGAGGTCTCGAATCTCCGACGGGGGCAGCAGCGCGACCCGTGACAAGGCGCCCCTGACCGCATGGCTACCTCGCGCGGCTTTGCAAGAATAATTAAACCATTACTAAACATTATATGAAAAGATTTTCCAGAGACTGTTACCAGTCACAAAATGAGTAGACAAATATTGCCATGAAGTAACATTTTAGAGACTACAATTTCATTACAAAAACATTTATCAATATTTGGATATTAAAGTTGTTCTGTAGAGTCTTGGTACGTGCTTTGGTTATCCTCTGAAGAAAGAGAAGGATAACTTAATAAAGACGGAATATTCACTTCCTACGTATGTCTGCTTTTCACGTAAAAATTCTTAAACGATCACACTGGGTTCATGTGAAGTGGCTGTCTTCTTCTGGTACATTCATTTCCGTGGCTGTTTTGATTTTTTAACCACTGTTCACACATTAACGAGGTATACATAGACCACCACATCACAGTCATCATAATGGCGGTCAAAACAAAGCTCGTTTCGATTAAACTATCAAATTATTGATCTTGGTGTTGTCAGTCAGCTGCTATGTCCTCAGCACATCTGACCGTCACACCTCTGATGCTGGTTGACGAAATAAATAAACAATGAGAAAGACTGTGATAATTCTATGTTAAAAATACAGTAAAAAATTATTTTTAGGAGTTGCAACGATGCTCCTGGGAAACAGATTCATATACACTGAAGCGCCAAGGAAACTGGGATGGGCATGCATATTCAACTACAGAGATATCTAAATAGGCATAAAAAGGTGCTGCGATGGGCAACGCCTATATGAGACAACAAGTGTCTGGCACAGTTGATAGATCGATTATGCTGCCATAACGGCAGATTATCAAGATTTAAGTGAGTCTCAGCGTGTTGTTATAGTCGGCGCAAGAGCGATGGGACAGAGCATCTCCGAGGCAGCGATGAAGTGGAGATTTTCCCGTACGACATTTCACGAATGTACCATGAATATCACGGATCCGGTAAAACATCAAATCTCCGACATCGTTACGTTTGGAAAAACATCCTGCAAGAACGGGAACAACGACGACTGAAGAGAATCGTTCAACGTGACGGAAGTGCAACCCTTTCGCAAATTCCTGGAGATTTCACTGTTGGGCCATCAACAAGTGTCAGCATGCGAACCAATCAACGAAACATCATCGATATGTTCTTTCGGAGCCGAAGGCCCACTCGTCCCTTGATGATTGCACAATACAAAATTTTACGCCACATCTGGGACCGTCAGCACCGACATTGGACTGCTGGTGACTGGAGACGTATTGCCTAGCTGGACGAGTCTCGTTTCAAACTGTATTGAACGAATCGACCTCTACGGATTTGGAGATAACATCATGAAAGCATGGTCCCTGCATGTCAGCAGGGGACTGTTCAAGCGGATGGAGGCTCTGCAGTGATGTGGGGCTTGTGCTGTTTGAGTGATAAGGACCCCTGATACGGCTAGATACGTCTGACGGGTGACACGTCTGAACACATGCATCCATTCACGTCCATTGTGCTTTCCGATGGACTTGGGCAATTCCAGCAAGACAATGCGATTCCCCACTGGTCCAGAATTGCTAGATAGTGGTTCCAGGAACACTCATCTGAGTTTATACACTTCCGCTGGCCATCAAACTTACCAGACATGAACATTATTGAGCATGTCTGGGATGCCTTGCAACTTTCTGTTCAGAAGAGACCTCCACCCCTCGTGCTTTTTCTGATTCATGGACATCCCAGCAGGGTTAATTTTGTCAGTTCCCTCTAGCACTACTTCAGACATAAGTTGAGTCCGTGCCACCTCGTGTTGCGGCGCTTCTCCGTGCTCGCGGGAACCCTACACGGTATTAGGTAGGTGTACCAGTTTCTTTGGCTCTTTAGTGCATATTCTGAATTGTTACGTATTTTCTATTTTAACAGTACTGAATTGGAGTCGGTGTAACATTCTGTAATCTCATTTAGGATCTCTTTTTTCTACTTATATACATTTACACAGACACTCCGCAAGCCACTGTACGGTGCGTGGCGGAGGGTACCCTGTACCACTACTTGTCATTTCACCTCCTGTTGCACTCACAGAGCGAGGGAAAAAAGACTATCTGCACGCCTCTGCATGAGCCCCAATTTCTCGTATATCATCTTCATGGTCCTTACGCGCGATGGATCTTGGCGGCAGTTGAATCGCTAGGCAGCCAACTTCAAATGCCGATTCTCTAAATTTTCTAAATAGTGTTTCGAAAGAACATCGCCTTCCCTCCAGGATTTCCCATTTGACTTCCCGAATCATCTCCGTAACACTTATGTGATGTTCGAACCTACTGGTAACAAATCCAGCATCCCGCCTCTGAATTTTTTCGATGTCTTCCTTCAGTCCGACCTGCTACGGATCCCAAATACTGGAGCACCGTCGTATATGCGGTCTCCTTTACAAGTGAATTCTTCTTTTCTAAAATTCTCCCAATTAACCGAAGTCGATCATCTACCTTGCCTAGCACAGTTTTCACATGCTCGTCCCACCACATATTGCTTTGCAATGTTACGCCGAGGTATTTAAATAACTTGACTGTTTGATACAGGACACTAGTAATTTTGTATCCGAACATTTCAGATTTGTTCTTCTTACTTATCGGCATTAACTTACATTTCTCCTCATTTTGGGCTAGCTGCCACTCATCACTCCAACTGGAAATTTGGTCTAAGTCGTCTCGTATCTCCTTACAGTCGCTCAACTTCGACACCTTACCATACACCACGGCATCATCAGCAAACAACCAGATATATCTGCCCACCCTGTCTGCCAAATCATTTATGTATATAGAGAACATCAGCGGTGTTGTCACACTTCCGTGGGGCACTCCTGATGATACCCTTGCCTCCGATGAACACTCGCCGTCGAGCACAGCATGCTGGGTTCTATTATTTAAGAAGTCTTCGAGTCACCCACACATCTGTGAACTTATTCCATATGCTCGCATCTTCGTTAACAGCCTGCAATGGGGTACCACTTCAAATGCTTTCAGGAAATCTAGAAATATGGAATTAGCCTGCTGCCTTTCAGCCATAGGTCTCAGTATATCATGTGAGAAAAGGGCAAGCTAAGTTTTGCACGAGCTATGCTTTGTAAACCCATGCTGATTCGTAGGCATAAGCTTCTTAGCCTGAAGAGAGCTCATTATGTAGGAAGTGAGAATATGTTCAAGGACTCTGAAGCAAACAGATGTTAGGGATATTGTCCTGTAATTTTGCGGGTCCGTTCTTTTACCTTTCCTATGTACTAGACTCAACTGGGCGTTGTTTCTAGTCGCTTGAGACTACAGCTTCACTTCCAGCCTGAAATACATCATCTGTGCATTGTTTGTTAATGGCCTCATTCGACTGCCTGTCGATTGGACGCCTTGCGTCACATGAAAGCTGAGAGAAATGTGGCTCGTTAAACCACCGTAAGTCAGACTCTGCCCAGTTTCTGTGTTGTTTGAATTATTAAAGAGTAGCTTCCATATGTGCAGTGTGAGAAATGGACTTAAGTTATGTATAGTACCCAAATGTGCAATTCGTGTAGGTGTATTCTCAGTGTTGAGTTGGATGCGTGATACGATTGATCTACACTCACTGACCAGCAGTTCCTGACGAAGCGAAGGGGAGACAGAGATAGAAAAGAAATATTTGTAAAAAGTACAGTGTTTACGATTTTACAGTTTTTTATTTTTTATTTTTTGTTAGAGAAAAAATTATTGAGGGTAAATTTGTATCGATTGCCTACGGAGGAAATAGATTATGAAATCAGGTAGTCATTTCATAGGGGGAGTGACGTGTATGCACTGATACACATGTTCGATGGATCGGAGGTACACCGTTTGGAAGATAGTTGAGAATAATGTGATGACAAAGCTACTCAGTATTGTGTTTGATTACATCCGAGATTAACGTTTTTTTTTTTTTTTTTTTTAATATTGCTGTTAAATATTTATATCGAAGATATTCTAACTTTTATCACTATATGGAAGCAGCACTGATCCAAAGCCACTGTTATAAATGAAACAGCTGTCCAGTGAAACAGAAGTTGCGAAAACTGACGAGAATGTTTGATTGTACTGATGGTGAGAAGACGATAAGAATGAAGACTGCAGGCTATCAGTAGAGATGTTACATAGCCATAAATTATAAGCAGTCAAAATCAACACATCTATATGATTTTAATCAGTTTTTATACAGTGCACCAGTTCTCCCTGAATTATGAGTAATGCACCTAGGACTTCTTAGCCATGAATTTATGGTGAAATCAGATTAAACTTCCAGAAACTGAGAGACGGAACTAACAATAGATGAAAAATAACCCATGCTGTATAACACAAAATACAACGTCGCAACCACACTCAAGTCCGGACGCTAAAGCAGATTAGTCAATGAAATACACTTAGCACCGAAAGTACTTTTATTTCGAACACCAGCGTACAACCCAAAGCAGCAGAATTGACCTCCTGGAGGAAGAGTGCAGCTGTTTATTCAAATATTGATCATTCCAGAAAGCTGGTATTTATACAGACATTGAGTATGCTGGTCAGTGAGTGTAGATCAATCGTATGACTATCCGACTGAACATTGAGAATGCAGCTGCACGAATTGCACATTTTGGTACTGTACGCAACAGAAGTCATTTTCTCACAGTTACACATACAACAGCTGCTCTTTAATAATTCAAAAAATTCAGAAACTGGCCAGAATCTGACCGTAGGTACTTAGGGTGGTCTAACGAGTCACCGTTCTCCCAGTTTGCAAGGCGTCCAACCCACCGGTGGTCCAACGAGGCAATTAACAAACAGAGCACTGATGATGTATTGCAAGCTGCAGGTGAAGCTGTGATGTTTTGTGCATTTTCCTCATATCATCTAGTAGGTCCACCCACTGAGACTACAGCGAATTGAATCAGGAGATATATTTCAGGGTTGTGTATAACCAAGTGTTACCATTCCTTCTTTATCTTCGTAATGTATGTGATGTGGACACACTAGGATTCCAAAATACGAGTAGGTCTGCATGCAAATGAACGTCCATCCACCACCCGCTAAATCGCCAGACCTTAATGCCACAGAAAATATCTGCAGCTGTTTCGGACAGAGGGGGAAATATAGGCATTACTAACCACGCAATTTGGTTCCACAGCAGGATGTCACTATCTGTGATTTGAGGTGCTACTGGCCAGCAGGATTAAAAAACAGAATCGATAGGCTGAGTTACCAAAATAGTAACTGTACATTTGTTTCAATCATAAGCAACGCAAGAAAGGTAAGAAACAGTTGTCAGACATAGAGAGGGCAGTCAAATGAAAACGCGACTACATAACAAAATGGCACGGACGTTGGTAACGCAGGTAGGTGTCCGTATATAAGTGACCTTTATCGGTAATCATGAAGGAGCAACGCCAACGTTTACCGCTGTTCTATTTGTTAGATATGCTCGACGTGAGATCAGCGAGTTGTGTGTGCGTTCGACATCGCAATGGAGGCCGGGAAAGAGGAACAAAGAGGTGTAGTACGGTTTTTGACTGCGGAAGGACTATGAAGAAGTGAAATACACGCCCATATATGTGCTGTCTATGGCGAACACAGTATTTTTCGTACGCGTTTACTTGTATAGAACAAACGATTTCGAAAAGTTCGGCTGTCATTGAAAGGTAGCAGTCGGCCAGGACACGCTTATCGTATCATTACCATTCCTTTCGTTGCTGTGAAGAATTTTGCCGTCAGAAATGACCGACGATGGTAAGTGGAAGGTGGAAGATATTCAGTTCATGTTAAACATCAGTCACCGTACAGCTCACGTCCTCGTGACAGATCATCTGAAGTTCCAGAACACCTGTCGCAGTGTGTTCCCCACATCCTGGTGGAGGAGCAGACGTTTGTAACAACGAAAATGCAGGATGCATGACACCTGCTACCGATGTATAATTTTTTTTAATTACATGTAAATAAGTAAGGACATTGCTTCACTGTATATGTACATTTAGGTAGAAGTCTGTTGACGTGTCATTGTATTTATCTGTGTTGTAATGTGAAACTTCAAAGCTCTGGAAAACAAAGGAATTGTTATCTGCATCGACTAGCAACGATAAAAGCAGTGCTTGTGCGTTGTAAAATCTTTGGGTAGGGGGTTGTAGAGCAGAGCGCGCGGAGAGAGCGGGAGACGGGTTCCAGCGCTTGTAGTGTGCGGAAAGGTGGTGTTAACGCTCTTGCAGTAGAGAGTACCATTATCGGCGGCATCATGTACGCACGCCAGCCAGATATCTAGTAACAGGAGTACGGACAGTGGACGGGCGGAAGAGGCTGTATTAATTACGATTGCCTGTTCCTGTAATTAGCCGTGGCCCCACAAGATGCTACCGTCTTCAACAAGAGCAGCAGTTCCAGCAACACATTTACGACGTCGGCTCCGAGTTTAGTCGTATGCGCTGCACTGAAGTATGAATGTTCATTGGTAGAAAGTATTAACGGCTAACCCAGCAGCACAACTGAATGGGATTTGATTGATAAGATTTATTTAAATAATAATCATTCAAACTCAGAGCGATTGTGTCGTCATTGCCCCCAGACATTGTTACCGAGCAGGGTCCTTGTTCCCGTTTTTCCTTATATGCTAACCGAAGTTTAAGAATCTATCATTGGAAAAAATGCAGCTCTAAAGAAAATGCACAAATTAAGAGTGCGAAAGTTTTATTTATTTTACATATAGCTCGGAGCACATGGCTGTTTGGTTTGGTACGTATTCTACTATTTAATTCTGTTCAAGTCAGTAAAAAAAAGGCTCAGTTGTTCAGACAATAATATGAAATCCAATTTGAAAATCAAGTAACTGCAAAGTAAAAAGTGCTTGCCTGTCTCTAAATGTCTTTGATGACGTTATGTTGAGGTCACTAAAAGTCATTGTTCACATAACGAAGTTCAGTACTAACATATAGTTTAAGTGGATATTTGCAAATCATTACTCGATTGCCTTTTTCAAAGTTTAACGACAAACGTAACGTGAAAGTGACTTCTCAGTTTCCTTTAGCATTACATACTCACTTAAAATTAGTGTCAAAAAACGTGAAAATCTTCAATTGCCACGTCAGTGTTTAATAATGCACGTTTTTCTTTCCCATCCTCTTGTACAGGACTTTGGATGTAAATCGCCCTAGTGGGATGGCGATCGTAATTATTTCCTTTTCGTTCATTCGTGTAACCTTTGGATTCATGCTCAATGGTACCCCTTTTCCGTTGAGTGTTGTTCGTGAGTAAATGCGCAAAATAACTTTCATTTTTCCAAATTGTAGCCCTGTTCGGTTTAATTACTTTGTTAATTTTAGTAGACTTTTCTATGAGAAAGATCAGTTGTACACTTTCCCCCTACTTATCGGTACTACTTCTTCGGAAAAGATAGCCTTATCCTATTAGAAGAATTCCATTAGGTATACATGCGATCGACTGTCATATTTTATATTGCAAGCAGGATAGGCCGACTAGTAAGGGGGAGGTTACAAGTTGAACAGAATGTCGACATCACTGCACCACCTGCAACGGTATCGCCATCAAGAACATCGTTTACGTTCCCGTATTACCGCGGGAGATGAAAAATGATGTCATCATTTGAAGCCAGCAATGAGGGCACATGGATTTACCACTACCGTGCACGCCAGCTTTGAGTTCAATGGCCTGCTGCTCACTGACATTCTGGAACGATGCGCCGTAGTCAGTGTACAGCGGTACGTGGACACTGTGCAGAATCTGGAGCGTACCTTCAAGCCCCAACGCCCAAGAATGTTGACTGACGCCAACATTCTGTTCTAGGATAACGCCTGCCCATATGTTGCAAGATTGTTTGGTTTATACTGCAGAAGTTTTGCAGGGAATCCTTGGGAGCCCTTTACACATACTACAACATTCCCGACCTCTACTCATGCTATTTCCATGCTTTTGGAGCCTTGAAGAAAGACATTCGCGGCCATCGATTTGCGTCAGACGAAGAAGTGCACGCCTGCGTACAATCATGGTGCCGCACAGGTAATCACAGACGTTTTTCCATGAAGGCACCGATCGTGTTGTCTTGCAACTCGATCTGAAACGAGAAAACTAGGACGCATCAAATTTGATGGATCAAATCTTTCCTATTTACAAGTCTTTCACAGCACCAAATAAATAAAAAGAAAATGACAAAAATTAAAATACTAAATTTACAATCAAGTCCACGGATGAGGACAATTAAGTAAGTCAAATAATGATGCAGCAAAGTTAAAAACGAAACTTCATAAATTTGGTTTGCATCTTGAGAATCAAATGTGTACCATGTGCAATTGTAAAAGTTAAGAACAGAAGATTTCCTTTTAAAAAGAGGATCGATGTTTGTCGTTTCATTTAGTAACATCCACTTTGCTACAGGATAATTTGTACACAACCTCGCACATAGTGTACACATAATTCACAATGCAACGATTTACCTGCAACAATTCAGATTTAGGAGCAGAACTCAGCACTCCTCTATCAACTTTAATATCATGAATTAAACTATTGAATGCACTATACGTGGTCTCCTTAACACACTCAGTTATAATAGTTTGTATTTAGGAATTTACGTAAAGTTCACTGTGGCCAGTCACATCAACGCATTCCGAAACCAAGTCTGTATTCAACAACTGTTCATTCCTTCCTACCAGCCACAGCAATGTAATTTGTTATGGAAGTCTGGGAAGTCTGTACTTAATCACAATGTGTTCATGACTGTTAGCAAAAAATGAGCTCACAGAACCTGCTGCATCGCTGTCAACATTGCAATCCACACTCGCAGTCCTTTTCACTTTCCCCATTCGGCGCGGCAAGATACCTTCAGTGTACCACACTGCCTAGCGACCAATCGAACGGAAGTAGGGCCAGCTTCGGTATCAAAGGAAAACCAGTGCCATCTTTAACACATATTGGTATCAGTAGAAGAAACTGGTCTCTCTTCCTAGCCCAATGGCTATTATCAATGCTGGGGCGATGTTATACTGTATTAGTGTGATAGATCCTGTGGCCTATTACTTCTTTGTCCGGTGTGCTTACCCGAGCTCCCAAATCAAGGAATTGTACCTGCACTGTTTCTCTACTTGCGAACAGCACACATGCTACTTATAAGAAGCTCTGACATACCCAAGTACCAGTTCGTGCACTTAAGTCGTCGCAAAACATTTCTCACACAGAATGAGAGCTTCACTCTGTAGCGGAGTGTGCGCTGATATGAAACTTCCTGGCAGATTAAAACTGTGTGCCAGACCGAGACTCGAACTCGAGACCTTTGCCTTTCGCGGGCAAGTGCTCTACCATCTGAGCTACCCAAGCACGACTCACGCCCCATCCTCACAGCTTTACTTCTGCCAGTACCTCGTCTCCTACCTTCCAAACTTTACAGAAGTTCTCACACATTTTCCCAAGCACCTTTCTTATGAGACTGGTGTCTATTGCTGAAAAGCCCTGTTTTGCTCTATTTGTACTTCACAGAAACAATAATTTGTGAGTAAGATTTTGATCCACATGGTGCCTAAGGAATATGTCGACTTTTGGAAGTGTAAATGCAAAGAGGCTGACAGAAAATATTCAAAGGAAGAGTGAGATAAGAATTTCAAAATCGCTCAAAATTACTTTTATACTAAAATTCCTCTCACACCCAATGCAACGAAACAGCTATCTCGATTCACTAACTTCTTAGCTGTAGACTGAAAACTCTATCTTCTGAAAACCTTAATTCCAAGCGCAAGAAATAAAATTCAGTTAGGAAGTAGATTGAAAAATATGTAAACAGTAAAATAATTGTGAGCATTGGTAATAGGGTATGCAAATTAAAGGAGTGTCCCAACGCTAAATGCAAAACATGTAGTAAAAATTTAGGAGGGATATAGAAATTAGATGTTAATGCCACACATTGGGCGCCAATATGTAGTAAAAATAAAAAAAAAACCATAGATTTGATGTACAACCAGTTACGGTTATTCATTATTAAAACTTTTAACATGAATTTTTCTAACGGCAGTAACTGCGAATGTATGGCGGAGACGGGTGGGGCGTGGAATTAACCCTTTCATCTCTTCGTACCGTAGTGCGTGAGAACATATGTGGCGAGTGCGGTGTCGACGTGATGCGTTCATCTCATGGCAAGCTGGCGCGATGTAGGGTGGCTGTTGATCGACAGGAGACAGCTTTCATCTCCGAATCTCCGTGTATCAGAGCTTTTAAAGCAGCTGAACACGTTCTGTGTCTGCAGTTACCCACCTAGTTTTCCTCCGGGAACAAACGACACCCTGTGGTCAGTCTGGCAGTCTGGCTCTATTGCTCTGGCCGCAGCGATCTTTTGACGCCTCTCGACGATCATGTGCCATCTTCTGTCTGTAGTCATTAGATTTCATAAGCGGTGTCCAAGTTATATTTGGAGGTCAGAAGTCAGAAACGCTGTCGAATGTTGATGGATCCAGACGCTGGGCCGAAAAGAAAATCTTCCGAAATGCACTGAATACTGAGGGTGTCTCAAAACGACCACAGATGAATGATTACACACATCAGACTCATGATCTGAAAAGCGCATAGATAAATTTCCGGAAAGATACCAGAATGCTGAATCAGTGTGGCCTTCAGAAGGAGAATGAGAATTAGAACAGCATCTTATTACAGAATCAGAGTTCCACACAGACAATGGGAACAGAATGACTCACTGACCCCTTGAATGCTCTTTCTTGGGAGTTTTGCTCCGCCTCCCTCACACTCTTTAGTACATCGAGACTGCCATTCTGTCTACGTCAACATCTACATCATTACTCTGAAGTTCACGATAAAGTGCGTCAGAGTCTTCATGGAACCATCTTTAAGTTGTTTACCGTTCCGCTCTCGAACGGCGCGCGGGAAGAAACGAGCTCTAAAATCTTTCCGTGTGAGCTATTATTTCTCTTACCTTATTATGATGATCCTTTTTCCCTACGTATGTGGGCGCGTTCAAAACATTTTCAGAATGGCAGGAGAAAGTTGGTGTATGAAATTTCAATAGAAGTTCCTGCCGCACGAAAAACGCTTTTGTTTTAATGTTTGGAGCCGCTATTTGCGTATCATATCCGTGGGACTCTCTCTCCCCTATTTCGCGATAACAGAAAACGAGCTGCACTTCTCTGAACTTTTTCGATGTCCTCCGTCAATCTTATTCGATGCGGATCCCACACCGAACAGCAATACTCCATAAGAGAGTGGACAAGCATGATTTAAGCAATGTCTTCAGTACACCTGTTACACTTTCTAAATGTTCAGCCGATAAATCACTGTTCCTGTTTTTCTTTCCCCTCAACATTATCAATGTGGTTCTTCCATTTTAATTTATTCGTTATGGTTAATCCCTAAGTATTTAGTTGAGTTTTCAGCTTTTAGATTTGTACGATTTATCGTATCACCAAAATTTAGCGCACTGTTTTTTGTCCTCACGTGGATGACTTCGAACTTTTCATTACTTAGAGCCAATTTACACTTTTCTTCCCTTACAAATTTTTTGTATAAGTAATTTTGCAAGTGGTTTTAATCACCGGATAACTTATTAAGTCGGTGAACGACAGCATCGTCTGAAAATAACCTCAGAGGGCTGCTCAGATTGTATTCTACGTCGTTTGTGTAGAGCAGAGGGCCTGTAACACTTCAGTCGGGAACGTCAGGTATTACTTCTCTTTCTCTGGATGATATTCCATCAGTTACTGTGAACTGTGACCTGTCTGACGGGAACTCACAAATCCAGTTACACAAAGGAAGTAATACAGGGTTATTACAAATGATTGAAGCGATTTCACAGCTCTACAATAACTTTATTATTTGAGATATTTTCACAGTCCTTTGGACACACATACAAAAACTCAAAACGTTTTTTTAGTCATTCACAAATGTTCGATATGTGCCCCTTTAGTGATTCGGCAGACATCAAGCCGATAATCAAGTTCCTCCCACACTCGGCGCAGCATGTCCCCATCAATGAGTTCGAAAGCATCGTTGATGCGAGCTCGCAGTCCTGGCACGTTTTTTGGTAGAGGAGGTTTAAACACTGAATCTTTCACATAACCCCACAGAAAGAAATCGCATGGGGTTAAGTCGGGAGAGCGTGGAGGCCATGACATGAATTGCTGATCATGATCTCCACCACGACCGATCCATCGGTTTTCCAATCTCCTGTTTAAGAAATGCCGAACATCATGATGGAAGTGCGGTGGAGCACATCCTGTTGAAAAATGTAGTCGGCGCTGTCGGTCTCCAGTTGTGGAATGAGCCAATTTTCCAGCATGTCCAGATACACGTGTCCTGTAAAGTTTTTTTCGCAGAAGAAAAAGGGGCCGTAAACTTTAAACCGTGAGGTTGCACAAAACACGTTAACTTTTGGTGAATTGCAAATTTGCTGCACGAATGCGTGAGGATTCTCTATCGCCCAGATTCGCACATTGTGTCTGTTCACTTCACCATTAAGAAAAAAAATGTTGCTTCATCACTGAAAACAAGTTTCGCACTGAACGCATCCTCTTCCATGAGCTGTTGCAACCGCGCCGAAAATTCAAAGCGTTTGACTTTGTCACCGGGTGTCAGGGCTTGTAGCAATTGTAAACGGTAAGGCTTCTGCTTTAGCCTTTTTCCGTAAGATTTTCCAAACCGTCGGTTGTGGTACGTTTAGCTCCCTGCTTGCTTTATTCGTCGACTTCCGCGGGCTACGCGTGAAACTTGCCCGCACGCGTTCAACCGTTTCTTCGCTCACTGCAGGCCGACCCGTTGATTTCCCCTTACAGAGGCATCCAGAAGCTTTGAACTGCGCATACCATCGCCGAATGGAGTTAGCAGTTGGTGGATCTTTGTTGAACTTCGTCCTGAAGTGTCGTTGCACTGTTATGACTGACTGATGTGAGTGCATTCCAAGCACGACATACGCTTTCTCGGCTCCTGTCGCCATTTTGTCTCACTGCGCTCTCGATCGCTGTGGCGGCAGAAACCTGAAGTGCGGCTTCAGCCGAACAAAACTTTATGAGTTTTTCTACGTATCGGTAGTGTGTCGTGACCATATGTCAATGAATGGAGCTACAGTGAATTTATGAAATCGCTTCAATCATTTGTAGTAGCCCTGTACTTAATAGGCACGCAATTTTAGCCGTCTCCTGTGAGGAGCGTTGCTGACGGCCTTCTGTATTCCAAGAATATGGAATCAATCTGACGTTCCCTTTCGATAGCACTAATTACCTCGTGAGAATGAAGAGCTAGCTGTTTTTCAAAAGGACGACATTTTCTGAATCCGGGCTGACTATACGTCAACAGATCGTTTCCTTCGAGATTATTCATAACATTCAATCACAATATATCTTCGAAAACCCTACTGCAGATTGATGTTAGTGATCTGGATCTGGAATATTGTGGGTTACTCGTCTGCAATTTCTTGGTTACTGGTGTGACGTGCGCAAATTTACAAACTTTAGGTACGCGTCTTTCGAGGAACGAGCGGTTGTCTATGACTGCTAAGTATGGAGCTCTTATATCAGTGTACTCTGGAAGCAAACTGACTGATACACAGTCTCGACCGGAGGCCTTGCCTTTAATACGTAAATGATTAAGGCTGCTTCGCTACGCCAAGGATATCAACTTCTAAGTTCCTCATGTCGGAAGTTGTTCTAGATTCGAATCCTGGAATATTTACTTCGCCTTCTTTGGTGAAAGAGTTTCAGAAAACAAAGTTTAATAACCTTGTTTTATTGGTACTGTCATCAATGAAATGACCATTGTTATCGCGAAGTGATGGCATTGATTGCGTGCTGCTGCTGCTGTACGTTACCAACTACCATAACCTCTGTGGGTTGTCTGTAAGATTTTGAGACAGAGTTTCGCTGTGGAAACTATTAAAAGACTTTTTTGCAGAGCGATGTCAATCTTGGGGACTTGTTTTAAATTTGGTATGATTTTCCCGTTGCTTCTGCAACTGTGTTCCGACCCATTTTGCGTACCATGCGGGAACTGTACCATCTCTTACTATTATTATTTTTTGTATGTACACTATGTGATCACATGTATCCGGACACCCCAAAAACCATACGTTTTTCATGTTAGGTGTATTGTGCGGCCCCCTTCTGCCAGGTATTCCATATCAGCGACCTCAGTAGTCATCAGACATCGCGAGAGAGCAGAATGGGGCACTCCGCGGAACTCACGGACTTCGAACGTGGTCAGGTGATCGGTTGCCACTTGTGTCATACGTCTGTTCTCGATATTTCCACACTCCTAAACATTGTGGGTCCACTGTTTCCGATGTGATAGTAACTGGAAACTGGAGGGACACGTACAGCACAAAAGCGTACTGGCCGACCTCGTCTGTTGGTTGACAGAGACCGCCGACAGTTAAAGAGGGTCGTAATGTGTAATAGGCAGACGTCTATCCAGAACATCACACAGATATTCCACACAGCATCAGGATCCACTGCAAGTACTGTGACAATTAGGTGGGAGGTGACAAAACTTGGATTTTATGGTCGAACGGCTCCTCGTTAGCCACGCATCACTCCGGTAAATGCCAAACGACGCCTCGATTGGTGTAAGGAGCGTAAACGTCGGGCGATTGAACGGTGGGAAAACGTTGTGTGGAGTGACGAATCACGGTACAGAATGTGGTAGTCTGATGCAGGGTATGGCTATGGCGGATGCCCGGTGTACGTCTTCTGCCAGCGTATGTATGGCCATATGGCCAATAGTAGAATTCGGAGGCGGTGGTGTTTTAGTGTGATTTTCATGAAGGGGGCTTGCAGCCCTTATTGTTTTGCGTGGCACTATCACAGCACAGGCCTGCATTGATGTTTCAAGCACCTCCTTGCTTCTCGCTGTTAAACAGCAACTCGGGGATGGAGAATGCATCTTTGAACAAGATCGATCGCCTCTCAATAATGCACGGCCTAGGCGGAGTGGTTACACGACAATAACATCCCTGTAATGGTCTGGCCTGCACAGAGTCCTGACCTGTATCCTGCAGAACACCTTAGGAATGTTCTGAAACGCCGACTTTGTGCCAGAACTCACCGACCGACATCGACACCTCTCCTCAGTGCAGCACTCAGTTAAGAATGGGCTGTCATTCTCCAAGAAACCTTTCAGCACCTGACTGAACGTATGCCCGCTAGAGTGGAAGCTGTCATCAGGGCTAAGGGTGCACGGACACCATGTTGAATTTCAGCATTACCGATGGAGGTTCCCACGAACTTGTAAGTCATTTTCAGCTAGGTGTCCGGATACTTTTGATCACATAGTGTATCTCTCAGTTGCCATCAGTGGGCTCAATTTGCAATGGCACCCAGTCAGCGATCGACGCTCGCTAACTCCATTTGCTAGTCTTGGATAGTGGGTGCCCACTTTTCATCCAGTTTCGAAAAATCCTCAGGTTCCCTGGACGGTCTTTCCGTCATGTGCGGCTGCACGTTCCATGCGACAACAGCGGCGGCGGCGGCGGAGAGCGAATATGGCCGCTGCTTTTCGCGAGAATGTCCTGCACGGGAAAAAGGCAGTTTCAAGAAAAGCTGAACTAGGGCACAATAGCACAGTAACTAAAACCGAATGACTGTACTCTGTAAATGGCTCAGAGTGGCAGGAAATGGTGGACTCAGAGAATCCGAGAAGCTTGATCGCAAGATCCATAACTTTCATTTTAGGAACTTCTCGATCATAGAGCAGGCTTTGCTTCATCTCTGGGTCTGTATGGGATCACATTTATTCTTGGAGCAACAACTGTCGACGAGAAACCAAAACCATCATTGTAAATGACTTTGTAAATTTAATCATACTCTGTAAATTTTCACACTGTGGTCATAACCACTTGGCTTTAATGCTTAACCCAATTCGAAAATACTGATGTACTTACGCTTTCGTCGTCACAAAAATTTCATTCAAGCACCTCAGAAGATTTAATGTGCTGTTTGACTGCTGCTATTCTACTAGTATATTTGATTTCCCATCCAAGATTTCGACAGGTGCCTCACCTTTCTCGAGAAATCATTTACATAACGTCTAAACTCTATCTAGCAACTTGGATAGAATTCTGAGGAGAAGTGCATTGCTACCTAAGTATTTTCCGTGTATTCCTTTTTCAGGGCTGGAATAGAATATTTGACTGTTACTTGATTTGGCCAACAAGCTTCATTTTGGTTTCCGTAATGTCACAGAGTGAAATTTTGTTGATTTTGTCCGTTTGGATAGTCATAGAATTACTGATGCACATGTCTTACATCCTGCATACTAATCACACTGCAACAAGAAGCCTCTGGGGTTTTATGCCGACAGATAGACTCTGGGGATAGCCGATGCTCTATATACCTAGGAATTTTTTTTGTTTTTTTGTTTTTAGATTACACATTTCTAACAGCTGAACCAGCAATTATATTCATTTTCCAATCACTATAGTCTTTCAACTAGTTAATTACATTTTAATTTGTGAGCTGTAATTAACGTAAGCGCTTCAGTACAAACATTGATAGTAGCATAAATGCAAATTTGTGAAAGTAGGTAAAATTTAAATCCTACCTCACTCTCTTTCATATAGTTTTTTCAATTTACCCATGTTACTCCTTTTCTTCTTTTCTTACATAATGTTACTGATAGTAACCGACGACTCATTACGTCTTCTGTGATCCAACGTTCACGCAATAAAAGGCTGTTATTGACGAACAGCTTCATTCAACGAGCGTCGCCTTCTACCAACACAGAGTAGAATCGTAGTCGTCCACACTATACTGGGTGGTCCATTGATAGTGACAGGGCCAAATAGCTCACGAAATAAGCGTCAAACGAAAAAACTACAAAGGACGAAACTTGTCTAGTTTGAAGGGGGAAACGAGATGGCGCTATGGTTGGCCCACTAGATGGCGCTGCTACATGTTCAAATGGCTCTGACCACTGTGGGACTTAACTGCTGAGGTCATCAGTCCCCTAGAACTTAAAACTACTGAAACCTAACCAACCTAAGGACATCACACACATCCATGCCCAAGGCAGGATTCGAACCTACGACCGTAGCGGTCGTGCGGTTCCAGACTGTAGCGCCTACAACCGCTCGACCACTCCGGCCGGCGATGCTATAGGTCAAACGGATATCAACTGCGTTTTTTTTTAAAAAAAGGAACACTCATTTTTTATTACATATTCGTGTAGTACGTAAATAAATATGAATGTTTTAGTTGGAACACTTTTTTCGCTTTGTGATAGATGGCGCAGTAAATGTATAAGTACGGGGTATCACGTAACATTCCGGCAGTGCGGACGGTATTTGCGTCGTGATAAATTACCCGTGTTAAAATGGATCGTTTATCAATTGCGGAAAAGGTCGATATCGTGTTGATGTATTGCAATTGTGATCAAAATGCCCAACAGGCGTGTGCTATGCATGCTGCTCGGTATCATAGACGACATTATCCAAGAGTCCGAACTGTTTGCTGGATAGTTACGTTATTTAAGGAAACAGGAAGTGTTCAGCCACATGTGAAAAGTCAACCACGACGTGCAACAAATGATGATGCCCAAGTAGGTGTTTTAGCTGCTGTCGCTGCTAATCCGCACATCAGTAGCAGACAAATTGCGCGAGAATGCTACATGAACATCGATTGCACCCTTACCATATTTCTATGCACCAGGAATTGCATGGCGACGACTTTGAACGTCGTGTACAGTTCTGCCACTGGGCACAAGAGAAATTACGGGATGATGACACATTTGTTGCACGCGCTCTATTTAGCGACGAAGCGTCATTCACCAGCAGTGGTAACGTAAACCAGCATAATATACACGATTGGGCAACGGAAAATCCACGATGGCTGCGACAGGTGGAACATCAGCGACCCTGGCTGGTTAATGTATGGTGCGGCATAATGGGAGGAAGGATAATTGCCCCCATTTTATCGATGGCAATCTAAATGGTGCAATGTATGCTGATTCCCTGCGTAATGTTCTACCAATGTTACTACAAGACGTTTCACTGCATGACAGAATGCCGATGTACTTCCAACATGATGGATGTCCAGCACATAGCTCGCATGCAGTTGAAGCGGTATTGAATAGCATATTCCACGACAGGTGGATTGGTCGTCAAAGCACCATACAATGGCCCGCACGTTCACCGGATCTGACGTCTCCGGATTTCTGTCTGTGGGGAAAGTTGAAGGAAATTTGCTGTCGTGATCCACCGACAACGCCTGACAACATGCATCAGCGCATTGTCGATACATGCTAACATTACGGAAGGCGAACTACTCGCTGTTGAGAGGAATGTCGTTACACGTATTACCAAATGCGCTGAGGTTGACGGACATCATTTTGAGCATTTATTGCATTAATGTGGTATTTACAGGTAATCACGCTGTAACAGCACGCGTTCTCAGAAATGATAAGTTCACAAAGGTACATGTATCACATTGGAACAACCGAAATAAAATGTTCAAACGTACCTACGTTCTGTATTTAAATTTGAAGAACCTACCTGTTACCGACTGTTCTGCTAAACTGTGAGCCGTATGTTTGTCACTATTACAGCGACATCTATCACGAAGCGAAAAAAGTGGTCCAGCTAAAACATTCACATTTATTTACGTACTACACGAATATGTAATAAAAATGGGGGTTCCTATTTAAAAAAAAACGCAGTTGATATCCGTTTGACCTATGGCAGTGCCATCTAGCGGGCCAAACATAGCGCCATCTGGTTTCCCCTTCAAGCTAGACAGATTCGTTCTTTGTAGTTTTTCGGTTTGACGCTTATTTGGTGAGATTTTTGGCCCGGTCACGAACACTGGACCACCCTGTAGAGTACCACTTGAAGGGTCCCCTCGTGCACACCTATCTCGCGCGTTATCAACAGCTCTCCGCATTCGGTTTCCTTTCTATTTAAATTTTCCTTCGACTTCAGTCGTGTCAGTGGTTAACTCGTATGAGCTGTCCGTACCGTGCTGGTCGATCGTTTCTGCATCACGCCCATCTCACAGCTATTTACGATGTGTAGTCTGACCGACACCCACTATTCTGTGTCACTGTTGTCCTATCCGCACACGGATTGCGCGAGATATTTTAATTTGTACTCCTTTCTGAGTACTTTTGTTGTGTAAATAAAGCTGTATCACGACAGTACGATGAGCTGTCATTCAGGTTCAGCTTATTTACTGTATCTCCAATTTTTTGTTTCTCAGCGCTGTTATTAATAATGAGAATTCGAGGTTGATCTCCATCAGTTACAAGTATTTTCGCAATAGAAGTTGATCAGTTCTCTCGAACAGTTAGGTTTTAATTTCTTGTTTCAGTTACAATATCGTTTCCTTCAGAATTCTCAGTTAATTTTACGGACGTATTATGACAATCGCCAAACATTAACGTAATTAAAGCTTGTGTATATAGTTCATCCGTCAGCCAGCGAGTCTTGTTTCGTGGTAATTGATACCACACTGAAACGTTTCCTTGACACATTTAATTCACTCCCACAATTATACACTGAAAATTTAATCGTGTCGTATTTGTCAAAGACTTAGGCGTCCCGTGGTTGGGAGAAGACATTTACCGATTGAATAACGCACGATATACTCAAAGGTAGCATCTGAATGAAGAACTTATAGTAGGAAATTTATCATCTGAATCTGATTGCCGCATAAATTGCTCGGAGCCCATTCTGCTTGCTACTATGAAACTTTGCTAGTTACTCTGATAATGCAGGCCGTGCTATCGTCCAATCCTGAAATGGATATATGGCCCACTATCATGATTGAAGTAATACATTCCCGACCGCGATAACAAGCAAATCTCGGTTTGTATAAGAACAAACTAAAGGACGTAGATTCCATTTGAGCGAAGTATAGCGACGTGCCTGCACACACTTAGTTTTATAAGCCTCTAATTGCTACATTACTCAGTTGCTATATTTGTTTGTGTTTAATATTTTATAATTACATTCACGACCGAAAGTGCTTATTAATCTTGTTATTATTTTCAGTCAATGGTGACCATTATCAGTCCTAGAAGAGAGGCAGATGCACGTAAAAATATATTCCAATTTCACAAATACAGAACCAGAAATCAATTTAAACAATACGGAAACATTGTAGAACGTTGAATAAATGCTGTATGTTAAACGTATCGTATTGTTATATATATATATATATATATATATATATATATATATATATATATATATATATATATATATATATATATATATATAGATGATACAGTCACAATAATCAGGCACACAAGTTTTGTATGAAAGTTATAAAATTTTAGTACCATAAGCACCACTGTGACATACCTGTTAACTTTCAGGATCCACATTAGACTGACGCCCAGCGACGAGTGACGTACCCGCATTCTGGCACGCTAAACGTTGCTGCTACACGTCAGTTCACATAATTTCAATCGAAATATTCCCTTTCCAATGGGGCTTAGTAGAAATAGTTATATAAGCGCAATAACTGTGCTTAATACAATAGAATATAACGAGGAGGAAGGCTTTGTTAAAAATAATAGCATATTACAAAAATTACGCAATGCCATTGTACATTACGATTGGTAAATGAAAGAAACATTCTGAAGCTCGCTAATAAACAAAGCAGAACAAAACATGAGTGCACATGTTGCGCCCGCACAATGCACTTGCCAATCGGAATCATACAGAACGGCTCGCAATTACATGCAAATAAATAGAAAATAATCATCAACGAACATAATTAGCGCTCTTATCACACATGTAATCCATTCATAAAGGCTACAGACGATTTCCATAGAGATATTCATTATCCTTGAGTGGTTTTGTTAGCCCTACTTTCTCATTTTTTATACATTTTTGTACAGAATGAAAAATGGTCCTATCATAGCACAAAAAGGCCAATATTTGCTGGGCAGAGAGATGTAAAGAAACAGAACTCCTTTTTGACTTATCTGACAGCTTTAATGAGTTTTAAATCAAACATACTGACAGATTCGTTCTTGTTTCCTTCTAGTCTTACTACCCATGTCATGTAAAATAATGAGTCGTGCCAAATGAAGTAAAATGATGCATGATGTCATCCCTCCAGGTACAAATCCACCTCCTTGTTATGTAACATAATGTATCGTGTTAAGGGAAGTAACACGATACATGACGTCATGCCGTGCGGGGTACCTTGCTACAGTTCACGCGGCTCGCCCCGAAGGTGGTTAGAGTCCCCCCTCGAGCACGGGTGTTATTGTTGTCCATAGAGTAAGTTAGTTTAAGTTAGATTAAGTAATGCTTAAGGCTAGGGGCCGATGACCTCAGCAGTTTGGTTCCATAGGAACTCACCACCACCATGATGTCATCCCTCCAGTACAAATCCACCTCCATGTCATGTAATACAGGGTGATTAAAAAGAACACCACAACTTTAAAAATGTGTATTTAATGAAAGAAACATAATATAACCTTCTGTTACACATCATTACAAAGAGTATTTAATAAGGTTTATTTTTCACTCAAAACCAAGTTCAGAGATGTTCAATATGGCCCCCTCCAGACACACGAGCAATATCAATCCGATACTCCAACTCGTTCCACACTCTCTGTAGCATATCAGGCGTAACAGTTTGGATAGCTGCTGTTATTTCTCGTTTCAAATCATCAATGGTGGCTGGGAGATGTGGTCGAAACACCATATCCTTAACATTCCCCCATAAGAAAAAATCGCAGGGGATAAGATCAGGGCTTCTTGGAGGCCAGTGATGAAGTGCTCTGTCACGGGCTGCCTGGCGGCCGATCCATCGCCTCGGGTAGTTGACGTTCAGGTAGTTACAGACAGATAAGTGCCAATGTGGTGGCGCTCCATCCTGCTGAAATATGAATTGTTGTGCTTCTTGTTCGAGCTGAGGGAACAGCCAATTCTCTAACATCTCCAGATACTGTAGTCCAGTTACAGTAGCACCTTCGAAGAAAAAGGGACCAAAAACTTTATTGGCTGAAATGGCACAGAAAACGTTCACCTTAGGCGAGTCACGTTCATACTGAGTTGTTTCCCGCGGATTCTCAGTGCCCCATATACAGACATTGTGACGGTTGACTTTCCCGTTAGTGTGGAAAGTTGCTTCATCACTAAACACAATCTTTGAAACGAAAGATTCATCTGTTTCCATTTGAGCAAGGGTAAAATCACAGAAAAATGATTATTTTAATCTTATCAGCTGCAAACATTGCTTGAACCAATTTCAGACGATAAGGTTTCATAACTAACCTTTTTCGTAGGACTCTCCATACAGTTGATTGTGGAATTTGCAGCTCTCTGCTAGCTCTGCGAGTCGATTTTCCTGGGCTGCGAACAAATGCTTGCTGGATGCGTGCTACATTTTCATCACTCGTTCTCGGCCGTCCAGAGCTTTTCCCTTTGCACAAACATCCATTCTCTGTAAACTGTTTATACCAACGTTCAATACACCACCTATCAGGAGGTTTAACACCAAACTTCGTTCGAAATGCACGCTGAACAACTGTCGTCGATTCACTTCTGCCGTACTCAATAACACAAAAAGCTTTCTGTTGAGCGGTCGCCATCTTAGCATCAACTGACGCTGACGCCTAGTCAACAGCGCCTCAAGCGAACAAATGTACAACTAAATGAAACTTTATAACTCCCTTAATTCGCCGACAGATAGTGCTTAGCTCTGCCTTTTGTCGTTGCAGAGTTTTAAATTCCTAAAGTCGTGTCAAGTGAAGTAACATGATACATGATGTCCTCCCACCTGGTACAAATTTGCCTCCAAAAATTTTATCCTCTCAGAAAAAACATTTTTTTGACACGTATGCTCTTCAGCCATTTCATAATACGAGGGTTGGAACTTATATAGAGGAAACTATTTATCGCTATTTATTCACAGCCGATACAAAAGAGTTACACGTTTGCACCTGTTGCTGTCCTTCACAGTAGTCACCATTGTTGTGTAGAACGATTTGCCAGCAATGTGGAAGGCGTAGCATACCGTTAGCAAATGATGGTGCGAATGGAGCCGTCCAGTGCCTGTCGAATCTCTGGAACAGTTCTGAAGCGAATGCCACGGAGTGGTTCCATCATCTTTGAAATCAAATCAAAGTCACAAGGACTTAAGTCCGGGGAGTATAGTGGATGGTACAGTACATCCCAGCCCCATCGACCGAATCGAGTAGCAACAGCTTGCGCTGTATGCGCCCGCGCATTGTCGTGCATAATGATGGGTGGGTGGCGCAGAAAGTGTCGCCGCTTCTTTCGCAAAGCTGATCGCAGATGATGCTCCAAAACCGAACACTAATACTGTGCCTTGACGGTCTTCCCGGCGGGGTCAGGGATTTTCCCTGCCTCGAGATGATTGGATGTTGTTTTGTTGTCTTCATCATCATCATTCATCCCCATTACGGCCGGAGTAAGGCAATGGCAAACCACCTCCGCTACGACCTTGCCTAGTACGGCGGTGCGGGTCTCCCGCATCTGTCCCTACGCTGCTTGGAGTATGGTACCTTATCATCATCACCATCACAGTCGAACACGGGAATCACCATAGCTTTCACCATACAGGGGCTCTGATGCACTTTCGACTTTCGCGGCGACTCATAATGCTTTGCGAATGAAGCGGTGATACTTTCTGCGCAACCCACCCATCATTTGGCACGACAATGCGCGGGCGCTTACAGCGCAAGCTGTGGCCGCTCTGTTCGGTCGATGGGACTGGGAATTACTGTACCATCCAGCATACTCACCGGAAATAAGTCCTTCTGACTTTGATTTGGTTCCGAAGATGATGTTATGAAACATCCCCTTAGAAAACTATGAATTACTGTGCTGGTAAACCTCTTACGTTATTTCATTTTGAAACAGCTGAGCAAAACTGTACATACTCAGACAGTTCTCTCTTTACTTATTCTGATCATCACTAAACTGACACACAATATTCTTTAGCGCAACGCAATCTGTCTTTCAATAATCCCTACAAAAGAATCGCCCTGACTAACAATAACCTATACCTTTCATGAATCACATACCTCACAAAAGTCTTCTTTCCTCAAACTACTGCAATACAGCGAGCGCCAATACTACCAGCTAAATAAAAGATTCTAACTACACATGACACTAACTACTGATAGGCATCTTTAGCAAATGAAAGATTTTGATAGAGAACAAACAATGTATTTACTTTAATAGCGTTCAAAAGTCATTATATATAATTTTGTGACATCCAATTAAACAAATTTCCTTTTTCTGACGGACACACGTCCACATCGTCCGCTCAAAACTCTGGAATCTCTCTCCCCACATCCACCACTACTGGCGGCTCACCTCCAACTGCACAACGCTACGCGCTGTTCACATCCAACTACCCAACACTACAATAGCAAATGTTCCAACAATGGCAATCAGCCACAGACTGCATACAGCACAGCCAGTGATTTTCATACAGAGCGCTACGTGACGTTACCAACATAAAAAGCTAAATAGCCTACTTACAAAGCAACCACTTCGAGTCATTCTTCAGAATTGTTCCAGAGACTCGACAGGTAGGAAACTGCTCCATTCACACCATCAGCAGAACATGCCCTGCTAATGGTATACCACGCCTTCCACATCGCTGGCAACAGGTTCTACACAACAATGGTGACTACTTTGACGGACAGTAACAAGTGCAAACATGTAACACTTTTGTATCGGTTGCGAATAAGTAGTTACCACTATCTGAGTTCCAATCCTCGTATACATAGATTACAATAGCTAGCGAAACTTCTGGATTTTGGTCACAGGATTTAGGACTTTAACCTATCGATAACAAACACTTTGCAGCTAAGAGAGCTCACCGCGATGGGGAATTGGGATAATCTCGTAAAAAAGCGCCAATATGTCAACATATTTTGATTTAAATGTCTTGAAATCTGTCAGGTAAGTTGAACAGCTAGTTACTTTCTTTAACATCCCTAACTCTTCCCAGGACACATTCGCCTTTTTTTTTGTCCTATGATAGAAGCATTTTTCATTCTGCTTCCCGAATTTTAACCTACCATATTTTTGACTTTAGACCGCCAAAGGTTGCCAGTCAATGCAGATTTTTGTGACTACGACCGATCTGGTGTACGTTTGTTTGTTATCTTTCAAACCATGTCGCTTGTATCGTGGCAACAGATAAAGATTTCACAAAATAACAGAACAACCAT